>NC_134107.1:56610607-57845964 GCF_040939455.1 Microcebus murinus | reverse complement strand
TTATATCTGTCCCTCCCTAGAAGCAGTCGAGGGCTTGAAGAGGTCTCATCCACAACAGGACCGCAGGGAGAGAGGGGAACCTCCAGATCCCAGGCCCTGCTCCAAGACTGTCCCCGGAGTCCTACTATGGCTGCTCCAGCTGACTACTCCTGGATCTGCCCCTGTGCTGCCCCCCCCCCCCCGCCCCCATGAAGTGGAGCCCAGACCTCTCACTGTGGCAGTCTCTTCACGACTGGCCCAGTCCTGCGAGCTCTGCCAGACCAGATGACAGTCTTTCCCTCTCTACATCTGCAGAGTTCCTACCTCTAGTACCTTTGCTTTCTCCATTTCTGCTGCCCCAAAACTCCTTTCCCATCCCAAACCCCTATCTTGCACTCTCCCACTCTCCACCTGCTGACCTTTTATACTCCTATTCATCCTGCGAGATCCCGTTCATGTGTCACCTCCTCCAGTAAGTACCCCATGTTCTCTCCAGTAAGAAGGGTCCTCTCTCTCTCTTCTGAGCCTCCATATCTATTTTGTGACTCTGCTGGGAATGGTGCAGACAAGTGTCAATTAATTTTTATGAAACTATACAGATTAACATTGCAATTTTCCAGATGAGGAAACTGAGACCCAAAGAGAGACAGCAACTGGCCCAGGGTCACCTCCAACATGCAGATGCCTGCCATGATGTCTCTGCTACTTGCAGCCGTGGGCCTCATGGAAGCACTTCAGGTATGGTCATCTTCCACTGCCTCCGTCCTTGCAGGGAGCTGAGCTATTGGCTTCTTCTGAACTCTAGAGGGAGGAAAGGATGCCTGATACTTCCACTGGGGATCGCTCAGCCCTGGGGGACAGCCCCAGACACTGGTCTTGGAGAACTTGCAGCCAGTTGTTCCCAATCCCCCTCCCCCGCAGGTCTGTTTGAGGCCCTTAGTGCCTTTCTCAGCAGTTCAAGTCCCCCTTAGTGGAGGGGAGAGCTGGGTGGCAGGGTCACATTCTCCCAAGGTCCATCCTCTCAGTCCTTGCCGCTCCTGTCCCCTCAGGCCCAAAGCCACCCCATCCAACGCCGAGACCTCTTCTCTCAAGAACTGCCCCTGGACATGGCCCTGGCCTCCTTTGATGACCAGTACGCTGGCTGTGCCGTAGCCATGATGGCTGCTCTACCAGATCTCAACCACACAGAGTTCCAGACCAACAAAGTGTATGCAGATGGCTGGGCGCTGGCAAGCAGCCAATGGCAGGAGCGCCGGGCCTGGGGGCCAGAGTGGAACCTCAGCCCTACACGTCTGCCCCCGCCACCCCCGGGCTTCCGCGATGAGCATGGGGTGGCCCTCCTGGCCTACACAGCCAACAGCCCGCTGCACAAGGAGTTCAACGCAGCTGTGCGTGAGGCAGGCCGGTCGCGGAACTACTACCTCCAGCACTTCTCCTTCAAGACACTCCATTTCCTGCTGACGGAGGCTTTACAGCTGCTGAGCAGCAGCCAGCGTCTGCCCCAATGCCGCCAGGTGTTCCGAGGGGTGCATGGCCTGCGCTTCCGGCCAGCGGGGCCTGGAGCCACCGTGAGACTGGGGGGTTTTGCCTCTGCGTCCTTGCAGAATGTTGCAGCCCAGAATTTTGGGAAGGACACCTTCTTTGGCATCTGGACCTGCCTTGGGGCCCCTATCAAGGCCTATTCCTTATTCCCTGGAGAGGAAGAGGTGCTGATCCCCCCATTTGAGACCTTCCAGGTGATCAATGCCAGCAGACCAGCCCAGGGCCCCGCCCGCATCTACCTCCGGGCCCTGGGCAAGCGCAGCACATACAACTGCGAGTACATCAAAGGTGAGAAGGGCTCTCACGGGTCAGCACCTGAGCAGGTGGGCTTCCCCCATCCACGAAGGCCTCTGACAAACCCAAGCTCCCACTCCCTGGGGTCAAGGCATGCACACATAAACACCACTAGCTGGAGAGGAGGACCCAGTCATGTCCACCAGCCCCAACCCTTCCATCTGAAGGGAGACACGACCCTCTGAAGGTATCTAAGCCAAAGCTGGGGCTCAAGACGGTTTCCTGATCAAGGCAATGGCCGTTTTAGGGGACAAGGAGCCCTGAGTAGACTTTTCTCCTGGCTGGAAGCTGAAATGGAATTGTTTTCCAGCCAGAGTATTGACACCTAAACCGCTTTTGCCAGAAGTGAGTATGAGCCCCAACCTGAGTTTCCGAGAAGAGTGCATTTATTAGATGGAATAGGAATCATGCGCTGTGGTGTGTGCTGGGCAAAGGTGGCAGGGGTAGTGAGACAGCAGCCGGGTGCTGTGCCCCTAAGGCCCGGCTCGGGCTGTGGTCAGGCAGGTGTTCATGTGGCTTCAGTTTCCACTGTGGACAAGATCAGGACTGTGTGTGAATTGAGGGAAGATGAGGAAGACATGCAAAGAACACAAACCAGCCCCTCCTTGGCTGGGACAAGGCATGGAAGAAGAAGAGGTGGGTGTGGAAAAAAAGGCAAAGTGACAGGCCAAGGGAGCAGGAGTCCCCAGAACAGATCCTGGCTTTGATGGCCGGCTCCCTGCTCACGGTCAAGTCAAACCTAGTCAAGGGAGGTCCCAGCATCAGGGAACAGAATTAGGGGAAAATGCACCAGTTTTTGTTAACAAGTCGGGGCTGGACCACCAGGACTCTGAGGTTCCTTCTTGTCTGGAGAACTGAGGCTTGAGAATTCTTTACTGTTTCTTTCCTACAGACAAGAAGTGTAAGTCTGGACCCTGCCATCTGGATAATTCAGGTAAGGGCTGCAAACAGCTGTGGGACTCAGCTAGGGGATGAACAGGTTGTCCTGGGGTTGGGCCCTCACCTGGATTTCCCTCCTATAAGAAAAACCTCCTTAATCAAACAAAGTCAACTCTCTGTCCCTGACCTGGGTAAAGTGACATCTGGTTGGTGATGCCCATCTCATATCAGCCAGGGACAAGGCACCCCCTTGTTTATCCCAGCTTGGTTCATGCCTTGGACACATGGATTGCTGTGGGACATGGGGGAACTCTCTTAATCAGGCACCTATAGGGGTTGCTAACCTTGCCCTGAGATGTATACGTGGTAGGGGTGCTGGTTAGGGGAGCAGAGACAGCTACTCTCCAGCCTGAGTCTGCCCCGCCCTTACAGGAGAAGACCACTGATCAGGAGTCAGGCTGCTCCCCACAAGGTCCTCCCTTCAACCCTCCTCCTTCAGTGACAGAGCCCACTGTCTCCGTTGCTGCCCTCAGGACTCCCTTGGACCCACCTTTGAAGGCTGAGGCCAGGCCTTGGGTGCTGGAGGCCTGGGCTCTAGTACAAGCTCTGCACTAACCTCTAACCAACTCATCTTTCTCTGGGCCTCAGTTTCCCTATATGTATCATAAGAAAATCAGACCAGATGATCCCCAGGTCCCTCTCATCTGTGACTTTTCTTTTCCCTTAAGTACCTATTCTGCCAAGGCCTACCTGGGCCACCACTTCTCACAGTGGGAATAAGCTTCCAGGGAAGAAACAGCAGCTCCTCGCCAAGCCTTGGTCTCTCCTCTCTCCTCAGGCCTCTGGGGATGGTGGGCAGGAAGGGTCCTGGCCTAGGCTTTGTTCCCGTCATTCTCCCTGGCATAGTAACACTCAGTGTTCTGTGCACACCATCCCACTAATCCTCACCACACTCCAGTGGCGGAGATACCATCATCACCCTGGTCTACAGATGACAGAACTAAGGCACAAAGAGGAGAAGCAAGCAGCCCTGTGCTATGCAGCTGGTAAGGGGTGGAGTCCAGACAGCCTGGCTCTACAGCCACACTCTGAAGCACACAGCAGGATGGCGCCCAGCACTCCCCAGACAGCATCTCATGCATCTTTCCATATAGTCATGTGTAGTATCTATATCTCGCTAAATAGTAAAGTGAGACCCTGAGACAGAAGTGACTTGCCCAAGGTGACAAAGTGAGTTAGTGGCAGAGCCAGGACCAGAAGCCAGGTCTCTAACCATCTTCTTTGAGTTCTGATGATGCAATTTTAGGCACTGGAAAAGTTTAGATTTCCGCCCAGTTGCCCTGGCACCTCCCCTTCTGGTGTTGGGGCAGAGGAGTCAAGTTCAGCATGACCAGATCCTGCTTGGATCTCTGCTCCCTGCTCCATCCCAACCTGCAATGCCTCATTTGAGTCAACAGAAGGCAAGGGGTCACACCCAATGATCTCTGGAAGGGGCATTATGACTCTCATTGGTCTCCTCAATTCTGTCTACCTTTCTCCCTAAATTCTTTATTTTTTAAAGGCAGTCAAAATTTAGTAGCATGTGGCGGGGGTCATATACCAACTTTAGTGACACTAACATTAGTAAGTTCTGATAACCCACTGCCATGGGGCAGCCCCTCCCTGAATTCTTGGTCTCTATCTCTGTCGACTGTCACAGTTTGTATATCAGTCTTTCCAGCTCACTCTGCCATCTCTCCATTTTGTATCTTCATATCCTCGCTTTGCTCTTAAATCAGTCTCTCTCTCTCTCTCTCTCTCTTTCTCTTTCTTTTTGCCTTATAGCTATGGGTCAGGGCCCCCTCTCTGCAGTCTGGCCCCTACTGCTGCTGCTCTGGTTCCTTGGGTGAGGGCCTTTCCAGAGAGTCCAGGCCTCCTCTAACCCACCAGACACCAAACAGCTCTGCCTGCTGCTGCCCACCCTGAGGATGCCATGGCCACATGTGTGCTTTACGTGTTGCCAAGATGCCTGGTAAACCTTCTTGCATGGAACTCTGGGACATTCTCTGGCAGCTGCCAGATCTGCTATGGAGAAACAGGAAAGAATTTGGGGACTGAACCTTATCCTCTGAATAGAGGTAAAGGGACTCCAGGACAGGCAGCAACTCACTCAAAGATAGAAGGGACTTCAGCTCATTTGGGGGGTGATGGGAGAAGAAAGCTCTTGGCCATGGTACTTGCTGGTGTTACTTAAATGTCTCATATGTCCACCTGGAAAATTCCTATTCACTCCTCTAGGAAGCCTTCTCGACCTCCCCCATTAGGGGCCCTGCCTTTGTGCTCCCATGGGTCCCTAGATGCTTCCATGGATCACGTGTCTGTATCTATCTGCCACATTGGACTGTGAGCTTCCTGAGGGCAGAGACTGTGTCTCAAGCACAGAGGTGGTGCCAGGAAATGTGTGAAAGTCAGAAAGGAACAAATAGCTGGGAACGGCTAGTCCCTGTACTGCCGAACCTTGGACGCTGTCAAGCTCCAAATGTCTGCATGCGGGAATGGGGTGGACTGTACCTAACTCCAGAGCACAGAGAGCAGGAGAGATGGAAGAGAGAGCTCTGGGCCCTCTGCCAGGGTCTCAGCCAAATCCCACTCATTTTCTTTTCTTTTTTTTTGAGCCAGAGTCTCACTCTGTTGCCTAGGCTAGAGTGCCATGGTACCAGCCTAGCTCACAGCAACCTCAAACTCCTGGGCTCAAGTGATCCTCCTGCCTCAGCCTCCCTAGTAGCTGGGACTACAGGTATGCGCCACCATGCCTGGCTAATTTTTTCCATATATATTTTTAGTTGTCCAGATAATTTCTTTCTAATTTTGGTAGAGACGGGGTCTCGCTCCTGCTCAGGCTAGTCTCGAACTCCTGACCTTGAAGCGATCCTCCTGCCTGGGCCTCCCAGAGTGCTAGGATTACAGGTGTGAGCGACCGCACCCGGCCTCACTCCTTTTTTTTGTCATCAAAGATATAACTTCTGCTCTAATCCACGAGTCCTGAGGTTCTTCTCTCTAGAGAGACTGAACTGGGTCCCCAACTTTCACCACCAGGGGGCCCAAGGGTAAGACAGTACACAGAGAGGCTGCTAGGCACACACTTACTTTATTATGAGCTCGGGCTTTTGGGCTGAATGTCTGTACAGCGTCCTGCTCTGGAAACTAGACCAAGACTATCCCCCTTCCTGAGCCCCTAAGCAGAGACAGGCAAGACTACAACAGCAGCTACTGAGGGAGGCAAATAGAGAATTAGATAGTTCTGTTTCTTATATAATAATCCACACTCTCCCCACTAATAGCTCCAACACCCAGCATGGACATTTAAATCCATCCTGCCAAAACTGTACTTTGATCTTGACCTTTTCAGAGTTGCTCCTCTGGAATTAGGGGAGTGGCAGGCTCTGTAATACCCTTAGTTAGGGTACGTAGACAGTGAGTGCTCCCTCATGGATAGTGAAGTCAGTAGCTCTGGTCCTGAAGGGAGGGTATCCCAGGCTCTTAGGAGCAATGGGGAGAGACTGGCTGGCCTATGAGAGGCCAACCACCTAGCCTTGGCCATCCCTGTCTGGAGGTGCCGTGGCTGCAGCAGATCCCTGGACCCAGCCCCAGCCCTCACAGGGCTTGCACCAGCACCAGGAGGCTCATGACCAGGGCCATGAAGAAGAAGATGCCCAGGAAGAAACGGTCCATCACACGGGCCAGGCGCTTCCAGTCCTCGTGGCGGCGCTGGGCAGCCCGGTGGCTGCGGAAGGTGTTGGCAATGGTGGATACATGGTGCAGTAAGGCTTCCTGGCGGCACAGACACTGTGGCTCATGGCAAGGGCCTGCCTGTGGCCCAGCTGCCCCCTCAGGAGGCTGGGGACTAGGCGATGACTCAGATGGCTTGTGCTGCCCACAGGGCTCCCCTCTTTCCCGCACACACAGGCCCCGTGCCAGGTGTCCCAGCAGGAGGGCCCGAGCCCAAGCTGGCACTGGGCGGGCACTGGGACCACAGTAATGTAGGTTCATGATTAGGATGGTGAGTGCCGTGGAGAACGTGACCATGGTCATAGTGGCCATGTAGTACTTCCCTGCAAGAGAGAGAGCCAATTGGGCCCAAAAAAAGAACTTGTGGGTCCTGAGCTTCCCAGCCACCTCTGCACAAATGGGACCAAGCCCACCTTGAGGCACTCAGGACCCTCCAAGCCCAACGGAGGGAGCAGGAAGGAGGTAAGGGCCAAGTTCTCCCCATCTCTCATTCCTACAAGTGGGTTGTCAGAAGCTATCTGCTCCCTAATTGTTGCCATGACCGCTGGAGGTTGCACTCACACACAACCCATGAAGTCATGCTCCCAAAGAGTTACAGGCATGGTCTGACTCAAGATACGGATCCTTTCTGTACAACTGGGATAACAAGAGAACCTATCTCATAGGTTCGTGGTGATGTTTACTTGAGTTAATATCAAACGCTTGGGGGAGTGCCTGGCACACAGCGAGCACTCAATATGTTTTGCTTATTATGATCTGTGGACGGCGACGCTTCCCCATCAAGGTCTTGAGAAAAGACCAACTTCTTCCCGGCCCTAGATGCGAGAGCTGTTATCCCTCGAAGGGGCCTTCTCCTTTCCCCTCAATCTCAAAATGAGGCCACGCTCCCATGTACCGCCTCTCACGCACTGAAGCAGGACCCCTCTGCTGACTCCGGCGCTGTCCCGGCTCCCCGCCCCTGCACTGGTGGACACCCACGCGCATCACCCCGGGAGGGCACAGGCTGTCCCCACGCCCGGCCGGCTCACCGATTAGCGGCACGCTCTCGGCAGGCGGCATGCTCTCGGCCAGGAGCAGCTGGAACACGGTGAGCGCCAGCAGCACGGTGACGCCGAGCGACACCTTCTCGCCGGAGTCTGCGGGCAGGTGGAAGGCGAGCGGCGCGAGCAGCGAGATGAGCACGCAGGGCAGCAGCAGGTTGCACACGTAGGCGGCGGCGCGGCGGCGCAGCAGCAGCGTGAAGGTCACGTCGGGGTAGGGCTCGGAGCAGCAGCCGTAAGTGAGCACGCGCCGCCGCGCCGGCATGCCCAGCACGCGCCACTCCACGTTCTCCACGAAGTCGGCCAGGCTGGCGGCGGCGCCGCGCGGCCGCACGTCCAGCTGGTGCCCGCCGTGCGTCCACGAACCGAACGTCAGGCCGCAGCGCTGCGCGTCGAACGGGAAGGCAGACACGTCCACGCGGCACGAGCTGCGCGTGATGGCCGGCGCGTCCCAGCGTACGGCGCCGTCGTGCCGCACCACCACGTTAGTGCTGGCCGAGGCCGGCGGCTGCGCGTCCGCCCTGCAGGCAGAGCTCTCTGAGGCCGCCGTGGCCGGCCCGAGGAGCTGCCCCGAGCCCCGGTGGCCAGAACCAAGCCCCTGAAGGGGCTCTGTGACTAGATCCGCGCTAAGGCTACAAAGCCGCTAGGGGGAGCACTGAGGGTGGACTGTGCCCAGAGAAGGCCCTCTACCTTTGGAGGCCTAGAAGGGGTGGCGCCTGAAGGGCCCAGAAGGGACACAGATCTAGCCCCGGGCAGTGTAAAAATTCCCCTGCAGAACCTGGAGGTAGCTCTGGGCCACCTAGTGTCTTCCCTTGGAAGTCATCTGTAAAACTCGTGGAGGGGCCTCAGGGAAAGTGTGCAGAGCATGTGTTGGCTGGGGGATACAGAACTGGTCAAAGAGACATTGGGGGAAAAAAATGCTCCAGAGGGCTAAGCCTTGGAGGAAAGAGACCCTTAGGCGCTTGGGGAGCCCTGAGAGACACAGAGCTGGCCTGGATGGGTGGAGTATGCCATAGAGCGGCACTTGTGTCCCAGACACCTCTCTTGGAGAGACACAGAACTGGCCCTGGACCACCCAGGGATTCCCAAGAGACATTAGGCTGGTTTGGCCTGGTGCAGCCTAAAGTGGGAGTGCCATGCAGGGGCTGTGAGCTCCTGGAATCTTAGAAGGGTCCTGGGGAAAGCTTCCAGGGCAGTATAGCAACCAGGTCAGTGGTGGGGAGGGGGAATCAGGCACGTCTGGGGCTAGCAGCAACCCTGTAGAGGGGTAGGAGGGGAGGGCAATACTTGTTATAGAGCACGATGTCTGGCCGCCACACAAGACTGCTGGGGATGCGGATGGCATCCAGGCCACCGTAGGCATCAGGATCCCATCGTAGATAGGCATCTGTCCACTCCTGCCGGATCCACAGGTACAGGGTCAGTACCTGGTTCCGCTCGTCCTAGTGGGGAGCACGGAGTGGGCACAGATGTGGACATATGTATTTGCATACCCTCATTTGCACACTCTCCTATAGGGCTCTGGTCAGCATCCACACACCCAGCTTGCCCATACAGTCCAGTTCCCACCCAGGCCTGACCTTTCTATGTGACCTTCTTCTCTTCTCTGGGCCTCAGGTTCATCAGCGGTTATCTAATCCCAGCTTAGTGGGGATTCAAATGTGCGAAGTGATGGGCACCACGAGTTAGTATCCAATACTTAGTAACTTTTATCATAGTTGTTAATAATTAACATTTACACAAAAAGGGTGACAGCAGAAGGTACTGCACCCATTAAAAAAATAAACATTTACAGAAAAAGAATTGCTTGAAGGATAATCTCAGTCTCTCCCTCTTTTGTTCCTTGACACTGTTAAGGTAAACATTCCACGGCTATACCACTGCCATAACGCACCATGTCGATGATCTGGGACAACGTCACCTCCAGGGTCACATTCAGAGTCTGGTCTGTGTCTGCCACAGGTCTCAGGGCACTTGTGTAGTTGGCAAAGAGGTCACGGAACAGCTTGTGAGCCAGCCTGCCCTCGGCTCCCAAGCACTCTGGGGGATCAGTAAGAAGGGTTGTCCATCTGTGACCCTAGTCTGGGGACCTCTGCTCACACCCTCCACTCCCAAGGCTGGAGCCTTATCACCTACTCCACTGTCTCAGAACCTTCTGAATGGGTCTCTGATGTCTGCTCTCTGTCACTTTAGCTGTGGCTCCAGTTCCTCCCTGGGCTGCCTCCAGGGATGGATGAGGTAAAGGCCATAGAGTGGGTTGGTACTATCTTCTGGAGCAAGGCTGACAAATTTCTTCCCCTTCCCTTTTTCTTCCTGGGACCTGGATTCTGTTTGCCCTGCTACAGATGCTAGAGGGACCCAAATAGCCCACAGGAGTCCAAACTTTCACTCAGGCATGTCCCCCCACCCCCCACTCCAGTCTCTCAAACCTGTTTCTAATTCTCCATCTGCACTGCAGTTGGTTTTCAAAGCTTCTGATATGATGGGACACTCCCCCTTCTGAAAACACATTCTTCCCTAGGCTTTCCTGACACACATCTTCTTCAGTCCCTGACTTAAATATTATTCCCCAGAATCCTGTCCTTGGCTTTTCTCTTTTTACTTCAGCTCAAACTTTTCTCCTGAGCTCCAGACCCATATATACTCCAGACCCATAAATATATTCAGGAGCAATGCGCTCCTGAATTTCTTACAGACACCTTAAACTCTGTAGGTCCAAAATATGAACTCATTTCTCACACCCATGCTCTTATTCTGTGTTCCCTATCTCAGCAAATAGCACCCCATTGACTTCAGCCAGAAACCTGGGAGTTATCCTTCCCTTTTCCCCCTTCCTTCTTCTCCCTCTGCAATCCAACCAACCTCCAAATCTTGTCAGATCATTTAAATCCCCCAAATTTTATTAAACATCTCTTGACTCCATCCTCGCTAGCTTGGACCACAATAGAAGCAGGCTCCTTTCTGCACCCACCCACATTCTTAGGCTCACCTCCCTCCACACTTCCAACAGGTCAAGCTTTTAAACATGCACATCTGACCAGGCAGTGGCTCCCAACTGGCTGCATGATAAAGCACTGGTCTGGCCTTCACACCTGTCATGATCTGGCCCCGCTGACTTTTCCAGCCCTATCTTTGGAAGCTCCCCACTCACCATCCCACCCCAACTAGCCATGTCTCCTCTCCCCCTCTTCAGCACCCCTTTCTCCATACTCCCCACATAGAGTGCTTATTCTCAGCACAGGTGATGAGGAGAAAGACAGAGACCATGTGGAGAGAGATCTGGGGAGGACAGGAATACCATGAGGCCAGGAGAGGCCAGGGCTGGTTTACTGAGCTTCATACCTGGAGGGAGTAGGAACAGGAGCAGAAGGCTCAGGCTGAGGTGGTGGCTCCTGGGCTCCATGGCCTGGCCACAGCAAGAGGTGGTGCCAGTCTCCGGATGTGAGGCCTCTCGGCCAGACCTGGGGCAAAATCAGGCCCAGCTGGCAAGGATGGTGTGGCCAGTATCTAGACGTCAAAAGTAAGACTGAGATCTCTGGTGGGTCCACCTACCCTCCAGGGAGTCCTGTAGCCCTTCCGGTTCTCTGACCCTGCTATTTGTACCTGGCCTTGGATTTTAGTTCTTGGTCCTTGGCATCTGTTGTTTCTCTTCTGCTGGTCCTTCCCTCTTCTGGGCCCTGCCCCCCTACTTTTTACTGTCTGTATTTCCTTTTGTCTTTCTCTCTGTAATTCTTTCTTAGTCTCTCTGCCTTCCTGACTCTGATCTTCCTGTCTGCCTCTTTCCAATCTCTCTCTTTTTCTCCTACGTCTGTTACATCTCACCTCTCCTCCTTCCTGCAATCCTGCACACCTGGAATCTAGGTGTCTGCTGCTCTCTCAGAACAAGGGACAGGGACTTTATCAGCCCTGAGGGGTCTGACGCACAGGATGGGGGGGCTCTTAGCTCTTCTCATTAGCTTAGTTGCAGGGTTGGGATACCTGTGCCCATGGTAACAGAGCAACTGAAACTGACACCTCAGGCCTCTGGGACCTGAATTATTCAAACTGCTTTAAAGCAGCACCCAAGCTCATCTTGGGCCCATCCTGGGGGGTTAGAAAGTACAGGTATACTGGGGTCAGGATCTGTGGAAGACTAGGGCCAAGGGTGTAAGGGACCGGGCCGTGGATCAGGAACTGTCCTCCCAGCTGTGCCACTATTGCCTGAGTTCTGGAGGCTCCCTTTAGACCGCCAGCTCTCCTCCCAGTGAGGGACTGACACATCAGGCTAGGTGCCATGTGCCAGGCAAGCTCCCCTCTCCTGGTGGGAGTGGTACTAAGCCTCGCAGCTCCAGGTGGCCCCACAAACCAGGAGATGCAGCCCATATCCTTTCCTCACAGTCCGTCTAGCTATCTGATCTGAGCCTTAGTTTTTGCTGTGCTCAAACACCATGGGCAGTATGGGCTAGTAGGGAAAGCACTGGCTTTAGAATTACTTTCTTTTTTATTTTTATTTTTATTTTTATTTTGCTCAAGAAACTGAAATCTATAGAATTACTTTCAACTCTGTCTTAGGAGCTGTCTGACCTGGGTAAGATATTGAAACTCTGGTTTCAGTTTTTTCAATATGGATAATGGGATTAACAGTATTCACCTTACAAACTGTAAGGATTAAATGAGACAACCCAATAGTGCAAGAGAAGGGTCTAGCATGGTGCCTAAGGTACAGCAGGCAGTTACAAGTATTTACACTATGGTTCTAGTGAGTTAGTCAGGATATCTTCAGGAACACAAATTTAGATTCACAGGTATTTATTATGCATAACATTTTTTATTACTTTTGTCCAAGTTGGCCAGTTGCCTGACTGACAGCTACACATACTTCCCTGGCAATCACATCCATGGCCAGGACTTCAGATATCGTGGATACACCAGTGATTCCCTTCCCTTTCTACAGCCCGGTCCCCAGATGCTTATATCCAACCATCTTCCCAACATCTCCCTCTGGATGTTGCACAAGCATTTCAAAATGAAATGTTTCACAAAATCCAACACTTACTCCTACTAAAAACTCTCAGCAATCTAGGAATGGAAGGAACTTCCTCAACTTATTAAAGAACTACTACGAAAAAAAGCCCTACAGTTAACATTATACATAATGGTGAGGAAGTAGAAGCTTTTCCCCCAAGATCAGAGCAAAGTAAAGACGTCTGCTCTCACCACTCCTATTCAACATTATATTGAAGTCCTAGTTCATTCAGTAAGACAAGAAAAGGAGATAAAAGGTATACAGATTGGGAAGGAAGAAATAAAACTATTTGCAAATTATATGGTTGTTTATATAGAAGATCCCAAAGAATCAACAACAACAAAAAAACTACTGGAACTAATAACTGATTATAGCAAGGTTATACAATACAAAGGTAATATACAAAAGTCAATTGCTTTCTTATGTGCCAGCAAGGAACAATTAGAATTTGAAATTAAAAGCACATTACCATTGAAATTAACACCAAAAAAACCACAAAAAAACTTAGGAATAAATTTCATAAAATATATATAAGATATATATGAGGAAAACTATAAAATTCTGATGAAATATAAAAAAAAGAGGTAAATAAAAATGTTCATGGATAGAAGACTCAAAATTGTTAAGATGTCAGTTCCTTCCAACTTGATATGTAGATTCAATGCAATCTCATTTAAAATCACAGCTAGTGATTTTTAAAGATATCAACAGATTCTAAAGTTTATATGGAGAAGCAAAAGACCAGAATAGCCAATACAATTCTGAAGAAGAAGAGCAAAGTTGGAGGACTAACACTACCCAACTTCAAGACTTACTATAAAGCTACAGTAATCAAGACAATGTGGTATTGGTAAAAGAATGGATACATAGATCAATGGAACAGAATAAAGAGCCAGAAATAGATCAACACAAATATAGTCAATTGATCTTTGATAAAGGAGCAAAGGCAATTCAATGGAGAAAGGATGGTCTTTTCAACAAACACTGTTGCAACAATGGGACATCCACCACAAAACCAAAAACTTAATGAATATAAATTTTACACATCTTTCACAAAAATTAACTCAAAATGGATCATAGATCTAATGTAAAATGCCAAATCATAACTTTTAGTGATGACATAGGAAAAAATCTAGGTGACCTTGGGTTTGGCAAATGAGCATTTTAATTTTTTTTTTTGAGACAGTCTCGCTTTGTTGCCCAGGCTAGAGTGAGTGCCGGGGTGTCAGCCAAGCTCACAGCAACCTCAAACTCCTGGGCTCAAGCAATCCTACTGCCTCAGCCTCCCGAGTAGCTGGGACTACAGGCATGCGCCACCATGCCCAGCTAATTTTTTCTATATATATATTAGTTGGCCAATGAATTTCTTTCTATTTATAGTAGAGACGGGGTCTTGCTCTTGCTCAAGCTGGTTTCGAACTCCTGACCTCAAACAATCCGCCTGCCTTGGCCTCCCAGAGAGCTAGGATTACAGGCGTGAGCCACCGCGCCCTGGCCTGAGCATTTTAATTTTTATTTATTTATTTATTTTCGACACTTATTTTTGGAAAAGTCTCACTCTGTTGCCCAAGCTGGAGTGCAGAGGCCCAATCATAGCTTGCTGCAGCCTTGAACTCCTGGGCTTAAGTGATCCTCCCACTCTAGCCTCCCAAGTAGCAGGGACTACAGGTGTATGCCCCCACATCCAGCTAATTTTTAAATTTTTTGTAGAGATGGGGTCTTATTAAAGAACCATTAAAACCCCAAGAAAACAAACAATCCAATTACAAAATTGGACAGAAGACACACACAGAAGTATACAGATAACATTAATGGATTAACAAAATATGGAATATCTATAAAATGGTTAAAAATGGGAATGACTGCCAAGAGAAATGGGGTTTACTTAGGGAAGAATGGAAATGTTTTGGAACTAGTAGTGTTGGTTGCACAATAGTGAATGTACTAAAAACCACTACAGTGTACACTTTGAAATGGTGAACTTTAGGGCGCGTGCGGTGACTCACGCCTGAAATCCTAACACTCTGGGAGGCCGAGGCAGGCAGATTGCTCAAGTTCAGGAGTTCAAAACCAGCCTGAGCAAGAGACCTCGTCTCTACTATAAACAAAAAGAAATTAATTGGCCAACTAATATATATATATATATAAAAAAAATTAGCCGGGCATGGTGGTGCATGCCTGTCGTCCCAGCTACTCGGGAGGCTGAGGCAGGATTGCTTGAGCCCAGCAGTTTGAAGTTGCTGTGAGCTAAGCTGACGCCACGGCACTCACTCTAGCCTGGGCAACAAAGCGAGACTGTCTCAAAAAAAATAAAAATAAAAAAATAAAAAATAAAATGGTGAACTTTATATTATGTGAAGTATATCTCAATTTTTAAAGTGCTACAAAACTTTTGAATTTCTCAAAAATGACATATAAGATACACATTTCTAAAAAAAAGATATACAAGTGGCCAATGAACACAAAAAAAGATGCTAAACATTATTTGTCATCAAATGTCTTAGTCCCTTTGGGCTACTGTAACAAAATATCATAGACTGGGTAGCTTATAAACAACAGAAATGTACTTCTCACAGTTTTGGAGGCTGGTAAATCCAAGATCAAGATACCAGCAGATTCAGTGTCTGGTGAGGGCCTGTTTCCTGATTCCACACATGGCACCTTCCTGCAGTGTCCTCACATGGTGGAAAGGACAAGGTAGCTTTCTGGAGCCTCTTTCATAAGGGCATTAATCTCATCCATGAGGTCTCCACCATTATGACCTAATCATCTCTCAAAGGCCCTACCACCTCACACCATCTCATTTGTGATTAGGTTTCAACATACGAATTTGGGGTTGGGGGCACAAACATTTTAGACCATAGCATCAGAGAAATGCAAACCATAATTAGATACTGCTTCGCATCTACTAGGATGCCTATAACCAAAATGATAAACAATAATAAATCCTGGTGAAGATTTGGAGAAATCAGAACCCTCATGTTGCTAGAGACAATGTAAATTGGTGTAGCCACTTTGGAAAAGTTTTGCATAGACTCAGTTTCCATATGTTTCAGCAATTTAACTTCTTAGTGAAATGAAGAAATGAAAATATGCCCACATAAGAGCAAGACCCTATCTCTACTAAAAAAATAGAAATTAATTGACCAACTAAAAATATATATCCCCCCAAAATTAGCCAGGCATGGTGGCGCATGCCTGTAGTCCCAGCTACTCAGGAGGCTGAGGCAGTAGGATCGCTTGAGCCCAGGAGATTGAGATTGCTGTGAGCTAGGCTGACGCCACGGCATTCACTCTAGCCTGGGCAACAGAGTTAGACTGTCTCAAAAAAAGAAAAACAAAATATGTCCACACAAAAACTTGTACAAGAATGTCCATACCCAGCATTGTTTATAGTAGTCACAAAATAGAAACATGCAAACAATACAACTGTCATTCAACTGATGAAAAAAGGGCAAGTGTCTGTAGTCCCACCTACTCGGGAGGCTGAGAGAGAAGGATCACTTGGCTGTAGTGCTCTCATGATCATGCCTGTGAAATGCAATTGCACTCTGGCCTGGGCAACATAGCAAGATCCTGGCTCTTAAAAAAAGTAGTTGTAAAATGGATGATTACTTGACTATAAAAAGGAACAAAGTACTGATACATGCTACATGATCAAACCTTGAAATATTAAGTGAAAGAAGCCAATTACATGATCACATACTGTGTGATTCCCTTTATATAAATGTCCAGAATTGGCAAATCTATAGAGATTAGAAGTAAATTAGTGGTTATCAAAATTTAGGCCTGAGAAGATTGAGAGATAATGGCTAAAGGCTTCAGGGTTTTATTTGAGGGATTATGAAAATATTCTAAAACTGATTGTGATGATCATTATACAACTCTGTGAATATTGCAAAAATAACTGTATATATCAAGTGGGTAATTGTATGACATGTGAATTATATCTCAATAAACTGTTATCAAAAAAGTGATAACCTATCATCAGTGAGAGTTAGCTGAGACAAGAAAACAATTGCAAAAATAAGAGATAACAGATATTGGACATGTTAGACAATGATAATTTTAATAGTTAATTTGGGCATTGTTCTAAATACCTTAACATAAATTAATTCATATCTCTCACAATACCCTTTAAAAGTAGACACTATTATTGTTTTTATTTTATAAAACAAAAGGTGACTGAGACACAGGAATAATTTACCCAAGATCCCATAGCTCATAATAACAACAGTGGACCTGGGATCTGAACATAGTTACAGTAAGTTCATCTCTTTCTATACTACAACTATACTGACTCATTTAAAAACAAAATAGAAGTATGCATAATATAATTTAAGAAATAAGATGGAGTGACCAGATGCAATGGCTCACACTTGTTAATCCCAGCACTTTGGGAGGCCCAGGTGGAAGGACTGCTTGAGGAGTTCAAGACCAACCTGGGTAATAAATATAGCTGAGACCCTGTCTCTACAAAATATTTTTTTATTTATTTTATTTATTTATTTATTTTGAGACAGAGTCTCGCTTTGTTGCCCAGGCTAGAGTGAGTGCCGTGGCGTCAGCCTAGCTCACAGCAACCTCAAACTCTTGGGCTCGAGCAATCCTACTGCCTCAGCCTCCCAAGTAGCTGGGACTACAGGCATGCGCCACCATGCCTGGCTAATTTTTTCTATATATATTAGTTGGCCAATTAATTTCTTCCTATTTATAGTAGAGACGGGGTCTTGCTCTTGCTCAAGCTGCTTTCGAACTCCTGACCTTGAGCAATCCGCCCGCCTTGGCCTCCCAAAGTGCTAGGATTACAGGCGTGAGCCACCGCACCCGGCCTCTACAAAATATTTAAAACATTAACCAGGTGTGGTGGCACATGCTGAATGAATGAATGAATGAATGTGTAAGGGAGACTTAGTAGAAATGCAATAATTGAATTTAGGAATTATGGTTAATTTTTTTAAGCATGACAATAAAAAAATGTTTTAAGCATGACAATAAAAACACACTTGTTAGACATGCTTGGGTATTGAGTGATCTGCCTCAGGAATACCAGTGCGCAGTGGGTAGGAGTAAGAATGGGGGAAAACATGAAGACAGGAAAATGTAACAGATGTTGAATGGGTTCATTACACTATTTTACTTGTGTGTGGGTGAAAATACAAGGTTTAAGGCTGGGTGTGATGGGTCACACCTGCAATCTCGTCACACCTGTAATCTCTGCACTTTGGGAGGCCCAGGTGGGAGGATCACTTTGAAGCTAGTAGTTTGAGACCAGCCTGAGCAACATAGCAAGACCCCATCTCCACAAAAATAAAAATAAATTAGCCAGGTGTCGTGGCGCACACCTGTAGTCCCAGCTACTCAGGAGGCTGAGGCAGGAGGATCACTTGAGCCCGGGAGTTTGAGGCACTGCACTCTAACCTAGGTGACAGAATGAGATCCTCTCTCTAAAAAAAAACAAAAACAAAAAGAGTAAAACATCTATTCCAGCATTCTGGTGACAAAATTAGTTATTTTGGATGTTGTAACAAGGTTGTGGATTACACAGCTATTGAGTCTTGAGAAAACTGGTTCCTGCTTTATATTTTTGAGAAATTAAAATGTTTTTCTTTTTATTTCCATAGGATTTTGGGATGTAGAAGAGATTGTTCATCACTTTTACCTGGAACTAGAAGTCTGTTCTCTATGACAAACATTTGATTTAGAACCTTTTTTAATATAAAGAAAATAATACTTGCCCTAAGAGGAAATATTGCACAAATTTACAATTGTTATCATTGTTAAAGGATAACCACTTCTATAGCACACTCACTTATCGAAAAACTCCTCTGGTGAGGAAAGGTCAGGAATTCTTTGCTAGAAGTCCCACAATGCTGTGACTCACTCAGAATCACACAGCAAATGTCAGTAATGGAGGGGAGATTCACAGCTGAGTAACACTTATCCTCAGAGACCAAACACAGGGGCAGGCCCACTCTGCTTTCTCATATCTGAATTCCCTGATGTCCCAGAAGTCTTTGGCTTAATTCTAATTGGAATTTGCTCACATTTTCAGTTTGACAAATCAAAATAAGATCTGAATAGTACTCATGTTGTTCATTTGATACATCTCAAAAACAACTCTCTGTGAAGCAGCAACATTAGGGATCATTATCATATTTATGCAAAGGAATCTGAGTTTAGAAAAGTGAGGTGTCAGCCAGGGTTTAACAACAAAAAGCACCAGAACAGAAGAGCAAGGAGGCTTTGCACGGTAAGCATATTCTATTGGGCAATTTCAGACCTCAACTGGGAATCTATGTGCATAAATATATATATAGTAGTCAGTATCAATCAATAATCAACTCCCCTGCCCCCAAATATGTCCTTATAATTTAGTCTTTGGGCTGGTCTGTATCTCAGTGTAGCACCAAATTGTTCTCTCTTTAACCCATGGCCTGTCTTCATTTAGACTGCAAATTTAAAAACAGGCTACAATCAAACAATGCCACCATAAAAGATCCTTGGGGCAAGAAGGTTCAAAAATACAAAGGGAAAGCCAATACCAGGAATGCTATAAACATTTATTTATTTTTTTTAAGAAAGTAGCTTCAGAAAAAGAGGAAAATAATCTAGATCATTTATTTATATATATATATATTTTAATAAAAACCTTTACATAATCTTCATGCATAAAGACCCCGGGGTGGCCATCTTGCCTGTGACAGCTCTAGCATGAACTGTCTCAGGCCATTACCTGGGGCTCCCCCATAGCTGGCAGCAATGTAGCAAAGGCCCTCTGCCTGCACCTAAAGCCCAGCTGTTTGCCTGCCTAAGCGATGGTTTTACCTTCTGGGAGGGAGGAGAAAGGGTAGCAAATGCTTTGGGACTAATATGGGAAAAAGAGGGAGGGATACCCAACCTGCCATTTTTTTATCCAAACTCTTTAGGCAAATCCAGAGTCCCAAAAAGATGACTGAAAACCAGGGATGAAACCGAATTCTGGGAGCTTCCCAGAGACATGTGATATGTGACCAGGGGCTGCTGCACATGGTAGTAGGGAAGGTATGGTGTTCATGGAACATCCAAGGCAGGAACAAAACAAGCCTCGAAGATTGACCACTCCATGGCAGGCACTCACTTCTACCCTAAATGTGTTGGAAAGACCTTGTTGTTTCCTAACTCAGTCCAACCCTCTTTGACTCAAAAACTGAGTTAACTAACCAAGCTACTTAAAAGACAGATTTCTGTTCCTCCTTTGGATAGTTCATCTGCTAAGGAAGGACAGTCCTAGACCAACACATTTATCCCATAACCTGTCTCACTTCTCTATAGTATAAAAGGGCTGGTAGGAGTAGGGTAGCAGGTTGGCATGGAGGGTTCCCAAGATCCAGAATGGCTGGGAATGGAAAAGGATTCCCTGGTTTTCTGGGGATTCTGCCAAAGGGGCTTTATTGACCCTTTTTAAAAGAGGGGGAAAAAAAAACAATGGTATTGAGGATGGTAAAAGGAGACTTTTCTCCTTTTTTCGGGTTCTAGAAGCCCTTATGCTGTGTTAAGTATTAAGAAAAGCCCTGAATGACTGGAGGAAGGAAGAGTGGATTCCATAGCCAACCCAGAGAATGGCGAACAGTGCCAATCAAAACAATGCAGGGAACCTCTGTGTGGTGAGTGTGAACAGGCATGTGAGTGTGGTGTGAAGAGCCTGGGGCTCACTGGCTCCCAACAGTCAGTTCTCGAAGATAGGACTGTGTGAGGCTGCGCAGTTCCTCCAAGGCGTAGTCCTCAGGCATGGGGAGCCGGCCAATGTGGGGAGCCAACAGGCGTAAAGGGACTCTCTGAGGGTCTGGTGTTGAATCAGAGGTTGTATCAGGAGCATGCTGCAGACTCAGTACCACCCGCAGCAGGTTGGCTATACGTTTGGCCATGTCTAGAGAGAAAAAGTGGAGTGAGCACCAAGGATAGGGGGTGGGGTGTAATACTCATAAAGACAGGAAGCAAATAGGCAGGAAGTAGGGATAGGCTAGAGGTATACCTGACTGAGCTAGGCGATCCTTGGCATTGTAACACTGGATCTGCTCTATCCGGTTGCACAGTGAAGTCACTTTCGCGTGTAACTGCTCCAGCTCATAACCTGAGCAATCCACCTACAAAGAAGCAAAGAAACTAATTAATCCAAGAGGAGTTCCCATCACTCCAATCCTACCCATAGATTAGACAAAACTCTGAAACGGTGAAATGAGGGGAAAACCCAAGCTGGTGCAGTGCCATGCAACTACCATCTAGCCTAGTAGTTGAGGATAATAATAGATAACAATTATACAATTTATGTATATTTTAATCTTTTTGAACACCCTGTCAGAATATGCACTACTTTGCCACTGTCCACTCCATTCCCTGCTTTTCTTTAAACAGATGAGAGATAAAGAGAGACAGGGTCTTGCTCTGTTGCTGAGGTTGAGTTCAGTGGTGATCATAGTTCACTACAGCCTCAAACTCCTGAGCTCAAATGATCCTCCTACCTCAGCCTCCTGAGGAGCTAGGTCTACAGGCATGCACCACAACACCAGCTTATTTTAAAAAAATTATAGAGGTGGGGGTCTCACTGTGTTGCCCAGACTAGTATTGAACTCCTGGCCTCAAGCAATCCTTCTGCCTTTACTTTCCAAAGTGCTGGAATTGTAGGTGTCAGCCACCGTGCCTGGACCAGAACTTGAGCTTTTTTTTTTGAGACAGAGTCTCACTCTGTTACCTGGGCTAGAGTGCTGTGGCATTAGCCTAGCTCACAGTAGTCTTAAACTCCTGGGCTCAAGCAATCCTTGTGCCTCAGCCTCCTGAGTAGCTAGGACTACATGCACCACCATGCCCAGCTAATTTTTTCTATATATTTTTAGTTGTCCAATTAATTTCTTTCTATTTTTAGTAGAGATGGGGTTTCGCTCTTGCTCAGGCTGGTCTTGAACTTCTGACTTTGAGCGATCCACCGCCTCGGCCTCCCAAGAGTGCTAGGATTACAGGCGTGATCCATCACACCTGGCCTCTTTTCTATTTATAGTAGATACGGGGTCTCACTCTTGCTCAGACTGGTCTCGAACTCCTGACTTTGAGCAATCCTCCCACCTCGGCCTCCCAGAATGCTAGGATTACAGGTGTGGGCCACTGCACCTGGCCAGAACTTGAGCTCTTAACCTCTATATTCTATTGCCTTTAACCTTAAAATAAAAAAGACTTCCCTAAAAGTAGGGCTTATGGCAACCTGGAGATGTGAATAAGTAACTACAATATGGTCTGATAGGCAATACGCTAGTAGAAAAATGTACCAAGGGTTTTGGTAGTAAAAAACAAAGTACAAATTAACTCTCTGGGGGAAAAGGAGGGAGAAATAGAGTTAATAGCTTCTGCCTCAGCCTCCCGAGTAGCTGGGACTACAGGCATGCGCCAACATGCCCGGCTAGTTTTATATATATATATTAGTTGGCCAAATTAATTTCTTTCTATTTATAGTAGAGACAGGGTCTGGCTCTTGCTCAGGCTGGTTTCGAACTCCTGACCTCGAGCAATCCGTCCGCCCTAGCCTCCCAGAGTGCTAGGATTACAGGCGTGAGCCACCGCGCTCGGCCTTGATCTTAAAGGATGAATATAACTGTGCTAGGTAAAGTGTGGAATATAACATGGTTTGTTGAAAACACCACAGGTAATTAAGGGTGAGTAGCGTAAGCTAGCAAGGCTAGGATGTGGAATGTGAACGGTAGGAATGAAGGCAGGAGTAAAAGGTAAAAGGCTCTACAGGGACTTAAATCCAGTACTTATGAGTTTGTTTCTGTGCTGTAAGCAAGCAATAGAGACCCATCTTATGACTATCAAGACTGACTTAACACATTTTAATGAAGACTTATAAAAACTGTATTTGCAATCTTAAAACATGCAAAAGAATTAGTGATTAACAATTTTCCTCACCAAATCTCTTTTACTCTATATCTCATCCCTGAGCTTCTCACTCTAACTAGGGCTGAACAAGAGGAGGGGACTGCCTATAGACAAGCCTCAGGAATGTCTACTGCATATATTTGCTGGTAATGAAAGGAATTCAGGTACCTGTTGTATATGGTGGAGCATTTCAATGACCCGAATATAGTCCAGGTAAACAAGCCCAGATGTTTCCCAGTCCTGAATTAGGCTGCTGTGCTCTGGAGGTGCCAGGTCTTCTAAGAACCCCTTCAGGTAGTCATAGTTCTCATTAATGATGGCATCTGAAGAAACAAAATATTGAACACAATGTCTGCATAAGTGCATGGTTTCCGAATGGGCAGAAGACATGGTAGAAATCTAAGACAGGAAGGAAGGAGAAATAACATTGGGCCAGACTTTAGAATTACAAGTAGATACAGGCATACCTCAGAGACATTGCATGTTCAGTTTTAGACCTTAGAAATAGAGCAAATACTGCAATAAAGCAAATCATACAAAATTTTCTCAGTGGTTTCTATGCATTGGTTTCTCAGTGCATATAAAAGTTACATTTATACTATACTATAGTCTATTAGTGTACAATAGCATTATGCCTAAAAGTACATACCTTAATCAAAAAATACTTTCTTGCTAAAAAATGCTAATGATCATCTTAGCCTTCATTGAACAGTAATATTTTTGCTGGTGGAGGTCTTGCATTGATGTTGATAGCGCTGGTAGAATAGTAGTTGAAGGTTGGGGTGGCTGCAGCAATTTCTTAAGACAATAATGAAGTATGCTACTCTATTGACTCATCTATGACAGATTTCTTCATGCTGTTTGATAGCATTTACCCACACAGCAGAACTTCTTTCAAAATTGGAGTCAATCTTCTCAAACCCAACCACTGCTTTATTAACTAAGTTTATGTAATATTCTAAATTCTTTGCTGTCATTTCAACAATGTTCACAGCATCTTCACCAGAAGTAAACCTTCTATGGATGCACAAAGGAAGTTGTTTCTCAAGAAACAACTCGTCGGTTGAAGTTTGATCATAGACTGCAGCAATTCATTCACAACTTTTAGCTCCACTTCTAATTCTAGTTCTCTTGCTATTTCCTCCGCATATACACTCACTTTCTCCACTAAAATCTTAACCCCTCAAAGTAATCCATAAGGATTGGAATCAACTTGTTCTATATATACTACTGTTAATTTTGATATTTTAACCTCCTCCCATAAATCACAAATGTTCTTAATGGCATCTAGAATGGTGAATACTTTCTAGAAACCTTTCAATTCACTTTGTCCAGATCCATTAGAGGATTTACTATCTATGGCAGTGATAAACTTATGAAATGTATTTCTTAAATAATAAGGCTTGAAAGTTGAATTACTCCTTGATCCATGGGCTGTAGAATGGATATCGTGTTCACAGGCACAAAAACATCAATCTTCTTGTATATCTACATCACAGCTCTTGGGTGACTAGGTGTATTCACTGTCAGTGAGCAATAATATTCTGAAAGGAATCTTTTTTTTTTTTTTTGAGACAGAGCCTTGCTCTGTTGCCCTGGCTAAAGTGCAGTGACATCATTATAGCTCACTGCAACTCCAAACTCCTGGGGCTCAAATGATCTTCCTGCCTCAGCTTCCCTAGTACCTAGGACTACAGGCACATGCCATCCATGCCCAGCTAATTTTTCTATTTTTTTATAGAGATGAGGTCTCATTCTTACTCAGGCTGGTCTCAAACTTTCGACTTCAAGCAATCCTCCTGCCTCAGCCTCCCAGAGTGCTAGGACTATAGGTGTGAGCCAACTATGCCTGGCTGAATCTTTTCTTCCTGAATAGTAGGTCTCAACAGGGGGCTTAAAATATTCAGTAAACGGAGGGGGGGAAATGGGCATTTATTGAAACCTTAAAATCTGTACCCCCATAATATGCTGAAATAAAAAAAAAATTCAGTAAACCATTCTATAAACAGATGTGCTGTCATACAGGCTTTGTTATTCCATTTACAGAGCACAGGCAGAGTAGATTAGGCATAATACTTAAGGGCCTTAGGATTTTCAGAATGGTAAGTGAGCACTGGCTTCAACTTAAACTCACCAGCTGCATTAGCCCCTAACATGAGAGTCAGCCTATCTTTTGAAACTTTGAAGCCAGGCATTGACTTCTCTTCTTTAGCTATCAAAGTCCTAGATATGCCAGGCATGGTAGCTCATGCCTATAATCCTAGTATGTTGAAAGGGCAAGCCAGGAGGATTGCTTGAGGCCAGGAGTTTGAGGTTGCAATGAGCTATGATGATACCACTGCACTCTAGCCTGGGAAATAGAGCAAGACACTGTCTCAAAAAAAAAAAAGAGAGAGAGAGAAAATCCTAGATGGAATCTTCCAACAGTAAGCTGTTTAATCTACATTGAAAATCTGTTGTTTAGTGTATCCACCTTTATTGATTATCTTAGCTACATCTTTCTGACAACTTGCTGTAGCTTCTCCCTCACCACTTGCTGCTTTATCTTGCACTCTTATGTTATGTAAATAGTTTCTTTCCTTAAACCTCATGAGCCAACCTCTGTTAGCTTCAAACTTTTCTTTGCAGCTTCCTCACCTGTCTCAGCTTTCTTTGAATCAAAGAGAGTTAGGGCCTTTACTTGGTTAATGTTTGGTATAAGAAGCCTGCCTTTTGAACTGTACTGGCTTTTGATATGCCTCCCTTACTAAGCTTGATCATTTCTAGCTTTTGATTTAAAGTGAGAGAAGTGTGACTCTTCTTATCACTTGAATATCGAGAAGCCACAGTAGGATTATTAATTTGGCATAATTTTAATAATGTTGTATCTCAGGGAATAGGAAGGCCCAATGAAAGGGAGAGAGATGGGTAATGGTTGGTTGCTGGAGCAGTCAGAAGACACATATCTTTTATGTACATGGTTCCTGGTGACCCAATATAATTATAATGGTAACAACCAACGATCACTGATCAGACTAATGCAACAGACAAAATAATAATGAAAAAGTTGGAAATATTGCAAAAATCACTGATATGTTATACAGAGACATGAAGTGAGCACATGGTGTTGGAAAAATGGCGCCAACTGACTTGCTTTATGTAGGGTTCCACAAACCTTCAATTTATTTTTTAAAAAGTATCTGCAAAGCACAATAAAATAAGGTATACCTAATTCTGAAATTCTCGAAAGGAAAACTTGAAGAATTTCTGGCTTCAGTTCCCCAAGGAGGTATTTTTCTCATTGGTGGATAACATTTCCATAAAGAGCTTAATAAATTAGTGCACGTCAGGGACATTTCTGGCAAATGGTTAGCAATATTGCCACCTTCCCTGCTCCTCTAGCCCTTCATCCTGGCCAAGTGTCTTCTGCAGGGAGCTTTCCCAAAGGGTGATTTCATTCAAGTCTGCCATGTCCTATACTGAGTATCATCTCCGGCCTGACCCATCATGGGGGTTCAGAGGTTGGAAGAATTTGGGGTGATTCCATGAGATGTGTGTCCCAGCACTCACCAGAAGCTAAGTGCCGGATGATGAGTTTGTGGCAGCGGTTCCAGTGCCCAGCTTTAAATAAATACAGGGCCTCCAAGTGTTTGTCAGATTCCATGTGTGCTCGTACTGCTTTGGCCTCATGAATCCACTCAGCAGGTACACAAAGCTTCTGGGTAAGGAAAGTCTCCTTAGCCCAAGATTCAGGGGTTTCCAATAGCTGGCAGTGCCGGATAAGCAGCTCTCGAACGGCCTTCTCACGTATGCTGTATGAAGGGAGATAAGCTACATTAAAGTCCCATCCTCACTCAGGGAGAAGGCTGCCCCAGACAGCTTAAGAGTGGCCTCTGAGGCAGTCTCTCAAATAGCAGGTCTCGATTCTTAGTGGATCATTTTAAACATCACCAAAAAAATATGAAATTCTAAGCACATCCAATTTTCATGGTCAGAAAGTTGGAAAACTTAATACTCTACAGCAGGCTGCCCACTCCCCAGAAAGGACTTCCCCTAGGTAAGATCTTTATTTCCCATCTAGTAACATTTCATTGTCAACACCTAGAAGATCAAGTACTAGAATAGGGAGAATTCTACTCCATAGAGTAGTCATCTTAAGTTCATTTCTAACCTTCTCCTTTCCCTTTCTCCTATATGGTCAGTACAAGCAAAAAAAATAGTTTAGAAAGGTAACGTCTCTTTCAGGTCTTTGTTTCTTTTCTCAAGCCACTGGCTTTCCTAATTCACTCTCTCTCTACCTGTGGATTAAGATCCCTTGAGGAGAATCATTTTATGCCTAGACCAAAAGGACTAGTCATTTAGTTTTGGACCAAAACTATTCACCTCATCATGGACTCTTTCTGAACTCCTAAACTTTTCAAGGACTCCCAATCTCAGTACAGCTGCCTCCTTTTTTATATCCTTTTTCAGGAAATAGGATCTGCTTCCCCACAGCCAACTCTGAAACATCAGTCATCCTATCAGCTGGCCTTTTAGCATGTGAAATCCCTCATAAGAGTGTTTAAATAAACTTGAAGGAATAGTTTGGGGTTATTTCAGTCCTGTTACGGGAGAAGAGGAAGGAGAAATTGTTTAACAGGAAGGCTGTGCTAGATGCTTTATATGTTTATTCTTTTAATCCCACAGTCACCTTTGAATAGGGACTAATGTTATGATTTCACAGATTAAAAAAACATGACAGTGCAGCATAGTGATTAAGAGCATAGACTCCGGATATTGAGTTGGAAACCTCACTCTGCCATTTACTAGCTGTATGACCTTGAGCAAAAGTTACTTAATCTCCCTATGTCTTGGGTTGCTCATCTGCAAAATAGAGATTATAAGAGGGTCAAGCTCATAAATTCATTATGAGAATAAAATAGTTAATATATGTAAAATACTTAGAGTATAAACATATACAAAATCACTGATATCATTAATAAAAAACCCCCAACTTCATCTTGTTGAAACCATGGTGAAAAGGCATTTCTCCAGTTCTATTTTAGGACAGAGAACCAAAACACATGCAGTAAAGCCTAAGGTTGTGTTGATAAATAGAGTACTACCAAACTTAAGGTGTGGGTGGGTGGCAAGAAGCCAGTAGACAGAGAAAAGGTAGGGGCCTTCCTGCCAACCCATTACAACAGTGTCATAGATCCACTAAGGCAGCTGAGCCAGCATTACTTCTGCATAATTCCTGAACATGCCCCATTGAACTGAATCTGTGCCTAAGTTAATGCTATCCCCCAACCCGGACATATCCTTCCATTTCCACTTCATTATTTTCTATTCTAATTTTACAAGTTCTTCGACTCTTACCTCTAGACTTTTTCTGATCATTGCTGTTCACAGAGATCTCTTTTCATTTCTTAGACTACTGAGAGGCCTTATGATAAATATTATAATTTGGCACTTAATCATAGTCACTCTGATTTTTAACTGCTTCACATGAATAGGGATAATCTGGGCTGAGGGCTTAACTGTCTTGAGGTTTATCATGAGGCTGGACATAACATATATTCTAAATAATTAGTTGCTGAATTAACCCTAAGAGACTATGATTCCTTTGGCATTGCCCTGAAGTATTAGATGCACCCAGAGGGTTCAATGACTTTTCACTTACCTTGAGTTGTCAATGTGCAGGAGGACGAAGATGGCCCACTCCCAGAGCCCCTCACTTTCCAATTGGCCGGCATAACTAGCCTGCAGCACACCTTCACACTGCTCTGAGAGATGAGTATAGTTAAGAGCCCTCAGTACTTCCCATAAGTGCCAGCTTAGGCGGTAGTCCAAAGGATCTGCTGTTATGCTTCGAGGTTCCAACAGCTGGTTGAGATCATAATGTCTGCAGAGAAGAATGTGCTGATAGTTATCATATCCAGCCAATAGATGGCCTGCACTGATAGGTCAACTGTTCTGGTTATGTCTCAGAAGACAATAAAATAACGCAAGCATTAATAAAATAACGCAAAAGCATTACAGGCCTTCCTTCCTTCCCTCTGAGACTCAGGGGTCCTCAAACTATAACCCGCGAGTCACACGCGGCCCACTGAGGACATTTATCCAGCCCGCTGGGTGTTTTTGCTGTCACTGCCTGTCCTGGTTAGCAGCCGACTCATCCCAGGCCTACAGTGTGCATGTGTGGAATGTGTGCCGCACTCTCCAACAGCCCTCCAATGGTCTGAGGGACAGTGAACTGGCACCCAGTTTAAAAAGTCTGAGGACCCCTTCCTTTAGATAATACAAAGAAACAGGGCACCTTCTCTTCTGAGGCTGTGTGATCTAACGGGTTAGCTGGTATTGGTTTGGCATATATGTTTTACCATCCTGATATAGGGAGTCTTCAAAATTCTCATCCTTCCATTCCCTCATTATACTGTGTTATTTTTCCTCATCATGTAAAGAAAAGGTAACATAGCTACCTTAGTATATTTCAGATTGTTCTATTATCTGAAGTTGTTAGGTGCTAATTCTTCTATTTGTTTGAACAGCTAACTGGTCTTCATGATGATTATTTCCTTCTTTGGGTTGTAATTTTTATC
The DNA here is from genome assembly GCF_040939455.1 of Microcebus murinus. Lineage (NCBI taxonomy): Eukaryota > Metazoa > Chordata > Mammalia > Primates > Cheirogaleidae > Microcebus > Microcebus murinus. Next base: position 57,816,991 of record NC_134107.1, on the reverse strand, counting down.
TTTGATTTTGTCATCAGTAGGTATAATTCTTTATATAGAAATCTAGGTGCTGTAGGTTTTGAAAGTATCCAGAGATTTGCAGAGATTTTTGCTTTGTCTTCTGCTGGAGGCTCAGGGATTTCAATGGCCCTGAACCAGTTTACATGGTAAATTCTTAGCTTGCAATTCCCAGCTATAAGATTAGTACAAACTAAGACCCCACACCTGCAACTATAATCCCACACATGGATGTTTTAAAGATCCAGTAACTTTTCCTTTTCATCTAAGATCTCAGACATTTTATAACTTTCTAACAACTTTCTGAGTAAAGAGTCAAGTTTTTCTATACCAGTGGTGTTGCACAGAACATTACGAGATGATGGAAAATTTCTCTACTCTGCCTTGACCAATTTGATAGCCACTAGCCACATATGGATAGTAAACACCTGAAATATGGTTAGAGTAAATTTTAAATTTTATTTAATTTAAATTAAAATAGCCATGTGAATAGCATCTATTCTATTGGACAGTACAGTCCATTTTTTTTTTTTTTTTTTTTTTTTGAGACAGAGTCTCACTTTGTTGTCCAGGCTAGAGTGAGTGCCGTGGCGTCAGCCTAGCTCACAGCAACCTCAAACTCCTGGGCTTGAGTGATCCTTCTGCCTCAGCCTCCCGAATAGCTGGGACTACAGGCATGCGCCACCATGCCCGGCTAATTTTATATATATATATCAGTTGGCCAATTAATTTCTTTCTATTTATAGTAGAGACGGGGTCTCGCTCTTGCTCAGGCTGGTTTTGAACTCCTGACCTTGAGCAATCCGCCCGCCTCGGCCTCCCAAGAGCTAGGATTACAGGCGTGAGCCACAGCGCCCGGCCAGTACAGTCCATTTTTAAGGGATTGAGTATTAATTTTATCCAAGTCATAGCAACTCTACTTTTCATGACAACAAGGCTACATTTACTACCTTATTCTGGCTTTGGTTTCTCTATTTCTGGCACTTTGGGATAGCCTCTTCTTTCTTTTGTAGACACAAAAACTGACATGTAATAAACTGCACATGTCTAGAGTACACAATTTTGATAAATTTTAACATGTGGACAGTAAAACCACCACCACGACTGAGAAAATAAACATATCCATCATCTCCAAAATTTTTCTTATACCCCTCTGCAATTCTTGCTTTATGCCCCTCCACCCCTTCCCAGGCAATTCATCTGCTTTCTGTCATCATAAATTAGCTCTCATATTGAGGCTGTAACTTATAAAAAAAAAAAAAAAAGAAAAAGAAAAAAAAATAATAAAAAATAAATTAGCTCTCAATTTGCATAACTTTATATAAATAGAAAGCATATAGTATTTTTTTAGGGGCACTCTTTTAGGGTTTGGCTTCCTTCAAAACTAAGCATAGAGTTATTTTGCAATTCACCATGCTGTTGCATGCATCAACAGTTCACTCCTCTATGTTGTTGAACAGTATTCCACTGTATAAAGGACTACAATTTGTTATCCATTCACCTGTTGACAAAAATTTGGGTTGTTTCCTGTTTGGTGCCATTATAAATAAAGTTGCTATAAACATTCAAATAGGGAAAACATATATTCATTCCTCTTGGGTAATTACATACATAGGAGAGGAATGGCTGAATCATATGATAGGTATATGTTTATAACTTTTAAAGAAGTTGCCAGACTGTCTTTCGAAATGGCTGTGCCATTTTGTATTTTTTTTCACTAGCAGTGCTTAAGAATTCCAGTTGCTCCACATCCATGAAAACACTTGGTACAGAAGGTCTGTTGAATTTTTAGCCATTCTTACAGGTAGGTAGTAGTATACCATGATGGTTTTAATTTGCATTTTCCTGTTGTCTATTGATGCTGAACATCTCTTCATGTGCTTATTTGATATTTCGATCTTCTTTGATGAGGAATCTGTTTAAATATTTTATCCAATTTTTAAATGGAATTGTCTTTCTTATTATTGAATTTTCAGAGTTCTTTATATATTTTAGATACAAGTCCTTTATTAAATATAATAAATCACAAATGTTCCCCAGTCTGTAGTTTCTCATTATTCTCTTACTAGCCATTCAATGAGAAGTAGTTTTAAATTTCGCTGAAGTACAATTTACCAATTTTTTTCTTTCATGAATTCTGTGTTTTATGTCTATCTAAGAAATCTTTGCCTAGTCCACAGCTACAAAAATTTTCTGGTTTATTTTCTTCTAGAAAGTTTATAGTTAGGTTTGAAATTTAGGTATATGATCCATTTTCAGCTGGATAAACAACAGAGATTAACCAATGAAACCAAAAGCTGGTTCTTTGAATGGGTCCATAGAATTACTAAACTCTAGGTAGACTAAGAGAAGAAAGAATGACACAAATTAGGCCGGGCGCTGTGGCTCACGCCTGTAATCCTAGCTTTTGGGAGGCCGAGGCGGGCGGATTGCTCAAGGTCAGGAGTTCAAAACCAGCCTGAGCGAGACCCCGTCTCTACTATAAATAGAAAGAAATTAATTGGCCAACTGATATATATATAAAAAATTAGCCGGGCATGGTGGCGCATGCCTGTAGTCCCAGCTACTCGGGAGGCTGAGGCAGAAGGATCACTCGAGCCCAGGAGTTTGAGGTTGCTGTGAGCTAGGCTGACGCCACGGCACTCACTCTAGCCTGGGCAACAAAGCGAGACTCTGTCTCAAAAAAAAAAAAAAAAAAAAAAAGAATGACACAAATTATCAGTAACAGGAAATAAAGAGACACTGTTACAGATTCTACTGGTATTTAAAAAGGATAATAAAGAAATGTTATGAATAATTTCATGCTAATAAATCTGGTGACTTTTGTGAAACAAATTTCTTAAAATAAATTATTAAAGTTGACTTGTGAATAAATATAAAATCTCAACAGCCCTATATCTATTAATTATGCAGTATAAAAACTTTTATAAATTCGACCATCTAAAAATGTAAAACATTCCATTAGCTTCATAAAAAATGCGAAAAGAACAGCTCTTTTGCTGGGAGAATATGAAAATTTCTATTATAAAATATACAATTTATAATAATCATATATAATAAATATACCCAGAATATATAAACAATTACAAAACACATTAAGTCAGCCCTATTTAAAAAAAGGCAAAATATTTAAATAGACATTTTAGCAAAGAAGATATACAGATGGTAAATAAGCACGTGAAAAAAATTCATTATGCAAATTAAAACACAATCAGAAGGTTTAATACAGGGAGATTAGAAAGTTCTGGAGATTGATGGTGGTGATGCTTGCACAATAATGTGATGTACTTAATGACACCTAATTATATGCTTAACATGGTAAATTTTATATATATTTTCTTGTAATACAAAACTATATTATTCTATATAATTAATATAGTTAAATACCCTATATTTAAAAGAAGGGATTGAATAATTGAAAAGAGATGTGAGATGTTAGTGTGACTGGAAAGAAAAAAACCACCTGTAGGTATTTCTAATATAATGTAAAAATACATCTCTGAAATATTAATAGTTTTAATTAGTAGAGTAGATATAATAATAGCACAGGATAATATATTGGATAAATATAAATAAACCACTCTGCATTTCTTAATGAAAACACACACACACACAGATACTACTATTACATGCCAAATAAAATGGTACAATTTAAAAATCTGGCTGGAAGCGATGGCTCACCCCTGTAATCCTAGAAGGATGAGGTGGGAGGATCGTCTGAGGTCAGGAGTTTGCGACCAGCCTTAGCAAGAGTCTCTACTAAAAATAGAAAAAATCAGCTGGGTATGGTGGCATATGCCTGTAGTCCCAGCTACTCTGGAGGCTGAAGCAGGAGGATTGCTTGAGCCCAGGAGTTTGAGATTGCTGTGAGCTAGGCCAACACCACAGCACCCTAGCCCAGGCAATAGAGTGAGACTCTGTCTCTAAATAAATAAATAAAAATAAAAATCTGACAACAGACTGGGCACAGTGACTCATGCCTATAATCCTAGCACTTTAGGAGGCTGAGACAGGGGGATAGCTTGAGGCCAGGAGTTGAGACCAGCCTGGGCTACACAGAAGACTCCATCTCTTCAAGACATTAGCCGGCCATGGTGGCACACCTGTAGTCCCAGCTACTCAGGAGGCTGAGGCAGAAGGATCACCTGAAGCCCAGTAGTTTGAGGTTGCAGTGAGCTATGATCACATCAATGCACTTTAACCTGGGCAACAGAGCCAAGACCCTGTCTCAAGAAAAAACAAACAAACAAAAAAAACAAACCCAAATCTGACAATACCAAAATTTAAAAAGGATACGGAGCAACTAGAGATCTATGTATTACTGGTGGGAAAGTAAAATGATATATCCACAATAGCTAAAAATAAGAAAACCTAACTGCCATCAATAAATGAATAGATATATTCCTATGCAAACTCCTCACCCAAATTCTATACATGTACACTAATATGGATAAATCTCAAAATCATTATGCTGAGTGAAAAACTCCAGGCACAAAAGAGAACATATGGTATGATCTCAATTACAGAAAATTCTAAAATAGCAAAATGAATTTATAGTAACAAAAAGCCAGTCGATAGTTGTCTAGGGTGAAGACTGACTACAAAGGAGCACAAGAGAATTTTTCAGATGTAATTGGAAATAGTATCTTGGTTGTGATAGTAGTTAACAATGTGAGGCCGGGCGCGGTGGCTCACGCCTGTAATCCTAGCATCTGGGAGGCCGAGGCGGGCGGATTGCTCAAGGTCGGGAGTTCAAAACCAGCCTGAGCGAGACCCCGTCTCTACCATAAAAATAGAAAGAAACTAATTGGCCAACTAATATATATAATATAAAAATCAGCCGGGCATGGTGGCGAATGCCTGTAGTCCCAGCTACTCGGGAGGCTGAGGCAGGAGAATCGCTTGAGCCCAGAAGTTTGAGGTTGCTGTGAGCTAGGCTAACACCACGGCACTCACTCTAGCCTAGGCAAGAAAGCAAGACTCTGTCTCAAAAAAAAAAAAAAAAAAAAACACAATGTGAAAATTATGATAAAAATTTATCAAACTGTATACTTTATTATATTATATATAAACTGTATCTCATTAAAGTTGATTAAAATAATTTTTAGATTTCTAATTCCAATGTGGTTTCCATGTAACTACTATAAGTTATATTTGGTAATTTATACAGACTTATGGCAATTTGGGGGCATCAGAAAGGGACAAAACCAAGGAAAGGACTCCGTAGGGGCTGATGGAGCACTTAAGTGACTCTAATGCCTGGCTCTGGTTTACCTGTCACTGTAGAGTTTTAGAAGGTGAAAGCAGACATCTCGAAGGGGTCTCTGAGAGTCTTGTTCCTCTTCTACTACACAGCCAGAGCCTTCTAAGTATGAAGGAAGTGGGGAGCAGGCATATCTGTCACTCTCAGAGGTATTCTGAAGGGAAGAATTTCACAAAACATCAGCTACTGGTCTATTTTACTAGATGCTATCATGTCTCTATGACTTAGATACTTGTAATAAGAATGAATTGACAACCGAAAGGAATCTATCAAGGGACTTTAAACTTTTTTTCATCCCCAAAATATTTCACTTATCTTGGATTGGTAAAGATTTCAAGGAGCTCTCACTAAACCCCCATACTTTACTTGCCACAATTCTTAATATATTAATGTATTCAGTTTCTTTAGTGTTCTCTTTCTCCTGACAAATAATTCTGACAAACATTATCGAAGACAAATGTAAGGACAATAAGAAGAGAATTCAAGAAATGATGGCATTAAAAACAATAACAATACTTTAAGCTCAACAATGATAAGGAATATGAAATATACTATTTAGAGGCAAATTTCAGAACTGCTAAGTTTGGGGTTAAACCAAACCTGAGGTCAAGGGTGTTTATTGGAGAATTCCCAAAGGAACAAGACAGCATTAGAAATGAAGAAAAACCCTTAGATTTAGAGGCAGGAAAACAGCAGTGGGAAACTCAACTGTGGAAAGTCATCATATTTAATAAAGTAAGAGCAGAGGCTGGGCATGGTGGCTCATGCCTATAATCCTAGCACTCTGGGAAGCTGAGGTGGGAGGATCACTCAAGGTCAGGAGTTTGAGACCAGCCTGAGCAAGAGCAAGACCCTCTCTACTAAAAATAGAAAGAAATTAATTGGCCAACTAAAAAAAAATATATCAAAAAAAAAAATTAGCCGGGCATGGTGGCGCGTGCCTGTAGCCCCAGCTACTTGGGAGGCTGAGGCAGAAGGATTGCTTGAGCCCAAGAGTTTGAGATTGCTATGAGCTAGGCTGTTGCCTGGGCTAGCACTCTAGCCCAGGCAACAGAGTTGAGACTTTGTCTCAAAAAAAAAAAAAATAGCAGACACTTGGAGAAGTAGCCCTGCCTAGAAGTAGGAACAAGGATAACGTTTCCGGCCGGGCGCGGTGGCCTGTAATCCTAGCTCTCTGGGAGGCCGAGGCGGGCGGATTGCTCGAGGTCAGGAGTTCAAAACCAGCCTGAGCAAGAGCGAGACCCTGTCTCTACTATAAATAGAAAGAAATTAATTGGCCAACTAATATATATACAAAAAATTAGCCGGGCATGGTGGCGCATGCCTGTAGTCCCAGCTACTTGGGAGGCTGAGGCAGGAGGATTGCTTGAGCCAGGAGTTTGAGGTTGCTGTGAGCTAGGCTGACGCCATGGCACTCACTCTAGCCTGGGCAACAAAGTGAGACTCTGTCTCAAAAAAAAAAAAAAAAAAAAGGATAACGTTTCCCATCAGATCTCCTAGGTCCATTTCAATTTTATAGTACTTTTAATATAGCAGTTAGTAAGAAGTATTATGAAATATGAATGATGATTTTTTTTTTTTGTCTATAGGACTTCTCTAGCAAAAACAGAAACCCCCACCAAGATTCCTGATTGCTCTACTGGCCATATATACCTGAAATGCTTCTTCATACATGCTGAGTGCCCTAGAAATGGAGGCTGTTGGTGGAAGCAAATACCAAAGATGGACAGCCAGGGAGCGTTTCCAATCCAACTGGGAGCACACATTGATTTGCTTATGCTCTGAGAGCTGCCACACCTGCAGGAGACAAAATCATCACTATGGCAAATTTTAACCTTATTATGGGATATGTCTACAAGTTATTAATTTATTCAAGTGATATTTTAAATTATCGTGATGCCAGTGTTAATGATCCAGATATAAAATACATAGTCTCTTGCTGGCAGGTGAGGGTGGATTTAAACAAATTATCAATGATCTGAAAACAGATGAGAGCCAGTGAAAACAGACAGCAGGTCTTCTCACCATCCATAGTTGAGAACTTAACAAAACTTTACATTGAGCATAAATTATAACCAGGTATTTTATTTCTGAAAATTGACTATAAGAAGGTAATCAAAGAGGTAGGCAGTGATAGAAATCTGGCTTAAAATAATTATGGTCTATCATCCATAAAATGGAATAGAAGTGGCTATTTAAAAGAATGGTGCTTGCTGTAAACAGATGTGCTGCATATAGGAAAAGAAAAAGATTTATTTTTCCTTTATGATATTAAATTTAATTAAAAAAATGGTGCTTCATGACATGGAAAAATGTTCATATAGAGTAGGTTAAAAAACCTGGCAGAACTGCTATGTATAATTGATTTTACTTGTATATACAAATAAGTAAATATGAACACATATATGTTGATGTAGAATTAAAATATGTCTGGAAAAACAGATAAATTATTTATATCGTTTACCACTAAGATATGAGATATGGTGAATTTTAAAGTTTTGATTTCTATGTAACTAAATTTTTCTATAGTGTGCATGTCAGCCTTTATAAGTTGAAAATATTTCCACTAGAAATTAAAAACCATTTGTCCAGGTATGTGTAATTGTGTGTAATCTATACAGATAGCTCTTTGCTTCAACTTCAAACCACCTTGAATTTATGAGAAAACTGAGGTGAGATTATGGTAAAACAAGAAGATACCGGTTTTCCAGCCAACAGGGCAAAGATGCGCAGTCTCTCATCCTGGATGAAGCAGTCAGCCTGAAGCTGATGCCAATCCACCAGCTGCATGGTGAGTAGATCCCGGACTGACTGGCTACCCACAAACTGAGATAAAAGAAGGGCAAGACGATGATCACCTGAAAGAGAAACAGAAGTTCTCTTGTGGTTACTAAGGATTTATGGACTTGGTCAGACACTTGGGGATTACTCTTCTTATTTCTTCAGGTAGGAGGACTTAACACCTGTGATTACTTTCTGCAGTAGTGCCAAAAGAATGATCAAAAACATACCATTTTTTCCTTGGGTAAAAACCTGCAAAGTAGTTTAACTTAAATTACATATAGACGTATAGTATATAGAGATCAACAGACCTATTATTAATTCTGTGACCCTAAGCAAGACACTTCAGTTATAAAATGAAGGAGAATTACATCTGATTCAAAAGTTTCTAATGAGGCCAGGTGTGCTGGCTTATGCCTGTAATCCTAGCACTTTTGGAGGCCTAGGTGGGAGTACAGCTTGAAGTTAAAAGTTTAAGACCAGCCTGGGCAATATGGCAAGACTCTGTCCCGTGTCTACAAAAATTTAGCCAGGTGTGGTGGCATGTAACTGTAGTCCTAGCTATTGGGGAGGCTGAAGCAAGAGGATTGCTTGAGCCCAGGAGTTTGAGGTTGCAGTGAGCCAAGTTCACACTATTGAACTCTAGCCCGGGTGACAAAGCAAGAACCTGTCTCAAAAACAAAAACAAAAGTTTGTAGTGAAAACAGATGTCATAACTGAAAACATGCCCAACTAGAATGTACTGTATGATGACACTGAGAAATGAGAAAACCTAAAGAAAGAACATATATGTTCATAGTATAAAGAGAATGGGTGAGTCTTTCACTTCTACAAGTCCAGAAATCTCTCTTAAAACCTTCTAAGAACAAAGGGCTGGAAAAATAAAAAGATTCTAATTAACCAGAATGTGAGGGGATAGAATTCCAGTTTATGAAAATTTCTAGTTCAAATGCTGAGTTATGATAAAAAAACGTTTTATAGCCATTACAAACCTCCTAAAAGTCAACAGTTGTTTTCCTTTTGTTTCTGGGTCAGTACTTATATGACTATATAAGCTCCTACCAGAAGCTAAAACTCTCATCTCAATGGGTTTCATTCACAAACTAACGTTGCCTAGAAGAAAGAAACCATGCATCAGGAATATGTCTGGAAATCTGTTGCTAGACCAGGTTGTTATCCTAATTGCATATAGGTAAAACTATAATTCATGGTGCTGCAACACACTTGGCTATGATCTGCCAGTATCCTAGGTGACTAATAATAAAGGAAAAAAGGAAAAAGAATGTATCTGTGTGTTTATAGAAGCAAAGAGAGAATGTTTATTGGTCAAAAAATATAAATATCTTGGTCACTAGAGATGGTCAAGTTCAAAGAGGATATTGGTATATCACACCTTGATGCAATCATTTAAGGTCATCTCTCTTGGCTACAATCATCAGTAACTAATTGATTAGTCAACCAATCAGCTTCTGTCAATCCTTGACTTTCCAAATGAAGAGATAAATGGCAGAATTCTATAGTGTTTTCTCAAGTAAATTTTTGCGTATGACATGAGGTAAGAACCTAAATTCATCTTTTTTGTATGTGAATATCAACAATCCCTGCATTATTTCTTTAAAAGACTACCCTTTCCACATTTAAATTGTCCTGACAACTTCGTAAATAAAATAAAAATCAATTGTCTATAAGCGAAACAGTTTTATGTTTGGAGTCTCATTTCTGTTTTGTTGATACTTATCTATCCTTATTTGTCTTGACTGCTGTAACTTTATTAAGTTTTGAAATTAGAAAATGTTGAGTACTCTGACTGAACATTTCCAAATAAGGTTCTTTATGTTTCCAAATAAAGATCGGTTTTCAACTTCTGCAAAAACACCCGATAGATTTTAGTAGGTATTGTATTGAATGCACAGATTTGCGGGGAAAAAAGACATCTTAACAATACTGAGGTTTTCAGTGAATCAGCCTCTCTCAACCAGGGTGGTTTGCCCTTCAGGTGAAATTTGGCAATGAATTTCTGGAAACATCTTTGGCTATCAAAACAAGAGGGCATAAAGCAGGGATGATGCTAAACATCTTACAATGCTCAGGATAACCCCCACAACAAAGAATTATGAGCCCCAAATGCCAAACAATATTGAGGCTGAGACATATTCCATGAACCTGGAATGTCTCTTAACTTATGTAGATCTTTATTTCCCCAGCAAAGTTTTATAGTTTTCAGTATGTAAATTTTAAACTTCTTCTGTTACATTTACTCCTTAAGTATTTTATTCTTTCTGATATTGATGTGAATGGAACTGTTTTTCTTCATTTCATTTTTGAATAACTTGTGCTAATACAAACAGACACAATTGAATTTTGTATATTGACCTTGAATTCTGAGACCTTTCTGAGTTAATTAGTCCAACTACTTTTTTTGTGGATTATGTCCACATACAGAATCATGCCATCTGTGAATAAAGACAATTCTATGCCTTCCTTTTAGATTTGTATGACTTTTGTTTCTTTTTCTTGCTTGAACTGGCTACAACATCCATTACAATGTTATACAGAAATGGTGGTTCCCAATCTTAGGGGGAAGCTGTTCAGTCTTTTATCATTAAGTATGATGTCACCTATAGATTTTTTGTTAGATATGGTTTGAAATCAGGGTAATAATGGCATCACAGGACGACCTAGAATGTGTTCCCATGTCTACTTCTTGTGAATTTGTGGAGGACTGGTATTATTTCTTGTTTAATTATATAATGTTCTGCAGAGAAGACATCTGGGTCCAGGATTTTCCGAGGGAAGGTCTTTTCAAGGAACTTAAGGCCTTTACTGATTTACTGTATTATTTTTATGTTTTTCTTTTCATTGATTCTACCCTAATCTTCCTTATTTTCTCCATTCTGCTACCTCTGGGTTTAGTTTGCTCTTCTTTCTCTAGTTTCTTAAAGTGGAAGCTTAGGTTATTGATTTGAAGTCTTTCTTCTTGCTAGATATATGTCAGGTAAAGTTAGTTGATAGTATTGTTCATGTTTTCTACATTCAACTTCTAGTTCTCTAGAAGATCCTCTCCCACTACATGCAGGTGTTGTGGTAAGCATAACACTATCCTTTTAATGATTCACAATCATTATAATTTTATAGAAGATCAATCCTGAAGATAAATTCTCACTGTACAAATGTACAAGGACCATGAATGGCACTGAGATAAATGTGTAGTGATAGTGGAACACAACTGGCCATTTATGATAGGTTACTCATTCTAGCTTTTCTTGTGATTTGTTTCTTATAATCCCAAAACTGGCCAATCCCAACTGGCCTCCAAAATAAATTCAGTTGATGAATCTAATCAGTTGGCTTTAGATAAATTGGGTTCCAACAAACATGGTCTGATCAAGGATCTAATTATATTAGATTATGTTGAACTATGTCATCCTGTATACCTATCAAGATTAGTGTCTAGATAGTCATTAAACACTTGCTAAACGCCTCATTAGTGAAAGGGAAACTAAAAAAAGTTCAGATATATATATATGGGATGTCCTTTAAAGAAACAAAAAAGCCAAGTTGGATGGTCATGCTGGAGACTCAGACTTGTGGGGGGAGGGGGGAATGGGCATTTATTGAAACCTTAAAATCTGTACCCCCATAATATGCTGGGAAAAAAAAAGCCAAGTTAAATACCTCAAGCCAGAAATTAAACTTCTACATGTTTATTTGAATGAAATAAGTGAACTCATACAAAAGGCATATGTTTATAGAAGTTTAGAGTATCACTTATAAACTATCACTTATAGTTTATGTATTACAAAGGAAAGAGTCAAGTACAAATTACCCACTGAAATGTTTGCAGTGAGTAGTAGTCATAGGATTTAGGTGGTTTTGATTTATTGCTTCTTGCTTATCTCTCCAGTTTCTAGTTTTATTATAAATGCATATGTAACATAAAATTGAAATAAGTTTAGCTAAGTAAATTTAATGTTTAAGGTTCTAAAAAGATAACTAGAATACATGGTCCCTATTCTGGAGGAACCAGCAATCTTCCTGGGAGGGAAGACCACACTTAATATTCACAGGTTAGAATACAAAGGCACGGGCGCGGTGGCTCACGCCTGTAATCCTAGCTCTTGGGAGGCCGAGGCGGGCGGATTGCTCAAGGTCAGGAGTTCAAAACCAGCCTGAGCAAGAGCGAGACCCCGTCTCTACTATAAATAGAAAGAAATTAATTGGCCAACTGATATATATATATAAAAAAAAAAAAAAGAAAAGAATACAAAGGCAAATCCACAATTAGGAGGTAGAAGACAGTGAGTAGGAAGCAGGCAGGGGTACAGAAAGAACCATATTCCCTACCTGACTGCTGGGCCAAAGAGCAGGCCTCACTGATCCTCTTGCCGGTGAGGTAGCTGAAGACAGCCTCCACAGGGTTATCTTTTTTGGTTAAGGAGACTTCCTCTTCAATCTGAGGTGAGGCAGTATGGGACAGCCAGCGAGAGAAAGCTCTTCGTCGCTCTAGAATTTGAATGTATTCACTGGGCTCATCCAGCTGGCTGTCAAGTTCCTTCAGATGGCCCCACAGGGCTTCACATAATGTCCATGTCAGGCTCCAGTGCTTCATAACTAAGGCAGGGAAAAAACAAAACAAAACAATGCTATGACACAAATTCTTATAATAACTTCAGAGAGGGCATCACTCTAATTGTGATGTCTAAAAAACATAAATTAATCAACATCCCAAGCCACCACTCAAGTGGTTAACCTCAATCTGTCTCTACCTCACTAAGCTTTGTCTTATAAGTTCTAGAGGTATATGGTATAACTGCTTGCTCAATCCAGGTTTCTGTGGTGCTTACAAAACAGATATAACTCTATGCTCCTTTAAACAGGTTCCCCTAGCCTAATTATGGCTAATACCATCTCAGATTACAGAGAGAAGATCCTCTAATTTGATCATGTATCTACAAAATGCTTTAGGAAATGTAAAGTGCTCTAAAAACTTGTGAAGGAGTATTCTCTCCTGATATAGGCACAGCCTAACATTTACCAAGTTTAGGTGACATTGCTCAAAGCACAAAGTTATATAGCAGAGCCAGAATTTGAATACAAGTATTCAAAGTCCAATTTCATTCTCTTAAGTACTTAGCTATACTGCCCCCCAAGAAACAAAACAACAACAAAAAAGCACTGCTTATCACTTTAAGCCACTTACCAGTATGCACTGGGAAAATAATTTACACATTTTAAAAGATGGGACAACAAAGCAAACACAAGGACTGAACATAAATAAGTCCCAACATGTGTGGTACTGAACATTCTAAAAATCTCCACTTTTCAATAAAGATGATTTTTGCTAAACATGTAATTAAATGATTTTTCTACTGTTTGAAATATTAACTTCACAAATTAGAAAAATACTTTAAGTACTGATTAAAAAATACAGTCAAAATAGATGAATAGATTGTTTCAAAATAGAATCCTACTCATTTTATTCTACCCAATAGAATGCGTAGGATTTAGAAAAAGAAGAAATGAATCTCTCTCTCCCTATGTTCTAGGGTTAGGAAAGGAATGCAATTTCATAAATCTAAGGGATTTGACTGCTTACACTTTGAGGAAGGATTTTTATATTAAGGGGAAAACATGATGATAAGAACACAGTGACAATTTCTCATTTAAAATTTCTTATTCAAGACAATTTCTTATTCAAATAAGCAATTTCTTATTCTGCTTATTAAACGCTAACAGAAAAAGTCAAGCTCAGTCATCTACCTATTGGACTGATAAAAGGAAATCTTATATGTCCTCTTATGAACACATGCTACTACCCCCATCCCTAAGATCTCAAAAGACACTTAGTGTGTGTATACTCACTCTGTGCTTCCAATAAATCTCCTGATGCTTCCTTGATCCAATCTGCATAGTCATGAATGACAGCAACTCCCGGATTGGGGACAATGAGAGGACACAGTTCATCTACATGAACAGTGCTATGTTTTAACTTGAGCTCCAGAGGTATCTGGTATAACTGCAGGTCTTCATCCAGCTTCCTTTGTCTCAAAGTCAGTTTTTCCACATGAACTTTGAATGCTGACTCAGTTAGGCTACATGAGCAAATGAGGAACAAGATAGAAAATGAAGACAAGACAGAAGCTAGGATTTCCCTTCAACTAAATCTTTGTTTCCTTTTATCATCATAAACAATGCAAAACACGTCACTGTGATTTCTAAAAAATTTTGTTTCCTAATGTCAACTCTATTGAACTTGTTTGCTATATAATGAATAAATAAATAAACACATTCAGAATCCAAAGGCTTTTTAGGCCAGGTAATAACAAGTATGGGAATCAGTACAGTTGGATTTGGAACTGGCTTCAGCATGTATCTGTATAGCATACGATAAAATCCAAGGTCCAGTTCAACATTCAACCTCCAACAACTGAACGAAAAACCAAGAAAAAGAAACAAAGAAAGAAAAATATCCGAGGTTCAAAAGTTATTGTGTGATACTTGTTTCTCAAATCATACCTACGTATCAAGTCATGAGGCTAAGTTTGTAGATACTAAAGAATTGATTCTAAATTACAATAAACATATAGTCAATCTGGCCTTCAACCAATTTTATTTTTTTTGAGACAGAGTCTCACTTTGTTGCCCAGGCTAGAGTGAGTGCTGTGGCATCAGCCTCGCTCACAGCAACCTCAATCTCCTGGGCTCAAGTGAGCCTCCTGCCTCAGCCTCCCAAGTAGCTGGGACTACAGGCATGTGCCACCATGCCTGGCTAATTTTTTGTATATATATTTTTAGTTGGTCAATTAATTTCTTTCTATTTTTAATAGAGACGGGGTCTCGCTCAGGCTGGTTTCGAACTCCTGACCTCAAGCAATCCGCCCGCCTTGGCCTCCCGGAATGCTAGGAATACAGGCGTGAGCCACCACGCCCAGCCTGAACCAATTTTTAACCTTGATATTAACAACTTGATCTTTATGAAAATATCATAAGATCATGCTTAACCACTAAGTTTAAAATCCACATTCCTAATCGTGAGATTCGAGAGATGTTGTTTTTACTTTTTCAAAGTTAACTTTAAAAACGAAGGATAACAGGTGATCATCTTCCTTTAATCTATAGTAAAGATGGCACAATTTGTTATAAAAAGGAAATAAGAAAATGTTACATGTTTTGCATGGGACACTTTATACATACTGACAGATAATTAAAAGAAATATTAGGTCATTAAATATGAAATGTCTGATTTTGAATCAAAAGTATAGCTTATTATGTCTCTAACAAGCAGTAGTACAATTAATCAAACATAGGCCTAAACTATCAATGCAGTTTTGACATTTTAATAGCAGCTTGTTTATGCCAGCAGTGAAGAAGCCTGGAGAGCAAGTGGTGATGAAATTGCAAAGGAGTTTTCTTCAGCTTGCTGAGCACAAAAGTTTTTTCCTTACAAGAAGTAGCCCAAAGCCTGGAAGAAGTGGTAGTCAGTTGGTACAAGGTCTGGTGAATATGATGGATGAGAGTGAGCTTCCAAGTCCAACTTCCATAGTTTGAGCAGCATTGTTTCTTGCAACATGTCATCTTGCAAAAGGATCGGCCTGTCTCTATTGACCAATCTTGGCTGCTTAATCACAATCATCCTCATCATTTTGACCAAGTGATAGCAGTAAACAGCCACTGTAATCAACTGAACATATTTCATGAAGCTGTAGTAGATAATACCAGTGCTGGATCACCAAACACACACTATTAGCTTTTTCTGATGAATGAACATTCAGCTTTAGACTGTTTTTCGGCACTTCATCTTTATCCACCCATTGTGCCGAACGCTTGTGATTGCCCAAAATAATCCATTTTTCATCACACGTAACAATATGGAGTAGAAATGGTTCGCCTTTATGTTGTGACAGCAAAGAAAGTCAAGCTTCAAGACAATTTCTCTTCCGACGCTCATTTCATTCATGCAGTACCAATCTATCCAGCTTCTTTACCTTGCCCATTTGTTTCAAATGATCCAATATTGCTGGAATAGTAATGTCAAACCCTGCTGCTAATTCATGAATAGGCTGAGACCGATATGTTTCCACTATAGCTTTCAGCTCATCATTATCCACCTTGGTCTCAGGTCACCTACATGACTCATTTTCAAGATTAAAATCTCCAGAATGGAACTTCTCAAACCATCACTGTGCTGTGTTCATTAGCCACATCCTTCGTAAACATTTGGTTAATACTTTGAGCTGTTTGCTTTTATGTTGTGACAGCAAAGAAAGTCAAACTTCAGGACGATTTCTACAATGGAACAATTTCTACATTTGTTCTACAATGGAACTCGTATTTGCAAATAACATGAATTTCTGACATATCCATGGTTTCATAAAAAATGCTCTAAAAAAACATGGAAGACAATCACAAGCCAAAACGTGTATTTGAAAGAATGTGGATATACCTTCACAAAAAAACCCAAGTGTGAACATGAAACGTCAGAGGTATCAACTGTCACACTTAGTATTTAAGGAAATTGAACATTCCATAGTTAATAATCTAATATTTATATATAATCTGTAAGGCATACATCTATTTGCTACATATATAGAAAATATATATATGTATATCTAGAAAGAATTTAGAATGGATACCTGGAAAGAGTATATCTAGAAAGATCACAAACCTTTGGATATCACAATAATGAATAGTTATTTCCCCATATCTATCATGTTGCCTTTCTCAAAAAGCATCAAGAAATGTAACTCACGATTTAACAGCTACTGAATTGGGCAGGAATCCATATTCCATAGAATCAGCAATCTGATGATTTTCTAGTTCATGTGAGCCATTCAGGTGTTCGCCACTATTAGCAAGAGTCCAGTTGGGGCCCCAACCAACACGAAATGAACGTCCCATAAATAGGGCCATGTCCATCAAGAGTTTCCCCTTGCCATAGGTGACAGACTTTTCAAGAGGGACTAGGCCTGGTTGCCTGCGTGTACCCACTGTTTTCAGCTGAATCTCAGGGGCTGGGCTGGGCACTGTAAACACAGCAGTCAGGGGTGGAGGGACAGACCAAAAGGATGTGGATGGTACATTCACTGAAGATGATGTTCTGGGAGTGCGGCATTCTTGCACAGAGGCACTTGGTGAAAGGAAAGTTCCACTTGTAAATTTTGATTGTAGTAACCCACCAACTGAAATAAGGGGAAAAAAACACTATTACAAAATACAGGTTATTGTTTCTTTTCTTTTTTTTTTTTTTTGAGACAGAGTCTCGCTTTGTTACCCAGGCTAGAATGAGTGCCATGGCGTTAGCCTAACTCACAGCAACCTCAAACTCCTGGGACTCCTGGGCTCAAGCGATCCTACAGCCTCAGTCTCCCAAGTAGCTGGGACTACAGGCATACGCTACCATGCCCGGCTAATTTTTTCTATATATATTTGTTAGCCAATGAATTTCTTTCTATTTATAGTAGAGACAGGGTCTCGCTCTTGCTCAGGCTGGTTTTGAACTCCTGATCTCAAGCAATCCACCTACCTCGGCCTCCCAGAGTGCCAGGATTACAGGTGTGAGCAACCGCGCCTGTCCGGTTATTGTTTCTTGAACAATAACAACAAAAATCACTAAGGCTGAAATCATGTAAGATATTACACGAAACTAATCAAATCAGATATGGATGACCATAAATCAGTTTTTTGCAGAAATCACTTTCAACCAAGAAACCAAGATGGATATTCTAATGATGATGATATCAACACAGTAATAATATCAACAACAAACATTACTACTACTATTAAATATATTATTTAAAAAAATTATCAGCCGGGCGCGGTGGCTCATGCCTGTAATCCTAGCTCTCTGGGAGGCCAAGGTGGGCGGATTGTTTGAGCTCAGGAGTTCGAAACCAACCCGAGCAAGAGTGAGACCTCGTCTCTACTATAAATAGAAAGAAATTAATTGGCCAACTAATATATTTAGAAAAAATTAGCCGGGCATGGTGGCACATGCCTGTAGTCCCAGCTACTTGGGAGGCTGAGGCAGAAGGATTGCTTGAGCCCAGGAGTTTGAGGTTGCTGTGAGCCAGGCTGACGCCATGGCACTCACTCTGGCCTGGGCAACAAAGTGAGACTCTGTCTCAAAAAAAAAAAAAAAGACAAAAAAATTATCTAGCACTTATCTGCAGTAGACTATCTATGTAAGCCATTTGTATACATTATTTCATTACGCTCTTCAATAACTTTAAATGCATCATTATCATTCCCATTTTATGAGTCAGAAAACTGGGCTCAGATAAGTGACTTGTCCAAATCCACAAAGGTACTAAGTGACAGGACTGGGAGAAAAACCCAGGTAAATCCGGCACCAATGATCACACTCTCATCCAGAATCCCAAATGTAACCCCTTCTTAGTCCATATAAAAATTAGACCATGCTCTTAAAAATTTAAGGGGGTTGGGGGAGACTAAAACTCAAATTTTTGTCCTGTAATGCTCAATGACAGACTTAGGAAACAAAAACACACTGAGGTATCTTATGATTGTATGTGCCTTTCAGAGGACAGTAAGGAAAGTTCTCTCCTTACTACTGCCTGTTTTTCAATTTTACGTGGTTCCTGTCTAAAAATGGAGTTAGAGTAATCGAAGTATGAGATGTTCGTTTAGTGCCCATTATGTAAAGTTATTAAGAATGTTTAGCTTATAAAACAAAATGGCAGGCTGGGTATGGTGGCTCACACCTGTAATCCTAGCATTCTGAGGCGGAAGGATCACTTGAGGCCAGGAGTTTAGGACCAGCCAGAGCAAGAGTGAGACGCCGTTTCTACTAAAAATAGAAAAGATGAGTCGGGTGTGGTGGTGTTCGCCTGTAGTCCCAACTACTTAGGAGGCTGAGGCAGGAGGATCACTTAAGCCCAGGAGTCTGAGGTTGCTGTGAGTTAGGCTGACACAATAGCACTCTAGCTTGGGCAAAAGAGTAAGACTGTCTCCACAAAATACAAACAAACAACAACAAAAGAAAACCTAAACACCTAAAAAAAAACTTAAAAAAACACACAAAAAAATTACCAAAACATAATGGTAATTTTTAAACATTTACTTTATAAGGGAACATAAAAAAATGTCTTTCTGATAGAGTTCCTCTGGTTTTCAAAATATTTTGAAATTAGTTACATCTACTTAAATCCTTTCCTATTATCTATATTCTTATCTCCAATCCCACTAGATAAATGACAGCTTTATAATAAAATATGTAATCACCTGCCTAGGAATTTTTTAAAAATTTCAGAAACAGTAGAATTCTAATGAGTTTTTTTTTTTTTTTTTTTTTGAGGCAGAATCTCACTTTGTTGCCCAGGCCAGAGTCAGTGCCGTGGCATCAGCCTAGCTCACAGCAACCTCAAACTCCTGGGCTCAAGGGATCCTACTGCCTCAGCCTCCCGAGTAGCTGGGACTATAGACATGTGCCACCATGCCCGGATAATTTTTTGTATATATATTTTTAGTTGGCCAATTAATTTCTTTCTATTTTTAGTAGAAACGGGGTCTTGCTCAGGCTGGTTTTGAACTCCTGATCTCCAGCAATCCACCTGCCTCAGCCTCCCAGAGTGCTAGGATTATAGGCATGAGCCACCACGCCTGGCCTCTAATGAGTTTTGTATATTATGAGAAGCAACATTTGTCTCTACAAGACAGTAAGATAGTGTTAGGATTGCACAAAGAGTACAGTGCAGGATAGCTTGCTGAATTCCCTAAGAAATGTAATAGAAAAATCAGGAAATCAGAGTTTATTATCTAATCCACATTCATAAGCAAACAAAAACATGACCCTAAACAAAGTACAAATGCTTTTTTCTCCATACAACTTCTGCATCCGCACCAATAGAACTAATTATGGTTCATAAAAACTGGCTACTCCCAGCAGATGTTTATAAGAGTACAATTTCTCTTAGCATCCTTGTTATAGCTGTTGGGGGATATCTGCTACAGAAGTCCACTCAGATTAGAAGATATGTGAAAAGCAGGATTTGATAACTCTATAGATTTCTTGTAAAACAACACATTTTATACAGTACCTAGTGAACGAGATTTTGTTGAATGCGATGCTGAAATGGGGAGTCTGGGAGAACAGATTTCTTGAGAAGTATCTGCTTTGGAAGGAAGGTGACTGAAGCGTTGATCAAGTACCATATCTACATCTTCTTCATCAGCAAGCAATGATGCTTTCATGATCTAAAAAAAGGCAATATCTATAGAATGAATCTGCTCCCCAGAACAGAAAAGCCAAAAAAGAAAAATACAGTTTACAACAATCAAAAATATCACTTCTCCTCAAGGTTGTACCTAGAGCTAGTATAACATTTATGTGACTGATTCTATTACACTCTATGTGCCTGAAGGGCAAAAATCATAATACACCTCTTCTTTGTATCTAAAGAGTATCGCCAAATCATAGCACACAGCAGTCACTTATGTTTGCTAAATGAGTAATTTTAAAGTCAAACATTAGAGCTGGAACCCATACTATTAAGTGAAGTTTCCCAAGAATGGAAAGGCAAGCACCACATATACTCACCAGCAAATTGGTATTAACTGAACAGCACCTAAGTGGTCACATAGGTACTACAGTAATGGGGTATTGGGCAGGTGGGGGGGGAGGGGGGCGGGTATATACATACATAATGAGTGAGATCTGCACCATCTGGGGGATGGTCATGATGGAGACTCAGACTTCTGGGGGGAGGGGGGAAATGGGCATTTATTGAAAACTTAAAATCTGTACCCCCATAATATGCCAAAATAAAAAAAAAAAGTCAAACATAAGCCAAAAACTAAACACAATACCAAAAAGCACTGGCAGGGGGAATTCAAGACAGAGCTTAACAAAACCTGTATCCACCAGGTTTTTTAATTTTTACATTTTGTGGAGCACTTTACAGAGCCTCAAAACTAACCTGTGAAGTAGACACATATCTTACAGAGAAAAATCAGAGTTCACAGATTTAAACAACATGCCTAAAGTCATACAGTAATAGTTATAAACTAGGATTAGAAACAGGTCTTCTGAGACCGGGCGTGGTGGCTCACGCCTGTAATCCTAGCACTCTGGGAGGCCGAAGCAGGCTGACTGCTCGAGGTCAGGAGTTCAAAACCAGCCTGAGCAAGAGCACGACCCCGTCTCTACTATAAATAGAAAGAAATTAATTGGCCAACTAATATATATAGGAAAAAAAAATTAGCCGGGCATGGTGGCGCATGCCTGTAGTCCCAGCTACTCGGGAGGCTGAGGCAGTAGGATTACTTAAGCCCAGTAGTTTGAGGTTGCTGTGAGCTAGGCTGACGCCACGGCACTCACTATAGCCTGGGCAACAAGCGAGACTCTGTCTCAAAAAAAAAAAAAAAAAAAAAAGAAATAGGTCTTCTGACTCTACTGCAGTTAAAACTAGAAGCCCTCTCTTCCGATTCTCAACATACCTTTCCCTCTCTGAATGGGAAAACGAGGGTCAAATATTAGCTCTATTCCTCTGTTCTTTTTTTCCCCTTTTCTATTACAGTGAACACTCTCAATGGTCTTAAGGAAATAATCAGGGTAGAGACCTGACGTTATGCAAGGGAGATAAAATATTAATTTGGCAATCTGTCATAATAAAGGTGGGTTAGAACTTCACCTGTAAGACATGTGGATTAATTCCCAGTGAAGATGCAATATGTGTCGAGGCAGATACGGGTTCTTGATCCTCAGGCATGCTCTCTTCTAACATGGAATCCAAAATTGGCTCCTGGGTGATATCTACCATGTCACTGTCCAGTTCCACAACCCTCCCTAACTGCTCCACCTCTGGGCTCTGACTCTGTAGACAGCAAAAAGATCAGGAAAGCAGCATTAAATCATACCAAATAGACAGAGTGTGTCTAGATCAGTTCATTTAGAATATGATATAGCAATATTAGATTCTGACCAGTTACTGTTAGGTGAGGTAGCAGATTTGCTAAAGAGTGATTTAAGATCAATTGCCCCAAAATAACCTCATACTTGGGAACCAAATGAAGATTCATGGAATCATCCTTTTGTAATATCATATGATATCTGGGACCTAACCAAGTACTCATACTGAAACAAATGGTGGTCTTCAGACACAAAAACTATGCCTATAGGATTTAGCTAGCAAGGGTCACCCTGTCCTCATGCTACCATGTAGCCAGAAGCCACTGGAAAAAGAGGTACAAATACCAAATGTTTCCAATAACTTTGCATTTTCTTAAAGAAAACAATTACAAATAACTTTCTAGTTAATACAATTTTCGGTTTGGAATTTATCTTTTGGATGACTGAATCCTAAGGTTATTTGGGCTCTACCTGTGCAGTACCATGTAAGATAAGAGGAATGTCTACTCTAATTTCTCAAAAGTAAAAACAAATTATGAGAACAATTTTTATCTAGAAATAATCTCTCTATGTTTAAAAGTGTCAAGAGTTATATTCACATTTATTAAACAGTTTTAAAGCTATAACCATGACTAATACTTTATGGTTTGAAAGGGTAAAGTAAAATAATTGGTTCAGTACAAATCCAATATATATGTCCTGAAGTCACATATTACCTAGTAAAATACTAACAAATGACTAAGCCAATTTATGAAACATTTTCAAACCAAAAAGTTCTATCAATTATTTTTCTAACCATAATTTCATCTGCAGATTATTATCCTTCCATGATTTTAGGCTTACCTTTCACAAGTGTTCTATTTCATATTAAACCTCAAATAGGAGCTATTTTACAACAGGTAGTTAAAAAAAAAAAAAAAAGGTTTCATGATCTCTTTAGACAAAGCAGCCAGCATTAGTGTAACTTTCTCATTTTTACCTTGAATTGGATATTAGCTATTACTACCCTTCATTCTGTTAACAAGTATCTTTGTTTAAACAATGAGTGCTCCCACGTATAATTGCAGAAAAATTGAGATAGGGGAAATTGCCACTTAAGATGTGTGCAATTCCCAAGAACTGCTCTAACAAAATTAGAGGCTAGTTAATGGTCAAAAGGCAAATGTGACACTCTTTCTTAGCAAACGGTGAGGCTACAGACAGATTTGACTACTTCTATGCTTTAAAATCCCGAATGGTAAAAAAGCTCTGGGATGATGCTCTCATTTTATTATGTCATTAAATATGAAATGTCCGATTTCGAATCAAAAGTGTAGCCTACTTATTACTGTAGCCTCCGACACCCAGGCTGCAGATTGGTACCAGTCTGTGGCCTGTTAGGAACCAGGTGGGCTGCACAGCAGGAGGTAACCTGCTGTGAACAAGTGAGTGAAGCTTCATCTGTGTTTACAACTGTTTCCCATCATTCGCATCACAGCATAAGCTCCACCTCATGTCATATCAATAGTGGCTGATTAGATTCTCATAAGAATGCAAACCCTACTGTAAACTGCACACAAGAGGGATCAAGGTTGCACACTCCTTACAAGAATCTAATGCCAGATAAGGTTTGACTGCACAATAGATGTAATGCACTTGAATCATTCCAAAACCATCCCCTACTCCCAGGTCCGTGATAAAATTGCCTTCCATGAAACCGATCCCTGGTGCCAAAAAGATTCAGGACCAATGGTTTATTATATCTCAAACAAGAAGCAGCACAATTAATCAAAGTATGGAACTAAACTATTGACACAGTTTTGACATCTTAATAGTAGCTCGTTCATGCTAACAGTGAAGAAGCCTGGAGAGCAAGTAGCGATGAAATCACTAAAGGAATTTTCCACACTTTGTCAAGAAATGAACATTTTTTCTTGCAAGAAGTAGTCCAAAGCCTGGAAGAAGTGGTAGCCAGTTGGTACAAGGTCTGGTGAATATGATGGATGACAAAGTTTCCAAGTCCAGCTTTGGTAGTTTGAACAACATTGTTTCCTGCAACATGTGATCTTGCAAAAGGATCAGCCTGTCTCTATTGACCAATCTTGGCTGCTTAATCACAATCATCCTCATCATTTTGACCAAGTGATAGCAGTAAACAGCCACTGTAATCAACCGAACATATTTCATGAGGCTGTAGTGGATAATACCAGTGCTGGATCACCAAACACACACTATTAGCTTTTTCTGATGAATGAATATTCAGTTTTGGAGTGTGTTTCAGCACTTCATCTTTATCCACCCATTGTGCCGAACGCTTGTGATTGCCCAAAATAATTTTTCATCACACGTAACAATATGGAGTAGAAATGGTTTGCCTTTATGTCATGACAGCAAAGAAAGTCAAGCTTCAAGACGATTTCTCTTCTGATGCTCATTTAATTCACGCAGTACCCATTTATCCAGCTTCTTTACCTTGCCCATTTGTTTCAAATGATCTAATATTGTTGGAATAGTAATGTCAAACCCTGCTGCTGATTCACGAATAGGTTAGAAATGGATTCACATCCACTATAGCTTTCAGCTCATCATTATCTACCTTGGTCATGGGTTGGCCATGTGGCTCATTTTCAAGAATAAAATCACCAGAACAGAACTTCTCCAACCATCGCTGTACTGTGTGTTAGCCACATCCTTCCCACTATGCTTCAAGCTGTTTGCAGTACATTGGTTCCACAACAGAACTCATATTTGAGAATAACAGAAAGTTTTGACTTATCCATGGCTTCACAAAAATTGTTCTAAAAAAAAATGTGAAAGGCCGGGTGTGGTGGCTCACACCTGTAATCCTAGCACTCTGGGAGGCTGAGGTGGGCGGATTGCTCAAGGTCAGGAGTTCAGAACCAGCTTGAGCAAGAGTGAGACCCCGTCTCTACTATAAATAGAAAGAAATTCATCGGCCAACTAATATATATAGAAAAAATTAGCTGGGCATGGTGGCGCATGCCTGTAGTCCCAGCTATTCGGGAGGCTGAGGCAGTAGGATTGCTTGAGCCCAGGAGACTAAGGTTGCTGTGAGCTAGGCTGACACCACGGCACTCACTCTAGCCTGGGCAACAAAGCGAGACTCTGTCTCAAAAAAAAAAAAAGAATAGTACCAAGTTGCAGGAAACAATTTTATAACAATTCTCTGTCTCAAAAAAAAAAATAATAATAATAATAATAATAATGTGAAAAATAATCACAAGCCAAAACGTGCATTTGAAAGACTGAGAATGTACCTTCACAATAAAAAGAAACAAACAAGACATGTCCAAATGAAATGTCAGAGATAGCTACTGTCAAGTTTAGCACTCAAGGAAATGGGACATTTCATACTTAATAACCAAATAATTACAAGAACTATGGGAAAGTTTTATTTCATACGTTCCCTATTAGGTTAGTTTTTAACCAAACAATTCAACTTTAATGTTGTTACTCCCTATCCTCTGCCAACTTGTCAGTCAGGATACCCTATTGTTTTTAGCTCCCACAATACCCTGTTTATATCTATTTTATACCATGTATCACAATGTATTATAATTTCTCTATACATATATATGCTTGGCTCACCAAACTGTCAAGGCTTAAAGACAGGTTTTATGGCTGTTCTATGTATCCAACACCAAGTACATCATTAAGTTCAATATTTACTTAACACTTAGTTATTTCTACAGCCTAATGCAGTGCGCCTAGCACACAGGAGAGAAAGCAATTAATAACTATGAAAAGACAAGAAGGAATGAGGATGGGTGGGAAAAAAGGAAGAAGGGAGAACGAAGGTTCCAAATCACTATACTACTCAACAAAAGAATACTACCAATAGCAAGAGATGCTCACCTTGAATACTTTTATGCAAAATGGGATGATTCTATCAATATCTAGATTAGAGATCTAAGGGACTCAGCATATCTTTAGGAAGAATGATAAAGATCAAAGTTTTATTTACTCCACTCTCATACACAGACTACAGGATAACATCAAATAGGTGGACAAGTGGGGAGGGAATTACTATGAAACTATAATGAGCTCTTAGAACCCCTTATATAGAAGTTTGTTAAAGTATATCTAAGTAATTGCAATAAACTCCCCAAAAAGATGTACTTATTTTCAGGGTAGTCTTGGCAGATGAGGAGCGTCTTATAGCCAGTCCTGGAAAGAAAAGTGGACTAAAATAAAAACAATGTGATGGCATAGAAGGAACTGAGGAGACAGGAAAAAAGCCTACTGAGAGATCTATGAAAAAGAAAGGTATGTACTGGAAGAAACTGGGATATCATCTTAACTCTTCCTTTCCTATACAATGTAATCTCTTAAAGACAGGATATCTTATTATTTCTAAGTAACAACACAGGACATTACAAATCCTCCTTACACAGATAATATTTATAAAATGATTGTCTAAACATATAGAAGACAAGGTCTCACAACTGAAACCTTCAGTGACTTGAGATTCCTCCATTCTCCTACTCAAAGGAACCTACCTTATTAGAACAAGGCTGCCAATGCTTTAAAGATACAGCATCTCTTACTTCAGTAGGAAAAGTGAGATATATCAAGATACTCTTATTCAACAGAATAAATGACCAGTGCAAGGTCAAACAGATGTTTAAAATAATTCACTGTCCTCTGAGCCAAATAGTTCGATCCAATATAACTACTACTGTTGTACACTCCAAATGAACTTATTTTCTAACTGTAAAAAAAAAAATACATATATATGTGTATATATGTATATATATGTATTTTTTTTTGAGACAGGGTCTTGCTATGCTGCCCCAGCTAGAGTACAGTGGCTTTATCATAGCTCACTGCAACCTCAAACTCCTGGGCTCAAACAATCCTATTGCTTCAATTTGCCAAGTAGCTGGGACTACAGGTGTATGCCACTACACCCAGCTAATTTTTCTATTTTTTTGTAAAGACAGGGTCTCACTCTTACTCAAGCTGGTCTGGAACTCCTGGCCTCAAGCAATCCTCCCATGTCAGTTTCCCAAAGTGCTAGGATTGCACTCAGCAAAGTGTTTTATATTTTCCTTAAAAATCAGCCCTGTCAACAATATCATGTTCTCCTCAATATTTTTCATGCTAATACATTAAGAAAATCAATCTTTCCTTTAATAATATCGGAAACAAATAAGCTTGTGGCTATAAAATTATATATGTATTATAAATCACATTAAAACATATGAAAATATTGAGTCATTGAATCAATTTAGATGGATGCCATTTCAAATCAAAGTATATGCAAAATGAAATAGAATTTTCTTCTAAATCCTAATTAATTTTTTCTTTAAAAACACTTTTAGGCCGGGCGCTGTGGCTCACGCCTGTAATCCTAGCTCTTGGGAGGCCGAGGCGGGCGGATTGCTCAAGGTCAGGAGTTCAAAACCAGCCTGAGCAAGAGCGAGACCCCGTCTCTACTATAAATAGAAAGAAATTAATTGGCCAACTGATATATATATAAAAATTAGCCGGGCATGGTGGCGCATGCCTGTAGTCCCAGCTACCCGGGAGGCTGAGGCAGAAGGATCACTCAAGCCCAGGAGTTTGAGGTTGCTGTGAGCTAGGCTGACGCCACGGCACTCACTCTAGCCTGGACAACAAAGTGAGACTCTGTCTCAGAAAAAAAAAAAAAACTTTTAAGAGTCTTGCTGTTGCAGGCTCCAGGTCTGATCACCATGCCACTCGACCTCCATACCTTGGCGAGGGAGCTGAGGTGTCCAATGGTGCCCACAGGGTTTTGTGCACCGTGTGGTATTGAGGTGCTTCGTGGAGGCTGGCCAAGTGGCCTATGTCTCCTCTGGGGCTCGTGCTGGTAAGCTGGTCGTGATTGTCCGTGTTACTGATCAGAACAGGGCTTTGGTTGAAGGACATTGCATTCAGGTAAGAAGACAGGCCATGCCTTTTGAATGCATGCAGCTCACTACCTTCATCCTCAAATTCCCAAACAGCACCTGCCAGAATTATGCCCAAGAAGCCTGGCAGAAGACAGACATAAATACAAAATTGGCATCCACAAGATGGGCCAAGAAGACTAGACCCAGAGAAAGAAAAGATAAGATGACAGATTTTGACTGTTTTAAAGTCATGAAGGCAAAGAAAATGAGGAACAGAATAATCAAGAATGATGTTAAGATGCTTCAAAAGGCAGCTCTCCTGAAAGCTTCTCCTAAGAAATCACCTGCTAAGGGTGCTGCTGGAGTTGCAGCAGCCGCTGCTAACATTCCAGCAAAAAAGATGACCACTGCAGGCAACAAGGCTCCAGTCCAGAAGGCCTCCTCTGAAAGCTCAGAAAGGTCAAAAAGCTCCAGCCCAGAAAGCACCTGCTCTAAAGGCATCTGGCAAGAAAGCATAAGAGGTTATTATAAAAGTAATAAAGTAATTTTTTTGACATGTTGGCAAAAAAAAAAGGTTTTAACTTATTTGAATGGTGAATTCATTGAGTGAAAAATGTTAAGTTTCTGATCAAGTGAACTAGCAGGCCTCCATGGTACTGAACACAAGTTACACACTTCAGTTGTAAGGCTAATGTAAAAGGCTACATATATCTTTGAGTGCCAAAGGCCTAAGGTCTTTCAACAAACAGTTTTGAAACCTGGTTGCACATCTCAATCATTTGGAAGAAGCATAAATATGCCTGAGCCCCATGCCAGATATATGGAATTAAAATCAAGCTCACCACGGTACTGATGTAGCCAGTTGGAAATTGGATCTGAGATCAGGATTTTGAAGCTAATGTTCCAACTTTAGTACAAAATATTTCTGCAACTACCTTAATTCTTCTGTGTTAACTAAGTTCTATCTGCCAACATTTTCTCTAAGCTAAAAGACATAGGAGAGAAGATCACATGAAAATTTAGTTACCTTTGTTTTCCAGTTGCTTAGATTGACTTGCTTTTTCAGGAGCAAAAGCAAAGCTTAAGAACCAAATGGAAACAGAGAACTATGGAGATTATATAAAAGGCAGAAGAATAAACGTGACTATTAAACAAAACAGTCAATCTTGCTAAATACCTAAAGACACATCCCTATCTCTTCCAGAAAAAGTTAAAGAGCCTGAAGTTGAATGTGAAATCAACTCCTCCAAGGGGCCAGGTAACAGTGCACAGATAGTCATCTTGACACAGGGACGAGAACACTATGGTGTTTGCTCTTAATTAACTCAGATGGCTCAAGGATTTTCCCCATGCCAAATAAAATGTAGGGTCTTTGGTACTAATAACAAACCACTGGCATTTTCCATCTACCTCTCCTAGGTCATTATGCAATATGAATGGTGAGTTCTCTACAGTCCAACCTAACTGCTCTAACATATCAAGCTCAAGGGCTTCATAAATAATCAAAGTAAACAAAACATAAAGCCTGGATATCTGAACACCTCTAACCATTTCCCTCATTTCTCCTCTCCCCATCTGAAAGGTCAAAGACCATTTACTTCCTCAATCAAAACTATATTCTATTTGCCCACTTTGATTCTTCACCATCTCTCCTTTTGCTAGAACCTTGTTCTGAAATTTTTTTGGTGCTTAGTTTTTCAAAGAGGTTTTGCCTTCACAAGTGTCATTATAGGAATTTATAGTTATTTTCTAGTATTTGTATTCTGGTAATTAAATAACCTGTTAACTACTGATTATCAAGACTACATTAATTTTCCTGCCAATAGAGGAAGCTTTTCTTTTCCAGATGAACTGGAAAAGAGGTTTCTTTAGAGTCCTTACATATTACTGTTATTAGAAAATAAGGCCATCTGACTCTTTTCCTAAGAAATACATGTAATGTAAGATCAAAAAACACTAAGGAAAGAATAATAAAAGTCATGATTCAGATGAAATGAACATGGATAACTAGAAAATCAAGTCTATTTATAGCATTTAATTAGTGCAGTGGAGATTTCTTAGGGGCATTCTAAATACCACAAAGATTATAAACATAAAAGTCAACACAGTTCCAGTTTCCCACATTTATCATTCCCTCCACCCTCCCTCACCTGGTATGTGCAAACATGAACATACATACACACATTCTCCAGAAAATGCCTCTGAAGAGAATATTTAATAAATAAAAACCACACATTTCAGCAGCCATAAGAACTATATAGCATGGAAAATTCCAAAGGTCCAGCTTTTAGCAGCTGAGAGTTAGAGGATGCTTTACAAAGAAATCCCTTATCAATGATACAAGTAATTGCTTATCAACAATGCAGTTCCTACTCTCCCCAAGCCAAACAATCCATTTACATACCAAAACTATCTATTTTCATAAAAATTACGTATTGATAAAATAAAATATCCAGAGGTTACCTGAAGTATTAGCAAACAACTTAAGAAAATGGAGTTTAAAACCTTTGCAGAAAGTTAACTTTTTTTAAACCATGGAGATAAAGATTAAACTGCACATCAGGTAGTCAATAAAAGTAGGATTTACTTTCCATCAACCCACATTGAGCAAATGTCGATTACTGAGCAGAGAATTCATCAAGTCCAAATGAGAGAGAGGGAGGTGTTTAAGAATGACAATCTCAAGAGGATGATCCAAAACAGCAAGAGAATTCTTTAAATCTCTCAAGTAAATGACAGATGCCTGCACCACCTCACACCCTCCCTTGTACTTGTCTCAAGATACTTGTGCAATACATTTGTACTCTTCAAAGTTCCAGCGGTCATAAAACAGCTTTGTTTTAGCTGCATGACTTGGTTTCAACTTCTGTATCATGGATTCCATTCAAATTCACTGTCCTTTCTCTACCTGGGGTGGAGGTGCAGGTTTGCCATTAAGAGCCATCTGGAAAGGGGCAGCCTGGCCTGCAGGAGGCAAAGGGGTAGTCTTCAATTTCTTTGTACTAGTTTTGGATGAATGCTCCTCCTCCTCTTCATCAGAATCCTGAAGGCCATACTTAGAAAAATGGGAGACCTAAGGAAGAGAAAAGCCCAACAAAATAAATGTTAACATTGTTCTTTTCGGAAGCTTCCACAATACCTGTCCTTGCAATATTGCAGCATTACCCCAAGTAAAAAGAAGAAAAAAAGGGAGAGATAACAAAGAAACAAATAATTCTGCCTAATTAATTACTGAAGTCTCCAATGATGACACACATTAGAAAAAAACACATCTTAGGCCGGGCACGGTGGCTCACGCCTGTAATCCTAGCTCTCTGGGAGGCCGAGGCGGGCGGATTGCTCGAGGTCGGGAGTTCAAAACCAGCCTGAGCAAGAGCGAGACCCCGTCTCTACTATAAATAGAAAGAAACTAATTGGCCAACTAATATATATACAAAAAATTAGCCGGGCATGGTGGCGCATGCCTGTAGTCCCAGCTACTTGGGAGGCTGAGACAGAAGGATCGCTTGAGCCCAGGAGTCTGAGGTTGCTGTGAGCTAGGCTGACGCCACGGCACTCACTCTAGCCTAGGCAACAAAGTGAGACTCTGTCTCAAAAAAAAAAAAAAAAAAAAAAAAGAAAAAAACACATCTTAGAAATGTATCTAAATGCTCATAGGATGGGGTAGAGGACTTGAATCATGTGTCCACAGAGTTTATAATAGTTCACTGCTGCTGAGTTTTAACTAGGTATGTAATTTAGAGCAAATCATGATGCATCTCTACATCTATTTTCTAATTTATAAAAACAAAGAGAATTTAAGATGGGATCTCTTCCAACACTAACATTTTGTGACTCCAACTACGGTTTATAAAGCTCAGAAATGACTCAGAAGTAACTATACCTTAAATACCCAAGAACCAGTTTCAGGCCGGTACTCTTTAAATTGAGCTCCCTGTTTCCTTGAAACTGCTTCCAATCTCCCTTCATAGTTGATATCAGCAAGGCGATCTGGGCTCTTTATTAAACAACGAGATGTTTTATCTGTTGGCCAAACTCCATCCAATGTAACTTCAGCCTTCCTGTAAAGTATAACCAAGTAAAGTGTAAATGCTTCATATTTTAATACCAGGAAGCCAACTAACATATATATAAATAGCAAATAAAGGTAGCTATGTTACCTTGGAATTACTGTGCACCTGTCTCATAAACTTTAGTCTTACCTCCCATGTTAGATAAGCTTAAGAGCAAGGAGTCATCCACAGATAGCTGAACTCATCTGATTCTAGAGTCAGACTGCATTTATTTCAAATTATCGCAGTATATCAATTATTTCCAATCTAATTTGAATAACTCTTAAGCTAGGAATCCTAACTAAGCTATTTAGATCATGGTCCTGTGGTAAGATCCAAATCTTAGTGTAGGTCTTATAGTGATATCATACCTCCAGTAGTAATAAAAACAGCTACTACCACTTACTAAGAACAAATGCTTATAGAATTAAGTATCAGAAACATCACAGTATTGATCATTAAATAATGAGTATGAGGATGACTACAATAACAGTAGTGTACCACTCTAATATCAATACCAGTATTGAAGTGCTGTATCCTATTCATTTTGTATGCCTCACATCTAGTACAGTGACTAGCACATAATAGGTGATTTTTTTCATAACTATTTTTCATTGTGGGAAAAAGATATCATATAAAATTTATTATCTTACACATTTCTACTGTACATTTTTGTATTGTTAAGGATATGCACAACGCTATGTAACCAATCAGCAGAACTTTTTTATCTTGCAAAACTGAAACTCTATTCCCATTAAACAAGTACTCTTCATTTCCCCTTCCCTCAGTCCACCACTCTACTTTGTTTCTATACTGGGACTTACTCAGATACTTCATAAGTGGAATCATAATAGTATTTGTCTTTTTGTCACTGGCTTATTTCACTTAGCATAATCTCCTCAAGGTTCATCCATGTGTCAGAAATTTCCTTCCTTTCTAAGGCTGAATAATATTCTATTGGATGTATATACTACATTTTGTTTATCCATTCACTCACCAATGTATAGTTGGGTTGCTTGTACCTACTGGGTATTGTGAATAGTGCTGCAAGGAACCTGGGTGGGTAAAGATTTCTTCAAGATTCTATTTTGAATTCTTATAGCTATATATCCAGAAGTGGAACTGCTGGGTCATATAGTAATTCTATTTTTAATTTTTTTTTTGAGACAGGGTCTCGCTTTGTTGCCCAGGCTAGAGTCAGTGCCGTGGCATCAGCCTAACTCACAGCAACCTCAAAATCTGGGGCTCAAGCAATCTTACTGCCTCAGCCTCCTGAGTAGCTGGGACTATAAGCATGCGCCACCATGTCCAGCTAATTTTTTCTATATATATTATAAATTAATTGGCCAATTAATTTCTTTCTATTTATAGTAGAGACGGGGTCTCACTCTTGCTCAGGCTGGTTTTGAACTCCTGACCTCCAGCAATCCACCCACCTTAGCCTACCAGAGTGCTAGGATTACAGGGGTAAACCACCACTCCCGGCCTTTTAAATTTTTTAAGTACCCCACAATGTTTTCCATAGCAGCTGTACCACTATACAATCTCACAAATAGTACACAAACGTTTGAATTTTTCCATTTCCTTGCCTACATGTGTTAATTTCACTTTTTTAAAATAGTAACTATCCTAATGGCTGTGGTATTTAATTGTGGCTTTGATTTGCATTTCCCTAATGACTACCATGCTGGGCATCTATTCATATGCTTATTGGTCATTTGTTTTATGGGGGGGTTTTTTTTAGAGACAGAGTTTTCCTCTGTTGCCAGGGCTAGAGTGCCATGGCATCAGACTAGCTCACAGCAACCTCAAACTCCTGGGCTCAAGCAATCCTTCTGCCTTAGCCTCCCAATTAGCTGGGACTAGAGGCATGCGCCACCATGCCCGGCTAATTTTTTCTATATCTTTTTTTTTTGAGACAGGGTCTCACTTTGTTGTCCAGGCTAGAGCGAGTGCTGGGGCGTTAGCCTATCTCACAGCAACCTCAAACTCCTGGGCTCATGCAATCCTACTGCCTCAGCTTCCCGAGTAGCTGGGACTACAGGCATGTGCCACCGTGCCCTGCTGATTTTCTCTCTATATATATTAGTGAGCCACTGCGCCTGGCCTATATATATCTTTTTAGTTGTCCAGATAATTTCTTTCTATTTTTAGTAGAGACGGGGTCGCGCTCTTGCTCAGGCTGGTCTTGAACTCTTGACTTTGAGCGATCCTCCCATCTTGGCCTCCCAGAGTGCTAGATTACAGGCATGAGCCACCACACCTGGTCCTTATTGGCCATTTGTATATCATCTTTGAAGAAATGTCTACTCAAATCCTTTGCCAATTTTTAATTTTGGTTACTATTTTTGTTCTTGTTACATTGTAGAAATTCTTTACATTCTGGTTATTAACCCCTTATCAGATACATGATTAGCAAGTATTTTCTCTCCCTTTGTAGTTTACCTTTTCACTCATTTTGTCTTTTGCCATGCGGAAGCTTTTCAGTTTGATGTAGTGTCACTTGTTTATTTTTGTTGGTTATATTTTTTGGTGTGCTACCCAAGAAATCACTGCCAAATTTAATGTTATGAAGCTTTTCCCCATGTGTTCTTCTAAGGGTTTTATGGTTTCACACCTTACACTTAAGTATTTGATCCATTTCGAATTAATTTTTGCATAGTAAAGTTTAATTGTGTAAAGGTCTAACTTAATTATCCTGCACGTGGATATCCAATTTTCCCACCACCATGTTGAAGAGACTGTCATCTCCCCACTGACTGACCTTTACTCTCTTGTTGAAAATGATTTGACCATGTATGTGAGGTTTTATTTCTGTGCTCAATATTCTATTCCATTGGCATTTATGTCATTATGCCAACATCACATTTCTGTTTATCGAGGCTTCCTAATATGCTTTGAAATTGGGGAGTATGAGACCTCTAAATTGTACTCTTTCAACATTGTTTTGGCATTTCAGGGTTCCTTGGATTCTACATGAATTTTAGGATGGATTTTTCTAAGTCTAAAAAACATACCACTAGGATTTTGATAGGGATTGCATTAAATTTGTACATCACTTTGGGTAGTACTGACATTTTAAAAACATTGTGTTTTCAAACACATAAACAAGATTTGTCTATTTATCTGTGTCCTCGTTAATTTCTTTTAACAATATTTTACAGTTTTCAGTATACAAGTTATTCACCTTCTTGGTTAAGTTTATTCCTATGTATTTCATTCTTTTTGATGCTATTGTAAATAGGAATTGTTTTCTTAATTTTCTTTTCAGATTGTTGATAGTGCATAGAAATGCAACTGATTTTTACATGTTGATGTATCCTGTAACTCTCCTGAATTTGTAAGTATTAATAAGTTCTTTGTGGACTCTTTAGTGTTTTCTACATATACAATCATGTCATCTAAGAAAATTTACTTCTTCTTTTCAAAATTGTATGCCTTTTATTTCTTGTTCTTTTCTAACTGCTCTGATTAGTACTTGCACTAGTATGTTTAAGAGAAGTGGCAAAAGCAGGCATCCTTCTGTTGTCTGAGAGTAAAAGCTTTCTGTGTTTCAACATGCTAATTGTGGTTTTTTCACATTTGGCCTTTATTATGTTGAGATAGTTTCCTTCTATTCCTAGTGTGTTGAATGTTTTTAATTAAAAAGGGGCATAGCATTTTGTCAAATGCTTTTTTTTTTGAGACACAGTCTCACTTTGTTGCGCAGGCTAGATAGAGGGAGTGCCATGGCGTCAGCCTAGCACAAAGCAACCTCAGATTCCTGGGCTCAAGAAATCCTCCTGCTTCAGCCTCCTAAAGAGCTGGGACTACAGGCATGCGCCACCATGCCCGCTAATTTTTTTCTATATATATTAGTTGGCCAATTGATTTCTTTTCGAGAAAAGGGTCTCACTCTTGCTCAGGCTAGTTTTGAACTCCTGACCTGGAGCAATCCGCTCACCTTGGCCTCCCAGAGTGCTAGGATTACAGGCATGAGCCAACACACCCAGCCTGTCAAATACTTTTTTATCCATCAATTATGATGATCACATGGTATTATAACATTTTTCTTTATCCTATTAAAGTAGTATATTACATGGATTGATTTTCATACATTGAACAATCCTTGCATTCCAGAATAAATCTCATTTGGTCATGATGTGCAATCCTTTCAATGTGTTAGTGAATTCTGTTTGCTAGGGTTTTAGTGATGATTTTCACATTAACATGTTCATTAAGTACATTGGTCTGTAGTTTTCTTTACTTATAATGTCTCTGACTGTCTTTAGAATCAGGGTAATGCTTGCCTCAAAAAAAGAATTTGGGGCCGGGCATGGTGGCTCACGCCTGTAATCCTAGCACTCTGGGAGGCCAAGGCAGGTGGATTGCTCAAGGTCAGGAGTTTCAAACCAGCCTGAGCAAGAGCGAGACCCCGTCTCTACTATAAATAGAAAGAAACTAATTGGCCAACTAACATATATATTATAGAGAAAATAGCAGGGCACGGTGGCGGATGCCTGTAGTCCCAGCTATTCAGGAGGCTGAGGCAGAAGGATTGCTTGAGCTCAGGAGTTTGAGGTTGCTGTGAGCTAGGCTAACGCCATGGCACTCTAGTCCGAGCAACAGAGCAAGACTCTGTTTCAAAAAAAAAAAAAAAATTGGAAGTGTTCCCTTCTCTGCAATTTTTTGGAAGAGTTTGAAGAAGACTAGTGTTAATTCTTCTTTAAATGTTTGGTAGAATTGACCAGTGAAGCTATTTGGTTCTAGGCTTTTCTTTGTTGGGGGTTATTTAATTGCAAATTTAATCTGCTTACTAGTTATAGGTCTGCTCAGACTTTCCATTTCTTCATGATTCAGGCTTGGTAGGTTATAAAGATAAATGATTTTAACTATGGCCCTCTCACCTGCCTGAAGACATACAGAAATTCTCACACTAACATAGAAAGAGAATTAAGTATGGTCACAATAGAAATAGGAAATACTAAAAATACTATTAATAAGAGTTTCTGGAACTAGCAGTTGGACTGAATAATATTGGGAGAAAAAAGTAAGTTCAAAAGTCATAGTGCAGCATTTCTTTATGATTTATACCTTTAAGTGAAAGTAGAGAAACAATAATTATACTCTAGAGTAAGTCAGAAAAGCAAGTTGTGGAAATATATGTACATAAATTCATACCTATTTAGCCCTTCACCAACAGGTGGTTTTTGGTTATCATCTAAGTAGACAATCACTTCTTTCCTTCGGATATGCACAATATCATCTAAATTTAGATTAGTCAAATTCACATCTCCTTCAAAGTAGATTGAACCATAACCTGAAAAGAGAGCAAATGGTTAAAAATTCATTCTCCATAATATATATCTGCTATATATACAATGCTTAGAACCTAGCTGTCCATGAGTTAAAATGTCTGAGCCCTTTTCTAATACAATAGAGCAAGATGGGATTTTTGCTCCAAAAAAATTATCTATAATAACTTAATATGAAATTGAACCTATATGTTTACACTTCTCTTGTAAATTATTCCATTTTCACACTTAGTATTTCTTCATATTTCTAGTATTTTCTTTAATTGTGGGAAATTACAATGATCCAAATATTTATCAACATGAAATATGTATACCTAAGCCCAAAGAACATTATATGAATCTAGTCATTCTTGCTTTGTTACTTGCCAATGTATCCACTGTTCAGGCCAGAGTGGGCCCAAATGTAGGCAAAAACTCAGCTATTAAGAGCTTCCCTTAATTAAAAAAATATGGTACAAATATCTGGCTTCTAGACTTTCTCCTAAACTCACACTTACCTTTACGACCAATAGTGAAGTCAGAGACAACGCATTCTCCTTTATCGTTGGTAATTTTAGCAAGGTCATCCATAGATGGAATAGTGTAGTAACCAACCTTAGTGAGAACAATGCCTGTGACCAACAAATTAGAAACAATTCATCAATAACTATTACTTATTAATTCTATTAATAAAAATAGAAACTATATAATGCATCATAGTAGAAAAGAGAACAAATTATCCTGGGATAGAAAATTTTTCGGTAATATTTCACTCTTTTCTTAAAAATATTCTATGATTGTAGATCACAAAGATTCCTAAAAAAAAAAATATTCTATGAAATTAGTATTTAAAAAATTACCTGAAATAAGCAGTAACTAAATTATTACATAAAATGAGAAAATATATAAGAATAAATAATATTTACCAACTGGTATTCTTTTTTTTTTTTTTTTCTGAGACAGAGTTTAGCTCTGTTGCCTGGGCTAGAATGCCATGGTGTCAGCCTAGCTCACAGCAACCTAAAACTCCTGGGCTTAAGCAATCCTCTTGCCTTAGCCTCCTAAGTAGCTGGGACTACAGGCGTACACCACTATACCCAGCTGATTTTTTTCTAATTTTAGTAGAGACTGGGTCTCACTTTTACTCAGGCTTGTCTTGAATTTCTGAGCCCAAGTGATCCTCCTGCCTCAGCCTACCAGAGTACTATGATGACAGGAGTGAGCCACTGCGCCTGGCCCCAAACTGGTTTTCTAACAAACACTATTCCCAAGAGAAACTATGTGTTTTGTTTTTTCTCTAAAAGCTTCATAGTCAAGTAAGTTTGAGGAACATACATATTATAGCATGTCATAGACTCTAAAACTTGCATTATAATGAATTCCATTAAACTTTGCTTAACTTAGTGTTTCCCAGAATTTAACCACCGAACACATTTTTAAAAAGACACCCGTTAACATCTTGCGCTATAAAAAGCATTCCATAAAATATTCTGAGAAAGGCTTACTTAATTCACTTTTCCTTTTACTTTATTATACACAAGTATACCAAAACTCAAGGTGGAAATAACTTGCCTTGGTTTGCACTGCTATTTAGTGGCAGAAGTGGAGATAAAACCCAAACCCAATTATTTTGTTTTACAGCCTCCCATGAACTTCTTGCATCTCTCAAATTTATATTCCCAAATAGAGAGCTAAAATAAAAACGAAAAATTTGCACAAGAAAGTCCCATATAAAAATGGAAACTTAAAGACCTGCACTTAGTGTTACTAAGAAAAGCATCAAATAGATTTGATAGATTTCAGGGATACTTAAGTCATATTTGATGACCAAAGGAAAGGGTCTCAGAATATATTCATCCAAAAGTTAAGGACAAAAAGTAGATAACAAGACAAAAAAACAAAAAAGGAACTCAACAAATGTAGTAGAACACATTGATATGCTTATTCTAATCACTCTTCCCATTTGTAATTAGATTATCAGGTTATCAGGCTCTCTCAGAGAAAGGTATTTAACTGACATCACATGAGACTTCAAGCTCCTACAACATCCACTTTTATACTTGCTTTTTCACTGGCCAGGTTTAGAGGAGTGTTAGAGTTCCCTTGGGAAGCGAGCTATAAACTGAGTGGCAGCAAACAAGGTCAGTGAGAAAACATAAACAATATAAAACTTATTGACTAAGTATTTGAAAAAAAGATGTAGTAAGTATCATAATAAATTCATGTAGATACACATGTACACATAGAAATATAGATCCGTTACTTGCAATTTTTAATGTGAAAGTACAAAGTTTCCTTAGGGTATCAAGTGACTAGAAGATATATACGAAGGCAACTAGATAACTAGATATAGAATAATTTTACAAGGACTTCAAGAAGGACTGTAAAACCACCAAAATGGGCTGGGTGCAGTGGCTCACACCTGTAATCCTGGCAATTTGGGAAGCACGGGGAGGAGGATTACTTAAGGCCAGGAGTTTGAGACCAGCCTAAGCAACTTAGAGAGACTCTGTCTCTACAAAAGAGTTAAAAAATTAGCCAGGTGTGTTGGAGCATGCTTGTAATCCCAGCTACTCAGGAGACTGAGGCGGAAGGATCATTTAAGCCCAGGAGTTTGAGGCTGCAGTGAGCTATGATTGGGCCACTGCATGCACTCCAGCCTAGGTGACAGAGCAAGACCTTCTCTCTTACGAAAAAAAAAACAAAAAAAGCAACCCAAATGTTCACTAATAAAGAATGAATAAACAAAATGTGGCATATTTCTACAATGGAATACTATATAGCAATAAAAAGAACCAATTGTTAATATATACATCATGGATAAAATCTCATAAAAATTATATAAAATCTCAAACAGTATATATATAGTATAATTCTGTTTATATAAAGTTTAAGAATAGGCTAAAGTCATCTATGTGGAGTGTGATTAACTTCCGGAAATGGGGACACAAAGGGACTTTCAAAGGTGAAAGAAATTTCTCTATCTTTTTTTTTGAGACAGAGTCTCGCTTTATTGCCCAGGCTAGAGTGAGTGCCATGGAGGTCAGCCTAGCTCACAGCAACCTCAATCTCCTGGGCTCAAGCAATCCTACTGCCTCTGCTTCCTGAGTAGCTGGGACTACAGGCATGTGCCACCATGCCTGGTTCATTTTTTCTATATATATATTAGTTGGTCAATTAATTTCTTTCTATTTATAGTAGAGACGGGGTCTCGCTCTTGTTCAGGATGGTTTTGAACTCCTGACCTCGAGCAATCCGCCCGCCTCAGCCTCCCAGAGTGCTAGGATTACAGGCGTGAGCCACAGCGCTGGGCCTGTTCTCTATCTTGATTAGAGGGTTGGATACCTGAGTATAATATATATGTTTCAAAATTAATCAAAATGAACACCTAAGATCTATGAATGTCATTGCATATAAATTTTACCTCACTAAAAAAAAAAGTAATGATATCTACCAAAACTCTATTGAGATATTATGTCAACACAGAAAAAAAGCAAAAGATATACATGCAAGTGCTTTTTGTGCTAAAAATTAAAAAAAAAATAGTTAAATTTTAAGGGTTTAAAATATTAAAAAAAAAAAAAAGCAAAAGAAAGACACTCCAGTTTTGTAATTTATATGACTTACTTAATGGATTAGTCTTTGTTGTGGAAGGTGGAGGGCACAAAACTGAGGTCATAACCATAGCAAACAGCTACCATTTTAAAGGCCTATAAATATCAGGCATTATGGTTCATAACCTAATTTAACTCAAATCCCAACAACCTTATAAAG
Source organism: Microcebus murinus (assembly GCF_040939455.1). NCBI lineage: Eukaryota > Metazoa > Chordata > Mammalia > Primates > Cheirogaleidae > Microcebus > Microcebus murinus. Next base: position 57,776,129 of record NC_134107.1, on the reverse strand, counting down.
TAGGAAATAATTATCACTCTCATTTTCATTAACAAACTAGTAAGCAATCTATCTAAGTTTAAAAAGCTAGGAAAAGTATCATGACAGTCTCTTTGGCTACAAAATTTGTGCTCTTTAAACTACATCAGGATAATTAAAGGCTTTTATCAATTTTACCTACTCCAAATGTTAAAAAACTGTGAATTATAAATCAACTAAAACATAACCAAAAAGTGTTTAAATATAACCTCTACAAAATACAATAAAAACATTTAGAAGTTCACATAGCTGACTTCCAATATGTTGAAAATCTGTGATAAACAAGTCATCTCAAGAGATTAACCATGTATCAATCTGATTCTGACCTGCTGGATGGATATGGTAAGAATTATTTTCTATCTCCTCTCGGTCATCTTGCAGTGACTCATCATGGAAAGAGGTTTCTTCACTGCTTCCTTCCAGCCCATTTCGCAAAGCAGCACGCATGTTTAACGCAACAATGGTATCATCCACACTGTTGCTGCTGTTGTGTTTATTCCCCGCACTCTCTGGGGTTTGAGGAATGGGTTTGGCAATAGGGTTAGTATAAAAACGTGACACAAGGGAATCATCATCTCCATCCTGATGATGATTCTCATCAACAGGTTTGCTCAGGAAACTAAATCTGAAAAGGGAGAAAAAAACAAACATCTTAGCTCTTTTTAGTAATAACAATGATAAAAGCTAACCCTTACTGATCTTTTACTAAGTGCCCTGGCACTGTTCTGGGTAGTTCCATGTATTAAAAATTCACTTCATACTTACACAGTAATTTGTGAAATAGGTTATAATTATTGTTTCTATTTTATAGAAGAGGAAACTGAGGCATAGAAAAATAACTTGCTGAACATCAAAAACACTGAAAGTACTAAAGTCAAGATTTTAACACAAAACATGTAACTCTGGATTCCATACCTTTAACTGCTACTTTCACAAAGGAATAGATCTGAGCATCTCAACTTTTGGTTTAAAAAGAAAAAGTATGAGTATGCTCTGCTATGTGGGATATTGATATGCTTGGTGGTTAATAACAAGATTTAAAAATGTAAAAAAATTTAGATTTTTAATATTACAATCACCGAGGTATTACAGAATGCTTTGTTAATGAAAAAAATCAAACTAGAATTTTATACAAACAGAAAAATACAGGAGTGTCAAGGTGTATATACAAGGATTTGTTATTGATGCATCATTTTGAATAAAATAATACCAAATAATCTGGATGTCCACTAACAGAGCATTGGTTGAGTCATCTTACATTCAAAATGACTATGCAATCATCACTAAAAAAGAGGCAGGCTGGGCACAGCGGCTCTTGCCTATAATCCTAGCACTTTGGGTTGCTGGGATGAGAGGGTCGCTTGAGGCCAGGAGTCTTGCTCTGAGAGCAACAGAACAAGATCCCATCTCTAAAAAAATTTTTTTTAATTATCAGTGTATGGTGGGATGTGCCTGTAGTCTCAGCTACTTGGGAGGCTGAGGCACAAGGATCATGTCAGCCCAGGAGTCTGATGTTGCAGAGAGCCATGAGGACACCACTGCATTTTAGCTGGTCAATAGTGCAAGACCGTGTCTCAAAAATAAATAAATAAAAGAGAAGGCAGATATATTCATAAAAATATGGAAAGGCATTTATAACAACAGAAAATAATTAGGTTACAAAATATATCATCCATGCATAATTTTTATAATATATCAGTATATCTTATGAATATGATTATTAAAAAATTCCTAATGTTGAAAAATATATATCAAAATATCAACACTTAGTATATACACTTCTGCATCATCCTTTATATACTCTATATTGACTTTTTTATTTGTTACAATGAGTATTTAATAATTATCACAGACAAAATATCCCTCATTTTAAAGGGTGTCAAATGCATATTAGCCACATCCAAAACAATATATTATACATGGATACCAAAATAGATCTGCAGAACAAAGTCAGAACTCCAATAAGTTTAAGGTCTAAAGAACTCAAGAAGGAAAATATGATTTAATCTCTAGGTGCAAATAAGCTGCAGTACTTCTATATAACATTCATCAAACTTTATAAATTTTCATAAAATTCTAACCTCAGAATCTCTTCAAAACAGTAGGGCTCTCTACTAAGAACAACTAAAAATAGAATTCAGTTTACCTCTCTCCATTTTCTGGATATTCAGATGGTGAGGCTAGATCTTCTGAATCACGATTAACAGGAGAAAAGAGATTGCTATTATTAAGGTTCTTCAAAACCAACTTCTTAATGCTCTTTCTATAAGGACCAAAAGAAAAAAATAACTCAGGCATAGTTATGTCACAGACATATCTTAGAAGTCCAAAAGTACACTTCTGCTCAATTCTTTTTTTTTTTTTTTGAGACAGAGTCTCACTTTGTTGCCCAGGCTAGAGTGAGTGCCGTGGCGTCAGCCTGGCTCACAGCAACTTCAATCTCCTGGGCTCAGCGATCCTACTGCCTCAGCCTCCCGAGTAGCTGGGACTACAGGCATGCGCCACCATGCCCGGCTAATTTTTTGTATATATATTTTTAGTTGGTCAATTAATTTCTTTCTATTTTTGGTAGAGACGGGGTCTCGCTCAGGCTGGTTTCGAACTCCTGACCTTGAGCAATCCGCCCGCCTCGGCCTCCCAAAGTGCTAGGATTACAGGCGTGAGCCACCGCGCCCGGCCTGCTCAATTCTTGTATACCTAAAAATGATCTAAGAAGTTTCATTTATAAACTCTTCCTAGAAGTTTATAACATAAGGCCCAAAATATATTACATTCTGGTGTTTGAAACAAGGCTAAACACATTCAAATCAAAGTGGGAAATCTAGACAGGGTACAGTGGCTCACATTTGTAAGCCCACAACTTTGGGAGGCTGAGGCAGGAGGACTGCTTGAGGCCAGGAGTTTTCAGACCAATCTGGGCAAAAGATGAGACCCTGTTTCTTAATTAAAAAAACAAAACAAAACAAACAAAATACAAGAAATCCCCTTGAAAGTCCTTCTCTGAACCCCTTGAGCATTTTATCCAGATGCTTAGTTCACTCCACACTATGCTTGTACTTCAATTATTTCTATGCAAGTCTTTCTCTTTAAATGCTTTCTCTTTCTTCCTCTTAGTTTAAATAAATAAATACTTTCTGGTTTTTTTTTTTTTTGGCAGTCAAGATTTATTAATATGATTGCTTCTTCCATAGAATTCAGCATGCTGTCTTGAAGAAAACAGGTGAATAGATAGTTAACTGAGAAAATTTTACTTAATTTTTAAACTTTTTTTTGGAGATAAGAGTCTCACCTTGTCACTCTGGCTAGAGTGCAGTGGCATCATCACAGCTCACTGCAACCTCAAACTCCTAGGCTTAAGTGATTCTCCTGCCTCAGCCTCCCACTAGCTGGGACTACAAGCACACACCACCACATCCCGTTAATTTTTTCTATTTTTAGTAGAGATGGGGTCTCACTCTTGTTCAGGGTGGTCTCAAACTCCAGAGCTAAAGTAATCCTCCTGCCTTGGCCTCTCCATGAGCTAGGATTATAGGTGTAACCCACCCCACCTAGCTGAGAAAGAGTTTTTAAAAAAGATGACAAGAAAGTTAGAGAATAAAAAACTCAGATATTGGGGGGGAAGAGAGGTGGGGATGGATATATTCACACGTAATGGGTGCAGTTGAGTACTGTCTGGGGAATGCACACACTTGAGGCTCTGACTCGGGAGGGGCAAAGGCAACATATATGTAACCTAAACATTTGTAGCCCCATAGTATGCTGAAATAAAAAATAAATAAAAATAAACTCAGGTATCTAATGATGCAAATGATCACAAATAGCTAAAACTTCAGGTTTCCATACAATAGGAAACCTTGCCCGAGCTAGAGTGTCGTAGCATCAGTCTAGCTCACAGCAACCTCAAACTCCTGAGGTCCGTCATTCAGGAACACATGTATAAAAGTTGTTAAATATTAAAATGGATAAATTTAGGAAGATTATAGATGTTTTTCTGTGATACTATAAGTTAAAGAAATAAAGAAGATAAAATACCCAAACAAAATCAGTATGTATATAGAAGTCCTAAATGATTAGCAGACTTAAACCTAATTTAAGAGCACCATATCCAACCACTACAGAGTACATATTTTTTTCAAGTACATAAAGAACATCTATACACTAACATTTTGTTGGACCATTAAAGCAAGTCTAAAATTTCAGAGACTTGACCAAATCACCAATTTTTGTCATATTGATAAAATTCCTCATGAATCCTTTACTATTTGTGACATAATATGCCAACAATTTGATGAGCCGTAACGTGGCGGTCCAAGGCTTAAATTCAGGAAGAGAATAGAGGTATGTGCCATTTCCTTTAGATGTCTACATACAGTTAATACTAAATTCTAGATGTTAACAACTCAATAATGAAAAGCTGCAGCAGAAAGTTGAAAGACTTTAATTCCTATATCATGTCGTGAAGCTACATACACGATCATTATTTTTAAGCCAGTTCCTCCCATGAGGAGGTTACAAGAGTAGAGCTAGGAGATTCTCTATTAGTATTTAGCTCCATTTATGCTTCTTAAGATCCGTTCATATGTTCAACATTCACTTACTATGTCACGGGAACTGTTCTGAGTATTTTAAATGACAGAAAAAAATAAAACTCCCTACCTATATAGAGCTTGTCTCCTAGAGGGAGAAAACAAAAATAAAAAGATATAAATTATATATTAGAAGATGAAAAGTGCTAGGATAAAAAGGGGAAAAAAAGAAGATAAGAAGGTGGAGAGTGCTAATAAAAGGAGGACAGGGCTGGGCATGGTGTCTCATACCTGTAATCCTAGCACTCTGGGAGACCCAGGTGAGAGCTTGCGCTCAAGAGTTCGAGACCAGCCTGTGCAAAAGTGTGACTCTGTCTATACTAAAATTAGAAATAAATTAGTCAAATAACTTAAAATATACAGAAAAAATTAGCCAGGCATGGTGGCACATGCCCGTAGTCCCAGCTACTTTGGAGGCTGAGGCAGAGACAATTGCTTGAGCCCATGAGTTTGAGGTTGCTGTGAGCTAGGCTGACGCCATGGCACTGTAGCCCAGACAACAGAGTGAGACTCTATCTCAAAAAAAAAAAAAGAAAGTCAATCAAGGAGGGAAGAGATCAACTGTGTAAAATGCTTCTGATATATTAGGACTGTAGCCAGCAACACCACAGAAGTCAAGGAGGTCATGTGATATTAATTAGCAAAATGCATCCCCCCTACCCTTATCCTTTCTATTTGTATAGCATGCTTGCAAATCCTAAATCCGTAAAACTGCCCTGAGAGTTACTGACCTGATGGTTGAACTGGTATATCCAAGCCCCCTTCACATACTCTGTGCAAAACAGTGTGCAAAATGCTAGGACAGACATGAATAACATAGTCCCTGCCTTCAAAATAATTTACCGATATTCTAAGAAATGTGTAAAACTTCTCTTTTGTGAAGAAGCAGTATGCCATATTCTTAAAGGAGCATGTTTTCAATTTATTAACACTCGAAAAGAACTGAGAGTGATGAATTCCCATTTGTTCTCCAAAGCTTAAAAAAAACCCCAAAACCTCTTCTCTAATTAGAAAAGTACATGTTGTTTAAAACAGCCTGTATGTCTGTCTGCTAGCTATGTATCTAGAAAATTAAACAATCCAGAAATGAAATGCCCGGGCCGGGCGCGGTGGCTCACGCCTGTAATCCTAGCTCTCTGGGAGGCCGAGGCGGGCGGATTGCTCGAGGTCGGGAGTTCAAAACCAGCCTGAGCAAGAGCGAGACCCCGTCTCTACTATAAATAGAAAGAAACTAATTGGCCAACTAATATATATAGAAAAAATTAGCCGGGCATGGTGGCGCATGCCTGTAGTCCCAGCTACTTGGGAGGCTGAGACAGAAGGATCGCTTGAGCCCAGGAGTCTGAGGTTGCTGTGAGCTAGGCTGACGCCACGGCACTCACTCTAGCCTAGGCAACAAAGTGAGACTCTGTCTCAAAAAAAAAAAAAAAAAAAAAAAAATGCTCGAGGTCGGGAGTTCAAAAACCAGAAATGAAATGCCCTAATATTTCTTCTCCTGATGATAAATAACCTTAAGAGTTTGCTATATGATTTCTTCAGGTTTTTTTTTTCAATGCATATATCAACATTCCATGGCATATCTGCTCTAAAGCCTCACTTAAGTATAATTTTCTGTTTATCAACAATTCTTCTACATACTTCCTTGTATTTATTTCTGTGTAATTATTTTATTAGTGGTTCCATATTGGTTCTATATGTAATTCTTATGTAGTAATATAAAAAAAATATTCTTTTTAATCTGTTTAACTATTTTAAGTTGTTAAAAAAGGGACTAATTTCTCTAAATAAAACAAAAACATGCATATGTAAGCTAGATGTATATTCATCAAAATATACTTATTATTTATTTATAAAAAATATTTATGTTAACTACGGTTATCCCTGAAGTGATTACCTAGGTCCTTTTTATTCTTCTCTGTGATGTTCCCCACTTTTCAAATTAAAAAAAAAGTGCATTCATTACATTTGTAATACATTTAAATAATTATATATATATATGTTTATTAATATTTTGTATTATGTTCACAAAAATAAACTCACTTGGGCATGAATGCTCCATTGGCTAGGGATGGTTCATCGTCATCCAGCCCATCAAAGAGATGTGACTTGGCTGTGCCAGTTGTTTGTAATGCCTTTGGCCGGACTCTAGTGGCAGGGCGGGGTGTCAGTTTATAATGAGTAGGTGTAGTAAGAGCCTTCTGGGCTGCAGGATTTGTTGGTTTCAATCTCTGAAAAACAAAAGAAAAGCATCAAAGACAGTTCTAATTTAACTGAAATGTATGGCACTGGCCTTAAAAATCAGAAGACCAGAATTGAAACCTCATTTCTGCTATTCACCCTCTAGATACCTCTTGAACTCTCATCTCCCATAAAACAAAAGTGTTTATACCCAACTTTGTACAGTATGAGTAGCCCTTATCCAAAAATGCTTGAGAACAGATGTGTTTCAGATTTTGGACTTTCAGACTTTGAAATATATGCAATTATACTCACCAGTTAGCATTCCAAATGCAAAAATCCAAAATGGCCCAATGGGCACTTCCTTTGAGCTCAAGATTTAAAATTTTTGATTTCAGATTTGGGATGCTCAGCAATGTATTTCTCTATAATTGATTTTTACTCATCTTTCTAGCCCCCATTTCAACAGATTTGTTTGACATCTTTTAAAATGCAATTCAGATACTGAGTTTGAAAAGTGTTTTGTAAATTAAAATGTACTAACACAGGATATTATTAATATACTTTGTCCATTATCTTCATTCTATGAAAGAGAATGTAGCTTGCAACAGTTTTGCTTTGCAAAACAATGAAAACAACATTAAGAAAAAATGTTAAGAAAAAAATGATACCACAAAAATCCTAAGAAATAGACATCATTTTTCAATTAAATAAAAAATCTCATGTTTTAAGAAAAACAGCCCCAGCGATGAATTAACATCCAATTTCTACGTAATCTAAATATCTCTGAAAAGACAGTTATTAATTTATATTTATCTATCTTTTAGTAAACATTAACAATAATCATGAGTCAAACACTATGTACTGGGAATAAAAATAAAGTTACTTTTCCTGATTCTTAAGGAAACTACAAGTGGAGACACAACTAAATTAAGATTTCAGGTTGGTATAGATGGTACCTCTACTATGTTTCTAAAGTATCTTCAGCATGTTCCATATTTTGTTCCTGAATAGTTTGTTTGTTTATTTATTTATTTTCAGCATATTATGGGGATACAATTTTAAGGTTACTTATATTGCCCTTGCCCTCGTCCCTCCCTCAAGTCAGAGCTTCAAGCGTGTCCATCCCCCAGTTAGAGCACACTCATTATGTATGTATATACCCATCCCCTGCCCGACACCCAATAGATGTTATTCCTATATGTCCACTTACGTGTTGATCAGTTAATACCAATTTCCTGGTGAGTACATGTGGTGCTTATTTTTCCATTCTTGGGATACTTCACTTACTGATAGTATATGTTAAATTATATAATCACTTCAAATAACAATGTCCAGGATATATAGCCTGTCACAATATCTCCTCTTCCCAGTGCACGGACTGTTCACACTTCGGTAACAATGAATCATTGTTCTTCCCAGATTTTTGTGATTTTTCACAATTCTATGCCTTTTCTTGGTATGCCTGATCTAGACTTGCCAATTTCTACATATCATCCAACAAAATTAAATGTTAGCTACTCTGAAAATAAAGCAATAACAAATTCACCCAAGCATCTGTGCTCTTCCCTGTTATATTTTTAATTAAGATAAAACTCACATAACATAGAATTTACCACTTTAACACATATATTTCAGTGATTTTTAATATATTTACAAGGTTGTACAACCAACCACTATCTAACTTCAGAACACTTCCATCACTTCAAAAACAAAAACCTATTCCTCCTGAAGTCCTTCCCTCATCCGTTTGCAACCATGAATCTGCTTTCTTTTTCCATGGATTTGCCTATTCTGGGAATGTTATATAAATGGAATCATGTGGCTGGCTTCTTTCACTTAGCATGTTTTCAAGGTTCATCCAGTTTGCAGCATGTATCGGTACTTCATTCCCTTTTATAGCTGAATGATATTCCATCACACAGACATACAACATTTTGTTTATCCACTCATCAGCTGATGGGCTCTTCTATTATTGCATATATTATACTGAGCTAGAGTAATTTAAATTCTTACAGGTCTAATCTTTCTCACTGGATAAAAAGCTCTTAGAGAGTAAGTTGTTTATTTTCATTTTGTATCCTCAGAACTAAACACAGTGCCTAGCACATGTTCAGGCACCTAAAATTAGGCTGCATGAATAACATGTAATTTTCCTCTAATCACAACTTATATTTACACAGCACTTTAAAAAGTACTTTCATATTCATATTTTGTTTCTTATATATGGCTTACTAGATTAACTTAAGAATCAGCTACTGGGCCACTCCACTGCACCTGTTGTCCCAGTTACTCAAGAGGCTGAGGTGGGAGGATCGCTTGAGCCCAGGAATTCAAGCCAGCAAGGGCAACATAGCAAGGTCACGTCTGTTTTTTTTTGTTTTTGTTTTTCAATATAGTCTTCAAAAAACAAAAGAAAACACGCTGGGCTCTGTGGCTCATGCCTATAATCCCAGCACTTTGGGAGGCCCAGGTGGAAGAATCGCTTGAGACTAGGAGCTCAAGACCAGACTAGGCAATATAGTGAAACTCTATCTCTATTAAAAAAATTTTTTTTAATTAACTGGGCATAGTGGTGCCTGCCTATAGTCCAGCTACTCAGGAGATAGAGAGAGGAAGATTTCTTGAGCCCAGAAGTTTGAGGTTGCAGTGACCTAAGACTGCCCCACTGCACTCCAGCCTAGGCAATGAAGCAAGACTACGAAAAAATAAAACAAAGTAAACAAAGAAAAAGAAAACAAGAAAAACAGCTAAGGGATAAATGATTGAATAATAATTTCTGTATATTGAATGGCCAAATATGGGCCAGGTATACATTATTTCATTTAATCTTCAAAACTGAACAGTGTTACTATTCACATTTTATGGCTGAACAGATTCAGAGAGGCAAAGTGACTTTCCAAATGTCTCACAGACTGTGATTGTGTGGTGACATAAGGATCAAACAGACCAAAGAGTGTATTTTTTTTTTTTAGACAGAGTCTCTTGCCTAGGCTACAGTGAGTGCCATGGCGTCAGCCTAGCTCACAGCAACCTCAAACTCCTGGGCTCAAGCAATTTTTCTGCCTCAGCCTCCCAAGTAGCTGGGACTACAGGCATGTGCCACCATGCCCGGCTAATTATTTCTATATATATTAGTTGGCCAATTAATTTCTTTCTATTTATAGTAGAGACAGAGTTTTGCTCTTGCTCAGGCTGGTTTCGAACTCCTGACCTCAAGTAATCCGCCCGCCTCAGCCTCCCACAGTGCTAGGATTACAGGCATGAGCCACCGCACCCGGCCAAAGAGTGTATTTTTAACAGCATACCACAGGAAAACAAAAGATCATTTCTTTGCCACTAGAGTTATAAGAGATTAAGATAAGATACCCTGTAGAAACCACAGGGTACAATTTTTACTTTACCACTTAAGAACATTATGATTTGAGGAAAGTCAGCCTCTCTGAGCATTAGTTTGCTTAACTGTAAAGTAAGAACCATAATATCTGCCTTATTTCTGGGCTGTTGAAAACCCTCAGCCTGCCCTGATCTTCAGTCTAGTGTTCATTTCATTATTTGCCATGCTGTCTTCCAGATACAGCAAAAATAATTTATCCCAGCCTACTGAAATAATGTCTTTAAAAAATTAGACCTAGCTTTGCTTAATCACTTAATTCATACAGGCAAGAAGTTACAACCTGCATGTTTAGTTTTTTTTTTCTGAGAAGATATTTTACAAAAGCATTCTGAAGTTTTACCTCTTCTTTCTTCTTAGGGTCTGACATTGGATTCCGGAAGAGAGGTGAGTCTCCAAAAGGTGAGTATGTTAGACTATTGATGTGCTGTTGGAGAACAGCCTGCTGGGCAGCAGAAGCATTTGGATCTGTCAGAGCTTTAAAAAGAAAAAGAAAAAGAAAAAAACCTGAGTCTAAGGATCCAATGTATTTCTAGCAGAGAACTACACATTGTTTTTGGAGAGGTGCTCTTTAAAACTCTTTCACTCCATGGCACCATTGGGGGTGGGGTGGGAAAGTGGAGCAAACAATGAAGAAAATCGAGAATCAAATAAGCTAACGGGTCAAATATATGAAGAGGCATTTAATAAGAGACAATACACATGTAAATTCACTTAAAAGGTGTTCACCGTCACTACTAATCAAAGAAACGAAAAGTTAAACTTAAAGAAATATTTTATATCTACCTCACTATCATTAGCACAACTGTAAAAAAAAAATTTATAGTCTCTGACCTCTAGAAATATTACAGATGGGTTTAATATGCCTAAAGAAAACAATATAACAGTACACAGAGCCAAGTACTGGTTTTGTATTTTTTGACCAAATAAGTTCAATCATGGAAATTTAACTCAAGGCCTTTATTGAACTAGAAAAAAAATAAAGAAATATTCCCTCCAGACCTCAAGATGCTATAAAAGAATAATAAAAAAAGACAAAAAGAAAAATGAAAACAAATATTCGAAGTACTCACTGCACATCATCCTGTAATAATCAAGATTTGGAAACAACCTGTGTTCAGCATTAAGTTAAAACTTGTAAAATTTGCAACACATCAACATGGTGGGTCATGTACTTAATAAAATTTATAATGACAATTAGTTTCACTATAGAAATATAGAAGTATCTTTGATTTAATAAGTTAAAATTCCAGAATAACCAAGGATATAGAGGATGGCAGCACACACACAATGAAAATGGTTGTTACAGCATCTCTGTATATAGATTATTTACATTTAATATTCATATTTTAATTAAATATAAGTTAAAAGGAATAAAAGATCACCCAGTTAGTCTAATTTTCTCTCAAAGTATAAGAACATTTGTTCCAACATCAGAGAATTTAGGGAACAGACATAAGGAATGATGAAGACTATATTCATGATCTACAATTGTACAAAGTAAGAAAACAACAAAACCACTTGTAGTATATACCTTGACTGATGAAGAAATCTCTTTGCAAGCTAAAATAAACCTTTGTAAAAATAGTGATAAAAATCAAATCACACTAAAGTCATTTTAGAAATTCAAATATTGCTTTTTTTCCTAATGAACACAGAAATAAGGGTAAAGCCAAAATAAGATAATCTGCATTAAAGAAATGCCATGGGCCGGGCGTGGTGGCTCACGCCTGTAATCCTAGCACTTTGGGAGGCCGAGGCGGGCGGATTGCTCAAGGTCAGGAGTTCGAAACCAGCCTGAGCGAGACCCCGTCTCTACCAAAAAATAGAAATAAATTAATTGACCAACTAAAAATATATATACAAAAAATTAGCCGGGCATGGTGGCGCATGCCTGTAGTCCCAGCTACTTGGGAGGCTGAGGCAGTAGGATCGCTGAGCCCCGGAGATTGAGGTTGCTGTGAGCCAGGCTGACGCCACGGCACTCACTCTAGCCTGGGCATCTGGGAGGGCCAGGAGGGTGCATCGTTTGAGTCCAGGAGTTCGAAACTAACCTGAGCAAGAGCAAGAGCGAGACCCCCGTCTCTACTATAAATAGAAAGAAATTAATTGACCAACTAAAAATATATATACAAAAATTAGCTGGGCATGGTGGCGCATGCCTGTAGTCCCAGCTACTTGGGAGGCTGAGGCAGAAGGATCGCTTGAGCCCAGGAGTTTGAAGTTGCTGTCAGCTAGGCTGATGCCACGGCACTCACTCTAGCCTGGGCAACAGAGTGAGACTCTGTCTCAAAAAAAAAAAAAAAAAGAAGCGCCATAATCAAAACACTTTGAAAACTCTCACAATGGGAGAGAAGGGGCACAAAAGCAGTGATAACAACAACAAAAACAGAATAGGCAGTTATAGCTAAATTAATGAAAAACAGATGGATTCACCTAAGTCAAACAAAGCTTTCTTAAAATTCATGTATTCATTATATGCTGAAACAATGTTATGTTGATATTTAAGACAATGCAAATTTATTCAGGATCTGAAACCTAGGAGATAACAATTTAAAGAGCATATAGTCAATCATTTATATTCAGAAAATTCCCAAACCCAATGTAAGACTATAGGGAGGCAAAAAATACAGAAAAGTGGGCGTTTTCTGATACACACTATTACATATTAATAGCATATAGGAACTGATGCAAGAAAAATTTCAGAAAAATCTAATCTTCACTGGTCATTTTGTTACCTGACAGCCAAGTACTCATTTTAAAAACTCTGAATTAGGCCGGGCGCGGTGGCTCACGCCTGTAATCCTAGCACTTTGGGAGGCCGAGGAGGGTGGATCGCTCAAGGTCAGGAGTTCAAAACCAGCCTAAGCAAGAGCGATACCCCGTCTCTACTATAAAAATAGAAAGAAATTAATTGGCCAACTAAAAATATATACAGAAATATCAGCCGGTCATGGTGGCGCATGCCTGTAGGCCCAGCTACTCGGGAGGCTGAGGCAGTAGGATCACTTGAGCCCAGTAATTTGAGGTTGATGTGAGCTAAGCTGACACCATGGCACTCTACTTGGGGCAACAGAGTGAGACTGTCTAAAAAAAGAAAAACAAAAACTCTGAATTATATCAGTTGATCTCATCATTTAACAAGTATAGGAAACCCTACCTGGCCTTGTTCAAAAAAGTAAAAACTTCCTTTAACAAATACAAACATAATTAAGAAAGTGTGTGAGCATGTTTTCATTCTTTTATGTATAAATACAAACTCTTCTCTGTGTTAACTTTTGATGAAACAGAAGAAACTGATACTACATTATCTGGAACAATAATAATGGGTTACCACAAAGAAATTATAACAGACTGTTATGCCTAGTTTTAGGTAAAAGTAGAACCACTGGGTTGAAATTCTATGGAGACAGAATTTGGTTTCTAAACTATCCGAAAAGAACAATGGACTGAACTGCCCTGTAAAGAAATTACTCTGAGGTTTTTAAGACATGTATTTTCAAGACCACTATAAGGTTGGACTAACATACACTCATAAGTACCTTCTAACTTAGTAAATTTTTTTTTGAGACAGAATCTCACTCTGTTGCCCGGGCTAGAGTGCCATGGCGTCAGCTTAGCTCACATCAACCTCAAACTCCTGGGCTCAAGCAATTCTTCTGCCTCAGTCTCCCAAGTAGCTGGAACTATAGGCACGCACCACCATGCCCAGCTAATTTTTTTCTATATATTTTTAGATGGCCAATTAATTTGTTTCTATTTATAGTAGAGACAGGTCTTGCTCTTGCTCAGGCTGGTCTCAAACTCCTTGACCTTGAGCGAACCACCCACTTCGGCCTCCCAGAGTGTTAGGATTACAGGCGTGAGCCACCGCACCCGGCCTAAACTTAGTAATTTTTAAGATTCTGATGCAAAGATGTACACTCTAAAAGTAAATTCAATTACTTTTAAGTGTACATTAATGTATACAACTTTAATATTAAATTCTTATGTCAGAAACAAGATTAATTGGCTTTGGAAAAAGAAGCTATCCAAGTAAAAATGGCAAGTTATGATGTTTATGCTATCTCCATTAAAAGCAACAAGCAATAAGGAAAAGAAATAAAATTAAAATATCATCTTTAATGATAAAGCTGTGAGTAAAATTCATACAGAGATCAATTTGAATTCCAATTTACCGTCTCTCTCCAAAGACCTCATTAAAATCTACAGCTAACGCCTGTAATCCTAGCACTCTGGGAGGCTGAGGCGGGCGGATTGCTCGAGGTCAGGAGTTCGAAACCAGCCTGAGCAAGAGCGAGACCCCGTCTCTACTATAAATAGAAAGAAATTAATTGGCCAACTAATATATATATAAAATTAGCCGGGCATGGTGGCGCATGCCTGTAGTCCCAGCTACTCGGGAGGCTGAGGCAGCAGGATTGCTTGAGCCCAGGAGTTTGAGGTTGCTGTGAGCTAGGCTGACGCCACGGCACTCACTCTAGCCTGGGCAACAAGCGAGACTGTCTCAAAAAAAAAAAAATCTACAGCTAAAAAAAATTAAAATGTATCTATATAAACCCACAATGACCAAGAATGGAGAGGTAGAAAAATGAAGAAATGAGAAAATATAACAAATTCTAGGGGAAAGAAGTGGACAGAGGAGTGTCAAAGCAGGAAAAAGGAAACTATATCTCAAAGCAGATTACAGAGTACTGTCAAAGCAGATTACACTTGACCCTTGAACAACATAGGTTTAAACTACAGTGGGTCAACTCATACACAGATTTTCTTCTACATCTGCCACCCAAGAAAGCAAGACATAACCCTCTACTCCTCCTCATGATTTTCTTCTTTTTCTTTCTTTTTTAATTTTTTGAGACAAGGTCTCACTCTGTCACCCAAGCCTGAGTGCAGTGGCATGATCATAGCTCACTGCAACCTTAAACTCCTCGGCTTAAACGATCCTCTTGCCTTAGCCTCATAAGTAGCTAGGACTACAGGCATGCACTACCATGCCTGGCTAATTTTCAAAATTTTTTTGTAGAGACAGGGTCTCACTATGTTGACCAAGCTGGACTTGAACTCTTGGCCTCAAGCAATCCTCCTGCCTTGGCTGACCAAAGTGCTGGGATTACAGGTATGAGCCACCATGCCTAGCCTGATTTTCTTAGTAACTCTTTTCTCTAGCTTACTTTATTATAAGAATACAGTATATACCACATATAATATATAAGATATGTATTAACTGAGTATTAATGTTAGCAGTAAGCTTTGGGTCAACAGTAGGCTTTTCTGGGGGAGTTAAAAGTTATATGCAGGCCAGGCGTGGTGGCTCATGCCTGTAATCCTAGCACTGTGGAGGCCAAGGCGGGAGTATCACTTGAGGTCAGGAGTTTGAGACCAGTCTAACTGAGCAAGAGTGAGACCCTGTCTCTACTAAAAATAGAAAAAATTAGCCAGGTGTGGTGGTATGTGCCTGTGGTCCCAGCCACTTCGGAGGCTGAGGCAGGAGCATCACTTGAGCCCAGGAGTTTGAGGTTGCTGTGAGCTAGACTGATGCCACTGCACTCTAGCCCAGGAGGACGGAGCAAGACTCTGTCTGAAAAAAAGGGAAGGCAATAGGGGCTGGTAATGCAAGGTAAAAAAGAATCAGAAATTCCAGAGCAAAAACAGCTGGGTGGCACTGTGTTCATAATTTACAATAAAATTTTGTGTTCATTTGGAATTTTTAAATTATTCTTTATCCAATGAAGACAGTAATAGTTACAGGATAGAAAATTTTATCAACTTCCTCAACATAGAAATATGGGAAAAAAAGAAATGAAGGAAATAGCAGGATATGGAAGGGCATTATACTATCAAGAAAAACTATGACCTAGTTGACAGAATAAGAAAAAGTATGAGGCTGAGCGCGGTGGCTCACACCTATAATCCTAGCACTCTGGGAGGTGGATTGCTCCAGGTCAGGAGTTTGAAACCAGCCTAAGCAAGAGTGAGACCCCGTTTCTACCATAAGTAGAAAGAAATTAATTGGCCAAGTGATGTATATAGAAAAAATTAGCTAGGTATGGTGGCGAATGCCTGTAGTCCCAGCTACTCGGAAGGCTGAGGCAGTAGGATTGCTTGAGCCCAGGAGTTTGAGGTTGCTGTGAGCTAGGCTGATGCCATGGCACTCACTCTAGCCTGGACAACAAAGCGAGACTCTGTCTCAAAAAAAAAGAAAAGAAAAAGTATGTAAGTACAGAACTTAAATTTACAAAAGTTTCTCAAAATGTGGCATATATATCATGATAGTATAGGAGATAGATTTGATGGTACAGAAGCTAACTTTTTTCTTCTATCTATCCATCCATATGTCTATCCCATACTCTATTTATGTCAGGTGATACCAGTTTTTTTATTTCCAGTGTAACAGTTTTCTTTAAGATATTTAATTTTCTTTTTTTTTTTTTCCTGATCTTAATAGTCCTTGTAAGGATATTTAATTTTCTTAAGTTTGAAATAAATAATAACAAATGTGGTTGGTAGGCTAATATAGCCAACATTAAGAATCAGTATTCATGAATGCCCAACATTCATGAATGTTTTTGCTTTTAAAAGAGCAAAAATAAATAATTTTAAATAAAAAAAAAAAGAATCAGTATTCAGCCCAGCATGGTGGCTCACGCCTGTAATCCCAACACTCTGGGAGGCTGACGCGGGCGGATCGCTCAAGGTCAGGAGTTTGAAATCAGCCTGAGCAAGAGCGAGACCCCATCTCTACTAAAATATAAAGAAATCAATTGGCTAACTAAAAAAAAATACATACATGCATACACACACACACACATATAAAATTAGCTGGGCATGGTGGTGCGTGCCTGTAGTCTCAGCTATTTGGGAGGCTGAGGCAGAAGGATCTCCTGAGCCCAGGAGATTGAGGTTGCTGTGAGCTAGGCTGATGCCACGGCACTCTAGCCTGGGCAAGAGTGAGACTTTGTCTCAAAAAAAAAAGAATCGATATTCAAATGATTGAATTACAAAAAACACTTCAATAGATAAAACTAAATTTATGAAATAGAGTAAATTTAGCAAAGTCATATTGGTAGAAATGAATAAAGATGGTAAAGGTGATAAGTAAGCTTAATTTTCATCTACTATAACAAGTTAAATTTACTTAGATTTAATAAACCAAAACACAGCAACATAAGCATATTATTTAGCAATATGAACTTAATTACATACCAGATGAATTAAAAACAGGAACAAAAGTGGTTTCTTTGGGAGAGTAGGCTTAAGAGTGGGAAAAGCAAGGAGGGTCAGGAACTAAGCCCTTCTGTACTACAGAATTATTTAATGATGTAGATGTATGTAATGCTCTGGTAGGGACGGGATGGGGTAGGGTGGAAAATTAGGTCAGCAAGTTAAGTGTTAGCAAGGAATAAACTAAGCAAAGCCTTCTAAAGTGACTGAGACTTACCTACTGGGGCCTGGGGGGCTCCAAAGCCCAAAGTGGCTGTCGTAGTATTAAATCCAGGGGCCCCAAAGGCTCCTGTACCAAGAGGCCCTCCGATCTTAGGTTGGCTGTTCCCAAACAAAGATGCCTGTCCAGCACCAAGAGCTATGGAGACAAGAGGAAAGAAAAAGTGCCACAGAAGATCCTTTGAATGTTGTGCCAGAGGTCAGTTACTTAAAAATATAATACATTTGGAAACTTCACAGTGACCACTCATTTCAGCAAAAGGGCTAATATGGTAAATGCTAACTATATGCCAAGCACTGGGCTCAGTACATTATATGTATCATAGGCAAAATACTTAATCTCTCTATGTTTCATGAGATAACAATACATACAATACAATACAGCTTAGATATTTATCATAGAAATCAAGTGAATAAACATATAAAGCATTCAGAAGAAATCTGGTACATCCTAAACACTCATCAAATATTAGCTAATATGCCTGAAGTAGAGGCTATTATTCCCATTATACAGATGAGAAAACTGAGAGCTTAGTAATTAGGTCAATGTCACAAATGTTATAAATGGTAAAAATGGGGTTCAAACCCAGGTGCATCTAAGAATGCAACCAGGACTCTTAACTGCCACTCTATAGTAAAACAACTTTTCAAAGAATTAAAAAATTAAATGATACTTAAATTTAAATATTTGCAAATCGAAATACTTAATTCACCCAATCACAATGACATTCAGGCCAAACTATAAAAAACCAAATCCAATATATCTTCTTTGAATAGCAAAAGGTAACATTTTCAATCATACCATCTCATGAAAACTGCTTTAGCTATACAAACTTGTTTTACAAAAAGCTAAATGTCTTGTGATGAGGTTACTAAACAGACTCAAGTTTCAGCATGAACCAGATTGGACAGATTAATGACCAGGAGGAAACTCACTGCAGATACTTGTAATATTGAATCTTGCTTAAGGCAGTAATTTTAAAGGTATAAAACAGGGACAATATAGTGAATGAGTTACTGGCATTAAAAAAAACAAAACAAAACCATTCCATCCTCCAACCTACCCCAAAAAGTTACTAGCAATTAAGAGGATCTGAAATTCCTTTTAACATATCAACTGCACCTTGACAAAGACATAGTTTACAAGGAAAATTGCTTTAAATGTATAATACTTGGAGGTCAAAAATATTGCATGGGAAGTGCTTTGAGATTACAACCAAAAAAGAACAAATTTATACCAAGACAATCGATACAACATAAATCAGTAAGGGTGACTACTGAATGGATAAATTATTTAATAACTGTCCTAACATCATTAAAAATAAAATAACAATGTATCAATGAAATTGTTTTACCTTTAAAAAGCTCAGCTCTGGGACAGGATTAAGACTTCTTTTAAAGTCCCAACCCAGGAAGGAAAGAAGGAGGGAGGGACACAGGAGGAGAGGGAGGGGAGGGAGGGAGGGAGACTTGTTTTCATAAGTCAGTCAGTAAAGATTTTGTGTTTATAAAAAAAAAAAAAAATGGCCGGGAACGGTGGCTCAAGCCTGTAATCCTAGCAATCTGGGAGGCCTAGGCGGGCGTATTGCTAGAGGTCAGGAGTTCGAAACCAGCCTGAGCAAGAGGAGACCCATCTCTACTATAAATAGAAAGAAATTAATTGGCCAACTAATATATGTAGAAAAAATTAGCCAGGCATGGTGGCACATGCCTGTAGTCCCAGCTACTTGGGAGGCTGAGGCAGAAGGATTCCTTGAGCCCAGGAGTTTGAGGGTGCTATGAGCTAGGCTGATGCCACGGCACTCACTCTAGCCTAGGCAACAAAGAGAGACTCTGTCTCAAAAAAAAATAAAAAATAAAAAAATGAAAATAAAAAAAATAAAGTCCCAACCCATTAGTGTAACTAGTACAAGCTCCAAGAAATA
Source organism: Microcebus murinus (assembly GCF_040939455.1). NCBI lineage: Eukaryota > Metazoa > Chordata > Mammalia > Primates > Cheirogaleidae > Microcebus > Microcebus murinus. The sequence continues at coordinate 57,756,585 of NC_134107.1, read as the reverse complement.
CTAAAATTACATTACTCCCTAAAAGGAAATATTTTACAGCACAAACTGTAGGATTTTTTTTTCTCAGTGGCCTAATATCATCTTGCCTCCAAAACAAAAACATAGATAAGCATGTTTGAAAAGCTGTTCTGAATGAGCACGAATTTCCCTCATCTTTTCAGCAGCCTAGGATGAAGATCCATGAAACAATATAAAAAGCACTGTACTGTAATTCAGTCATCTACAAAAGAAAAAAATAAGGCATTTTAAAGTTCAGGTGATTTGTAAAGGAACTGTTATAAAATGACCTGACTACAAACTATTGTAATTTATCAGTGGAAAGATACCTATTTCAAGGCCGGGCGTGGTGGCTCATGCCTATAATCCTAGCTCTCTGGGAGGCCAAGGTGGGTGGATCGTTTGAGCTCAGGAGTTTGAAACCAACCTGAGAAAGAGCAAGACCCCGCCTCTACCATAAATAGAAATAAATTAATTGGCCAACTAATATATATATAGAAAAAATTAGCTGGGCATGGTGGCGCATGCCTGTAGTCCCAGCTACTCGGGAGGCTGAGGCAGAAGGATTGCTTGAGCTCAGGAGTTTGAGGTTGCTGTGAGATAGGCTGATGCCACAGCACTCACTCTAGCCTGGGCAACAAAGTGAGACTGTCTCCAAAAAAAAAAAAAAAAGAAAAGATACCTATTTCATCCAGATCTGCCTTATTTTAAATAAAATACAAATGGTTTTTTATGCTTACTGAAAGGACTTACTAATAGTCCACCATTTGAGAGACATTCTCAGTGTGATGTTACATGTGATATGGTAATGGTAGGGTAATCTGTCAAGATAGGAAAATGTGCTATAGTTATGATTATTAGTTGTGGGAGTCATAAGGAAGCTATGGGGGGCGGGGAGAATGGTCTTAGTGGCCTTAGAAACTCCAAAGATGCTCATGAAAAAAGTGAAAATAGTTATATTCCTTTTGAAATATAACATTAGAAATGAATTTTATCTATGGTTATATATTAGCTTTGGATAGAAGATTTTCCTATGTATCTCCTAATACAACAATCAACCTTACGACTAATTCTTCAACTTATTACTTCATGGAAAACCTTATGATGTAAAATTTCTCAATATTCCTAAGTAACCACCAAGAAACTGGTGTGTAATTGAGAGTTAATGATAGTTAATAACATCACTGTGAAACAAGAAATTGATTTGCCCATGATTTAATGAATGTTTCTTAGTCTGACCACATGGGGGTGGGGGAAGTCACATGCAGAGTCCACGAATGTAGGTGTTTATATGTAAGTCTCAGGATATAGTCCTCTCAAAGCCAAAACCCTGCTTTAGCAGACAAGATAATGAAATGCAACAGTGTGTACTTACTTGGTGACTCTCACAATTTTTGTTTCCCTGCTAAAGTTGGGGGTAAAAAATTCTTCACTGATTGTATTTCTCTTTTAGTTTATATGGACAAAGCATAAATGAGAAATAAATAACAGCAACAAAAATGTGATACACTATGAGGGAAAACTATTTAAGAAAAACTGAATATATTAAATTAAAAGGTTGGGATATTATATTATTGTGGAATAGGAAGCAACGGCATCAGAAAAAGTCAGAGCATTTTATAATCTTAGACTATAGGAAAAGACATTGCTAATTAAAACTATGTAAGAGCCAGAAGCTGAAGAGAAAAGTATAACTCTGACATCATAAAAAAAAAACTTGCACATGAGGAAAGACACCACCCATAAACAAAATTAAATGATTAACAAAAGGGCTTGGTGGAAATATCTGTAGCAAACATTAGAGCAGCACCTTACCCTGGCCATAGGTTTATGTTCATAAACTGTCTAGAGTCCAAAATACACTTGAAAAAGCCCTCCTGAATTTGCCCATACCAAAGCTATTTTTCCTTCAAACACTGGAAGAGAACATTATTTGATGTCAGATTATATATGCTACTTATGTTCAGGGATCACACTGTACAAAAAACCAGTTTTATAGTTTTTATTTCTTCTAAAATTTATGTGGTAGAATTTAGATATGTTATTTTAGCTCAAATGAAACACTACCATACAACCAAAAGAGTTAATATCTACAATATATAAAGCACCCTTTAAAAATAAATTAAGAAAGAAACAATGATCCAATATTATGAATAGAGCACTGAAAGATTCAAATGGCCAAAAAACATAGAGAAAGATATTCACCCTTACCAGTAAATCAGTGTAGTGCAAACCAGAATATACCTTATTTACACAATCATTTAAGCAAAGATGAAAAAGCTCAACAATATGGAGGTTTTTTTTTTCACGTGTGTGAGACAAGAGTTTCACTGTTGCCCTTGGTAGTGTTCAATGGCATCATCTTAGCTCACGGCGACCTCCATCTCCTGGGCTCAAGCAACGCTCCTGTCTCAGCCTCCAGAGTAGCTGGGACTACAGGCGTGTGCCATGATGCCTCGCTAATTTTTCTATTTTTAGTAGAGACAAGTCTCAGTCTTGCTCAGACTGGTCTTGAACTCCTGAGCTCAAGTTCAAGCAATCCTTCCACCTCGGCCTCCCAGAGTGCTAGGATTATAGGTATGAGACACCATACCCAGCCTAAAATGGACACTTTTTTTTTTTTTTTTTTGCGACAGAGTCTCGCTTTGTTGCCCAGGCTAGAGTGAGTGCCATGGCGTCAGCCTAGCTCACAGCAACCTCAAACTCCTGGGCTCAAGCAATCCTCCTGCCTCAGCCTCCCAAGTAGCTGGGACTACAGGCATGCGCCACCATGCCCGGCTAATTTTTTTTTTTTGTATATATATTAGTTGGCCAATTAATTTGTTTCTATTTATAGTAGAGATGGGGTCTTGCTCTTGCTCAGGCTGGTTTCGAACTCCTGACCTTGAGCAATCCGCCCGCCTCGGCCTCCCAGAGTGCTAGGATTACAGGCGTGAGCCACCGCGCCCGGCCAAAATGGACACTTTTAAACAATGTAAGCAACAATACAAACTGTTAATTTTTTTGGAAACCAAATTAGCAAGATCAACGAAAATTTAAAATATGTGTATCTCCTGACACAGCAATTCCAATTTGAAGTTAATAACACTAATAAATGCAAAATTATGTAACAAAGATCTTTGCTGAGGGCCTTGCTAATAATACCAAATAACTCAAACGTCCATCAATAGAGGAAAAGTCAAATAAATTATGGTGTATGTATGGTAAATTATGCATATGTGTATAAATACACAATGGAATACTAAACAGTTATTTTTGTTAATGAGATAGATCATTAAAGGAAAAAATATGCTAGTATCATATGAAGTGAAAATACAAGTCGCAGAATACCATGTAAGGCAGTTGCTTTCAAATGTTGACTGTAGCACATGGTAAGAAAAACAGAGACCCAAAACAGGTAACACACATAACTGTGACAAAGTTTCAGAAAAGGATGTTAATCCTACTATACACAATGATTTCTAATTATAGTTCATTTTCTTAAAATGCTGGTTGCACATCATTACATTAACATTATAACCAACAAATGCATCTCAGCCTTTGGTTTCACTCACATACACCGGGCGCGGTGGCTCACACCTGTAATCCTAGCACTCTGGGATGCTGAGGCAGGTGGATCACTCAAGGTCAGGAGTTTGAAACCAGCCTGAACAAGAGTGAGACCGTGTCTCTACTAAAAATAGAAAGAAATTAATTGGCCAACTAAAAATACATTGAAAACATTAGCCGGGCATGGTGGCACATGCCTGTAGTACCAGCTACTCAGGAGGCTGAGGCAAAAAGGATTGCTTGAGCCCAGGAGTTTGAGGCTGCCGTGAGCTAGGCTGACGCAACAGCACTCTAGCCTGGGCAATAGAGTGAGACTCTGCCTAAAAAAAAAAAAAAAAATTACTCACATAGGTTATGACTTCCATTTTAAAAGATAATCCTACATCCTAAATATAAAAAAACACATAAATACAAATGTATATGCGTAAACATGCTTGAAAAATGCATAGAAAAGGTCTAACATGATACACGTCAAACTTTCAACAACTGTTGAAAAAATGAACTTTTTTTTTTTTTTAAAAGAAAAAGACAGGGTCTCACTACATTGCACAGGCTAAACTTGAACTCCTGGGGCTCAAGTGATTCTCCTACCTCAGCCTCAAGTAGCTGGTACTACAGGCACTCATGACCATGACTGACTAATTTTTTAAATTTTTTTGTAGAGATGAGGTCTCCCTATGTTGCCCAGGCTTATCTTGAGCTCCTGGTCTCAAGTGATCCTCCTGCCTTGGCCTCCCAAAGTGTTGGGATTACAGGCATCAGCCATTGAGCCAGGCCAAGACTGAATTTTTCATGATATTTCTAAATGGCTGAAACTTTTTACCAGCACTTATATCTTTTATTTTAAAAATAAAAATAAAAAAAGTTTGGAATATAAGGGGTATAATATATATAACCTCATATAATATATGAGGTTCTATTATGGAGATAATGGATGAATACTCAGATGATAGAAACAACAGGTAACCGGACAGTGGAAGCAGAGACCACGGAAATAAATGCTTTGCAACTAAATGACCACATCCATGGTCAGATGAATTAAGAAAATAGGCAAAACTGTATACTTAAATGACCTTATCTAACTTATTATCCATTTTATTAACGTCACCATCCTCCAATTGTTTAAAACAGCTAGGCAGGTAGAAGGGTTAATATCCATGGCCAGATGCAGTAGATCATACCCATAATCCTAGCATGGTGGAAATACTGCTTGAGGCCAGGAGTTAGAGATCAGCCTGAGCAACATAGTGAGACCTTAGCTATACAAAAAATTAAAAAATTAGCCAGGTGTTGTGGCACGTGCCTGTAGTCCCAGCTTCTTGGGAGGTGGAGGCAGGAAGATCACTTGAGCCCAGGAGTTCAGTTACAATGAGCTATGATTGGGCCACTGCACTCTAATCTGGGCAACAGAGTGAGACCCCCCCCCCCAAAAAAAGGGGGGGTGGGGTCAATAAACATCCTCAAAAGCACTGGAAAAATAATTATTGACCCTGGGTCTATATGACAATGGAACTAATGTAACTGAAAGGTATGCACATTAGCATGTGCTCTTATTGTTCTGCCTCACTATTAGAGCTTACATCATAAATAGTTCAAGGTCTCAAATTCCTGTTAGAAAGTAACACAGGGGAACTGAAAGTTAATGGTGTCTTCATAGTAACAATTCTCACATTAAATACTGAAAATGACAGAAAGACCAGGACTATCACAGGACATTTTGTAGAAAAGGGAGCATATAATTTCTAAGATAAATATGCCAATGTTTTAAAACCTGGTAAAACTTAAGTCCTGTTTTATGAATCCAATTCTAAAAATGCAAATCTAGGCCTCTAATTCCAGGTTTATGATCAAACAGATCGCTTAAGTTCCAGCAGTTAGAAAACCGAGTTTTGTCACTTCCTAGATCTTGTGATAGCAGTTCCTTACCTGTTCCAAATCCTGCACCAAGCCCAGGTCCCAGAGTCCCAGGTGCTGGTTTACTTCCAAAAATACTATTCCCACTGGTATTTGTGCCAAAACCTAGGAAGACAAAAGATTGAGTGAATTGTACTCTTAATATGATTCTCAATTTCCTCTATAAGAGAGTTTAACACAAAACAGTCTAATCCTAAGCTTTGCATCCTTCCACTTAATATTTAGGTATCATAAATTACAGGCTAATTTAACTTTTAAAAAATTTAATTTTGATGACTGTGAACAAATCTTCACATTTATTTAAATACGTTTCTACCTTGAATTTACCGATTCAATATAGGAAATATCGAATGTTACAGCAAAGTGAATGTGCTTGAGCTTTGGGAACATTGCCTTTGTAAGGCCCAAAGTGTACAATGCATGTTTCATGTAACCTTACAGAAAAAAAAACTCATTCCCTCAATTTTTCACTAAAAAATAAGACAATCAGCAAATAAAGACACTTTACTGAACCTAAAAGTTCTTGTTATGAAAAATTATCTATAAAAATTACTATAGCAGTTTATGTTTTGAATAGATGGACCTGGCCATGGATAGTAACGTATGACTGATTACACATGAGGAGCTTTAATGACTATAAAGTCAGCTCATAGGAGCACTCAAGAACTCAGACAGCTGATATTAAAGAGAGAACATATTTATGAATAACTTGATTTGAACAATTTCTTCCATTATCAGAAATAATGGAGAGTTGAGCAAAACCATCCTCTTTCACTATGATCTCCATTTAGAGAAAATTCTGTAATTCCTGTTAAAATCCACAGGTACCAAACAAAGACGCCTAAATTGCTTTGTTATTATTATTACTTTTCTTTTGTTAAGATATATTCACAAAGCTTCATTATTCCTTTTGCAGCTAAATATCAACAAAATAACTAATGAACGTATTATTATCTCTCATAATAGAGGGGGAATGAAACCAATCACTGGCCAGAAAACTTTGTAAAACATCTGAAGTCATTTTTAAAAGTACCATGGAGGAGAACAAGTCTAAAAGAAAACAGTGTATTTTGGAACAGAAGACAGTATCACTAACTAAGAATATTATACTTTGTTCATGCTAGTATTTGGATTATTATATCAAAGAAAAAAGTTGAAGAATACAAATACTTTGAAAAAAGGCATATTACAGGTCACTTTAAAATCCAGCAAGTCATTTGACTTCATTCCAATACCTTTGACTCACACATTCATTAAATCTTTTCTTGAATTGTGCTAATTAATAGTAATGTCGTGAAAATGGAGTGCTACCTACTCAAGCACAATCAAACTTTCTCTGATGAAAAAAATAGAAAATGTACTTGGAGATATTCTTTTCCTTTTAAAATGAAAATTTAACCAGAACGGATCTTACAGCACCATAAACAGCAGAAAACAAGATACTGATGAACTACCTCAAACCCACAGGAGGGAAATAAGTCCCAACTTACACTGTTTATACCACACATTTCCTCCGATTCTCACTAACAAGTTTATCAACTCTGTTATTTCAAAACAATTTTACAAATTAAAATCAGAGATAATTCAAATTCAGCACGCAAGCTAGTGAGGCAAGTCAGATAAAGATAAGACCTTTGATTTTCAGATCAATGAACATGAGTGTAAATATATTCATATAACAAAAAAAAACGTCAGAACAAGTCAGAAATCTACACCATGAAATAACATCAAATACATTAAAAGTATAGATTATTTTATCAAACATAGCTTATACAAACATCCTATCAAATAGAATATTAAATTTTGAATATATTAAGTATACTACAAAAAAATCTTTTATTAAACACATGCATTTTCTTATTTATTTATTTATTTATTTATTTATTTTATTTTATTTATTTATTTATTTTGAGACAGAGTCTCGCTTTGTTGCCCAGGCTAGAGTGAGTGCCGTGGCATCAGCTTAGCTCACAGCAACCTCCAATTCCTGGGCTTAAGCGATCCTTCTGCCTCAGCCTCCCAAGTAGCTGGGACTACAGGCATGCGCCACCATGCCTGGCTAATTTTTTCTTTATATATTAGTTGGCCAATTAATTTCATTCTACTTATAGCAGAGACAGGGTCTCGCTCTTGCTCAGGCTGGTTTCGAACTCCAGACCTCAAGTAATCTGCCCGCCTCAGCCTCCCAGAAAGCTAGGATTACAGGCGTGAGCCAACGCGCCCAGCCTAAACACATACATTTTCAAAGAGAACAAAAATTGGTTCTTCAGGGACCAAAAAACAAAATATTAGTATAAAAGGTTTTTTGTTTTTTGGTTTTTTTTTTGAGACAAGAGTCTCGCTTCGTTGCCAAGGCTACAGTGAGTGCCGTGGCATCAGCCTAGCTCACAGCAACCTCAAATTCCTGGGCTCAAGCAATCCTACTGCCTCAGCCTCCCAAGTACTGGGACTACAGGCATGTGCCACCATGTCTGGCTAATTTTTTCTATATATATTAGTTGGCCAATTAATTTCTTTCTATTTATAGTAGAGACGGGGTCTCGCTCTTGCTCAGGCTGGTTTCGAACTCCCGACCTGGAGCAATCCGCCCACCTTGGCCTCCCAGAGTGCTAGGATTACAGGCGTGAGCCACCGTGCCTGGCCACAAACCAGATATCTTACCCATGCTAACCAAGTCCACTACCTCAAAGCTGTTCTTTCAAATACAGCATAACCAAAAACAATTACAGGTGGAGCTGTAATCATTACAAGGAGTGAGCAACATGACTACAAGTGGTTATGATAAAACCAATGGAATACATAAATTTAAGAATTGGTGCCCATCAATGACTGACCTACCTTCTTCATGTAGTTCATAGTTTTGTACAAATGTATCAACTTCCAATGGATGTTTAATATAGTTTTTCTCCAGTACAAGATCATTTAAAAACCCATTGAAGAATTGTCTTAACTGCTGACCTATGGCCAAATAACCATCTTTGCACTCATCTCCCAAAAAGAATCAATCAGTGCCCAGTGATATATATGGCACACAAAATCCTCAACAAATATTAGAACCACTATTTTCTTTCATGATAAAATAAACGTTCCATTTATGATTTAACAAAAATAATGTTGAATGTTTCAAAATTTAAACAGGCATTTATAAAAGATGTTGAAAATAATACCGTGTTTCCATTAAACTGGTTTAAAATTTTCCAGTATATTTCTGAATAGTTTAGGGTTGTTTTTTTAATTGTTTAATCTATCCTATAGTTTCCAAATTTTACAATGAACATGTGCTCAAAAATAAATTTTTTGAAACTGCCAGAAAACTATTAAATAATCCCCCAAATAAAAAAGGTTTCAACATTCAGTAAGAATTACCAAATGTCTCCTGTACAGCATATCCATATTTGAAACCTGGCCTAATAGAATGTGGGGTACCTCAACCAAATGTGTTTCATTTATGGTTTCTCAGCTATCCAGGAGGTAATCCAAAGAAAATGAAAGGCAATTCACACGCCTACTAAGTATCTTAAGCCATGTCCATGACTCAATCCTTTCCCTGCGGTACCTCACATCAAGCCACGGCTTACCTGAGAATTTAAAATATTTCCAATCACATGAATCAGGAAAATAATGTGTGGTATAGCCAGTGTAACTTTAAGAGAGCCAAACCTGCTTTTTATATGTACCAAAATTGGAAGTGTTTGTATTGGTTCCTAAAGTCAGGGTTGGTTTGTTACCAAAGAGCCCGCCACTGGTTGTACCAAATGAAGGTGCACTGGTTGTACTGCTTCCAAATGAAGTAAGCTTGTTATTGCCAAACAGGGTCTAAAAAGAACAGAATATAGGAAAATCTTAAATAATATAAAGATACACAACAAACAGTAAATAAAGGTTACCTCAGGTATAATGAATTGGGTATGGGATGGAAGAAAGATGTCACAACTTTTATAAAAAAGTAGAAGGAAGGTGAATAAAGGCTATCAGAAAATAATGTGAGCAAGAATAACTTTATAAACACAGAATGCGCCTAACCTGAAAAATTAATAGTAACCCCTCAGCAAACACAGAATTTTAATGAGGCAAAGAAAAGAATAACAAGGTGGCTAAGTATCTTCTTACCTATTAAAAGAAAGGTATTATATATTTAATTTGCCAGTAGAAATAGTTCTAATAAAAAATCTGAACATGCTAGAACATGGGTAAACCTTGAAAATATTATGCTAAGTGAAAAACCAGTCACAAAAGACAACATATTATGATTTCATTTATATGAAATGTCCAGAATAGTCAAACCTGTAAGATGGAAAGTAGACCTAAAGTGACTGGGAGGGAAATGGGAAGCAACTGCCAATGAGTATGAGGTTTACTTTTGGCATGATGAATATGTTCTAAAATTGAATATGGTGATAGCTGCATACTTTCTGAATATACTGAAAGCCACTTTAATGAAATGAATTCTATGGACTATGGATTATACATTAATAAATCTGTTATTAAGAAGTATAAGAATTTTCTGAAGCATTATGTAATTTTCTCAATTTGCCACCTCAACTATTTCCCAAAGTTAAGAAAAAAGAGATTTCAATGTCCATAAAAATCAGACCATATGTTTTAACTACCCACAATAGAAAATTCAACACTTGTTATAATATCATAAGAACCTCACAAATTTCAGGAAGTAGACCAACACCAAAAATGTTTAATTCCCAATGTCATACCCATTTATCACCCAAAACAGAGGCCAGAACTAGGAATTAAAAATGACCTAATTTAAACAAAGTGAAAGTATCTCAATTTGGACTCACCAATCTAAACTAAACAAATGCACACAAGCACTGAGGCAAAGAAATTTTAAAAAGAAGAGAATTTACTAACTGAAAATAAACCTACTGAACTAGAAATTTCACTTTGCATCAGATAACTTTTAGCTGCTTTCAGTATCAAACTATACAATATGCCCATTCCTCACTTGGAATATGGTCAAATCTTTCTTAGAAATCTCTTTAACAAATTTATACATGTTATCAAATTAAAGTCAACTACAAAAACCTACCGAACCAACAGCACCAAATCCAGTATTGGTCTGCCCAAAGAGACCTGTTCCTGTTCCAAATGCTGTCCCAGTGCTGGTGTTTGTAGCTGTCCCAAAAAGACCTCCAGGCTGTGATGCTTGGGTTACTCCAAATAAACCCTGAAAAAGTTCATACAGATTTAAAGATATCCTATAACGGTTAGTTTTCCTAAAGAGTCTCAGATTAATAAAAAATAGTTATCATTTTTTAAAGCTTATATGACAGATGCTATGCTACATACTTTACACAGAGCATTTCTTTTCCTTACAACAATCCTAAAAAGTAGGAAGTAACCCCATTTTCCAAAAGAATATAAACCTTGTAACATTTAGAAACTTGCCCAAGATGCCACAACGCCTAAGGGGCAGGACCAGAATTCAAGCCCATATATAAGCCCCTGTTGTTCCCAGGATAATGACCTCCAAGGACATATGCATCTAATAAAACCTGACATTAACTCTTGTGCTCTAACAGATGTCAGCATGACAAAATGAAAGCAAAATGGTGTGACTGGGTGATTCATTTTCACAGAATCAATTAATACTCAGCTGGGAAGTGGACTTTAAATCAAATAACTGATAATCAACTGAAAATAACCAAATCAATATGAATAGAGGTAGATGTGCAATTAATGTTAAAAAGCTTTAATTACAAATGAGAAACTACATTCATTTCCAATGAGGAAAGTCTGTATCATTCAATATTTAATAATGTTTTTATGCATTAATAATTAAAAGAAAAACATTGTGCTAATGGACTATTGCTGAATTGAATGAGAATTAGCCATACTGTTTTAAATAATTTTATTGAGACATAATTCACACATTATAAAATTCATTCATTTATAGTGGACTATTTAGTGGCATATGTTGAGTTGGGCAACCATCCCTACTATATAAATTTAGAATATTTTTGTCACCCCACAAAGAAATCATGGACCCATTAGCAATCACTCCTCATCCCTAGGCAACCACTAATCTACTTTTTGTTTCCATAGATTTGTCTAGTCTGAAAATTTTATATGAATACAATCTTTAAAAATGTGTTTTTATAACTGGCTTCTTTCACTCAGCATGTTTTCAAGGTTCATCCATGTTGTAGCATACATCAGTATTTCACTCCATTTTATGATTGCATAATATTCCATTGTATGGACTTACCACAATTGGTTGTCCATTCATTGTTAACAGACACTGGGTTATTTCACTTTTTAGCTTTACGAATAATGCTGTTATCATCATTTGTATACAAATTTGTGTTTTTATTTCTCTTGGGTAAAGGCCAATTAGGTACAATTGATGGATCATATTACAATTCTATGCTTAACACTTTCAGGAACTACCAAATTGTTTTCAAACGTGGATATACCATTTTACATACCTACCAGTAATATATAAGAGTTTCAACTTCTCCAGGACCCAGTCAATACTTATTACCATCTGTCATTCTCATTATATCCTTCCAAGTGGGTACTGAAAGTGGTACTGCTTATAGTGATTTTGATTTCTATTTCCCTGATGACTAATGATGTTGACAGACCATCCTTTCACGCCATTTGTATATTTTCTTTGGAGAAATGTCTATTCAAATCCATGTCTTCTTTTTAATAGGTTATTGTCTTCTTATAATTGAATTATAAGAGTTCTTTATATACTGTGGATAGAAGTCCTATATCATATGCATGATAAGCTGTTGTTTTCTCCTATATTCACACATTTTCTTTTCTTTTTTTTTTTTTTTTTTGAGACAGAGTCTCTCTTTGTTGGCCAGGCTAGAGTGAGTGCTGTGGCATCAGCCTAGCTCACAGCAACCTCAAACTCCTGGGCTCAAGCAATCCTTCTGCCTCAGCCTCCCAAGTAGCTGGGAGGCTGAGGCAGGCTTTTTTTGCATTTAGGTATTTGATCCATTTTGAGTTAAATCCATTTTAGAGTTAACTCAATGGTGTGAAGCAAGGCCTTTCTTTTGTATGTATTATAAATAATCAGTTGTTGTAATACTACATGCTGAAAAGACTATTCTTTCCCCACTGAACTGTTTTGGTACCCTTGTTGAAAATAATTTATCATGTTCTTTCTCTTTTAAAAAGAGTTTTTTTTTTTTGGCTGGGCGTGGTGGCTCATGCCTATAATCCTAGCATTGGGGAGGCAGAGGCAGGCAGACTGCTCCAGCTCAGGAGTTCAAAACCAGCCTGAGCAAGAGCGAGACCTTGTCTCTACCATAAATAGAAAGAAATTAATTGGCCAACTGATATGTATAGAAAACATTAGCCAGGCATGGTGGCGCATGCCTGTAGTCCCAGCTACTTGGGAGGCTGAGGCAGGAGGATTGCTTGAGCCCAGGAGTTTGAGGTTGCTGTGAGCTAGGCTGATGCCACGGCACTCACTCTAGCCTGGGCAACAAAGCAAGAATCTGTCTCAAAAAAAATATTTTTTTTTATAGATAGGGTCTCATTCTGTTGCCCAGGCTGGAGTGCAGTGGCGCAATCATAACTCATAGAAGCCTTAAATCCCTGGGCTCAAGCAATACTCTCACCTCAGCCTCCTGACTTGCTGGGACTATACAACCACATCTGGCTAATTTTTCTTATTTTTTGTAGACTTGGGGTCTTCCTATGTTGCCCAGGCTGGTCTTAAACTTCTGGCCTCAAGCACGCCTCTCACCCTGGCCTCCCAAAGTGCTGGAATTATAGGCATGACCAACCAAATCTGGTCACGCTCAAGTCTTAAGAACTATAGCAGAGGCTGAACTTGCTAGTTTGACATGATTAGAAGTATCACTACTTAATTCTACAAATAAAACCTGGAGGCCAGGCGCAGTGGCTCATGCCTATAATCCTAGCACTCTAGGAGGCCAAGGTAGGAAGATCACTTAAGGTCAAGAGTTCAAGATCAGCCTGAGTGAGACCCCATCTCTACTAAAAATATAAAAAGTTAGCCAGGCACGGTGGCACAGGCCTATAGTCCTAGCTCCTCAGGAGGCTGAGGGAGGAGGATCACCTGAGCCCAGGAGTTTGACGTTGCTGTGAGCTAGGCTGATGCCATGGCACTCTAGCCCGGGCAACAGAGCAAAACTGTCTCAAAAAAAAAAAAAAAAAAAAAAAAACAGAATTAGCTATGGTCCTGTTTCCTTACCATGGTGTTGGTACTTGGCTGTCCTAGGGTGTTGGTATTACCAAAGGAAAAGCCAGTGTTCTGGGTGGTGGTGGCCTGGCCAAATGGTTTGCTGAAGAGGCTGGTAGTCTGCTGATTCTGTTGTCCAAAGAGACCACCTGGATTGGTTCCAAATCCAGTTGTACCTTTCAGAAAAGAAAAAAAAATGAAAAAAAAATCTAAAAACAAAAAACCAAAAACCTCACATTTTCCAGTAACGTCAATAGTCTTATGCTATCTATATATCTAAATTACTCTAGATTCATTCACTACTCAATAACCATTTCATTTTCCAACCTTCACCTAACTCAAGATTTGGTTAAAACTTTAATTTCTACAATAACACCATGATTCAAAGAAGCCTGGCTAGGTTAAATTATCTCCCTTTGTTTTTGTTTTTTGAAATAGTCTCACTCTGTCACCTGGGCTAGAGTTCTATGGTGTCAGCCTAGCTCACAACAAACTCCAACTCCTGGGCTCAAGTGATTCTCCTGTCTCAGCCTCTTGAGTAGATGGGATTAGAGGCATGCACCACAAGACCAGGATAATTTTTCTATTTTCATTAGAGACATGGTCTTGCTCTTATTCCAGTTGGTCTCAAACTCCTGAGCTCAAGCGATCGTCCCCCTAGAGTCGGCCCCCTAGAGTCCTAGGATTATAGGCGTCAGCCACCATGCTTGGCCTGATCTTCCTTTGAGAGGCTATAGCTTTCTTCTATTCACCAAGTAACACACACAAAGTCTGCATGTGTATATTTTAACCTTGTTAGTCTAAATTATTCTTGAGGCTTTTTCTTTACATCAATATATCCAGCACAGGGTGTGATACATAGTATTCAATAATAAATATGTACTATACTAAAACACAGAATACCAAGACTAAAAAGAACATCAAAAGTCACTTAGATAAATATGTGTTTATCTGTGTCCGTGTATGTGCATCTCTCTAGAAGGCTATGAAAAAACTAACTTTTGCTTATCTCTAGAAAGTAAACTGGTGGCTATGGGAGGGATATAAGGAAGTATACAACTTTTTTTGTATTTTGGGAACTTTGTATCATATATGTACATTACTTTTGCAAAAGCATTTTCATAAAGTAATTTAGTCATTCTGAACTGCTCTTATACAACCCACGTTAAATCAATTATTCAGCAAATCACACCAGTTCTATAATCAAACGGGGTCCAGAATCTGACCTTTTTCCCCCCATCCTTGTCCAAGCCACAATCACCTCTCACATGGATGGAGCAATAGCTCTCTGTCTCCACCCCCCCGCCCCCGGGTCCCTTTACAATCTACTCTCAATATAGCAGCCTTCAGAAAGATTCTTTTCACAACTTGGGATAATCTGTAAAAAAAATAAAAAAAATAAAAAAAAAAAAAGAAAGATTCTTCATTCATAATCACGTGACTTCTCTTTCAAAATAATCCTTAAGGCTTCCCAAATCAAATAAAAATTCAAGTCTTAATACTGACCCACAAAGTGCTATAAAATATGGACCCCATGTCCCCCAGTTCTTTCCCTTGCCCTCTCCTCTTTGGTAAAAACTCAGGGTTTTCAGGCCCAGTGTGGTGGCTCATGCCTGTAATCCTAGCATTCTGGGAGGCTGAGGCAGGAGGATCACTTGAGTTTAGGAGTTCAAGACCAGCCTGAGCAAAAGTGAGACCTTGTCTCTAAAAAATAAAAAAAATTAAAAACTCAGGGTTTTCAGACTTAGAATTTCCACTAACTGGAATGTTCCTCCCCTAGAAATCTGTACAACCTGCTCCTTTCACCTTCTTTGGAAAGGTCACTGTTCAAATACCACCCTCTCAAGTGAAGCCCTTTTTTTTTTTGAGACAGAGTCTCGCTTTGTTGTCCAGGCTAGAGTGAGTGCCATGGCGTCAGCCTAACTCACAGCAATCTCAAACTCCCGGGCTCAAGCAATTCTACTGCCTCAGCCTCCCAAGTAGCTGGGACTACAGCCATGCGCCACCATGCCGGGCTAATTTTCTATATATATCAGTTGGCCAATTAATTTCTTTTTACTTATGGTAGAGACAAGGTCTCACTCTTGCTCAGGCTGGTTTCGAACTCCTGAGCTCAAGCAATCCGCCCGCCTTGGCCTCCCAGAAAGCTAGGATTACAGGCGTGAACCACCACGCCGGCCTAAGTGAAGCCCTTTTAATCGTCTTCATTTTACACTGTATTTCTCCCTACCCCCACATATATACCAGGCACTCTCTATTCCTCCAGTATCCCTGACTTATTTTTCTTCACAGCACTTATCATATGTTTTACAATTATTTTTTACTTTTAGTTGTCTGTTTCTCCTCAACATAATCCAATACAATATCAAGTGCTTACTAGTTCCAAAGGCAGTTTTGTTCTGACCATAGGCAAAGCCTGAATTAGTGGTAGAGGAGCTGAAGAGTCCTGTTGCACTGGAAGTGGCTGGAGAAGACCCAAACAAGCCAGCAGTGGTACCTGATCCCACCTGGTTCTGAGGGCCTTTCCGGTTAGCCTGATAATCCTCTAAACGAAGTTCCTGAATGGAGGAAAAAACACATTCTCAATCTTAATGTGCAGCCAAAAATAATTACTTAGAAGACTAAATATTTGAACTTAGTATTCAAGTTCTACGTTGACTTAGGAACCAAGAGAGAAAACTACAGAATGGCATTAACTTAATATCATTACAGAAAAACATTTCTAATAGATATTAAATAAAATCCATGCCATAATTATCATAAAACTACAGGCCCAAGAGCTGACCATATCTTAATTTTAATTTTCTTTTACAAACAGTAAATACTTTCTTTTAGTAAAATGCTATATAGTAATCTTCTCTACCCCCATCTAAGTGTAAAAATTTGTTGATTTAAAGATGAAAGATTCCATGCAGTTCAGAAAATTTAGGGAAAGAATAATAAAGTTTAACAATATTATCTCAAGTCAGGGTCTTTCTGCACACTCCAATATAGCAAGCAGTCTGGGATGTAGGAAGAAGCAACCACTACAATCAAGAAGTACAGTCAAAATGTACAATAATCTATTAGAGAGTAATGAGAATGAACAAACTGTAATCCATGAACAAACATGGATGCACATTTCTATGCTGATAGACATAAAAGAGTACATAACGTGAGATTCAATCTATATCAAGTTCAACAATTGGCAAATGCTGGGCAGTAAAGATAGTGGTTCCTTTGAAAGGGGAAGACTGTAACTTGGGGGAAGACAGGACACAAGGGGGATATCTAGGATGCTGGTAATGATGTCATGTGATTTGGGTCCTTTCATTTAGTAACAACTTATTAAGCTGTACACTTCTCATAAGTTTATTCAAAACACATTCATGTGGGCACACACACACACACACACATTGCCCAGTGTAGTACGAGCAACATTCAAGGAAAACAGATCATTAGAGAAGCTCTATCTTTGCATACACCTGAATTATTATCCCTGCCTAAGAAAAAAAATCGGTATCTAAAAATACATAATTTTTAATAACAATTTGGCCAATGTTAATATTTTACATAAACCTAAGATAAAATCACTTGATTCTAAAAATAATCAAAATTGCTTTAGAAAGCTGCTTTCCAAAAGAATCAAAAAGTTAGGCTGATAGTCTACATTGTATTTTACTGACCTCTAGTGACTTGCTTTCATATTCTTTCATAGCAGTAATACACTGGTGTTTGGTACTGATGTTAGTGCTAACTCCAGCTTTGACCATAGTATCTGTACCAGTTGGAGGCTGCAAAGGATAGAGGCAAATTTGTTAAATCCAAGCTTTATATTCCTACTCTCACAAACACAATTCCTCAACCACTGAACTCTAACTAAAACTAGTCTCCTAGGTCTTCTATGATGTGATGGTTTAAGGAGTACTTGATTAAATATATTTCTGATCTCTCCCTATATCAAAGTTATCTGAATAAATAAATCTTAGTAACAATGCAATTACAGACACAGAGATTAATCTCATAACCCAATCATCCAATTATATGCTAAAATACATGTAGTATTATATGCATAAGGAAAGCTTACCCAATTTACCCCACATACAGTTAAATCTCTATATCTAAGTATTAATACCACTTCCTATTCTGCCCTGAAGTGTCTACTTTATTAACTGTTGTTGCATTTAAGAAATACAGAAGCTTCCCTGTCACCTTATGAGGAAAAAGGCACAATAAGTAACAAAAGATTCCTACTTCAATTATCATTTTTCTCAACTACTGTACTTTCCAAGGGGCATCACACAGTATTTTTTGCTATCATTTACATTTAACTTTAAATTCAGGACTCTAAATTAAGTATTATAAATTAACTACCTTATCTGAGAAATTCTTCATTTTCTGGACTAAGTTTTAACAGGAAGTTTTATTTCTGCAAGAAATTTCCATTAGGCTAATTGTAACTCCATTCCTATCCTAAGCATCCCTCAACCATTTACAATAGGTAGTATTCCATATATTAGGTGGTATTCCACACATTTTTGTAAACAAAATCATCCTCTACTCGAACCCTTTACCCAACCTTGAACAAAAAAAAGAAAGCACAACATTCTATTGCCCCATTATGCCATTTCATCAACAGAAGTTTTATTTTTCAACTGCTACACAATATGGATGAGTTATTCCACATATCTCTTCCTTAAAGAGGCTAATAATTTTTCTATAGACTGTCCATTACTCTTTATTTCTATAAAGAATAGTTGACCATTCAGAAAACACATTAGCACAGTAAATTCTAATTCTACCTTATACTAGCTTACTATAATCACATTTGTTTGATTGGGGTGACCATAATCCATATATATCTCATAATCTAGATTTGTTTCACAACTTCTGTCAACTATACAACTATGTACAGATTTTGTTTTTAACATCGAACTAGGCTGGAAAGAGAGGCAATTTCACAATTCATTCTTCAAAGAAATATACAAATGGGAAAGAAACATACTCCACAAAGACTAGAAGAAAATACATACATTAAATTTAATAGTAGTCCCAGTAGGAGCAGCTGTAAAACTACTTGGCCCAAAGAGGGAGCCAGATGTGCTGCCAAAAGGATTAGAGGTGGTATTTGTAGTTCCAAAGAGTCCTCCACTGCTAGTACTAGTTCCAAAATCTAAAAATTAGAAAAATGAGATGGTAATTTAAAAAATTTAAGAATATATAAGATATCTTAGAATTGGCTATGCCACTAGAGCAATAATATTTTCACATCTCAAGCATTTTATCATTCAATTCTTCTGACCAAATATTATTTTATACAGATACACACAGCAGATATTTTATACATATACACACAAACTTTCAGGCTCACAACTTTCCAGTAAAACAATTTCTGAATCTGTTAGTCAGCCAAGCATCCATGAAGCCCTTCTTGGGCATATTAAGGAGGCAAGTTCAAAGAAATACTACTTTGTTTCATCATAAATTTAATCTCATTCCTCCTTTTCTTAGTAAGACTAGATGCTGAATGAACTTGTCTTTCTGAAAACATCTTGCTACAAGAAAACTTCAACAATGGCCAGGCACGGTGGCTCACACCTGCAATCCTAGCACTCTGGGAGGCCAAGGTGGGAGGACTGCTTGAGCTCAGGAGTTCGAGACCAGCCTGATCAAGTATACCCATCTCTGCTAAAAATACAAAGAAATTAGCCAGACAACTAAAAATAGAACAAATTATCTGGGCATGATGATGCGTGCCTGTAGTCCCAGCTACCTGGGAGGCTGAGGCAAGAGGATAGCTTGAGCCCAGGAGTTTGAGGTTACTGTGAGCTAGGCTAACACGGCACTCTAGCCTTGGCAACGGAGTGAGATTCTGTCTCAAAAAAAACAAAGAAAGAAGCTTCAACAAGGGTCATAGTATGTTTTATTTACATAAATTATTAATTTATCCATGCATAACAAAAAGGTTAGATAGAATATATAGGCAGTCCTATTAGGGAAATCAAACATAGGTTAATGTAAAATTTCACCCAAAAAACCACATAAAAAAATTAGTAGGCATTGTCAGTCATTTTATAGAAACTAATAATATAATAAATAGCAGATCTTCCAATTTCCTTATTTTTCCAAAAAGCTGAGTTTTTAAATATTACATACAAGTGAATTTAACTGTTACTAAGGAATATTATTTCTCAAAATGAGATGCTACTTCTAAAGTTATATGTATCATCTATCATGACAGAAATATCAGTAAGCAATAAAAATTTATCTGTCAATATTTAATATTAAGTGACATCCTACCTAATCACCAAGTTAAAAGAACCGTGATTTCCCACTGGCAAACTGCTATTATTTCTTTTTAAAAACACCCTAATATATGTTAAAAATAAGCAGGCATATCTCTTTTGAATTAGCACTTTAGATTACATTTTATATTGTCATAGTTAAATATTCAACATCTCTCAAACAAGTCTTTCTCTCTGGAAAATAGTGATAGCTGGCTAAGCACTCATTCTGCCATACTCTTGTGCCAGAAATGACATCACCTCATAAGGCACTACTGATCAACTAGCAGTGGTTGCCTTAAGTACACTACTGTGTAGAGAAGGAGACCCAGGTCACATCTGGACTTAAGGAGAAAGAAGCTATCAATTAAAAACATCTGCCCTGGACAAGTAATGGAGGAGTAACCATGTCATGTCCAGTATTTGTCATTCCAGCCCTAGACTCTTCACATCAAATGTAAAACAGAAGCATGAAGAAGGCTCCTCTGTAGCATAATACTATTGACTATAACATATTCTTCCTTGAAATTCTCCTGTCTTAATATCAAAAACACTACTCTGGGGCTGGGTGCAGTGGCTCACGCTGGTAATCTTAGCACTCCGGGAGGCTGAGGCGAGAGGATTGCTTTGAGGCCTGGAGTTCGAGACCAGACTGAGCAACATAGTAAGAACCCATCTTTACAAAAAAATAGAACAATCAGCTGGGCTAATGGTGGCGTGTGCCTGTAGTCCCAGGTGTGTAGAGGCTGAGGTAAGAGGATCATTTGACCCCAGAATTTAAGGTTGCAGAGAGCCATGATGATGCCACTGCACTCTAGCCCAGGTGACAGAACGAGATCGTGTCTCAAAAAAAAAACAAACCACAAAAAAAACCAAACAAATAAACAAGAAAACCACTACTGACCTCGCTTTTCATTCTATCTCTGGCCATTCTACATCAGGCAACTCTTCCTCTATGTATCTTTTAAATACTAGTGCTTCTCAGATTTCCACCCTTAGAAAGATGTACATATCCTCCTCCTTTCTAGCCTAATTAAACTTTTCAATACATTTTGAAATTTTCCTCTTCCCAAGTTTTTTCCATTTAGTAGGAAAAGGAGGTGGGGTGAATATAGGCAATAGAAGAAAAGACAAAACACTCAATAAGCAAACCAAATTATTAGATGCAGAAGTCCAGTGATGTCCTACTTACTCCCAAAGCCGGTCGGTTTATTCTGTGCAAAGGCATTATTTTGGGATGAAAAAAGACTGGTCCCTGTGCTTGCAGTTCCAAACAAGCTATTTGATGTTCCTGTTGATGTACCAAACCCAAAGCCAGTGCTTGTGGAGGTAGCTGGCTGGCTAAATGAATTCGTACCAAATAATCCTCCTGAGGAGATAGAGAGCAGGAGAAAAAAAGTTAAATAAATCAGAGCCACTTAGTAAAGTGGCTCTGCCACCCTGCCAGCTACTAATTAACCAGCTGTATTCCAAATAAAGCCCTTACCTGGTTTGGTCTGTGAATTTCCAAACAGGCCTCCAGTATTATTGCTAGAACCAAATGCAGATGTTCCAAATGCCCCTCCACTAGTAGTGCCAAAGCCAGTATCTGAAAAAACATAATCCAGGGTAAATTTGAATTCAGAATAAAAGCTGAATCAGGTGACTAAATGAAAAAGGTTTTAATATTTCTTAACATTTTGCATTTGGATAGAACCACTAGTCTAATTTTAAAAGTTTTGTTCAAAATTCCATCAGAAGCCAGGCGCAGTGGCTCAGCCCTGTAATCCCAGCACTCTGGGAAACCAAGGCAGGAGGATCACTTGAGGATAGGAGTTTGAGATCAGCCTGGGCCACATAGTGAGACCCTATCTCTACAAAAAATTTAAAATATCAGCCAGGGGTGGTGGCAAGTGCCTGTAGTCCCAGCTACTCGGGAGGGTGAGGCAGGAAGACCACTTGAGCCCAGCAGCTCAAGGTTGCAGAGAGCTTTGATTTCGGTACGGCACTCCAGCCTGGGCAACAGAGTGAGACCCTGTCTCTAAAAAATAAAAATAAAATAAAATGCCATCAGAATATTACTTAACGGAGTAAAAATCAAGCCACAAACATTTTATTCTTTGTCCCCAAGGGAAGTATGAAAACTTGAAGTCAAAGGTGTGAACTTTCAATAAAAGTTATTGATGTTGATAAGTTTAAAACGCAAAAAAAGAGTGCCACGGTAACAAATGACTATGAGCTACAAATAAAAGTAAAATCACCAAACTTAAAAGTATTAAAATTATCTCAATCTCCAGACATTGTTATACTCCACAGTCACTAAGATGTCTTTCATTAAGGGAGAATATGAGAATGACCTTTTTCAAAATGCTTATGTTCAGGTTCTAACTCCAAAGATTCTAATTCTACAGTCTATGAAAATAGGTGCTAGGATGCAGTGAACTTGGATGACGCCACTGCATTCTACCCAGGGTGACAGAGTGAGACCCTGTCTCAAAAAAAAAATTGTTTTTAACAAAAAGTTTAATAGTGAATAATGGTTGCCACAGGCAACTAATAACAAGTGTAATACCAGGTGGGAGGGAACATAGATCTCAGGATGGAAGGTAGGGATTGGAAACCTTGACATTTTAACATTTCTGTTCCTTAATATCACATCTTGTTCAAAGAGCAAATCCCAGGGCAGTTATTCAATAATTGCATTTTGGATCTCAACATTAAAAGAATTATTTTCTGGTCTGAAAATCAGTAACTTTCTGTTACAGAAAACAAATAATACAAATATTTGAATTATCTTCTATTGGTGATCAGAAAACCATGAAAACTCAGAACTTATTTCTATTTTCTTAAAAAAATTTAACCAAAAAAAACTTAATAAGATTTTATCCTGGTCATTTTTTCAAGTTTTTGTTATAAAGACTGAAGCAGGAATAAAATTCCTATCTAAAGCTAACAGAGTGTATTTGATCTTAATAAGAACAGGTTAATTAAGATGTTTTCCCCTCTTGTTTTAAAAAACTTACTCTGCCCAAATGTTGAAGTTGTCCCAAAGCCACCTGTGCCACCCCCAAAGGGTGTTCCAAATGATTTATTAAACATCTTCAAAATGAGTCTTTGTTTCAGAAGGCTGGAAAGAAGAAAAAATAATCACTCTTTTTAAAGACTACAGAATGCAATGTAACTATTTCAGAAAATCTACCATTTTACAAATTTAGGCTTATTCAAACTATCACATATTCTCTCATTCAATATTCTAAAACTCTGTATGATTAAATAAACCTTGTAAAATGACCTTTAATTTACACTGTTCCTGAGCCAAATAGTATCATAATATGAGGTTAAACTTCAGATCCCATCAACAACCATCCCATTAAAACAATATTTTCAACCTTTTTTAAACCTAAGAAACCTAAGCTCCCTTTTAGTAAAGATTTCAGGTCTACTAGGCCAGATTCTGATATGAACCACCTGAGAAGTTATGCATCATACCCATCAAAAATGATAACCATATTCTGCTTTCCCAACCACCTGAAATGCTAACATTATTGTCAGGGTTTTTTCCTATAGTATGCATTGAAAAATGTTTTTTTCCCTAGTTTTTGGAAGATAAAGTACCATAACAGTAAATGTAAATTATGCATACCCCTCCTTCCATCTCCAAATCCAAGAGATTCTGATGCCCTGACATTCTCTTTGAGATTACTTCCTAAGACTATTCTTTATGGTCCCCTACTTATGTGTCTTCTACTTTATCTGAGAATATTGCAGAAAACCTTTGATGAGAACCCCTCACTTCATGTAAATGATTTTCCCTCAGTATCCAAACTATGCACCTAGTCATTTAATGAATTGGACTCACAAACTGTTCTAACAACTACAAAGGGAAGTTTGGTTTCCCTTCCCTCTATTTGAATAAATACAAATCAACAGTATAGTTACTCAAATGTAACAGCAGCTTTCCCCCTCCACAAATTTTCCTTAAATTTAAAATGCCTGGTACCAGATAAGAAAATAATGAGTAAACTATTTTTAATGTAAAAATTCTGAAAATAGCCAATCATAAATTCATGACAGTTATGATGATTTTTCTACTACATACATATAATAGTCTTTTCTTCTAGTAAAATCATGCCTTGTTCATAAAATTAAATTACATTTTGAGGTGCTCCTCACAATGTTCTAGTGTCCCATTAGCACTTCTGGCTGCTTTAATGCTCAAACATCTAGTGCAGCAGCAGAAAAGATGAGGCTGTCCCTTAAATACATGATGCTTTGTAGAAATCAACATTCCCTCCCCTAAAATTCCCTAGAAAAAAAAATTCATCACTTAGTTCTTTATCCCAACATCCAGGAATTGAATGACTCCTTTCATTAACAAAGCTAGCTGAAAGCAATGGTTCTGGAGGGTCATATCGCCTATTAACTGGCAAGCTTTTCAAAATACAAACCCCTAGGTCCTATTCTAGAAACAATGAACCAAAATATCTAGGGTTGGGATGCAGACATTTGCTTTTGAAAAGGCTCAAATGACTCTAAAGCCCTTAGAACTAAAAGCTATATTTCATGTAATCATCATTTAACTTTAAATAACAATATCTGCTTTCCCCATTTATCAATAGGTGTCACCAGGTGACAGATAAGGTCTTTATCATATTAACTGGTAACTCTCCTTCCAAGGGAAATATTCTTGGAAGTGCTTAGCATAAGTTTAGACTTCTATGGATCTGCCTACATTGGCATTTCAACAGTTTATTCAGAATTAACAGTTGTGCTAGGGGTTAGATGTCTCAACCAGCCAACTCATTTTTATTGTAATCTCTCATACTACTGGTCCATACTAGAACCACTTTTCTCTATTCGCTGACTACAATTTTTGACCCATCATCAGTAAGGTAAAAACTATCAGTCATAATCCAGTTATGCTAAATTTGCCATGTATTTTCTTATTCACCACCATAAATAGCAATCTGTTTGTGTAAATCTGACATCTTCTATACAGCAGACATGTCAGAATTCAAAAACCGAATAACACAGTTTTGCTCTGTGAAACCTGTTGTTATAGAAGACTTTAGTGTTAATTTGGGTCTCACTAGCACTACATTCTACAGACATTAGGTTCCATAGCTCCTAACAGTTAATTTTTTTGATTTTTAACAATCTCATCCTAACACAGAAACTAGCATCACACATATATTTTACAAAGGGATTTAAAGTAGTAATAAATATCCTGGAATACACCTGTTTATCAGCTCTGTTATATATTATTTCAACAATCCTAAAAGGCTGGTATTATGTATGTATCCCCACTTGTATTTTACAGATGGGAAAACAGCATAAGGTATTGTGTGAGTTTCCCAGGGTCAAAGTTAAACCTATATTCTAATTTCCCATGGATACCTTCAATCCTAGGAAGATAATAAGCAACAACCAAAAACATGTATAATATTAAGGAAATTTACCTATTCCAGACCCAAGAACAAGGGACAATGTAAGAAGCAAACCCAATTTAGATTCATGGAAAAAATGTTTCTCACTTAACTTAGCTTCTTCTTAGTTCTGACAAGGATGAACTTGGCTTAGTCTCTAAACCAGGCGTCCTCAAACTACGGCCACATGTGGGTGTTTTTGTCCATTTGTTTTTTTACTTCAAAATAAGATATGTGCAGTATGCATAGGAATTTGTCCATAGTTTTTTTTAAACTATAGTCCGGCCCTCCAACGGTCTGAGGGAGAGTGAACTGGCCCCCTGTTTAAAAAGTTTGAGGACCCCTGCTCTAAACCTTATACTGGGATAAGTATTTTCTTAAAAATTATTACCGGCTGGGCGTGGTGGCTCATGCCAGTAATCCTAGCACTCTGGGAGGCTGAGGAGGGCAGATCGCTTAAGGTCAGGAGTTCGAAACCAGCCTGAACAAGAGTGAGACCCCTCATCTCTACTAAAAGTAGAAAGAAATTAATTGGCCAACTAAAAATATATAGAAAAAATTAGCTTGGCAAGGTGGTGCATGCCTGTGGTCCCAGCTACTTGGGAGGCTGAGGCAGGAGGATCACTTGAGCCCAGGAGTCTGAGGTTGCTGTGAGCTAGGCTGACACCACGGCACTCTAGCCTGGGCAACACAGTGAGACTCTGTCTCAAAAAAAAAAAAAAATTATTGCCACGAAGCAAATCAAGATTATAGAAAACACCTTATGATTTTTATTATAATTGCTAGAAATCACATAGCTAATATATTTAACCCATTGCTCTTCAAACAAATCATTCATTTTCCTTACTCTATGTAAATGTCACTGACTCAAGGAAAAATGACCAAAGAGCCTCCTAATTCATTCATCAAAACCTAGCTGAAATATTGTCTCTTCTATAAACCTTCTCTAACTCCCTCTAGCAATTAGTTACTCCTCTGGGCTTCCATAGTATATTATGATTTCTTTGCATGTATCTATCTTGACCCTGAATCCCTATACTGGACACTGTGAAACATCAACTACACAGATCTTCCCTTAGAGCTGAAGATTTGTTGTACCAGCTACTGAAAAGTACTACCAGAAGACAGCCCTTAGCTGTCAGTTCTCTTTAGAATTACTACTATTTAAAAGAGTTGTCTCACCTAAGGTCACATCCCCTTTCTAGGACAGCCCACCAATATCTATGGCAAAGGCCAGGCCCCTTTGGCCCAATTCAGGATAACTCCAAAGGGTGATTCCAGTTTCCTACTCCTATAGGATTGGTTGACATCTTCATTAAGACAACATCACAACTCAATTTCTCCCTCAGACAGTTACTGCTTCCTTCTCTTTTCTCCCACAGGTAGTAATCCCAAGACATTTCCTTAAAAAAAAAAAAAAAAAAAATGTATGCAGGACAATTTCCAATTCAGTCTGTTTCCCAAGGGACTCAACCTCTGAATTCCCCCAACCCTCCTCCTCCCCCTCACTCTACACAGTGAACTTCTCTGGGGTAGAGGCAATATCATTCACTATCCCAGAACCTAACAGAAGGTCTAAAAAATTTAATGGCAATCACCACTAATGTGTTTTTTTTTTTTTTTTTTTTTTTTTTATTTTTTAACTCTCAGCTCAAATCCAGAAACTAATGTGTTTTTTAAACACAGACTAAATGATCAAATTACTTTAGAAGTAAATTATAACTTAAAAATAAAATTATGCTAGATTAATTCTCACAACAAAAGGAAGCCATGAAAGAGATGATTCCTGGTGGAATTTATCATTTAATTCAGAAGTTGCAAAAAGGAAGAGATCACAAAATGGCTGGATGCAATCCGCAGGCACTTTTTGCTTGGTACACTGTATGCACATGGTATATTATACACATACACACATAAGTATATGTGTATGGACAAATGTTTATGTATACATATGTATATGTTAAACTAGTTGGTAACATTTAAAATAGGAATATAGCAAAAAAACAGATTTTTGACTTCTCATGAAAAACCCAATAATTAAGCAAACTAGGACTGTAGTCACTTCATGGCAATAACAGGCTGGAGCTTAGTAGCAACTCTTTCCCTCCCTTTGGTGAGAACATGCACTTTCCAAAGTACCATATTACCCACTCAATATCACGCATTTCCATCAATAGCCTGGTCCCACTATGTTTTGAGTTTATGGTTGCTAACATAATCAGAGAAAGGACCCACACATTAAAAATTCAGGGAGTGGCTCATGCTTATAATCCTAGCACTCTGGAGGCCAAGGCGGGAGGATCACTTGAGCTCAGGAGTTCCAGACTAGCCTGAGCAAAAAAGCAAGACCCCCATCTCTACTAAAGATAGAAAAAAATTAGCCGGGCATGGTGGTGTGCGCCTGGAGTCCCAGCCACTCAGGAGACTGAGGCAGGAGCATCGCTTGAGCCCAGGAGTTTGAAGTTACTGTGACCTATGCTGATGCCAAGGAGCTCTAGCCCAGGGGGAGAGGGGAAGGGAAGGAAGGAGGGAGGAAAGGAAGGAAGGGGAGGGAGGGAGGGAGGAAGGAAGGAACCTACCTCCTAAGAATCCTGTGAGGTAGATATTTTTGTTCCTATTTTACAAATGGTGAAACTGAGGCACAAGAACCAACTTGCCCAACACACAAAACTATTATTGACAGTAGAAGCTGTGTTCCTAGAGTGTAGAGCGTACGGCTCCTAGTGAAAGAACAATGACAATTAAAAGGAAATTACTTTGCATTTACTACAAATGGAGAACCAACAAACAAAAATTTGACAGTATTGATCCAGCACTATCAGAGGAAGACAGTTCTTTGATAAATATGGAAGATCTAGTCACCAGAAACATAACTTTTATGGA
This sequence comes from Microcebus murinus, assembly GCF_040939455.1. Taxonomy (NCBI): domain Eukaryota; kingdom Metazoa; phylum Chordata; class Mammalia; order Primates; family Cheirogaleidae; genus Microcebus; species Microcebus murinus. The sequence continues at coordinate 57,728,392 of NC_134107.1, read as the reverse complement.
GTAAGGACAATTTATGAGGCACCTTCATGGCCTAGATGAAATCTCCTATAAGGATTTACCACTATCCTTTTTTCCTTTATCGACTTTAACTCGTTGCAACTTTTGTTTTTGGTATAAGATATATTTTGAAAAAAATAAAAATAAATAAAATGGTATACAAAAACAGACCTTTAGCTTTGCCCTTTATTTTATTCTGCTCTCTATGCTCAAAACAATCTTCTAATTAATAATTCAGACTCTCAGGCACATGAAAGAAGTAGTCTTATAATACACATCAGTACTGCAATGGATAGGCATATATACATATTCCCATGTCCCAACTGAGGATCTACAAATTGATGTACTGAGTTTATATATCCAACTTTCGTGAACTCTGTGAACTCTGGGTACAATGATAAAATCTGGTTTTCCACCCAGAAACGTGGCGGACCAACCCTGAAATGTAGTAAAAACCAAGCAACTGCCAACTTTGAGTGCTATCTGAATGGCTAAGCAAGCTTTCAAAGACATTTCCAGCTCACTACTCTCTAATTCTAGAGACTTACACAAACGGGAAATCATTTTTCCTTTCCATTCCACTGAGTTGCTTTGTACCAAAGTCAGCACAAGAACAAAAACAATAAATATTTGTTAGATGAATGGACTAGTATAGTACTTTCCACTTTACAAAGCTCTTTTTCATACATTCTCTCATCTAACCTTCACAAAAGTAGCAGGAAAGACAAGGATTATCATCCACATTAATGATTTGTTAATTTTTGCCCTGGTGAGAAAGGAGGGCTGGGTAGAATTCTAGGAAAAGATTAGCCTGGTCTTAATTATCTAATATCACACTCCAACAAAACTGTCTGCTACCTTCTAACTGTTTTACAGTATCCTTCCTGTGACAGATCCCCTGATCAAACCATTCCCTGGGTTAGAACATTTATTCCTGTCTAAAAATTGTTGCTTAAGCCTCACCTGCTTCACAAAACTGTCCCAGATTAGACCCTGTAGACGCTTATCAGTATAAACACTTCCCTTCCCCTCCTTTCCAATTCCAATTATGTAAACTACTATCTCCCAGCTGTAATGCAATATATTTGTTGTTATACCTGTCACTTGAGTGTTTGCTGCTCTGGTAAAAAGTGTTTTGACTTTACCTATTGGGTGGACATTAATTTTAAATAATCTAATAATAATGTCTAATATAGCTCCTTCCTCACAGTTCTGAGCAGCATTTTTTCTTCCCTTAACACAACACTCATCATTCTATAATGAAAAGAGTATATTAGCTTTGGAGTGAAACAAATCTGTGTTTAAAACTCTGCCACTTATCATCTTTGCAACTCTCTATAAATCTAAGATTAATTCAAAAGTTTAAAATAGAGAAAAAAGACACTGTCACTTGCTACTGTGTAGTTGTAGTAATTCATGATATTTAATTTCTCAGACCTCAATTTCTACATTTGAACAATAGGGATTATACAGCCTACACCCAAAAATTGTTAGGAAGGAGAACAAAGTTGCTTCACTGGAGCCCCTCAAGAGTAGCTTTTTGTTTAGTTTCTCAATGGGTATTTTACAATACATTCAATTAGAAAACTGTAATAATTTCCCCTCACTCTAAACCTTGATTAATCAATGCCTAGCTAGACCTCTATATATAATAACTTATTTTCTCAATACATAAGCGTCATGATGCTGACCACTTACCACAACCATAAAGTACCACTGTAAACAACAGGAACAAACAAATCCCAAGTTCGGCATTGTAGCTCATGCCTAAAATCCCAGCAACTCTTTTTGTTTGTTTGTTTTTGAGACAGAGTCTTACTTTGTTGCCCAGGCTAGAACGCCATGGCATCAGCCCAGCTCACAGCAACCTCAAACTCTTGGGCTCAAGCAATCCTTCTGCCTCAGCCTCCTGAGTAGCTGGGACTACAGGCATGCACCACCATGCTTGGATAATTTTTATATATATATTTTTAGTTGTCCAGATAATTTCTTTCTGTTTTTAGTAGAGACGGGGTCTCACTCTTGTTCAGGCTGGTCTCAAACTCCTGACCTCATTGAGCGATCCTCCTGCCTGGGCCTCCCAGACTGCTAGGATTACAGGCATGAGCCACCACACCCCCAGCGACTGGGGCTGAGGCAGGAGAATAGCTTGAGGCCAAGAGTTTGAGACCAGCCAGGGCATAATGAGACTCTAGCCTCTAAAAAAAAAAAAAAAAAAAAAAAAACAACTCTTTTTTTTTTTTTTTTTATTTAGCTGGGTGTGGTGGCACATGCCTATGAGTAGTCCTATCTACTCAGGAGGCTGAGGCTGTAAGATAACTTGAGCACAGGAGTTCAAGGCTGCCATGAGCTATGATCACACCACTGCTCTCCAGCACGGGAGACAGAGCAAGACCCTGTCTCTTAAAAAAAAAAAGTATCACTGATAAAGCAATAAAAAATTATTAATTTTACTAATTCTCAACATTACTGTCAAGAACATTTTTAATACTCTGTGATTTTTTTTTTAGGGTGAAATGGGAAGTAGTCAAAAGCACTTATACCATTTTTCGTGCAAACAATAAATAATAAACTATGATTATTAAGAATTGATGCAGCCTGGCTCGGTGGCTCACACCTGTATTTCTAGCACTCTGGGAGGCCGAGGCGGGCAGATTGCTCTAGGTCAGGAGTTCAAAACCAGCCTGAGCAAGAGTGAGACCCTGTCTCTACTATAAAAAGAAAGGAATTAATTAACTTAAAATATATATACAAAAAAAAAAAAAATTAGCGGGGCATGGTGGCACATGCCTGTAGTCCCAGCTACCCGGGAGGCTGAGGCAGGAGGATCACTTAAGCTCAGTAGATTTGAGGTTGCTGTGAGCTAGGCTGATACCATGTGGGGCACTCACACTAGCCTGGGCAACAAAGTGAGACTCTTGTCTCAAAAAAAAAACAAAAAACAAAGATTTGATGCAAAAATTAGTATTTTGAAAATGTATTTGACACTGTGAGCCTGTCAGCTTCCCAATTCTTACAAAGACTTATATGATGAAATGGACAGAAACAGTAACAATCATATAACTACATTTGTTGGCCAGGTCTGCCACCACCCCTGTAATCCCCACTCTGGGGAATTGCCTAAGGCCAGGAGTTCAAGGTCATCCTAGCCCTGGTACAATGGCTCACATCAGTAATCCCATATACTCAAAAGGCTAAGACAGGAGGATGGCCTGAACCCAAGACTTCCAGCTTCAGTGACAGAGCAAGACCCTGTCTCTACTTTAAAAAAAAAAAAAAAAAAAAAAGGTCAGCATTTGGAAGATCTACATAACTCAGTAAGCCAGTAATTTTCAAATGACTAACGCATGATGTTATAAAATCATTTATGAGTAAAGATCCAATGTCCAAGACAGATCAAGGAATTTTAATATAACACAATACAAAAGTTCACAGATTCCATACTGTAACAAACCTTTAAAAAGGTATGTTGTAGGCCGGGCGTGGTGGCTCACGCCTGTAATCCTAGCTCTTTGGGAGGCCGAGGCGGGTGGATTGCTCGAGGTCGGGAGTTCGAAACCAGCCTGAGCAAGAGCAAGACCCCGTCTCTACTATAAATAGAAAGAAACTAATTGGCCAACTAATATATATAGAAAAAATTAGCCCGGCATGGTGGCGCATGCCTGTAGTCCCAGCTACTTGGGAGGCTGAGATAGAAGGATCGCTTGAGCCCAGGAGTTTGAGGTTGCTGTGAGCTAGGCTGATGCCACGGCACTCACTCTAGCCTAGGCAACAAAGCGAGACTCTGTCTTAAAAAAAAAAAAAAAAAAAAAAAAGTATGTTGTAGTATCAAAGAAGAATAACTACAATCTAAAAAGGATATTAAGATACTCCTTCCTTTTCCAACTACATATCTGTAGGAGGCTGAGTGATTTAACCATATCACCCATCTGAATACAGATTGGTACATACAGCAGTCTTCTATTGAGCCAGGCTTCTCACTAAATTTTAAAGGTAGTTTCATAAAATTATTTATATTAACATGAATTTGTTTTTTGAATAAATGTCTTTTTATCTTTTTCTTTTGAGACAGAGTCTCACTCTGTTGCCCTGGGTAGAGTGCAGCGGTGTCATCATAGCTCATTGTAACCTCAAACTCCTGGGCTCAAGTGAACCTCCTGCCTCAGATTCCAGAATAGCTGATACTATAGGTGTGCACCACCACACCTGTCTAATTTTTGTATTTTTGGTAAAGATGAGGTCTTGCTCTTGCCAGTTTTAATTTCTAATATAATAAGTATTAGAGGCCAGGCGCGGTGGCTCACGCCTGTAATCCTAGCACTCTGGGAGGCTGGGACAGGCGGATTGCTCGAGGTCAGGAGTTGGAAACCATCCTGAGCAAGAGCAAGACCCCCATCTCCTCCACTATAAATAGAAAGAAATTAATTGGCCAACTAATATATATATAGAAAAAATTAGCCGGGCATGGTGGCGCATGCCTGTCATCCCAGCTACTCAGGAGGTTGAGGCAGTAGGATCGCTTGAGCCCAGGAGTTTGAGGTTGCTGTGAGCTAGGCTGATGCCACGGCACTCACTCTAGCCTGGGCAACAAAGAGAGACTCTGTCTCAAAAAATAAAATAAAATAAAATAAGTATTAGAAATTACTGTTTGGAGTCCTTAATAATTTTTAAAAATTTAAAGGAGTCCAGAGACCACGAAGTTTGGTTAATGCTATCCTAAACTACTGCTATAACCTCCTCCTAATTCATCTGCCTGCCTCCAGTTTCAAACCTGCCAATCTACCCTACCACCCAACCCACCAGCTTAAACTCACTCATAGTTTCACACTTAGCTAATTAGAGCTATACTTTAAAGAAATAATTTTTATGTCCCTACTAAAAAGAGTGTAAGCATGTCCCATTACATTTAATTAAGTACAAACTCTTTAACATGGCAAAAAAACTATCAGTGTTTATTAAATTATTGTGTACAAGGGACAAACACCTCCATTCATATTTAAGTGGCATCAAGTATTATCAGTGAAATAGAAAGATAATAGAATCACAAAGTATCATTTTTTTTTTTTTTTTTTTGAGACAGAGTCTCGCTTTGTTGCCCGGGCTAGAGTGAGTGCCGTGGCGTCAGCCTAGCTCACAGCAACCTCAAACTCCTGGGCTCGAGTGATCCTTCTGCCTCAGCCTCCCGGGTAGCTGGGACTACAGGCATGCGCCACCATGCCCGGCTAATTTTATATATATATATCAGTTGGCCAATTAATTTGTTTCTATTTATAGTAGAGACGGGGTCTCGCTCAGGCTGGTTTTGAACTCCTGACCTTGAGCAATCCGCCCGCCTCGGCCTCCCAAGAGCTAGGATTACAGGCGTGAGCCACAGCGCCCGGCCTTCATTTTTTTTTTTTTTAATTCCAGAGAGAGTGGAATGGGTCAGTCCCCAGGAGTGAAGAAAGATTCAGTTGTTTTTTTTTAAATTGCCTCACTGGGGGGTGAAAAATAAAATAAAAATAAATTTTAAAAAAAACTGCCTCAGCATACTGAGTAGCTGGGACTATAGGCCACTAAGCCCAGCAACATCACATTTAATGATACCAATTCAATTACAAGTTCTTTTGCCCCTTCCACAAAACAGAGATAGATACTGCTTGATTTACCTAATGGCTTATCCCCTTTCAAATAAGACCTTGATTTTTTATTAATATATGCCAAAGAAAGGGAGGCTACCATAGAAATGAAAGGAGAAACTAAACAAAGTGACTCTAGAACTCAACTTTTCAGCTTCCCAATACTAGATCTTGAAAATTTAAGAGCTTTTCATGGATAATTTATTTTAACAAAATGCAATGTATTAACTGACTTTACAAGCAAACACTAAGCAAGAAAAAGACAGGATCTTACTAAAACATCTGAAATGTTTTCACTAGAGCAAGGGTCTCAATCAGGGCAATCCTGACATATTCTTGAGGCATTCTTGACTGTTGGGGGAGGGGGGGCAGTGTTATGGTTATCTAATGGGTAGGGGCTAGAAATGCTGCTAAGCATCATATAATACACAAGAGAGTCTCCCACAATAAAGAATTATTTGGGGCGGGACACAGTGGCTCACGCCTGTAATCCTAGCACTCTGGGACGCCGAGGCAGGCGGATTGCTCGAGGTCAGGAGTTCGAAACCAGCCTGAGCAAGAGCGAGACGCTGTCTCTATTATAAATAGAAAGAAATTAATCGGCCAACAAATATATTTAGAAAAAATTAGCGGAGCATGGTGGCGCATGCCTGTAGTCCCAGCTACTGGGGAGGCTGAGGCAGGAGGATCGCTTGAGCCCAGGAGTTGGAGGCTGCTGTGAGCTAGGCTGACTCTGTGGCACTCACTCTAGCCTGGGGCAACAAAGCAAGACTCTGTCTCAAAAAAAAAAAAAGAATTATTGGCCCAATGTGTCAACAGTACCAAAGCTGAGAAATCTTGCTCTAGAAACATAGTATGCCAAGTAATTAGGGTCAACTGCAAAGGATGCACCAAATTCTCAGGAAATGTTTACCTACTTTGCCTCTAATACTTATTGTTAAATCTCTAAATTTATTAATCCCCCAACCTTTCAGGAAATTTCATAATTAACATATGTTCTCTTTATTGGAAATTAAACATCAGTATTAGTATCCTTTACCATATGTTCTCTTTATTGGAAATTAAACATCAGTATTAGTATCCTTTACTTCCTAGATTAATTGCCACCACATAAATATTATAATAAAATAATATAACCAATTTTTTCCAAGCTGTGAATTTGGTTTCCTAAAAATTCTACTTACCTTAGTTAACAGGGAGCTAACAGACATGAATAAAGTCAGGTACCAAAGTACCATGTAACATATAAACAGCATGGGTCCCCTTATCTGGGCCCCATATTTTGAGAGCACACCAATACCCAGACTTTTCATTGACTATTTTTAGGTTTAACTCTTCCATATTTGTTTATTCATTCAAGCAAACACACTTACTGAGGGCCTACTACATGCCAAGCAACCTGACTACAAAGATAAGACAAAAATATTTTACCACAGTCTAATAAAAATGCAAACAGCTAAAATACAAAATGATATGTGTTATAAATAAAAGTGTCAAATGTTATGGAAGCTTGCAGGGTAGAAAATGCTAAGAAAGGCTTCTCAGAAGAGCAGGATGCTTGAACTGAGAAAATGTCACAGAAAACATACCCTGTTCACATTTTACTATTTAGACTATAGTTCTCTTCTGCACTACTAGTTTTCAGTGTATGCTATGTCATCTAAATAAGGGCAGAGTGACAATATGATGTGGCAACTAATTCAGTTTCATCAAATCTTAATGGAAAGTCAAAAAATAATTTTATCTATTTCACAGTACTTCCATCCTGTCCAACCTCTGGTTTTGCTTTTTAAATATCCTACCTTCTTCCACCAAATAAACATACTGTTACCCAGTTCTAATGTTTCTTTCTGGATTTATAAGATTGTTACAGGGAAATTATTATCTCTCTTTTCTTTCTTCCAGTAGCTTCTTCCTCCAAAACAGAGTTTAATCTCCTCACCTAGTCTACTACAAAACTTCATCTTGAATTCTGTACCTGAGAGGAGCCCTGAGTTCCAAGGTACAACTACAAAGTGACTGCTGTCTAGCTTTCCAAATTTTGTGGATATTTCCTGCTTTCTATTCCAGTACTCCTGTAGGTCACTAACTGGACTTTCCTCCCAGTAGCAGACACAAGTCAAAATTCAGACTTAAAAAGGGAAACTAGCCAATAACTTGTAGTTTTTATTGATTTGTTTCAATACACAATATCACTGACATTCTTTAACCAACTTTTAAGTAAAGTTTAGTTCTTGACGTTTAGGTTAGGGTACCACTAATGAAGGTTCTACCTTACCCTAACCTGGTAGCAACTAAATCCAAAATGCTACTGAAGACTAAATCAGAGTACTCTAATTACCAAATGTACCCGCCCTGCCGACGCCTCAAAGGGAATCCTTAATACTGGGAGACTAAAACATTCAGGGAGGGTGAAGTAGTAGAAAAATTTCTAGACTTGTGTCAGGCTACCTGGCACTGGCTAATCCTGTCTCTTACTCCGGGCCTTGGTTTCTCCATCCATAAAACCTGACTTCATTTCTAGGTCCTTATGGCAACAGTAGTCCAGAAACCCAATCTTTCTCTTCATCTGGCTTTACATGGAACACGTCACAGAACCGGAAAGAATCTTTTACTCCACGGAACCGACCCAAATTCTCAGGTTTTATCCTAAAAAAGCTAACAAACTTCCGACTCACGCACCCTACCCCTGGGCTGCCCATTTCCCTTAGGGAAAAACCCTGACAAATAAAGCCCATTCCGCACGACGGTCAAGAAACTGTGGAGACCATATGCAGGGTTTTAAGGAGCTGCCCCTCGAAAAGGCAGGCCCACTGTGGGCTCCTAATCACCGCTGAACGAATGAATGAGTACAAACAGATAGATAGACGCTCCCTCAGCCCAGGATGCAACTGGAAACCCCCGGCCTAGACCTCATCGATCACGATTCCCTCCCAGAGCCAAAAGAGCCAAGCCTCGGGCCGCCGGGTCGCGGGTCCTGCCCCTCCCTCAGGCCAGAGGGTGCGCGCCGGGGCGCGAGACTTCGGAGCTGAGAGGGCCTGGGAAGCCCCGCGCATCCGCCCGCCCTGAGGAGAGGTGGAGTCTGCCAGTCCGCGGCCGCCGCTGCCGCTCCGGCTCCCGACTTACCGCGGTGCGGTGGAGAAGAGGAAGTGTCAGGAGCGAGGGCCCAGGCCAGTCCGCCACCCGCCGCTCACAGAGCAGCGCGTGGCCCCCACGAAACCGTCGCCGCCGCCACCGCTACCGACCACAGCTTCGGGCGCAGCGCGTAGAGGGCCCGACTGCGTCACACGCCGCCCACCGTCAGAGTCTCGCTCTGGGCGCTCCGCCCTCGCTGTCTGCGCATTGGCAGACGCCGCCGCCACTCTAGGCCCACCCTGTTATTCATTGGGCAATGAGTCTTTTGAAACCGAATGTGAAGGCAATCTCCGGGAAAAGGGGCGAGAGGGAAGAGGAGGGGCAAAAGGAACTACGGGGAGGAAAAGGGGAGGGGCAGAAGGAGGGACGTGGAGTCCGCCCCTCACCGCCGCGGTTGGCTGGGAGCTATTCGTGACGTCACACAGGCCCCTGGAAGTGGGCTGGTGAGTGGCTAGACTGGGGAGCACCCGGTGTGTGGGAGTAGAGTGGTGACGCTATAACGAGACTCCTCCCCCTTCCTGCGTGCGGAGAGACTTGGGCTACGGGAGCTCGGGCCAATCAGAGGGAAGCCCCCAGGATTGCATGGTAACTCTTCTACCCTTTCCTTGCCCCAGCACGCGGGCGGTGATGGGAAGGTTTCCTGGTCTCTCTGCCCGCACTTCTTGGTCAGACCACGTGCGGAGCTGAGCACCGTGTGTGTGTGTGTGTGTGGGGGGGGGGGGGTCCGTCTGTCCGCATAGCTTGTCTGCGGTTGCTCTGAGCCCATAAATCCCGACCCTCTTCTCTCATGACTCATGCTTGCCCCGGCACACTCTTTCTGAATTTCTAGGGTGGACATTATGAGCATTGGAGATGCCCTCAGAAAATGGCCCCCCTTAGAGCCTAGTACAGATGAGGATTCTTGGAACTTCTTTCCCAGATGCACGTTGAGAACCCCTACTTATTCTTAAAGGAGTAATGCAAATGTTTTCACCTTCTCTGTGGATGCGCTTGCCGACCTTCCCCAGAGAGTTGAGCTAATGCTTGTGCAGGCCTCTGTTAACAACCTTGTCACTTTGTATCCTAGTATTCTGTGCCCTGGGCTGTTGGAGGTCAGAGCTGCATTTTCATCTTCTTGATATTCCTTTCCTCCCTGGGCCTAGCTCTGAGCAGAAGCCTGATATTACAAGAGGGAGAGGTGGAGGTCTCAAGCAGAATAGCAGAAGCTGTACTCGGAAAGCAAAGTGCATACAGACTACACCTTTGCCACCATCTCTTCCTAGGACGTCAATACAAAATTGAAATGGGTTTTGCCCCAAACATAGATGAACTTAAATCCTCCAGGTTTTTCAGTGGTAGCAAGGGATTAGAGATAATTGATTTGTTTGTTAATAACCTGAATTATTTGCAAAGATGGAATAAGATAGTAGGTGGAACAAACCACACATTGTAGGTGCTAAGTAGATGCTTAAAGGAAGAAAAAAAAATAATGTATGAAGAACTGGGCTTGTCAAAACTGCAAGGGGGCCGGGTGTGGTGGCTCACGGCTGTAATCCTAGCACTTTGGGAGGCCAAGGCGGGCGGATTGCTCAAGGTCAGGAGTTCGAAACCAGCCTGAGCGAGACCCCGTCTCTACCAAAAATAGAAATAAATTAATTGACCAACTAAAAATATATATACAAAAAATTAGCCGGGCATGGTGGCGCATGCCTGTAGTCCCAGCCACTCGGGAGGCTGAGGCAGGAGGATTGCTGAGCCCCGGAGATTGAGGTTGCTGTGAGCCAGGCTGACACCACGGCACTCACTCTAGCCTGGGCAACAAGGTGAGACTCTGTCTCAAAAAAAAAAAACAAAAAAAAAACTGCAAGGGGGTTTCTGTCTAGGTACAGTTGCTTGTTGCACAAAGATCTAGTTATTGAGACAAGGAGTATTGCCCACAGACGTCATGCCAGAATGGGAGAAGCTGCCTCAAATCTCTCCTAATAGGGGAGATCATGGGCTTTAAAGGAGGGGCCACTATCCCCTTGGGGCAGGTCAAGGTGTATCTCAGGAAGGACTACATGCAGCTGAGCTAGATGGCTCAAGTCTATAATCCTAGCACTCTGGGAGATCAAGGCGTAGGATCCCTTGAGCTCAGGAGTTGGAGACCAGCCGGAGCAATAGCAAGACCGTCTCTACTAAAAATAGAAAAATTAGCCAGATGTGGTCATGTGTACCTATAGTCCCAGCTACTCAGGAGGTTGAGGCAGGAGGATCCCTTGAGCCCAGGAATTTGAGGTTGCAGTGAGCTACGATGACGCCAGGGCACTCTACCCAGGGCAACAGAGTGAGACTCTGTCTCAAAAAAAAAAAAAAAGCTCCATGCATTGGGACAGTTGTAGGGGATGGTGAATCTTGCCTTCAGGAAGTCTGCTCAGGGGCTTTTAGAATCTTTTCTCAGTTGCCCTGCAGAAAATCCACCATTTCTGGGAAACAATTCAAAAGGTCAATCAAGTAGTTAATTAAGAGAGAGGATTATTTAGGGGTCATTGAAATTTTTTCAGTGGGTGGCCACTTACAAGCTTGTGGCTCCACTGATGAGCCTCCCTCCACACAAAAAATTAATATATGGATGGACAAATTATAAAGCTAGTTTAAACATCTGACTGTAGTCACCTTCCTCCAAACACCCCTCTTTTCCCACCACTCTCCCTTGCCTTTGCTCTACTCAAGAAAGTCATTAATGCTCTCCCTGGATAGTTATAGTAACTTCCTTACTGCCCTCCTGGACCTTTGATTTCTTGCCCCTCAATCCTCAAACCCAACTATGTTTAAGCCTCTACTCTACTTATTTATTTTGGTGTCTCTAATACAAGGCACACAGTGGGTGCCCTGTAGATTTTTGATGCATGAATGAGTGAATTATTTCCTTCAGTGGGAAATAGTAGCAGAAGTGTTGTACTTTGCAGTTAGAGAACCCTGGGTTTAAATCTGAACCCAATCATGTATTAGCTAAATGAACTTGGACAAATTTCCTAGCCTCTCTGAACCTCAATTTCCTTGTATGTAAAATGGGTATAACAACTGTATTTGCCACACAGGGTTGTTGTGAGAATTAAATGAGATAATGCATGTAAATACACTTACCATAGTACCTAGTAAACAGTAAGCCCAGCAATAAGGGATATGTATTCTTTAGAAATGTCAAGGAGTTCCCATTCTAAATATTCTAATACATGGATTCTGACACAGAAAGGGGGCTCAGAAATACATCGTTTTCTTTTCTTTTGCTAAAAATGGTTCTGAAAGAAATATGTCTTGAGTGAGTAAGCGAATGAGTACATTCAGTCCAAAGTACTAGTAGGTGTGCAGCAAAACAGTGCATGCTGTAGAAAGACCAGAGGAGTACACATTGGATGAGGAATGCTCCAGGGAGGAATTTCTGTGACCTTGGTGATTTCTAAGGAGATCTTGTTAGGTACTCTGGTAAGCATGTGGCCCACAGGTTATCATTTCCAGGGACTCCTGACTGGTGAAAGACATCTTTGTTGACCCAGAGGTTCCTGGCCCACCCACTCCTATTTGAATTCTCATAACACACCTTTCAGGTATAATCCTCTTCCTTCTTCTGCTCTGAAGACAAGGAGTTTGGTGCATGCTCACAAAAGCTTTCTGAGCCAAGCTTTGACATAGGCATTAGGAGGCCAGAGATGTGCACAACTCAACACTTTGCTCTTACCAAGAAAGAGCTAAGGAAAGCCCAGCTCTGTCCCAAGAGCCACCCATGACTTGAGAACTCACCCTATGCTGCTATAAAGGATTGGTGCTCAAGGAAGAAACAGATCTGTAAGGATTGCAAAATAATGGAAGGGCAAGAGACGTCCTTCCACAGTGATGGTTCTAGATTTCCTATATGTGCATTGGAAAGAGCAGCAGAGCTAGAGTCAGAACTAAGTTCAAGTCCTAGATTTGCTACTTTTTATATCTTGCACAAATTATTTAACTATTTTTTGCTCCAGTTTCCTTGTCTATGAAATGGATACAATACTTTGTATTTTGTAAGGTGGTTGTGAAGGTCAAATGGAATTTGCAAGGATTGGGCACTGTTTGGCCCATTGTAAGCACTCAGTAAATGTTGATTCCCTTCCTCTTTTCCTACAACTTGATAAGGAAGGGTGAAGTTTATATATAACATATAATTGCATTTTTAGAAATGCTATGTGAATACCTTTGACTTTTAACTAGAACACTTAGTCAATTACATTTAATGAATTTCCTGGTATTGTCAGGATTTTGTCTAACATATTATGCTTTCTATTTTGTCCAAACATTTCTATTTCTTTCTTTCTTTCTTTTTTTTTTTTTTTTTAATTTTTTTGAGACCAAGTCTGGCTTTGTTGCCTTGGCTAGGGTGCTATGGCATCATCATGGCTCACTGTAACCTCAGACTCCTGGGCTCAAGCTGATCCGCCTGCCTCTGCCTTCCAAGTACTGGGACTACAGGTGTGCGTGGCCACCATGCCTGCTTGCTTGCTTGCTTGCTTGCTTTAGTGAAGATGAGATCTTGCTATGTTGCTCAAGTTGGTCTCAAACTCCTGGCCTCACACAATCCACCCACCTCAGTCCCTGCAAGGTTCTGGGATTATAGGCATAAGCCACTATGCGCGGCCTCCTTTATTTTTTATTTTTGTAATAGTAGCTGCCATTTATGGAAGCCCAGCTCTCTGCTAGATTTTTTAAAAATTGAGATATAATTCACCTAACATAAAATTCACCCTTTATTTATTTATTTTTTTTTTCAGACAGAGTCTTGCTTTGTTGCCCAGGCTAAAGTGAGTCCTGTGGCATCAGTCCAGCTGACAGCAACCTCAAACTCCTGGGCTCAAGCAATCCTGCTGCCTCAGCCTCCTGAGTAGCTGGGACTACAGGCATGCGCCACCATGCCCAGATTATTTTTTCTATATATATTAGTCGGCCAATTAATTTCTTTCTATTTATAGTAGAGACGGGGTCTCGCTCTTGCTCAGGCTGGTTTCGAACTCCTGACCTCAAGCAATCTGCCGGCTTCGGCCTCCTAGAGTGCTAGGATTATAGAGGTGAGCCATGGCACCCGGCCAAATTCACCCTTTAAAAGTATATAATTCAGTGATTTTTAGTATAGTCACAAGGTCGTGCACCACTATCGAACTCCATAACATTTTTTAACCCCAAAAAGAAACCCTAGATCCATTAGCTGCCACTCTCTATCCCATGCTTTCCTCAGCCCCTGGCAACCACTAATCTCCTTTCTGTATGGATTTGCCTGTTCTGGACATTTCATATAAATGGAATCATACAATATTTGGCCTTTGTGTCTGGCTTCTTTCACTTAGCATAATGTGTAGCATGTATGACTACTTCTTTTTATGGTTGAATAATACTCCATTGTATGGGTATACCACATTTTGTTTATCCATTAATCAGTTGATGAACATTTCGATTGTTTCTACTTTTTAGCTATTATGAATAATGCTATTATGAACATTTGTACATAAGTTTTGTGGGTATGTTTTCAATTCTCTTGGGTTTATACCTAAGAGAATTGAAAATCGGAGTGAACTTACTAGATTATATGGTAACTATATTTTTAAGTTTTTTTTTCCTACCTGTCAAATGCTTTATTTCTGATTTTGTGTGTTGAATTTTTTAAATTTAATTTTTAAAAAATAATTGAGGTGAAATTCACATAACATAAAATTACACATTTTAAAAGTAAACAATTCAGTGGCATTTAGTTCATTCACAGTGTTGTACAACTCCTACCTCTAGCCAGTTCCAAACATTTCTATAACTCCAAAGCAAAACCCCTTATCCATTAAGAAGTATCTTCCTATTCCCCTCTTCCTCCAGCCCCTGATAACCACCAATCTGCATTCTGTCTCAATGGATTTATCTACTCTTATCTACATTTTATATAAAAGGAATCATAAAATGTGTGGCCTTTTGTGTCTGGCTTCTCTCACTTAGTATGTTTTCAGGGTTCCTCTAGGTTGTAGCATGTATCAGTACTTCATTCCTTTTTATAGGCAAACAATATGCTATTGTATAAGTATACTACATTTTATTTATCCATTCATTGGTTGGTGAACATTTGGGGTGTTTCCATCTTTTGGATATTGTGAATAGTGCTGCTATGAACATACATATACATGTACCTGTTTGAGTACCTATTTTCAGTTCTTTTGGATAAATACCTAGGAATATAATCGTGGGGTCATGATAACTTGGTGTTTAACTTTTTAGAAACTTCAAAACTGTTTTCCAAAGTGGCTGTACCATTTTATATTCCTACCAGCAATATATGAGGATTCCAATTTCTCCTCTCCTATATCCTAGCCAACACTTGTTATTTTCCTTTTTTTTCCCATTATAGCCATCCTACAAGTACAAGGTGGTATCTCATTGCAGTTTTTTTTTTTTTTTTTTTTTTGAGACAGAGTCTCACTTTGTTGCCTAGGCTAGAGTGAGTGCCGTGGCGTCAGCCTAGCTCACAGCAACCTCAGACTCCTGGGCTCAAGCGATCCTTCTGTCTCAGCCTCCCAAGTAGCTGGGACTACAGGCATGCGCCACCATGCCCGGCTAATTTTTTTCTATATATATTAGTTGGCCAATTAGTTTCTTTCTATTTATAGTAGAGACGGGGTCTCGCTCTTGCTCAGGCTGGTTTTGAACTCCCGACCTCGAGCAATCCGCCCGCCTCGGCCTCCCAGAGTGCTAGGATTACAGGCGTGAGCCACCGCGCCCGGCCTCATTGCAGTTTTGATATGCATTTCCCTAAAGACTAATGTTGAGCATCTTTTCACTGCTTATTGGCCATTTATATCTCTCCTTTTTGCATTCTTTTGGATTATTCCATTTTTCCTACTATACTAGTTCAGAAGTTAAATTATCTTTTTCTATTATTATTTTAGTGATCTCCCTAGAAATTACCACATGCATTCTTAACTTACCCAAGTGTCATGCCAGTCAATACTTTTTTTTTTTTTTTTGAGACAGAGTCTCACTTTGTTGTCCAGGCTAGAGTGAGTGCCGTGGCATCAGCCTAGCTCACAGCAACCTCAAACTCCTGGGCTCCAGCGATCCTCCTGCCTCAGCCTCCCGAGTAGCTGGGACTACAGGCATGCGCCACCATGCTCGGCTGATTTTTTATATATATCAGTTGGCCAATTAATTTCTTTCTATTTATAGTAGAGACAGGGTCTCGCTCTTGCTCAGGCTGGTTTCGAACTCCTGACCTCGAGCAATCCGACCGCCTCGGCCTCCCAGAGAGCTAGGATTACAGGCGTGAGCCACCGCGCCCGGCCTCAGTCAATACTTTTGTGTGTGTGTGTGTGTGTGAGAAGGAGAGAGAGAGAGAGAGAGAGGCTCTTGCTCTGTTACCTGGCTGGAACACTAATGTATGACCATAGCTCACTGCATACTTGAACTCCTGGGCTCAAGCAATCCTCCTACTTCACCCTCCCAAGTAGCTGAGATTACATGTGGGTGCCACCGTGCCCAGCTAATTTTTTAATTTTTTATACAGATGGAGACTCACTATGTTGCCCAGGCTGGTCTTGAAATCCTGACCTAAAGCAATCTTCCTGCCTTGGCCTTCCAAAGTGCTGGGATTACAGGCGTAAGTCACAGTGCCCGATCTAATCAGTACCTTTATAGGAAGGGTAGAGTTTCCTGAGATGGAAAGGAGAAGAGAGAACATTCCAGGCTAGATGAACATGGAAAGAGAAGGTGTAGGGCCAAGAAAGAGCTCACTATATCTAGGAGTGCTACTGGGACTTTATCCTAGAAATGAAAGGGGAGCCAAAGGAAGTTTTATAGAACAAGGAAGATTTAATTACTGTTTGAGTCACAGTGGAGCCTAGACCAAGATATGTGAGCCTGGAATGGGTAGTTTAAAGCCATCCAAGAAGGATGTGTTGGTCCTGAAAAAGATCTCTGACAAGAACAAATCCTCAACCCAAGAAGAACACTGATTTTCCTGAGGCTTCCCAGGAGGCTGGGGCAGAATTTGGTTTGAAGCTGGATGTCTTTAGCACTATGTCCCTCCCTGCCTCTTTACCTTCCCCAGCCATGCTCACTCAGTCCTCTACCCCTAGGCAGTTGTTCTTCAAAGGCTTTTCTTACAGTTCCTAAATCTCTGCTTGATCTATGTAAATACTGCCCATCTTTGAAAAATCTAGTTCAATTAAATCAATCCAACAAATATTTTTGGAGCTCCTGCTATATGCCTGTCCCTGGGCTAAGCCAAAAGTATTAAGAAATGAATGAAACACGTCGGGGTTCCATCCCTAAATGAGCTCCTAGGAAGGTGGAGGAAACAGGCAACAAATTATTTGGCTACATGGTCGGAATCCTAATAAAGGTGTGATAGAAAGCCATCTAATGCTGCCTATGGAGTGGGGAGGTGGACAGATCATGGGATCTGGGGGAGAGGATAAGGAAGAAGTTGAATAAAGCTTTATAAAAGCAGGGAGTGAAACTAAAATGTAAAATTTGTAGTTCTGGAGTAGAGAGGACTGCCAGATTATGAAGAATTTTGAATACAACACTAAGGAATTTGCTCTTGATCCTAAAAGCTGTGGGGAATTGCTAAATAATTTCTTTGCAGAAAGGGAGGGACATGGTCAAGAGGTTTAAAAGAAGAGCCTATATGTTTCAGAAGAGCTATGTTGCTGTAATGGGGAGGATGAGGAAGAGACAGGATGGCAAGCAGACCAGCAAAGGAGATCTTCTATAAGAAGCTTTCCTTGAAAACCACATCCCACATTCTCTTCTGCCTCCTACTTCTATACTGCCCCCATGCTAATGGGGGCCAGAACATCCCTGTGAACAAACACTCAATCTCTGGGGGGGTATCTGATACGAGTGTGTAGACAGAGGGAGTGGAGCAGTGATTGTGGCTAAAGCTGGAAAATGGTGGTACTGTTTCAGGCACAGGTCTCTCTAGGGTATGTCCAGATACCAAGCAAATTCACTAGGAAGTCAGGAGACACTGAAAGCCCTCAGCAGCAGTGGCTACTTGGACAATGGACAAATGCCAGTTCAGCAAACACTTAGTGCCTACTGAATGAGGGCAAGACTAGATGCTTAGATACATGTTCAACTTCTTTATCTGTAAAATGGATTTCATCAAACATACATCACCAAATTATTATGAGGATCAAATAAGTGTGTACATAAAAGTCCTTAGCACATATTAATAGTAAGAACTCATTTTTTTCTTCTGCTTTTCCTCACATAGATCAAGGTGAGTGAGTCCTTTCAAACTTACAGTGAAATAAACAGATTCTGAGAGGGTCAGTGACAATCAAGGTCAGACAGTTTAGAAAAAGCTCCGTTAGGACAAATTCAGACTGTAACTTACATCTCTAGTCATAATAACCATCACATATTGTACACCTTCCACATGCCTGCTATATTACCTTTAATTCTCACAACAACCTTTTGATGTGGATATTCCAAAAACTATTTTATAGATGAGAAAACAGAGGCTCAGAGCTATATATTGCCCAAATAACTGGAAATTTAAAAATTAATCTAAAGAATTAGATCAGAGCACCTCAAGGTTCCAGCATTGGAAGTAGTCTAGAGGAAGGAAGAGGGAATGGTACTTAGGGCCAAGGGAACAGACAAGGAATCAAGATAGGAAGCAAGGGCCAGGAGCAGACACCCCTGGGATGAAGCTAGACAAGAAGATGCCATGAAGCCCCAAGGTAGAAAGCCTGACTCTAGTTGCCAAAATTGGAAGGAGGTGGTTCTTTTAGTAAAGTTTTACTAGTCCATTTGCCCTGGGAACTTAAAGAACAGGATGGGAAAGACTTCGAAGTCAAGAAAAGTAGTTTTTAACCACATGTACTCACCAGCAAATTGGTATTAACAAATCAACACATAAGTGGACATATAGGAATAACATTTTTCAGGTGTTGGGCGAGTGGGAGGGGGGAGGAGGGGATGGGTATCTACGAACATAATGAGTGAGATATGCAACATTTGGGGGATGTTCATGCTTGAAGCTCTGACTTGAAGGGGGAAGGGGGCATGGGCAATGTACGTAACCTTAACATTTGTACCCCCATAATATGCTGAAATAATAGTAAAAAAAGGAAAAAAAATACATTATCAAAAGAGATGATATCTTGGAATTTATAGAAATGGGAAGTCAGAGGAGAATTTAGATCATGAGTTTAGCAATGATCAGAGGAGAAATGCTAAATCTGGGAGAAACCAGACCAGAGACATACTTTCCACTGTGAGACAGGGATCTCATTGTTCTCATCATAATTAAATAAAATCGCCTACAAGATTTAAAAAAAACAAAAAGAAAAGTAGTTTTTAGAATAAGACACCTTCCCTTCAGAGTTGGACTCCCCACACAACACACACCAAGTGAATCTGAGATGTCTCTGTATCCTCCACCATTGCTCAGCCAGGGGCCTGTCACAGACAGGGCCTAGGCCGAGTGAATGAACAAGAGTGGATACCTGAAGAGCTCTGGCAAATTAGTCAACAAATGTAAATCCCTTCTCCCCATTCTGCAAAGTGGCAATTATAGTGGCTACGATTAAAATTAAAGTGGCTATCTTGTGGATTAACAGTCTTTAGTGATTTAAGGGAATGACCTCGAGTGCCAGACTTGAATCCTGGTTCTGATATTTACTAGCTGTGTGAATAGGTAACTTAGCTTCTCTGTTTTCCATTGGTAAAATGGGAATATTAATAATATTTACCTCATAGAATTTTTGTCAGAATTAAATGAGATTACACATAAAAAGTAGAGTGCCTGGGACATAGTGGGTGTTCAGAATGTGTTATTTATTACTGTGAAGATTTAAATAGGAAAGATGTGATGGTAACCGTGTCTACTTCAGAGGTCCTCCACCCCCTGCAGGTGCGCTAACAACCCCCCAATGTACCTGCAGGAGGGATTACTGGTCCCCTAACCCTCTTGGGTAGGATGGTCTTTACAAAGGGAGCCCGTGTTATCCAGATCACGGCACCAAAAGAAAAAAGAAAAAAAAGGATATATAAAAGGGAGCCAGTTTCCCTCTAATGTTCCTTTATGGGTCAGTCAGGGTCAGGGTGGGAAGAAAACCCTAGCAGCTGGTTTCTCGGTGTTAATCGTGTGGGGAGAGACCCAAGGCTGGGGACAGATTCTCTCCCTGTGCTATGACAGGACATGGCGCCCTCTCCTGATCAAAGGCGGAACAGCACTGGGCCAGAGTTTCTGGGTTGGGCCTCACCGGATCTCACTACCTGCAAAGGTGCTCTTCTCTGCTGAAAAGTCCCCAACCGGCTCTGGGGAGCAAAAATTTAGGGGAGGGGCGCCGAGGCTGAGACGAAACTGGTTTAATGTTTCAGAAGGGCGAGGCTGGGATAATCGGTGAGAATGGGGGTAGGGGGTAGGAGAGACTGGGGTCAGGGAATGAGAGAAATCAGGGCTCTGTTGAATTAATTTTATGTTCTTTCAACAGGTGATGGAACGCCGCTGAGAGGTAAGGTGACAAGGTGACTTATCTAACATGTCGAATCCAGATGTCCAGGGCTCTTCCGGCTGCCCTCGCGCAGCTGAAATTGGCGATGCAGTCCAGGGCTTGAGAGGCATGGCTTGAGGAGACGCCAGAGTAAGGGGGAGAGCCGGAGGTCGGGGTCCCCAGAAGCAGGGAGGAGCCAGCGGAGAATCCGGGCGCTGTTTCCTCCCTAAGTTCCGCCCCGAGCGCGCCGGGCCCGCCCCTGCCGTTCCCGCTCCGACCCGCCCCCCCGGAGCTAGCCCCCGGCCCAGGCCTGGGCTGCCCCCGGCTTCCAGCCAGCGCTGGCGTGGCGTCCTGGCCACCGTCGCCTGGGTGAGTATAGGGGTGGGTGTGCCAGACCGCCGGGCAGCCCCACTCAGGGGAGCTCGGCCACGCGGTCCAGCCTCCGCAGAGCCGGGCCCCGAGCTCTGGGGGTCTTGGTGCCTGCACTCCTGTAGCAAATACCGCGTATCCCAGGAACTGCTGCTGTCTGGACTTGCGGAGCTGAGCCCCCTCCCCTCCCCAACATGGTGCTGGGTGTGCAGGGGTTGAGCTCTCCTTTCTTTACTCCGCAGGGCCTCCTGGTCAGGATTCCTCCTAGGTGCGGTGGATGGAGGGGCTGGGGGGTGGGGTGGGGTGGAACCCCATAGACAAGTTTTGAATCCCACCTCTGCCAGTTATTAGCCTGTGACCTTGAGTAAGTATTTTTAACCTTCCTGAGCGTCAGTTTCCTCGTCTGTAAAATGGAAACACAGGCTGTAGCGCCTAGCTCATAAAATCATAGCGAGGATTAAGAGACAATGTATGTCTGTGGGCTGCGGTGGTTACCCTTGTAATCCCAGCACTTTGGGAGGCTGAGGCGGAAGGATGGCTTGAGCCCAGGAGTTCAAGACCAGTCTAGGCAACATAGCGAGACCCTGTCTGTACAAAAAAACTTAAAAAAAAAGCCAAGCTTGGTGGTGCATGCCTATAGTTCTAGCTACTCTTGAGGCTAAGGCAGGAGGTTCGCTTGAGCCCAGGAGTTTGGGGCTGCAGTGAGCTGTGATGGCACTACTGCACTCTGGGCACAGAGCAAGACCCTGTCTCTAAAAAAAAGAGAGAGAGAGAATGAATGTATATCAAGTGCTGAGCAGGGTGCCTAGTACTCCATAGGTACCTGGTAAATGTGGATTTGGATTGGAGACTGAGAAGATCTCTAGGGACTTTGGAGATAAGATAGGATTACTCCTGGGAAAGCAGTTTTAAGCTAAGTGGTACCAGTGAAAGTTAGAGTTGTCTGGGAGCTAAACAACTGCCCTTTAGGTAGTGGGCTCTTGGCCCTAAGGTGTAGAGGAGTGGAATGACCAAGTGGAAGGGGCCTTGGAAATGATCTAAACCACATGATTCCCTTGTTGCATAACTGGAAACAAGCTCAGAGTGGTTAGGTGGCTTGCCCAAGGTCACACAGCTAAAAGGGAGACCAGGCATACCTGTAAGAAGTAGAACAAACTGTTCCTTGAACCTCTTCATCACCCCCAGCCTTGGGTAGTGCCTATTCATTCCCTAAAGATCTGGTCTTCAACTTGGGGATCCTGGTGGTTCCTGAGGGATCTGGGGCAGCAGGCTTCAGGGAGACTAGTGCTACTGTAACTGAAGGGTCTGGGTTTGAACTGAGTGGGGAAGGTGCTCCCCATTTAGGGCCCTAAGGGACTTATAGTTCAATTAAGGATAACCCAGAGAATGTGTTTGATCTGGGAGCTCACCATAGCCACTTCCAACTCCCCAGGGTTATCCCTGATTTCCCTGCTCCCAAAAGGGAGAGAGGAACTTGAGCAGTTAGGGCAGGCTGCCTGATTGGGCTTGCAAAGGCAGGTGGGGAAAGATGGATAAGAATGCAGAGGTGTATCCACTTGGCTTGTTCTAGAATGAGGGTGGGACTGGAAAGGAGAGTCATGAGGGTGGGGCCCTGAAGAGTTGGGACTTGATTTAAGTAGGCCTTTGAGCCCAGCAGACCAGTTTTCTGGCTGGGAAACAGCCTAAATTCCAGGGATGGCTTTCCCTCTGACTCAGTATATAGCTTTGAGGAAGGGCCTTTCTCTCTCTCTGTATCTTGGTTTCTCTATCTTTTCAGTGGGAACAGGGCTAACTGGCTCATCTATGTAGGATTTGGTTTTTCCTTTTCTTCTTCCTATGGACAGGAACCCCTTCTTCCTCCCTCACACTAGTCCTAACCTGACCTTTCTGCCCAGAGCTCTGACAGAGAGAGGAAGGGGTCAAGCAAGGCCAGAGTTGCAGACTGTACATTTTCGTGGGCCCTACATCTTCCTGGCTCTTGCATCTAGTTGCTATGTGACCCTGAGCAGATTCCTGCTTTAACTTCCTCATCTGGTTGGTGTATACTTAGCTATTACAGTTTCTGTCCTCAGTGACCCTTGTTTGGAGGGGAAATTACAGTGCTCAGGAGCCCTTACCTATTCACAGGAAGGTGGTGGATAGGCCCCTGGGCACTTGGAAGCCTCCAGAAGCTGACCAAGCAGGTCTCTCCAGCAAACAGCAAGCCCAGGCTAGCGCCAGGCCTGATTCTGCAAAGCCTTTCACCCTCAGAGCACGTGAGGCAGCAGGCGGGGACAAGCAAGGGGTCGAAGTTCTGTTTGCTTCCATGGAGTCCCTGCACTGTGACTGTGGTGCAGGCACACACAGCACACAGAACTGGCAAGGGACTGAAGGTGCAGGAGGGCCCTAGGCCGGTGGGTGAAGCAGTGAGAGCTGATGAGAGGCCTGGAAGCTTGGAGGCTGGGCCTGAGGCTCAAAAGCTTGGGGGAGGAGATGGTCCACCGGTAGGTTTTAAGATTGGTTCTTAAAACAAAAAGAGACTAGTTAAGCCAGGTCCTATAGTCTTAAGGCCTGTCAGGCCAGGCAGAGGGCTGAGAAGGTCTCCCAATCTATTCAAGCTTCTTCCTAGCACAGATTTGGCTCATTGTCTTCTCTCTGAAGTTGAGGTGGAATGTTGTTTTGGGATTCTGAGTCAGTCTTCCTCACCCAGGGCAGGAGTTATCCAAGTTTAGGTGACTTCTTTCTCAGACTCCCTATCACGTAGCACAGCTAAGTTTAGGGCTGAGCACAAGGGCTGCCTTCACCACTGAGTCCTAGCCATACTGCCTAAGGCCCTGACAGCATGCCACTCCATCCCTAGGTCTGACAAGATGTACCAGGTCCCACTGCCGCTGGACCGGGATGGGACCCTGGCCCGGCTCCGCTTCACCGTGGTGGCCCTGGTCACGGTCGGCTGTCCATTTGTCGCCTTCCTCTTCTGCATCCTCTGGTCCCTGCTCTTCCACTTCAAGGAGACAACGGCCACACACTGTGGGGTAGGGCTTGAGGGGCACTGATACCTCATATTCAGGTCCATCTGGATCTTCTTTGGCTCCTGAATCTGTTTTAACAGGATTAGCCAGCGCTCCAGTGGGGTCCATCAAACATACAGGGCTGCTGTGGGATTGCCTGCAAATTGATGCCTCAAGGATTAGTTTCCCTCCACCTTCCATGAAGGTTCTAGGGGATGGAGTCAATGAAATGAGCAACTCTGGAGCCCACAACCCAATCCTGACTTCATAAAGGAGCAGATTCTGGAGCCCCAGGGTTTCCCAGGGGGTAGAGAGAGAACAGGATTGGGCTAGATACGGCAGGGTGGGCTTATGCCTGTCTCTATGAGAATATGATTTTGTATATATGTGTGTATGTGATTGCGAGGGACATGACTGTATATGATGGCTTTGAGTGGGGTATGTGTGTGAGCAACACTATCTCTGTGCCTGTCTGTATGGAGACCTGATGATGTGTGTATATATGTGTTGTGGGGTAGGTCCCATACTCTTTGAGGTTCCGTGGATGACCATGTACCTTCTGGACAGAGATATGGGATGCTGGGCCAGTAAGAAAGATGTGAGAGTTCTTTCTCTGTAGGATATGGGAGTAAATGGGCTAGACTTGTGTTGACATCCACTGACTCTGTATTACCTGAGACACAGAGACTCAGCCTTGATTTCCTCGTGTCTAAAATAAAGTTAATAATCCTGTCCTGCTCCTGCTTCTCAGGGCTAGTATAGAGCTCTAGGAAGTATGGGATGGTGGTCTGAGCAGTGTGAAGGGCAAGGAGCAGAAGGAAGAGGGGGAAGAAGAGATTTTCAGATTGGAGGGCAGGCAGGAGATGAAGTTAGCCTAGGAGCTCTAGGTGTAGAAGAGGCAGGGCCTGGACATGGCCCTTGGACTAGCCATGGAGAAAGCTCTGAAGGCCCCAGCTAGCTGGATCCTCCCTTCCTATAAAGAACAGCTGCTCCAGAGAAAGGGCTAGGACTAGCAGTGGGGTCTGGCTCAGAGTAAGGGGTGGAGGCCCCACTTCTTTTGTTCATATGAGTTGAAATTTCCCTTCTTCCTGATTTGTCAGTGGGTAGACGTGAGCCTTGAGATGTGAGTACCCAGTCTGATGAAACCTACGACTGAGAACTATCAGAAGGAACAGGACTGGAAGAAAAGGGGGTGACCAAGTTATCTAAGGGGAAGTGTCACCCTTTCCTGACATAGTGCTTAACCTCAGATAAGGCATTAGATCTTCCTATTACCCTGGCCAACTCTTGTTCATCCTACAAAACCCTGCCCAGGTGTCTCCTCCTTTGACAAGCCTTCCCTAGTCTCCTTGGGGCAGACTTAATCACTCCCTCCTATGGATGCCAACAGTTCCTGTGTTGTCTCCCATACAGTTCTATCATATCGCATTTGTGTCTGTCTGCCCTACCAGACCAGGATCTCCTTGAGGGTAGACACTGCATCTGAGTTAGAAAGTATTTGTTGAATAAATGAATAGAATTCCCTAGCCCAGTGACCTGGGGAGAGGGAGGCATGGTATAAGGCATTCATAGTCCAAACAAAATTTATTTGTTTGGCATGTGGAGTTAAACAGACAAGGCTGTTTGCTCTGTCCCTTGTGGCTGGCCCAGAGGGCTAATGGGACCAATAACCTCAGCATACCTTGTCCCCCTGTTATCCATTCTTGGCATACCACTTAGGGAACTAAGGCATAGGTAGTTGCTGGAGGAGTACCTGGCCCCTCTGGAGCAATAATAGGCCTAGTGACCCTGGTCACTAGGTGGTATTTTGTCCCCACTCCTTGGGACTACCTGGTTGGATCCACCTGGGTGGAATTTGAATTCCCACCCAGAGTATTCCAGGAATGGCCAACCCTAGGAATAAAAGAAGCAACCTAGTTCAATATATCTATATTTATGACTTTGCCTCTGCCTGCACATCCCCAGTGATGAAGAGCTTCCCTTCTCCTGAGATAGCCTATTCTAAGGAACCTTAATAACTAACAATTAGCAAGTTCTTTCTTATAGTGAACATATACTTTCTTTCTGGTGAATCTCTACTCTGGCCCTGGCATTGCTTTGGTAGCCACAGAGCTACTCTTTCCTCCTGGCTTCAGATCAGCCCTGCAGAGACAAGAAAGCAGTAATGAGGTCCCTGAATCTGTCTTCTTAGGTAGCATAGCTCCAGTTCATTCAGGCAACCCTCCCAGGACATGATCTCCAGGCTCCTGTCTACTTTGAATATGCCCTTGGACTTGGCCCAGTTGGTCACTTTCTCTCTATGCTGGTCCTTGATCTGGGCATAGGACTCCAGATGTCCTGGGCAATGCAGGCAAAAATGGGACTGTTCATTTCTGTTACTGACTGGGAAGCTTCTGTTGGTGCAGCCTGAGCTGCCATTAGCTGTTTCTGTACGGGTACAGGCTAGACACTGATATTGCATATTCAGGACTGTCAGATCTCTTTTGGATCCTGATTCTATTATCATAGTATTAAGGAGGCCCAACAAACATACTCAGTCCTGTTTTAACAAAAAAAGGGCCAGATCCCATTCTGCTTTCTCTTTATTCCTAGAAACCTAACTATATCCCTGGATATAACCCTGAGAAAGGTCCCCACCCCCATCCCTGGCAAGGAAGCTGCTGTGAGCTGACCTTAGCCACTATCACTTCTTAACTTTGCAGAGTGTTCCAGGATCTATGACGTGGCCTTGTTGATCCAGGGAAGGCTGTGTGCTTGGGCAGGCGTGGAGAACTGGGCACTGTGGGCGGGAGGGCAGGTCCTGAGGAGCTAGGGGTGGGACCCTCTAGTCTTAGAACAGTCTCAGTCCAGCAAGAGCCCTTACTCAACCCAAGTCCCGGATCCTGCAGCACCCAGTGTGAGTGTTTCTTAGTGAGCCCCCAACCCATCCCTGATGCTGACCTAGACTAGTGGACTGGGGTCCTCTTAATGGAGGGGAATATGAGTCCCAAGAGGAGATTTGGTCCTAGGTCTTTTAATACTAAGCCATCTCTGTCTTCCCCTGCTTGCCACAGAAGGGAGCCCAGCTTAAGGGGTCATGGTAGTTGGGGCAGTATGGGTTGAGAGGGAGTTCCCTGCTAGAGGGGAGAAGGGAGTAGAAGCTCAGCTTTGCCCTGGTTGGGTCTAGGTCTGGCCTGGACAGAGGCTTCCTGGGTCTGGCACAGGACAGCGGGCTCAAGTGGTGGAGAAGGTTCCCATGACCCTCAAATTCCCCAAAACCTTGTATTGGGTGACATTGGATCCCCTCAGAGGGGGAGGAAATGGGTGTCTGGACTGCCATAGGGACCCTGATATTTTGGGATCAGGCTATTATTGGCCCGAGCCTTAGATCATTCAGAGCCTGGGGGTGGGATGGCTGGCAGCCTGTGGCCTCACTAAAATAGGTTCCAGGGCACTCCTACTGTTCCTAGTTGAACTTGGGTGAGGAGGAGGAATGTGGTCAGACAGGGTCAGTGGGAGGGCTTCAGCCAGTCTAAGCCAAGGATTCTTTGTCTAGATGAAGGAAACCTTGATTTAGAGCTTTAAGTTGTCAGATGGCAAGAGGCCTTCATCCTGGTGTTTGAGTTCTGGGCCTCAGTTTCCCCTTCTGTGGAATGGGAATAATAACATTTCCACCACTGATTCTTCTCCCGAGTGGCTGTGAGGATTGTGAGAGCCAGGTGGGCCATCAGAGCTCCCGTGTCCAGGCCACTGGGGACCTCTGTTTTCCAGGTTTTCAGGAGGTAGACCTAGAATATCAGTATGCCAAGGGGATTCCTAAGAGCTGACCCTGCCTGTCTCTGCTGCTTCTCCTTCTCTGCACTGTCTTCCTTTTTTCCTTATGCTCTTTCTTATACTCTGAGGAGCCAGCTCTGGAAAAGGCCCCACTTTCCCAGGTCCAGGTATCCTACCAGGCCCCAAGTTGTGTCCCTTGCCCTGCTTGGACCACTCCCTACAGGATGTTCTCTGCGGCCTCCCAGCCCTTGGACCCCGATGGGACTGTGTTCCGGCTCCGCTTCACGGCCATGGTCTGGTGGGTCATCACTTTCCCTGTGTTCGGCTTCTTCTTCTGCATCATCTGGTCCCTGGTGTTCCACTTTGAGTACACGGTGGCCACTGACTGTGGGGTGAGTGCCAGGCTTCCCAGCCCCTGGGTCAGGGCCAGGTCAGGAGATGGTGGTAAGGGTGGAATCAGAGAGTGAAGGTAGAATGTGAGAGAGAGGGGAAAGGGACAAAAGGGGAAGGAGGGGCAAGTCAGAGTTAGGGAGAATATAGGAGGGAGAGATACAGAGAGAGTAGAATCACAGTCCTTTAGGAGTTGGAAGAGGATTATAAAAAGTGCAAGAAGTAGGGGAAGGGGGTGATGGGGGAAGGGAAAGGATTGGGAATGGGCAAGAGAGATCATGAAAGGGAGAAGGAGGCTGAAGAAAGACGTTGGGCTGGGTCCAATGGCTCACGCCTGTAATCCTAGCACTCTGGGAAGTCGAGGTGGGAGTATCACTTGAGCTCAGGAGTTAGAGACCAGCCTGACTGAACAAGAGCAAGACCACATCTCTACTATAAATAGAAAGAAATTAGCCAAACAACTAAAAATAGAAAAAATTAGCCTGGCATGGTGGCATGTGCCTGTAGTCCCAGCTACTCGGGAGGCTGAGGCAGGAGGATTGTTTTAGCCCAGGTGTTTGAGGTTGCTGTGAGCTAGGCTGATGCCACGGCACTCTAGCCTAGGGCAACAGAGCCAGACTCTGTCTCAAAAAGAAAAAAAAAGAAAGAAAGAAAGAAAGACCAGTTTGAAAAGGAAGCAAAGACCAAAGAGGTAAGATGAGGCCAGGAGACAGGAGATACAGCAGGTGGCTGTAGCCCAGACTAGGGAACTGACTGTAAAGGATCCTCAGCCCTGATCTGGGATCCTCAAGCTTTGTTTTTCCCACTGGCAGCCCCAGGCCCCACAACCTGTGTCTACTCAGGGTTCTGCCAGCCAGAAGCATGGATGGACTTATTGCCTCCCAGATCAGTCCTGAAGGCCCAGGGGTAGAGCTTCTGTGTCAGGGGCATGGAATTGAATATGGACTTGCCCTTAGCATCTTGTTCCTGCAAGAGTCAGTCCTTAGACATTGACAATCACAACATAGTGAGTTTGGATTCCTGTTATGATTAAAGGGAGTACAGGGACTGTACTCTCAACCAGCTTGGACATTGGAGAAGACTTTCTTTCTGTAGGAGGGGGCATTGTTGCTGTGATGGTGAAGAAGGATCTTTGTGAATGCCAGGCTCATGACCTTGGATTTTATCCAGAGGGCAGTCAGTAGGGAACTTTGGAAAGATTTTAATCAGGAAAGGGACTTGATCAGATTTGTGCTCTGGCTCCTGAATGGAGAACAGATTTAAGGACAGGGGCAAGAGTAGGGAGACCAATAAAGAGGCTAGTGCAATAGCTCATGCTGCTGGGAAACTAGAGCTAAGATGGGGACTGTGAGGATAGAGAGGAGGGGATGGAGTCTAGAGAAGAGTAGAAAATAGGATTGATAGGAGTTGGAATTTTTGTCCAGTTGGCAAGGGGTGGGGAAGAATAAGGTAGAAAAATCTATAATTTGGGGGGGACTTTTACCTGAGGCCAAATGATTTACCTAATAGTGAAATATGAGGTGCTGTAGTAGGGGATTTTTTGAAACCCTCTCTTTATACCATGTGTATTTCTGACCTGCCGCCCTATCAGAAATGGGTTACCTAGCCATCTATCAGTCCTCTTAGCTCTGGGCTCATGGGAAAGTTTGGGGTGAGCTGTGTGCCTGGTCTCTGATAGCTCCTGATGTTGCTTGCTGCTGGCACAGCTGGTGAGTGAAGAACTTGTGTGCTTGGGATGGGGCTGAGGGTAGGGGTATATGTATCTGATTTTGTGTGTGTGTGTGTGTGTGTGTGTGTGTGTGTGTGTGTGTGTGTGTGTGTGTGTGCGCACATGATGGAAGAAACAGTCCCTGCTCTTAGAATCCTGCCTCCACCCCTAATCTGAGAGGAGCTTGTGAAGACAGATCCAATAGCCTGTCTCTCTTTTCCTCCTCAGGCCTCTGCCAAACTCTGTATCATCTCTACCTGATACCCGTTGCCAACATTGGTCAAACTTCAGGGCTTTTGAATGCTTTGGGCTCTCCCAATTAAGCTTTAGGTGCTGGTCCTGTTCCCCTTAAAGTAGCTGAGACTGGGGAGGAATTTTCAGAATGGATATTTCAGGATGTGGAGGCAACACTCTTACTAAGCTAATTCAAGGGAACAGAGAGGCAGAAAAATCAAGTAAGGAGACTTGGTCTTGGAAGAGTCTGCTGAAGATTAGCTTCCTACTTCTCACCCATAAGCAGGCCTTCCCATGCTCAATGGCCATGTAGCTCACAGCCTCTTTGCAGGCTTTTCAGGGAAGTTTGCCTTTTGAAAGCCAGCACTTACTGTACACACTGCGTGCCAGACACTGCAGATGCTTTACTACATTATATTTAGAATTCATAATCACTCTACAAGATAGGTAGTGTTTTATTCCCATTTTACCAGTGAGGAAGTTGGAGCTTAGAGGGTAAAGTGACTTGCTGAAGGTCACCCAGCTAATAAAGGCAGAGCTGGAATGCAGACTCAGCTCCATGCAGCTCCAAAGCCTCCCTAATGCTTCTTCGCTGATTACTCAGAGTGAGTATCTGAGTTTGGTTTCAAGCCATGGCCTTGAGAGCAGCATCTTTTCTCTGAGAGCTTGGTACTTAGCCTCCTCTGATAGTGCTGAGGGGACTCCATCTCTTTTTTTGTGGAGGCTGTGAAGCCCCTGGCTGGTCCTGCCCCGGGTCTACCCTTGCCCTGCGAGCTGCCTCCAGCATTGCTCACCTTTCCAGCAGTCTGGAGACCCATTCAGAATTTCCACCGGAAGAAAGGAAGGGATCTTTCAGAACTCTGTCTGTGAAGACTGGTCCCTCCATAGTTAGAGCAGGTCATTCCCTTGCCAGGTCACTGGGCTCTGGCAGCATCCTGACCTTGTTAAAAGGTCTAAAAAAGTCCATGGAAAGTGTAGGCAATGGATTGGGACCTTCTACAGTCTTGGAATCTTTTAAAAATGCAGATCCTCACTTTCCAGACCTGCATTTTCACAGCCCCTTAATGAGTTGTAAGCACTATTAAAGTTTGTGAAGCACTGTTCTAGGCCCTAGAATCTAAGAGATCCTCCTCCCGTCCCTGGCTTTCCTGTCTCCTTCTAGACTATTTTTCATTCATCCCCCATCCTCTCATGTCTCGTATAAGCAACACACCAGTCCTTGCAGTTGTGTAAGTATTATCTCTTCTTTCTTTCTGCACCTTAAGGAGTGAGGCTTTAATTCCTTAAGGCTGTGGTCCCCAACCCCCAAGCCATGGCCTGGTACAGCCAGTGAACTGTTAGGAACTGGGCTGCGCATCACCGCATCACCGCCTGAGCTCTGCCTCACTGTCCTCCCCTCCAGGGCACCCTCCACCTCCACCCGATGTCCTTGGAAAAATTGTCTTCCATGAAAGTGGCCCCTGGTGCCAAAAAGGGTGGTGACTGCTGCCTTAAGGAATGAGGAATTCCAGGCATTGAGAAGGATGGGTGGAGGAGATACAAAAGAACAAGGTCATTTTCTTAGATTATACCAGGTTAGGAGCAACCACTTTCTTAAACATGATCAGGGTAGGGGTACCCTCTGTCCCAGCTCCCCCAGGATCTCACAGCACCCTCTGCCACTTCGGCACACCTGCCCAGAGGAATGAATGGAGCTGGGAGCAGTCAGAGGAACATCTGAGTTGGGCAGTGAATCCAGCACTGTTCCAAGGAATTTCAGATGGTCTGTGATGACTCATCCTTATCCTCAGGACTGAATCTGGGGTCCTGGACTCCTAGAACTCATGCAGGGTCTTATGCGAGGCACAGCTTTGAGCTATGGGCATAGGGAGCATGTGAACCCATCTATACACTGCCCAAATACGTGCTGATTTAGTGTGGGGAGAGATGGAGAAGGTCCCACCATGCCCCTGCACAAATCCCAGGCTGGCTGGGGAGTGAGAATCCAGCACATTGGGACTGGAAGGGGAGGTCTGGGGGAGCTGTGGGGAACCTAAAGGACTTACTGGAGCGGGAGGGGCTGGAACAGAGCCTTCTGAAGGCAGGGGTGATTTTGACAGATGGAGAGAAGGCTCTCCAGGTGGGTGGGGCCGGCAGAGGCAGCCTCCCAGACAGGTCACAACTCTCCAGGTACCCAATTACCTGCCCTCCGTGAGCTCGGCCATCGGTGGGGAGGTGCCCCAGCGCTACGTGTGGCGTTTCTGCATTGGTGTGCACTCGGCGCCTCGCTTCTTGGTGGCCTTCGCCTACTGGAACTACTACCTCAGCTGTGCCTCACCATCTCCCTGCTACCGCCCACTTTGTCGCCTCAACTTCAGCCTCAACGTTGTGGAGATCCTCGCGCTGCTAGTGCTCACCTATGTCTCTTCCTCAGAGGACTTCAGTGGGTGCTCGGAGGAGGGAGGAGTGGGGAAGGGCTCAGGGAGGGGACATGCCCCGCCTTTCCCCAAACTTCCTGCGCAGGGGTGTGGGCACTCCCTGCCATAGGATGCACACTCCCAATCCTCCTTTCCCTCCAGCCATCCACGAAAATGCTTTCATTGTGTTTATTGCCTCATCCCTCGGGCACATGCTCCTCACCTGCATTCTCTGGCGGCTGACCAAGAAGCACACAGTAAGTCAGGAGGTACGGTCTACCCCTAGTAGGGCTCCAGGCGGCCCCACCAAAATCAGAGACATCTGTCCTCAGGATGCAGGTAATGGTGAGGTGGGAACTGGAGTTCTAATGGGAACCCTGGCACAGGGGTGCTGGGGTTGGGGCTGGGCCTTGGAGACAAGTGGAGAAAGATTGATTGGTCAGGATCTGGGACTGTGTTTGGGTCCCAGCACGAGAGAATAGAAGAGATGAAGGTTCCAAATGGGGGTAGAATGGGGCAGCACCCAGGCTGCAGTGGATTAAGAATAGTGTCAGGGATTGTGGTCTGTAATAATTCCAGCGTCCCACCCACACACAGGCCTTTCTTTTCCCTACAGTTTCTGGAGATGTAGGGAGGGTGGGTGGCTCCAGGTAACTTTCCATCCTCCTGAAGTGGGAATGGCAGGGAGAGCACTTCTCCTTGGCTTTCTCACTCCCCCAAATGCAGGGATGTGAACTTGTTCATCATTCTTGCTATCCCTGCCTGTATTCCCTTCCATGACCACTAGGGGGAACGAAGGGAGGTAAGGCCCAGCCCTTAGGAGCTGGGGCTAGAAGGGGGAAGGAGGCTTTTACATAGCCAATAAGCTGCAGAATGATGAGACAGCCTGTCCTCCTAGGATCGCAAGTCCTACAGCTGGAAACAGCGGCTCTTCATCATCAACTTCACCTCCTTCTTCTCGGCACTGGCTGTCTACTTTCGGCACAACATGTATTGTGAGGCTGGAGGTGAGGCCAGGACAGGATCTATAGATGGTCATAAGTGGATATGGGGCAGTTGCCATGGTTTTCCCTGTGGTGGACTAGTGGTATGGTGATTTATCAAGAGGCCCCTGAGGAGGGGTAATGGGAGCTTCCCCATGCCCTGTCCCTTGTGTCCTCACAACAGTGTACACCATCTTTGCCATCCTGGAGTACACAGTCGTCCTAACCAACATGGCGTTCCACCTGACGGCCTGGTGGGACTTCGGGAACAAGGAGCTACTCATAACCTCTCAGCCTGAGGAAAAGCGATTCTAAACCCTTCTGTTCTGCTCGGGAGGAGGCAGCCCACTGCCCAGAAACAAGAAATAAGAAACCACTCTGGCCTTCCCCACCCCGTGTCCTCTCTGAGCCCTACTGAAGATGGGGGAGGGAGAAGAAGGAAGGGCATAGGCCAAGGCTGACCCCAGTGCAGCTGGCTGTTCCTTCTCCCCACTCATATGAGCACAAGGGCTCTCAAGCAACACCACCCTTACCTGAGAGGCCTCAAGAAGCTGAGCTGGCAAGAGAGCTCCACCATTTGGTGCTAAAAAAAGCTGTGAGGTTCATGACCACTATCCAGTTCTTAGCTCTTACATAGCCACCTTTCGCTGAGGTCAGGAACCACTGAGCAGTGGCTGCTACCTAAATACTTGCAGCCATTCCTCTCCACGGGGTCATTCACTTGACTAATGCATCTAATGATCTGCTGTGCACATGCAGGCCTGTGGCCACAGTCCCCGATAAGGTTGCCCAGGTGTTCTGGTCCTGACATCACCTTTTTGATTCAGTGTACGCCCTATGGTGTGCACCCTTCCCTATCTAAGCCTCAGTGTGTCCATGTGTATGATGGGGGGTGGGTGTGCTGTATGATTTACAAAGGCTCCGCCAGTGTGTGGTTTTGACATCCGATGAAGGTGGTGTTCTGTACCTAAAGGATGACCTATTCCAGAAAAGTACCAGCACAGCATTTACTTCCCTTCTGAAATTTCTGGCATACGGACCCTTCCTCCTCTGCAAAAATATGAGGTGGAAGGGTCAGAGGCACAGATCTCTAACCCCAAATGGGCTCCCTGGTATTCCTCCATCTTCTCTACTACCCCAGATCCAGAGCTCTTTTGTCTGTATACTTTATTTTAAAGGAAAATAAATTTTTTTTTTTTTTTGCCAACAGTCTGGGCGAGACTTACTGGTCTTGGGGCTCATCTTGTTTGATAGGAACTGAGTGAGGAATGGGCTCAAGCATGGAGGGAACAAGTCCATGGCAGGGTCTGATTCTAAGTGGTAGCCCCTCAACCCCTCCTGAGTCCTGGAGTCTCCTAAGGCTGACTGAAGCCTTCATTTTGATAAACAGGAATGACTAAGCTGTCCTTATAATGACTCCAAGCCTGGAAGCTGGAATACTTGTAAGTCTTCAGTTGAGGCAGAGGTCTGGGTTCCAGCCACTACTCTTGTCAATAAAGACCTGTCCCCTTGGGGGTGTCAGATACAGCTCTCAGATGCATGGCTGAGAGTACCTGCCTTCAAACTGATGATTCTCAACCTCTCCCTTCCTGAGCCCTAGATGAAGTCTTTCCTCAAGCTTTGTGTCCTGGTCCACTATAGCATCTGCAACTGGGCCCCAGGGCAAGACTGGCCCCTCCAAGGGAGCTTAGAGCTTTGTTAGAGAAATTGGGGGGTGGTTGGGGGACCACAATGAAGTCTATTGTCTCCTGTCGCCTATTAGAGGAAACAAAAGGCTCCCAGTCTCTAGGAAACCCTACTAGCCCATGCCCACCCCCTAATGCCCAGCACACAGGGAGGAGCCAGGGCCACTGGAGACAGGAGGTTTTATTGATGCTGATGGGGGTAGGAAAGGCCCCCAGGAGCATGGGGACTGAGTCAGTCAGCGGATGCATATGGCCTGGGCACATGGGAGC
The DNA here is from genome assembly GCF_040939455.1 of Microcebus murinus. NCBI lineage: Eukaryota > Metazoa > Chordata > Mammalia > Primates > Cheirogaleidae > Microcebus > Microcebus murinus. The sequence goes on along the minus strand of NC_134107.1, from coordinate 57,693,396 downwards.
AAGTTAGGGCACATTCGTCTTCTCAGGATTCTGTAGCTCCTTCCTTGGGGAAGGAAGAGAGCCTCTTGGGAGCACAATTCCATGAGCAGCGAGGGCAGAGGTTAGAAATGGCTGACAGCCCCTAACCTGAGAGGAGGCACCACAATAGGCAGCAACAACTGTGCAGAAAGCTGGATGAAATGGTCAGTAGCAGAAAATGGGGGCTTGGGGGGCAATGGGTTGGACTCTAGGAGAAGGGTCCAACTTTGGCTTGGGTGTACTCATGAGAATACCTGATGTTCCCAAGCAGAGTAGGGTACGGCCCAAAGGCCCTTTCTCTGCAGGCCTCCCTACGGAGAAAAAGGCATTCAGGGAACCCCCTGAAAAGGGGTGCCAGAATTAGTCCTTAAGGCACAGCTGAGGGCAGACAAGGCGCCAAGGCACAACTGGTGGGGGGGAGAGCAGGGGCAGCCTCCGAGCTGAGTGCCAGGGTCACAAGAGGATGCAGGACCGCCCACGCTTGACCGGCGTGGGGTTGAGCACAGCCCGGACAGCCTCAGCAAACACTTCCTTGACGCCGTCCTGCTGCAGGGCTGAGCACTCGAGGTAGCGCACAGCGTGGATCTGCTTGGCCAGGGCCTGGCCCTGCTGCGGTGTGATGGGCGCCTGGCCCTGCTCCTTGAGGCGCCGTAGGGTGTCAGGCTGGGCTCTCAGGTCCTTCTTGGTGCCCACCAGGAGGATGGGCACATCAGGGCAGTGGTGGCACACCTCTGGATGCCACTTATGCCGCACATTCTCGTAGGAGGGCGGACTGGCAATGGAGAAACAGATGACAAAGACGTTGGTCTGAGGGTATGAGAGTGTGCGAAGGCGGTCATACTCCTCCTGGCCCGCAGTGTCCCACAGGTTCAGGTTCACTGTGCGCCCATCAACTGCACTCTGTGCACTGTAATTGTCGAACACCGTGGGGATGTACTCCTTGGGGAAGGCATTGGTTGTGTAGCAGATGAGCAGGCACGTCTTGCCCACAGCCCCATCGCCCACCACCACACACTTGATGCTCTGCATCGTGGGTGCAGCTGCTGTAGTGGAGGCAGTGCCTCCTCCCTCTTCTGGGGCCCTCTAGATGCAGTGACCTGTGGACACATGGGAGGGACACTCTTGGTTAGGGAGGCCACTATACTACCCATTGGGAAGAAAGGATGGAGGCACATAGAGGGAAACTGGCTTCTGTTCTCTGAAGCTGACACCATCCTGAAATCCCATCGAGATAAACATCACAGAGACAGATAGACAATGAGAGGCCCTGAGACCAAAGATGCTGTAAAATTGCAGTATAACATGGTGGCAAGCGTATAAGCTCTGGTGCCAGAGTAACTAAGGTCAGAGCCTGGTTTTGCTATTTTCTAGCTGTGTGACCCTGGACAAATTACTTAACCTCTCTATGCTTCAGTTTTCTTATCTGTAAAATTGGGGGGGGTTAAATAATACTTACCTCACTGGGTTATTGTGAGGATTATATATAATACATGTAAAGCATTTAGAACAGTGCCTGGTTAGTATTAGCTATTTTTTTTTTTTTTTTTTTTTGAGACAGAGTCTCACTTTGTTGCCCGGGCTAGAGTGCTGTGGCGTCAGCCTAGCTCACAGCAACCTCAAACTCCTGGGCTCAAGCAATCCTCCTGCCTCAGCATCCTGAGTAGCTGGGACTACAGGCATGTGCCACCATGCCTGGCTAATTTTTTCTATATATTTTTAGTTGGCCAATTAATTTCTTTCCATTTATAGTAGAGATGGGGTCTCGCTCTTGCTCTGGCTGGTTTCGACCTCCTGACCTCAAGCAATCCACCCACCTTGGCCTCCCAGAGTGCTAGGATTACAGGCATGAGCCACCATGCCTGGCCAGTATTAGCTATTTTTCTCCAGGCAATATGGACACAGAAGGAAGGTACACAAGTTTCTTGATCTACCATATCCTCTACTAAATATGGCCCCCTTCTACCAGTAGACTGAAGAGGGGTTCTGGCACAGAGCAGCTTTCCCATGTAACTCTGGGATACGGCTATGGGTAGAACCTCTCCTAACTAAGGGCCCACCCTGTCCAGTACACTGATATACACCAGTACACTGATGTTTCAACTTCTCCAAACCTGACATCTTGGCTACTGAGTGCACAAAGGCACAGTAAGAAACTCACTGAGTAAGGAGCATAATTAGACAGCTGCCCTATCCCAATACAGGGTGCTCTGGAGATAGGGAGAAGGGGAAGAGCTTACCCCATCATTCTTGTAAGCATGGAAAACCCTATCTGGCCACGTACACTCAGATTGGCAACTCAGTGCAGGGGAATGCTGGAGAGTGAGCTGGGGCCAGGATTTGGACTGGAATCTGAGTATGTTATGATGAATGGGGTAGAGGCTGAGGCTCCCAGACATTAGCATCTTCTCTTAAGGCCCTTAGTAGGGTGTGGCAGATCTTTTAAGCCCAGATAGAACAAGTGAACAGAAGAGCAAGACAAAAACTTGATTTTTCCCTTAATCTTCTGTCCCTTTCCTGAAACCATGGCATGTGCCTCTGAAAAATTTCAGGGGCTTGGGTAGAGAACACAATGCCATTAAAACACCATCACTAAGAACAAAGATGCTGGAGTCAGACTGGCAGAGATTCTAATCTTAGCTCTACCAACTATATCTTGTCTTGACAATATTATGAGTTCCCTAAGCCTCAATTTTCTCATCTGTAAAATGAGGATAATCTTGTCTATTGCATTAGAATTGCTCAGAGTAGGAAATGAGTTAATGTGTAGAAGGTGTTTGGCATGAGGCATGGCACATAGGAGGTGCCCAATAAATGGGCTGCTGTATTTATTCGTTGGGTGAATATGAGAGAAAGAGTCCCAGCTTCAGCCACCAGTGTGGTCCCCTCTGCAGGTCAAAGGCCTTGAGGTAAGGAACTGCTTTTCTGAGTTCCGGAATAGGACAGAGCTTCCGGAAACCCTGTGATTATTTATATTGCTGTGGCAAGGGTCCTCCTCTCATGGGCTACTTCCTCTTGGCCATAGAGGACTCTTGCTGGCCAGTATGTGACTTCCTTTCTCTGACTCTCTCCCACAATCAGGTCCTGCTCCCTGGGAGAGGGCAGCTCTCTTTTAGACACAATTAAATCCCTAAGTATCCCTGCCTCCACACAAGTACTGTCACCACCGGCCCACTTTTTCCATTTCACTTTCCATACTACAAGGCTACACCCTGTGGGGAACCCCTTCCACCCAGCCTGACTTTATTGGTTCAGGCTCATAATTGGTTCAAGAGCCTCAAAAATAAAAGATGGGCATGCCTGTAACCCTAGCACTCTGGGAGGCCGAAGTAGGGTTGAGGTCAGGAGTTAGAGACCAGCTTGAGCAAGAATGAGACCCCCATCTCTACAAAAAATAGAAAAATTAGCTGGGTGTGGTGGCATACTCCTGTAGTCCCAGCTACTCAGGAGGCTGAGGCAGGATTGCTTGAGCGCAGGAGTTGGAGGTTGCAGTAAGCCATGAGGATGCCACTGCACTCTAGCCAGGAAGACAGAGCGAGACTTTATCTCAAAAATTTAAAATAGGTCAAAGATGGGGGTGGGGAAGAATCTCCCCACTGGGAAGCAGAAAGGGAACTTTGGTGGTGGTGGGAGCTGTGAAGGACCCAGGGCTTGGTCCCATCTCCCTCCCAGGCCACAACTTCCCCTGGGATCAGCTGGGAGGGAAATGATTTCACCCTATGAGGTTGACAGTCTGGTTCACATTAAAAATATTTCCATCTTATTTACATGAATAAGAGTGTGTGTGTGTGTGTGTGTGTGTGTGTTCAACCTCTGGACATTCAGAGAGAGACCCTCTGAGAGTGGGTCAGGAAGGAAATAAGGGCCCTCTAGGCCAGTGGAGAGTCAACTGGAACCCTCTGGACTGGGAGTCCAGAGGGTTCTAGCCCCAGCTCTGCTGACTCACTATAACCAAGCATGAGGCATTTATCCTCTTTGGGCCTCAATTATCCAAGAAATGAAGGAAAAAAAAAATACCTCTGACAAGGGCACTAGATGGATGAAGTAAGACTTAAAGAGCCTTGGTGGCAGGTGCCATTACTTGTGTCCACTGGATTATCTGGGAAGCACTGGCATTTCGAAGCAGAACTCCTAGGCCTGTAATCTTCAGTTCCACACAGAGCAGGCGAGTGGGTGTGGCAGTATGACTGAGAACTCTCCCCCACAAGCCCAGCACTGGGCTGGCCCAGGCAGGAAGGCAAAGAGGGAACTCTGGCCGGCAGTCACAAGGCCCAAGAGACTGGAAGTACAGCTCTCTAGGGAGGTGGTTATCAACCAGCAATCAGTAAATCAGCCCTCAAAGGAGACGGGAGGGAGAGGGTAGCTTCCGGGCTGGCAAGGGAACAGGGACTGACACCGGAAAAGGATTATGAGTAAGGTAGTGTCCAGAAACAAGCAGGGCAGAGGCAGGGTAGTATAGGGCCAAGAGCACTGGATACCTGAATCTGACGTCCTGAGCTCATCTGTTTGCTAACTTTTCTTTTTTTTTTTTTTTTTTTTTGAGACAGAGTCTTGCTTTGTTGCCCAAGCTAGAGTGAGTGCCGTGGCATCAGCCTAGATCACAGCAACCTCAAACTCCTGGGCTCAAGCGATCCTCCTGCCTCAGCCTCCCAAGTAGCTGGGACTACAGGCATGCGCCACCATGCCCGGCTAATTTTTCCATATATATATTAGTTGGCCAGTTAATTTCTTTCTATTTATAGTAGAGACGGGGTCTGGCTCTTGCTCAGGCTGGTTTCGAACTCCTGACCTCGAGCAATCCGCCTGCCTCGGCCTCCCAGAATGCTAGGATTACAGGCGTGAGCCACCACGCCCGGCCTGCTAACTTTTCTTGACCCTTGATAAAAGCCCTCATCTGGTATAAGCCTTGATAGATTGCATGGTATTAGGTCATTTGATCCTTATAACAACCTATTAGTACTGTTCCTATTTTATAGATAAGAAAACAAATTCAACAGTTAAAGTAACTCAACATCATACAGCTAGTTAGTACAGGAGCCAGGACACAAACCCAGTTTGTTTGTTTTTTTTAATTTTTTTTTTTTTTTTTTGAGACAGAGGCTCGCTTTGTTGCCCAGGCTACAGTGAGTGCCGTGGCGTCAGCCTAGCTCACAGCAACCTCAAACTCCTGGGCTCAAGCAATTTTTCTGCCTCAGCCTTCCAAGTAGCTGGGACTACAGGCATGTGCCACCATGCCCAGCTAATTTTTTCTATATATATTAGTTGGCCAATTAATTTCTATTTATAGTAGAGATGGGGGTCTTACTCTTGCTCAGGCTGGTTTTTAACTCCTGACCTCAAGCAATCCGCCCGCCTCAGCCTCCCACAGTGCTAGGATTACAGGCGTGAGCCACCGTACCCGGCCACAAACCCAGTTTTGTAACCCAAAGTCCTATGCTTTCCTCAATGTATCACTCACCCTCCAAGTTACCCCTTACCAGCTAACTGTGACCTTGATCAGGTAAGTCACTTTCCTTCCTGGAGCCTCAGTTTCTTCATCTGTATAAGAAAAGTAATAATACTAGCCCTCCCAGCCTCAGGATCTTGAATATGGGAATGAATATGCTTTGTAAAGTGAAGTGCTGTGCACACAGGAGGTGACAGAAGCAAACTCTTCCATCCTAAGAGGCAGGAAGCACTAAGTATGCATGTGTCTGTGTGGTGGCATCAGCTTAATTCTCCCTATTCAGGTCTAGATCAGACCTTTATGCTTTTTCCCAAGACAACTCTTTTCTCTGAAATCCTTTGTCCTGAACTGTGTGGAGTGAGTTCCCAAGAGTGCATAAGCTAAAAGGTAGGTCTAACCTGTGCCAAATAAGAAGCAGTGATGTCAGTGCTATAGGAGGCCAAATCAGGAGAGTTTGGGGTTGGGGTTTGACTATGACTTATTCAGTAGGTGGCTTTTTCAAAAAGAATCAGTTAACGGGCATAGTGGTGTACACCTGTAGTCCCAGCTACCCAGAAGGCTGAGGCAGAAGGATCACTTAAGCCCAGGAGTTTGAGGCTGTAGTGTGCTATGATTGTGCCTGTGAACAATCACTTCACTCCAGCCTGAGCAACACAGTGACTTACTTCTGGCTTTTCCCCCCTAATTTAATTCAGATCATGCCTGGTCCCTCATCTTGGCATTCAAAATTCTTCTTAATCTTGCCAGGCATTGTGGCTCACACCTGTAATCCTAGCACTCTGGGAGGCTCAGGCAGGAGGAACGCTTGAGCCCAGGAGTTTAAGAGCAGCCTGAGCAAAAAATTAGCCAGGTGTGTTGTTGCACACCTGTAGTCCCAGCTACTGGGGAGGCTGAGGAAAGAGGATCGCTTGAGCCCAGGAGTTTGAGGTTGCGATGAGCTATGCTGATGCCGCTGCACTCTAACCTGAGCAATAAAATGAGACCCTGTCTCAAAAAAACAAAACAAAACAAAAACAAAAACGCTTCATAATCTGATACAGGTTTTAGATTCACATAGACTTGAGTTTAAATTGTGGTTCTACCCTTATTTGCTGTGTGACGCTGGCCTTCTATGATTTGCCTCTCTTGGCTTCAATTTCCTTATCTTTCAACTGCAGCAGCAATGTACCTACATCATAGGGTTGTTATAAAGATTAAATGCATGCGAGTTCCCAGCTCCCTGCTCCAAAGGGGTCTTCACTGTCCTATGCAAATTAGCCAGGATCATTCTTGCCTCTGAGGTTTTACTCTTGATTTTCCCTCTGCTGCAATTCCCTCTCCCTTCTCAAATCTTCCTGACTCCTCAAGGCCTAGTGTAAGTCTCACAGTCCCATGAGGCTACTGAATTCTTTGGATATCCACTGCATGGCCTGCTATGAAAATTTAACCCTGCTTTGGCTCTGTGTGATTCTCCTTTTCTAATAGTCATGCATACATAAATTTCCCAGCTGTGGATGCCCCTCCAATACTAGAGGCTGGGCTTCTCTCGACTCAATGACAGAAAAGCTTTGAGTATAGCACTGGGCATACAGAAGTATACAACCACTGTCTTCTGATCTGCATATGCCTGCTCTCATTACTGAGCTCTGTATAGACCCCTCCCCTGCCCACAACACATACACAGACAATTCTGAAATGCAGAATCTTAATGGACAGCAATGAGAGCCAAAAGCTATGACTGGGATAGGCAAAAATCTCTCTTCTCAGTACCAGCTTGACTTGGCTCCAGGAAGGAGTATAGCCCATGGGAGGCACAGCTCATGGGGGCTTATCCTGAGTGTGGTCCCTAGAGCCCAGGCTTACACCCAGTGGGGCCTGGCCTTGGGATGTGGCCCAGGCAGGCCCATGGGTGGGGAGGGAAGGAAGCAGCCTTACTGCCTGATCTCTGTGGCCGTTACAGCAGGGGAAGTGTCCCAACTGGGAGTGGGGGAGGGGAGAAATGGGCCCTAAGCAATGGGTGAGTGTGGAAACAATTAGAACTTACTACAGCCTTCTAACCTGCCTCCCTAACATGGGGCTCCCCTTCAGTAGCCCTCCGTGAACCTCATTCTAACTGTAATCCATCTCTGAGTATTCCGGTCCTTAGCTCTGATACCACCCTGATCCTCTATAAAAAGTGGCCTCCACATTCTCTTCCCTAAAACACATCAAATATCGATACTCAGAAAGCCAATCACCAGTGCCACCTCCTCCAGGAAAGTTTTTATAAATCATCCAAGTCACAAGTGACTTATCCCATCCAAAGTCTGGTTCCTGTCCTCTCTCACAGGAACATTCTCACCTCATGTGGAGGCTAATCTGAATCTTATCTCCTGTCATTATACTGGGAGTGTCTAGAGGACAAGGTCCTGGCTGACTTCTCCCTAGGCTGAGCACAGCACACCATGGCTGTCAGTAAATAACTAAATGAACTCAATCTGTCCTTCATGTCTTTGCACATTGTAGTTCCTCTTCCAGCAATGTGGCTCACCCCCTTCAGATCCTTCCTGTCTTTCAAGGCTCAGTTCTGTTCCCCAGCTTCTCCAGGACATCACAGCGACTCCCCTCCTGCCTTACCTTCCCCAGCACTGTCTGTCTGTGCTGTTCATTAGGCTGAACTAACTGGATGCCTCACAGGGAAGGAAGTCTGTCTTTCTGTTTATTTCCAGAAGCTCAGCTGAGCTTTCCAGGACTGAGCAAAAGCTGCAGCCTGACACGCACCTCCTCCCCCATCAACCCATAGACTTTGATGCTAGGAACACGGAAGAACCTCTATGACCAGGAGATGCAAGACAAAGGTAATCAATTTCTTCCTCATCCTGAGGAGCACAAAGTTGGGGTAACAAACACACAAGCAACATAGTGCCTTGTCCTCAACTGGAAGGGTGAGGGGCAAGGCAGGCAGAGCTAGCTCTGAAGTGATGAAGACAGGAAAAGTGGTCCTGATGGGCTAAGGATTGGGAGTATCTGAAGACTCTTGGTCAAAGATGAGACTAGGGGCAGGGGCACCCTTGAAAGGCTTCAGAAGCTCTGCAACTTTATTTGTTTTGAAGGGAGAAACAGAGGAGAGGTGGTATGAAGAGGCTCAAAGGGGCTGCAGCTGGCTGCAGCTGGGCTGGGAGGAGGAAGCTGGGGGAGACATGAGGTCAGTGTGGGGCTGGTCCCAGGCCAAGGGCTGAGTCTCTCTTTCTTCCCCTTCTCCCCATCAGCAGGGTAGAACCCAAGAGAGCCTAGTTCCCAGCCTTAAAAAAAAAAATCCATGCTGAAGGACTCTCCACCTTTTGCCATTCTCCATCCTTCAGCCCCTGCAGAGGCTCCTGCACTGCAGCAGGTAGGGTAAGAGAAGGAGACAGCTGATGCCACCTACTAGGGGTTGCAGAGGAGGAGGAAACAAGACAATTGTAGCAGGTAAGGATGGTGGGGGGTGGGGTTGAGACCTTTTCACCAAGTCCCAATTCCTTCCCAGCTTCTCTCACTGTCCCAACACCTAGGGTGTTCCACAAGGGTGTTCCACAAGGGTGAGTCCCAGGGCCAGGACAGCTCTGGCTGGGGGAGCCAAGGAAGCTGCCCCTCCCCCACCAGCAGCACAGAGGAAGGCTCACACACTGGCTTCCTCTTCCCGCCTAACAGCAGCTCAACAGTCCCAGGGCCCCATGAAAGGCCTGTGAAATGGCACTTCCTTTGCCTTTGCTAATTTCACACAAGGCTGTACAGAAATGCCACCTTACCAATCCTGCCTCCCCCACCTGAAAATACCCACAGAGACCCAGGGCTGCCCAGTCCCTTCAGCTCCACCCAAAGCCTGAGGGGGGTTTCCACAAGGGAAAATAACATCAGGGAGGAAACTCCGGCATCTATTTTCCACTGTCAGTGGGGCAGAGCTGGAGTAGAAGAGACAGGGTACTTCCCTATCTTGCTGTCCCCTGGCAAAATCCCCAACATTCTCTGCCCTCTTCTTATTTCTCAACCTATAAAAATCCTTGGTTTCCACGAAAGGCCCACAGTTCTGCCTCTGGACACATACACAGAGACTACTCAGCCTGTCACATCAAGGCTGGTAAGATAGGAGGGCCAGAGTTGGGGGTACTGCTATGAAGAGTTTCTAGGTGGAGGGAGAGTCAGAGCTATCATGTTCAAGTCAATGTGCCCATGCAGGTGTTGATAGGAGGTATTGATATGCAACTCCTTAATGCTGAAATGGAGCCAAGAGAGCTAAGTTGACCATTGTTATATAGAGAGGTGGTGACAAATCCAGGACAAGGCCCTGGGTCTCCTAACCTCCAGCCTGATGCTAGTTCCACAAAGGAGAGAAGGTAAGAATTGTTACTGTGGACTGGGAATGGGCCTGCTAAACTCTCTGATCTCATTCGGGATGATCCCACCATGGTTTATCCCATCAGGAAATGGGCCAAAGGGGTCAAGTGACCTAGGTCTGAGCCGTTTTTGCTTCTAAGTTCCCAGGCTCTCATGCCTAGCCCATCCTGGGGCATTCATGGTTTAGCACTGACTTTACAACAGCCAGCCACCTTTGCCCTGCCCCAGCTGAGAAGCTCCTCCTTTGGCCTCTAGCTCCTGGAGAGATGCCCTTCCCCATGAGATGAGGACAAAAGAGGAAGCTGGACGCTGGACAGGAAAATCAGTCTAATCTGGGGAGGTGGCCTAGGCTTTGTCTTTGGTTTTCCCCCTTAGCTCTTCTCAGGGACCCCTACAAACCTTACTGCTCATGGGTCTATACTGTATATGAAGGGAAGGGTCTTCAGTCTGGGCCCAAGCCCCGTTCTTCTCAGTTTCCCAGCTATCCTCAACCTAGTATCTTTCCAGCTATCTCACTATAGCCACAACCTCTCATATCTTCCGGCTCATGACCCCCTAAAAGCTCACACCAGACACCTTATCTGCTCTTCATCTTGCCAGAAATAGCTCTCCATATTCCAGATTCTCAACGAGGATCTGTGACAATCTCACATCAGCCACTTCTTTTCATGTCACAACCTTGACCATACTTCTTTAGCCAAGACCTCAACAGCAGCCTCCTAGGTTGTAGCCACCCCTACACACAATGATAGTTTCCCATTTTTATCCCTCCCGCTCAGGTCATATTTTCCCAGCAATGACTTTCTTGAAGTTAGCTCAAACTTCCAAGGGAGGCAGATCTTGCCTGGCAGAGCCCTTGTTTCATCCATCCCATCTTTACCTTCATAGCCCTGTGGGTTGCTGAGTTATGCAGAATACTGAAATAAATACTGGTACGCCAGGTTGGGAATCAGGACTCCTGGGGTTTTACTGAGTTGTGATGCTGGGTAAGTGCCTTGTATGTACATCCTTCCCTAAGCTGGGATTTTTATGCAGGTCCCTGGGGTTTCCTCCTGGAGCCAAACCTCTGTATCTCCCAGAAATGAGAGCAGGAGAGACAGTTAAGTGTAAGGGCAGGACTGGAGGAAGGAACAATTTATGGGAAAGGGACAAGTGTGAGACAGGAAAAGGACTGAATAGGGATAGCCCTTAAATTTAGCTGTGCTTTGGAAATCCCCAAAATGTAGCACTTGCTCCCCTCCTCTTTTTTTTTTCTAGTAGAGAGAAATGAATACAGAACACTGAAGGTGGAGAGAAGAAATATCCCTCATCCCAAAGGCTTGAGGAAGGAGCTCAAGAATGGAAATAACAAGATCTTACAGAGCCAGGATGGACTGAGGTTACACTTGGGAGAAATCCTGAGAGGGGGGAATATTAAGGATGTCTGAAGGGTTCAGCAGAACTCCAGAGGGCTTTTTGGTCACCAAGGCCCTGAGGCAGACCAGCATATGTGTTTAGCCCTGGAAGACAGCAGGGAAGAGGGGCAGACACCTTTGCCTCACACTCTTCTTTTCCTGATTCAAAAGTTAAGACTAAAGTTAGACCAGCTGCAGTCTTCTCTCTAGAATCCTGCCTTTGCCTCCTCCCTTTCTTTCCATCATACCCAGCTGGTCCCATTCTCTCTGCCAGGTGATGGTGGAACCAGCAGGTGTTAGAGTAAGGACCTTCAGGCTGTCCCCCAGCTTTCACACTTGGCCTCTTGGGGTGATTTTGATTTCCCACGGCCTCTCTCACTAGCCTTATTCCTGTGTCACGCTACCCTGACTGCTACAGACTGCTTCCTCCTACCTAACCACAACCTCACCCACTGCAGGTTCCCTTCATTCGGCTGGCTTCCCCTGCTCTGGGCCCTCTCAAGGCTGAGGGCAGTTATTTTGTCTCCAAGAGATAAAGATGTAGACACACACCCACTTGCACATGCATACACACACACACACAGAGGTTTCCCAGCCCTTAATCGTGTCTATCACTGGGAGGCTGCAGCCTGCCTCTTTAAGCTAGGGATGCTTGAAAAGACTCTCCAACTCACCAAGTCTCTTACAGCAGATCCTGACCCCAAAGCTGGAGATCAGTGGGTGAGGGGGAAGGGATCAGAGAGAGGGTGACAGGCTGAAGGCTCAAAAGGAATGAGGGGTGATGGAGGAAGCAAGAGGATGCATATTAGTGCAGCAGCCAGAGCTGGACAGGGAGGGGAGAGGCTAACGGGTACCAAGATGAACACAGGAGCCCACAGGTGAGGAGAGGGCAGGAGCTAGGTATGACTTGTGTCTCTTCAAAGAAATTGAAGAGGATGAGAGGAGAGAGCGATGGAGGGTTTGTGGGTAGAGACTAAAGAAGAGGTGGAGGAAGACAAGAGGAGAATGTGTAGAATTCAGGGACTAAGAATAAAGAAGAAGACTAGGAAATGGTCACCAATCTTGCCTCAAAGGCCAGAACCCCTCCTGCCTCCCAAAAGCCACAGAAAACATGTCCCGGACCATCAGTACCTCGCAATGAGAGTCCTTCCACTGCCGGTCACAGGGCAAGACCAGGCCTTTTCCTTCCTCAGTTTGCTTCCCCCAAACCAAGACCAGGCTCTGGTCACTAAATACCAGCAGATGTTTGCTTACTAAGTTAAGTACCTGTCGCTCCAGGGACGGTGAGGTTGGGCCTCAGAAAAACAGACATACAGAGAGAAAGACTGGGGACGGGCTCCCCTCCGGTCCCCGCCACGGTCTTTCTGAGTGCAGGGGACCCTTGGGCTGCAGCCTGAGAGTGGGGGTCTGGACTGGCAGAGATCTTGCAAGGACAGAGCCCTTTTTCTGCAGTCTCGGGCTTCAAGGGCCCCAGACACCGCCCCCCTCTCTGCCTCACAAATGTCACAACTGCCCAGAGCAGACCGAGCGCCTTCTCCAGCCCAGAGGCCCCTCTTCCTTCACACACTTTCGAGAGCACCCCACAACTTCTGAGGACACCCCACCCCCGAGTCTCATCTCTGAGCTTTTCCACTTCAGAGGCTCTTCTCTTGGAGCCGGGGACCCTCCGACCTCAGGGGTCCCTTGCAGCTCCGGAGAGCCGGTACAGCCGCTGGGAACCCACTCTCATCGAGCCTCCGCCGGCTCGCAGTGGCCCCGTCCCCGCCCCGCCCGGCCGCACCCGCCCAACTTGGACCGAGCCGAGGACCTCCCGCCCGCGGCCTCGGCAAGCAAACTTCCTCGGCCTGCGCCCAGTCCCGGGCCGGCCGGCTCCCCTCCCCGGACCCCTGCCCGCCAGCCGCGGCCGGGCCTCACCTGGTGCCCTCCCCGAGGCGGGGGAGCTGGGGGCGGCGGCAGCGGCTCCGGGCTCGAGAAGGAAGTGAGAGCCGGAGGCCGGAGGAAGTGGGGGGGCGGGGGCGGGCCGGCCGGGGCGGGGCGCGGGAGTGGGGCTGGCCGGGGCGGGGCCCGACCAGGAAGTCCGCGGGTCTCTCCCCCTTCTGCCTGGGCCACCCCCCAAGCCTCGTCCCCGGCCGGGTCCCAGGCTCCCCACTTCCCCACCTCGAGCCCTGTGGCCCCTAAGCTCTCAAGTCAGGCCTTCCAAGGTTAGGTCTCGCGCCTCCTCCTTGCCACCCCACCCAACCCAGCAGAGGCCCTACCCTAGGCGCTAGGCATTTGTCCTCTTCCCTGGTGTCTCGCCCCCACCAACCTCCGCGGGAAGATGCTGAGAAAGGCGCCCCTAGGCCTGGTGCCTTCAGCCAACCCCAGCGATCAAGTGGTGGCCAAGGCTGGGGCAGTCCCCACCCCTGCCCCGAGCCCCGGGGGAGTGCGCGGTGGTGGTGATTCAGCAATGGGAAGGCCCCAGACCCCTGGGGAGGGTGGGGAGACTGGGGGAAGAGGAGCTGGCGTCAGCACCCCGGGGAAAGACAAGATCAGCAGAGGCGGGGCCGCGGGCCCCAAAAACAGGATGTCCTGCTGTCGTCCCGCGCCCAGCGCCTCTGGGCGGCAGGGCTCTGGGGAGGGGGCGTGGTGGACGCGGGACAGGGTGCTCCCCTCGTCTTGTCTTCTTGCCCTGGCGCGCAGCTGTTGGGGCTGAAAGGCCGCACCCAGGCCTGAGGCCCAGCTTGGGCCCTGGGGACCGGCGGGTGGGTGGACTCGTGGGCGCCCTCTGGTGCGTCTGCTCCCAGGCCGTGCGCGCGGAGCTTTGACTTAAGAATCCACATCCTTCCTTCAGCACAAACTTTCTGAGCGCCTACCACGTGCAGAGCTCCGTGCTAGGTGCAGTGGAGAAAAACAGCGTTTAAAACAGGAGCCTTGTCTTCCAGAGGCTTTCGAAATAAAGAGGAAGACCGATTCCGGAAATAAATAGCTTACCCTTTCCTCATGATCCTAAAATTTGTCTTTGGTAAAACAGAATAATTTCTCTTTCATGAGGTAGTTGTGAAGATAAGAGAATGATTGTAAAAGGCCTGCTGTCAATGAGTATCTCAAAGTAAACATTCAACAATGCCTTTAAAAAAAAAAAAAGAAAAAATATATATACACTATAAGAATGAGTTTCCTAAACACAACATGTCTGCCCACATCTTTGAGTCTTTGCACATTCTATTCCCTCTGGACCTGCTGACTTCTTTCCTATATTGACTGCCAGGGGAAATAGACTGAGTCTGGCCCCAAAAGACTACTGTCCGAAGAAAAAAAAAAAGGACTGCTGTCTGATTGCCATCATCCCTCCTCCTCCTCCTCTGACAACAACAACACAGCTCCCCTTAGGCACTCCATAGTCTCTCCCAGCCATGTTCAATAGAAATTTAACATGAACCACATATGTAGTTTTAAATTGTCTAGTAATGACATTTTTTAAAAAGTAAAAAGAGACATTTTAATAATATATATTGACTTAGCCTAACACAGCCAAAATATTATCATTGAACATATCATCAATATAAAAATTATTGATTATAAAAATAAACTGGATATTTTACATTCTTTTTTGGTACTAAGTCTTTCTTTTTTTTTTTTTTTTTTTTTTTGAGACAGAGTCTTACTCTGCTGCCACGGCTAGATGCCGTGTTGTTAGCCTAGCTCACAGCAACCTCAAACTCCTCGACTCAAGCGATCCTTCTGTCTCAGCCTCCCGAGTAGCTGGGATTACAGACATGTGCCACCATGCTCAGCTAATTTTTTCTATATATTTTTTTTAGTTGGCCAATTAATTTCTTTCTGTTTATAGTAGAGATGGGGTCTTGCTCTTGCTCAGGCTGGTTTAGAACTCCTCACCTTGAGCATTACAGCTGTCTCTGCCTCCCAGAGTGCTAGGATTACAGGCATGAGCCACCTTGCCCTGCCCTAAGTCTTTCAAATCTGGTATGTATTTTACACTACAGTATGTCTCAATTTGGCTAGACACATTGCAAGTAGTCAATAGCAATGTGGGCCAGTGGCTACTGTATCAGTGGTGAAGTTGGAGGCTCTATCAGATTAGTGCTGGTGAGTGATTCTGAGTGGATGAATTAATTCTCCAAGATGCTTCCCCAGAAGCCTCCCCTGACCTCCCAGGCAGAGTTTGAGTCTCTTTCTTCCTCTTTGGTCCCCATAGCTCTTGAGACAAACTCCCTTCTATAGAGGAGGGAAGATCAAGAAGGACAAGAGGAAAATCTCGTTTTTCTCCTTACCCCGTTGGCAGCACATGACTGGTACTTGGTGTTGAGTGAATGAAGAAAGGATTTTGAGTACTATCAATGAGAGGTTTAGAGAAGGACTATACACTAAAACAGTTTCCATGAAGCCACTGAAAATTATATCCGAGAACAGTTTTCTTGTTTTTTTTTTTTTTTCTTTGAGACAGGACCTGGCTATGTTGCCTAGGTTGGCCTCCGAAATAGCTGGGACTATAGGTGTGTACTACCACACGCAGCTCCAGAACAATGATTTTTTAGCTGTGTTCCTAGAATTCCCTTCCTAGGACTTGAGGGTAGGAAAATAGTATTTCTCTAGACTCCCTTCCCTTCAACTAGGGAAGGTTTGCTTTTATCTGATTTATATACTGGTGTTCTGGATAAAAAACTCATTAGATAAAAAAAAGTTTCCTGCAAAAAATATTTGAAAATCTATTTAGGCATATAGTGGTAAAAGTAGGGTACACATTAAGTGCGGTAGATCAAAAGACTGGATTGGCAGCCTGGAGTTGGCCATGGTGGCATACATCTGTAGTCCCAGCTACCCTGAAGGCTGAGGCATGAAGATCACTTGAGCCTAGGAGTTCAAAGCTGCAGTGAGCTATGCTTGGGCCTCAGTGACAGAGCAAGACTTTTCTCTTAAAAAAAAGAAAAACAAAGTAGATTGCCAGCCTGAGATCAGACTGCATTTCCTGAGCCTCTGAATATCTTGTGCTTGCCTAGCCCGGGTTTAGGAGGGACATATGACTTGGCTTTGAAGATCTCGAGATTTAGTGGGATATGATACTTTGCATATGAAGCTACCAGAGGAGGAAAGAGCCCAGAGCTGGGTTTCAGAAGACCTTGAAGTTTAGTCTTGGCTCAGCCAGACACACTATTAAGATTTTAGGCTAGGCCCCACCCTTCTCTGGGTCTCAGACTCTTCCACTGGAAAACAAGGGGGATGAACTAGATGATACCTTTGAGCTTTGACCTTCCATGATATACTCTTCAGGATAATAATTAAGCAATTAAGGTTTATGTATATAGCATATTGCTCATAGTTCTTTAATACCATTTAGGTCATCGTGCTTCGTGCTCCAGTAAATTGTGTCTGTGCTTAATGTCTGTCTCCCCCACTGACTATAATTCCTTTGAGGTTGTGTCTGATTCATCTGTGTGTCCACACATTAGGCCTGATGCAGGCAGGCCTGAGCATACATTTGCCTTCAGTAAACATCAGTGGAGTTAAACTGCTTTAATAAAGTACTAACGTGTAAAACCACCAGAGTCTAGGTAACTTGGAGCCACTTTTGTGGCATAGATAAACGAAGGGCAGATAAGGCTAGAGGAAAGGGAGTCAGAAGTGGGCAGGTGGAACTGCCTCCTTCTTGAAGGAGGAGCAATGCTGACCTGAAGAGGGCAGGAAGAGGGCACACAAGAGCTGTTTCTTTTTCCTACTCTCTCACTAGCTTTCCCTGAATAGGTGAGTTCTTGGTAGGTGGTGTGCATGTATACTCACAAGCAGCTGAGAGATAAGGACACTTAACCTGGACATTTAAAAGTAAGACAAAGGCTGGGCGCGGTGGCCCACGCCTGTAATCCTAGCACTCTGGGAGGCCGAGGCGGGCGGATTGCTCGAGGTCAGTAGTTCGAAACCAGCCTGAGCAAGAGCGAGACCCTGTCTCTGCTATAAATAGAAAGAAATTAATTGGCCAACTAATATATATATATAAAAATCAGCCGGGCATGGTGGCACATGCCTGTAGTCCCAGCTACTCAGGAGGCTGAGGCAGAAGGATTACTTGAGCCTAGGAGTTTGAGGTTGCTGTGAGCTAGGCTGACGTCACGGCACTCACTCTAGCCTGGGCAACAAGCGAGACTCTGTCTCAAAAAAAAAAATAAAATAAAAGTAAGACAAGACCACCCATGGTAGCTCATGCCTGTAACCCTAGCGTTTGGGAGGCCAAGGTGGGAGGTTCACTTGAGGCTAGGAGTTTAAGACCAGCCTGAGCAAAAGTGAGACCCCATCTCTCCAAAAAGTAGAAAAATTAGCCAGGCATGGTGGCATGCATCTGTAGTCCCAGCTATTTGGGAGGATCGCTTGAGCCCAGGAGTTTGAAGTTGCCCTGAACTATGATGATACCTTGGCCCACAGCACTCTAGCCCAGGTGACAGAGCAAAGAGCAAGATCTTGTTTCCAAAAAAAAAAGAAGAAGTAAGACAACATATGAAAGCACTTGGTGGGGTAGAAGTGTAGGATAGAGATCACAGACAGGTTCTAGAGCCAGACAGACCAGGACTCAAATTCTGGTAGTAACACTGACAGTATGGCCTTTGACAAATCACATGACCTCTCCCATTCATTCCTTCAATGCATATTTATTTAACCAGGCATATTGTTACACGTCAATGATGAAATGGAGAAAACATAGAGAAGTCCTTACCCTGATGTAACTAGCAAGGGAGACAGATCTTAAACAGGTAATCATACAAAAGTACTGTGCTATAAGAACATATAATAGAGCCAACTTCTCAGTTTTAGTTTCATTCCAAAATGAGAATGACAGGCCAGGAATGGTGGCTCACACCTGAAATCCTAGCACTCTGGGAGCCTGAGGAAGAAGGATTGCTTGAGCTCAGAAGTTCAAGACCAGTCCGAGCAACATCTCTACTAAAAATAGAAAAATTAGCTGGGCATTGTGGTGCGTGCCATGTAGTGCCAGCTGCTCAGGAGGTTGAGGCAGGAGGATCTCTCTTTTTTTTTTTTTGAGACAGAGTCTCACTTTGT
The DNA here is from genome assembly GCF_040939455.1 of Microcebus murinus. Classification (NCBI taxonomy): domain Eukaryota; kingdom Metazoa; phylum Chordata; class Mammalia; order Primates; family Cheirogaleidae; genus Microcebus; species Microcebus murinus. The sequence continues at coordinate 57,675,165 of NC_134107.1, read as the reverse complement.
TGCCCAGGCTACAGTGAGTGCCATGGTGTCAGCCTAGCTTACAGCAACCTTAAACTCCTGGGCTCAAGCAATCCTTCTGCCTCAGCCTCCCAAGTAGCTGGGACTACAGGCATGTGCCACCATGCCCGGCTAATGTTTTTTCTATATATATTAGTTGGCCAATTAATTTCTTTCTATTTATAGTAGAGATGGGGTCTCGCTTTTGCTCAGGCTGGTTTTGAACTCCTGACCTCGAGCAATCCGCCCGCCTCAGCCTCCCAGAGTGCTAGGATTACAGGCGTGAGCCACTGTGCCCGGCCAGAAGGATCTTTTAAGTCCAGGAGTTTGTAGTTGCAGTGAGCTATAATGATGCCACTGTACTCTAACCAGGGTGACAGAGTGAAACTGTCTCAAAATAAACAAACAAATAAATAATAGCTGTGATTTTATTTTATTTTATTTTTTTATGATGTGACATAATTTAGATCCATCTTACAAAGGAAGAAATTAAGACTGATAAACTCAATTTTCCTATTTGTAGGTGTTCTTATCTGTAAAATGGAGATAATACTATGTGTCTCATACCATTGTTATATTAATTCAGTTAACAAGTGTAAAGCACATGTAAAACATATCTAAGTATCATACATATCTAAGTTGTTTTGTTAAATTATTATTCAGTAACTTGTCCAGGATCACAAAGCAAATAGATGATAAAGATGAGAATTAGAAGAGGAAGAAGGGAGAGGACTGGGAATACCAAATCATTTAAGTATGTATAGTTGAGTCATTCTTAGAACACCAGGACTGAACATGGAGTAATTTCCCAGAGGGGATTATGCTAGATGATGTGGGTACCACTCAGTTTGGAAAATCTCAAAGATGTCTTGGAGGCAAACAGGACAATTACTGTTCTGTCTGCTTGGGAGAAGGGAGTGTCTTGGAGGAGTGGGCATAGCCATTGTTCCTACTTCTCTCATCCACTTAGTTCATTGAAAGAGTCAAGAACATGGATCAGAGGGCATGACTCTAGAACTTTGTTTAATCTGTCACTCCTTGTTAGTTCTTTCTGTTATCTCCTGTTTGGCCCATCAAAGCCCACAAAATAGGACATTAGGTTTGTATTTGGGGGTAGCAATGAAGAGGAGCCTGTTCTACTACTTGGGCAGGCTGAGAGAGAGGAGACCAAAGGATCAAGAGGAGCCCCAAGAAGGCTGAGTCCCTCAAGCCACAACAGAGACCAAGGAGAATTCATATTTAAGATTAGCCCAGGCCGGGCACGGTGGCTCACACCTGTAATTCTAGCAATCTGGGAGACTGAGGCGGGTGGATTGCTTAGGGTCAGGAGTTCGAAACCAGCCTGAGCAAGAGTGAGACCCCCGTCTCTACTATAAATAGACATTAATTGGCCGACTAATATATATAGAAAAAAATTAGCTGGGCATGGTGGTGCATGCCTGTAGTCCCAGCTACTCGGGAGGCTGAGGCAGTAGGATTGCTTTAGCCCAGGAGTTTGAGGTTGCTGTGAGCTAGGCTGATGCCACGGCACTCACTCTAGCCTAGGAAACAAAGCAAGACTCTGTTTCAAAAAAAAAAAAAAAAAAGATTAGCCCAAAGGGGCTGGACTGGGGCTAGGCAGAAGACCCTTGTGGACCACTGATGAGCTACAGGAGCTGGAGTTCAGTGAGGAGTAGTCTGGGAAGACTCATTTGGAAGCTACCAGTGCACTGGTAGGTGAGATTAGTTCAGGACCTTTCTCCTCCCCCAGCATCTCCACCCCTCTCTTACGGGGGAACTGAGTTAGCTTTAACATTTTGACCTTGTGAAAAGATGGGAGAATTAATCAAGAGAAAAATCTGAAAACATCACGGAGGTATGGAGAAATTAATGTTTATTTGTTGTACCCTTGGGCAATTTCCTAGCTGCTCTACATGCATCATCTCATCTAATCCTCACAATCCCACAAAGCACTCAGTATTTGTCATTCTCATTTTATTTTATTTTTCTGAGACAGAGTTTTGCTCTGTTGCCTTGAGTAGAGTGCAACGGTGTCATTGTTACAGACGCATGCCACCACGCCCAGCTTAGTTTTCTATTTCTTGTAGAGTTGGGGTCTTTTTTGCTCTTGCTCAGGCTGGTCTCGAACTGCTGACCTCAAGCAATCCTCCTGCCTTGGCCTCTCAGAGTGCTAGGATTACAGGCTTGAGGCAGCCTGCTCGGCCACAGCTATTATTTAGACTTGGTCTGTCTTGTTTCCTCACCTGATCATTTAATTAATCACCAGAGATTTCTCAAATATGGACCCTTTCCTATTCCCAAAGTTATTGCTGAAATTAAACTTCATAATTACTCCTCAGGTCTTGCCCACGGTCACACAGCTAATATGAAGGTTAGCTGGGTTTCCAGCACAGGTCTGTCTGACCATCTCACTTGTCTCCAGCTTCTTCCACCAATCCATTCTCAACACAATCACCAGAATGGTTGTTGCAAATTACAGATGACTGATCTTGTTGTAATTCTTTAATGGCTCTGAAATTCCTTGAAGAATAGTAAGAGGCACCATTTATTGAGCATATTACTTGATGCTAGGCACTATTCTAATTGCCTTATACTTATTAACTCATCTAAGCCTTACAGAATCCTCCTTTTTTCAGATGAAGAAACTGAGGCCAGAAAGGTTGAGTAACTTGCTCAGAGTCATACAGCAGACAGAGCTTGGATGCGAGTCTAGGTAGCCTGATTCCATAACCCCCCTACGCACCCACCCACCCACCTACAATCTCTATGCCTCTGAGTCTGCACAGTTTCCCTAACTGCTTGAGGCAGTTACTTGTATCTCCTCTGGGCTCTCTCACCTGCCCCTGTATAACCCCCCCCAAGACATTATCAACAAGTACCAATCATCATTACCTCTTCAAATATATTTTTTCTCTAAAAACTGAGCTTTTTGAGGGTAGGAACTAGAGCTCAGTTTCTACCCTCAAATATGAATAGATGCTCAGTAGATGTTAAATGAATGAATGAACATTGCAAACAAGGTTCTAGAACTGATTCTGGATGAGTAGATGATTCTCTGTGTGAAACTAGCCTAAAAAAAGAGTTGTTGGTGACATTCCCTGTCCAGCCAGACCTTGGGCAACTTTTCACTGATAGCTATGCTTTCCATTTTTGGACACCAGGGAGCGCCACTAATGAGACAGCCCAAACTCAAAGATTCCTGAACTTTTCTGAGCAGATTTAGGACTCTTCCACCAAAATTTCTCTCATTTTCCAAATGAAAGCTATTGGTAAGCAGAAACCCTGTGGTGTAAAGAAAGACAGTTAGGCTGCTGTATAGAGCACACATCATTCATTCACTTAGCAAAACGTTTATTGAGTACCAGCTATGTACTCGGCAACCTATCCTGTGAAAATATAAAGATGAATGAAATGCAGTCCTTGATGAGTTCAGAGGCTAATGGAGGAAGATGGATACTTAAATAATCCTAATCCAGTTATATAAGTGCTCTAAGGTATAGCAGAAGACTGTAGAGACAGAGCAAGTCAGGGAAGGTGCCAAATAAAGGGGTGAATTTTTAGTTGGGTCTTCTTTTCTAAATCATAACCCTTGGTTCATGATATTCCGCCATCATTGATTAAGGCATGGATGCTTTTATTTCACTTACACTGAGATTCTAAGGATGGGGAAGAAGCCCCAAAGGAAAGAAAAAAGACAAACTTGGTTCTTACCTTGCCCCTTCATCTCCTTGCCTCAGTTTCCTTATCTATAAAATGAGTACAGCAGTTTCCTCTTACCCTTGGGGGATATGTTCCAAGATCCCCAGTGGATACCTGAAACCGCCAATAGTGCCAAATCCTGTGTATACTGTTTTTTCCAATACAAACATGTACCTATCTTAAAATTTAATTTATAAATTAGGCAGAATAACAGATTAACAACTACAATAATAAAATGAAACAATTATGATAATATAATACTGTAATAAGAGTTATGTAAACATGGTATCTCTCTCTCTCTTAAAATATCTTATTGTACTATACTATTTTCAGATTGCTGTTGACCTTGGGTAACTGAAACAGTGGAAAGTGAAACCACACATAAGGAGGGAATACTGTATAGTGTCTGTCTTATCTAGCAGAGCTGCAGTGAGGAAGAGATGAGATAATAGATGTGAAAGTTGTTGCAAATAGTGGAATAGGGGCATAAGAATTAGTTAATCCAATTTGATTTGACCTACATTTTCAGAATATCTAAGCAAGGCCCTATGAGTGTTGCAAGGGAGATACATCTGGCACATGGTAAAGGCTTGGTGTGTAGGTATAGAAAAGACAGAGATGAGGAAAAGGAAAAGCTTTCTGTTTCCTTCTGAGGATTAAAATGTGGTGAGGGGTTCCTGCAGAGGCCATACTCACACAAGGACACACCAGAGGGACTACTGAGGTGAGGGCCACAGCTTTTTTTCTTTTTTTTTGAGACAGGGTATTGCTTTGTTGCTGAGGCTAGAGTATGCAATGGGCACACTCAAAATAGCTCACTATAATCTTAAACTTCTGGGCTCAAGTGATCCTTCTGCCTCAGCCTCTTGAGTAGCTAGGACTATAGGCATATGCCAACTCACCTGGCTAATTAAACATTATTATTATTTTTTTTTATAGAGACAGGGTCTTCCTATGTTGCTCAGGCTGGTCTCGAACTCCTGGCCCCAAGTGATCCTCCTACTTTAGCCTCTCAAAGTGCTGGGATTATGGGCATGAGCCACCATGCTTGGCCCGGGTCATAGTTTATGATCCAGAAAGATCCATGAGGTTTCAGAATTTTCCTATTTTGCAGAATATTAAAGCTAATGGGATCAATAATCTAGTAGCTGCCCATTCTATAGCTGGAGAGACTGAGATCCAGAGGGGAACTGACTTTTCCAATGTCACATCATAATCTTGGAGGCATATAGGAGACCAGAATGCTCCTCCTATTGCCTAGACCTTGGCTTTAGCTCCCAGACACCATTTATTTTTAACTGTAGTAAAATATATATAACATAAATTTTACCATTTACCATCTTAATCATTTTTAGGTATATAGCTTAATCATGTTAAAGACATTCACATTGCTGTGCAACCAATCTCCAGAACTCTTTTTACCTTGAAAAACTGAAACTATACCCATTAAACAACTCCTTCTTTTTTTTAATTTTTACATTATTTTTATTTTTTTCCCCCAGTTTGCTATGAAATAATTACCTTGATAAACAACTCCTTATCCTCCCTTCTCCCAAGACTCTGGCAACCACCACTCTGTTTTCGGTCTCTACGAATTTGACGATTCTAGGTACATCATATAAATGAAATTACAGTATTTGTCTTCTTGTGATTGGCTTATTTCACTTAGCATCTTGTCCTCAAGTTTTATCCATGTGGTATCATGTGTCAGAATTTCTTTCTTTTTAAAGGCTATGTAATACTTCATTGTATGTATACACCATATTTTGTTAATACATTCATACGTGAATGCTTGGGTTGCTTCTACCTTTTGAGTGAATAATGTTGCTATGAACATGGGTATACAAATATTCCTTAGAGATCCTGTTTTCATTTTTTGGGTATTATGCAGGGACTTGGTGGATCATATGGCAATTCTATTTTTTTCTTGAGACAGAGTCTCACTCTCTTGCCTGGGCTAGAGTGCCATGGCATCAGCCTAGTTCATAGCAACCTCAAACTCCTGGGCTCAAACAATCCTCCTGCCTCAGCCTCCCGTGTAGGTGGGACTACAGGCATGTGCTACTATGCCCGGCTAATTTTTTCTATTTTTAGTTGTTTGGCTAATTTCTTTCTATTTGTAGTAGAGACGGGGTCTCGCTCTTGCTCAGGCTGGTCTCGAACTCCCGAGCTCAAGCAACCCTCCTGCCCAGCCTCCATTTTCTCTTAATGACAATCTGGCAATACTGGGACCACCTTTCTGTCTGCTCTCCACAGGGCCCACCACTTTTGATCTAACCTACTTTTCTCAATTGTACTACCTACCTGCCCACTTTGTCATTTGAGTTTAAGACCCCTGGTACTGAGAATAGGTCTAGTAGAATAGGTCAGGGACTCAGCTTCTGTTCTGGCCCAATTTTCCAGCATGTAGTTGTTACTCAATACAATAAATATTTGAGTGATCAAATGAATTAACTAATGTCAACTAGCTTATACTAAGCACTTACAATGTGCAGAGTCTATGGCTGGATCCTAGTGTCACAGGGACAATTAAGGCACAGCTGCTGACCTCTGAAAATTCACAGTCACTAACTACTCACTCATGACACCACAACACTGACGTGTGTATGGTCCAATTTTGGCCACAGACTGATTTTGAAGGGGTAGTCAGAGTAGGGGATTCTAAGGTGGAGACATCAAGCTGTGTGGAAGAATGAGAGATCAGTTCTATGATGAGAGGGGGGCTCGGAAGTGTTTCAGGCAGAAGCAACAGCAGATACAAAGTCTGTGAGGTGGCTGAGTGTGATGTGTTTAGGAACCTGCAGAAAGCCAATGTGAAAGGAGCTTAATAGAGTGGGGAGAGTGGTAGTAGATGACGTTAGACATGTATTTTTATATCAACAGCCTAACCCATAAGCCAGGCAGCTGTTGGACAAATCCGTGTTCCCGGTCTTCAAAGGGCTTGCTCAGAACAGGTAGCTGGCTTACACCGTCAGAGGAGGGACTGGACCTAATCCCTTCCCCTGCCTCTGGTGCCAAGGACAGGGTAGGGCACAGAGGAGGTTTCAGTAAAGATTTGCTGACAGCATGCTTGAGAAGAGAACAGGAAGTGCAGGCTTTGTTGAAGGAGGCTCAGGCGTGGCTCTCTCTTCATTGGGGCACTCGTTTTCAAGTCGCCAACACCTTCTCCAAGTGACACAGGAAGCTGGGATAGTGAGATACAGGAAGGAACCGGCCACAGACCCTGTGGAAAAACCTCAAGGGGGAGGGGGCTTGCGGGGCAGGTAGGAAAACCGGTTGTGAGAGCTAAGGGAGGGCATCCCACTTAAGCTTGGACGCGGGGAGGGGGGTGTCAGGAAGACAGATGACGCCTGTTAGCCCAGACTCAAGGGATGGGTAGGGGAATTTTGCTTAGAGTGGTCTGGAGATTTCATTTTGCTCTCTGGAATACTTCCTCTGAAAACGCTCACAGGCCCTAATGAGCCTCCTCCGGGGCGGGTCCTAGCTTCACTCCCAACCGTCTGCAAAGGAGCAGGCCCTCCCCTGAGCGCAGTCCTGTCTACAGTACCCAGATTTTCCCACCAGGGGCCGCTGCGCACGGGAGACGAAGCGCGCGGGTTCCTAAGCCGCAGAGAGGCGGAAGCCGATTGGTTGTAAAAGCGGCTGGAAGGCGGAGCCTGGGAAGCCGGCCGGGAGTTGGGGGCTGGGAGCTCGCCCCCTGGCCAAAGCGGGCAGAGGAGCTGTTGCCTCATGAGGCTCCCGGGGAGGCTATCGTTGTGTCGGGGTCGTCTGTCCAGCCCGGCTCTAGAGCTGAGGCGAGTAGAGCAACACCGCGGCCCGGAGATCTGGGCAGGGCAGCTGCTGCCGCCGCAGGCCTGAGTTACCTGAGCAACTGCGTGTCAGGGGCCCGCCTGCTGGCGGGCGGTTAGCGCGGGAGACTCTCGTGGGGGAAGGGGTGGCCGGAACTTGGTCCTAGGCGCGGGACAGGGGTCCTGGCGAAGACCTGCGCGGGTCAGGGGGCCGGGAGAGCCCGCCGGGGCTCGGGGCTCCGGGGCAGCCGTTTCCCACTGGTTTATTCCGGGATAAACCCGGGCACTGGGGCGGGCCCGGGCTTCGCTGGGGGCCGGGCGGCGCGGGGCGGGCCCGCGGGAGAGCACGCCCCCGCCCGCCCCGGGCCAGCCCCGCGCCGCCCGCCAGCTTGGGGAGCTGCTGTCCCGGGCCTGGCCGGTGCGCGTCTGCCTGCTGGACCTGGGCACCGCCGGCCGCCTGGGCACGGGACTGGGTGGGGGCGCTGACCTCGGCCTAGGAGGCCTAGGATCCGGGAGACGCCCGCGTCCGCGGGGGCCTGCAGGTCGCACGCCTTCCCCGAGCTTCTGCTGCTCGCAGCTTCTCGGCAGGGCGAGGTCAGGTGCCCCCCTCCTCGCCTGTCTCCTCTTCTCTTCCTCCCCCACCTCTGTGCCCGCTGGAGTTCCTGCCCGCCCCCTCCCGCAGGGGTGTAGCAGGCTGCAGAGCTGACAGCGGCCCGGCAGCCACCCTGCCCAAACTCTCCGGAAGCAGCCCGAGCTCAGGCCGCCACAGCCCCGGTGGACCCACTATTGGACCGGAGGCGCCGGCCCTCCTCCCGCTCCCAAACTTGGAGCACTTGACCTTTGGCTGTCGGTGGAGGCAGGCCCACGGGTGGCTGGACAGCTGCGGCGCCGCGAGGGCATCTTGCCTGGGGACCATCCACTGCATTCTCGGGCTCCTGGCTTTGCCTCTGGGACCCGAAGGTGTCCACATTAGGCGCATGTTGACTGAGACCTAGAGTCATGGACGTGTGTGCCCGTCTTGCCCTGTGGCTCCTCTGGGGGCTCCTCCTGCATCAGGGCCAGAGCCTCAGCCATAGTCACAGCGAGAAGGCGACAGGAGCCAGCTCCGGGGCCAACTCTGAGGAGTCCGCTGCAGCAGGTAAGGCCTTCCTGCAGGCTGGACTGGGTTGGGGGCTTTGACTCAACTGAGTGGCTGGAGTGGGCAAGTTGAAATCTAGGTTTGTACATGTGAGGTTGATGGAAGATCCACACATGGCACTGCCTGTTCCCAGTCAGTAGTCCACGAAGTTCTTTCTATTGAGGAGTCGTGGCTAATGTCTTTGTGTCTCCTGAACAACTTTTCTTATCCCTCCTCAGGATGTTTTTCACAGTGAGAAGCCGCCTTTGGGGGACCTTGACCTTTCAGATGAGCAAGGAAATACCCCATCTCAGGACTATTTGTCTGGAAGAATGGCCTGGCCGGATGATAAGTCCATTGCTCTTAGCCAGTTTCAGCACTTAGCAACACAGGGAAGGTTGGGGCTGCTTGGGTTGGAAGGGGAAAGTCAGGGCTGGGCTAGCTCTGTTGCCTGATAGCCTGGTGTTCAGGTGTGCCTTTCTATTCCAACAACCGTGGGAACCCTAGTCCCTCCCTTCCCTTAGGTAATCTGCTGTCTTTTGGCTGTGCCCATTTGAAATATCAAAGCAGTTCCTTAGAAGGAATTCTATTTGCCACCAGGGTGTTAAATGGCCTTTTCCTGACATAGACATGATATAATTCCTGAGACCACTTGTTGACTTACTCTGTTTCTTCTGACTGATGAGGGTGGCGATTCCATGTTACTTTTGATCTGTCCTGGTTTTTCTTATGCTCTGTGGAGCCTTATCAGGCAGCAGGAGCCCTGGTGTACTCTTGCAGTAGAAAGGAACACTTAAAATCCAGTTGTTTTACATAAGGCTTAGAAGAAGATCGGTTCTGTTTTCCCATTTTTCTCACCCTGTCACTGTGATCTGCCAAAGCTATGGCCTGCAGAGTGGGGAGAGGTTATAAATGAGTTGTTTCTGAGGATCGGCAAACTCAGTGAGGCGATGGCTTAGTAAATACCTGATTCAAGTAGGAAAAGGAAATATAGGACATGGTGGCTGGAAAGTTTCATGGATGGATCCAGAGGTTGGCTTTGGTGGTAGACCCTTTTTTGAGCAACTTGCTTTTAAGTTCTAGATATTCCAAGGGGGCTGGTTTCCAAAGGAGTCCAGGGTTGCCCTGTGTATATAAGCATGGTACCTGGGCTATTGATTTAAAGATAGATCCTTGCTGGGTGTAGTGGCTTACACCTATAATTCCAGAGCTCTGTGGGGCCAAGTTGGGAGGATCACTTGAGGCCAGGAGTTTGAGACCAGCCTGGGTAACATAGTGAGACCCAGTCTCTACAAAAAATAAAAAAATTAGTTGAGCATGGTGGCATGGGCCTGTAGTCCTAGCTGAGTTGGGAGGCTGAGGCAGGAGGATCCCTTGAGTCCAAGACTTCGAGGTTATAATGAGCTATGATTGCACCATTCCAGACACTCCAGCTGAGGTGACAGAGGGAGACCCTGCCTCTTAAAAAAAAAAAGGAATAAATAAAGATAAGTCCTTCTTGCATATTAATCCAGTCTGTCCATAGGAGTGTCCCTGGCCCCGGAAACTCAGCTCAAAGTTTGGTTCTTATTGGGTTATGAAGGGAAAGACTAGTGGGTAAATGTAGGTTGAACTGTGAAGTAGACCTCAGGAGCCTCTCTGCTGTCCCAGTGACATTCTTGTTTATAATTGATAATATGTACTTTTTTCACTCCAAAATATGAGTGCCTCACATAAAATGAATACTTTTTGGTTGGGGGAGGTGTTCTATATTTTAGATTTAAGCTTAAGGGATGAAGTTTTGAGTTTTAGGCATTAGCTAGCTATTAGGAAGTTGTTTTTAGTACTAAGGAAAGAGGCATTTCAACATCCCTCAGGACCACCCATGACTCGAGCCTTTTGTTTTTTTATCATTTCCCCCACTCTGAGGGACTTGAGCTTATGGAGACAGCCCTCCACACAACACATTTCAGAGGCTTGGCTTTGCTGATTATACCACTTAAGCTTCTATTTTATTAATAGTTTTTTCTTGCTCTCAGTTCAGAAATTGGTTTCTGTTGCCACAATAATAGTGAATTCCAGGGAGGAAAGTCTCAGAGAGAGAGAGAGAGAGAGAGAGAGAGAGTGAGAGAAACTGTAGGTGCTGTGAATAGCCATGGTATGTGGGATCCTGGGGGTCCCAACACTATTGTTCTGGTAGGTTGTCCCCTTGGGTCTGTCTGAGACTTTGACTCAGACAGGGACTTATTTTTGCAAAGAGGTAGCTCATAGACTGGGCTCTGCACAAGTTCCTGGCTGTAACCAGGAACTCTTACAGCCTTTCCGGCCCCTCTGTGTCCCCAGAACACAGGAGGAGTTTTACTTGCTCTTAAATCAGATTCAACATACCCAGGCAATTTGTGTATTCTCTACAGTTTATATTTTACAATTATACAGCTATTTTTCCAACAGAGTCTCACAATAGCCCTATTAGAATGCAGAGCAGGTAGTATTATACCTGTTTTTTATGGGTGAAGAATCTGGGTCCTGTGCTCCATCGTATAGGCAGGTCTTCTGATGCTTAAGTCCTGGACTTCTTCCATCTTCTCAGATCCTGCCCTGTTAAAGGAGTGCTAGGCAGGGCCAGAGAATATTGCTTTACTTCTAGCAATTGGGAGGGCCCTGGTGACTCTAGTTGAGCACCAAGAAAGGGCTGCTGTTTTCTACTCTGGAGAGTCTTTTGTAGGGGCCCAGAGAATTTGATTTTTTCTCTTTTGGATGTATATACCCATTTGTGTCTTTTTAGTCAGTTAAAATGTTTGATTCTAAGAAGGATTTAGTTACAATGCTTATGGCTTTACTAGGCATACAGTAAACACTATTGAGAGCCTGACCCTGCAGTGAGACAGGTGCTCTGCCACAAGGCTCTCTCACTGCTCAGTGGAAAGGCCATTCCTGTCACTGTTTTTTGTTTTTTTTTAGGGTGAGGGTGGGGGGGAGAGGGTGGGGGGGGAGGGTTGGGGGGAAGGGTGACTGTTTGGTTCTTTAATACCTATATACCCAGCCGTGCTAAGTCATTTTTTTAGTAAAGATCTGTGCCTGGCTATGCTACTCTGGGGACTGCATTTCTGAAACTGGTATGAAACAGTTGCTTGCAATTTCCCTTAGATGCTGGGTGCCTTGCCTTCAGAAACTCAAAATGTTTTCTGTGCAATGTGTGTGAGGATCTTCAGGTGGAGTCTGGAGTTGTTACTGGCAGTGCTGGAGGTATTAAAGGCCTCTAATGAGGAACTGGGGTTTGGTTCAATATAGCTAGAACAGGGGCCGTGGGGGATAGGCATCTAGATGGTGTTCAGAGTACAGGCTGGCTTCTCAGTCAACCCCTGATGGAGTGACAGGCCAGAACCCTGCCTGCCCCCACCCCCGCATCTAGTTGCTGCTGCCTCCAAGGCTATAAATGGCCTGGCCATCTTGGTAGCTATGCTAATTTTAGCTAAGGGTGGCTCCAGGAACTGGGTTGGGGCCAAGAGCAGGTGGGTGGGGCTTTGCTGAATCTAGTACTGGGGGCTGGGGAGAGGGACACATTAATCCTGAGGTAGCCAGGATATCATCTGCTCCCAGGCTTCAGCTCTGACAATCACTCTTAGCTAGGTTAATTGATTCAGCAAATATCAAACAGAGCCAGCTCATGTGCTATTTATTCAACAAGTATTTGAGTGCCTGCTCTGGGCCAGGTACTTTGTTTCCTGTGGAGATACAAGGATGAACAAATGAGACATGTTCCTTCCCTCATAGAAGTTATAGTCTTGTTGGGGAGACAGAAAATAAACATAAACAAATATATTATCTTGTGGTAAGTGGCATGGAAGACAACATAAACAGGGTGCTGTCATGAAGAATGGGAGGGGAACAGAGATCTACTTAAAGCTGGAACTTAATGTCTAGTTGGACAGATTAATATAACAGCATCAATAGTAATAGCAACTGACTTTTTTTAGTGCTTACTATGTGGTGGGCACTATTCTGAACATTTTATTTCATTTAATTCTTTTTTTTTTTTTTTTTTTTTGAGACAGAGTCTCGCTCTGTTGCCTGGGCTAGAGTGCCATGGCATCAGCCTAGCTCACAGCAACCTCAAACTCCTGGCCTCATGCAATCCTTCCGCCTCAGCCTCTTGAGTAGCTGGGACTACAGGCATGTGCCACCATGCCTGGCTAATTTTTTCTATATATTTTTAGTTCTTCAGCTAATTTTTTTTCCATTTTTAGTAGAGACGGGGTCTTGCTCTTGCTCAGGCTGGTTTCGAACTCCTGACCTCTAGCAATCCTTCCGCCTCTGCCTCCCAGAGTGCTAGGATTACAGGCATGAGCTACCACACCTGGCCTATTTCATTTAATTCTTAAAGCTATCCTGTGTAATAGGTATAATTAACCTCACTTTATAGGTGAGCAAATTAAATCATTTTAAGGTTACACAAATAGTAAGGAAAGCCAGAGTTTGAACCCAGGTAGTCTGATTTTTCTCTCTGCCTCTCCCAAGCCATACATTCTCTCAAAACTTTGTGATAAATGCTGTAATAGAGGTATTGTATATATATACAAAAAGTTGTGGGAAGCCCAGGAGTGATTAACTTTGCCTGGGAGAGCTGGGGGAGGCTTTATAGTTCCCATAATTTTTCTCAGATCTGCAGTTGGGGGGGGATGAAAAGTGGCTGCCCAGCTCAAAAGTTAAGAGACAGAAATTTCAGTTAGTTCAGCCCACCTATTTTTACATATGAAGAAGCTGGTGTCCAGAGAGGCATTAAATAGAAGTTTCACAGTGGATTTTTGATAGAACTAGACGAGGACATGGGAGTCAAGGACCCAAACTTAACCAGTTATTCAATTTACAAGTCTAAATAATGAGAGTATATTGCTTGCTTTGCACTGTGGAAGGAACTTAGGGCTACTGAAGAAGTCTAAGTCTGGTAGGGCCATATATATCTATGGAGTATTAAATATAGTTTAATGCATGGCTTAATGAAATCCAAAATCAGGCAGTATATACAGTGTAGGCTAAGGGTTAAAAGATATCTGTGTGGGCTTGGTTAGGCTGAGGTGGAGTGCTTCCTGTAAAGGAGGGGTTGGGTGAGGCAGAAGAGGACAGAAGAGAGAGTAGTTTGATTTGAGGGTGGTTAGAGGAAAGGGGGCATTGTGGATGTTAGGGTCACAAGTATGAGCATATGGGGTCTCACTGCTGGCTGGATGATAACTAGGCAGAGTTGCTTCACTGTTGGCCAGCTATCTCACATGAGCACCTGTAGATAGGAAGATTGCAGCCATGTGTGACCTAGCAGTGGTTCACTAATTACCGTAATTTTGAAGTAATGATGAGTGTAAATAGTATTTTGAGATATCTGTAACAATGTAATATGATATGAAAATGTTATGATTTCTTTTGATGACAAAAATCACAGATACTGCTAATAATATTGTGGTTGGTTGCCTATATGTATAATTGAAGGAAATGCTAACTTTCAGTAAGAGAATATTGAAAATAAACATGTAACTTCTTTCCCAAACAAGTTTGAAGGGCCCTGAATTCTATCTATGGCCCCTTAGGGATGTGGGGCCTTCATGTTAAGAACTCTTGTTCTTTGGCAAGGAAGGGCTGAGGTCTTGTTGAGGGGAGTGGTTTTGTAGGTCTCCAAAGTTCTTGGGTTTCAGCCCCAAGGGGCCCCTTTGGTTTCCTGCTGGGTGGCATTTGAGATACATTGCTAAGTGGCTTCATGGACATGCTGTGGTACATTTCCCTTTGTGGGAAATGATTCTCCAGGAAACCTAGTAGCTCTAGTTGTTGTCAGACTTTTAGGGGGAGAACACAATAGGAAACTGGGCCTCCAACAGTTTTTTCTTCTTTTTTTGTTGCTATTGTTACTGTTGGTTAAAAAAAATCATGAAATATGAAGATATACAACAAAGTATAAAGAATAATACATTGAATATCCATTTGGGCACAACACAGTTAAGAAATAAAGAATAACAATACAGAGCTTTCTTTATTATCCCTAGTACACTTTGTATAAACTTCTAATGTAAAACATCACACATTGATATATGTTTGCTCCCTCACAAGTCTGTAAGATCTTTGTGGAAGAAGGGAGGGAGGGTTGTACTTTCTTTATCTCTGTTTTTATTGTGGTGAGCCTATCCTCTGTTAAAGTTTGTTGGAAAAGCTGAAATCAAGGTGCGTTTGAATGCATCCTATTTTCTTTCTTTTTTTCAAACTATCTCATATGTCTTGGTACACATTCTGGGCCTTTCCTTCAAACCTTGGAAGTGTTGCTCACTCTGGGAACTTTATATTAAGTTTCATCCAAGTTCACATCTTTTTATCCCTTTTCACTCTCTTATCCTCACTTTTGCCCATTTTAAAGAGGAAGGGGCTGGGCACAGTGGCTCATGCCTGTAATCCTCACTCTGGGAGTCTGAGGCAGGAAGATTGTTTGAGGCCAGGGGTTTGAGATCCCCAAAGCCCCCATCTCTACAAAAAGTAGAAAAATTAGCCAGGCGTGGTGGCATGCACTTGTAGTCCCAGCTACTGAGGAGGCTGAGGCAGGAGGATGGCTTGAGCCGGGAGTTGTTGGTTGCAGTGAACAATGATGACACCACTGCACTTGAGCCTGGGTGACAGAGTGAGACCCTGTCTCAAAAAAAAAGAGAAAAAATTTGGAGCTGAGAAATTTGTGTTATAGGTCATGTAGCTAAAAAGTACCAGGATCAGAACTATAACTTTGGGGATCTGTGTACTAAGCCCATGCTGTTTTTCTCAGAACACATTACCTGCTGGTTGGTCCCAAAGAGGGAGCAATACCTGACTGATCTGGCACTCAGAGCCTGTGGCCTCAGTGGTCTGGCCATAGCTGTGTTAACAAAGGAGTTTGAACAGTCTAATGACCCATCACAAAGCTGTGCTGCTCTGGAGGATAGTAGAGTCTAACAACCATGCTACGCTGTAGGAGTTGTCTGTTTAATGGGCCAGCCTTCCTTATTGTACCATAAGCTCCTAAAGGGTAGGACAGTAGATGTTCAACTTTTTTTTTTTTTTTTGAGATAGATTCTGCTCTGTTGCCCAGACTAGAGTGCCGTGGCATCAGTCTAGCTCACAGCAACCTCAAACTCCTGAGCTTAAGCAATCCTTCTGCCTCAACATCCCGGTAGCTGGGACTACAGGCATGTACCACCATGCCTGGCTAATTTTTTCTATATATATATTTTTAGTTGCCCAGCTAATTTCTTTCTATTTTTAGTAGAGATAGGGGCCTTGCTTTTTCTCAGGCTAGTCTTGAACTCCTGACCTCTAGTGATCCTCCTGCCTCGACCTCCCAGAGTGCTAGGATTACAGATGTGAACCACTATGCCCGGCTGATGTTCAACTTTTTACTTGAGCTCCTAACACAAGGTGTGGCATGTAATATACTTTTTTTTCTTTTTTGCCTTCAGCCTTATACCTGGAATAATATACTTTATATACTATAAAGTTTGCAGAACTGAATCTAAGGGGATTTATTATCTGGTTCTGATTCTACTATAGTTTACTAGGCACCTGATTGGAAGTTGAAATTTTTTTTTCTTTGGAAGGGGTTAGGTAGAGTTAAAGAAATAAACTTTACTTATTTAGAAAGTTTACTCTTTAGAATTTGTCATTTGTTACTGATGCTAGGTAAATACAACTCAACTGTGTTTATTTAAAAACAAATCATCCAGCTCAATTTAAGTCCAACAGCCTTACTGCACTTGGAAGAAGTTTGTCTAGGATTTTAAAGAGGCCAGATTCTTATCATTGGAGTTATCACCAGGAACATGCAGTTAAGAGGAGCTGGGAAACCATCTAATGCCACAAAGCACCTATCTGTAGTGGTGAGGAGAAAGTTGGGAAATGAGGGGATAGGGATGGATAGAAGTCTAGACATAAAGTGAGATGATTGGCTTTGCAGAAGGGTCTGGGTTGGCCACAGTCAGGAGACATAAATATCTGGATTTGGGGGAACTTCAGCATTCTAGCTCCTTTCCTTACTAGCTGTGGATCTAGTGGGGTGTAAGTCTCCTGTTCTCTCTCAGCCATTGGTTTTTCCAGTGTAGAAAGGGAAAAACCTTAATGAATAGATTTGTGGTGAAGATAAAATAAGGTAATTTATATGAAAGGACTTTATAAACTGTAAAATACTGTACAACTGGGGTTATTTGAGTCTTTTCAACCTTTACTTTTTTGGAATTGAAAAGCCTTGGTCAGAATCTGATTGTTATGGTAGCACCTCTCTAAAGGTAGAAGCATCTCTAAATCTGCTATAAAGTAGTCCTTTCTGGCTGGGCGAGGTGGCTCACGCCTGTAATCCTAACACTCTGGGAGGCAGAGGCAGGCAGATTACTCAAGGTCAGGAGTTCGAAACCAGCCTGAGCAAGAGCGAGACCCCGTCTCTACTATAAATAGAAAGAAATTAATTGGCCAACTTATATATATATAGAAAAAATTAGCCGGGCATGGTGGTGAGCACCTGTAGTCTCAGCTACTCGGGAGGCTGAGGCAGTAGGATTGCTTGAGCCCAGGAGTTTGAGGTTGTTGTGAGCCAGGCTGACACCATGGCACTCACTCTAGCCTGTGCAACAAAGCGAGACTCTGTCTCAAAAAAAAAAAAAAAAAAAAAAAAAGTAGTCCCTTCTTATTTGTGGTTTCAGTTACCTGTGGTCAACTGAGGTCTGAAAATATTAAATGGAAAATTTCAGAAATAACCAATTCATAAGTTTCAAATTATGCACTGTTCTGAGTAGCATGATAAAATCTCATGCCATCCCGCTCTGTCCTGCCTAGGACGTGAATCAACCCTTTGTCCAGCATATCTGTGTAGCATACGCTACCCACCCATTAGTCACTTAGTGGCCATCTTGGTGATCAGATTGACTGTTGCTGTATTACAGTGTTTGTGTTCAAGTAATCCTAATTTTACTTAATAATGCCTCAAAGTGCAAGAGTGATGCCGACATATTATTATAATGGTTGTGTTTATCATTAAACTGTTGTTAATCTCTTACTTTGCCTAATTTATATATTAAGCTTTATCATAGGTATGTATATGTAGGAAGAAACATAATACATATAGGATTCAGTACTATCCGAGGTAAAGCTTTGACTGTGTTGGCAAACTTGCTAGGGCAGGGGAGGCTTGAATAGGGCTGGCTGTGGCCCTGTCACGTTTATCAGAGTGGAACAGATTTATCTTGTGTCAGAGGCCATGCAGGGAAAGACCTGAAGTGAGCCAACAGCACTTATATATCTTTGTTTTCTGTTGGGGAGCTTGGACTAGGTTCTAAAATTTCTCTATGGGTGGTGATTGCCTTTCTGACCCAGGGTTTTAGCCCCAGACCACCTTGCTCACTTCATCTCCCTCTATTCTGCTTTCTGCATTCTTGGCCCAGCCATGCTTTTTTCTTTGTATTCATTTGCAAAACACACCTTTATTAGTACTGTTTCTGTTTTGCTGTTACTTATGCTATTTAACTTTCCTCCCAAAATGTCCTCCCTTGTCTTCCTTTGTTCCTATCTAATCTCTCAGTCCTTTGAAGTCCTCCCTGACACTAATACTAGCCATGAGATACCGCTCATTTTGGATCAAACTCTGGTAGTACTTACTATCTGTAATACTCTCTGTGTACTTCACACCCTGTTGAGCCACTTATAGTAAGAGGCAGCTTGATGTAGTATCAAGAGCACTGGGAAACGGCTTGAGTTCTTGCTGACAGTGTGACGAAAACTTCAGTTTCTTCACTTGGAAAATGAAGTTAGAGGACAGTTAATGTATATAACAGGGTTGTATAGATTTTTAAAACCTTTTTCTTTCTTTTTTTAAAATTTTTTTATTTTGTGATGTGCCAAGAGAACCATTTTCTTTCTTTCTTTGCTCTTTTCTTTTCTTTTTTTTTTGCACCTTTTCCTCTCTTTTGAGGGCAAGAGCCATATCTGCTTTGTTGACCATAGTACCTACCCTCAGTATCTTCAGTCTATCACAGTGCTGGTCAGAGGGTATGTGTCCAATAGAGATTTGTTGAATAAAAGAATGAATAACAATGGATTGGATCCTTGGATTGAGTAGGTAAGAGGGGAGAGTGCCAAATGGTTGACAGCAGTTCCTATGAAAAGCTTAGACAAGTGTGCCCTGGGATTAGGGGTAGAGTTCACATGATGTGCTTTCTGAGGAGTTCTGTGGGCTTTATTTTTCTGCCTGACCTAGTAACCTCATGCCTATATATTAAGCACCTACTGAAGCTATATGCTCAGAGACAGTTATCAATCACACTGTAGGGTAGTTTGACTATTAACTCTGGCTGGCAGTTTTTTTTTTTGAGACCGAGTCTCATTCTGTTGCCCAGGTTAGAATGCCATGGTGTCAGCCTAGCTCACAGCAACCTCAAACTCCTGGGCTCAAGCAATCCTCCTGCTTCAGCCTCCCAAGCAGCTGAGACTACAGGTGCTTACCACCATACCCGGCTAATTTTTTGTTTCTATTTTTTAGTAGAGATGGGGCCTGGCTAATTTTTTCTATTTTTAGTAGAGATGGTGTCTCACACTTGCTCAGGCTGGTCTCGAACTCCTGAGCTCAAGTGATCCTCCCGCCTTGGCCTCCCAGAGTGCTAGGATTATAGGTGTGAGCCACTGTGCACGGGCTGGCTGGCAGTTTTAGTTGTTTTTGCCATGGCAATGGTTACCATGAGTAGGTGGCTATAATAGTAGAGTAGGGCTATGCTTGAAGAGAATGAGACCTGTGGGCAGGGCTTCCTTGGGTCCTGCTGCTCTCGTCATTGATTCCATGGCCCATGTGGGTTTCCCTCAGGACAAACTTGAGAGGCAGTTGAATGAACAGAATGAATTTTAACTGCTTTTCTTAGACTGGCATGTGGGATGGAGGAGGGAACCTTCTTTCCTGGTTCCTACTGCTGGGCTTGTTGGGCAGCAGGGAGGTAGAATAGTCCTGTGAAGATCACTGGCTGGCTTTTAAAATGTTATGTCTGGTGCTGAGAACTTCCTGGGCCTCCGAGAATTCTAGCTTGAGCAGACATCACTTTAAGGCACTGGGGAAGGGCCTCCTGGGAGACTTGATGGAGGAGGCAAAAGAATAAGATAATCAATTGTGGTGTCAGCGTGGCCAAGCTAGGACAAACCTGACTGTTTCCTCTGTTAGCCATATTTATAGAGCTCCTGGCTGCCCTGTGTTGATCTCTGATGTAGGTAATGACCAGAAATCTCACTGGCAGGCAGGCAGGCAGGCAGTCAGGCAATCGGGCTGAATTCCAAATCTCATGGCCTCTAACTTTCTTACTGTGATTCAGTAGCTCTGCTCCTGTTTGGCCTCTCTGGGTTATGTCGGGCCTCTCAGGAAGCTCTCAGAACTCTCATCACTACAGTGTATATTCAAACAAATGTGCCTATGTTTGCCAAGTTCCCAGAGCCAGCTCCTGAAATATAGTAGCTAGGGGAGATGGGTGCTTTTCAGCTAAAATACACACACAGGTTAGAGAGTAGCCTATGTGTGTGTATGTTGCTGGGTGGTCAATGTGCAGAGGTCTTATTTCAAGCAACTTTTGCTGACAAGGGCAAAGGTCACTGGAATTCACACTTCATATCTCTGAAGAGATAAATATTTAATTAAGACAAGTCACATAACTTCAATGATAAGAATGATGATGACAGCTACCATTTATCAAGCACCTAGGTAGATGCATTATATCTGCACAACAATCCTTAAAGGTTGATATTGTTCTCATTTTACAGATAAGGAAAGCATAACTCTGAGAATTTAAGGTAATATTCCCAAAGTGGCTGAGCTAGGATTTGAATTTAGCTTTATTTGATCTCAAGACAAAAACTGTTTCTATTTTTTTATTAAAAAAAGTTTGTTTTTGGGGGGAGGGGTGGCAGGGGCAATATATGTAACTCTAACAATCTCTGTACCCCCATAATATAATGAAATAAAAGAAAAAAAATTTGTATTTTGAGATGAAGTCTTGCTATGTTGCCCAGACTGATCTTGCACTCCTGGGCTCAAACTGTCCTCCTGCCTCAGCCTCCCATGTAGCTGGAACTACACATCTCTGCCACCATTTCCAGCTGTAAAACTGTATTTATTTTTATTTAATAACTTGTGGGGTGGGAAAGACATAGCTATCTGAATTTAGGTAGAGATATGCCTTTTGATTAAAAATTTTATATTTTATAGGACTAGGAGTGGCATTAGTTTATTCTATTACCTAAGTGGCCTGGAAGAAACTAGGATTAGGATTTGGGGGCTAAGAGAGGTTGTAATTCACTTATGAATTCTGAATACGTGGTGTCACATTGGTGAGGGTGCCTAGCTACAGAGTGAGTGGTGTATATTCAGTTTGTATCTTCCAAAATTGGTTCTCTGGTTGAGCTGTTCTAGATATAAGCCTTGAGACAAGGGGCTGTATCTATGTAGTGTTATTTATCTTTTCAGTCAATATTTAACATATTTGTTATATGTTATATGACAATCCCTGCCCAGTAGAAGGACTCAGTATAGGAGAGTTAGGATGTACATTTACATTTTATATAGTAATAAGAGCTCCTATTTATTGAGTAGCTATTCTGTATTAAGACTGGACTAGGTACTTTCATATACATGATGTTATTTAATCCTCTCTACAGGTCTCCCATTTTATAGTTCATTGTGCAAGGCAATGTAGGTTCAGTGCCCTATGATTGACTAATACTCCCGTTGGGAGATGCGATCTCTGCCTGGGAGATCAGAGAAGCTTTGGGGAGAAGGTAGCAGCTTAGTGGGCCTTCAAGTACTTAAGGCAGAAATGTAAGAGAGGTTGAGGGAAGCATTCCAGCCATAGGAAATGTCATCAGTAGAGGTATAGAGTGGGAAAAAATGAGGAGTCTTCGGGAAACATTAGTTCAGGTTGGCTGGAAAGTGGTGTCTGTGGAGGAGAGTACTATAAAAAATAAGGCCAAAAAGAAAAGAAATTAAGGAAAGATCAGAGAGGTAATGAGTTTAGACTTTATTCTGTAGGTAATCCTTGCAGGTTTTGAACAGGGTAGAGAAAGGAGAGAACCCTTCTTTAAAATGTATTATTGTGTTAATGTTACCCCAGAACTGAGAATCAAAACTTGACTTTGCTAGCTTTTTAGTAAGGATTAGGTTAGCCCCTGGGAGAGTGGGTTACATTCTGAGATGAGGAATGGAGCCTGGCAAGAGGGCAGTTCTGTTAGCTCAGTTTACCTATGCAGGAAGGGTGTCAGGGCCTCAGGGCATACTTGATGCTGCCAACACCCAACTCCTCTTCCAGAGGTAAGCATATGCCTGTACTCTCAGCCAGAAAGTCAGAGCTTGGTGAGACCTGATTCCCCAAAGAATTCAGTGATGAAAATTAGGGCACTTGAGCATATCTAATTGGCTGAACTGTGTGAAGGGCAGAGGCTTTCCCTGGGGGCTCCTTTTAATCTCCTGTGATGATTATAGACTTTTAAGGTTGGACTAATTAAAATGTGCTGGCAGCTGGACTCAATACTTTCCTTGTACTAGGTCCTGCTCTAGCCTCCTGGAGTATCAGAAGTTAGCACAGGGCTGTCTTTTGTGGGGAGCTAAGAGTGAGTTTCCATTTCCTCATCTAATAAATTTATATTGATATGGTATTTGTCCAGAATGGGCTGCCAAACATCTTGTGGTGGGGAGAAATTTAGCCTGATACCTGCATGTGGCTTGGATTTGCTACTCTTCTTAATGTGCTATTTCAGGTTGATTCTCTGTTCTGGTAGTCCCCCCCAGTGGCCTTGCTCTGTTAGCTGGCAATTCCTGGCAGGGGTGGGGAAGCTGCGGCCTTGGGGCCACATGTGGCCTTCTGGATCCTTGAGTGTGGCCTTTTGACTGAGTCCAAATTTTGGGAATTTGTTCTGTGAGGTTTGGATTTGGTCAAGGGGCCACACTCAGGGATCTGGAGGGCCACATGTGGCCTTGAGGCCGCAGGTTCTCCACCCCTGTGGGGTATCCTTCCCTGGTGTGTGTTCCTGTTCTAACCAGAAAAGGGATAAGGAAAGGATATTTCATGTGCCAGGTCAGGACTAGTGTTTTACATAGCTGTCTTTTTTTTTAAATTTTTAATGTTTTTATATTTTAGAGACAGTGTCTCACTTTGTTGCACAGGCTGGAGTGCAGTGGCACAATCATAGTTCACTATAACCTTGAACTCCTGGGCTTAAGGGATCCTCCTACCTCAGCCTTCTAAGTAGCTAGGACTACAAGGTGGTGGGAAATTAGCTAGACTAGTATTTTCCTCCACAGATACCACTCTCCACCCAGTCTGGACTAATGTTTCCCAAAGACTTCTCACTTTTTCCTACTCTATACCTCTACTGATGATGTTTCCTATGGCTGGAATGCTTCTCTCAACCTCCCTTACATTTCTGCCTTAAGTACCTGAAGGCCCACTAAGCTGCTACCTTCTCCCCAAGTTGCTACCACTCCCCATGGTGTGTGCCACCATGCCTGGCTAATTTTTAAAAATATTTTTGTAGGCCGGGTGTGGTGGCTCATGCCTGTAGTCCTAGCACTCTGGGAGACCCAGGTGGGTGGATCACGCAAGGTCAGAAGTTCGAAACCAGCCTGAGCAAGAGTGAGACCTCATCTCTACTAAAAATAGAAAGAAATTAATTGATCAACTAAAAATATGTAGAAAATATTAGCCTGGGCATGGTGGTGCATGCCTGTATTCCCAGCTATTCGGAAGGCTGAGGTAGAAGGATCGCTTGAGCCCAGGAGTTTGAGGTTGCTGTGAGCTAGGCTGATGCCACGGCACTCTAGCCTAGGCAACAGAGTGAGACTCTGTCTCAAAAAAAATTTTTTTTTGTTTGTTTTGTAAACACCAGTTCTTGTTATATTGCCCAGGCTGGTCTCAAACTCCTGACCTTAAATGATTCACCCACCTCAACCTCCCAATGTGCTGGGATCATAGGCATGAGCCACTGCACCTAGCCCACATCTCTCTTTTGAGGTATGCTTCATAATGCCCATTTTACTGATGAGGAAATAGAATAGGAGAAGGAAAATAATGCCTGATTGTCATTGCAGGCTATAAACAACTGAATCAGAATTCAAAGCCAGGTCTCTCCCAGGCCTGTGATTACTTTCCTAAGGTAGTACACACAATTTCACATCCTCTTATCCTTCTAAGTCTAGCTAATTTCCCACCTCTAGAAAATCTTCAATTTCTTTAGCTAGAATTACTTCTTGTCCTGCATTTTCAGAGCACTCTGCCCCTCTCTCTAATCCATCTGCTATTCAAGTCAGTGAGGCATGGATCTACCTCCCTCTTCTGACTACTCCCACTCCTACAAGGTGTGGCACTCAGGGTTTATTTGTTAAAGAATGGAATGTTGGAATTTTAGGTGTCATGACAGACTGGCAAGGGTAAGGGTTTGGGGCAAGGCTTTGGCTAGTTCCCTGAATAAAGGCAGGCCTGTGTCTTTTTGATTTGCCCAAATTGCTGTGTTATACCAGAGGCAGTGTCCCTTTTAGGCAAGATGCCTTTTGGTTCCTCAGGAGCAGGCATCTCTTTCCTTAGGCCATTTTCTTTGACATCCGGCTTTAGAGTT
This sequence comes from Microcebus murinus, assembly GCF_040939455.1. NCBI lineage: Eukaryota > Metazoa > Chordata > Mammalia > Primates > Cheirogaleidae > Microcebus > Microcebus murinus. The sequence continues at coordinate 57,650,961 of NC_134107.1, read as the reverse complement.
TGTGTCCTGTTTCTAGTCTCTTTGCAACCTGTAGAGTTAGGCTTAATGCCTCCTGGAGTGGAATAATGTGACAATGCCGTCAGCCTGGCCTTGGTTACTGGAATATGCCTGTTGACTGTGGTGCTTGGGTATTTTTTGTTTGTTTGTATTTTTTTGCAAAGAGCATACTGAGTTATTAACCCTGCATTTGGAGCTTACACTTTCTGCAAACTCTGCCTTGTGGTATGTGTCACTTCACAGGATAAAGGTTTTCCGGGAGAAGGCAAGCATGTGTAAAGGCATTTTTTTAAGTTGAATTCTCTTTCTCATGGACTTGAAACATTATAAAAGTATTTTAGACTTTTTTCTGTACATGTTGTATATGCTTAGTGTTTAACATCAAAAGTTTGTTCCTTTGGGAATAAATGGCAAATTGGAACAACAAAATATAGTTAAAATACCTGTTAAGCCAAAAGTGATAAAATATTAATAATAAAAATAAATTTTACAATAGGATAAAACCGTGTTTGTTTTGTTTATTTTGATACAATGGGAAATCTGAAATAGCTTAATCAAACAGAATGATAATGACATAACACCCCTTCTGGTTTCTCTGCAATAGAGAATAGATTATGACATGTTCTTAGGATGGGGGGAGAAGAATGCATTCTGGGACTAGGGAGAACTGTATTGTAGCTCAGTTCCTCTACTCAGTCATGTCCTTAGGTGGGTAACTAAGTCTGTTTTCCTATGTTTTAAATGGGAATAATACCCACCTTGTTTAATTTTATGAAGGTTAAATAAGATAATGTATGTGAAAGTGTTTTGTAAATTATGAAGTACTGTTATTATCATATGGGGTGGCTGGAGCCAATTCGCTAGCACTGTGAGAAAGCTTTTTAGTTTAAGATATGGCTTGGCCTAGATAGTAAGAAGGATGCAGAATTCATGGATAAATAGCTAAATGCTGTTTGGGCAACAGCTGAGAATTCCTGTGAGGTAAAGGAAAGAACTGCATTCATTTTTTCAATACATATTTATTGAGTCCTGCCTGGTAGAGGAGAAATAAATACCAGTATCTACCTACTAAATGTGCAATGTGCTAAAATATAGAGGCAGCTTGGTTTAGAATGAAAACTCCATAAAGACATACATTGCTATATATGTCTCGTACATTGCTATATATTCACCCAAGAGTAGTGCCTGATATGTAGTAGCCTCTCAATAAATATTTGTTGAAAGAAAGATTAAGCTTTGGAATTAGACTTGGTTCATATTTGGGTTCTGCCCTTTACCAGCCCCTTTCCTGGGCAAGTTGTTCAGTTTCTTCATTTATAAAATGGGACTAGGATTAGCTATCACACAGAGTTTCAGGAGGATTAAAAAAATCAGCCTGGCCTTGGTTGCTAGAATATGCCTGTTGACTGTGGTGCTTGGGTTTTTTGTTTGTTTGTAATTTTTTTCAAAGAGCATACTGAGTTATTAACCCTGCATTTAAAAGCCTTTGTGCAAGGCCTATAGTAAGTGTTCACTGAAAGATAGTTCTTTCATTTATTTGCCTTTTCTGTTTTGCAAAGTATAAGGAAGCACAGAGGAAGAAGCAGTAAGCTGCTTGGGGGAGCCTAGATGATGGCTTCACAGGTTTGATCACACAGTGTCTTCCTAATGTATAAGATTAGAATTATGAATGTTATTTCCTCACGAAGGAACTCCCTGGGATTAAACAGGAGTCTTGAAAGTGGCATGCTTTGCTTCTCTGCATTTCCCGTGGTCTTGGTGGGCGGACTGGCTCTTCTCTTTCTAGGCAAGGTCACATTTGCTCTGCTGGTTTGTACGGAAGTTGTTCCAGAAGCAGCTTCCACTGGAAAGTCTGAAGTTAGCTGATTTGGATTGGGTTTTTGTAGCCAGGCATTACCTCCCTATCTCCCACCCTTAAATACCTCAGTAATTGTTAGTTATAGCTTTGAAAACATGTACTCAGCTTGACTCCTGTTCCGGATCAGTTGTAAATTCTCATAGGAGGTAGAGCAGAGCATGTTTGCTTGGGTTAATCAGGTATTTATGAGTTGACCTTTACTGGTGAAAGCCTAATTTTTCCCTCATGCCTGAGTAACTCTAGCAGGCTGAGGGCGATGTTCTCAGGCATTCCTGGAACTTTTGAAAGTTGCAGCAGGTTTGCCTGCCTTTGTCATATATACATAAGGGCTGGTGGGATTAGTCTGCCCCTCAGCAAGGGTGCTCAGGACCTTTCCCTTTTATCCTGTTGTTTCAAAGCACTGGGCATACCACTCACCTTTCTCTGATCAGCATTTTAGACTTTGGAGCTTTTTTTTCTGGTTTAGTTTCTTGGGAGAATGAGTAAGCAGGGAGGAATTGTTTGGCCATGAGGTGGAAAGGGCTTCTTGTTTGTGAATTGAAGTCACTTGGCAAGAAGTGGGTAAAGAACGTGTTCCTGGATGGGAGTGATCAAGCATTAGGTAAGTTAGAGTTGGTTTGGGGGTTAAATGGGCCTGGTGCTCTCTAGGAGTGGAATCAGTGAGTATCCTGGCTGTGTCCTCAGCGCCTTCCTTTGGGAGCTGAGCGTTGCCACAGGGGATGTCAAATATGGACTGGGGAGAAGGGAAAGGAGGAAGGTTAAGGAAAGAAGAGACAGAGGGAAGAAAAGGGAACTTTGCTGAATTGTTACTCTATGCTAGGTGCTTTATATCAATTATTTCCTTTAATCTTCACAACAACCTGTGATTAAAGATTTCTTTAATCTTCACAACCTTCCATACTATAGTAGAGAAAACAAATGCAAAGAGAGCAGATGACTTCCTAAGGTTATATCTCTAGTCATGGCCAGAACTGAGACCATATCTCAGTAATTTTCACAACAACCTTCACAACAAACAAACCAATTTTAACTTACCTAATGCTTGACCACTTCCATCCAGGAACATGTTCTTGACCCATCTTTTTGCCAAGTGACTTCATTTCACAATTCATCATTAGTCTTGTGATGAAACTAAAGCCAGAGAGGTTAACCAACTTTCCCAAGGTCACAAAGCCCGTGAATGATAATAATAACAGTTATCATTTATTGTGTGCCTAGAAGGCACATACCAAGTTTCTTTTTTTAATCCTGTGAAAGATTATTATTACTTCTACATTGCAAATGAGGAAACTAGGAATTAGAGAGCTTTGGTGACTATTTATTTATTTATTTATTATTTTTTCTTCCTATCTTATTTTCTTCTCTCCACCATCCTAGGAAAAAGGTAATTCTGATTTGGTTACTTATGGAAGGTCACTCATCTAGCTGTGTCAATGCAGGGATTTGAAAGCAGGTCTGTCTGATTACAAATGTGTTCCCTTCGTGTCCATGTCAGTCTGCAAATGGAAGAGCTAGAATTTCATACAGGCATGAAAGCAGGGCTGATGTCTTACCTGTCTCAGTATCCCCACTCCCTAGGACAGTACTTACCACATTGTTAGTGTTCAATAAATGCTTGCTGTGAAATCTAGTTCTGTTCTCACCTGTAACTCATGTTACCTGCAGTGGCTCCCTTTTGCCAGCTGTGTCCTGCCTCAGCTCCTCAGCTGCTCTGCTTATCTTCCCTCCATAGGGAAGCCTTTTCCCAGCTACCCATTGTGGCCTCCCTGACCTCCCAACACACAGCTTCTCATCCAGCACTGTTATTCTCCTGTTCTTCTTCATACCTCTTTTCCCTGGCTACATACGTTTTCTCTTGCTACTGCTTTCCATCACCTTCCAATCCTGTCTGTCCTTTTTTTTTCTGTAGTTTCTCTGACTAATCCCCAAGGCCTCCCTTCCCTTTCTAGATCATCATCTTCTTAGTCTGTATCATATAATTTGGTGCCTAAATATCTACTCTTTTACTTTCTGTTGGTTTCACAGACATTAATCTTCTCCACAGCTAGCTAATGGTAGTCATATCATAATGACTCCTCTGATTGGTTTGTGCTCTGCACTTTACAAAGCACTGTCCTATTCAAGACCTGTCTTTTTGCTCACCATGCCCACAGCAGCTCTGTGAGGTATGACAGGAGGGAGTTGTATCTCTATATTATAGTAGAGAAAACTAATGCAAAGAAGGCAGATGACTTCCCAAGGTCATATATCTAGTTAGGGGCAGAACTGAGACTATATCTCAGATCTGTTGATTTCTGGTTTAATGTTTGGTCTGTAGTCCCTTCCATATTTGTATTTTTCCCTGCCATTTCCCCTCCTGTCTTTAAGGGTCACTTAAGGCAGAACAGCTACCTTGTGGGTTTCCAGGAGCTTTGGCTGGTGACCCAAGGAATGGCAAAGTAGCCATCTCAGGTACCTTTTGGTGGCATCAGTGCTCTGAGTTGTTATTGCCTGCAAGAGGTTCTGTCCTTATGGCTGCTAGTATTAATGTTGAACTAAGAAGCATTGAATTATTTTGAATGGTCAGAGCACACTCTCACGGAGATCTAGGAAACAGGGCAAAATGTATGGTCCTGGACAGTTTCGTGTTGTGTCAACGGCATGAGCTTCTGAAGCAGTCAGACCAGAGTTTGAAATCTGCCTTTGCTGTGGTTTATTGGCCTCATGACCCAAGGTAAATCATTAATCTGTCCAAGGTTAGGGCCACATAAAGGCCCTTAAAAAAAAGTATTTGTTGGTGATTTTTTATTGCCAATATCACTTGTATATTAATAGGGTGCCTGAAGAGCATAAGAAGCCCACTTATACCTCTGACCCTTGTGGGTTACTTCTTGTGTCTTGATTTCCAAGCATCTGTGATGACTACCTATTGGCTGATAGGGGCTAAGCTTGAAAGCTGTACCTAAAGTCTCTAGTCTCCAGGTTTCCACTGCCTCCTGAGGGCAGTGAAAACAGTTTGTTGGACAGCTGGGGGATGGTTTCAATGTCAAACATTGGGAATAAAATCCCTGCTGTTTTTCTGAATAACTTTGGCATTAGAATCGTTGCTTCTGGAAAGTTAAGAACCCACTTGTTATTGAAAGATTTTAGTTATTTCTGAAACCAGATATTACTCCAAAAGTGTTTGTTAAATACTTCTCTATTCTTCCTAAACTCCCATCCCTCCCCCAAATAAAATTAAATCAGATTCAGACCATTGTGCAATAGTTTTATCTTTGGCCTCTCTGGCTACCTGTCCTCCAGCTCTCTGCTAGCACCATTTCAAACTGCTGCTTCAAGAGAGGTCGGTCAGCCCCTTCCCCCCCACTCTGCACACATGAGCTGGTCTGTGCTGTGAGGGAAACAGTGAGACAAACGGGCTACATGCATCCTATTTAAAAGGGAGCTTGCTTTCTCACTGAGGCCTTCAGACTGCCTGACACAGGAAATGACTAGAATATCTGACCAAGGGACTCATTGCTAAAATGGCAGGTTTGGATGGCTGTAGGATGGGAGGGCAGGCTTCCTGGAGGGGCTGAAAGGGGCAGCTGGATGGGAACACATAGTGACTTTTGGGTTTTGCCTTTTAGAGTGTGGTGCCGTAGGCCATTTTTTAAAAATTGAGGTAAAAGTCACATAACATAAAATTAACTATTTTAAAGTACACAAGTCAGTGACCTTTAGTACTTTCACAATGTTGTACAACCACCACTTATCTAGTTCAAAACCATTTATATCACCCCAAAGGAAACTCATACCCATTAAACAGTTGCTCCTCATTCCCCACTCTTTTTCCCCTGGCATTCCATGTTCTATCTGTATGGATTTACCTATTCTGGATATTTCATATAAATGGAATCATACAGTATGTGACCTTTTGTATTTGGTTTTTCTCATTTAGCATACTGTTTTGGTGGTTCATCCATGTCGTAGTGTGTATTAGTACTTCATTTCTTTTTATAACTGTGTAATATTTCAGTGTAAATATATACCATGGTTTGTTTATCCATTCATCCATTGGTGGATATTTGGGCTATTTCCACATTTTGGCTGTTTCAGTAGTGCTACTAAGAATGTTTGTGTACCTGTACCTTTTGGGTCCCTGTTTTCAATTCTTTTGGGTATTCCAATCATGTATACCTATGAGGGGAATTTCTGGGTTATATGGTAATTCTATTTTTAGTTTTTGAGGAACTGTCGAATTAGTTTTCAGAGTGGCTGAACCATTTTATACTCTCACCAGGAATGTGCCAGGGTTCCAGTTTATCCACATCTTTACCAACATTTATTTTCCATGTTTTTGTTTATAGTCAGCCTCATGGGTATGAAATGATGCCTCATTGTGGTATTTTTGTTTGTTTGTTTGTTTTGTGTTTGTTTAATATGGGGTCTCATTATGTTGCCTAGGCCTGTCTCAAATTCCTGGGCTCAAGTGATCCTCCCACCTCAGCTTCCTGAGTAGCTGGGATTATAGGAGTGAGCCACTGTAGCTGGTGTCATTGTGGTTTGGATATGCATTTCCCTGATGACTAATGATGTTGATCATCTTTTCATGTGCTTCTTGACCATTTGTGTATCTTTGGAGAAATGTCTGTTCAAGTTCTTCGTCCATTTTTTTAAAATCGAGTTTGTCTTTTTGTAGACAAACAAACTACAAAAGGAGTTTTTTAAATATATTCTGGATACAAGACTTTAATCTTTTTTAAAAACATAATTTTGGGGAAAACTTTTCTTGACTTAAAAATCACCCACTAACCTTTTAATATACCTGGTTCTTTCATGTCTCATAGCCTATACTGATGGTTTTGCCTTTGAAAAATCCTTCCATTTTTCTCTGGTGGTTGAAATATAGTTGATCTTCAAGGCTGAGGTCACGTTACTTCCTCTGAGCTCTCGTTATCACTTTCTCCTCCTTCCACTAGGTAGGTGATTCCTTCCATGAACATCTTTATAATGAACACTTTTTATTGTCTATCTCAAACCACTAGCTTGTGTTTCTAGAGTCAGGGATTGTATTTGATTCATTTCTGTCCTTAGCATCTAGCATATGACCTGGCATATAGTGAATGCTAATACGTACTGAAAGAAACATGAGCATAGACTAGAATTTTGAGCATAGACTGAAGACTTACTTGGCAGTAATGACATTATTACTGTAGAAGAGATCAGTTGGGGGCTGCACTAGATTTATTTATATAATAAAATATATCAGGTCCTGCTGTGGGCCAGGAACCCTGCTCAGTATAAACCAGAGAATAGTCCCTATTGTCAAGTAGTCATGTAACATAATGTTAGGTAATAATGTGTTCTAGAAAACAAAATAAAGCAAGACAAAGGGTTAGGTAGTGTTGGAGGTACTGTTTTAGGTAGGGTGGTTGGGGAAGACCTCTCATTGTATGACCATTAAAGTCAGTTTAAAAGGATCTGCGCCTGTAATCCCAGCACTCTGCGAGGCTGAGACCGTGGATCATTTGAGCTCAGGAGTTCGAGATCAGCCTGAGCAAGAGCGAGACACCATTTCTACTAAAAATAGAAAGAAAATTAGCTGAACAACTAAAAATATATATATAGAAAAAATTAACCAGGCATGGAGGCACATACCTGTAGTCCCAGCTACTTGGGAGGCTGAGGCAGAAGGATTGCTTGAGCCCAGGAGTTTGAGGTTGCTGTGAGCTAGGCTGATGCTATGGCACTCTAGCTTGGACAACAGAGTGAGACTCTATCTCAGAAAAATAAAAAATAAAAAAAGGATCTGGACCAAGAATCAGAAGACCTTCTTCTGTTTCTATACTTTATGACTTAGCAAATTACTTAAATTTTCAAGGTTAAAGTTCCTTTGTCTAATGTCCTTTGTAAAATGGGCATAGGAATCCCTGCCTTGGTAGTCTGAGGAGTATTGTACAGATTACATGAGTTACTGGACATTGAAATTGCTTTGTTAAATGGTGAACAGCATGATGCTTGGCTTTCCTTTTCCCAAGTCAAGAGGATGAGGAAACAGTATAGGAGCCAGCCAGATGTTTTCAGGTCCTTGAAGGCAAAAGGAACTAGTTTCTTCTTTTTTGTTTTCCTTTTCTCCTTTTTTTGAGACAAAATCTCACTCTGTTGCCCCGGTTAGAGTGCTGTGGCATCAGCCTAGCTCACAGCAACCTTAAACTCCTGGGCTCAAGCCATCCTCCTGCCTCAGCATCCCTAGTAGCTGGGACTACAGGCATGCGCCACCATGCCTGGCTAATTTTTTTTAAATATATATATTTTTAGTTGTCCAGCTAATTTCTTTATATTTTTAGTAGAGACAGGGTCTTGCTCTTGCTCAGGTTGGTCTTGAACTCCTGAGCTCAAACGATCTACCCGCCTCGGCCTCCCAGAGCCACCACGTCCAGCCTCCTTTTTTTTTTTTTGTAGGGATTGGGTCTTACTATGTTTCCTGGCTGGTCTTGAACTCTTGGCCCCAAGTGATCCATCTGCTTTGGCCCCCCAGAGTGCTAGGATTTACAGGCGTGACTGACTACACCTGGCCAGGAACTAGTTTCTGCTAGAAACTTTCATGCCACCTTCCTGGGACTTACGTATGCAACAATCCTGATTTAGGGGCTGAGAGGAAAACCCATGCTCCCTGTGGTTCTCCATGTAAGTTGGCAAAAGGAAATAGCGTTGGGAACTTGGGGCCTGTTCTACTCAGCCCCCGGGAGGAAAAATGTGGAGACTACTCCCCTCCACTCTTCCTCTCAGTTCTGCCTCATTTCTTGCTATGTCTGAACCTAACCCAAGGGAGTAATAATCAGCAGTCCTCAGAAACATGTAGATTGAACCAGCTTGCTTTGAGTTCTGCCATTGGTGGCAGTGTGGGCTGTAGAAAAAACTAAAACGTGGTCTCTATTTTTTTTTTTTTTTTGAGACAAGAGTCTCACTCTGTTGCCCAGAGTAGAGTGCCGTGGAGTCAACCTAGCTCACAGCAACCTCATCTAGGCTCAAACAGTCCTTCTGCCTCAGCCTCCCAAGTAGCTGGGACTACTAGGCATGTGCCGCCATTCTTAGCTAATTTTTTCTATATATTTTTAGTTTCCAGCTAATTTCTTTCTATTTTTAGTGGAGATGGGGTCTCACTCTTGCTTAAGCTGGTCTCTCCTGAGCTCAAATGATCCTCCTACCTCGGCCTCCCAGAGTGCTAGGATTACAGGTGTGAGCCACCGCACCCGGCCTAAAACATGGTCTCTATTCTTGTCTATGGAGAATTTACAAATCAGGTAATTTCTTAACTAGTTAGCAGCTAAATATAAAAGGATGTGTTAAAGAAAGAGAACGGTGAGATTAGTGTGTACTGGAGTCATGCAGGAAGACATTCTGAAGGAGAGAGTACTTGAGTGGGCCCTGAATACAGAATGAATAGATTTAGATTTGTAGTTCTTTTTCATGCTACTTTAATGATGTCTTTTTTTTTTTTTTTTTTTTTACATCCAGTTGTTACTCTACTCTTTTGAAGTCTCTTAACTCTTTATCTGGACCTAATTTATGGTTATTAACACGGTTGTCCTTCATATGAGATCCTCCATGATCTGACCCCTTTGTATTGCTCCAGTCTCAACTTTAGATATTGCTTCATAAGCATCTTACCTAAGTGTTTCTGTGAAATACTTGTCATTTCCTAAAGTTATGTTATTTTTTTTCTGAGTCTTTGTGTATGCTGTCCTCCTGTCACCTCCATCTCTCTCTCCCTACCACTGCTCTCCTGGCATGTACCTATTAATTCTTAAAAATATACTTCAGTTATCTTCTCTATGAAGATTTGGACTTTCATGCTTACCTGGGTTGTTCATTTTCTCTTCTGTGCCACTACTTTAATTAGCTTAGCCCTTGTTATGATTCTTACCATTATTGTACTGTAATTGTTTACTCTTTTGCCCTCCTGCGAGATTTGGAATTGCTAGAGGGCAGGGACTGATTACTCTTTATTTCTTTTTTTAAAAAAATATTGAATTAAAGCAATTATGGCATATATACAATAAAATGAATCCAGTGCTTGATGACTCTTTACCAATGTGTATACCCATATGACTACCACCCAGATCAAGATACAGATACATTTCTACATCTGAAGAATCTAGTATCAAGGTTAGCAAGCATTTTCTATGAAGGTCCAGATAGTAAATATTTTAGGTTTGATGGGTCATATGGCAAGATGTAGCAGGAAAGCAGTCATAGACAATATTTAAATGAACATGTGTGGTTGTATTCCATTGAAACTTTATTTACAAAAAAAAGGTGTTGTACTGGATTTGGCCTGAGGGCCACAGGCTGATCCCTGGACTAGCACAGTGTCCAAGGACAAAATAGAAATTCAGTAAATGTTTGTTGAATTGTAGACAAAGACCTTGATCTGAGAAACCTTTTCTTGATTGTCTAGCAGTGGGGCAGTTAGTATCTCCAAGGTAGGGCTGTACTTTTGTGAGGTACTTCGTGGAGCAGGCTGCCTTTTGGCAAGTTGTTGCTGTTCATAAGGGAATAAAAATATCACCCCTCAATCACTCTCCTAATTTTGTTGGCCTGTGGTTTCCAGAACCTTAGGGATCCACAAAAACAGTAAAGGGATATTGTCTTATTTGTTTTGTTCCCAGTTCCTAGCTAGCATGGATGGATGAGGATGCTTAGTAAATATTTGTTTTTGAATGAATAAATGCATTTAGGTTGCTTTTGATATTTTAACAAGTGTAATGGAAATTGTACATTTACCTACAATAGAAGTGTCTTTGATTTTGGTTTCAGTTATGCCAGTTTTGTGTAAACACTAGTTTGCTCATGCTGATTGGTCTTTTTTTTTTTTGAGACAGAGTCTCACTTTGTTGCCTAGGCTAGAGTGAGTGCCGTGGCGTCAGCCTGGCTCAGAGCAACCTCAATCTCCGGGGCTCAGCGATCCTACTGCCTCAGCCTCCCGAGTAGCTGGGACTACAGGCATGTGCCACCATGCCCGGCTAATTTTTTGTATATATATTTTTAGTTGGTCAATTAATTTATTTCTATTTTTGGTAGAGACAGGGTCTCGCTCAGGCTGGTTTCGAACTCCTGACCTTGAGCAATCCACCCGCCTCGGCCTCCCAAAGTGCTAGGATTACAGGCGTGTGATTGGTCTTTTTTTTTTTTTTTTTTTTTTTGAGACAGAGTCTCGCTTTGTTGCCCAGGCTAAAGTGAGTGCCGTGGCGTCAGCCTAGCTCACAGCAACCTCAAACTCCTGGGCTCAAGGGATCCTCCTGCTTCAGCCTCCCAAGTAGCTGGGACTACAGGCATGTGCCACCATGCCCGGCTAATTTTTTGTATATATTAGTTGGCCAATTAATTTCTTTCTATTTATAGTAGAGACGGGGTCTCGCTGTTGCTCAGGCTGGTTTCGAACTCCTGACCTCGAGCAATCCGCCCGCCTCAGCCTCCTAGAGAGCTAGGATTACAGGCGTGAGCCACCGCGCCCGGCCTGATTGGTCTTTTGACTGGCAATTGATGGCATTGTAGAATATAAACCTATCCAGTGAGTGAGTGACGTTGGACACAAGTATAGAGCCAAAATAAGCAACTGGTAGCAGGGCCCAGTACTTAAATATCAACATGTTTGCTTTCACTTTCTTGCTTATTAGCAGTACTAACTCATAACAATATTAATATGAAGCTTTGATAATTGTATATGGTTGGTTAAAATCTGGGTCAACATTTTGAAAAGAAAAAGTAGTGATTATAAACACAACTGGAAAGGTTGAATTATTTCTCAAAAAATACACTTTATTGATAAATAAAATCATTCCAAACATGAAGGGCTATGAAGGATAATCTAAGTCTTAACAAAAAGGATAGGTCCCACTTTTCTGATTTAAGAATAAGGCAGTTAAACTCTGTCACTGACACTATGATTTTTTTCTCCCTAATGGTTGGCCTTCAGCACAAGTGTCTTTTACTTCTAAATTTTTTTTTTTTTTAATCACTTGGCACTATTAGTTTAGAGACCTAGATCTTAGGCTGAGGGTAAATTTTCAAGTAATCTCTGTGGTGTTTTCCCAGCCTTCTTCCCCAGTCCCATAACACATGTACACTATAGCTGGCCAGGCATACGGGGATTGCCCACTGAGTGAATCTTAATTCTTGCCTATCATTTCTTCACAGAATATTTATGTATATATTTGCTGAAGATTGGAAGGGACTGGCATGAAGGGTGCTGGTAGGGTGAGGGTTGACTAACTTTACTGTCAGGAATAAAAGGAAAATTGTCTCCTAAGTGGTCCTAATAATGATTATATGTACTTTTTAGAATATAAAACACTTTCTTTTTTCTTTTTCTTTTCTTTTTTTTTTTATTTTAGCATATTATGGGGGTACAAGTGTTAAGGTTACCCACATTGCCCATGTCCCCCTCCCCGCTCGAGTAAGAGCTTCAAGCATGTCCATCCCCCAAATGTTGCACATCTTACTTGTTGTGGTTGTATATACCCATCCCCTCCTCCCCCCTCCCACCCTCCTGACACCTGATAAATGTTACTCCTATATGTCCACTTAGGTGTTGATCCGTTAATACCAATTTGCTGGTGAGTACATGTGGTGCTTGTTTTTCCATTCTTTTTTGAGACAGAGTCTCGCTTTGTTGCCCAGGCTAGAGTGAGTGCCATGGCGTCAGCCTCGCTCACAGCAACCTCAAACTCCTGGGCTCGAGTGATCCTTCTGCCTCAGCCTCCCGGGTAGCTGGGACTACAGGCATGCGCCACCATGCCCGGCTAATTTTTTATATATATATCAGTTGGCCAATTAATTTCTTTCTATTTATAGTAGAGACGGGGGTCTCACTCTTGCTCAGGCTGGTTTCGAACACCTGACCTTGAGCAATCCGCCCGCCTCGGCCTCCCAAGAGCTAGGATTACAGGCGTGAGCCACAGCGCCCGGCCTTGTTTTTCCATTCTTGAGATACTTCGCTTAGTAGAATGGGTTCCAGTTATATCCAGGAATATACAAGAGGTACTATATCACCATTGTTTCTTAAAGCTGAGTGGTATTCCATGATATACATATACCACATTTTATTTATCCACTCATGAATTGATGGGCACTTGGGTTGTTTCCACAGCTTTGCAATTGTGAATTGTGCTGCTATAAACATTCGAGTGCAGGTGTCTTTTTCATAAAGTGACTTTTGATCTTTTGGGTAGATGCCCAGTAGTGGAATTGCTGGATCAAATGGTAGATCTACTTGTATCGCTTTGAGGTATCTCCATATTGCTTTCCACAGAGGTTGAACTAGTTTACAGTCCCACCAGCAGTGTAGGAGTGTTCCTCTCTCTCCGCATCCACACCAGCATTTGTTGTTTGGGGACTTTTTGATAAAGGCCATTCTCACTGGAGTTAAGTGATATCTCATTGTGGTTTTGATTTGCATTTCCCTCATGATTAGAGATGTTGAGCATTTTTTCATATGTTTGTTGGCCATTATTCTGTCTTCTTTTGAGAAGTATAAAACACTTTCAATATCTTATTTGATCTTCATTGCTGTTGTGGGAAGTAGCCCTATTTGCACAAGTGTACGATGAAGCTTAGAGGGTTTCTTTAAGGCATCATGCTATCAAGGCAGCAGATTTGAAGCCAGGTTCTCTTAGTATTTCTTCTAATGCAGCAGTGGTTTTCAAACTGTTTTCAGGTGTCCTAGGGCTTCCCAGAGGTGCCTAAGGAATCACTGTGGGAGAAATAAATCATTGAGAAGAGCTCTAGACTCCTCTCACATGTCTCAACCATAGCTCTCTACCTCCACACTTAGCTAATTTTTTTTTTTTCTTTTGAAACAAGGTCTTGCTCTTTTCCATGGGCTAAGGTGCAGTGGAATCATCAAAGCTCACTGCAACCTCAAACTCCTGGGCTCAAATGATCCTCTTGCCTCAGCCTCTGGAGTAGCTGGGCCTACAGGTGCACACCACTGTGTCTGGCTAATTTTGAAATTTTTGTAGAGATGGGGTCTTGCTCTGTTGCTCAGGCTGGTCTCTAATTCTTGGCCTCAAGCAATCCTCCTGCCTCAGGCTCCCAAAGTGCTGTGATTATAGGTGTGAGCCGCCATGCCCGGCCTTAATTTTTTAACCAAATAAAAAGTTTTTATGGAAAATTTTAAACATTTTAAACTAGAGGAGTGTATGTCTTATACCTTATGTATTATATAATGTACATATTATATAATCTTAATTTTATATAATATATATTCATTATATAATATGCATAATGAACCCTTATATATTCATTACTCACCATCTACAATGGTACACTTATGGTCAATCTCATCAATCTTGTTTTATCTTTACTCTCCCACTCACCTTGGATTATTTTTGAAGCAAATTCCAGATGTATCATTTCATTTGTAAATACATGTATCAATTAATTTGTCTGTATATATCTCTGAAAGAACTGTATTTGAAAACATAACCAAAATATCATGCCCCCCAAAATAAACCCTTGATGTAATCAACTAGACAGTGTTTATTTTTTTTTTACCTAGAACCACACCCCAAAATCCTTGAGTAAGTGGACTCCAACTAGACAGTGTTTAAATTTCCCTTAATGACTGAATTTTTTTTGAAAAGTTGGTTTGTCTATATCAGTATTCAAATAAGGTCTACTTGTTAGTTGATCTAAATCGTGAGTCTCTTCTAATCCATAGCTTTCTCCCTGTTTGTTTTTTTTTTTTTGCAATTTTGTGTTGAAGAAACTGGATCGTTTGTCCCGAAGAGTTTCTCAATTTCTGGATTTTGCTTATTGTCTCCCTATGGTGTTATTTAAAACATTTCTATGTCCCTATATTTTTAGTAAATTGATAGTTGGATTCCGAGGCTTGATCAGATTGAGCTTCAATCTTTTTCCTTTTTTTTGTAAGAATATCCAACCATATCTGATTTTCTCTCTTTTTGTGAAGATTAGTGAGTGCTTAGGTGTTGTCCACTTGATCTAGTCATTAAAATATTTCTCATCAGCTATTTGCCTAATGATTTTAGGAGCCATTGATAACTTATTATCTAGATCCATTACTTTATTAGAGACCTAATTAGATATTGAGGCTCCTAATTAGATTTAATTTAAACTGTATTTGAAAAAGAGGGCTCCATTACTTAAAAATAAGTTTTGCCCCCATAATATGCTGGGAAAAAAAAACAAAAAAAAACAAACCACTATACTACCTAAAATCTAAAAAAAAAAAAAAAAAAAGGTTTGAAAACTATTGGATTATAGCAATTCTCTGAAAGCACCAATTGTGATAGGAACCAGGAACTGTGAAGTGGGGACAGTGACTTGTAACTTGTGAGATGTTTTAAATATTTTCTTCTTCTTATTTGTTGTTTTTGGCTTACATTCTTTCCCAACCCAACAGTTAAACTCTTACAACAAGAAGGACCCATATGTTTTAACTTTTGAAGAGGAAGATGGATGGACTGTCTTACCGTAGAGCCAGACTTGGGAAAGAGGGCCCCAAGGGGTAGAGCAGGAGTTCTGCTTTAATGAGCAAAGGAAGTGATTAAGTCCCTGGGGCCTATGCAGCTAGAACCTGAAAACTGGCTTTGGGCACATCTAAGACTAGACACTTTTAGCTGAGCTTGGGAGGGCCAGTCCCTTTTTCTTATTCCTTATTTCACAGCCTAAGGGGGCTCCCTCATTCTAATCAAAAGGCTGGGCTAGTCAGGCTTCAGTTGCATCACATTTGACATGTCCCAGGCCCATGATCCTGGTAGCTGTGTTTAGGGCTGATTCCTAGGATAACCTCAGGACAAGGAGCAAAGGGCTTCTTGTTTTGGGTTCTGTTCTAAAGAAGGCCAAGGTCAGGAACCTCTTAGCAATAGCTTTGGCTGATCCTTAGCCAGCAACACCTTATGTCACTCTGGCTAAGAGAAGAGCTGCTGTGGAGCACTTGGTGTTCTCTAGCCTTAGCAGAGGTCACAGGCAGACAGAGCAGGAGAGCAGGCCTTAATTAGCTAGGGACTCCTGGAGCAAAGCTACTTGGCAGTGTCTTACCTCAGCTCCTTGGTGGCTCCTTCCGCTAGTGACAGTGCAAATACTCTTTCTCTTTATAGCTTTCAGATCTCTGGGAGATTAGTTGTCTTCCTTGAGCTTCAAGACACTTCTTTGCAGTGTGGTTCAGGGCTGATTTTAAAAGCCAGATCGACAAAAATTCACTCCATCTGTGTAGTACTTTTTAGTCACCCAAGCACGTTTTATTTAAGTTGTTTTGAACTAACAGTCCTATGATTTAAGCTCAGAAAGGAGTAGTGCTTAAGATTATAGCTAATTAGACTTTGGGGTCCCAGATTAATGGTCTTTCTACCAGTATCTGTAGGACAAAGGAAAAGGAGAAGTAAATAAAATTGACTAACTTTTCTGTACCAGACACTGTATAAGGTGCTTAGCTTAGTTTTCTCCCAACATTATGTGGTAAAACATTTTAAGCTCTATTTTAATGATGGGGAAGCTGAGCCTCAAAGTGGTTAATTGATTTAAGATCACCGAGCTAAAAAGTGGCAGAGCCTGGATTCAGATCTAAGTTTATTTGACTTCAACGCCTGTGTCTTTCTATCATTATACTATATTCCTTGCTAGTTGATTCTAACACATCTTGATTGAGTTCCAGATGCAACGCTAGGTATAGGGGACACAAGGAAGCATAAGATTTAGTAATTTCTGCCCTTGTGGAACTCATAATTTGGTGATGCTTACTGCTATGATAGAGGGAATGGGGGCATAGGAATAGACAGAGGGATGGGGCATTGGGGGCTTAGGGAGCCCTCTGATCATTGGTGGTAGGGGAAGTTGTCAGGTAAGGCTTCCCAGAAAGAGTGCTACCTCATGTAATTTAGTGATAAAGAGCACAGGTCCTAGGGTCAGCCTGCCTGGGTCTCATCACTGTAATACTATATGTTAGCTATTAAAATATAATACTTTGGGCAAGTTACTTAACCTCTCTGAGCCTCCTTCCTCACCTATAACATGGAAGTAATCATATAATCAACCTCATATAATCAAATGGCTGTTGTGAAGATTAAGATGGGATAATTTATATTGAACATTTAGCAGATTGCTTGACACATATTAAGCTCTCATTAAGTGTTAACAGTAATTATTATTGTTTAACCTGTGTTTCTCCCATATCCAGCTCAAGTGGGGACAAATGAAGCTAGGCTCTTTTAGGGCCTGTTATTGTCAATAAGTAGGGGTAGGGTTTGTCTCAAGTAATTTCAAAGTATTCCTTTCAGGCCTAAGATTCTGTCCAAGTGAAAACTTCTAAGGTAATTGTTTCCAGGAGGACAGTTATCAAGTGACTGTATCTGGTGGCAATCCAGTCTGGCTTAGGTTCCCTAAGTCATCTCTGGTTAGCCCCTAGAAATACTATGTCTGGTAAAGGCCTCTCTTTCCTCTGCTACCTCTTCATTGCATAGGCTGGAGCTGGCCTCCTGTGAAACTGATCTATTCTCCTCCCCTTCCTCCATGCTTATTGTGTTGGGGAAAGTAATATAATTTTAGTAGTCCAGTTATTCTCTACTATATTAGGGTTTTGTTTATTCTGAGTAACTGTGGAATAACAGTACCTTTATATATTTGTATAATGCATCATTTTAAAATAAGTTCTGTTTAGAACATCAGTATCACATGAAGTAACAAGAAGTATTACTCAATAAAAGACCTTTGAGTTCAAGTTAGGAAAAGAAAGGAGCCTTTAATATACTAAGGAAAAGTATGCAGGGTTTCCTACGTTTTTCTGGTCACAGAATCTTTTTTATACTCATAAAATACCTGTTGACATTTCATAAGATACCAATGTTTCATGGAACACAATTAGGTAAGAAAACACAATGTGGCCCTCTGCTTTTCTGTTAGTATGGCTTGGAGAAGTAGTATGACAAAGTGTCCTTTGTTTGGCAAGGTACCTTCAGGGCTCCCTTCCTTTCAAAAAGAAAATGAGACACTTAATGAGAGCTTATTATGTGTTAGGTAACTTACTAAATGTTCAACATAGATTATCTCATTATAATCTTCACAACAGCCCTATGAGATTGATAATATGATTATCTTCATGTTAATACAGAAAGCTGGAGATTTTAGTTAAACCACCAGTCCCTGATTATGTTCCAGACTCAGTGGTAGGAGATTTAGCTAATTGAGCATCTGTAGTAAGCCTAAGCCTTCTGCTTCTAGAGGAGGAGCAAATGCCCTACCTTGAGGAAACAACACTCAATTTAATCAAGAAACTCTGTAGGCCTGCTCCCTTGGTAATTACAGCTGTCTCAGAAGCAGATGGTGGTGGAGATTGCATTCAGTATTTCAGTCTCATGGAGTTTTGGGTTCTAGTTCTCACTCTGCTGTTAACCAGCTATATGCCTTTAGTGAGAAATTTCTACTCTCCGAATCTTGAGTTTATCATCTAAAGATGAGGAGGTGAATTAGATTGATTGCATTCAATGAATATTTATTAAACATTTACTACGATCCAATCATTGTTCTAGGGTAATGGGGATGTAGTGATGGAAAAGCAGACACTGCCTCATGAAACGTAATCTAGATGATATGAGTGTTGAAATATAAGTTACAGATTAAGTAAGACTTTAGTAGTTAAGGGCAGACATTTGTATTAGTCATTGTAGTCTAGTAGGCTTTGTGGAGATGATGTGACTTAACTAGTCCCTAAAACTGTTTAAAGTTTATATACTGCAGAAGCTCAGGGAGGCATTTGGATTGTGAAAATGACCTCAGTGCAGGTGGAAGTGAGTATAGAGAATAGAAGAGAATAGAATGCTCGGTAGAAGGTGGTATCCTGTAATGCTTTTAGGCATGGTACCACCTCTGGGAGACTGCTAAAGGAGTTAATTCCTGGGCATCTGAAAGTAGCATTGCTGGAGGGAGAATTTGGAACTAAGGACCAAGGGAGGATCTGGGCAGATGATATTAGTGTTGTGGGTAGAGGTAAAGGATCATCAATGATGAAGTCAAAAGTTAAAAGGATTGGGAGGTGCTAGATTGTGCAATGTGCAACAGTTTACATTTCAGGCTATGAATGACAGAGGCACTTGGAACCAGAATATGTTTACATATAATTTACTAGTTCTTACCATATGCCAGACCCAGACACTATTCTTAGCATTTTTAATGTTAAGCTTATTTAATCCTCATTAGTAGCTTATTTAATATTAGTTTATTTAATCTTTATACCAACCCTATGAAGGTAGGTACTATTATTTTCCTGTTTTAGAGATAAGAAAACTGAGACCCAGAGAACTTTAACTTGCCCAAACTCACATGGTTGATAAGTGGTGGAGCTGGGATTCAGGCCCAGGCAATGTTTTCACAGTCCTTGCTCTTAATCACCATGCTATACAGTCTTGGGCAGCGAGTAGCCATTGTAGATGACTGCCTAGTGGAGCAACTTGTTGTAAGTAGTGTGGTGCAGGGCAGTTTCCCAAGGGGTGAATTGAAGTCAAGAAGACCAGCCACAGGCTGTTGTAATAATCATCCCAGTTGCTTTTAAAGGTGTATAAAGGTCTTGGAATTATTTCACAAATTACTTCCTGAGATGGATCTGGCAGTTGCCAGTCCTACCTATAATCTCAGACCATTTTAGAAAATCATTTTCCAGAGAATTTTAATCTTAAGGAAACTCTCCTCTCACTATTGAACAGGCTGTTCCAGGCTGAGGGGCCCCAGGAATCAGATCAAAAATAGCTCCCGTGGGGTCAGTGTCCAAGCAGCATCTGGAAGCATTTGCAAGAGGGAAAATTGAACCTACTGAGACTCCTATTGCCATTTAGAGTTTTCTCTCTTGATACAGGGGAAGTATCTCCTATTAGGAGTGATAGTCTGGTTGCTCATCTTGAGAGGTTGGGCAAGTGGGCTGGGGTGAAGAGATGTGAAAGACGTAGTCTCTGTCCATGAATAACTCACAGGTTACTGGGATGCACAAAAGCAAGTATACTCAGTATAGTGTCACAAGTGCTACAACAGAGGAACATAGAAAATGTACTGGGAGAGGAAGAAAGGAAGGGAGGGAGGAAAGAAGGAGGGAAGGGAGGAAGCGAGGAGGGATGGATCTAAATTCTTAACAAGAGAGAGTCAAAGAAGGTAACAAAGATGCCATTCTCTAGGGATGACCAAAAGTACCAGCAGAGATGACCCTGGAACACATTTTGGGCAATGTGGGTGTGGAAGTGTATAAGATATTCAGGGAATGATGATTTGTTCTTTGAACTGTAGTGTTGGGCTGCTTAGAGAGAGTGGCACCAGGTGAAGCTGGATATGTGGGAAGGGCCAGATCCTGAATAACCTTGTATTTTGATTTAAGCTTCAATAGAGCTTAAATCCTATCGGAATTGAGCTTTACTGTAGATACCTAAGATGGGGAGCAACTTGATCAGAGCGGTTTTTTAGAAAGATCTCTTTCAGGTTTGTGGTTAGGATGGATCAAGTATTAATAAAACTAGAGGCAGGGAAGCCAGCTGGAAGATTTGCAGTAGCAGATGATGAGGCTGGAACAGGGCAATGGGGGGTTGATTTACTTTTCTTTTTTTTTTTTTTTTTTGAGACAGAGTCTCACTTTGTTGCCCAGGCTAGAGTGAGTGCCATGGCGTCAGCCTGGCTCACAGCAACCTCAAACTCCGGGGCTCAGCGATCCTACTGCCTCAGCCTCCCGAGTAGCTGGGACTACAGGCATGCGCCACCAGGCCCGGCTAATTTTTTGTATATATATTTTTAGTTGGTCAATTAATTTATTTCTATTTTTGGTAGAGACGGGGTCTCGCTCAGGCTGGTTTCGAACTCCTGATCTTGAGCAATCCGCCCGCCTCGGCCTCCCAAAGTGCTAGGATTACAGGCGTGAGCCACCACACCCGGCTTGGGGGGTTGATTTAAATTGTGTGACTCAAGGGTGAAAGAGGTAGTATTGGGTAGCTGGGTGTTACTGTGGTACTATTAACACATGGAATACAAGAGAGACAGCTGGTTTGGGGAAGTTAATGTTGGTTTTGAGATGATTATGGGTGACATCCAGAAGTAAATATCTGGTATTGGGGAAGAAGATATGAGTTTTGGAGCTTCTGAGAGAGGTTGGAATATAGATATGGGAATGACGTCATCCAAATGATAGTGGAAAGCATGGAAGTAGATGGATCACCTGAGTAAAATTTATAAAATGGGGAAAAGAAGGGGTTGAGGATAGAGTCCAGAGGAACTCTGATGATATCTTTAGATAGAAAAGTTAGGGAGGGAGCCTGAGGAGGAACAATCATAGAGGTAGGAGAAAGTACTGTCTGGGAGACCAGGAATGAGAAGAGTTTCTGAAAGAAAGCAAGAATCTGCTACAGCAGAGAACAAGTAGGGTGAGCCCTGAGAAGCTACTGAATCATTGGTGACCTTGGTGACTGCACTTTCAGTGGATGGGTGAGGACAGAAGCTAGATTGCTGTGGCTTAGGGACTCAGTATTAGGTGAGCATTTGAAGGCAACATAGGACTTCACTTTTGAGAAATATAGTGGTAAAGGAAGGAAGGAAAGAGAGTGGTATTTTGAAGAGGAGGCTGGGAGGCAGGTTCAAAGATTTTGGGGGACTGGAGTTGGGGTATTGGAGTGGAGACCTGAGCTGGTATGGGTTGAGGGGAGGAGAGGTTGAGAAATGTTGCCAGTGAAGGTACCACATCTCTCTGAATCCTCCACTCCATATTATTGTTGGAGTCTTAAGCTATGCTGCTCTACTGAAGCCTGCGGTCGCAAGACTGTGGGGTAGACAAGGGAGACCTCGTCATTAATAAGTAATCATAGCACTGTTTATTGAGTAGCCTCTGCATGCCAGGAATTTTTCTAGGTACATCTGGACACATTGGACACATCTCGAATGCTCGCCACAATTCCCAGAAGTAAGTACTATCACCATTTTCCAGATGCAGAAACAGATGAGTTAAGAAACATATGGCTAGTTAGTGGTGGAGTCAGTTTCAGCCAGGTCTGCAGAACTCCAGTGTATATCCTTTCTACTTCCCAGTGCTATCTTTTTCATTAGGAGCTTAATGGTGAGACTCTGAACAGGGACTTTGAAGGGGGCAGGGATGGATGGCCTAGATGGACAAAGGTAGAGTTCTAGAATTGGTGTTAGCCTGGAGGAAGCATGACTTAATTTCTGGGATGAGGGAGGAAGGTGTTGATCTGATCTTGCTCTGCCTTTTTTCTGTTTAGCCAGTGGCTTTGGTGATCACAGTCTTTCCCTTTATTTTTCTCCATCTTTCTGTAATGTCTTACCAGGGCCTCTGAGGTCCCAGCTGCTGCCTATTGTGGACTGTTTACAGAGAAAAAAAGGATCAACCTCCAAGCCCAGAGGGGCTCATTCTTTTTGACTACATGTGAGGAATTACTGAGCTTTAGAATGACACTCTCTTTGGCACAGGGCATGTGGCAGGTTTCTTCTTGATAAGTACTTTTATTTGCATTGAATAATTTTGGTTCAGTGGAAATAGCAAAACACTGAGAATGAGAAGACATGATTTCCAATATAAGTGATCAACTAGATTACCTCAGGCAAGTCACTTTCCCTTTGCATATTTACTTGACATGGGTAGGAACTGTGTTTTACTCATCCCTGTATCTTGAGCTCCTGACACATGGCCTGACTGAATAGGTGTTCTGAAAAGTTTATTATGGAGCCAGTTAATCTGCTCATCTGTTAAATGAGGGAATTGGACCTTTTGGTTTCTAAGATCTTTCCAATTCTAAACTGTATTGTTCTACGAGGGCTTATGATACTTTGCTTTTTTTTTTTGAGACAGAGTCTTGCTTTGTTGCCCAGGCTAGAGTGAGTGCCATGGCGTCAGCCTAGCTCACAGCAACCTCAAACTCCTGGGCTCAAGCGATCCTTCTGCCTCAGTCTCCCAAGTAGCTGGGACTACAGGCATGAGCCACCATGCCCAGCTAATTTTTTCTATATATATTAGTTGGCCAATTAATTTCTTTCTATTTATAGTAGAGACGGGGTCTCGCTCTTGCTCAGGCTGGTTTCGAACTCCCGACCTCGAGCAATCCACCCGCCTCGGCCTCCCAGAGAGCTAGGATTATAGGCGTGAGCCACCGCGCCCGGCCTGATACTTTAATTATAAAATAATACTGTCACTTATTTAGCACCTAGTATTTGTTGGTGCTATGTGAGACTCTTTATATAATTTATTTCTTATTTTATTTAGGTGATTTTTTTTAATTTTAAAATTTTGTCTGAGTGCTTTGGAAATACAGTGGTCTTTTAGGCTATGAACTCCTTGAAGACAGTACTTGTGCCTGTTCACTGCTGTAGTCTCCCTAGTGTTGAACACAGTGCTGGATGTGTAATGGGTGCTTAGTATTTGTTGAACAAATGAGTGAACGTATGCCTTATCATCCATAAGATAACAATCCTACAAGATAGGTACTATTAGTCCCATCTTACGGGTAAGAAAATGAGTCTAAATGTCACAGAATTAGTAAACGGCTAAGAGAGAGGATTCAAACCCAAGTCTGTCTAACTCTAAAATTGGTACCTTTATCACAGTGCCTTCATTTATCTGATATTTTAATTGAAAATTTGTAAGTAAGGAAGAGAGTGAGGATGCAAGAACAGAAAATCATGTTTTCTTGAGGGGTGGGAATGGGGTTAAATATTGAACACCGAAGTTTAAGAGTTGGCAAGAATATCTGACACCTTAAGGAAAAAAAAAGGTTATAATAGCAGTTACTATTCACTGGGGACTTCATTTATTGAGTGTCTCATGGCACTTAAAGGCCTGTTTCATATAGTGTTAATTATCATCTTTTTATTGACAACTCAAATTTGTGTTTCCAGCTCAGATTTTCCCTCCTGAATTTTAGACTTGTATATCTAACCTCTTAATTGACATTTTGGATATCTAGTAGGCATTTTAAACTTAACAAGTTCACGCTTAGGTAAATCCTGTTGGTTCTACCTTTAAAGCATATCCAAAATTCAGACACTTAGCATTGCCTATGTTCCTGCCACCCTGATCTGAGCTACCATCGCCTCTTGCTTGGCAAGATAATAGCCTTTTAACTGGTTCCCTGCTTTTGCTCTTGCCTGTATGTGGTTCTAATCAGGCAGCCAGAGTGATCCTTTCAAAACCTAATTCCAAATCATTTAGGCTCTTCTGTTCAGAATCATTCAATAGCTTTACAAATTAGAGAAAAAGCTAAAGTCCTTAGAGTGGTCTTACAAGGTCATGTGTGACTTGGCTCCCATTTCCTTGTCTTACCTTCTCTCTACCAGTCCATTAGCTTTCTCACTAGTCTTTGAACTAGAGAGAAATACTCTTGCCTCAGGGCCTTAGCATTTGTTCTTCTTTCTCTAACTTTCTGCTTGGCTCATTGCCTTATTTCCTTCAGATCTTTAGGTCAAATGTCAACTCAGTGAGGCCTTCTCCAATCATTCTATTTAAAAATAGCAACCTCTCCCCCACAGCACACCACAACCTCTTTCTCAATTTTTTTCCACAGCATTTGTCACCATAGTGTTTATCTGACATATTTATTTTTCAGGCCTTCCAGTTTGCCCCCCACCCCCTGTTAGTTCCATAAGAGCAGGGATTGTTGTCCATTGTTAAATCCTCAGTGCCTAGAATACTGACTAGCACATAGCATATGCTTAGTAAATATTTGTTAAATGAATGAAAAACCTACTTTGGGCCATGTATATTTCTCAGTGCTTTATATGTATTTGTTTACTTTTCTCCACAACAATCCTGAAGGTTACCACTATTACTCCTATTTTACAAATGACTAGAAAGTTTAAAGCCTAGGTCTGTTCAGTTTAATACATTGCCAAGCTCAAATAAGATGTTATAGAAGGATGGTGTCTAAATAGGATAGCTTTGCTGCTGAATGGAGTATGTAAACCACATCTTAGAAACCAGAAGATAGACATTGCTCATTCATTCACCTTGATATTTGTGACTCTGCCACATGTGGAAACCTAAAACACACCTAGAAAAAGTTCTTTGAGATCTTCTTGTGCACCATTTGAACTGCATCTGGCTTGTATACACAGGAGAGTTTTTTTTTTTTTTTTTTTTTGAAACACAGTCTCACTCTATTGCCCAGACTAGCGTGCCATCGGGTCAGGATAGCTTACAGCAACCTCAGACTCCTGATCCTCTGCCTCAGCCTCCCAAGTAGCTGGGACTACAGGCATGTGCCACCATGCCAGGCTGATTTTTTCTATATACTTTTAGTTGGCCAGCTAATTTCTTTCTATTTTTTTTTTTTTTTTTAGTGGAAACAGGGTCTTGCTCTTGCTCAGGCTGGTCACAAACTCCTGAGCTCAAATGATCTGCCTGGCCTTGGCCTCTCAGAGTGCTAGGATTATAGGCGCACAGGGGAGTTTTATGATGATTTGGACATTTTTTTCCTCTCACGGAGAGATATCTTCTTTTCCTAGTTTGAGATAGCATTAGGGTTACTTTGGGCCAAGTGCTGCATGTCATTTTTCTTTCCAGAGTTTAGTGTTAGTCAAGCCTAGAGTACAAATCATTCCCAGCATATACTGGTGTATGACTTTCTTTATGGTATGATGATTTGGGAGGGCAAGGCCAGAGCTATTCCCAAAGTAATATGAAATTAGGGTCCGTGATATCTCTAGGGTAAAATGAGGCTGGCTTTAAATGCCATCTTAATGGAAATATGTAATTTCATGGGTTCTATCAGAAAGAAGGTGAGGGAGAATAAGATCCTGATCAGGATCCAACCTTCCAGCCAACTGGGTATGGTATATCTCCCTCCAGAGTTCCAGGTGCCACTAACTTTGAGGTGAGAGACCTGGAGAAGCCCTGGGCTTACAGTTTATAAGAGACCCAAACAGACGGAGCAGAAGCAGTTATATTCAGGGTAAGGTTGTTCTCAGTAACATTGCAAAAGTAGAATAGTAAGAGGTAGAAAAAATCATCTGGTGGCATTATATGTTCAATGACCTATCCAGAGAATAGTAAATAGTGAAGCATGGATCAGAATGCTCCCCAGGGTGAAATGAAACTGGGATTAGAGCTGTTTCCGGGGAATAATGAAAATATGATGAGAACTTTCCCCAGGGTAAGATAAGCCTGTGGGAAAAGTATACGAGGTGACAATATAATTTTTTGGGTAAGAGAAAAAAATAGCATGTTCAAGCAGCTATGAGTAGGAAGAGAAGGAAAATGAGAGGAAAGAATTTTAGTACAACATGTTTGGGAGATGAGGCTAGGGAAACAAGCAGATACCAAATTATAGAGAGCCTTGTCTGTCTTGTTAAGGATTTGAGACTTTATTCTTTTGACAATGCAGAACCATTGAAAAGTTTTAAATAAGGAATAGACATGGTCAGTTTGCTCCTGGTCATAATGACCTGTGTTCCCAGGGGAGTGGAGATCAGGAAAGTTAGAAAAGAATATGGCAGTCTAGGGACCCTAGGCAGATGTTCACCAAAAGCCAAAAGTATCTGGCATATCAGTCTGAGTAGAGATGCCTGAGGACTGGGTGAAGCCTGACCTCAGTGAAATGAACAGAAGCTTTCCTAAACCTTGTCAAAAACTAAGAATCTTGGTGGTTGCACCGCACTGTAAATGTGCTGAAATGCCACTGAATTGTTCAGTTTAAAGTGGTTAACTTTGTGTTATACAAATTTCACCTCAATAAAAATAGATTAAAATCAAAACCAAACAAATTTAAGAACGTTGTTCTGCCTGAGTCTTTGTAAGGATTTGGCCTGGGGTTGTTTTACTGTCTTCCTTGTGCCAGGGCCTGGGTTATTGGTGGTGGCATTGAGGAGTTAAGGGTAGCACTAGGCATAGCAGCAAGGATGAGAGTCCAAGGCATGTCCCCTTCTTGTTCATCTTTCCAATTGGCTGCTAGAATCATTTTTCTAACAAGTTGATCTAACCATGGCCCACCCCTGCTCAGAAGTTTGTGTTGCTTTCTCATTCCTCACAGATTGTAAAATCCAAGGCATTCCATGATCTGGGTTCTCTATGTTGTCTTTTCAGAAAATATCTTTTTTTCATGCTTTCTCCATTTTGCTTGGAATGTCTTCCTACCTTTTTCTGTCTGGTAAACTCATCTTTCAATACTCAGCTCCAGTACCACCACTTTTTTGAGCATTCTCTGGCTTCTCTGCCTGTAAGCAGGCAGTGTATCCCATTGTCATTCTCCTACTATACTTAATATGTCACTCTGTTAATTATCTTGCTGCATTGTGATTGCCACACAAGATTGGAAGTTTCTTAACAACAGAAATTCTGCTTTGTTTTTTTCTGTACTCCTTGGTTAGTATTGCAAAGGCAGCTCTCACTTTTTTTTAGAGCAACTTTTATTCCTACCATAAATAGTCACAAAAGGCAAATAAATAGGCTCTGTTGGTATTGTTCAGTGTAGTGAGTGAGGCAAACAGAGGGCATCTATCCATAACTGTCTTATTTTTCTTTTCTTTTTTCCCAAGCTAGCCAGCAGGCCCCACTGAACAAAAACTGCAAACCTCAGGGTAGCTGGATTTGAGAATAAATTCTTTGGTTAATAGAACAAAAGATAAAAAATATGTGAGGTGAATGTGAAAGAGACTGTTAGTTGTCTTTGCCAATATTGACTCTCTCATTGTTTCTTTAACCTGATTTTTAGCAGAGTGCATAGCTACCCAGCTTCCTTTGCCACTAGGTGTGGCCACATGTCTAAGTTCTAACCAGTAGGATCTAAGTGGAAGTGGTGTATGTACCACTTCTAGGTCGTGTCCTTAGAAAGAATATGTAGTGCTTCTCTCACACTTTTCTCCTTCCTGCTGGCTGGGAGATGGTGAGACCTACAACACCTGTTTTGATCCCAGAGATGGAAGCCCCATGTTGAGTGAGGATGGCAAAGTTCCACTTTCTGTTGAGACAGCTCACAGATAAACTATTATATGAGAGAGAAATAAACTTCTTTTTGGTTTTATCTACTGTATTTCAGGGTCTCTTGGTTATAGCAGCTTTACCTGTACCCTAACCAATACAGTGAGACAGTTGCTTTTTGCTGCTGTTCCTCGGTGTCTCTCAAACTATTCACTGAGTTCCTGACCACTTCTTGCCTTGCCTTGCTTCTAAGGCCTAATTCCTGATGCCTAAATGATTCCTGAATTCTCTTATATACTTAAAAAAAAATTATTGAGGTGAAATTCACAAATTGTAATCATTTTCAATTGAACAATTCAGTGGCATTTAGTATATTCCTAAGGTTGTACAACCACCACCTGTTATCTAGTTTCAAAACATTTCCGGCCGGGTGTGGTGGCTCATGCCTGTAATCCTAGCACTTTGGGAGGCCGAGGCGGGCGGATTGCTCAAGGTCAGGAGTTCGAAACCAGCCTGAGCGAGACCCCCGTTTCTACCAAAAATAGAAATAAATCAATTGACCAACTAAAAATATATATACAAAAAATTAGCCAGGCATGGTGGCGCATGCCTGTAGTCCCAGCTACTTGGGAGGCTGAGGCAGTAGGATCGCTGAGCCCCGGAGATTGAGGTTGCTGTGAGCAAGGCTGACGCCACGGCACTCACTCTAGCCTGGGCAACAAAGTGAGACTCTGTCTCAAAAAAAAAAAAAAAAAAAAAACATTTCCATCATTCCAAAGGAAAACCCTTACCCTTTAAGAAGTTTCTCCCCATTTCACATTTTCCCTGGCAGCCACCAATAGGATTTATTTCTTCTGGATATTTCTTTCTTTCTTTTTTAAACTGTGTGTGTATATTTATATGTATGTATGTATTTATTTTTGAGACAGGGTCTTCTGCTCAAGCAGAAGTGCAGTGACACAATCATAGCTCACTGCAGCCCTGAACTTCTGCACTCAAGTGATCCTCTGGCCTCAGCCTCCCAAAATACTGGGATTATAGGCATGAGCCACTGCACCCAGCCTGGATATTTCATATAAATGAAAGAATACTATGTGTGACCTTTTTTGTCTGGCTTCTTTAACTTAGCATAATATTTTAGAGCTTCATCTACATTGTAACATATGTTAGTACTTCATTCCTTTTTTTTTTAAAGTTTTTTTGGTGGTAAAATATATATATATATATGTAACATAAAATTTACCATTTTAATTATTTATAACTATATAATTCGATAGCCATAGTTACATTCACAGTGTTGTGCAGCCATCATCACTATTTCCAAAACTTTTCATCAACCCAAACAGAAACTCAGTACTTATTAAGCAATAACTCCCTAGTCTCTATTCTCCCAGCCCTTGTTAATCTCTAATCTACTTTCTGTCCTCATGAATTTGCCTATTCTAGATATTTCATTTAAGTGGACTCATAACAATATTGCCCTTTTGTGTTTGGCTTATTTCACTTAGCATAATATTTTCAAGGTTCATCCTTGTTGTAGTATGCATCAGTAAACTTCATTCCTTTTTTTTTTTTTTTTTAAAGAGACAAGGTCTTGCTCTGTCGCCCAGACTGGAGTGCTATGGTGTGATCATAGCTCATTGCGACCTTGAACTCCTGGGCTTGAGTGATCATCTTCCCTCAGCCTCCTGAGTAGCTAGGACTATAGGTGTGAGCCACCACGTCTAGCAAATTTTTAAATTTTTTTGTAGAGATGGGTTTCATTATGTCACCCAGGGTAGTCTTGAACACCTGGTCTCAAGCAATCCTCCTGTCTCAGCATCCCAAAGTGCTGGGATTACAGGTGTGAGCCACCACACCTGGCCTTTCATTCGTTTTTATGGCTCAAATATGTACACACACACACACACTGTGCTTTGTTTATCCACTCATCTATTGATAGACACTTGGGCTATTTCTACTTTTGGCTATTGTGAATAGTGCTGCTGTGCTATGGACATGCTTGTTCATGTACTTGTTTGAGTACCTGTTCTCAGTTCTTTTGGGTTATACCTACGAGTGAAATTGTGGGGTCAGATGGTAGTGCTATGTTTAAGTTTTAGGGGAACCACCAAGCTTTTTCACAGCCACTGTATTACCAGTTTACAGTCCCATTAGCAATGTATAAGTGGTTACAGCTTCTTTACATCTTTGCTAACACTTGCTATTTTTCATTTTTTTGATTTTGTTTTTTATTAATGCCATCCTAGTAGGTGTGAAGTGGTATCTCATTGTGGTTTGATTTTTCTTTTCCTAATGACTAATGATGTTGGTCATCTTTTCATGTGCTTGTTGGCCATTTGTATATCTTCTTTAGAGAAATGTCCATTCAAGTCCTTTGTCCATTTAAAATTAGGTTATTTGTCTTTTTGTTGTTGAGTTATTAAAATTCTATAAATATTCTGGATTCTAGACCCTTATTGGATATATAATTTGTAAATATTCTCTCCCATCCTTTATGTTGATTTTTCACTTTCTTGATAATGTCTTTTGTTGCACAATAGTTTTGAATTTTTTTTTTTTACATTTTTATGGAGTCTAACTTATCTATTTTTTTCTTTTGTTGCTCTTGCTTTTGGTGTCATATCTAGGAATCTATTGCCAAAGCCAAGGATATGAAGATTTACCCCTATGTTTAATGAGTTTACCCCTGTGTTTAACCACAAGAGTTTTATGGTTTTAGTGCTTACATTTAGGTCATTGATCAATTTTGAGTAAATTTTTGTATGTATTGTGAGTCTCATGTATTTTAAAACCCTTAAGTGGATGCTGTTGGGATTTTCCCAGTCAGTAATGGTTTTTAGGTGTTCACATCCCAATAAATATAAAAGGGTAGTTTGGCGATGTTTTAGCAGCTGTTGGTTGAAGTGCAGCTTCTTACTATAGGTGCACCTTAGAAGACATTTCTTGTTTCTCAGATCCTATCCACTTATGTTCATATCACATGATATGTTTAGGGGCTACTTGAGAGGAAGGCTGCTGCTTTTCAGGGCTGCCAGTCAATTAAGTGACACACAGTCACGTACATGCAGTGGGATGCTGTGCCATGTGCTTGTCTGTATCTCAACCTGTGAGGAAAATGAGCAAGGCAAGGCCTGATTTAAACAAGGCAAAGCTACCAGGATCAAGGAAACGATGTAGTCAGGTAGCAAGTCTGTACTGAGCCCAGCCATGTTCTCAGCCCTGTGTATGGCTTGCTGAGAACTGTACAAAGCAGTAATAAGCAATGGGGGGGGTGTGCGGAATTGGGTTATTAAGTATGAAATGTCTGATTTCTTTAAGTATGAACTTTGACAGTTGCTATCTCTGACATTTCACTTTGACACTTCTTATTTTATTTTTATTGTGAAGGTACATCCTCAATCTTTCACATGCACATTTTGGCATGTGATTATCTTTCAATTTTTTTAGACCAATTGTGAAACCATGGATACTTCAAAAATGCACATTACTTTCAAATATGAGTTCTGTCATGGCACCAATGTAGCGCAAGCAGCTTAAAATATTAATGAAATGTTTGGGAGAGGGATGTGGCTAATGAACACCCAGTATGGCAATGGTTTGAGAAGTTCCACGCTGGTGATATTTTTTTCTTTGTTTTTTTTTTTTTTTTTGAGACAGAGTCTCACTCTGTTGTCCTGGGTAGAGTGAATGCCATGGCGTCAGCCTAGCTCACAGCAACCTCAAACTCCTGGGCTCAAGCAATCCTTCTGCCTCAGTCTCCCAAGTAGCTGGGACTACAGGCATGCGCCACCATGCCCGGCTAATTTTTTCTATATATATTAGTTGGCCAATTAATTTCTTTCTATTTATAGCAGAGACAGGGTCTCGCTCTTGCTCAGGCTGGTTTTGAACTCCTGACCTCCAGCAATCTGCCTGCCTTGGCCTCCCAGAGCGCTAGGATTACAGGCCTGAGCCACTGCGCCCGGCCTCATGCTGGTGATTTCAATATTGAAAATGAGCCACGTGGGCAACTTTGAGACCAAAGTGGATAATGATGAGCTGAAAGCTGTGATGGAAGTGAATCCATCTCAACTTACATTTGAGTTAGCAAAAACATTTGACATTACTATTCCAACAATATTGGACCATTTGAAACAAATGGGCAAGGTAAAGAAGCTGATAGATGCCTACCTCATGAATTAAATGAGCACCAGAAGACAGATTGTTTTGAAGCTTGCCTTTCTTTGCTGTCATGACATACAGGTGAACCATTTTTACTGCATTTTGTTACGTGTGATGAAAAATGTATTCTTTTTGACAATCACAAGCATTTGGCACAATACTTGGATAAAGATTAAATGCTGAAACACAGTCCAAAAGTGAATATGCTCCAAAAATAGTTAATGCTGTCTATTTGGTGGTCTAGTGCTAGTATTATCCATTACAGCTTTATAAAACCTGGTCAGTTGATTACAGCAGATGTCTACTGCAACCAGTTGGACAAAAATGATGAGCACACTTGTGATTAAGCAGCTGAGATTGGTTACTAGAGACAGGCCAATCCTCTTGCAAGACAATGCTCGACCACATGTCACACAAACAACACTGCTTAAATTATAGCAGCTGGAGACTTGGAAACTCCGTCATCCACCATATTCCCCATACCTTCCTTGCACTAACTGACTACCACTTCTTCCAGGCTTGGACCACTTCTTGGAAGGAAAAATATTCAATTCTCAACAAGCTGTCGAAAATGCCTTTCATGATTTCATTGCCTGTTGTTTTCCATGCTTCTTTGCTGCTGGCATAAATAAGCTACCATTAAGGTAGCAAAACTGTGTCGATAGTTTAGGCACATAGTTTGATTAATTGTACTGCTTCTTTGAGATATAATTAACTACAGTTTTGATTTGAAATCGGACATTTCATATTTTTTTTTTTTTTTTTTTTTTTGAGATAGAGTCTCTCTTTGTTGCCCAGGCTAGAGTGAGTGCCATGGCGTCAGCCTAGCTCACAGCAACCTCAAACTCCTGGCTCAAGCAATCCTCCTGCCTCAGCCTCCCAAGTAGCTGGGACTACAGGCATGCGCCACCATGCCCGGCTAATTTTTTTTGTATATATATTAGTTGGCCAATTAATTTCTTTCTATTTTATAGTAGAGACGGGGGTCTCGCTCTTGCTCAGGCTGGTTTCGAACTCCTGACCTCGAGCAATCCGCCCGCCTCGGCCTCCCAGAGAGCTAGGATTACAGGCGTGAGCCACTGCGCCCGGCCAAGGACATTTCATATTTAATGATCTATATATAATTTGGAGACAGAAGCCTTCATTCAAGTTGGATTACTTAAGGCTAATAACTTCTCTCTGAGCTTGAATGTCTTCAGTTATAAAATGTGAATGCTGACTTCACAGTGTTGTTTTGTTTTTGAAGATTAGCTGAGGTTATCAATTGGAAAATTATTTAGAAACTATAAAATGCTGTGCATATTTAGGAATGTAATGGAGAATCAAGAAGAAGACTAAGTTTTCTGGGAACTTTTTAAATGGTTCTTCTTATGACTGTGATTAACAGAAAAGGTTTGAGGTTTATTGAATAGATGGGTGATTTTCAAATTTTTTTCTGAATAATCTTGCATTTGTTGCCACTCTTTTGCAGGTGACAGAAATACAACTCTGACAGACTTAAGCAGGAGAGGGACTTTATTGACTGAAATAACTAAAAAGCCTAGAAGTAGTTTAGACACAGCTAGATATAGGGAGTTAAAGGATGTCATTAAGACCTATTCTCTCCTATTCTCTCCCCCTTGGCTTTACATTTCTTTGTTTCGTGTCATTATTAGGCAGGCTCCTGCTATGTAATGGCAAAGAAAGATATCAGATTTGGGTAAGAATTCTATCAGCTAACTGAAAGACACTTCTACTGCTATTGAAAGATAATACTTCTTATTCTTACCCTGAGGTGCTGGCAGTCTTGGGTAAGATTTTGGCTTAGGTCATGTGCCTACCCTAAAGTAATCACTGTGGCCAGGAAAATGCTGGCCTTTCATTGGACAACAGTTACATTCTACTTGTGGAACCCAGGGATCAGGGTTGGCTTCCCTGGAACCATGTAGACTGAGAGCAGGAAAGGGGTGGTTCCTTAAGGCTGCAATCCCTAAGCCTTGGGCTGTGGACTGGTACTGGGCCATGGTACTATTAGGAACCAGGCTGCACAGCTGGAGGTGAGCAGCAGGTGAGTGAGGGAAGCTTCATCTATATTTATAGCTGCTCCCCATTGCTCACATCACTGCCTGAGCTCTGTCTCCTGTCAGATCAGCTGTGGCATTTATGGTGAGTTGTATAAATATTTTATTATACATTACAACGTAATAATAATAGAAATAAAGTGCACAATAAATGTAATGTACTTGAATCACCCCAATTCTCCCCCCAACCCCCACCCCCATCCATGGAAAAATGATCTTCCATGAAACCAGTCTCTGGTGCCAAAAAGGTTGGGGACCACTGCCCTAAGGGAAGATCAAGGTGCATTTATAGGAACAAAGGTTTGGGAGGTGGGGAAATAGTTTAAATCAACAAAATTCATAGATGTCCACTACATAATTGAGCCATTTTTATTGAAAAAAGAAAGTATGTTTCCAACATTTCAAACTCAACAAAAGTAGAGCTACTCTACTTGAAGAAGTATTATTGAGGAACCTGGGTGGGGGTGGGAGGAAAGGCATCTACAGAGCACTTGAAAACTGCTAGACAGTTTATCCAATAAGTATTTGCTTGAGGTGGGATAGTACCTAAATTCTTCCTTGCTATCTTTCTGACCTTTTGTTATAGAGATTATATTTTCCTTCCAGTCAGGGAGAGGAAGGTAAGTAGCAGAGCCAGTTATTGCCTGGGGTTGAAGATGCAAAGGACCTTTCTTAGTCCTCACACCACACTGTCTTTTTTAAGAAGTCATGAGTCTTTCAAATATAAATAGGAACTCACAGAGAACAGGAAGAAGTTGCTTTACAAATTATTGGTTAATAAGAGTGATGAAATATATTTGTAGCCTAAGCATTTGGCAAGGGTTCTATATGCTAGAATGTATAAAGCTATGAGCTGGATTCTGTATGGTAAATTGAGTGAGGGTGACAGCTGCCTTCACACACCAGCCAGTTCGATTTTTTTTTTAGAGATAAAATTTACATAGCACTGAACTTACTATTTTAAAGTATACAGTTTGGTGGTTTTTAACATTTTTGTGCAACCATCACCACTATCTAATTCCAGAACATTTTTATCACCACGAAAAGAAACCCTACACTCATTGCCCCCCCACCCAACCTAACAACCATTAATTAATCTACTTACTGTCTTTATGGATTTGCCTATGCTGGATGTTTCATATAAATGAAATCATGTCTGCTTTCTTTCACTTAGTAAAATGGTATCAATATACCTTTATAGCTTTTCCCAGCACTATGTAAACACTTCTACTTTTCTACTGTTTGTCATAATATAGTCAGAAGAGACTTGAACCATCTGCTGGTCCCATAGATAGGACATTACTGATCTTTTACTTTGACAACATAATGCTAATCAGACAGCATGAGAAAGAGGAGGGTAGCACACTGGAGGCCTTGGTAAGGTACATGTGCTCTGCAGTGGATACTGTTACATTCTTCACCAAAGTGGATATATTTGGTTTTAAAATATGTCCACAAATTCTTTGATACTCCTCCCATCAAGAAATGGAGCCTAATTCTCCCCTCCTTGAGCAGGACCAAGTACCTTGATTCTAACAAATAGAATAAAGCGAAAATGATGTACAACTTCAGAGACCAGGTCATAAAAAGTCCCACAGTTTCCTCCTTGCTTTCTCTCTGTCTCTTGGATCACTCACTCTGGGGGAAGCCCATCAATATATTGTGAGGACAGTCAAGCAGCCTATGGAAAAGCCTATGTGGAGAATAACTGAGACTTCCTGACAACAATCAGCACGACCTTGCTGAGAATGTGAATGAGCCACCATGAAAGCAAATTCTCCAGCCCCTGTCAAGCTCAGATGGCTATATCCCTTTTTAAAACCTCATGAGAGACCTGAAACCACAACCACTCAGTTAAGCTACTTTCTGATTCCTGACCCTCAGAAACTGTGTAAGATAATAAACATTTATTGTTTTAAGCACTTAGGTTTTGGAGGTAATTCGTTACTTAATAGTAGATACATATACATTCCTACATGGTGTGTGTGAGAATTCTAGTTGTTTGACATCCTTTTCTTTTTTTTCTTTTTTTTTTTTTGAAACAGAGTCTCACTTTGTTGCCCAGGCTAAAGTGAGTTCTGTGGCGTCTGCCTAGCTCACAGCAACCTCAGTCTCCTGGGCTCAAGCAATCCTGCTGCCTCAGCCTCCCAAGTAGCTGGGACTACAGGCATGCGCCACCATGCCCGGCTAATTTTTTCTATATGTATTAGTTGGCCAATTAATTTCTTTCTATTTATAGTAGAGACAGGGTCTCACTCTTGCTCAGGCTGGTTTCGAACTCCTGACCTCGAGCGATCCGCCCGCCTCGGCCTCCCAGAGAGCTAGGATTACAGGCGTGAGCCACCTCGCCTGGCCTTTTTTCTTTTTTTTTTTTTTGAGACAGAGTCTCGCTTTGTTGCCTAGGCTAGAGTGAGTGCCCAATATCAGCCTATCTCACAGCAACCTCAAACTCCTGGGCTCAAGCAATCCTCCTGCCTTAGCCTCCCGAGTAGCTGGGACTACAGGCATGCACCACCATGCCCAGCTAATTTTTTTCTATATATATTAGTTGGCCAATTAATTTCTTTCTATTTATAGTAGAGACGGGGTCTCGCTCTTGTTCAGGCTAGTTTTGAACTCCTGACCTTGAGCGATCCACCCGCCTTGGCCTCCCAGAGAGCTAGGATTACAGGCGTGAGCCACTGCGCCCGGCCAGCATCCTTTTCAACACTTAGTATTTCTCTGTCTTTTTCATTTTAGCCATTCTGGTGAGTGTGTGGTGTTACCACATTGTGGTTTTAATTCAAGTTTCCTCAGTGACTAATGAAGTAGAGCATCTTTTCATATATATATATATTTTTCCATATGTATGTTTATATATTTATATATTATATATGTTTACATATGTACATGTACACACATATACATATGTGTGTATATATTTAATGTGTGGATTTATTATTTTATGAACTATTCAAGCTTTTTGCCCAATTTTCCATTGGATTGTTTATTTTTTTCTTACTGATTTGTAGGAGTTCTTTATGTCTTCTGGATTTAAGTCCTTTGCTTGTAGGTGTACTGTGAATACCTTTTCTCAATTCATCAATTTTTTCCTTCATGTTTAGCCCTTTTTGTGTCTTCAAGAAATCTTTACTGGGGCTGGGCGTGGTGGCTCACGCGTGTAATCCTAGCACCCTGGGATGCCGAGAGGGGAGGATCACTCAAGATCAGGAGTTCGAAATCAGCCTGAGCAAGAGCGAGACCCCATCTCTACTAAAAATAGAAACAAATTAATTGGCCAACTAAAAAATATATAGAAAAAATTAGCCGGGCATGGTGGCGCATGCCTGTAGTCCCAGCTACTTGGGAGGCTGAGGCAGAAGGATTGCTTGAGCCCAGGAGTTAGAAGTTGCTGTGAGCTAGGCTGATGCCACGACACTCTAGCTTGGGCAACAAAGTGAGACTCTGTCTCAAAAAAAAAAAAAAAAAAAAAAATCTTTGCCTACTCCATGATCATGAAGACGTTCTTCTAATTTTTTATTTAAAAGCTTTATTGTTTCACCTTTCACATTAGATCTGTAATCTATCTGAAATTGATTTTTTTGGTGTGTATGGTATTTAATGAGTCAAGGTACATTTTTTCCCTTCTGAGGACAGCCTGCTGATCTAACAACATTTATTGAAAATGATCATCCTCCCCCTACTGTACTGTAATATCACCTTTTTCATAAGGCAGATCATTATATGTGGGTCTGTTTCCATACTCTCTATTCTATTAGTCATTTTTGTATCCTGCACCAATACCACACTGTGTTAATTTTTATTATAATTGGTGTTGATATTTGGTAGTGTAAATCCATCAGCTTGTTGTTTTTCAGGATTGCCTTGACAATTCTTGGTCCTTTGTATTTCTATATGAATTTTAGAATCAGTTTGTCAATTTCTGTTAATAAAAGAGCCCTTTTGGGGCCGGGCGCTGTGGCTCACGCCTGTAATCCTAGCTCTTGGGAGGCCGAGGCGGGCGGATTGCTCAAGGTCAGGAGTTCAAAACCAGCCTGAGCAAGAGCGAGACCCCGTCTCTACTATAAATAGAAATAAATTAATTGGCCAACTGATATATATATATAAAATTAGCTGGGCATGGTGGCGCATGCCTGTAGTCCCAGCTACTCGGGAGGCTGAGGCAGAAGGATCACTCAAGCCCAGGAGTTTGAGGTTGCTGTGAGCTAGGCTGACGCCACGGCACTCACTCTAGCCTTGAGCCCTTTTGGGATTTTGATTGGGTATGCATTGAATCTATAGATTAATTTGGGAGAACCAACAAACTATATGTAGTCTTCCAATTTATGAACATGGTATGTTCTTCCATTTGTTTAGATCTTTAAAATTATTTTTTTCTGTAATAATTCATAGGCTTTCTTGTAGTAGTCTTATATGTCTTTCATTAGTTTTTTTTTCTCCCTAGGTATTTAGTGTATTTTTGATAATATAGTAACTGGTATTATATATTTTAAAGGTCTTATTTTTATAAAATAAAGAATTTCAATAAAATCTTGTAGCACTCAGCACTTCCAGCTTTAATTTCTTTACTGCAATAGCTTGCTTATGAATGATTCAGGAAAGAATTTCATTTGTAGTGTTATTTCTTTAATCTTACCCCACCTTTTTTTTTTTTTGAGACAGAGTCTCACACTGTTGCCCGAGCTAGAGTGCCATGGCATCAGCCTAGCTCACAGCAACCTCTAACTCCTGGGCTCAAGCGATCCTTCTGCCTCAGCCTCCTGAGTAGCTGGGACTACAGGCATGCGCCACCATGCCCGGCTAATTTTTTTTATATATTTTTTTAGTTGGCCAATTAATTTGTTTCTAGTTTTAGTAGAGAACGGGGTCTTGTTCTTGCTCAGGCTGAGTTTTGAACTCCTGACCTTGAGCGATCCTCCTGCCTCGGCCTCCCAGAGTGCTAGGATTACAGGCGTGAGCCACCTCACCCGGCCAAAACTTTATTTATTATTTAAAAAATAAACCTTATTTTAACTAAAGAATTCTTCTACTGTAGAGAGTATTTCTTCTCTTATACATTTTCCCTTTAGTGGACCTTAAGAGGCTATTTCTTTTGTATTTTAGTGTTTAACAGAATGTAGCAAATACCCTTAACTGGCACATGAA
Source organism: Microcebus murinus (assembly GCF_040939455.1). Classification (NCBI taxonomy): domain Eukaryota; kingdom Metazoa; phylum Chordata; class Mammalia; order Primates; family Cheirogaleidae; genus Microcebus; species Microcebus murinus. The sequence continues at coordinate 57,611,870 of NC_134107.1, read as the reverse complement.
AGAAAACTTATATCTTACTTTATAGAAAATCTCTTATGCTACATAATTTGCAATATATGTTTTTTCTGATCTTAAGTAATATTTTTTTTTTTTTTTTTTGAGACAGAGTCTCACTTTGTTGTCCAGGCTAGAGTGAGTGCCGTGGCGTCAGCCTAGCTCACAGCAACCTCAAACTCCTGGGCTCAAGCGATCCTCCTGCCTCAGCCTCCCGAGTAGCTGGGACTACAGGCATGCGCCACCATACCCGGCTAATTTTTTATATATATATCAGTTGGCCAATTAATTTATTTCTATTTATAGTAGAGACGGGGTCTTGCTCTTGCTCAGGCTGGTTTTGAACTCCTGACCTTGAGCAATCCGCCCGCCTCGGCCTCCCAAGAGCTAGGATTACAGGCGTGAGCCACAGCGCCCGGCCTTTAAGTAATATTTTATATGTATTTTGCAATAGCATTTGCTGACAAATGAATGCAGTTTTAAAATTTCTGCTTTTCATATGCTATTTAATCCTTTATTACAGCAGCAAGAAGGAATAAGTATTTCACCAATGATATGTGCCTTTTGTTTTTTACTATTAAGCAGGAAATCTATAAAGAGACTTCTTAGTGCTAGACTGAGTATCTCCAGACTTTAAACATCACAGAAAAATTATAAAGTTTATCTACAGATGTAATTTTTAGATGTGTTGTAAAGCATGATAGTTTTATTTCATTGTTATTTAATACAAGGGTCAACAAATGATACCTGCTTCTATGAATAAAGTTTTATTGGAACATGCCACATTTATTTGTTTACATATTGTCCATGGTTCCTTTTGCATTACAATGGCAGAGTTAATTAGTATAATAGAGACTGTATGGCCTACAAGTCTAAAACATTAACTATCTGGCCCTTTACAGAAAATATTTGTTGACTCCTGATTTAATATTTCAAGATTTAGTAAGGATGCAGTTTATTGTTGATAATAAATGTAAATCCATATATAGTATTCTAAGTATCTTTTGATAATTTTGAATTTTTTTGGCTAACTTCTTGTTTGAACCAATTAGATTGTTTTTACCCTGTAATATAGCTCACAGAGAGCTTGTACTAGGAATAGAAGGGTCAGCTCTGTCACTTATTATTTATGTTTGTTGGTAATTTTAATATTATCTTCAATCCATGGGAGTTTTTAAAATATTTGCTTCTTTGTGAGCATCTTTAAAATCATTTATCTATCTGGTGATACTACAGAAACTACAATTCATAAGTTTATTTAATCAGATATGTATTAACTACAGTATGTTATAGTATCCTGAAAGCAAATGAATGACTGCAGACACTGATGTCCTCTCTTGCACACTGTGGAGTTTCCATTCTATTCTCAGGATAACTCATATGTGGTAAGTGGTATGGAAATATATGATGTACGGACAGACAGGCCCAGGCAGGATACCACTGTTAGTCTGTACAGTTAATATTGCTAAAGCCTAATTCTTATGTTTTAATATTAAAAAACATTACAAAATACGTAAGACTTTTAATTTTTCTTCTAGTACTTCATTGGAAAGTCTTGTGTATCTCATTTTGGAGACTACTGTCTTAATATATATTATTTGTTTAAATTCTTTCTAAATTCTGAATGCAGGCGTAATCCCTGAATATAAATAAAAGGTTGTAATGTCATAAGAATTGAATTCTAAGCCTGGCAAAAGGATAGTACTGTCTATAGTTGCAAGTAGAGAATCTGGGGTCAAACAAAGCTTCACTTAGATGCTTTTATCTGTTTTTGTCCTGTGTAGACAGCTGTCTCTATTCTTTTTTTTTTTTTTTTTTTTGGAACAGAGTCTCGCTTGTTGCCCAGGCGAGAGTGAGTGCCCTGGCGTCAACCTAGCTCACAGCAACCTCAAACTCCTGGGCTCAAGCAATCCTGCTGCCTCCGCCTCCCGAGTAGCTGGGACTACAGGCATGCGCCACCATGCCCGGCTAATTTTATATATATATTAGTTGGCCAATTAATTTCTTTCTATTTATAGTAGAGACGGGGGTCTCGCTCTTGCTCAGGCTGGTTTCGAACTCCTGACCTCGAGCAATCCGCCCGCCTCAGCCTCCCAGAGTGCTAGGATTACAGGCGTGAGCCACCGCGCCCGGCAGCTGTCTCTATTCTGATAGGATTGTATATTTGTGACTAATTAAATCAGGAATTTAACCTTAGAATAGAGGATATAGGACTGTGTCTTCCTGCCAATCTGTTAACCACCAGAAACATTCCAGTGAGGAAGGCTGCCACCTGAGAGGCCTCTGTAGGTGGGGATTTACTTTGAATAGTTGTCAGAAGTTAAAATATGGAGTCATACTGCTTGGGTTCAGATTCTGGGCATTGTATTATTAGCTGTGTATTCCTAGGCAAGTTTACTTAACTGCTCTGTGCCACAGTTTCTTTTTATACTAACTGGGGAAAATGGTATCCATAAGATTGTTATGAAAAATTAGTTAATCCATATTAAGTGCTTAGACTGGTATCTGGTACACATTAAATGCTCAGTGAATGTTTACTATTAGTTAACTTTTTGGCGATTCAGATTTTGTCAGTTCACTGAGAACAGTTGGTTAACTTTGAGCAGACTCATGTTAACCAAGTACATGAGGCTGATGTGATAAAACTACAATACCAATTTTTAAGTTTTACTTCAAGAGATAAAACTGTTACATATGTTAGACTACCTATGTTAGTACCAGTGACCAGTACATTTCCTACCTTTGGATGGTACCATGGAACATTAACATCCTAATCATAAAAGTTATGGTGAACATAGAGTCTAAATTAGGGGCATTAGTTAGATGAATCCAATGTTTTGTATATAATGCCAAAGTGGCTAAAATGAATATTGCCCTTTCCTGTGTTTAAAATTTTCTTCACCTAAAATGCCAGATATTTACTTTTAGCCTCTTTTGCAGTTTGCCTGGGGTTCTTTTGGTCTGCTCCGCTCCCCATGGTCTTTGACTCTAAATGATTTATGATGCAAAGAAGCAGGGTACAGTAGTGGTGGTGCATATAGCAAAATCAAGTTCCTGAGGCAGCAGTGGCAGTGACATTAAAGTGGCTAGGGATAGTGGAGGTTGGCAGTGGAAGCAGAGGTGTCCTGATCAGACTAGTTCTGCTACCTGGTTTTGGGTATTGTTCTTGGCATCCATCACTTCTCCAGGTGAGTCTCAGTTGTTCTTTTTTTTTTTTTTTTTTGAGACAGAGTCTCGCTTTGTTGCCCAGGCTATGGTGAGTGCCATGGCATCAGCCTAGCTCACAGCAACCTCAAACTCCTGGGGTCAAGCAATCCTTCTGCCTCAGCCTCCCGAATAGCTGGGACTACAGGCATGCGCCACCATGCCCAGCTAATTTTATATATATATATATATATATATATATATATATATATATATATTAGTTGGCCAATTAATTTCTTTCTATTTATAGTAGAGACGGGGTCTTGCTCTTGCTCAGGCTGGTTTTGAACTCCTGACCTCAAGCAGTCCGCCCGCCTCGGCCTCCCGGAGTGTTAGGATTACAGGTGTGAGCCACTGCGCCCGGCCTCAGTTATTCTTTTGTTAAGTTTTTTCCTCCGCTAAAACTAGCCAGAATCAGTTTTGGGTGCTGAACTTACAAACCAAGTTGTTGCAACTAAGAAGCCTGCTGATAGAACAGCTACAATAGCCTGATTCATTTGTCTCACAATATGGATAGAGAGATCATGGGAAAGAACTGGAATGTTTAACTTTGTTGGCTCCCTCTCCCTTTGAGATGTTATGATCACCATTTTCCCAGGGCCTAGAATTGTGTTGGGCATGTAGTAGGTGCTCAGTAAATTTTTTTGGAATGAATGAATGATAGGCACTGCCAATAAGTGTTAATTACTCTGTTTTTTTTTCCCAGCTTTTATGGCTGAACAGTCTCCCTAATGAGGGACTCATTTTTTCTTTAGACATGTTAAGATAGGTGTAATCCTGTATAATAGTCATATTTTATTGGCTTGGGAACTATTCTTTTTTTCAAACTCACTCGGTTTATCGCTACTCTGGATTTTTTAGTTTAGCCCTGGGATGTATGTTTGTGTGTGTGTATGTGTGTAGAGGGGGCATCTCACAGAGTTCCAAAGTGCCAACAAGAACCTGAATCCCTTTCTGGTGTCACAAGGCAGTCTAACAGCTTTCCTTCTTTAGTCTTCCGTATGGGGCTTTTTAGTAAAGAAAAGACCATATACCCAAAAACAATTGCATATACATACACACAAATATAGAACTGTATTTAAATCTCATATCTGCCACTTAATAACTTTATGATTCTCGGTAAGTTTCTTACAGATGTCCTGTTTTGCTTTTCCTCTAATGTTGGTGCTAAGATTGAGAAAGGCAAGAAACATAGGGCCTTTCCCCCCGTTTTTCCTTCCTTTTTTATTTTAAAGCAGGTAGACCCTTTGCTTCAGATCTGTCCTTTAAGGAACTGTATGGGAACTGGCAATTAGCACCGCACATTTTGATCCCATGAAGTCATTTGCTTGCTTTGACTGAGCCCCTTGCTGGGGGCTATGAGATAATGGCATTCTGAGGTTGGAGATGCTGGGATTTTGAGAAATTGGGATGGCTTGTTCCTTGTTTATTATGTTCCTTGCCTCTCTTCCTGGTGGAGTGGCTGAGGTTGGTAGCAGAGGGTAGTACACCTGAGATCACTGTCTCTTTGTCTCTAGAACACAGTGTTTTAAACTTTGGCTTTCTCATAAATCAGAGCTGAGATTTTGAGGTAAAGATCTGTGAGCAAGCTCATCAAGATGTAGGGATCATCTGGTCTAGCCTTCTCGAGTTTCAGATGTAGAAATAAGCCAAGAGAGCAGTGACTTGTCCAAGGTGACACAATCTTGAGTAGAGTGAGTCTCTGAAGATATTTCCAAAGGCAAACTGAAATCCCTAAAAAGGCTAAACTGCATCTGAGGCTTACTGTAACGTAAAGCTAGCAGAGTTGGGGAGGGTGAAGGATTTATTCTGCTGTTTCTTTCCCTGCATTTTGGGAAGAGTCAACACTTTACTTCTAGTTGGCTTTGCTCTACTCCCACATGTCATTATTCAATGTCGACCCCAATCGGCAATCTCTGATCTGAAACATCTTAAATTGCTTGTCTTGGGCTTTAGGTTACCAGGTTTACAGACAACAGTCCTGTGTCTCTCTTGACATGTGACCAGTCTATTAATAGACCTGAAGTTCAGGGAGAGCCTCAGCTCTTCCCCTACCTCCCTACTCCCAGCATTTTGCTTACTGGTAATTTCTTTGGTGCTCAGACAGCTGGACAGAGAATGGAAACAAGGCAATCTGCCCATCCCCTTTTAGGAGGCAGTGCAGGCCCAGCACTTTATTAGTAGCCTCTGACCTAATGGGTCTCTGTACTGCATCAGGTCAAGTGAAAATGTAGCATTTAGGAGGAAATATTAATAATTCCCTTATGCCCTGGTTAGGACTTTAAAAAAATAAACATGTATTGGACCCTCATTATATCTAAGGTACTGTGCTAGTGCTAGGCACTTTGCATATGTTACCGCAGTCTTCCTCACAACTTTGTGAGATAGGTATTATTCTCATTTTGCAGAGTAGATTACTAAAACTCCAAAAGATTTACTAAGTAACCTAATGTCACATAGCTAGCCAAACTTGAATCCAGGCCTTCTGATGTTGTCCTTCAAAACTGACAGCTTCGGCCAGGCGTGGTGGCTTATGCCTGTAATCCTAGCACTCTGGGAGGCCGAGGTGGGCAGATTGCTCGAGGTCAGGAGTTCGAAACAATCCTGAGCAAGAGCAAGACCCCATCTCTACTATAAATAGAAAGAAATTAATTGGCTAACTAATATATATAGAAAAAATTAGCCAAGCATGGTGGTGCATGCCTGTAGTCCCAGCTACTTGGGAGGCTGAGGCAGCAGGATTGCTTCAGCCCAGGATTTTGAGGTTGCTGTGAGCTAGGCTGATGCCACGGCACTCACTCTAGCCTGGGCAACAAAGCAAGACTCTGTCTTAAGAAACCAAACAAACAAAAAAGAAAACCTGACAGCTTCTTTGTTTACAACTTTCTAGTAAAATTGGGCTAAGATAATTTAGACAGGCTATCTTGGGGGACACTTGTATTACTGAATTATCCCACATAGCTCAGGAAAATTGGGATAAACCTGAAGGGAGGGGAATAAGGTCTGTCGTTCTGTGGGCAATAGAAGGAGCTCATGGATGGGTATAGCAGGATAGTACCTATCATAGGTCCATGTGACTTTAGTGAACCTAAGTCAGGTAGTGGCTATCCTACAGGTTAATAAACCATGTTTCTTAGCATGGCATAAAGGCATTCAGAAGTAGTGTTTCTGCTTTATAACCCTACTTTATCGCTTCTTATTCCCTTTCATACAGATTGTTCTTTGTTCTTTTTTTTTTTTTTTTTTTTTTTTTTTTTTGAGAGACAGAGTCTCACTCTGTTGCCCAGGCTAGAGTGCCGTGGCATTAGCCTAGCTTACTGCAACCTCAAACTTCTGGGCTCAAGCAATCCTCCTGCCTCAGCCTCCTGAGTAGCTGGGACTACAGGCATGCGCCACCATGCCTGGCTAATTTTATTTATGTATGTGTGTGTGTGCATATATATATATATATTTTTTTTTTAGTTGTCCAGCTAATTTCTTTCTATTTTTTTAGTATAAACGGCCGGGGGGGGGGGCGGGAGGGTTCAGGCTGGTCTCAAACTCCTGAGCTCAAACGATCGATCCACCTGCCACATCTGCCTGCCTCGCCCTCCCATAGTGCTACCTCTCATAGTGCTAGGATTACAGGTGTAAGCCACCATGCCCGGCCTTTTGTTCTATTATTTGACAAATCTGCTGTCACCTTCCATGCATGGGGTATTTATAGGCTCTATTAAGATCCTAGTCAAAAAGTAACTATTGCCAGCTTAGGGCTAAGCAGACAGTTTTGAATCTTCAGCTACTTCAGAATCATTTTGGACTGGAGCTCTGTCATTCATTCATTTATTCATTCATGTATTCAGTCATTCTTTTAACATAGTGGGCACTATGTCTGTGCCAGGTATTGTATGCTAGGCCCTGGGAATCAGTGTAATGAACAAGGCGAATATGGTTCTTGCTCTTCTAGAGCTTACAGTATAGTAGGGAAGGCAAAAATGAGAGAAATAATCATAATGAAATCTGATGAATATTATGAAGTGGAAATAAAGGATGTGATGAGAGGGTACATATAGTAGGGGAACTTAATATTGTTTAGAGTGTCAGGAAAGGCCTGATGTTACCTGAGGAGGTGACATTTAATTTGAGACCTAAAACTTGAGAATTACTAAGTAAATGGAATTAAGAAAGGTAATTGTAGGTACCAGGAAGAGTATATGCAAAGGCCTAAAGGCCAGGTGATAAGGATAAAACCATGTCCATGTTGGTTCATTTATTTGGCAACCCTTCACAGCTGGTAGGTTATAGCACACAGTGTACTAGTTTTGAAAATATAAAAACAATAAGACATGGTCCCTACCTGCCTGGATAAACTTAGGAGTAGTGATGTCACTTCTTCGTATCCAAGATAGTAAGGTCACCCCAGATCTTGGGCTCAGTTTCCTGGGTCGCATGTGACAAGACTTAACACCTTTAGGAAAACTGCTTGCCCTTGAGAGTTTGGCCCACCTGTTGGGCAGAGAGGACATAGACCTCAGCTGGAAATTCACAGCATTTGCTCTTATTCTTAGCTTTACACTTATCAGATTCGTTTTTTTTTTTTTTTTTTTGAGACAGAGTCTTGCTTTGTTGCCCAGGCTAAAGCGAATGCTGTGGCGTCAGCCTAGCTCACAGCAACCTCAAAATCCTGGGCTCAAACCATCCTTCTGCCTTAGCCTCCCGAGTAGCTGGGACTACAGGCATGTGCCACCATGCCTGGCTAATTTTTTCTATATATATTAGTTGGCCAATTAATTTTCTTTGTATTTATAGTAGAGACGGGGTCTTGTTCTTGCTCAGGCTGGTTTCGAACTCCTGACCTCAAGCAATCTGCCTGCTTGGCCTCCCAAGTGTTAGGATTACAGGCGTGAGCCACCTCGCCCAGCCCTTACCAGATTCTTGATTGATGGAGCTATGTTATAGACTGAATGTTTGTGTTCCCCTAAAATTAATTTATCAAAATCCTAACCCCTAAGGTGATGGTATTAGGAGATGGGGCCTTTGGTAGGTGATTACGTCATGAAGATAGAGTCCTCATGAATGGGATTAGTGCCCTTAGAAAAGAGACCCCAGAGAGTTCCCTTGCCCCTTCTGCCATGGCAAGACACAGCGAGAAGGTGGTTTTCTGTGAACCAGAAAGCATGTTTTCACCAGAAACTGAACCTCCTGGTGCTTTGGTCTTAGACTTTCTGGTCTCTAGAACTCTGAAACATAGATATCTGTTATATAAACCACCCAGTCTATGGCATTTTTGTTATAGCAGTTCAAATGAACTGAGACAGAAATTGGTACTGAGAAGTGGGGGAGCTGCCAAAACAAATACCTAAAAATATGGAAACAACTTTGGAATTGGATAATGAACAGAGCCTGGAAGAGTTTAGAGGTGCATGCTAGAAAAAGCTTACATGGCCACAAACAGACCTTTAGAAGTGATTCTGGTGAGGGTTCGGAAAAAAGAAGAGAGCTATAGAGAAAGAATCAGTCTTACTAGAGAACATCTGAGCAATCTTGAACAGAATGTTGGTAAAAATATGAATGGCAAAGACCATTCTCATGAGATTTCAGATGGACATGAGGAACATGTTATGGAAGCTAGAGGAAAGGTGATCTTTATTATAAAATGTCAAAGAACTTGGCTGAATTGTATTTGTGTTATAGAGTTTTGTGGAAGGTAGAACTTGTGAGTGATGAAATTAAATATTTAGGCGGGGCGCAGGGGCTCACGCCTGTAATCCTAGCACTCTGGGAGGCCAAGGCAGGTGTATCATTAGAGCTCAGGAGTTCGAGACCAGCCTGAGCAAGAGGGAGACCCCGTCTCTACTAAAAAACAGAAAAAATTAGCTGGGCATGGTGGTACATGCCCGTAGTTCCAGCTACTTGGGAGGCTGAGGCAGGACAATCACCTGAGCCCAGGAGTTTGAGGTTGCTGTGAGCTAGGCTGATGCCACGGCACTCTACCCCAGGCAACAGAGTGAGAGACTGTCTTAAAAAACAAAAATAAAAACAGAAGCCCAGAAATTGGCTTTTGTTCCAGTAGAAAACATAATAAAGAGGCTTTTTTGGCTTTTTGAGATGAAGTTGCCTCAGTTTTCAGAGCTCTGTGTCCTTGGTGTCTCATATTTGTTTTATGATTGATGTGTAGCGTCAGACCCATCTATTATCTTGAATACACCTGAGGTGGTATTTTAGCTCTTTGTTTCTGAATTCTGATACTGCAGAAGTCTTAGTGGCTGGCTGTTTTGGACTGTGAATTTCATAAGTCCAGGGTGTGCTGTTCACATAGAGATTGTGTTGTGAATAGGGCCACCCTTCCCTAATTGTACAACAGTGCACCATTGTGGCCCTGGTGAAAGGGAAAAGAAGTAAAGTTATTTAAACACTGACTGTGTGCCTCATGCTAGGTGATTTGTATTCTTCATTTAATATTCCCAGTAATGCTCTGAAGTAAACACTATTATTCTCACTTACAGATGAGGAGACTGAAGTTCAGTGAACTAAGTAAGCTAGTAAGTAGTGGTTTGGAGTTAGAGTGCAGGTTTAAGTCTAAAGTCCCTGTTTCTCTCCCACTCCCAGCTGCTTCCCAGTGTAGTTACAGACTTCATGCCTTGCATGTCATCTTGTTTCCATGGCTTTTTTGGCCTTGCCTACCTTGATTTGTCTGCCTGGCCTCACTGTGTCAGTAACCTAAGGATTCTCAGATGGCTAATACTCAGGCATGTGTCCTGCTTGGGAGATTATCTAGAATCTTTTTAATCTAAAATTTATTTTTGTGTTTAGTATGAGGCAACAATATAACTGTAACTGGAGTCATTTTTAAAGAGTAAGTTAGTTCTGGATTTGTTGGGCTGCTTATCTTATGCTGGCTCCCACAGCATTCTCAGGAGAATGGAAACTGGGGGTGTCTCACTAGATGGCTGCTAGGGTTGGTTGGATTTTTGTAAATTAGTACTTAATGTCCCTTTTCCAGGGACCTAGGGACTTCCTTTCTCTTTCAGTAGAGGACCTACTCCTTCAACTGGAGATTCTGGAGCTACTGACCTTAGAGTGGAGAGAATTTTTTCCTTCCCAGAGTTGCCAAGGGTGTGTGCTGGGTGGGAGAGGGATGTGTGTATAAGGAAGAGTCCAGGGAAAGGTGGGAGAGGAGGTGGAATGTGTATTTGCGCCTTCAACTGCATTTCAGCACTCTTTTCTCTTCCTTCTTCTAGAGACTTTGCAGTCTTGTTTGAGGAGTAGGGTCCTAAATAAGACAAGGTTGCTATACTTACCCATCCTATGTTCCAGCTTTACCAGACTGCTTGCTGTTTCTAAAGCATGACAGGCTTTTTCATATCTCAAGTCTTTGTACATTCTCTTCCCTGTGTCAAGAATATCTTTCCTATCTTCTCTACCCCATGTATACTTACTCATCCTTCAAGATCCAGTTGGTATGTCACTTTTTCAGTGACCTTGCCTTTGAGCTCTTCTCTGTTGAGGTAGTCATACATATTTTTGTACCTTCATAGCATTTTATATAGGCCTTTATTATACTGTGATTATTCATTTAGCTGTCTGCCTCACTGCACATCTTGAACCTCTTAAGAGCAGGAGGTTGGCTGGGCATGTGGCTCATGCCTGTAAACCCAGTACTTTGGGAGGCCGAGATAGGAGGATTGTTTGAAGCTAGGAGTTCAAAACCAGCCTGGGCAACATAGTGAGACCCTGTCTTTACAAAAAATAAAAAAATTAGTGAGGAGGGGTAGTGCGTGAACCTGTAGTCCCAGTTACATGGGAGGCTGAGGTGGGAAGATCACTTGAGCCCAGGATTCAAGGTTACAGTTGAGTTGTGATTGCACCACTTCATTCTAGCCTGGGTTTCAGAGTGAGACCCTGTCTCTAAAAAAATAAAATAAAATAAAATAAAATAATTTTTAAAAAGCAAGGGGCTGAGTTAGTTTTCTCTCTCTTTTGCAAGCATCTGAGGGAGACTATTGTCTTAATAATTGTTGAATTAGACAATTCATCATAGTCTATCAGTACATCATTGTATTGATGCCCTAATCAGAAGTAGAAAGTTATGTACAACTATCTTGTATACCTCCGTAAACTAAAAAGGATTCTCTTCTATATTTCTCTGTATTTTATATCTCCCAGTCCCCCTGGCCCTTCAAACATGTGTTGCAGTTTGTAGTTGACTTCCTGAGAGAACAGAGGACAGATGTTATCTTTGCCTGCTTTGCCTTACCTTGCCCTTTACCTCACAGTGCTCTTCTAAGTCCCTGGGCCTGACCCAGGGAATAAGTAGGGAGGAGATACCAGAAATTAGCCACTTGGCATCCTTACTCCTTGGTTTGCAGGCTTGGCCCTGTGGGACAGTGCAAGGTGAGAAAATGTAGATGAAGCTATTCCCTGAAACAGTAGCTGAAAGGGATCTCCTCCAGATTATTACTGCCATCATGTTGGAGCTGCAGCAATGAGGCACCCCCCTTATTGCATTCTGGATCTAAGACAGAACCAATTCTTCTTTTAAATTGCTCTCTTGGCTTGACCTGAGATTTCTCATAGGTCTGAGAGCCTGAAACAATTTGTCTAACACGGTCTTTCTACTGTTGTCAGGCTACAGACTATGAGATTGTTTATCCTATCCCTTCATTTCATAGATAGGGGGACTGAGGTCCACAGCAGGAATGACACTAGCTCAAGGTCATGTGACTAATGTTGGCTGAGGCTAGACACCGGTCTTCCAACTCTCTGAAAGGTGCTCTCTTCACTATACCTTGCTGTCTGTGATACCAGTTTCTTTTTTTCTGTTTGTAACTCCTATAGATTATGAAGTTGGTAAGGGTGAAGTAACCAGGAAACCTGGTATCTTTTCCTCTGTCACCCCCTAGTTGCTGTACATCTGGGCACAGGAGACACTCCAGGAAGACTTAGTGAAGGACTGAGTAAAAAACAAAGTTGGCCCAGGAAGACCTCACGGTCTAAGCCAGAAGAAGACTAATGAAAGCATATCCCTCCCAGTTTCACTGGACGTCATTGGTTTTGTTGATGATTCCTGTGGTTTGGCTTTCCTAGTGTTAAATGCAACCTTGGCTGGAGCATGGAAGAGGTATGGATTGTAACACTGGTGTTTTATCTGGAGAAAGCAAGATCTGTAATGAAACTTCTGAGCAAATATCACACCTGGGCTAGCTGAGGATGCCTTTTCGTTTTTAGACCCTTCCCTTACTCTCTAGCAGCAATCACAGGGCATAGAGATAGTGTACAATATTGAAAACTCTATTATAAATGGCTAACATTTGTTGAACGCTTACTGTGTTTTCTGGAACTATTTTAAATATTTTACAATTCTTTTAATCCTCACAATCCTCTATGAATAGTTACTATGACTTTTTTTTTCAGTTTTTTCCCATCCCATCCTGTTCCCTATAATTTTTTTAAATTTTCCAGATTGACTTTATTGAGATTAAAATTTACATATAACAAAATGTTCTCATTTTAAGTGCTCAGTTTGAATTTTGACAAATGAATATACCTGTGTGACCTCTCCCCTAAAATCAAGATATGGAACATTTTCATCAATAGTTACTATTATTATCCTCATTCTGCAAATGGGAAAACTGAGGTACAGAGAAGTTAAGTACTTCTCCAAGGTCCCATGGCTAGTAGGTGATAGATCCAGGATTTGAGCAGGCTATATGACTCCAAAGCCCATATTCTTAACTGCCATGCTATACAATCTCTCATCTTCATTTATGGTCAAGCCGTTGTCCCTGTTGCCCTGCTGGACAAATGCATTAAGGACTAAGATGACATAGGATTAAAGTCTAAGCACTAAAGGAGTGTCTTGAGAAGCAAGAGGCCCAGAGATAGGCAGTGGGGTGGGATGAGACAGGTATCTCAGTATCCCAGGACCAAAAGCAGGCAGAACTACTTGCCTTTTACCCAGCCTTTGCCTTTCCAGGCCTGCAAAGAGTAGAGTGGACTAGGGAACCTCATAACATGATTACCAGTATGATGTAGTATCTGAAACAGAGATTGGCTCCTAGGCTTATGTAACTGAAATATAGAAATATAGAGAATGAGTGGTGTTGCACACCTGTAGTCCCAGCTACTTGGGAAGCTAAGGTGGGAGGACCACTTGAACTGAGGAGTTTGAGGTTGCAGTGAACAATGACGATGCTACTGTACTCTAGCCCAGGCAGTGGCTCAAAAGAAAAAAAAAAAAGGAAAATAAGAAATATAGAGAATGAGAAGAGATGATAGTCTTATATGTTTTGAGAGTGATCTTAGTAGTAGCTGCAGCAGTTCTGGGCTTGGTATTATAGGAGCAACATGGACAGACTAGAACAAATGTAAAAGCCACAACCTTAACTTTCTAAAGGCCTTCCTTGGCTTTCTAAAGTATTCAAGAACTCTTAAGGGCTTATTCAGTCCAAAGAGTTCAGGCTTAGTTCCAAATAGAGAACTAGAGAATCTTATTGGTCTACTAGTAGGCCCCATTTTTTAGCTTCTGTTGGTGCTACACAGCATGTTTTTTTTGTTTGTTTTGAGTCAGAGTCTCACTCTGTTGCCTGGACTAGAGTGCCGTGGCGTCAGCCTAGCTCACAGCAACCTCAAACGCCTGGGCTCAAGCGATCCTTCTCCTTCAGCCTCCTGAGTAGCTGGGACTACAGTCATGTGCCACCATGCCCGGCTAATGTTTTGTATATATATTTTTAGTTGGTCAATTTCTTGCTATTTTTAGTAGAGACAGGGTCTTGCTCTTGGTTAGACTGGTTTTGAACTCCTGACCTTGAATGATCCACCCACCTCAGCCTCTAGAGTGCTAGGATTACAGGCATAAGCCGCCGTGCCTGGCCCATAGCATGGTTTTTAAAAATGGATCTCTCACAGTATGTGGTTTCCTTATTTACTATAGTCAGGAGAGCCTGGTTCTGCGAAAGTCACAGTGGTCTTTTGAGGGAGGATGAGAGGACTCCTTCAGTGTCACTAGGGTTCACTACACTTGAACTCTCAAGGTGAATGTTCAAGTTTATATGTGTATAAGCTCATCCAGTTGGCTAGGTCTAGAAGTGTTTTTAGCTTCTAGCACATTCTAGTTGCAGAACCAGACCTCTTCCATGATCATTTTGGAATTAAGCTTGGAACATCCATTCAGACTTTCTCATATCTCAGCATGAGCTCTTACTGTGGGCTTTTAGTGTCCCTTCCTACCTTTAAATGTACTTAGGATCTCCAGTCTGTTAGAGAAATTCTAATAGCATTGAACTTCAAAAGTAAGGGGACCAAGTTTTAGTCTCTTCTTAGGAAGGCTTTGGACCTATACATATTCATATTCATTTCCCCCAGCTTTGCATACCAAGGGGTATTGGGAATAGTCTTTGCCAAGTCACAAAAGATCCTGTTGTATATACTTTTCCCCAAGGGCAATGTGTGCCCTTTTGCTTCATATTTTATGGTTAAAAGAGGGCCCCACAAGAACAAGGGTCTGTCTTAAGATGACTTGATGTTTCTAAGACAGAGAGGGCTGACAACTTTAAAATGGCAGTTTCTCTAACTAAAGGAGTTTGAATTTTCATTTAATCGGGTCCCCTACTCTACAAGGATGATTTTTCAAGCTACCAGAACTGCCTAGCATTGGCCTAAACACCCGGTTCTTTGGTTATAACTGTTTACACAGAGACTAGCTGCCTAGGGCCATTGCGAAGAAATGCTGAATTTCTTAATAAGACTACCATCCAGAATGAGCAAGTTAGCATTATAAGATGTCAACCTGGATCTTGAAACCCCTTTCTCCATGAGGGACTCTTGCTAATTATCTCCACTACTAGCATACTAGCTTCAGCAAGGTAGTGCTATGCCTTTGTATTTGGTCCCAAGTTGGACACAGGAACTTTGCTCTGTTACTATATAATGGAGCCCTACATAGAGTGTTTAGATAAGAATTTTCTAAAAATTCAGGGATAGCAATAGGAAAATAAGCATAGTTATTGAACTAGATAATCTAGCTTATAAAGGTGATGCTTGATCTCTGTAGCTCTCAGAGGACGTACACTTAGGCAGTGCCATCAAGATCATCTGATTTAGGCTGGAAGAGAGATGAGAGAGGTATGAATTAAGTTAAGTTGGCCTCTAAAGACCCTTCTGTCTCTGAGATTCTATGATTCTTCTAGGCCTTTCTAACCTGAAAATTCTAGAACTGACTTTGTGCTATATAATTCTTGCAAATCTTATAGGCCCAACAATGGGGTCAGGAAAGTGGGTGACTATGACATGATTGAGGTTGCCACTGATCTCATTTCTGCATGTATCCCAACCACTATATTCCCCTTAGGCCAGAGAAGTACAGATATAAAATACCGCCTCTTTTTATGTTATATAGTTTTGCCACAATTTAAAAAAACATAGCTTTATTCTTTGTCCATATGTTGGTCTATTCTTTCTCATTTGACCCTCTCAATACCTTGTGATATGAACACTAAAGTACTTACTCAGATCATTTTAGAGAAATTAAATAACTTACCTGTCAAATTGCACACTAGATTGACTATTATCCTTAGTATTCTCAATAAATATTTGTTGAATAAATGAATGAATCAGAACTGGAGCCCAGATTCTGTGTTTCCTTGGCCAGTACTTTTTGTCCGCTATTATTCTGAGCTCCTGGGGGGCTTTCTCTGAGCACCTTTGGATTGACTGTTTTTTGTTGACCTTCTCTTTGGGATTCCCTCATTCTGTAGCTGAAGCTGTGTGTGCATGTTAGAGATTATCATCTCCATTGTGTTACCTACTGAGTGGGAAGGGAAAAAACACTCCACCCACTGTAATTCTTTTTTTGTTACTTGTTTTCTGGGATCTTCATATCATTGCTGGCAAGAGTGACTCATAGACTTCACTATGTGATTTTCTCTGTTAAGAGAGCTTTTTCACTTAGCTCTAGAAGAAATTAGTTAAGAGTTACATATGATTAAGGCACAGCTGTTTAGCAGCTATTAGAACACAATAGTTCTCTCTTTTAGCTGAGCCCAGATCTTTATCAGTTGGGTTTGGCAAAACTCTGCAGCCACTGTGTGCCTGGCCATGTGTTATGTGCTGCAAGGGAAGCACTTAGGGTGAGAGGTAAGGGGCTTAGAGTCCTCTTGGGGAGATAAGACCCATATAAATAGGAAAATAGTTTGAGACAGTTTTTTTTTTTTTTTTTTTTTTGAGACAGAGTCTCGCTTTCTTGCCTAGGTTAGAGTGAGTGCCATGGCGTCAGCCTAGCTCACAGCAACCTCAAACTCCTGGGCCTAAGCAATCCTACTGCCTCAGCCTCCCGAGTTGCTGGGACTACAGGCACGAGCCACCATGCCCGGCTAATTTATATATATATATTAGTTGGCCAATTAATTTCTTTCTATTTTTTATAGTAGAGACGGGGTCTCGCTCAGGCTGGTTTTGAACTCCTGACCTTGAGCAATCCGCCCGCCTCGGCCTCCCAGAGTGCTAGGATTACAAGCGTGAGCCACCGCGCCCGGCCTGAGACAGTTTTTAATAAATTACAAAATCAAATTGTGTACATATAAATATTTAAATGTGGGGACTAGGTCATAGGTAGCTGAGAAGGTATAGAGGAAAGAGCATGTGCTTTAGAACTGTGGGCCATTAGCAAGTTAAGCTAACTCTCTGAACTACCTTCTTTTTATCTGTAAAATGGGGATAATAGTAACAGCCTCACCAGGTTGTGAGGATTAATGAGATGATATGCATAAAGCACCAACATAGTAACTGATACATGGTAGGCATTAAACCATTGGTAAACCCCCTTCCCCACACTTCAAGGAGCTTCCCTGGAGGAGGCTAAACCTGAAATGTTGGTTAGCATTCAGGGGAGGAGAAGAAGGGGGATGGCAAGCCATGGAGGAAGGCACAAGTCTCACAGAGTATATCAATCCTGTGGGAGTGGAGGGTACATGGAAGAAGCAGTGGAAGTAAGAGACGGAAGTTTGAAGTTTATCTGAAAGAGGTATTTTTATGGGCAATTGTTTTCTTTTTTTTTTTACATTAAAAGATCTTTTAATGTTATTTAGGTATAATTGACATACAAAGATATTACACATGTTCAATGTCTACATTTTGATGAGTTTGGACCTGTGCACACACCCATGATACCATCACCTCCATCAGGGCACTAAACACACCCATCACCTCCAAAAATATACTTGTGTGCTTTGTGTGTGTGTGGCTGTGTCTGTGTGTGTGGTAAGAACACTTATCATACATCTGCACACTTAACATATTTTAAAGTGCACACATAATACTGTATTGATGACTATGGCACTATGTTGTACCATTAAGAGATTATTCCAAAGAATTGGTCTTCGTGATCATGGGGACTCACTAGAAAAATCTGAAGTCTGTAGGGCAGCAGTCAGGAAGGGCACGCTGGTACTTCAGTCTGAGCTGAAGCTGTAGTCTGCAGGACAAATGTCTTCTTTTTCCAGGAAGCTTCCACTCTGCTTTTACTGCCCTTCAATTGATACCATCAGACCCATAAATATCCTATAGGATAATCTCTCTTATTTTTTTTTTTAAACTATGACCATCTACAAAATACCTAGATTAATGTTTGATTGAATAACTGATGCTATCACAGTTAATTACCACGGTTGTTAACACATGCACACTATTGGTATTATCTTGTTTGGAATATTTACCTAACAGTTGTTCTTTCTCAGCTAGCCCTCTCCATTCTCTTATATGAAATTTTTTTTTTTATTTCGGCATATTATGGGGGTACAGATTTTAAGGTTTCAATAAATGCCCATTTCCCCCCCCCCAAAAGTCTGAGTCTCCATCATGACCATCCCCCAGATGGTGCACACCTCACTCATTATGTATGTATATACCCGCCCCCCTCCCCCCTCCCACCTGCCCAATACCCTATTACTGTAGTACCTATGTGTCCACTTAGGTGCTACTCAGTTAATACCAGTTTGCTGGAGAATATATCTGGTGCTTGTTTTTCCATTCTTGGGATACTTCACTTAGTAGTATGGGTTCCAGCTCTAACCAGGAAAATATAAGATGTGCTATATCACCGTTGTTTCTTAGAGCTGAATAGTACTCCATGGTATACATATACCACATTTTATTAATCCATTCTTGGATTGATGGGCACTTGGGCTGTTTCCACAGCCTTGCAATTATGAATTGTGCTGCTATAAACATTCGAGTGCAGGTGTCTTTTTTGTAGAGTGTCATTGGATCATTTGGGTAGATGCCCAGCAATGGGATTGCTGGATCAAATGGTAGATTCACTTGTATCGCTTTAAGGTATCTCCATATTGCTTTCCACAGAGGTTGAACTAGTTTGCAGTCCCACCAGCAGTGTAGGAGTGTTCCTCTCTCTCCGCAACCACGCCAGCATTTATTGTTTGGAGATTTTTTTATAAAGGCCATTCTCACTGGGGTTAAGTGATATCTCATTGTGGTTTTGATTTGCATTTCCCTGATGATTAGAGATGTTGAGCATTTTTTCATATGTTTGTTGGCCATGCTTCTGTCTTCTTTAGAAAAATTTCTGTTCAAGTCCTTTGCCCACTTTTTAATGGGGTTATTTGATTTTTTCTTTCTGATTTTCATGAGTTCTAAGTATATTCTAGTTATCAGTCCCTTATCGGATGCATAGGATGCAAAAATTTTCTCCCATTCTGTAGGTTGTCTGTTTACTTTCATGACTATTTCTTTGGCTGTGCAGAAACTTTGTAGTTTGATCATGTCCCATTTATTTATTTTTGTTGCTGCTGTAATTGCCTTTGGGGACTTCTTCATAAACTCTTTGCCAAGGCCGATGTCTAGGAGAGTGTTTCCAACATTTTCCTCTAGAGTTCTAATAGTTTCATACCTTAGGTTTAAGTCTGTTATCCAGCGTGAGTTGGTTTTTGTGAGAGGTGAAAGGTGTGGGTCCTGTTTTAGCCTTCTACAGGTGGCTATCCAGTTTTCCCAGCAATATGGGCAATTGTTTTTAAGCCATGTCCACATGTGTGTTTATATGTGTATAAAAGCTCTTGTACTTGCAGTGTGGTATAGTAGCTAAGAGCTTGGACTCTAGAACTTAGACTGCCTATCTCTAAATGCTGCCATTAGTTTACTTCTCTGCGTCTGAGTTTCTTGATCTGAAAAATGGAGATGATAATAATGATACCTCATAGGGCTGTTGTGAGAATGAATGAGATAGCAAGTATAGAATGCTTAGAATAGTGCCTGACACATAATGCTATGCAAATGTAAGG
Source organism: Microcebus murinus (assembly GCF_040939455.1). NCBI lineage: Eukaryota > Metazoa > Chordata > Mammalia > Primates > Cheirogaleidae > Microcebus > Microcebus murinus. The sequence goes on along the minus strand of NC_134107.1, from coordinate 57,592,404 downwards.
TGCTATAATTATTTAAATAAACAAAACTTTCACAAAACAGTATATGTCCTTACTGATGAACTCTGATAATTAAACAAAACAGACTCACTGGGTAAGGGATTGACATCTGCAGTTTGAAGACCTCTGCTAAAGATAATGAATCAAAATAATCACACACCATACCCATTCTTACCTCCATATAATGCCACCTGATTATCTGTCTTCCCCACTAGATGATAAAGGCAGTAAGCTGGTAAGCTTTTTTTTGTTGTTGTTTTTCTTGATAAAGCTATTAGGCTTTGATAAAAAAAAAAAAAGATTACTGCTGAATAAAGACCCACTGGCCAATTCAGAGTCCTAAAAAATAAAAATCTTCTAGAATAGGTAGAAAAATATACCAAGGAACAGACACAACTTTCATTCCTCTTCTGCATATCTCACAGAGTCATAACACTAAGACTTGAAGAAAACAGATTATCACTTTATATGCACAAGGTTTTCATAGATCATAGAAGCAAATGAATTAGTCAAAAGATAGCTTCATCTACAATGAAGTACAAACTAGAAGATAAGCTTTTTGGAGTCAGAGATTTTTTTTAAAGTCATATGGCACTAGTACCTAACATAGGTTGTGTACAGAATAAGCACCAGCAATGAGGAATGAATTAATGAATAGGTTAATGATGAATTTTCAATACTTTTCTCTCTTGTTAGAAGCTTAAGACTCCAACTGAGTTGATTTGGTGTGTGGACCTCAGGCTGGGGCTAATTCTGTGTCTTCTGTGCAGACTTAAGATCATATGAAATGTTTTCCCCTCACAAGGTATTTCCTGTGGTCTTTCCTTTTTCCAACATTCCTCTCATTTCTTTAATTGCCATTTAAAGATCTGTATGCTGTGGCTGAGCTAATGAAGGGGCATGTTTCCCTGAGGACATGGCTTCTAATGGCTGCCAAGGCTTTGTGCCTGATTAACTTATTGATTCAATCACTGACCTCTAGTGGCACCAAGGGAAGGAGTGTAGCATCCACAGCTCTCTGTGCCTATATGGTGGAATTGGAGTGGGGAGTGGGGATGAGAGTGATAGTACAATGAAAAGAAAATGGTCAGAGAAATGTAGAGTTTTTAACTCTTCCTCAGTACCATGTTTTGGATTTTTCTTTTTGTGACCTAGAGTTGGGGTAGTCTTAGAGCAGAAGTCAAGAGACTTTGTTCTGCTACCAACTTACTAGGCCACCTAGGACGAACCACTGCTGCTCTGTGGGTCTCATTTTCTTCATTTTCAAAGTGGAATCAGTAGTCTCTGCCTTGTCTGACTCCCTGGACTGTAGAGAGGATCAGTGAGACATTGGATGAGAAAACTCTGCACAACAGAGGTGATAGTACCCTGATCAGAGCAGGAGGCATGTAGTGACTCTGGTCACCATTCTGTCTTTTCTCACAGGGGTCTTCCTGTCTCTGGAGGAATCATTTGTTGTAGCCTAGTCCTGGAGGCTCAGTTACCTCTGACATTTCTGTTCTTTCTAGCTTCTAGATAGTCACTCCTCATTATATAATTTGGGTGACCCAGTAAGGCCAATTGTCCCGGCAAGGCTTCTCTGACTTTTCTCTATCAGAGTACTCACCAGGCTGTCTTAACATTGTCTATTTGGAGGCAGCTATTAAGAGTGTAGGCTCTGGAGTCAAGCTGCCTGAGTTTGAATCCTTACTTTTGCAACTTACTGGCTGAGTGCTCTTGAGCAAGTTATTAATTCTTTTCTGTCTGTGCCTTAATTTCCTATCTGTAAAATCAGGAGAATCATAGTAACTTCCTCACTGGGTTATTGTGAGAATTAAACGAGGTAGTATATGTGGAGAGCTCAGTATAGTGCCTGACATTCAGTAAGCATTCAAAAATGTTATGTATTATCATAATAATCATCATTACTTAAGTGTCTCTTCCTTGATTGGAACTCCTTCAGGCCAGGGACCATGCCTATTTTATTATTGTATCTCTAGTCCCTGCATAGGGTTTGAACAGTAGGTACTTGATAAGAATTTTTTGAATAAGAATATACATTTAAATACTGGATCTGCCATATACAGCATTAATCTTATGACCATGAGCAAGAGACTTATTATCTCTAAACCCTAGTTTTCATATCTGTTAAATAGGAATGATAATCTTTGTCTTGTGGGACTGGTGTGAGAGTTAAATATATATGAAATACCAGGCAGTATGTAAATGTCATTCTCCTCCATTCCTGTCAGCTGTGTGACATGTGGGGCTGGTAACCTGTTGGTTACTATAGTACTCCCATAATGGGCTCCTGAACCCAGAGATGCTTCTGAGGATATGTTTTCTGGATATTTGCTCTAGGACAGAGAAAGGAAGCATACCTTAGGATTTTCCTTAGCATTTCTGGCCATTTCTGCCTGCCCTTCTTGTTCTTCCTTGAATTCTAAGGTCTTAAAATAGCCAGAATATTTTTCAGCCTCTTAGTTTTCCAAGTGTCCTAAGCAACCAAAAGCATTTTTATTTTGGCTCCTTTAGGCTGCCTCTGTTTGGTCCTTGTCATTCTGTCTTAGCCATTAGCATATCCTGCTTATACTCAGTTTCCTGACCTGCTGTGCTTTTTCCAGGGCCAAGACAGTGTCTACATTATTTCAGGTAAATCACTTTATCTGGTTCACTCTAACCAGTGGGAAAGCACACTGGCCTGTGAGGTAGAAGACTTGAGTTCCACTGCTGGCATTGCCTAACTGTGTGGCCTTGGGCATGGCTCTTTCCCTCTCTGTGTCTCAGGCTTCTCAACATTAAAATGAAGGATTTGAACCAAGTAAGTGGTTTCTAAGAGTCCTTACATTGTGTATGTGAGTTTGGACAAATCACTTCTCTTTTTTGGTTGTCTTAGTTTCCTCATCTGTAAAAGTAGGTTAGCCTGAATGATTTATAAAGTCACATTTAGCCCTGAATATTTTCTCTGCATTCTTAGTATTTAGTGTTTTTTTTTTTTTTTTTTTTTTTTTTGCCTTGTATTGCTTTCTGGAGCATTTCTGTGACAGTTAACAGCTGCAGACAGGAAACCCTTGAACACTTCTAACTTGGCAAAGGTTGCTGCTCCCTCTGAACCTCATCCCAGCCCATTTCCTGTGTTTACAACCTTTGAGTTTTGCACTTAGTGACAGGCCTGACAGATCATATTCTAGTTCTTTCTTGCTAGCCTAATGCGGGATAGATCAAAATAAGTACCAATTTGACCAACAAAACCGAAGCACCAGTCTGGAGACTGGGTTTTGGTCTCTACTCAGTTGTATGAAATTAGGCAAGTAACCTCCCTTCTCAGGATTCAACTTCTTCATCTCTCAAACCAGAGTTTAGTGAGCCTTTCTGGCTCTATGTTGAAGGATACGAATATTTGCCTCCCTTTCATTCCTGCTGAGGGGTCTTCTCTTTTGCCTGTTTCTTCCACATACTCCCTCTTACAAGGGACCAGGGGAGCTCACTTTGCATTTCCTATATAGGACAAAATAATAAGAAGAAAGGAAGCTAAACAGCTTACTCAGGCCCAGATTGGCAGCAAAGAGTAGGTGAGATAGGGAGCTGACGACACCGAATTAGTTATGTGGTTGGTAACCAAGTAGACACCAGTATGCACTCATTCATCAAGACTCTGGACACAGACAGTATCCCAGTTCCAGCCCTGCTTTCACCATCTATATGACCTTGAGCAAGTCACTTATCATATCTGGGCTTCAGTTTCCTCATCTTATATTGGGGATAATGTAAGTACCAGGTTCACAAAGTTGTAAAAGAGACGACATTTGTAAAAGTACTTAACATAGTTCCTGACATATTCATTCTCCCTTTCTTCCTTATACAGTTGCAGTGTACTTAATTTTATTCTTGTAGAGAAAGCAAAGAGACACACAAGTCCTACTCCAGAGGAGCTAACAGACCAATTGAGGTCAGAATTCAGTTATGGTTAGAAGAATCCTTATGAGATGATGCTTGGCCAGCCTAGGATCATTGCACTGATGTCAGAGAGGGAGACTCATAGGACCTGGAGTGGTTAAAGAAGGTTTCCTAATGGCAGTAGGGCTTTCCCTGAGCCTTGAAGGGTCAGAAAGTCTTAAACATGAGGAGCTAGAGGGAGAGTAATTCTAGGTACCTGCCCACTGTTCCTCAAGCTCTGGCGCTTTGTTTTGTATCGGTTTGTCTCCCATCCATCCTCCACTCTCTTTATCTAGGTAGTTATTATCCAAGGAATTTTCTTTTCTTTTCTTCTCTTCTCTTTCTTCCCTCTCTTTCTCTCCCTCCCTCCTTTTCTTCCTTTCTTTCAACGCAGGGTCTTACTATGTCAGCCTAGATTGCAGTGGTGTGATCATAGGTTACTGTAGCCTTGAATGCCTGGCCTCAGGTGATCCTCTCACCTTGGCAGCCTCCCAAAGTCCCGGGATTACAGTTGTGAGCCACCATGCCTGGCCCTTTTTTTAAAGAGAAAAAAACTTTTAAAGGAAGGGGAGAACCTAACCTAACATTTGTTAAGAACAAGCTAGTTTTACTTGAAATCAGTGGGCTATTTAGTTTGCTTGCATACTACTAAATGTTTAGAAAATTAGAGTACTATGCCACATTTTACAGATGAAAAATACCTCCAAAAGGTTAAGCAACTTTTCAAGCTCCATATTAACAAGTTATAATGACAAATGAAAGGAGCTCCACATGAGCCAGTTTAGAAGATATGTGTAATTTAGCAGTTCTCAGTAATGCTTATTCATCCAAGTTCTCAATCTGTAATAGTCAGGGTCTTTTTATATGTATCTTCCAGAGAAGTCTTATTCCTAGCTCTAACCTGTGCTTACCTCCTGCTCTAAGCATTAATTCTCAATTCTCTAAATCCCAATTCTACTATTGACTTAGATTCTACCTCCCCACCCCAACCTTAGACCCCTTAATTCTTTTTCCAAATATTTACCATGCATCCATTATATACCAGATGAGAGATGGATACAAAAACCAGTTCCTGCTTGGATCTTCCAGTGTAATGGTTAGATAGACAATTATGACAAAAATAAATGGTAATAATTGAATGCTTATTATGTGCTATGCTCTTATTTGAAGTACTTTATATGTATTAACTCATTTAATTCTCACAACACTATGAGGTAGATACTATTAATATTTTCTCCTATTTTACAGACAGAAGTATAGGCATAGAGAATTTAAGTAATTGGTCCAAATTGTGATAGAGAGTTATAAGAGCACAGATGAGGGCTTCTGATCAAACCCTGTGGGTCAGTGTAGAAAAAGCTCCTAGAGTAGAATCTTAAAACTTGAGTAGGAATTAGTCAGGTGTAGAATGGGGCAAGGATATTGCAGGGAGAGGAAGCATCATGTATAATGCTACAAAATGAGCCTTGCATATTTATGGACCTGAAAGTAATTTAGTGTGTGGGAGTATAGGGTATATGTGAGCCAGTGAGTGGTGGGATAAAGCTAGAAATCTCTGTAGAGACCAAGTGTGCTTTTGCTACATTATATTCATAATATAGGCCAAGGTTTCCCAACCTTGGGAATTTGAAGCCCTGAAAGGAGTCCTTGAGGGGTGTTTCATGAATCCATATTATTTCTTCAATAATTTTTCATTTGGTAGATACTAAAAGTACAACTATTACTACATGGAGCTCTTTGGAATTCCTCACTGAAAAAAGTTAAGAATCACTGTATAGGAGTTTGGGATCCCTATGAAGGATTTTTTTTTTTTATTAAAATTTTTATTGAGATAATTGTAGATTTACATCCAGTTTTAAGAAATAATATGGAGAGATCACTGGGAAACCTTGCAGTTTCCTCCATAGTAACATTTTGAAAAATGTGGTATAATATCATGACCAGGATACTGACATTGATACAATCCATCAATTTGTTCAAATTTCCCCACTTTTACTTGTACTCACCTGTATGTATTAAGTTCTGTTCTAACACCACAAAGATCCTTCCTGTTCTTTCATAACTAGCCCCAGCTCCCTCTTACCCCTTTTTTCATTCCAGCTTCTCTGTTCTCCATTTCTAAAATTTATCTTCTCAAAAATGTTATATAAATGGAGTTATAGAGTATGTAACCTTTTGGAATTGGCCGTTTTAACATAATTCCCTGGAAGTTCATGCAAGTTGTGTTCATTCCTTTTTATTGCTGAGTAGTGTTCCTTTGTTTGTAAGTACCAGAGTTTAATTCACCTGTTGAAGAACATATGGCTGATTCCAGTTTTTGGCTATTACAAATGGGCGAGGTGGCTCATGCCTGTAATCCTAGCATTCTGGGAGGCAGGGGCGGGGGAGGGGGGGTCTCTTGAGGTCAGGAGTTCCAGACCAACCTGAGCAAGAGTGAGACCTCATCTCTACTAAAAATAGAAAGAAATTATCCAGACAACTAAAAATATATAGAAAAAGTTAGCTGGGCATGGTGCCATATGTCTGTAGTCCCAGCTACTCGGGGGGGCTGAGGCAGAATGATTGCATGAGCCTAGGAGTTTGAGGTTGCTGTGAGCTAGGCTGATGCCACAGCACTCTAGCCAGGGCAACAGAGTGAGACTCTGTCTCAAAAACAAAACAAAACAAAACAAAACAAAACAAAACAAAACAAAAAACAAAACAAAACAAAACAAATAAAGCTTCCGTGAACATTTGTGTACAGGTTTTTGTGTGGGTTTGCAAAGGATTCTATTCAGGAGAGTTATCTAGTCAGACTTGAATTTTAGAAAAATTATACTGATTGCTTGGTAGGGGTTGAGTATGAGTGAAAGTAGAACAGAAACAGGGAGCTCAGTGAGGAAACTGTTATAGTAACCCAGGCAAGGGATTTCGAGGCCTGAACTAAGTTCTCTGGGGACTAGGATGTGCATTTCCCTAGAGGCCTTGCCCTCAGAAATCAGATCAGGCTTGCGCAGATGAGGGAGCAGGGCTGGGGAGGCTCAGGCACCTTGATTCTGGATAGTTCCCATTCAGGGGAGACGCTCTGCTACGACAGCTGAGAAAGGCATCTCGTGAGGAAGGATTGCAGGAAGAAAGAGTAAGAACCTAGTTCTTAGGATGATCATCCTGACTGCAAAGTTGTTTAGTAGATTTCTTGGTTAGCTTCTAAGAAAAGAGCAAAAGGGGCCAGTTATCTTTCTTTTGTGTCTGAGTGGAGGCTTACATGGGGTAGAAAGATAATAGGAAGCTTTCTCCTAATTCAGCCCTCTTTTGGAGCCCAGAAATGTGTTTTCTGGTAACCCAGCCAGCAACAGGCCTGGGAGGTTTGAGGTTGTCTTCTTGTTGCTATGGAAACTGGAATCCACATTATTTTTACCCCATGCAGTGGTGTGCCTGTTTCCTCAGTGTTTATATCTTCAAGGCATTTATCATTGTGCTCTTAGAACTGCTGTGATTGGGATTGATTGTTGGGAGCCAGCCTCACTTCTGAAACCAGAAGGCTATAATATTAATATAATCTTAGTGGGCCCACTGATGGGTTGGACATCTCCCCTGGACACTATGCAAAGCCCCTGTCTGGGCAAGTCCTTGGATGCTCACCTCTTACTTTTAGAAAACTTTTCCCAGCAGAAAGCTGTTTTGGGTTGTCTGTAATTATTTTTTTGGCCATCTCAGACCCTGATGAGTGCTGGCTACGGCACAAGAATGTTTGGGTCAGGCGCCAGGTCAGAGAATTTGGGGTAGATTTTAAACAAGTGTGTGTTGATTTAATTCTTCTGGAGCTGTCTTGCTTCTTGGCAGAGTCTACTTTAGAATGTAAAGACCTGTGGCATATGGAACCTCAAAGCTGGGAAAGCAAATCTTCAAAGTCTGTCTCAGGTATTGTGTTGCTCTGCATTGGGCTAGACACAGGGGAACACCAGAAAAATCAAAGGCCCCTCTTGTTGTGGTTGGTAAGATAAGATTTCCAGGTAAAGCAAAGAATACAGAACTGACAAATGAATGACTAATATTTGTATAGGGCTTTACTGTTTTTTCGAAAGACTTTATTGATTTTTTTCAGGTAAGAAAATTAATCCTTAGGATAGTAAGTGTATAGGAAAGTTGGAATTCAAAGACCCACATCTGCCACCTCTGCAGTTCAATTTATATTTCAGTAATTGAGGGTTGGAGGAAAGGGGGATCCTGGGGGCTGGAGAAGTGTCTTAGCTTTCTAATTTCCTAGTGCCTTTGGCTTGTTGGGCTAGTTCAATCTTAGCAAAAAGCTTCTTGAAAGTGTTAAGTGAGTGTTGAAATGGGCGTTTCAGCATGTAAACACTGCTGTGGGGGGCCCAACGCTTTTAATTGAGTCAGGAAGATCCTATAAATAAATGGGTTGGCAAATAGGTTGTCTAGCAGGAGCCTGAAGCCCTGTGGGAGACCAAGGAGTAGGCAAAGGGAGTCAGAACAGTGAGAAGACTCCTGTACCAGAAGCCTGTGTTATTGAGGTCAAGGCTTGCTTGGTGGTGACTAGCTTTAGGGATTAGCCATTTTCTTCTGGAAGGAGGCCTCTTGTAAGATCAAAGTTTGAAGAAAATACTGAGAGAAGGAAGAAGGTAGAAATAGGACCCAAGAAGGCTGAGTGCCCTCCTGAGGAGAGATGGCTAAAGATTTCTCTTTTCTAGCAGGTGATTAGGTCTCATGCTTTAACAGAAGCTTATTCTTTTGCTTTTTTTTCTTCCTCCAGCACAGTGTACCAGGGACTCAACATTCCTTCTCTAGCAATTTTTAAGTTTTGTTTCTAAGTCCTAATGAGAACAAAGCCTTTGGCTAGTTTTTATCAGAGGGCTGGATGCTAAAGAATTTAAAGCAAAGCCAGGAAGTTCTGTTTTACCCTGTTTGGCAAATGGCACAACTGAGTTAGGGCTTCTTGTGTTTGCCCTTAATAGACAAAAAAAACCCTGATAGAACCCCTACTTCCCTCACCCCTACACTCCAGCCCTTGCTTTGTTGGCCTTGGAGAGTAAGAGCGCTAGGGAGCTCCATTTTATAGGCTTATCCAGATCTCCCAACCATAGCCTTGCCACAGGATGTGGCATAGGAAGTTAGGGTAGCTTCTAATCTGGTTCTGCCACTACTTTGCTAGTCCACTTAGGGCAAAACATCCCATTTTATGGCCTCAGTTTTTTTTTATTTTTTCTGAGACAGAGTCTTGCTCTGCTGCCCAGGCTAGAGTGCCATGGTATCAGGCTAGCTCACAGCAACCTCAAGCTCCTGGGCTCAAGCAATCCTCCTGCCTCAGCTTTCCTAGTAGCTAGGACTACAGGCATGCACCACCATGCCCAACTAATTTTTTCTACTTTTAGTTGCCCGGCTAATTTTTTCTTTTTCTATTTTTTAGTAGAGATGAGGTCTCACTCTTGCTCAGGCTGGTCTCAAACTACCGAGCTCAAGTGATCCTCCTGCCTCAGCCTCCCAGAATGCTAAGATTATAGGCATGAACCACCATGCCCAGCCTTTATGGCCTCAGTTTTCTTCTCCATTGTAAAATGAGAACTGGTAAAATGAGGACATCAAGGGATGCCCTCCAAAGCCTAATCACCTCTGCCATTTGGAGTCTGAGTACAATGAGTGATCCCAATGTCCATTACTTTCCTTCTGTGCCATGAGCTTTTGCAGGATTGGCAAAGATAATGCTTTGACTTTATGGTCTTTTATTAGCCAAATTGTGTGTGATGCTGTACTTGTCCTTGGACTTTCTTTGCTTGGGTTGCTTTCCCTTCTGTTCCTACTGTCTTCTACCTGTTGTTCAGACTGTGGTATTTCCTGCTGCTCTAGTCTCTTGTCCCTTGCCATATTTTAGTTTGTATCTTTTTTTTTTGAGACACAGTTTCACTCTGTTGTTCGGGCTAGAGTGCTATGGTATCAGCCTAGCTCACAGCAGCCTCAAACTTCTGGGCTCAAGTGATCCTCCTGCCTCAGTCTCCCGAGTAGCTGGGACTGCAGGCATGCGGCACCATGCCCGGCTAATTTTTTTATACATATGTATGTGTGTGTGTGTGTGTGTGTGTGTATGTGTGTGTATATATTTAGTTGTTCAGCTAATTTCTTTCTATTTTTTTTTTAGTAGAGATGGGGTCTTGCTCTTGCTCAGGCTGGTCTCTTGAACTCCTGAGCTCAAATAATCTGCCTGCCTCAGCCTCCCAGAGTGCTAGGATTACAGATGTGAGCCACCACACCCGGCCAGTTTGTGTCTTTTAAATTCATACACTGTGTGTATTCTCCTAGTACTTTTTATGAGCAAAGGACTGTGCTTATTCGTCTGTTTGAATTTGTTCATTCAAATTCAAAATGCCCAATTTTTCTGGGCATTCATTTGTTCATTCAGCAAATGTTTATTGAAGTTGAACTGTTGTGCTAGGGACCGTGCTAGGTGCTAGGTGCTAGAAGCTAGGATTTAGCCATGAACAAGATAGCCATGGTTCCTGCCACTATGGAGCTTATAAATTTCATGGAAAAGACAGACATTAAACAAATTATCATATAAATAGTTACAACAAAACATATTGTAAATGAAAAATATAGGTTGCTTTGGAGAAGGTATGATGTAGACCTAAGCCATTTGGGGAGGGAGAGTGGATTAGGGAGGGTTCTTCGGAGAAATAACATTTAAGCTGAGACAGCAGCATGAATCAGAGTTTGCAGGTTAAGAATGAAGATCTTGCCTTCCATATAGTTAAGAATTCTAGATGGTCCTCAACTTGGGCTGCGTATTAGCGTCACCAAGTATAATAGTGCATGGAGTAACTGGACATCTCATTCGTTACTGGTGGGAGTAGAAAGTGATATAGCTACTTTGGAAAACAGTTTGGCAGTTACTTAAAAAGTTAAATAAACTTTTATCATATAAGCTAGCACTTCCGCTCCTGGACATTTACTTGAAAAAATGAAAACATGTTCACACACAGACTTGTACATGAATGTTCATAGTAGCTTTGTTTGTAACAGCCAAAGACTAGTGAATAGATAAACAAGTTATAGTATATCCATTAAATAGATTACAACTGAGCAATAAAATGGAACAAACTACTGATTCATGTGACAACATAGTTGAGTCTCAAATCATGTTGAATAAAAGAAGCCAGGTGCAAAGGAGTACATACTGATGATTCCATTTAATTTGAACTTTTAGAATAGGCAACTAATTTGTAGTGATAGAAATCAGATCATTGGTTGTGTGAGGAGGAAGAATGAGGTTGGCTGTACCAAGTAGCATTACTTTGGGGAGATGGAAATGTTCTGCTTCTTCTTTCTTTTTTTTTTTTGAGACAGAGTCTCGCTTTGTTGTTCACGCTAGAATGAGTGCTGTGGTGTCAGCCTAGCTCACAGCAACCTCAATCTTCTGGGCTCAAGCAATCCTACTGCCTCAGCCTCCTGAGTAGCTGGGACTACAGGCATGCGCCACCATGCCTAGCTAATTTTTTCTCTCTATATATTAGTTGGCCAATTAATTTCTTTCTATTTTTAGTAGACACAGGGTCTCGCTCTTGCTCAGGCTGGTTTTGAACTCCTGACCTCGAGCAATCCACCCACCTTGGCCTCCCAGAGTGCTAGGATTACAGGCGTTGAGTCACCTCGCCCAGCCTGTTCTGCTTCTTAGAGAGTGGAGGTTACACAGTTGCATATGTTTGTCAAACACATTGAACTGTACACTTAAAATGGGAGCCTTTTATTGTGTGTAACTATACCTTAAAAAGTACCCATTCCCCTTTTTGATGAAGCTCAAAAACAGGTAAAACTTGACTATGGTGATAGAAGTCAGAATAGTGGTTATAAGCATGAGCTTATCCCAGAAGGCCAAAGTAGCAGGATCTCTTGAGCCAAGGAATTCAATGCTGCAGTGAGCTATGAGTGTGCCATTGCAGTCTAGCCTGGGTGACAGTGAGACCCCCATCTCTTAAAAAAAAACAGTGGTTACACAGGGGTATAAGTACTTGTAGTAGTATTTATTGATTGGAAGGAGGCTAGAAGGAGGGTGTCTTCCTGGAGCCTTGGAAATGTTCTTTCTATATCTTGATTGTAGCGGTAGTTATGTGTGTGGATACACACTCACACACAAAGGTATATATACATATATGTGTATATATAAATTAATTGGTCTATATTTATGCACTTTACTATATGTATATTATATCTCCATTAAAAAAAAAAGCAACAAAAAACCCCAACCCATGGCTAGGCCCCAACCAGAGAGAGACTGATTTTAATTGGTCTGAGCTATGGCCTGGGCATCAGCAATTTAAGAGCTCTGTAGGTGAGTCTGACGTGCAGCCAGAGTTGAGAACTACTGCTCTGTGTCGAAAGGCCGAGGGGGAAAGAAACTTGGTGCATAAAGAAGGATCATAGATTCCTTTGGGTTAAGATCTGAACCAAAAAAAGGAAGGATCACAGAAAGTAGAAGGAGTTGCCGGAAATGAGATTAGAAAGATAGCAGCTGTCAGATCTCTGGGCTTTGCAGGTCACATTAAGAAATTTGACCAGCCTGAGCAAGAGCGAGACCCCATCTCTACTAAAAAAAATAGAAAGAAATTAGCTGGACAACTAAAAATATATTGAAAAAAATTAGCCAGGCATGGTGGCGCATGCCTGTGGTCCCAGCTACTTGGGAGGCTGAGGCAGTAGGATTGTTTGAGCCCAGGAGTTTGAGGTTGCTGTGAGCCAGGCTGACGCCACAGCACTCTAGGCCAGGCAACAGAGTGAGACTCTGTTTAAAAGAAAGAAAGAGAGAGAGAGGGGGGGGGGGGGAGGGAGGGAGGGAGGGGAGGGGAGGAGAGGAGGGAGGGAGGGAGGGAGGAAGGAAGGAAGGAAGGAAGGAAGGAAGGAAGGAAGGAAGGAAGGAAGGAAGGAAGGAAGGAAGGAAGGAAGGAAGGAAGAAAAGAGAGAAAGAAAGAAAAATTTGAACTTTATTTTAAGAATAATGAGAAGCTTTTGAAAAGTTACAAGCAGGGAGTAACTAGGATGGATATTCAGCTGGTATGCACTGGCACTACCTACAGCTAGCATTCCTGCTGATTGGTCATTAAGTATTTAGAATATCCCCTCCGGGAGTGACATGCTGTGTAGAGAACATTTGAAATAGCCAAGAAATATTCAACTAGGGTTGGTGATTGATTAAATGTGGTGACTGAGATGTCAAGGTTTCTGACATAAGCAACTAGAAAAGTAGGAAGTTTGGGGGAAAGAGAATGAGTTTAGAATGGGAAATTACTAGTTCAGGTTCCTGAGAGATATCACATGACAACTTCTAGTGGGTAGATGAATTCTGTGGGTCATAAGTGAAATTTGAACTACAAACATAATTTTGGGAGTTGGTAATAGTAACTTGTTTATTTTAAATAGAGTCTTGCTCTGTTACCCAGGCTGGAGTGTTGCATTGGCACAATCATAGCTCACTGCAGCTTTGAACTCCTGGGCTCAAGCAGTCTTCCTGCATCAGCCTCCCAAGTAGCTGGGACTACAGGTGCACACCACCATGCCTGGGTAATTTTTCTTATTTATTTATTTATTTAGAAACAGGGATCTTGTTATGTTGCTCAGATTGGTCTTGAACTCTTGGCCTCAAGCTATTCTCCCGACTAGCCTCCTGAGTAAAAGTCCAACATTTAAAAGTCAGGTAGAGGCTGGGTGCATTGGTCTGTAATCCTAGCACTCTGGGAGGCCGAGACAGGATGATCACTTGAGGTCAGGAGTTTGAGACCAGCAAGAGCAAGATCCTGTCTCTACTAAAAAATAGAAAGCAGTTAGCTGGACAACTAAAAATAGAAAAAATTAACTGGGCATGATGGCGCATGCCTGTAGTCCCAGCTACTCAGGAGGCTGAGGCATGAGGATTGCTTGAGCCCAGGAGTTTGAGGCTGATACCACGGCACTCTAGCCAGGGGAACAGAGTGAGACTCTGTCTCACATATGTACATACATGCATACATATATAAATAATAAAGTCAGGCAGAGAGGAGAAACCTGCCTGGTACATCAGGGAAAACTAAAGATTTATTCATTCACTCAGTAAATTCTCTATTGACTACTGTGTGCCAGGCTCTGTGCAAGTCTCTCAGGATACTGCAGTAAATGAAAAAATACCTGCTGTTGTGGACCTTACTTTTAGTGGAGGGAGATGGACTATATATATCATGTGCCAGGTGGTATTAAATGCTATTAAAAATGAAAAAGTCATAAGCTGTGCCCTCAGATATCCTGAAATAATTGCAGTTGTGAGCTGACTGGGGTAAGGCCACAAGAGGTACAAGTCAGAAATGCTGGTAGAACTCAGAGATATATCTCATTATGTTGCTCATTGTGAACCTTTATATACAGTTGATACTATGAATTATTTTTTGGTGAATGACCCCAAGGGAAGAAGTGAGCTTGATCAGAAGTCAGAGCTTAGACTCTGCAGTCATTTGTGTTGATGCTGTTTGGGCAGCTGAAACCAGTTGCTAGCTTTGTCCAGAAGAAAATCTCTTCTGAACTCCTGCCCCCTGCTGAGAGGAGCCCCTCCCCACATCTTGGATATGAGGACATGATGTTCTGATAGGTATAGCAACATCTCTCAGATAGGTTGGGGTTTACCCAGCCCAGGGATCTGACTCCCCTCTGCTCTGTGGCTGCCCTACTGTGTGTCTCAGCTGAGATGTTATATTTCACTGGGGACCTTTCTGCTCATTCTGGGTCCCAAACCAGTTTGTTTTTTAGCCTTCACATTTCTGTCCATCCTCTATTCCTGTCCCCCTTGTCCCCATTCTATATCCCATGCTATTTTATCTCTGGAACCTCGTGGTCCTTGGGAGAATCTGAAAGTCTTCTCGGGGCTAGTGCTTAGTCTTTTTATCTCTTTCTGAGGGTGAGGGTGGATTCTAATCCCATCAAGAGTGGCTGCAGAATTTGCCTTTTATGGCTGGGTAGTGGAGGGTAAAGTGGGAGAAATTATTCTTACTGATGAGGCCCCTGGTGGTAAAATTAGACAATTTCTAGATTCCTCTCAGGTTCTAGCAAGTGCTGAGGAACAGTCAGACCCAGTGCCCTTCTCTACACCTCATCTGTGCCTTCTTCCTTGACTGCTGTTTCTCTCACTTTTTTCCCTTTGGGCTTGTGTCTTTTTTTTTTTTTTTTTTAGACAGAGTCTCACTCTGTTGCCCAGGCTAGAGTGCTGTGGTGTCAGCCTAGCTCACAGCAACCTCAAACTCCAGGGCTCAAGCAATCCTACTGCCTCTGCCTTCTGAGTGGCTGGGACTAACAGGCATGTGCCACCATGCCTAATTTTTTCTATATATTTTTAGTTAGCCAATTAATTTCTTTCTAGTTTTAGTAGAGACGGGGTCTCACTCTTGCTTAGGCTGGTTTTGAACTCCTGACCTTAAGCTATCCACCTGTCTTGGCCTTCCAGAGTGTTGAGATTACAGGCGTGAGCCATTGCGCCTGGCCTGGGCTTGTGTCTTATTTCAGACCATCCATTTCTAGGCTTAACTACAGTGGCTCTGCTTTACATGCCTGCAGGTATCTGTGTTCTCTGGGGAATGAATTAGTTTAGTGATGAGGAACTGAAAGTGGCTGGGAGAGAAGAGGTATTAATTAGGTGGATGGTGGCTATTGCAAAGAGCCACTTGCCCACTCACCCAGAACATATGACTAGTTAGTTTGATTGGATTGTACCTCCTATATCTGATCCTTCATAGTCTGACAGGGAAAGTGGCTGAGGTTAGCAGAAAATGGGAACTGTCGCTTGCTGCTGTGGGAGGAAAGAAGGATGCTGCAAATGTATTGAGTGTCATCTTTATGCTAGGTCCTATGCTAGGTGTTTTAGCAAATGTGGTTTTACTTAATTCACACAAAATGGTGGGAATGGGTGAGTTGTACTCAAGAATTGCCTTGCCTTTTGGGGGAGATATGGTTTGTTATTAATTCATGCATGCAAGCATTTATTCATTCAGCCAGCATTTACTGATTTCACACTTGACAGGGTAGATGTTAGTGGTGGTGCCATAATGGGCCCTAGGGGATAGAGTGAGTCAAACTTGGTTTTTGCCCTTTTCTGGATATAGAATGTGAACAAGTGAGAACATGAAAATTAATATAACACAGCTATGTACAAAGTGCGTTGGAACGTAGAACAGAGAACAGTGAATGACTAGCTCTGCTTGGGAAAGAAAAGGTAAGGAGGTTTGGACATGATGGAAAGACTTTGTGGTTTTGTCTGCCAATAGTTATCAAAGTGTAGTCTGCAGACCATTGTGATTACACTATGATCTTTTCACGGGTCCAGAGGTCAAATCCATTTTCATAATAATACTAAGATATTATTTACTTTTTTTTACTTTGTATGTCTTTGCACTGATGTTACAAAAACAGTGGTAGGTAAAACTGCTAAGACCTTAACAGAAATCTAAGCAGTGGCACCAAACTACTAGCAATCATTGTATCCTCATCTCCATGCACTTTCAGCTAAAAAAAAAAAAAAAAAAAAAGTTTTCAACAAAGAAGTAAAAATCATTAAATTTATTGAATTGTAACTCGTAGTACATACCTTTTAGTATTCTGTGAGATGAAATAGTAAGTGCGTATAGAGCATTTCTGTTGTATATAGATGTTTGATGACTATCTCAGGAAAAGTAGTTGTGTAATTTAGCTGTAAGCTGAACTACCTCCTTTTCTCAGGGAGCACTATTTTTACCTGAAAAAACAACTGACAAACTGTGGTTATTTGGTATTTGGCTGACATTTTCTTGAAGATGAATGAAATGAGTCTTCTACTTTAATGAAAACAACCGGTATTTGTTGCCAATGATAAAATTCCAGCTTATAAATGAAAATTAGATTTTAGAAAACTTGTATCTCTCACTGTGAAATTGACAGCTTCCCTGGATTAAAAGCTTTTCTAATGAAATTGGTGGTGATATTAATAATTACGATTATTTTGATATTGTATATATGAAATGTGTCAACATTTGGAAGCTCTGCATAATAGTGAACCAATAATCTCCAAATGACCAGTGCATCATATTACAAAATCATGCACGTTTGAAAGATACATTCAAAGTACAAGGTAGACTAATGGATTTTAATGTTACAGAGTACAAAAAGTTCATGTAGTTTCAGATTTCACATTGCAACTAAACTTTAAGAAACTTATCACTTGTTGAGTTTGGGTGTAGTATCAGAGAAGAATATCCACAGTTATCAAAAGGGTATTAAAATACACTTGCCTTTTCCAACTATATATCTATCTTCAATCAAAACACATTGCAACAGATCCAATGTGGAAATAACTGTGAGATTATAGCTGCCTTCTATTAAGCCAGACATTAAAAAATTTGCAAAAATGTAAAACAATCCCATTCTTATGATTTTTTCAGAAAATTATTTTTCATAAAACATCATTTATATTAATATGTGAGTTATTGTTCCAAAATGAATTAATAGCTAAATATAAGAATTTGTGTTTTAATTTCTAATATGGTAAATATCAAAGTTCTTTGGGATTTACAATTTTTAAATGTATAAAGGTCCTGAGACCTATGTTCTCTTTGCCTAGAATTCTTCCCTTTTTTCTCAGGAGAAATTCTACACATAATTATGCAGTTAGTATTTACAACTTTATTTAAAAAAACATTTACTGAGCATCTTATCAAGAACCTGGCTCTTTGCTTGTTGCTGGGGACATGGTCCCAAACCCGTATGGAGATCACAGTCTGTTGGGGAAGACATATTAAACAGACAATTGCAACAAAGTATGATAAATGTTACCAGTAATAGCATATAAATGTTGTGGGGGGTACAGGTTATTGTCAGAGTCTTGCAAAGAGCCACTTGCCCACTCACCCAGAACATATGACTGGTTAGTTTGATTGGATTGTACCTCCTATATCTGATCCTTTATAGTCTGACAGGGAAAGTGGCTGAGGTTAGCAGAAAATGGGAACTGTCGCTTGCTGCTGTGGGAAGAAAGAAGGATGCTACAAATGTATTGAGTGTCATCTTTGTGCTAGGTCCTATGCTAGGTGTTTTAACAAATGTGGTTTTACTTAATTCTCACAAAAACCCTATGCAACAGATTATCATCCTTATTTTGCAGATGAGAAATTGGAGGCTCAGAGAAGTTAAACAGCTTGTCCAATATCAGATGGTTTGTGAAGATGGGATTTTTGACATATGTGTTTTGACTCTAAGTCCAGGGCTCTTTAATTGCAGTAAGAATGTGTTGCTAAAGGGATGGACCTTCTAAGGTATTTCCAGATGTCTGTGGGAAACTTTGCCAAACTGGAATGTTTAGGAGAAGGTAGAAAAGGTCTCAGGAAGGACAGGGATACAGCTTAGGAAATGCTTGGTTGAAGGAGTTATTTGTGAATTTTGGCTGACATGGTTTCTCTGAATAGGATTCTATGGCCGTATGGGAATCAAGCTTTTGTATTCCCTATCTCTAAATCCCTTTAATCCTCTCTATGCCAGATGATACCAGCTGCAAAGGTCACCTGTCAGTCTAATCAGGTTACAAACCAGAGCCTGGTGTTTGAAACCCAAACTTCTTGGATCTGCTGTAAGCTTTTGGGAAAGGTTAGGCTGGCTTAGGCTGGCTGACCTCAGGCCAACCAGCCTAAAGGCCCCCAGTCACTAGAGCTTGATAAACTATTTCCATTATTTTAAAAAGCCTATTGGAAGTTATACTTTACTTAGGATAAGCCTGTGTACAGATGCAGGCTAATGAGAAGACTGGATTTCTTTCTGTTGGGTCAGAAAACTATCAGTGAGGCCGGGCACGGTGGCTCACGCCTGTAATCCTAGCACTCTGGGAGACTGAGGCGGGTGGATTGCTTGAGGTCAGGAGTTCGAAACCAGCCTGAGCAAGAGCAAGACCCCATCTCTACTATAAATAGAAAGAAATTAATTGGCCAACTAATATGTATAGAAAAAATTAGCTAGGCATGGTGGCGCATGCCTGTAGTCCCAGCTGCTCGGGAGGCTGAGGCAGAAGGATTGCTTGAGCCCAGGAATTTGAGGTTGCTGTGAGCTAGGCTGATGCCACAGCACTCACTCTAGCCTGGGCAACAAAGCGAGACTCTGTCTCGAAAAAAGAAAGCTATCAGTGCAATGTGATTTAGGTGTGCCACCTATTATTTTCTAGAGCAGGATTCAGCAAACTATGGCCCATGGGCCAAGTCCAGCTCACAACTTGTTTTTGTAAATGAAGTTTTATTAGAATACAGTCAAGCATGTTTTGTCTATGAATGCTTTTGTGCTATAATGGCAGAGTTAAGTAATACAACAGAGACTATATGGCCTGCAAATCCTAAATTGTTTAATCTGGCCCTCTACAGAAAAAGTTTGCTGACCTATAATCTTGCTTCTCTGTATCATGGCACTTAGCACATAGTGTTTTAATTGCCTCTCTCACTTTTGTAACTGAGCTCCTGGAGAGCAAAGAAGAGATATGATTCGTATTTTTATGCCCTATGCTGATTATAGGGCCTGACATATCAAGAGCACTTAATAAATGTTATTTAAATGGGTATATCATATGTTAATCAAAAAGCTCTTATATATGCTTTCTTAATTTTATTTTCGGGTGGGGGGAGGGAGGGAGGGACAGAATCTCGCTTTGACACCCAGGCTAGAGTACATCACCATAGCTCACAGCAACCTCAAACTCCTGGGCTCAAACAATCCTTCTGCCTCAACCTCCCAGTAGCTGGGACTACAGGCGTGAACCACCATGCTGGGCTAATTTTTCAATTTTTATAGAGACAGGGTCTCACTCTTGCTCAGGCTGGTCTGGAACTCCTGACCTCAAGTGATCCTCCCACCTCAGCCTCCTAGAGTGCTGGGATTATGCTGTGCCTGGCCTGCTTTTTTAATTTTAACTTTTTTGTGGTAGAGATAGAGTCTCACTGTGTTGCCCAGGCTGGTCTCAAACTTCTGGCCTCAAGTGATCCTCCCACCTCAGCCTCCCAAAGTGCTGGGATTACACACATGAACCATTTTGTCCAGCCTCATATATACTTTTGAGTAGTACCAAAATAGGACGTAAGAGGAGGAAAAAGTTATGTTGATTATGCTAATCTCAGTGCTATATGCTTCATCTATGAAGTAGTCATTATTGCAATTTGAGGGGAACAGTGGTAAATAGTTCTTCTGGAAATGAGTTCCATGAATGAAACAATTATGCTAGGATATCTTTTTGGTGAGGAAGTTGAGAAACAATGCCTTACTCTGTGACTATTTTCTCCTCTCCCTTAGTACGTGCCATCTTTCCATCTTTCCCCATCTAACTTGGCAGGACAAATGGAGAGGAACATAAAACCTTAGATATATTTCTTTTGTATGCATACTGTTTGTTTTACTGATTTCTGTTTTTTTTTTTTTAATAAACCCATTGCTTCTGTGTGCTTCTTAATAGTATTATCATCTGTGGCTTCCAAAAGATCAAACCAACTCAAAATTATCTGGTTACCTTAGCAAGAAGGTAATAAGGTGAAGTGTTGGCCTGGGAATCATCAGATCTGGGCTTTGCTGTAGCTTTTCATCTGCCTTTGTTGTTAGGCACATCATGTAACATCTGTGAGCGTCAGTATTCAACCTACCTTTAATGTATCACATCTTGGACGCTTAAAAATTTTAAATTTATTCCCCTCCTTCATTTTGAAAAGGATTGGGTGACGTGTCCTGTCCAGTCACTGTCTCTGGCATGCAGATAAATAAATGATTTAATGGAGTAGGGTGTTTTAGGTCTTTGATCAGTGCCTTCTGAAAGGTGTCACAGTCATAGCCACTCTACTGTGTCTTTGCTTTCTCTCCTATGATGGCTTCTTCTCTTACCTAGGAAGCCAAGGTCCTTCTTCTGTCTTCTTTGGGGTGATTGAAAGAGTATTTTGCCTAGGAAATAGTTGTCAAGATCTGCATCAAAAGGGAAGAGGAATTTTGGCATCTAGGAATTGGAAGAAATGCTAGAAACTCTAGAAAAATGCCTTTTTTGAATTGTGACCTTGCAGCCTAGAGAAGATAAATGATTTCCCTAGAGTCACATGGTAGAGCTAAGCCTAGATTCCAGGCTCTTTCTGCTGTGTGCATAAGTCAGGCTAGGTGTGTTCCAGGTTTGTAAGAGAGGATTAGGTGTCATGGAAAGAGCTAAGGTGGCTTAGACTCTTGTGCTGGTTTTACTGCTGTAAGGCCCCGTGATGGTAGGCAGAGGAAACTGCACCCCAGACTTCTTAAGGTGTTGTATCAGATGAGCTCAGGACTTTCAGATATCTAATAGATATTTACTGGCTATAACTGTCTATGGCAAGACATAATATGTGAGAGGTTTCCTCAGTCAGCCTGTGGCTGACCTTATATATACCAGTAGTGGCAAAGTGAACAAAAAAGACAATTATACATTATGCTGGCACTGGGACTAATTGGCTGTTGTCTTGTTTCCAGAAAGATTGTATTAATTTACATTTGTTTATTTGACTGATTAAAAATGATGATTCATTTGAGTATGTATTTCTTTTCTTTTCTTTTTTTTTTTTTGAGACAGTCTCACTCTGTTGCCCAGGCTAGAGTGAGTGCCGTGGCGTCAGCCTAGCTCACAGCAACCTCAAACTCCTGGGCTCAAGCAATCCTCCTGCCTCAGCCTCCCAAGTAGCTGGGACTACAGGCATGTGCTACCATGCCCGGCTAATTTTTTCTATATATATATTAGTTGGCCAATTCATTTCTTTCTATTTATAGTAGAGATGGGGTCTCGCTCTTGCTCAGGCTGGTTTTGAACTCCTGACCTTGAGCAATCCGCCCGCCTTGGCCTCCCAGAGTGCTAGGATTACAGGCGTGAGCCACCGCGCTCGGCCTTGAGTATGTATTTCTTTGATTACTATTGAGTCTAAACTTTTTTCCTCTGTTTATTCGCTATTTGTATTTTTCTCTCATTTGTGAGTTGCCTATATATGTTCTTTTCTAGATCTCAGTGCATTCCTAGTCCTGTACTAGACTTCCCTGCCAGGGAACTATTAGGATGATAAAGCATTGTCTCTGTATGGGAGAGCTCAGCATATTCTTGGGAAGACAGTTTAAAGCCGGATGAAACATTTCCCTCACTCTACGTGTAGTTGGTTCAGTACCTACATGAGGAATCACAGCCTAGAATCTGAGGGCTGTGATAGGTGGGTGTAAGAGGCTGGGTGGTAGTTCTAAGTAATGTCTCTTGCTTTTCTTATACAGAGTTTTGCCGGATTGACAAGCCACTGTGTCACAGTGAGGATGAGAAGCTCAGCTTTGAGGCAGTCCGCAACATCCACAAGCTGATGGATGATGATGCCAATGGTGATGTGGATGTGGAAGAAAGTGATGAGGTGAGCTCTCTCATCCTGCCGTGATTCTACTTTCTTCCTATATCATAGTCCCTGTAAGCTGCCTAGACACACTGTTAACTGGGGAGAAATATTCTCTGCTGGAGGCCAGGTGCAGTGGCTCATGCCTGTAGTCCTAGCACTCTGAGAGGCTGAGGCAGGAGGATCACTTGAGCTTAGGACTTCAAGACCAACCTGAGCAAGAGCGAGACCCTGTCTCTACTAAAAATAGAAAAAGTAGCCAGGCACAGTGGAGGGCACCTGTAGTCCCAGCTACTTGGGAGGCTGAGGCAGGAGGATTGCTTGAGCCTAGGAGTTTGGGGTGGCAGTGAGCTATGATGACCCCATTGCACTCTAGCCAGGGTGACAGGGTGAGACTATCTCAAAAAAAACCAAAAAATGGGCCAGGCCTGGTAGTTCATGCCTGTAATCCTAGCACTCTGGGAGGCCGAGGCGGGTGGATCCCTCAAGGTCAGGAGTTTGAATCCAGCCTGAGCAAGACCCCGCCTCTACTAAAAATAGAAAGAAACTAATTGACCAACTGAAAATATATATACAAAAAATTAGCCAGGCATGGTGGCATATGCCTGTAGTCCCAGCTACTCGGGAGGCTGAGGCATTAGGATTGCTTGAGCCCAGGAGATTGAGGTTGCTGTGAGCTAGGCTGACGCCAGGGCACTCACTCTAGCCTGGGCAACAAAGTGAGACTCTGTCTCAAAAAAAAAAAAGTCTACTGGCTTGTTCTCTAGGAATTCATCCCCCCCAGGGGAGGTGGCTGTCAGCAGAGCAGCCTCAAGGAGCCAGCCTGTCAGAGTACAGGCTTTATGCCTGTGTCTGGGCCTGGGCTGGTTCCCACTTGCCTACCAGCTAGTAGTATAACTCTGACAGAGCTGTGTTGTTTGCGAGGGAGAGGAAATCCCTGAGGTGGTTTTCTATGCTTTCCCTGGATCTTTATTGCAATCCTGTTGTAGATGGAGGGCATTAATCTGTACTCAGCCCTGTCTTGGCATATAGGAGGGAAGACAAGACAGTCAGATCCTGCCCTCTGGGAGGTTATACTCTAATTGGGAGGAAGAAAAAAAATCTTCCTAGAATGAACATTCTGATTTCCAGGCTTCAGTTTTTGGGTGCCAGTGGAGTGGTCCAGATAGTAAGAACTAGGGGAGTCTCTAAATGGAAAAAAGCTCTGTTACTATTTCATCTTTTGCCATTACTACTATAGCTGCAACTCAACAGAGCCCAGAGTACAAGGTCATCATGTGTGAACAGCTGTAAAAGCTTCTTGATTTCAAGCTCAACATGAACCAGCAGTTTGATGAAGCTACTAAGTTATGCCAAATCTTCAATAGTGATATAGTTACATCATGAAAGAGGAGATAAGCCTAGTATCCCCTCCCTGCTAGCCAACCTTGAGTTATGAGTTCAGTTTTGGATCTCACATTGTCAGAAAGATTTGGAGCAGTGAGGATCTATATAGAAAGGAGTGACATGAGTGATGAGGAGTATGGAAAATATGAAATGAAGAGCATTCAACACAAGGCAGTAATATTTATTAAGTGTCAATTATGTATGTGCCGTGCACTGTGTTAGATACGGAAATGGGGCAGTAAGTAACACAGATGCAGTCTGTCCTCCCATAACTTACAGTCTAATGAAGAAACGCTAGCCTGGAGAAGAGGAGACTCAGGTTATATAATTTTCATCTTCAAATACGTAAGAAGTGGAGAAATCAGACTTAAATAATGATGATAGTAACAATGAAAAACACAGTACTAGCTGTCATTTATTGAACTTTTACTCTGTGTCAGACACAGTGTTAAGCTCTTTGCATAGTTGCTTTAAAAGACTTTAACAGCCTTGTAAAGTTCGTATTATTACCAGGGACTGGAGCCTTGGAAAGGTTAAGGATTTTGTTCAAAGACACACTGGATATGAGCTCAGATCTGATTTCAAAGCCCAGGCTCTTAAGTACTGCTGTGTTGTTTTCCTTATTCTAAGGGCAGAACCAGGGCCAATGTGGGAAAAGTAAAAAATAGGCATATTCTTCTAGAATAAAGAATGACCAAGAGTCAGACCCATCTTGTCATAGGCTTCCTTGGTAGATAAGTGAACTCTCTATCACTGAAGATGAGCAAGTAGAGTACAGAACTCCACTGATTGCTCAGCAGACGGGATTCTTCTGTTAGGATGAGCCAGATAATTGTCAAGGAATTTAAAGAAGGAGAAAAATAGACTTCCTAGAGGAAAAGTAGAATTGAATAGTTTGGAAGGGGGGTAGGGCTATCTCAGTAGTGGAGAACCAGCATGAGCAAAGCTGTACAGGTAGTAAGAAGCGTGGTGGGTTGGTTTGGTTCAACAGAGGGACTGTGGTAGAAAACCACAGAACAAAATGTTGGAAAGGAAAGTGGGGCCGAGGTAACAAGGCTGAGATATGTGTGTACTTGTTGAACTAGGCGATTATAGGTTCTTAAGCAAGGACAACAACCATGATGAAAGTATCTGAAATTTTGTTCACATCTAGAAGTATGACTGGCTTTCGAAGGACCAAAATTTTATTTGTCTATGCTGAGAATAGAGGCACATTCCTGATGGTGAATCAGGTCTACAGGTGTCCTGATAACTGTCCTAGGGCTTGGCCACAAAACTGGGGAATGGATGGAGAAGAATGATATAATCCCAGATCTACAAATTCCTGGATATCTTTGTTATCAGCTCCTCCTCTTTTTTTTTTTTTTCACATTCTCCTGAATTGCTTTGTTAATGAGTGGAGGAATAAAATGTTCTTTTTAGAGGAATGTTACCACAACAAAAAGCTCATCAGCACAAACTGTTCCAAAATAATACAAAAGCTGTCACCCTACTCTTCTTTGCACCAATGGTGAGCTGTTCTTTTTCAGCTTAGCTTTTGCCTTGCCTTGATTTCCACTGCTCTCCCTGCATTCCCAGGCCTTTGGTGGTTAGAGAGGACTGATAGTCTAGGTGTTCATGATTAATCACATGCTACTGTCCTTGAGAGAGAAAGTAGCAAAATGAATGTGCTTAAGTCAGTGTAAACATACATGCGGCAGCCTTGGAGTTCAGGATCTAGCTAGAAAGTTGAGTAGATAGCTCAGGGATTAGAATATTGGGTAATGGATAGTGAGGTACCAGGGATGAAACCCTGGTTGTATTGGCCATCAAGGACTTGAGTCTTTTATGACACGTCTAAAAACATTGCTGATTACTCAAGAACCTTAGTAGATGTCTGAATGGGGCTCAGTTAAGGCCTTTTATTTAGCTTCATATTGGTAAATTTTTCACATAACTGAACTGAACCCCAGTGCTAGATCTTTTAAAATTTTTGCCATTTTTGAAGTAAGTCTTCTTACAGATTATTGTGACAAGTGTTAGCTTTCTTTGTATGAATCAAAGCATGTCTTCAGGGCCTCTTGCACTATTACCCAGTACCTAGATTCCTATATGCATTGTGGTTGCTTCTTATAGTTTTCCTGTCTCTTCCTTGATTCGTTCTCATTTCTAATTACTGTGAGCTGTTAAATTAGACTTATGGTAAACTGAGACTTAGTAGGTATGTTATAGAAAAATATATGAACATTTGTGTGTGTGGCAACTTGTCTGGTTGCTCAAGAGCCATCTTTGCTTGCTTTTGTTATGGATGGCAGAGGCTATGTATGTATCATGGACCCTTCAGATGAGCAATATGGCACAATTGTTGATGGTGCCCTGCTTGCTAAACTGGCAGAGAGTTTTCATATTAGGCTGGCAGTATGAGACTTTAGGACCTGTGTTCTATTCAAACCTCTGGTGGGGATATTGCCCATGGGCAAAGGATTTGATGTGGTGGATGGTTCTGTCAGGTTGTCCTAACTATCTGAGGTGGACAAACAAGGGCCTGCCTAAAACCACTGTCCCCTGACTGGACTAGACATTTTGAGAACAGTGTTATTTTCTTTTTTTGAGCCTACATGGAAAATCAGGGCATTCATTCAGCCATTAAACAAATTCTTACTGAATACTTATGTGCTAGGCACCTTCGAGGGCTAGAGATTCCACAGTAAATAAAATGGATAAGATCCCTGCTTTTACAGAGCTTGCGTTCTAGTGATCTGTATGTCACAGGCGATTAAGTGATAAGAACATTTTGAAATTAGACAGAACTGTGATCAGATTATAGTAGTTCAGTGACTTCTCCTTTGGTTTTTCTCAGGGCAAAATGGTGGTTAATGATTCCTACCCTTGCAGGGTTGTAGTTAGAATGAAGTGAGAAAAGTAGTTAAAAGTTCTCAGCACAAATAGAGAACTGTTAACATTCTCCAATAGAAACCAAGCAACTTGATAAAAATGGGAAAAGTTTTGAACAGAGACTTCACCAAAGTAGATATATAGATGGCAAATAAGCATATGAAAAGATGTTAAATATTATTAACTGTTAGGGAAATACAAATTAAAACCACAATGAGGTACTACCATATACCTTATTAGAATAGCTAAAATTAAAAATGAACAATATAGGCTGGGCGCGGTGACTCACGCCTGTAATCCTAGCATTCTGGGAGGCCGAGGCGGGAGGATCACTCAAGGTCAGGATGTTCAAAACCAGCCTTAGCAAGAGTGAGACTCTGTCTCTACTAAAAATAGAAAATTAATTGGCCAATTAAAAATATATAGAAAAAATTAGCTGGGCATGGTGACGCATGCCTGTAATCCCAACTACTCGGGAGGCTAAGACAGAAGGATTGCATGAGCCCAGGAGTTTGAGGTTGCTGTGAGCTAGGCTGATGCCACGGCACTCTAGCCAGGGTAACAGAGTGAGACTGTGTCTCAAAAAAAAAAAATAAAAAAATAAAAAAAATAGAACAATATAAAGTGCTGAGCAAGAGGAAAAGACACTAGAACTCTTGCTGATGGAAATGCATTATAATACAGCAGTCTAAAAACGTTTAGCAGTTTCTTTTTTTTTCTGGTTATATATATGTGGGGTCTGCCCTTTCTTCTTCTTTTTTTTTTTATTTCGGCGTATTATGGGGGTACAGATTTTAAGGTTTCAATAAATGCCCTTTCCCCTCCTCTCCCCACAAGTCTGAGTCTCCATCATGACCATCCCCCAGATGGTGCACATCTTACTCATTATGTATGTATATACCCGCCCCACTCCCCTCTCCCACCTGCCCAATACCCTATTACTGTAGTACCTATGTGTCCACTTAGGTGCTGCTCAGTTAATACCAGTTTGCTGGTGAGTATATGTGGTGCTTGTTTTTCCATTCTTGGGATACTTCACTTAGTAGTATGGGTTCCAGCTCTAACCAGGAAAATATAAGATGTGCTATATCACCGTTGTTTCTTAGAGCTGAATAGTACTCCATGGTATATATATACCACATTTTATTAATCCATTCTTGGATTGATGGACACTTGGGCTGTTTCCACAGCCTTGCAATTATGAATTGTGCTGCTGTAAACATTCGAGTGCAGGTGTCTTTTTTGTAGAGTGTCATTGGATCTTTTGGGTAGATGCCTGGCAGTTTCTTACAAAGTTAAACATAGCTTACATATGTCCCAGCAATTCCACTTCTAGGTATTTATCCCTAGAGATAAATGAAAATTTATATTCACTCTAAAACCTGTGTATGAATATTTATGGTAGCTTTATTTATAATTGCCCAAAACTGAACATAACCCAAATGTCCTTCAATGTGTGAATGGATAAACAAACTGGAAAACTAGACAGCAATAAAAAGCATGAGCTATTGATACACATAGCATAGGTGAATCTCAAAAGCATTATGCTAAGTGAAAGAAACCAGTCTCAAAAAATTACATACCATATGATTCCATTTATGTGACATTCTGAGAAAGGCAAAACTATAGGGATGGAGACTAGGTCAGTGGTTACTAGGGGTTAGGGGTGTGGGAAGTGTTTGACTGCAAAGGGACAGCATGAGGGAATTTTTTTTTGATAATAGAACTGTCCTGTCTAGATTGCCAGGGTGGTGACTAAATATGTATTAAAACTCATAGAACTGTATACCTAAAAAGTTAATTCATTGTATGTTAATTTTTAAAAAATCTCCTAGCATAGTACCTGAAACATAATTCAAGTTCAGAACTTAAATGCTACATGCTAGTTACTTTCCCCTTTTTCTTTCCTCTATTTCCAGGAAATCAAGAAGCATTTGACAGTTGTATTTTAATGTTTGTCTGATTGATTTGTTTCTCCCACCAAATTTTGAGACTCCTTAGGGAAGGGACTGATGTTACCTTGGTTTGTCTCTGTTTTCCCCAATGCCTAGCAGAGCCTGTTACAGAATATACGCTTTAATCACTTTATTGAATGACTGACCAATATCTGTATAGCATCATGGTATCAGGCTAAGATGGGAATCCTGAGCAAGGGCATGATCATACATTTTGGGGGCTGAGGATAGGTAGGTAGCAGTATGAACCCAGGAAGCTGCAATATCTGCTTAGGATTCAGTTAGTGTCTGTGGTATCTTGTGTAGAAGTATAGCACAAGGTTAAGAGCTTATGCTCTGGAATCATACAGACCTGATTCTGCCTTTTATCAGCTGTGGAAACCTGAGAAGTAACAATCTTTTTCTGTGTCAATTTCTTCATTAGAAATTAGAGTAATAATAACAGTAGGTACCTCATAAAGTTGTGAAGATTAAATAAATAATGCATATAAAGCACTTAGTACAATGCCTGGCACATAAGAGAAGCTCAATAAAAGTTACCTTTTATGGTTATTATTATTATTTTTATTGTTATCATCAGAAAGAACATAGATTTTGATACAAAACTTGGCTTTGACACTTACTGGTTTGTGACTTCAGGCAAATAACTTTACTTCACTGAGCCTTGATTTTTTTCCAGCTATGTGAGGAGGGATGTTGTGAGAATTTAATGTGTATAAAGCCCGAAGTACAATGCTTGGCACATGATAGGTGCTAAATCCATGTTTTTTTCCTCCCTAAGCATGAGGGTATAGGTAGTGAGGGTTGGCCGGTATAGCAAAATTCCAAATCAGCTCTCTCATCATCCATGGCACCACAGTATTCAGCTCTGGGAGTCGGCAGTAGCAGTGTGGCTGACTTGACGAGGGCCAATATACTCCAGGAGGTAGTTCTGTCTTTGCCTGAGTGATTGATATTCAGGGAAGGGGGCATGATAGAGCAGGATTATACATTTCTAGGGACTAGAACATTTCTGGCAGCTCACCTAGCCTCCTACCTATGCCTGTGTATTTTTAAAAAGGTCTGGCTTTAAAAAGGTCTGGGTGAGGACTTACTATTTTTCCACACCCATTTGGAAGGCTAGAGTATTTTTAATAAAGCTATATTATAGTAGTGTGTTAATGGAAAACGACCTAAACTCTGTAAAATAATTTAAAGAGGTTTATTCTGAGCTGAATGTGTATAACTGGTCTGGAGCACATGCCCTCCACAGGTATTGAGAAAATGTGCCTGTGGTAGCAGGGTTATAGTTTGGTTTTATACAGTCATGGAGACAGAAACTACATGTAAGACCCTAAGTTAATACATGGAGACATGGAAGGCTTACATTGGTTTGACCTGAAAAGGCGAGATACCTCAGAGCATGTTTTGGTGGGGTGCGGGGCAGGCAGTGGCTTAAGGGTTATAGGTGGGTTTAAAGATTTTTCGATTTGTAATTGGTTAAAGAAATGAAACTTTATCTAAAGGCTTAGAATATTTTAACTTAAGGTTGTCTGTTAATCAGAAACAAGCCACTGGACATTTACCAGAAACTCAAGTGATCTTTTGAGTAAATCGATGGTCTGCAGGTATATTTTGAGCTTTATCTTATGTAGCCTTAGGCCTGTTAATGAGTTATAAAGGACATCTACAAGAAACATGGGGGGGGGGTGTGGTATGGGGTGGCATATCTGACCTCCCTTCTCATGGCCAGCAACTCTGCTTCAGGGTATTTCTGGGGTCCCCTTGGCCAAGAGAGGGTCCATTAAGTCAGCTAGAGGGCTTAAGATTTTATTTTAGTTCACAACTGTCATGAGACTTGCTTGAACTTTAGCAGAGTACAAGCAGACCTGTTTTCTTTGTTTTTCATGGTCCTGCTCAGAGGCATGCTAGGTCCTAGGAGGCAGGGATAATTCAGGAAGCTGGCACTGCTTGGAATTAGGGCTAAGGCAACTAAACTCTGAGGGGAGCCAAAGGGCTTGGGGGGAACATGGACTTGATAGGAAGCAGTGTATAGGAAAAGAGGAGGAAGGCCAATGCTGTGGCTAGCATGAGCTAATTTGGTTGAAGGTAAGTAGCTGAGTTATACACAAAAGTTATTACTATAATTAATAATAATTGTATTCTCCCTTAGGCTTTAGGGCTCATTTCCTTATATTGAGATAACTGTAGACAACCCCTAAGTGTTCTCCTGCCTCTGATCTCTCTCTGACAGCCCATGTTGTACATGCTGCCCATGATCTTCCTAAGCTACATTTGGGTTCTATGTCTCCTGCATGATTTCCTTTTGCTATTTCTTCTATTTTCCTATGCCTAGCACTCCATCTCTTCAAATCTGGTCTTAGCCTTTCTTAATTTTCTAGACATACCTCCTACCACTTTGGCCTGGCTCCAGTCCTTTTTGTTTCATAAACATTCTATGTTTATTTCCAATCCCTCTTCTTTGCTCAGATATTTCTCCTTACCTGGAATTAACCCTTCATACCCCTCCTCTCCCCCCTGGCTGGTCTGGTTCAATCTTAAGTGACTTCTGGAATGTGCCAGACTCACTTTTTATGATCCTTCCCTGACTTTCCCACCCCCACTGATCTCTATCTTAGCACTAACTCCCATAGCACATAGTTTGTATCTGTTAATTTATTAATAGCACTTAATTAGGAATTGTCTTGCTTTGTGCCTTGATGAGTTTGTTTTGTCTATAAATTTGTCTTTCTGCACTAATACTGGTACTACTAAAGCACAACTCATCAGATTATTCCTACCTTGTAAAGGGAATGTGGTGGAAAGGGAGCATGTCTACCATGTGCCAAGCCCTGTGCGCACTGATTACATGCATAATTTAATCTTCAACCACTCCAT
Organism: Microcebus murinus; assembly: GCF_040939455.1. Taxonomy (NCBI): domain Eukaryota; kingdom Metazoa; phylum Chordata; class Mammalia; order Primates; family Cheirogaleidae; genus Microcebus; species Microcebus murinus. The sequence goes on along the minus strand of NC_134107.1, from coordinate 57,561,041 downwards.
GAGCTAAGTGTTATTAACTCCATTTTAGAGATGATAAAACTATAAATTATGGCTTGCTTTTGCTTACTTAATTAATCTAAACTCTGATCTGCCTTTCAATGCTCCCACAATCTGGTTTTAGCTCATCCTACTAGTTGATATTATACTACATTCCCATACTCTGTGCTACAGCCATCCCAAGCATGCTTTTCATATCCCACCACTGTGCTCTTAACACCACATAAATTCTTAACTTGGCATCTCTCTGCCTTCCATTTGCCTGTAAAAATTTCACTTGTCCACCAACACCTAGATCAGGCTTTTTCAACCTTCCTCTTTGTTGATATTTTGGGCCAGATAATTCTTCGCTGTGGGGGGGGGGCTGTCCTGTGCATTGTAGAATGCTTAGTAGCATCCCTCACATCTACACACGGCGTGCCAGCAGCAAACCTCCTACCAGCCCTCTCCGGTGGTGACAACCAAGAATTTTGCCATTTATACTTGTCAGTTGCCTTGGGGGACAAAATTGCCCACATTTGAGAGCTATTATACTGGCCTAGATTAAACATTGTTTGCTCTAAGAAATCTTGTTTGTTCTCTTACAGTGGGAAGTAATTCTTCCTCTCTCACTTTCAAGAGTACTTGGCATGAACCTCACATTTGGCATGTTGGTCTGCTCTGTATTGTAATTGGGTCTATCCTTATCTGTCCTACTAGGTTGTAAGTGCCATTAGGGGGCAGGAACCAGGTTTTATTCATCACTGTTTCTCACATTGTGTTTGGTGCAAGGTCTTACTCATGAAAGTGCTGAGATTTTTTGAATTTTGAATTTGAAAACAAAGATTATATCTTTAAATTGTTTCCCTAGGGCAGAGCAAGAGTACAGAGTTGCTGGTCAATGCTATGGGGGACAGGGTGCTTTGCACTTGTGAGTTACCTGCTAGGATAGAAGTTGAGTTGTTTTTCTGGAGTTGCTAGGGTCTGGGCTTCAGACATGTTAGTGTATGACCTGTATGTCTGATCTACTCTGTAGGGCTCTTCCCTACCCCTCTACCCCATTCTATGAATCATGTGCAGAATCTGGATGGAGGTAAGATCACTAGTCAAAATAATAGGAAAGACATACAGAAAAACACATGCATAAGTGTTTTTCTTATGGGCATAAGGGGCATAAATTTCTTAAGGGGCATAAGTTAAGAAAAGAAAAAAAAGAAGACACTGAGAATACCGAAAAGGTTGTGTAGTCGAGCAAAAGTATGTACTTTTGGAGCAAGAAAGATGATGGCATACTTTTGCCAATTATTAGTTGTATAACTTTGAAAATTTCTTAAACTCTGTGAGCTTTTGTTTCCTCTCTGTCAAATGGGGTCAGTAATTTCTGACCCCATTTGCCATAATCCTTAAAGGATTATGGCAAAGACAAAATTGTCATGTATATAAAGTACCCAGCCTGTGGCCTAGTTTGTAGTAGCATTATTTTTTTTTTTTTTTTGAGACAGAGTCTCACTTTGTTGTCCAGGCTAGAGTGAGTGCCGTGGCGTCAGCCTAGCTCACAGCAACCTCAAACTCCTGGGCTCAAGTGATCCTTCTGCCTCAGCCTCCCGAGTAGCTGGGACTACAGGCATGTGCCACTATGCCCGGCTAATTTTTTATATATATATATCAGTTGGCCAATTAATTTCTTTCTGTTTATAGTAGAGACGGGGTCTCGCTCTTGCTCAGGCTGGTTTTGAACTCCTGACCTTGAGCAATCCGCCCTCCTCGGCCTCCCAAGAGCTAGGATTACAGGCGTGAGCCACAGCGCCCGGCCTTGTAGTAGCATTATTATTACGACTTCTGCTACTACTATTGCTACAATGTGCTAGGCCTGTCCTGGATATTCTTATATACCCTCTCTCATGTAATTCGTACAAGAAACCATGAGACAGATACTAATTTTTTCCATATAACCGGTAACAAAACTGACTAAGTTAACTCATGGTGAACCATTTTGGGGATATTGCAACTCTTATCTCCATCAGGCTGATGACAATGTTCTAAATTTAGATTGTAGTGATGGTTGCATACTTCTGCGAATATACTAAAAACCATTGAGTTTTACACAATAATTGGTATGTGAAAAGATGTTATCAGTAAAGATGTTAAAGTAAAAATGTCACTGCGTTGGTTGGAGTTGGGTGTCACCTCCCACTTGCCTTTCTGTAGCCCAGCTCAAGAATCCCTAGGGCTCTTTAGAGAATACTTTGAAAGCCATGTTGATTTTTGTCTTTATTTCCCTTATCCCCAACTTTGATAGAGATGCAGTGGTGCTTCCAAGTCTGAGGTACCATGGTTCCTGGAAGCAGATCCCTTGTTAGCTAACTGACAGCAAGTTTGCCTCTGTTGCTGGGCAGGTATAGATAGCTTTTGAGGATACCAGACTGAAGAGTACTGGGACATTCTCTTTGGGAGAATTCCTCCTTTCTTCCTTTCCTCCCTCCTGTTGTTCTTTCTTTCCTTTCTTTTTCTTTTTTGTAGTTAGTACTGCTTCTGGAGAAGCGAAGATGTCAAAGAAACTGGGCCAACCCTGGTGCTAATTCCTTTTAATTCACATACCAGGGACCTAAATTAATTAATAAATTAATTTCTTAAATTATTTGAACATTAACTTTTTTTTTTAAGAGACAGGGTCTTACTCTGTCACCTAGGCTAGAGTGCAGTGATACGATGATAGTTCACTATAACCTTGGACTCTTGGGCTCAAGCAATCCTACCACCTCAGCCTCTTAAGTAGCTAGGACTACAGGTGTGTACCACTACACCTGGCTAATAATCTAATTTTTTGGTAAATATGGGATCTTTCTATAGTGTCCAGGCTGGTCTTGAACTCTTGGTCTTAAGCATTCCTCCTGCCTTGGTTTCCTAAAGTGCTGAGATTACAGGCATGAGCCACCATGCTCAGCCTGACATTAACTTTTTAAAAGTCTAAGCAGGCTGGTGCGATGATAGTGGATTATTAGAATTATTACCATTAGTGTCATTAAAGTTGGTATACAACCCCCCATTGCTAAATTTGACTGTCTTAAAAAAAAAGAAAAAAGAAAATGAAATAAAAGTCAAAGCATGAGCTTTGGAGACTGACCCAGGTTCACATTCAAGCTTTGCAATGTACTAGGTATAAGGCCGAGTGGTTTGGAGACTCATTTTCCTCACGTACCGGTGAAAATAAGATCCTCTTTGCCATTGACAAGCCTTCAGACTGGTGAGAGAGGCCGATATGTAAACAGGTAATAATAATAATAGCATATTTTAAGGGCTTTAATGGTGGTATGCACAGGGTCTGTGGGAATTTCTAGAGAAATCAGAGTACAGTGATCTAATATGTACTGGTGTAGCAGAAGACACTATCAGCTGGCACTCGGGCAAGGGTACAGTTGCCAGACAAGCTGAGCTACATATCAGAGGGAGTAGGCATAGTTTGCAATCTGTCCCAGTGCCTTAGCCAGATTCAGGATGAAGCAGCAGCTCCCCCAGATGGTACCCCTCATATTTTCAGTAATACCCAGACGGTGGCTTGCTTTGACAGACAGGGAAATTCTTTCTCACTAAGCAGGCTGTTGTTTTCCTTCTTTCCCTCTTTGTTGTTGATTCTACTTTGTCTATTCTGGATGGCACTCCTGTTGATGACAGGGATTAGTTATACTTGTAAGGCTTCTCTGTGTGTGTATCTATATATGTGTGTATGTCTATATGTGCCTTTGTGTTTATGTTTCTTTGTATGTGTGTATATACATTATTTTGTGCTTATGTGGGTATGTGTTTTTCTGTATTTAGATGCGTCTATGTGTATGATGAAAAATGGAGGGAAGGGAGAAACATTGAGCCAAGGAAGTAGGGGCTGAGAGAAAGCCTATAAACCAGGTTGAAGATCAAGGAAAAGGTTGGGGGATGGGGTAAAGGATTAGGCCTCAGTATAGTACATAGGAGCTAGAAGTAAAAGCAGAGCCAGAAATGTAATCAGAAGCCCAAAGATGCTGTTAGTGTAGCTGGGATCTGGGCCTTACAAAGTGATAGGCAGAATGTGAGTATCTTCTAGCAGTGAGGAATGTTCAAACTAGCAGAGAGTAAAAAGCTTATGACTCTTCCTGTCTAAGGAGGAATAAGCAACTGGCTCCCAAGGCACTGCTTGCCTTCAGACCTAATTGGTGTTTGTATTTGTTTGACTACATGTGTATTTCTTCAAGTCTTTCTGCATATGTCTGTATCTGCATGTGCATCACGTTCCATGTACTTCGTGACATTAGGAAGAACTAGTTTCCTATGCAATATCTAATTCGCTTGAGGATCAATGACTTTCCTTTTATTCCTTGTGTTCTTCCCTCAGCCCTTCTTTCTCCAAACATATTTAGTGTCTGCTCTGTGCTGGATGCTGGATATGAAAAGACTAATAAGGAAGATACATTTTCTACCTATAAAGGTCTCACATATTATTGAGGTAGAAAGACATACATGCTCAATCCTGATACGTGCTGTGACAAGAGATGAGCACTGCATGCTCTGGAAGTACAGAAGAGGGAAGTTAACCCATCTGATGATGTCAGGGAGATCACCCAGAAAAGGTGTTGCCTGAGATGAATTTTGGGTTATGAATAGGAATTAACATGGGGACAGGGTGCGAAGGATATACCAGGTGGAGGAACAAGTATGATGTCCTTGGGAATCTGATCTGTGATTCAGTGGTTGTTTTAACTTGAGCATAGAATGTAATAGTGGGGCAGGAGGGAGAGGTTGGCAGTGAGGTCGGAAGGGCAGGCATTAGCCACATTTGCATGCCATGCTGAGGAACTTGGATTTTGTCCCAAAGATGATGAGCTTAGAAGTAAACAGAGCTGGCCCTAATTCTGACTGAAGGTATGTTAGGAGCAGGTTTTGCAGATGAGATGAAACTGGAACTTGATTTTTAAAGATGAGCAGGAGTTTCCCAAATGAAGAAAGGAAGAGGAGCATTCCAGAAAAGGGGAAATTTATGAATAAAGGCAAGAGGCAGGAGTTGGGGAAGGAATGCGTTTGTCTTACTCCCTTATATTCTCTGTCTGTGAGCCTCTTCACCTACCTACCTACTGCACAAAGGTAAGTGGCATTTATAAAGAACATGTAATGAGTTCTCAACTATTTTTACAAAGTTGATTGAAGTGGGTGCTGTATTTTGTTAATGGAGTCCTGGAGATTTTCCTGCTGTGGAATATTTGGCTGGGTTTTTGATTCTCTCAGGGTAGTAAGGGTGAAAACTGAGAGGGCAAAGATGCCTCTATTAATGGGAATTGGTAAGGGAGAGAGATTTCCCTAGAACCTGAAGGCAAACTGGAGGGAGGTTAAAGTGTATCTGGTACAGGGGTTAGAAAACTATGGCTCACTTCCTGTTTTTCAAGCAGCCTGCAAACTAAGAACAGTTTTTACATTTTTAAATAGCTGGGGGGAAAATCTAGCAAAGAATTTTGTGACATGTGAAATTTATATGAAATTCAAATTTCAGTGTCCATAAATAAAATTTTATTGGCAAACAGCCACTCTCATTCATTTACATATTATCTATTACAGCTTTTGCACAAGAACAGTAGAGTTGAATAGTTGTGACAGAGACCATATGTACCACCAAGCCTAAAATATTTACTGTCTGGCCCTTTACAGAAAAAGTTTATCTGGCTCTTGGACTAACCTATCAGTTTTTTTAAGAAGATTTATTGAGATTTAGTGTACAATTCAGTGGGCTTTAGTGCAACTATCACTGCAGTAAATTTTAGAACATTTTTATCACCTCAAAAAGAAACCCTATACACATTAGCTGTTGTTTCCCTGTCTCTCCATTTTCCCCAGCCCTAAGCAACCACTAATCTACTTTCTGTCTCTATATATTTGCCTATTCTGGACATTTTGCATGCATGGAATCATATGCATGCTCTTTTTTAACTGGCTGTTTACACTTAGAATGTTTTCAAGGTACATCATGTTGTATTAATACTTCATGTACATGTTCATGTACATATATCTGTACTTTATTCCTTTTTATGGCTGAATAATAGTCTGTTGTATGGACATCCCATTTTGTTTAGTCATTCATCAGTTGATGGACATTTGGTTTGTTTTACCTTTTGGCTATTATGAATAATGCTGCAATAGATATATACAAGTTTTTGTATGAACATGTATTTTCTGGTTTTTTTTTTTTTTGGACATATATTTTCATTTCTCTTGGGCATATACCTATGAATGGAATTGCTGGGTCATATGTTAACTCTGTGTTTACCTCTTTGAGGAACTGCCAGATTGTTTTCCAAAGTGGCTGAACCATTTTTACGTTCCTACCAGCAGTGTATGAGGGATCAGTTCTCTCCATGTCCTCATCAACACTTGTTATTATCTGACTTTTTGATTACAGTCATCTTAGTAGGTATGAAGTAATATCTCATTATGGTTTTGATTTGCATTTCTCTGATAACTAATGATGTCAAACATCTTTTCATGTGCTCAATGGGGATTTGTATGTCTTCTTTGGAGACATTTTTTTCAGATCCTTTGTTCATTTTTAAATTGGATTATTTGTATTTTTGGTCTTGAGTTGTTAAAATTCTTTATATTTTCTAGGTACATGTACTTATCAAATATATGATTTGCAAATATTTGATCCCATTCTGTGGTTTGTTTTTTTACTCTCCTGATAGTTTACTTTGAAGCACACATTTTTAATTTTGATGAAGTACATTTTACTTTACTTTTTTGCTGCTGTTGTTGCTGCTCATGCTTTTGATGCCATATCTAGGGATCCATTGCCAAGTCCAAAGTCATGATGAATTACTCCTGTGTTTTCTTAGAAGAATTTTAACATGTATCTAACTATATTATTTCATCCCAAATCTGCCCTACACATAGTCTTCCTCATCTCAGTTGAAGGCAACTCTATTGTTTCAATTGTCTGGGCCAAAAACATTCTAAATTATCCATAATTCCTTTCATACCCCACATCTATTAGTAAATCCTGTGGATTCCACCTTCAAAATATATCCAAAATATAATAATTTCTTACTACCACTCCACTGCGGGTACCAAGGCCCAATAGCCTCCTAATAGGTAACTATGTCTATAGTCTATTCTCAACATAGCAGATAGGGAACATTTTTTTAAAAAAATGTAAACCACATCATTTACCCCTCTGCTCAAAACCCTATAATAGCTCCACTTTTCATTCAGTGTGAAAGCCAGAGTCACCACAAAAGTCAGAAAGGCCCTCTGTAATCTAGCCCCTACTTACCATTCTGATCTCCTTTCCTACTTATATCCCCCTTGGTCACTCACTCTAGCCGCACTCATTGCTATTCCTTAAATACTTCTTTATGCCCCTATCTTAGGGCCTTGGTTCTAGCTCTTGCCCCTGCCTGGAATATTCTTCCCTTAGATAAGCACTTTGCTAACTCCCTCATATTCCCAATATATTCACATACAGTGTACTTTTGTTTCTCACACTTCACCTTATCAATGAGACTCTTCCCAGACTACCCTATTTAATGATGAAATCTGCATCTGTACCTCTATCCCATTCTAGGCATCCAAATCCAGCAGTATGCATCATTTTTTTTTTAAATTAAAAAACTCTTTTTAATTTTTAAGAGCTTATCACTATCTGGATTCTATCATTTAATCATTTATTATTTATTGTTTATTGCCTAGAATATAAGGTCCATAAGAGGAAGGAATCTGTTTTGTTCACTACTACATTCCTGCCACCTAGAAGAGTGCCTGGGTCAGTGTTGGTACTCAGTAAATATTGTTGAGTGAATGAACAAATGAATCTATTTTAAAAGGAGTGGATTTTTAAAATATGGATTCAAATTACTATCTGGGGTCACTTACTAGCCTTATAAACTTCCTTTAGTATTTTTAGTAAGGCATGTCAGTTAGCAATGAATTTTCTCAGTGTTTGTTTATCTAGAAATATCTTTTATTTTACTTTCATTTTTCCAGATTTGTTGGATATATAATTCTTGGTTGATGGCTACACACACACACAGACACCCCCCCCCCACACACACCCTGTCCAGCCCCCCAGCACTTTAAGCATGTCATCCTATTGTCTCTTGGCATCCGTTATTTTTGATAATTAATGAGTAAACTATTAATGTAACTGGGGTTCCCTTGTATGTGATTAGTTATTTTTCTCTTGCTGCTTTCAAAGTTTTCTCTTTGCCTTTGCCTTTCAGTGTTTTACTTAATGTGTCTGTTTGTGGATCTCTTTGCATTTATCCTATTTGGAGTTTATTAAACTTTCTTGATGGGTAGATTAATGTTTGTTTTTTAGCCATTATTTCTTTGAATATTTTTCCCGCTCCTTTCTCTTTATCCTCTCCTTTTGGTACTCACTTATGCATATATTGGTGTGCATAATGGTGTTCCACATTTCTCTTAGGCTCTGTTAACTTTTTTTCATTCCTTTTTCTTTCTGTTTTTAGGATTATATAATCTCTATCAATCTCTCTTCAAGTTTGCTAATTCATTCTTCTGCTAGTTCAGATGGGCTGTTGAGCTCCTCTCCAAAATTTTTCATTTCAGTTATACTTTTCAACTCCAGAACATCCATTTGGTTCTTTTTAAAAATAATTTCTGTCTCTTTATTGACATTCTTTGTTTGATGCAACATTTCCATCATACATTCTTTTACTTTTTAAATAATGGTTTCCTTTAATCTTTGAACATATTTATAATGGCTGCTCTGTAGTCTTATTAAATCTGACAGGAAAAGCCTCTAACAGAGAGTTTCTGTTACCTGCTTTTTTTCCTGGTGTATGAGTTACTTTTCTGTTTCTGTTTTTTTTTCTTTTTTGGAAACTGAACATTTTTTATAATATATTGTAGCAACTCTGGGTACTTGTGCAGCCCCTTTGGGGCTTGTTATTATTTCCTTGTTTATTTGTTTAATGACTGGCTAGATTATTTTAATGTTTGTCCCAGTTACTCCAATGTGAAACCTCTGCTGTTTCTCCTCAGTGGATGCATCCTTGGCTATGCCCATAGGCACTTTGGATAACAGTAGTTTGGGCAGGGCTCTGTTTGATTGTCTCTTTCCTTGGCCACATCCAGTTTTTAAGGTCCATTAATTGCCATCTAATTGTTCTACTGTTTTCAGCAATGCCCTGAGACATAAATTGCTTTCCAAACTGATCCAGTTACATTAGGGCTCCTTTGAAGGGATAGTTCCTGAGGTCAGTGTTTGAGATTTGTTCCTACAAAGAGAGAGTTCCTCCCAGCTGTCTTATTCCTCAGTTCTCTCTAGCACACTCTCTATCGTACAGTTTAGCATATATCTCCAATGAATCTACCAGTCTTTTCCCAAATGCCTTTCACCACAACTTCTACTATTGTTTTTGTAGAGACATAGTCTTGCTATGTTGCCTAGGCTGTTCTCAAACTCCTGAGCTTAAGCAGTTCTCCCACTTTGGCCTCCCAAAGTGCTGGGATTATAGGCACGAGCCACTGCACCTAGCCTTCTACTGTTTTTGAGAGCATCCTTAGTCTTGAACTTCTCCACATTCTGTTCCAAATGACGTCATTTCCCTTGGGAAGAGATTAGAAACTGTCTGTTTTACAGCCTGCTTCTTCCACCAAGCAAAATCTTTGAGCCACTGTATTGGAGCTGGGAGTGGGGAAAATGACATGCTTCTCTCTGATACCCCACTTTAGGAGCTGAGCACTTGATGGAGGGGTGGCAGTAGCCTCAGATCTTTTTGGCTTCTCCCAGAGTATAATCACCATCTTATGAGCGAGGGCCATGGCAGTTGAGGCCCTAGTATGCTCAGTGGCACTGCATCCAAGGTAAAGCTTCTGTCCTATGAGTGGGGTCTAAGCAGAAGAAGAGAAGCCCACCTCTTGGCTGTACTCACTTAGAACTTAGCTTCAGGAACAGGGAGCTGGGGGCAAGATCAGAAATGCTGATATCTTACCCCTCCCAGGCAGCTAACTCTCCAACTGGGAGCTTAGGGGAGAGGGATCCCTGTGTTCTTAGCTGCACCAGTCTAGAGTGGAGTTTTTATGTCACTGAGTTGGGAGCAGGGTGGCAAAGAGCAGGTCTTAGTTTAAATACTGTAGACGCTCACTATTCCTAGTGAAAAAAGGTTATTTTTTTTTCTCTGAAAAAATCAACTCACATCTTACCAAGTTGTAATAGATTTTCTTGAGTGTATGTTTCTTCATTGGCTGTAGAAATGAAAGACCTAAATACCATTTCCAGAAACTTTAAATGTTTGCTTTTGAAAAATCATTGTCACCAATTTCACTGGAGAATGGATCCATGGAGCTTCTCTTGCCATCAAACTAGAAGTCGCTTCTAACCCATCAATCTTTGTGTCATTTCTCATAATGAATTCTGTTCATTTCTATGGATTTGTCTTATGTAAATGGGACAGTATTGACTCCAATTAAGAAGCCAACCCCTTCTCTCTGGGGAAATCTTTTCTAATTAGTCCTCTATTTCTGTGTTCCTTTCATAAGACAGAGTTTCCCCAGATACTACTCCTTGGCTGCTTTGGATACTTTGGGCCTGATCATTTGCAAGGCTGGAGATGTTAGAGTTTCCCATTTCTGCCGTTCTGGTCAGGTGTCTGGCAAACTGAAACCTTTTTTTTTTTTTTTTTTTTTTTGAGAGAGAGTCTCACTCTCTTGCCTGAGCTAGAGCGCCATGGCATCCGCCTGGCTCACAGCAACCTCAAATTCCTGGGCTCAAGTGATTCTCCTGCCTCAGCCTCCCTGGGTAGTTGGGTCTACAAGCACATGCCACCATATCTGGCTAATTTTTTCTATTTTTTTAGTTGTTTGGCTAATTTCTTTTCTATTTTTAGTAGAGATGGGGTCTCGCTCTTGCTCAGGCTGGTCTCGAACTCCTGAGCTCAAACGATCCACCCACCTCGGCCTCCCAGAGTACTAGGATTACAGGTGTGAGCCACCACACCTGGCCTAAGCTGAAACCTAAGAATACCTTTGATGCTGCCTCTGGGATTTGACCTGTGTCATTTGCCCAATGTTATGGTGAGGCATCAAGGATGTTCCCATGACAAGAACTAAGCTTTATAATTGACTTCAGAGGGATTCTGTATACCCACATTTGTGCTAGGTGCTGGGAATAAAGGAGTAAAAAGGAAAGGTGAAGTGGCTGTCTTGGAAGACATTCCCCTAGTGCTAAAGACAGCTATAAAACAGAAGAGGATGCTATAATATATAAGGTGAATAATTTGACAGAATTACAGAAGAGTAACCAAATTAGATTTTCTCATGTACAGTCACTGACATACAATCTGGGTCTGAACAAATGACTAGGAGTGATCAGGATAAGAAGGAGTGTGTTTTAGGTGGAGGGATAGCATGCACAAAGACTTTGGACTGGTGAAAAGGCCAGTACTTTCAGAAAGTTTCAAGTAATTCATTATCATTGGGAATGTGAGGAAGTGGCAACTGATGTACTCAGGAAGGCCAGCCTGTAGAAGGTCTTGCATAAAGTTGTGGAGTTTTGATTTTAAATAAAGTTAAAGTTTTTCAAGTAAGAATGATAGAGTAGCCGGGCGCGGTGGCTCACGCCTGTAATCCTAGCTCTCTGGGAGGCCGAGGCAGGAGGATTGCTCGAGGTCGGGAGTTCGAAACCAGCCTGAGCAAGAGTGAGACCCCGTCTGTACTATAAATAGAAAGAAACTAATTGGCCAACTAATATATATAGAAAAAATTAGCCAGGCATGGTGGCTCATGCCTGTAGTCCCAGCTACTTGGGAGGCTGAGACAGAAGGATCGGTTAAGCCCAGGAGTTTGAGGTTGCTGTGAGCTAGGCTGATGCCACGGCACTCACTCTAGCCTAGGCAACAAAGCGAGACTCTGTCTCAAAAAAAAAGAATGATAGAGTAAAACAAAAAGGACCTTAGAGGTTAGTAGACTATAGCGCCTCGTCTTAATGATCTCCATTGCTGATCTCCTGGCACTCCTGGCACATGGACTTAACATAGCAAGCACTTAGAAAATATCCATTTTCTACCTCTTCTATGGATATCCCTTACATGTGAGGGATCAGCATCACTGTAATAGTGGGCCCCAGGATTGTACATTCTTAGTGTCTTTATATTCTTAAAATATATTATTACACACACACACAGAGGAGAGCTTATTTTGTACTAGGCACTATTCCCTGGTGTTTGTGTGAATTAACCCATTTATACTGCCGTCAACATGAGGGTGTTATGAGATTATGTACTACTATTATCTATCTTCATTTCACAAATGATGTGCATGATACACTGAAACGAATTCAGTGCTGCCAGAGTTCAAACCCAGGCAGCCTGGTTCTAGAATCAAGCTCTAAACCATCATGCTACACTGAATTAAAGCTAGTGTAACTCTTTGGCTCCTAGATGAATATATTTGTTTTAGATTATTTGACAATTCAGTGACCTTTTTCTTTTTTCTAAGTAGACATAATATGTATTGACTAGCAATCATAAGCTAAAGTACTCTGCTGAGTGTTGTAGGACAAACTCAAGTGAGAGATACTCATTCAGTTACTTAGTAACCACATACCCTGCTTTGTGCCAGGCCCTACGCTTGGAAGTGGGCTTATGGAGCTAAATTAATTCATTAATTATTCATTTAGGTGTTCCAGAGAATTTGCAAGATGCTAGGTGAAGAGATAAATGATAAATAAAACATAGTTTCCATTTTTGAGTTGCTTAGGGAGAGTAAGAGGGGGTCAATTAAATAGTAATTATAGTATCATGGGATAAGTATTGTCATAGATGTATAACCTGAGAACCAAGGGAACAAATAACATAGGGCAATTAACTCATCTGGGAAAGGTCTGGAAAACATCACAGAGGCAGTGCCTTTTTCTTTAATAGACAAAGAGTAGAGGCATGGTAGCTCACACCTGTAATCCTAGCACTTTGGGAGACTGAAATGGGAGGATTGCTTGAAGCCAGGAGTTCAAGACAAAGAGTGGGAGAAAGCATTTTAGATGGAGCACTTTGTACAAAGGCTTGGGGTATGTAAGAGCATGATTTGGTCAAAGAGCCTGAAGTGGCTTGATATGTGCAGAGCAGGCAACTTTTTCTGTAAAGGGCTAGATAGTAAATATTTTAGGCTTTGTTAGCCAGTCTGTTACAACTACTTAAACTCTTTGTAACGTGTAACTCTTTGTAAACTCTTTGTAATGTCTTGCCTTTGTAGCGTGAAAGCAGCCATGTATAATAAATACATCAATGAATGAGCCTGGCTGTGTTTCAATAAAACTTTATTTTCAGAAATAAGCAGCAAGCTGAATTTTGCATATGGCCATAGTTTTCTGACCCATGGTCTGATGTGTAAGGTGTCTGGTAGGGAGGGAGAGTGGTTAGGAAGGTCCTTGGGAGTTAGACTGCAGGATACGTTGTAAAAAGCCTTGGATGCCATGCCAAGAGGCTAGGGCTTTGTCCTGTGGGTAATTGGAGGCCATGAGATTTTTTTTTTTTTTTTTTTTTTTTTTTTGAGACAGAGTTTCGCTTTGTTGCCTAGGCTAGAGTGAGTGCCATGGCGTCAGCCTAGCTCACAGCAACCTCAAACTCCTGGGCTCAAGGGATCCTTCTGTCTCAGCCTCCCAAGTAGCTGGGACTACAGGCATGAGCCACCATGCCCGGCTAATTTTTTCTATATATATTAGTTGGCCAATTAGTTTCTTTCTATTTATAGTAGAGACGGGGTCTCGCTCTTGCTCAGGCTGGTTTTGAACTCCTGACCTCGAGCAATCCACCCACCTCGGCCTCCCAGAGAGCTAGGATTACAGGCGTGAGCCACCGCGCCCGGCCAAGGCCATGAGATTTTAAGTCAGTGTGTTGATATAGTTACATTTGTACTTTACAAAGGACATTCTTGTGTTTAACATGGTAGATGGACTAGCAGCAGGAGAGTCTAGTTGTACAAGGGTGAGTGAGAAATGACTGTCCTATCCCTGCCCTTGAGCAATGGTTTCTGATCTCAGTGGAGATAGTTACTTCACCCCTGAAACATCCATGTGCCAGAACTCTGTATAAATGACATTTAGAGCTATTGTAGCTAAAGTGTGGGTTCTTGCAAAGTGTTCAGGAGGTGAATAAGAGTTGAGAAGCTTCTCAGATCTGGAGCATGTGACTTGTGGGTTATAAATATTGAGGTGGGGTAGGGGAAGTGGGAATGGAAGTAGAACGATTTGGTTTGGGAAACATGGAAGGTAAATAATAGGAACAAAGTTGGAAAGGGGAAGGAGGAACAATTGGATCTATAGAAGAATCCAGGAGAGCTGTCTAGATCACTGTACCCAAAGACTTGCTGCTCCTCTTCTGGCTTTATGTTAGTAAATTCTATTTCCTGATGGAGTGAGCTGGCTGGACCTATTTTATGGGAATTCTACAGAGATGTCTCCCCTCTTCTCTGTTCCCACCCACACTGCTTAACTCTATTGCTTAACACTTGGGATGGGTTTGCATGCTTTGTGCCACCTCCTGGGAGATCACTTTTCTGAGCTCATAGAGCTAAATATACCTAGTGACAGCTGGTGCCTTGGCTCTTTGGAGAGTTATTGAACTACAGTTATAACCAAAGCTGCATTCCCCATGGTAAGGCAAGACTTTTAGGGAGGCTCCTTAGACCTTCCTGAGAGAGGAGCTGCTTGTTCTAAGTCTGAAATAGTAAATCCCTATTGTGGGAGCCAAAAGATGCCTGTTTTTGTTTTGTTTTTGCTTGTGTTGCTTTTAAACTTTGTTAAATCAGACTTTAGCCAATAGGTGGATGTGGGACAGTGTTCAGAGCAAGATGTGGTTGATGCCTACCTCAGGTATAATGGCTATCAGAGTTCTAGCTCAGTACAGTATTCTTGTATGCTATGCTTGTGGCTGGGTAACTGGGAACTTCTATCAGGGGGTCTATAGTTTGGTAGGGGAGGTAGACATATAACAAGACCAGTGAAGGTATGAACAGGCACTGTGGGAGCACAGAAGACGCCACCTTTAATCAAGTATCTTTTTCTCTTACTTTCCTGTCCTTATCTCTCTCTCCTTCCAATAATAATCACAACTAACATTTGAGTTGTGCTTTAAAAACTTACAGAGTGCTTTAGTGTACACCAGGAATCACAGACTGTGCCTCTGAGGAGCCAGAGGGCATCATAACTGAGTAATGTGGGCTGTACAAATGCATATGTGTAAATGTGTAAGGGGTGGGAGCTGTGGCAAACTAGAGAGGATGTGCCTCTTCAGAAGGGGGCAGCTTCTGCTCAGCTCTGGCAGATTGTTGCTACGTAGATACATGAATCCAGGAACAGTGCCAAGAGGTAGGGTCTTGAGGCCTTTATTAGCTCTTTTAGCACCAACTCCCCCATCTCCAAGATGTCCCAAATTATAACATATATATGCATATACATATGTATATGCATACATTATACATATATAAACATATTTCATATACACATGACATTCAGTCAACAATGAGCTGCATGTGTGACATGGTCCCTTAAGATTATATCATATTTTTACTGTATCTTTTCTATGCTTAGGTATGTTTAGATACACAAATACTTAATAATGTGTTACAGTTGCCTAGGGTATTCAGTACGGTAACATGCTGTACAGGTTTGTAGCCTCAGAGCAATAGGCTATACCATGTAGTCTAGGTGTGTAGTAGGCTATGCCATCTGAGTTTGTGTAAGTATATTCTATGATGTTCACGCAATGACAAATTTCTCAAAAATGTATCCCAGTCATTAAATGAAATGACATATTATGAAACCAATTTTACCGTAGGCTCATTGATATAAACAAGGCTTAAATTCCCTACGGCATATTTCTGATCAAAAAAAAAATCACCAAACTTCAAAATATAGACCCAAACACTTCAAATATTAAACATTGAAATAAATGTGAGCTATACATACATTCAAGGAAGATTAATAAAAACAAGTAAGAAAATTTTGTACCTGCTTATTCTCGTTCAGGGTTTTAGGTAGGCAGAGCCTATCCCAGCAGCTCAGGATACAACATAGGAACCAGCCTTGGACAGGATGCCATTCCATTGCAGGGTGCACTCACACACACACCACACTCCCTCGGACTGGGACCGTTTAGACATGACAGTTCTCCTAACATGCATGTCTTTGGGATATTGGAGGAAACGGGAGGCAGAGAAAACCCATGAAGACATGGGGAGAGAGTGCAAACTCCACACAGATATTGGTCCTGGTTAGGAATCAACGTTTAGTCTAGTACATACTAATGATGTTAAGGATCAAGCTGCATGAGTATCTATAAAGTTAATCACTAGTTAAATTTTCAAAAGCTTTGATTTCTTTTGTTTTTCTTCTTTTTTTTATAAGTGTATTATGGAAAAAAATTGCAGGTAATTAAGAGACGTTGTATGCAGTGCAGGGGAAAAATTTTGACTTTAAAGTCTGGCATCTTTGGTTGGAATACTAACTCTATCACTTACCAGCTGTAACCTTCAACAAGTGTTTCAGTTATCTGTATAAAAAACCTCCCCATGCCGGGCGTGGTGGCTCACGCCTGTAATCCTAGCACTTTGGGAGGCCGAGGTGGGCGGATTGCTCAAGGTCAGGAGTTCGAAACCAGCCTGAGCGAGACCCCATCTCTACCAAAAATAGAAAGAAATTAATTGACCAACTAAAAAAAATATATATACAAAAAATTAGCCGGGCATGGTGGCGCATGCCTGTAGTCCCAGCTACTCGGGAGGCTGAGGCAGTAGGATGGCTGAGGCAGTAGGATCGCTGAGCCCCAGAGATTGAGGTTGCTGTGAGCCAGGCTGACGCCACGGCACTCACTCTAGCCTGGGCAACAAAGTGAGACTCTGTCTCAAAAAAAAAAAAAAAAAAAAAAAACCTCCCCAAAACTTAGTGCCTTAACACAGCAACGACATTTATTTTGTTCCTGTATCTGCAATGTTGGCATGGCTCAGTAGGCGTAGTTCATCTGTGTCCACTTTGTGGCAGGTGAACGGATTAGAAAGCTGGGGGCTGAAATCACCTGGAGTCTCAGTCACTCACATGTCTGACTCCTGGGCTGGAAGACTCAAGCTGGGGCTGCTCAGATATCTGTCTCTATTTCTATATAGTCTTTCCACGATCTCTCCAGCATGGTGGCATCAGGGCAACCAGGCTTCTTACATGTTGGCTTAGAGCCCCTCAGGCATGTGTCCTGAAAGAGGGACAGCTAGGTGGAATTCATGTTGCCTTTTTTAACTTAGCCTTGGGAATCATGCAACATCACTGCTGCCACATTCTGTTTGTTAGAAGATGAGTCACTAATGTTAGCCTATATTCAGGGGGAAAGAAATCCATCTTCAATGAGAGGATTGTCAAAGAATTTGTGGACATGTTTTAAAATCATCATAGCAAGTTAACCTTTCTAGACCTAAGATGATTTGGGGAATATTGCATTCTTTAAGAGTATTACTGTTCTCATTTGTAAAATGGGTATGATAATTCATTGGTTATGAAGAATAGATGAGAAAATATTATGGAAGTTCTTAGGATATTGCTTAGTATATAAATAAGTACTCAAAAATTGTTAATTCTTCCTCCCTTTTTTTCTTTCCTCTTCTAGCTTATGGAATTCCAGTTAACTATCATTTATTATCTTTCCATAATTAAAAAATATGAGGAAGGAATTTCTAATTTATTTTTTTTAAGTAACATATATAACAAAAAGGAAAATATAGTCCAGTGGCAACTAAGATTTTAAGACATATGCACATAGAAGGATACGTGAGTGATGTGATATGCTTGCCCCTTGGGTAGATGGAATGTGCTATGGATAGCTAGAGGCAGGTGACCTGTGTGGAGATCTTGGTGGGCGGGCTCCCAGTGAGGTACTCTTGTGACTTGTGTGCTTTTTCTCTTGCAGTTCCTGAGGGAAGACCTCAATTACCATGACCCAACAGTGAAACACAGCACCTTCCATGGTGAGGATAAGCTCATCAGCGTGGAGGACCTGTGGAAGGCGTGGAAGTCCTCAGAAGGTAATAGGCAGCCTGGTTGTCAATCCTAGTTGCTAGAAGGTTTGGAAAAGAGAAAAGATGGGCAGCAACTTGGCCTTAAAAGGACATGAATATAAAATGCTTTGTAAAGGGCAAGTTATTAAAATGATTCTATATACAGTCACTAAATAAGACTGAATATAGTCACTGTGCTGGGCATGAGGGAAGGCTTTCCAGAATTGGAGTCATTCTTCACTAGAATGCTTTTTGAATTCTGTCCTATCCCATCTATCTCTTCACCCCCTCACCCCTCACCTCCTGTACCCTCATAGAACTCTCCCAGCTTCTGCTGCTTCATCTCCAGAGATAGGGAGCTTGCTGTTCTCTCAGCAGCCCCTTTCTTCTCTAGCTTTCCATTTAGTCACAGGTCTGCTGAGTCCTAAATGATTCAAAGATTGGGTGGGAATGTAGATAGATTCTCTCCTGAGTCTTCCCTTTTCCAGGTTAAATAGCCCTAGTTCTTCAAAGCAGATCTATTTTTCAGCCTCCTTCTCATCTTTATTTCCTCCCTATAAACACTTTTGTTAATATTAATATCTTTCTTAGATCCTAGAGTTGGCTGCAGACTTCCAAGTATGGTTTTTATCCTCACGGAGTTGAGCAGTGTTGTCAGCTTTTTGGTTCTGAATGCTGTGCATCATCTACTAATGTAGTCTGATTAGATACTGGTGCCTCAGCAGTCACATTTACTCCACTGATCCATGTGGAACTTAATGAAAACTTTAGATCTGTGTAAAACTGCTAAACCATGATTACCATTTTTTTCTGGAGCATTTGCTTCAGAGTTCCAAATGAAAGAGCATGTCTAATTGTGTGAGACTTAATAGGGAAGGGAAAAATGGGGATTTAGCTGCTTCTCCATTTATATCTGTGGCTAGAGCTTCCTTTGATACCAAGATTGAAAGCAATCTCTTCCCAGGGTCTCTTAGGATAGGTTCTGATGCTAAGAGGGGTTAAACATAAGTGACTTCCAGGGCTTCTGGTTTTCAGATGAAGAAATTCAGGCCTAGATTTATTAAGTTACTTGTTCCTTGTCAAGCATTTAGTAGAGATAGGACTTAGGCCTGGGCCTTCTGTTCCCTAGGTCAGTGCTTTTCTATGCCATCTTGGTTGGAAGCACTGGTCTGGTGGTAGAGAAGACTAATTTTGGTAAGAATGAGGCATTTTCTAGATTCACTTAAATTTTTACCTGGAATTGTAGAATTTTAGATCTGAAAGGGATTGTTTATAATGTAGATGGAGAGCATTAGATTTGAAGCGGGAAGACCTGGATTCTAATCCTGGTTCTGGGATGGACAGGCTGATGCTGCTTGTTAACTGTATGTTTTATCATTGTAGAAGAAGTATTAGGCAGCTATAGGAGGAGAGCTTCCTGGAAATCTTTAGAAGCTTAGTTCTTTGTAGGGGCTTTACTAACTCCTGAGCAACTTGGACTGTCTACTGATGAAGATCAAACAGTAACATGAGCTTTGGAATTATATCAGCACTGCCAGGAAAAATCTTTCATTAGTACCATTTAGTTTTGGTTTTATTCTTTTCCTCTAATAACATGAGGGCAAGATGCCTGGTTTTTAAGAGTGGGTTTTAAAAGTAGGACCTTAGAATGAAAGATGGTGGGAAAGGCATTCTGGCCTTTTTTGAAAGCTCACATAGAAGTATCTGGGATGGGAAAGTGAGAGGACAGAAACAGAAGGACTAAATCATAATGCTAGAAAACAGCTCCAGGCAACTTTCTGGTAAGAACTTTATTTCTGGTTTCAACAACTATTTGGAATACTTCCAGTTTATTCTGAATTACAGGAAAATGGAAGACAATGGAGTGAGGGTTTTTTTTTTTTGAGGGGGAGAAGGAGTCCCCATTATCCATTAGCAAAGAAAAACATTTCAGTGTACAGTGATGCAGTTCACAGCTAAGATATGATAAATGATACATATGTGACCATTTTAGGATTTGCTTACCTGGTGGTTTGACAGATTCAAGGAATCCTATTCCCTTCCAGTATTTTGCTTCATTTTTTAGAGAAAGGTCCCTAATCTCTCTGGAGTGATGATTTCCAGAGCTACAAAAAGCATGTACTATTCTGGCACTAGCTCAAACTGGCTAGTCTGAGTTTAGCTAGATGATGTAGATATCAGCAGTGGTCATTTGTATTCAGAACATTAGCTGGAAAATGTCAGTATCATCTGTGTGATTAGGGTTGTTAACATTTTCTGACTAATGTGGGGAGCCAGTGTTTTCTCTGTGTTATTTAGATCTTATAGGAAAGACTTCTAATCTCTATATTAGCCAGCTCTGAACTTTAGTAATAAAAACAGCATCAACAACAACCCAAAAACTACTTTCACTAATGTTTATATGGTGTTTAATATGTGCTAGGCACTGTCTTAAGAGTTTTACATGTATTAACTCATTTATTTCTCACAAAAACCTTATGAAGTATAGAGACCCTGGTTATCTCCATTTACAGATGAGGAAAATGAGGCAAAGACAGAGAGAGTAAGTGAAAGAATGTCATGCAAGTCTGTTACTCAGTACCCAGAGTTAACACAGACTATACAAGTTAGGGGCATAGTCCCCAATAAGACTGCCCTCACCCCCAGGTGTGGTGGCTCCCACCTGTAATTGTAGCACTCTGGGAGGCTGAGGCAGGAAGATTGCTTGAGCTTAGGAGTTTGAGACCAGCCTGAGCAGGAGTGAAACCCCATCTCTACTAAAAATAGAAAACTTAGCTGGGCATTGTGGTGTGGGCCTGTAGTCCCAGCTACTTGGGAAGCTGAGGCAGGAAGATTGCTTGGGGCCAGGAGGTGGAGATTGCAGTGAGCTATGATGACACCACTGTACTCTATCTAGGGCAACAGAGTGAGACTCTGTCTTAAAAAAAGTCAATCAGGTCATGTTGGTTGATGGAGTTCAAGTCTACTATATCTTTGTTGATCTTTCTACTTACTTGTTCTATCAATTATTAGAGAGGAGTATTTACATTTCCAACTATAACTGTGTATTTGCTCATTTCTCCTTGCAGTTTTTGCTTCATATATTTTGAAGCCCTGTTACTAGATGTATAAAGATTTAGGATTATTATATGTTCTTGATTAACTGATCCTTTCATCATTATTAAATGACCTTCTTTATCTTTGGTAATATTCTTTGCTCTGAAATCTACTTTGATAAAAATATAGCTTTCGTTTGACTATTGTTAGTTTGGTGTATCTTTTCCCATCTCTTTACTTTTAATCTATTTGTATTTTATATTTAAAATGAATTTTTTTTTTTTTTTTTTTTTTTTTTTGAGACAGAGTCTCACTTTGTTGTCCAGGCTAGAGTGAGTGCCGTGGCGTCAGCCTAGCTCACAGCAACCTCAAACTCCTGGGCTCGAGTGATCCTTCTGCCTCAGCCTCCCGAGTAGCTGGGACTACAGGCATGTGCCACTATGCCCGGCTAATTTTTTATATATATATATCAGTTGGCCAATTAATTTCTTTCTGTTTATAGTAGAGACGGGGTCTCGCTCTTGCTCAGGCTGGTTTTGAACTCCTGACCTTGAGCAATCCGCCCGCCTCGGCCTCCCAAGAGCTAGGATTGCAGGCGTGAGCCACAGCGCCCGGCCTAAAATGAATTTTTTATAGGCAGCATATAGATGGATCTGACAATCTCTGTTAATTGCATTGGTTAGACCATTTACATTTAATGGGATTATTAATATGATTAGGTTTGAGTCCATTATCTTGCTTCTGTTTATCCCAACTGTTCTTTGTTCCATTTTTCCATCTTCTTTTGGATTGAATATTTTTTATGATTCAATATTATCTTCTTTGTTGGCTTATTAGCTATAACTTTGTTATTTTAGTGGTTGCTTTAGTAGATAAAATGTGCATCTTTAACTTATCACAGTCTATTTTCAAGAGGTACCATACCTTGTCACATATAAGAACCTTACAATAATGTATTTCCATTTCTGTCTCTTAACATTAGTTTCTACACCATGGCCTGGAAATTCTCTGAAGGCCACAAGTTGGGGCAATTGTATAACTTGCTTCATTTGTTTCTCATCTCAAGAATCACTGTTCTTTATAAGGCTGATGTCCTAAAAACCATTGTTTCATGTATGTTGTGTTTTTTGGGGGAGGGTGTGTTTATTTCAGGAGCAAAGGTAAATTCCATCTTTGGTACTTCCTCTTGGCCTGAAGCCAAAGTGTCAGCTTAATCATCTTTTGCTTGGACTATTGTGATTCATAGCGTACTTCTTGGCCTAGCTTAGCTCTACTGCGGTCTGTCCTTCAGTTTTTCCTGATCTAATTAGTTCTCTGCTTATATTTTTCATTGTTTTTCCATGTTTTTTTTGATATATGAAACAAACATGACACCAAATTTCTGGGTTGAAGAAATATTCTTAAATAGAACCTGGAGAAATAAAGATACTCCTAAAAATGTTATAAATAAATTCCTATAGCTGTCGTGATGGCTCATGCCTGTAATCTCAGCAACTTGGGAGGCCAAGGTGGGAGGCTTGTTTGAGGCCAGGAGTTAGAGACCAGCCTGGACAACATAGTGAGATCTTGTTTCTAAAAAAATGCAAAAAATTAGCTGGGTATGTGACACATACCTGTAGTCTCAGCTACTCAGGAGGCTGAGGAGGGAGGATTCCTTGAGCCTAGGAGTTCAAGGCTGCAGTGAGCTATGATCACATTGCCTTCCAGCCTAGGTGATAGTAAGACTGTCTCTATGTAAAATAAAATAAATTCTCATATAATTATATATAGTAATAATCTGTTATTTTGAAAGAATAAATATTGGCTTTCCTATTGGTCAGGTAATACTTGAGTTTGTGTGGAAATAGCAATAAGCTTAGATCACAACTGCTGTCTCATTTGAGACTCAACAAAATTTGGTACTGAAAGCTTAGTAGTTGTTGATGAAAGAAATTATTATAGAAAATGTCAATGATTTTTTTCATGTTTATCTATGAGATGTTTGTCAGATCCATTGAAATCAAATGTCTATCCAATCTCAAAATGATTTACCTTACTTGAGAAAAAAGATCACTATGTACATATTAATAGACATCAAAATCTGATGATATTTTATGTCCTGAAAGTTTATTTATATTTTAATGCTGTAGTTCTTTGTCATTCCTTATCCACTTCTGTAGTATTGGCTCCAAAAGGTACTGTTTTTTTCCTACAATTTATATAAACATTCTTATGTTAAAAAAATTTACTGAGTACCTTCTATATACCAGGTATTGTGCTAGATGAGTTTAGCATACCAGGCCTATGTTTATTTCTCTGATCTACTTATTTTATTATTTTCTACCATTCCTCACCACATTTCTGTAAATGCACTGATGTATCAGCAGTTCCTAGGATATGTTATTATTTTCCATCCCTTGATACTGTCATATATGCTGTTTCCTCTGTCTGGCCTTCCTCCCTTGTTGATCTGTTTAAATCAGGGGTCCTCAAACTTTTTAAACAGGGGGCCAGTTCACTGTCCCTCAGACCGTTTGAGAGTGCGGTGCACATTCCACATACGCGCACTGTGGACCCGGGACGAGTTGGCTGCTAAGCAGGACAGGCAGCTGTGGCAAAAACACCTGGTGGGCCAGGCTGGATAAATGTCCTGGGCGGGCTGATGTGGCCCGTGGGCCGTAGTTTGAGGACCCCTGGTTAAATACTGCTACACAATTAAGACCGAATTTAAGTATCCCTTTCTTTAAGAAGTCTTCCCTGAAAACCACAGACTAAATTAGGTGTCTTCTTCCACAGTCTGCCACAGTCTCTTATGCTTATCTCATAGCACTAATTGCAATGATCTATTCCCTTGCCTGTTTTCCTGTCAGACTGCTTGAGGGCAGTATTTTCTGTGATTCCTAACACTTAGCACAGGGGCTATCCCAGAATAGGGATGCAGCAGACAAAAGTTTGTCTTTGGCTGTGCCATGCATGATCTTATACAAGTTGTTTGGCCCCCTCAACATTCTCTGTCCAAGGAGGTATTACTCATTTTACACAAACGTCTTTTTCAAATGGAAAAGACCCCTTCCTGTCTGTGAAGCATAGTGTAGTGGCCAGGATATATCTTTACTTTCTGAGAAGCTAAGTGAACATCAATTTCTGGATTCTCTGCTGATACCCGTAAGTGCTTCTTAATTTTTTTTTTTTTTTTTTTTTGAGACAGAGTCTCGCTTTGTTGCCGAGGCTAGAGTGAGTGCCATGGCATCAGCCTAGCTCACAGCAACCTCAAACTCCTGGGCTCAAGCGATTCTCCTGCCTCAGCCTCCCGAGTAGCTGGGACTACAGGCATGTGCCACCATGCCCAGCTAATTTTTTCTATATATATTAGTTGGTCAATTAATTTCTTTCTATTTATAGTAGAGACGGGGTCTCGCTCTTGCTCAGGCTGGTTTTGAACTCCTGACCTCGAGCAATCTGCCCGCCTCGGCCTCCCAGAGTGCTAGGATCACAGGCATGAGCCACCGCGCCCGGCCTTCATAATTTTTTTGTATCTTCCTCCTTTACCTCTATAAGAAGTCTATGGGGATGAGTGATATTGTTAGTGAGAAAACATAATGTAAATATTGATCGAATATACAACAGGTGATTACTATCATTTATTAATTTTAAGAAGCTACTAGAGCTTTTATTTATATTATACTTATTTTGTCTCATTCTTTGATTTTTTATGTATGTTTACAATATATCTGATATTAGTACATGAATTTAATTTATAAACAGATATACATATATTGGCAATGTGTACTCAAAGCTTTTTTTACAGGTAGATTTTATCACTAAATAGATTAGAGACTACACCATTAGTCACCTTATATATCTTTCTCTCTCTCTCTTTTTTTAAAAGACAGAGTCTCCCTCTGTTGACCAGACTAGAGTGCCGTGGCATCAGCCTAGCTCACAGCAACCTCAAACTCCTGGGCTCAAGCGATTCTCCTGCCTCAGCCTCCCCCGAGTAGCTGGGACTATAGACACTATGCCTGGCTCCATTTTCTCTTTTGGAATGAGAAAGCAGAACAAGACTTTTTAACTTTTAGGTACTTACACCTTAGGGACAAGAGACCCTGATATCTCAACTGGACTGTTGAGTGAGATATTTGTGTTGGAACCCAGGGTTGTTATATGAGATATAGATGTTATACAGGATACAGCTCATCCTGGCTTATTTTGTCCAGACTATAGCAACCCTGGGTGGACACCATACTGCCAAGACCTACCTAGATAGAGCATCTGCCTAGGTAATGGAATGATATATAGGGATAAAAATAAACTAAAATTGTCTTGAGGTTTGGTCTGATATGCTGAAGCCATTATCCATTTCCTTTACAGCTTAGCTATATAGGGGCTGATTAGTCCAGAGTCCATCCTCATTGCAGTGCATTGGCCCGCATAGATCTCTGCCTCTCTTAATGTAGTGTTTAGAGCAAAGGTTCTCAGCTGGGGCAATTTTGCCTCCAAGGGGACATTCAGCAGTATCTGGAGACAGTTTTGATTGTCATGACTGGCAGATATTACAGATATTGTTAAACATCTTATGATGCATGGGACAGCCCACGACAAAGAATTATTATCTCATCTAAAATGTCATTGGTGCAGAGGCTGAGAAACCCTGGTCTAGAGTGACTTCTGCCTGTCTCCACTGTGGTGTAGGGTACTGATAGAGGAGATTCTGCCTGCCAAGAGTCTTTGCCCAGGCTTGTGTCAAGGCATCCTCCCAGTAGACAAAAGGCCCTTGAAGCACTAATGGCCTCAGGCCCTTCTAGCAATAAAAAAAGTGGCCTTTTTTCCATTCTACATGCCAAGCAGAAAGGCCCCTTTGTGTTGGATGAGGCTAAGCTGCCTTGGCAGCAGTGGCAGGAGTGTGTTGTTTTCTGTTCTTTACAGGCTAGCACTTGTCTGTCTGCCTCATATTTGTGTGTCACTCTCCTATGCCTTCATTACCTGCATGCTCCAGACCATAGTAAATTATCACATCTGTAATGTGTGAGGATATATATTCATTTTCAAGAATAATAGCTAGTGCATTCTACTTTCCTCAACACTTCTTTAACCCCAGCTCTGTCATCGTTCTTTTTCCAAAGGTATCTCTTGGAAATTAATTTCTCTTTTCCATCCAACATATTCTAGTCTGGGAATTACTATAGAAATTTCACCAAGCAGTGACTAAGCACCATTCACCTAAGCCTCTGCTCTTGTCTTTTAGGGTGTGGTCTCTGAGCATACCATACCTGCCTCATTTCTTCTCCCTGTACCTTTCCGTTCTTACTTCTGGTGCATCTGCAAATAGCCTAACCTACCTCAAAAGCCACTCAGCTTCAGAGCTTTCCTCCTAAGTTTCAGCATCTTCTTTTTATTGAGACCCTGTTTCACTCTGTTGCCCAGACTAGAATGTCATGGCATCAGCCTAGCTCACAGCAACCTCAAACTCCTGGGCTCAAGCAATCCTTCTGCCTCAGCCTCCCGAGTAGCTAGCTGGGACTACAGGCATGCGGCACCATGCCTGGCTAATTTTTTCTATATAGTCTTAGTTGTCCAGCGAATTTCTTTTCTATTTTTAGTAGAGACTGGGTCTCGCTCTTGCTCAGGCTGGTGTTGGACTCCTGAGCTCAAATGATCCCCCTGCCTCGGCCTCCCAGAGTGCTAGGATTACAGGCGTGAGCCACCATGCCCAGCCCTCAGCATCTTCTTGAGGACATTAAGAGACTGAAGCATTTTTGCCTTCAACTTTGTTTCATTCCTGATTGTCTGCTTTGCATCATATGCTGGGCTCCACTGTGGGGGAAATAGGGGAATGAAGACACAGGTCCCAATTTTTTAATTTCTCTAGCTTATGTGAGAGTGATAGAAACAACCCAAGATGTGAGTTGTGCCTACCAGAGCAATGCCTGTTTTTTGACAAGCATTTCAGAAATTACCCATCCACATGAGCTGTATATTTTTCTAAGGAAGTTTGGTATTGTTGTTGTTTGGAAGTCCACAATCAGAACATTTCTAGAATTTCTCATTTAGGGTAGTTATTCTTTTTTTTTTTTTTTTTTTTTTTTGAGACAGAGTCTTGCTTTGTTGCCTAGGCTAGAGTGAGTGCCGTGGCGTCAGCCTAGCTCACAGCAACCTCAAACTCCTGGGCTCAAGCGATCCTTCTGTCTCAGCCTCCCAAGTAGCTGGGACTACAGGCATGAGCCACCATGCCCGGCTAATTTTTTCTATATATATTAGCTGGCCAATTAGTTTCTTTCTATTTATAGTAGAGACGGGGTCTCGCTCTTGCTCAGGCTGGTTTCGAACTCCCAACCTCGAGCGATCCGCCCGCCTCAGCCTCCCAGAGAGCTAGGATTACAGGTGTGAGCCACCGCGCCCGGCCTTAGGGTAGTTATTCTTAATGATGCCTCTATATATGAAGCTTTTATTTTAGAAACAGTGGATAAGCAGAAATGAACAGGAGCTGTTCCATGCTTCAGTGTTTCCTGACTATTAAAGGGAAATTAGATAGCATTCTGATGAAAGTCAATTTTTGGTAAAGAGGTGGATCTTAAGAGAGGAGGGTGATGAGCCTCATCATATTAATATCATTTTGCCTCAAAACTTTTTTGGCTTTTTGCTTCTCAAAACAGTGGTTTTCAAACTTGAGGAATGTACAAATTCCTTTTAAGGGAAATAATTTATCTTGGACATGTAGTGATGACTTAAATTATTTTTATTATGTTATTTAAATATGTACAAACATAAAATGAGGTTTAGGTCTCTGTATAAAATTTGCATATAAATAAGAACAAAAAATAGATTTATACTTTATATAAAAATAAACTTCTGATCTAATAAAATGATACTTTTTTTGCTGAAACTTAGTTGCTCCCTGGCTCTTAAGTTCAGCATGTCTGTATTACTGATGCCATCTGATGACTCATTCCTCCCACCATTTTTCTCTATTTAAGTTACTATGAAACTTTGATTTGCATAACACATCATGATCTCATTTGACCTTCACTTGGCTTGAACATATTCCTTGTATATTATGTCCATTTCTATTCCTTCATAATTGACTTTTAACAAATTATAGAGATAAATTTGCTGTGTGTTGAATACCATACAAATATGAAAATTATTTTAAAAGGCTAATTTTTATGATTATTCTTTTAAAAAAAGTCGCAACATTATAATATTGAGGAATGAGTAGCCATAGTGCTCCAAGTATGATCATGTGACTTGCTGTGTTTCGAATGGTCACTCAGTAATTGTTTCAGTTAGAGTTGCTTCCTGTTATGACAGAAAATCCTCTCAATCTGATACAAGCAATAAGGGGAAATTTACTGTTGCATAAAACTGAAATACATATGAATAGGGCTGTGTACAGGCGTGATCTTACTCAGGACTTAAATTATGTCGTCTGGATCTTCACTTGGCTTTGCCTGTGTATGAAGGCTTCCAGCATCAGGGAGGAGATACATATATGTGCTTTTTTTTTTTTTTTTTTTTTTTTGAGACAGAGTCTCACTTTCTTGCCCAGGCTAGAGTGAGTGCCGTGGCGTCAGCCTGGCTCACAGCAACCTCAATCTCCTGGGCTCAGCGATCCTACTGCGTCAGCCTCCCTAGTAGCTGGGACTACAGGCATGCGCCACCATGCCCGGCTAATTTTTGTTTTGTATATATATTTTTAGTTGGTCAATTAATTTCTTTCTATATTTTGGTAGAGACGGGGTCTTGCTCAGGCTGGTTTTGAACTCCTGACCTCGAGCAATCCGCCCGCCTTGGCCTCCCAGAGTGCTAGGATTACAGGCGTGAGCCACCTCGCCCGGCCCATATATGTGCTTTGAACAGGGGCTATGGAGCTAGACTGCCTGAGACCAAATCTTGGCTTTACCAATTCCTAGCTGGGTAAATTTGGAAAAGTTATATAATCTTTCTGTGTCTCAGTTTCTTCATCTTAAAAATGGGGGTAAAATTGGATATATCTTCACATGGTGGTGGTGAAGATTAGTGAGTTAATACATACGAAGTGCTTAGAACAGTACTGTCATTTAGTAAGTGCTATGTAAGTGATGGCTTCTGTTATTAGTATTAGTACTATTACTATTATAGTTCAGGGTCATTTTATCCCAGTGTAGTAGAAGAGCAAGCATATCTCTTAGGAATCAAACAAAAATTCAGTTTCTTCGGCTTCATTTTGAATTACGTGCTCATCCCTGAACCAAGCACTATGGGCAGGAGGATGGAATATACTAATTGACTTAGCTCTTTACTCCTAGAGGTTGATTTAACTTTACCTGAAGCATATTAGCTGAAAGCAAGGGAGGGGTGGTTCCACTAATACAAATTCTGAGTATTGTTGTTATCAAAAGGAGAAGTGGATGCTTGGTGGCAAAAATGACCCATGTCCATTATAGTGCTATTAGGTACATCATAATAGATGTGATCATGCGATGTTATATTAGATTCTCTGGGGATGCACCAATTGGTTTATATCTTTTAGTGGGTAATATTTCAGTGGTTTAAATTTTTTGGTGGGTAGTATTTGTCTTGAAAATTTGAATTGCAAGTATGAAATTATATATTACAAACAAAATATTACATAGTTTGTATAAAAATAACTGTTTTGATCTCTGGGTTCTTTTGTATTAAAATATGTAAATTTGAGATATATTATGAATTTATATATTTTGTGTAAAAATAGCAGTTTTGATCTCTGGGTTCCTTTGGATTAAAATATCTAAATTAAAGAAATATTATTGTTATGAAGCACATTATGTCCTAAAATTTCAGGCAAGTACAGTTGACCCGTGAGCAACACGAAGGTTAGGGATACTCACCCTCCATACAGTAAAAAATCTACATATAACTTTTGATTTCCCCAAAACTTAACTACTAATAGCCTATTGTTGACCAGAAGTATTATCAATGTCAGTTGATTAACACATATTTTATATGTTATATGCATTGTACATTGTATTCTTAAAAATAGCTAGAGAAAAGAAAATGTTATTAAGAAGATCATAAGAAAGAGAAAATATATTTTGCTATTCATTAAGGGGAAGTGGATCATCATAAAAGTCTTCATCCTCATCATCTTCACATTGAATAGGCTGAGGAGGAGGAAGAAGAGAAGGAGTTGGTCTTGCTGTCTCAGGGTGGCAGAGGTGGGAGAGGTAGAGGAGGTGGAAGGAGAGGCAGAAGAGGTAGGCACACTCAGCGTAACCTTTGTCGCAAAAAATCCAGGTGTAAGTGGACCTGTACAGTTCAAAGCCTGTTAAAGAGTCAACTATATCTTCTATTATAATGATTTTACATTAACACAGTTATAAACACAAATGCTTCATGGCCACTCAAGTTGAAAAACTATACTCTTACATATCTAGATGATCCAGAATGTACTTTTGTTTTTTACTGTTAGGTTATCTTCAAAATATAATATAAGATCAACATTTTTATAATAGGGTATCTTGACCAGTCCTGTCCAATAGATATTCATACAATGATGGAAATGTTCTATAATTTGTGTTGCCCAACATGGTAGCCATTAGCCACATCTAGCAGTTGGACACTTAAAAATGTGACTAGGGCCATTGAAGAGCTGAATATTTAATTTAATTTTAATACAATTAAATATAAATAGCCACTTGAAGCTACTGGCTACTACTGCTTGGACGATGCAGCTCTGAGTAGCAATATTAAATAAGAGAATGGATGCAGAGTGCCCAATGTGATCTATACCAAGCACACAATAGATGTGAGGAGAGGTTTATAGATTCTGCCCTGAAAAGGGCTGAGTCTCACCTACCTGGCCAGAACAACCTGAGACAGGCTTGTCCCAGGACAATACTAGCAACAGTCTTAGTGTGGCAGTCAATACCCTTTGTGACATGGCTTCGACTTTCTTTTGCAACTACCTTCCAAGTATTCCATATTCTAGACACATCAAATTTCACATCTTTTCTTTGCACCTTCCTCCATTCTATATCAAGTGCCTTCCTCACCCACACCCATGACATATTTCAGATGAGCTTCTACTAATCCTTTATGTTGCAATTTATCTTCTTCTCTGAGGTAATTCTTGAGCCCCTAGGCAGTTACTCCCTTTCTTCTCTGTGCTCTATGTATATTTATTTATCAGAGTCCATGCTTCACTGATTTTATTTATTTATTTATTTGAGACAGAGTCTCACTCTGTTGCCCAGGCTAGAGTGCCGTGACGTCAGCCTAGCTCACAGCAACCTCAAATTCCTGGGCTCAAGCAATCCTCCTGCCTCAGCCTCCCAAGTAGCTGGGACTACAGGCATGTGACACCATTCCTGGCTAATTTTTTTCTATTTTTAGTTGTTTTGGCTAATTTCTTTCTATTTTTTTTAGTAGAAACGGGGTCTTGCTCTTGCCTAGGCTGATCTCGAACTACTGAGCTCAAAGGATCCACCCGCCTCTGCCTCTCAGAGTGCTAGGATTACAGGCATGAGCTACCACACCTGGCCTGATTATATTTATTTTTTTATCTCTTTCACTGGATTGGGAACTGAGTTTCTGCCAGTATGGTACTAAGTGGGCCCCTTATGGATGCTTAATTGGATACTTGGATGGATAGGTGGATAGATGGCTGGTTCTTAACCCTGGTCACATTTATAGTTTAAAAATATTCTAGGCCGGGCGCGGTGGCTCAAGCCTGTAATCCTAGCACTCTGGGAGGCCGAGGCAGGCGGATTGCTCGAGGTCAGGAGTTCGAAACCAGCCTGAGCAAGAGCAAGACCCCGTCTCTACTGTAATAAATAGAAAGAAATTAATTGGCCAACTAATATATATATATAAAATTAGCCGGGCGTGGTGGCGCATGCCTGTAGTCCCAGCTACTTGGGAGGCTGAGGCAGAAGGATTGCTTGAGCCCAGGAGTTTGAGGTTGCTGTGAGCTAGGCTGACGCCACGGCACTCACTCTAGCCTGTGCAACAAAGCGAGACTCTGTCTCAAAAAAAAAAAAAAAAAAAATTCTAAAATCAACTTTATTGAGGTATAATTTATATACAGAAAGATACACCTATTTTAAATGTATAGTTTGATGAATTTTGACAGATGTTATCCCTTGTGTAACCACCACCACATTCAAGATATAGAATATTTCCATCATCTTAAAACATTGCTTTGTGCTCCTTTCCAGTCAGTCCCCAGACCCTCTCTTGGCTTCAGCTAACCATTTATCTGCTTTCTGTCAGTATTGATTTGTCTTTTCTAGGGTTTCATATAAATAGACTCATACAGTGTGTACTCCTTTCATACTTAGGATTTTATGGGAGAACGAGATGTTAAACACACACATGTGGTGAACGTTAAGGTCAGTATGACCATGACGATAAGTGCAAAAAGTGCTTGACATTTGGGAGTCATGGCTTTGCTTGTCTCTTTCCACAGTATACAACTGGACCGTGGATGAGGTGGTGCAGTGGCTGATCACATATGTGGAGCTGCCTCAGTATGAGGAGACCTTCCGGAAGCTGCAGCTCAGTGGCCATGCCATGCCAAGGTCAGGAGGGGACTGGGTTTTTCTCACTTGAGGATGTAGGGAATGGGCTGGTGTGGGCCTGCCTTCAGGTTACTCTGACCAGTTAAGTAGGTTCCACCCTTTTCAGGGTGGAGTCTATAGATCTCTCCTCTTCTCACATCTATTGTACACTTGCTATAAAGCATGATGGACAATTTATATCCATTCTCTTATTTAATAGTCCTGATAATTCTGGGAATAGTACTAATAGCTGCCATTTATTGAGTGCTTAGTATATGCCAGGCACTCTACTCAACGCTATCTACAGTATCTCATTTAATTCTTACATCAGTCCTATAAGGTGGGTATTACTGTATATAGATGATGAAACTGGTTAAGTAACTTTTCCAAGGTCACAAACATGGCTAGTTAGGGACAAAACTGTGATTTGAATCTAGACATAGTAGACTTCAAAGCTTTTTTTCTTTTATTTTTTTCTTTTCTTTTGCTATCTCCCAGCACTTGCCTCTTTTATCACTCAGGAGTCTCAGAGCTGTTTTAGCCTTCCCTGGGTTATTCGTATACAGTTTATCTCTAATGAAAATGGTACAGAGGGCTGCTGACTGCCATTGGGCCAGCCTCATCTCTGGGATGACTCCAACAGCTGTGGTATCATAACTCTTTGCCTCCTTTACAGGCACAATATACTAAGGCTTGGGCTGGGAGTGGGGAGGGAATGGATTAGTGCTTGGACTTCTTGTTATATCAAACTAGTGCCATATGTTATTCAGTCATTAATCCATTTACTTATTCATTCAACAAATATTTACTGGGTACCTGCTCTGTGCCAAGCATTTGTGCTGGGTGCTGGGGATAAAGATGACAACAACCTGCCTTTGCCCTCAAAGGGTTTACTGTCTGGTAAGTGCTGATTATGTATAATCTGTCATCTTATTATGTAGGTGCATCTGGTTATGAGCTTCAGCAAAGGGGAAAGGGGAAAGTGAAGCTGTTGGAATGCCCACACATTGCAGTCTCCAGCCACAGAACTACCAGGCACTGCTGTCCAGGCCTAGCTGAGCTGGCTATTTCCTCCTCTGTTGCCTGCAGCCTCTTCTTCACAGCTTCTCCCTACTCTGGAGACAGTAATAATCTTAATGTTTGTACCTCCCTTTATAGAGTGTTTTCCTACCCGCTACTTCAGTTGGTTCTCACAATTCTGGGAGGAAGGAATTACTGTCCCAACTTTTGGGTGGACAAACTGATTCTCAAATATTTTATAATTTATCCAAGCTAGTAAGTGGCAGAGCTGGGATTTGAACCTAGGTCTGCCTTGTTCTAAGTGCCCTGCTTTTTTCACTGCATCTTTCTCTTGTGACATGTGGTTGAAGATAGACTTCCTCGCAATATTCAGTTCAATTTTATTTCACGAAACTTCACCAAGTACCTACCATGTGCTGTGCTCTCTTCTGGGCCCCAAGTACAAAGAGATACATTGGATATGACTCCGGAGCCTTGAAGAACTCCATGTTTAACACATTAACTGCCATGTGAGTTGTATTTAACTCATGCTAGTTTTAAGCTCAGGGCCTTGTGAAGCATATGTAACTCAGACATCTCTTTACTCGTATGAAATATTTTTCAAGTTGCATACAACACAGAAAAAAACAAAAAGTAACAAAATTTTCATTAAATTAGAAAGGATCATTTTGTTTTTGAAGTTTTTATTCTGTTTTTGTAATAAAATACTGTGGCCCCTGGGAAAACTTTTTTCCTAGTGTGGCAGTCAATGTGCTAATGGAAGAGATAGACAATTGAATATATAATTGACCATTAAGATCTAGAATATAGGGTTTTTTCTTGCTACCAATGGAAACAGCAGTATTGCCTTATGAATCCTTGGACCATTCCCTCATGGGGAATAGCTGTGGCTTGGATTAAAACTGCAAAGCATAGGTTAAGAAGTCAGTTCTCAGGTCATGGGTTCACTTAGCCCTCCTGTGGCTAGAATTAGAACCAAGACCAGGTCCAGCCAGGCTGGGCAGAGGAGTAGAGGACACCAAACTGTGGCACCTAGTGACAGCAGGAGGCTTGGGGTGGAAGTGGTGGTAATTCTAGGCCCAACACTAGCCAGCATGGAATAATGGGAAGAATCTAGCATATGTGAGTTCATTCCCTGGCTTTGCCACTTACTTGTGTGTGACTTTGGGCAAGTTACTCGACTCTAAGTCTCAGTTTTCTTACCTATAAAGTGGAATTGGTAATAGAACTGAGTTCTTAAGGTTGTTGTAAGGACTAAATGAGGTATTGTATGTAAAGTGCCAGAACAGTACCAGATACATAGTAGTTACTTAGTAAATGTTAGCTCCTTTCTCATTTCTCTCATTGCTTAAAAGTAGAGAACATTCCAGTTCATAGGTGTCTTTGAGAAATAGACTGTAGAAAAGATGACAATGTTCATTTTGATCAGTCAGACAAAGTCCAGCACACCTGGCAGAAGTGTTTTAAAGAGGAGCCTCAAGAACTCCCATGCTTATAGGCAGCACCTGATTCTACTTAAGTTTACATAAAGGAAAGTGAGGTCCTAGGGGAGGGACCAAGCAGGTTGCCATCAGACACATGAGTCACTGGTTGAGCTGGGTTGAGAAGCCAAGTCTCCTGACATCCCCCAAGCCCACATCACAGTGCCTCGCTGCCTCTCTTATAGGTGGGTGTGGTTGTTTTCCAAGCCCAGAGAAGGAAGTAGCTGCTCCTGTATGCTCAGACGGAAGTATAAATCATCACACATGATGATGTCAGAAGCTTCTTTTCTAGCTGGGGAAATATAGCTAAGTATCAGAGAAGAGCACCAACCCTACAGAGGTTGCTCACTTGTGGGACCCAGACCATGGTTTTCAACCTTTTGTATCTTTTACCCTTCTCCTCCTGTATCCACTGTGTTCCAGCAGAAGAGAAACAAAGTCCAGTTTCTCCTAGGTCATTTGCTTGTTTATAGGCTCTCTGTTATTATAGTTATCACTGACAGTATGGTCGAAGGTCATAAAAAATTACAATAATCTTATGGAGGGGTAAATTTACTCCAGTGACTCAAATAAAAGCTAACAAGACTAATTCAATTTTTGTCATCAGCAGGTTTATATATACTGACAGTGGGTTTAGGATTAGGATAATTCATAAGTCCCCAAATTCTTGCTGGGTCATGTGGCATGACATTTTGACCTAGGCTGGACAGGAGAATGCATTTACAAGTGGTGGGAGGTACAGGTAAATATATAGAGGATAAACCCTGCGAGGAGAAGCACAATAGAAAATTTATATTTGGGTGTGGAAATGATCACAGCTAGGTAACCCTTAGAGGCTAGGGTACTTAGGAGATGGTGGATATGGGGAGTGAGGGTGAGCATATTCTTGGCAAATGTTACGTGTCCCTCCATACTCTCTGTTGATATCCCATTGGTGTGTAGCCTTTGTGTTCTAGAGTGCAGAAGGGAATGGTCACCAAGAGCTAGAAGTGTTCCTGGAGGAGGTGGGTAATCCTACCGGGATCCTTCATGGCTCTATTGGCAGGGAACTGACCCTGCTACTCTTTGCCTCAACAGGCTAGCTGTAACCAACACCACCATGACAGGGACTGTGCTGAAGATGACAGACCGGAGCCATCGGCAGAAGCTGCAGCTGAAGGCCCTGGATACAGTACTCTTTGGGCCTCCTCTCTGTGAGTCCTGTGTAGAGAAGGGCTACTGCTGAGCCATGGAACCCAAAGCTGTTGTAGTGGCTAGGCTGAGGTCATGGGTCTCCTAGGTACATGTGCAAGGCAGCACCTCCACTATTTCTACTGTTTTTTTTGTTTTTGAGACAGGGTCTCATTCTATTGCCCAGGCTAGATTGTAGTGGCATCACATTTGCCACCATGCCCAGCTAATTTTTCTATTTTTTGTAGAGATGGGCTCTTGCTGAGTTGCCCATGCTGGTCTCAAACTCCTGGGCTCAAGCAATCCTCTTGCCTCAGTCTCCCAAAATACTGGGATTACTGGTATGAGTCATCATGCCTGGCCCATTTCCACTGGTATTGAAAGAAATAGTCTTGTATTTTAGTCCGGCCAGATACCAACATCCATTCTTTAAATACTTTAAGGAAATATCTACTTTGTGCCATATCCTAGAGGTTGGCTTGGATGAATCATATTCTGCCCTAAAGGGATAAAATGAGCGTTCTAGAGAGATACACAGTGCTTCTGAGGCCCAAAGGAAGGATAGAAAAGGTATCCTATAGACAAGGTAGCATGTGACCTCTGCCTTTAAAAATGGATAGAGCTTTATTCCATGGAGGTGACAGAAAAGGACATTCTAGGTGGAATAAATAACCTGAGTGAGAATACAAAGGCTAAAATATGAAAAGTATACTCAGGGATAGCAAGTAACCCCCAAAGGGCTGAATGCCATCTAGCTGTTACCAGCTCTCACTGTAGACAGGCAAAGTATATGAACTGGTTGCTGAACATCTTTGTGTCCTTTGATGACCTAGGAAGACTAAGTGGACTTTCACTGAAGCAACAGAGGCACACTCAGGCCTTAGAAAGGGTGGTTGGTCTCTTTAGTCAGGGGCTAGTTGAGAGAGTTAGGTGGTTTAGACCTTACAGATCTGCATGGTGGGAACAGCCAACTCTACCATCCTTTTCTTATACTAAGTGAAACAAAGGGAAAGAAAAAGTAGTGAGATTTCTTAGAAAATTACCCTTGACCAAACCAGGTGTTTAGGGCCCACTTTCCACCCTTTGGGAACTGCTGGCATCAGTTTAAAGTACCAGTAGCAGAATGCCAGGAACCAGTCCAGGGATGCACCTGGCAGGCAAGGTCAGAGGCAGTATGACATTTCCCTGTCTATGAATGTGGCTTGGCAAGTGCCCAAGCTGACTCGATACAGGCAGGTCTATATGTTTTGAAATTGTGAAACAGAGCAAACTGGGAAAAGAGTGTTCTCATATTCTTTGTTGCCTTTTTTTGGGAAGTGAGGGTCAGTTTTATGGCACATTTTGTTCACCATTTGTGGATAAATTTTGAATAAATGATACATTGAATGGCTCTCCTTTTTATGTGAGACTACTCTTTATGTTCAGTAATGGCCTTTCATTCATTCACTAACATTAAGAACCTTCTGTGTACCAGTATAAATGGCAGGGTCCCTTCTCTAAAGGGCTTCTATCTAAATGGAGATAAGCATGTCAACAAATATAGTAAATGGTAAACAAATATAGTGTTATAGCTATTATATAAGTCTTTCCAGAGTTCAGCTGGAACCACAAAATAGGGAGTAATTTTCTACTGGAGTCTAGGAGGCTTTATGAAGAAGGTAATTCTTGAGCTGGGTCTTAAAGGTTAGGAAGTAGCTTTATTAAACCCTCCATATTAATAGCTTATACACTTCTTTGTATATACTAACAAAAACACTTATACCAGAAGAATTATACCCAGTAGTAAAAACTAGGCTACTTTTTTTGTTGTTTTTTTCCTTGTTTTTCTTTTTTCTTTTGTTTCTTTTCTTCTTCTTTTTTTAAATCTTTTCTTTTCTTCTTCTTCTTTTTTAATCCTTTCTTTCTCTTTACAAACTCTTGTCTTGAGGACTCCCTTTCTTTTTTTTTTTTTTTTATTTTTATTTATTTATTCCTTACTGGGTGTCTTCAATTCCATGCTTCAAAGAGGGCTGCCTTTCAATAGATTGCAGTAAAAGAGCTGCTTTGCTACGTACAAATCCCCAACCCAGAAGCAGGTTGTCTACAAGTGGCTTAGTGCCAGGTACTAGGCTACTTTCACAAAGGTTCTCTCTCTCCTCTGTCACCACCCAGGAAGGGGAGGCCTTCAATAGCCTGAACGTCTTTCTTATTTTCTAAGACATATTATCGGGCTGTATGTATTCTGTATCAAAATAGGATTTACTCTATCTGAAAGAGGACATTAGAAACTGCAGGCTAAAGTAGGCAAGGATTTTATCTGGGAAAATCAGCTAGCATGAGAACTAGAATCCTGGGTCCATGGTATTGGGTCGAAGAGATCAGAGCCAACAAAAGGTGCCGTGGTGGAGCAGGTTAGATTGATGCCAGGACAGGGATATTTTTCTCCTAGACCCATTTCATATAGCCTATGTGCTATGTGTGATCCAACCTAAGGGAAGTCAGAGGTCAGCAGGAAAACTGTGTTTCTAAGATAGGCAGAACAGAGATACTAAAGCTAAGTATATACCTCACACTAGCTAGAATAGCTAGAATAGTTTTTTTAAAAACGAAAAATAAAAAGTGTTGGTGAGGGTGCGGAGAAATAGAACCTTTGTACATTGCTAATGAGACTGTACAGTGGTTCAGCTACTATGGAAAACAGTCTGGTGGTTCCTCAAAAATTAAACACAGAGTTACCATATAACCCAGCAATTCTCCACCTAAGTATATATCCAAAGAATTGAAAACAGATATCGAACAAGTACACATATATGCATGTTCATAACCGCACAAGTTACAAGAGCCAAAAGGTAGAATAGCCCAAGTATCTATTAATGGATGAATAGAAAAGTAAATTGTGGGGTATATATATGTGATGGAATTTTATTCAGTTGTAAAATGGAATCAAGTTCTGATACATGCTACAATGTGGCTGAGCCTAGAAAACATGCTAAATGAAAGAAGCCAGACACAAAAAGTCACATATTGTATAATTCCATTTATATGTAATATTTAGAATATATAAATTCATAGAGATAGAATGCAGACTGATGATGGTTGGCAAGTGTTGGTGGGAGGAGGGAGAGAATGGGAAGAAACTGATTAATGGATAGGAAATTTTACTATGGAGTGATAGAAATGTTTTGGAACTAGTTACAGGCAGTAGTTGTATCAGATTGTGAATATACTATATGCCTCTGAATTGTTCACTTTAAAATGGTTAATTTTATATTATATGAATTTTAACTCAGGTTATTTTCAAAGTAAGCACAAGCAACACAACAAAGAATGGATAAATTGGATTTCATCAAAATAAAAAAGTTTTATACATATTAAGAAAGTGAATAGACAGCCCACCCACAGAATGGAGAAAGTATTAGCAAACATTTTTCTGACAAGACTTTACTATCCAGAATGGAGAAAGTATTAGCAAACATTTTTCTGACAAGACTTTACTATCCAGAATATATAAAGAATTCTTAGGCTGGGCGCAGTGGCTTACACCTGTAATCCTAGCACCCTGGGAGGCCAAGGCGGGAGAATCGCTTGAGGTCAGGAGTTCAAGACCAGCCTGAGCAAGAACAAAACCCTCGACTCTGCTAAAAATAGAAAAAATTAGCGGAGCCTGGTGGCACATGCTTGTAGTCCCAGCTACTGGGTAGGCTGAGGCAGGAGGATCATCTGAGTCCAGGAGTTTGAGGTTGCAGTGAGTTATATGGTCACACTAATACACTCTAACTGGGGTGACAGTAATACTCAGTCTTAAAAAAAAAAAAAAAAAAAGAAAGAAATTCTTAAAACTCAGCAATAAAAAGACAATTAAAAAATGGCCAAAGGATTTGTGTATATATTTATCCATGGCTAATACACAATGATGTTCAACATCATTTGCCATTAGGGAAATGCAAATCAAAACCATAATGAGGTATCCTTTCTTACTCACTAGGTTATAATCAAAAAGACAGACAATAAGTGTTGGTGAGGATGTACAGAAATTAGAATAATGCCAAAAAGTGGAAACAACTCAAATGTTTATTAGTTGATGCATAGAAAAATAAATGTGGTTATATGCATGCAGTGGAATATTAATCATTAATCCATGAAAAGGAATGAAATACTGATACAATATGGATGAACCTTGAAAACAGCTAAATGAAATAAACCAGTCACAACAAGCCACATATTGTATGATTTTGTGATCTCACTTATATGAAATATCCAAAATAGGTAAATCCATAGAGACAAAAAATTAGGTTAGTGGTTTTTAGAGCTTGGGGGAGTAGGAAATAGGAAGTGACTGCTAATGGATATGGATTTCTTTTTGGGGTAATGATAATGTTCTAACATTTATTGTGCTGATGGTTGCACAATCTTGTGAATATACTAAAACCATTGAATTGTACATTTTAAAAGAGGGACTTTTAGAATTTTAGGGTCTGTGAATTTTGACAACAATAGGAATAAACATATACAGGCATACTTAGTTTTATTTCTCTTCACTTTATTGCACTTGGCAGATAATTGCATTTTTTACAAATTGAAGGTTTGTGGCAATTTACATTGAACAAGTCTGTCAGTGTCATTTTTCTAACTTCATGTGCTCACTTTGTGTCTCTGTCAGAATTTTTTTTATCAATAAAGTAATTTTAAATTAAAGTATGCACAAAAAGTAATTTTAAATTAAGGTATGCACATTGTATTTTTAGACCTAAGGCTATTGCTCACTTAACAGACTACATTATAGTGTAAACATAACTTTTTTTTTTTTTTTTTTTTTGAGACAGAGTCTCACTTTGTTGCCCAGGGTAGAGTGAGTGCCGTGGCGTCAGCCTAGCTCACAGCAACCTCAAACTCCTGAGCTCAAGCGATCCTTCTGCCTCAGCCTCCCAAGTAGCTGGGACTACAGGCATGCGCCACCATGCCCGGCTAATTTTTTATGTATATATTTTTAGTTGGTCAATTAATTTCTTTCTATTTTTTTTAGTAGAGACGGGGTCTCGCTCAGGCTGGTTTCGAACTCCCGACCTCAAGCAATCCGCCCGCCTCGGCCTCCCAGAGTGCTAGGATTACAGGCGTGAGCCACCACGCCCGGCCTGTAAACATAACTTTTATGTGCACTGGGAAACCAAAATTTGTGTGACTTGCTTTATTGTGATATTCGCTTTATTGCAGTGGTCTGGAATAGAACCCGCAATGTTTCTGAGGTATGCCTGTACAGCTTGATTTTTTGTAACTCCTGGACTTTCATTCAGCTTCTTGAAAAGTTTAGGAAAGAACCCTGAACTGATAGGAGACCCTGATCCTTTTCAAAATTTCCACTCACTTGTGACCTTGGATAGGTCACTTTTCTCAGGGTGTGTTTTCTGATTTGTATCATGAGACACTTGGGCTAAAGGATCCTTATGGTTCCTTTCAACTGTGACATTGCAGGAGTTTGGGGAGAAACCCCTTGGTTGATAAGGGTTCTATGTAAAAGACAGGAGGTCTTTTTCTTCCTGGTGTCTGCATCCTATAATTATAAGAATTTTGTTTGGCCTGTGCTTTATTAAATGACCTTTAGCAATTCAGTTCTGCCTAGACTTAAATTGCCTTATTGGTAAAATGGGCTTGGTCATTGAAGGTTCTTACTGACTGTAATTCAAGGGTTCTGATAGAGCTAGGACTCCTGGAAGCTAAGACTTTGCAAACCAGCTGCTGTCCTGATGCAAATATTGTCTTCATAATTTTCTGCTGATGCTTGTTAAAGGAAAATTTTGAAGATTGCCAGCTACAGTCTGAGGAAAATGTGAGGAAGCTCTTTGCAAGGAGACTTCTGCAAGGGATGGGCTACATGCCTGCTGGGTGCCTACAAATAGTCCCCTGATCTATGCCTTGCTAGGCTTTATTTTCCCCTCTGAGCATGGACTGAAATCCCTATTTAAGGTTTAAGTGGGCAGATGTTCAGGCCTCATTATAGGTTGTATCCAGATAAGCACCCCAGGTAACCTAGGCTTGCTATGGCTACCAGCCATGGCCACCTTGCCCAGCCATAACAAAAATCCTGCCATGTGTCTGAGGCTTGAGAAATTTCAGATCAAAGGTTTGTCATGCACTAGCCAAGAGGGTCTACTGAGGGAACAGGCACCATCTGTCCACAGCAGCTTCAGATCTAGGGAAGGGAGGGGAGGGATTAGACTGGCTCAGCACAGGGCTACCTCAAGATCCATTTCTGACAGTAGAAGGCATGCTCAGTCCTCTCCATGTGGCCACAGAGTAGCACAGGGACCTTCACAGTCTTTTTCACCCTGCAGAGTTGCCTCTAGGCTTGCAGGCTCATTTAGGGCTTTCCAGACAGCACCAGTTGTCAGGTATTAGATATGCTTTGAGAAGCAAAGCCTCCGTGAAGGCAATGTCTAGTTTGAGGGCTAAGCTGATGTTTCCCTATGGGACCAGATCATTCATTGAGGGGACTTTGTCTTCACTGCAGATAATTTCTTAGAAAAATTAGGTAGGCACAGTGGTACACGCCTGTAGTCTCAGCTACTTGGAAGGCTGAGGTGGGAGGACTGCTTGATCCCAGGAGTTTGAGTCTAGCCTTGGCAATATGGTAAAATCCAGTTTCTAAAAAAAATAAAAATAAAAATAAATTGATGTTCAGAGAGATGAGGTGAATTTTTAGAGGCCATTCAGCATTAAAGTGGCAGAGCCATGACTCAAACCCAGGACTTTAATTTCTATTTCAGTACTGTCTTTTCTATTATATTATCCCACCTTCTACTTCTGTTAGAGGAAACAAGATATATTATAAAGAGTTCCACTTTCTGGCTGAGTGTGGTGGCTCACACCTGTAATATTAAGCACTCTGGGAGGCTAAGGCAGAAGGATCATTAGAGGCCAGGGGGCCAAGACCAACCTGAGCAAAAGTGAGACCTTATCCTTACAAATAAAAGAAAAATTAGGCCGGGCGCGGTGGCTCACGCCTGTAATCCTAGCACTCTGGGAGGCCGAGGCGGGCGGATTGCTCAAGGTCAGGAGTTCGAAACCACCCTGAGCAAGAGCGAGACCCCGTCTCTACTATAAATAGAAAGAAATTAATTGGCCAACTAATATATATAGAAAGAATTAGCCGGGCATGGTGGCGCATGCCTGTAGTCCCAGCTACTCGGGAGGCTGAGGCAGGAGGATCGCTTGAGCCCAGGAGTTTGAGGTTGCTGTGAGCTAGGCTGACGCCACGGCACTCACTCTAGCCTGGGCAACAAAGCGAGACTCTGTCTCAAAAAAAAAAAAAGAAAAATTAGCCAAGTGTGGTGGCTCACATCTGTAGTCCCAACTACAGGAGGCTGAGGTAGGAGGATTGCTTGAGCCCTGGAGTTCAAGGTTGCAGTGAGCTGTGATGAAGCCATAGAGAGACAGAGTGAGATCACTCTGTCTCAAAAGAAAAAAAAAAGAGTTCCAGGTTTGAAATAAAGCCAATTGGCTCTGTCACTTAGTGGCTTTGTGACCTTGGGCACATTCCTAAGGTTCTCTATGCCTCAATTTATGGGCTAGGGGCTAGTATACCCTTTGTGCTTTTAACCAGAATACTGAAAATGGTGCAGAGAGAGGCCTGCAGAGTAGTTGTTGGGATTGAGAAAAGTTGTAGAGAGGAAAAAAAAATATATCTTACTTTCCTTTTTCAATGGCTCAGATAATAGTGGAATGTCCCCAGTGAGCAGGTGTGGCTGCCTCTTTGGCAGAGCTTATTCTGGTCTCTGTAGCTGTATCCTTACCCTCTCTCTTCTTT
Organism: Microcebus murinus; assembly: GCF_040939455.1. Classification (NCBI taxonomy): domain Eukaryota; kingdom Metazoa; phylum Chordata; class Mammalia; order Primates; family Cheirogaleidae; genus Microcebus; species Microcebus murinus. Next base: position 57,517,071 of record NC_134107.1, on the reverse strand, counting down.
CTATTATGCTCCAACTCATCCTTCAAGCCTTCTCCAGGATGATTTTCCAGCCTTTTCTCGGGCATGCTCAACTTTTTCCTCTTATTCTCCTCTAGGAACCCATAGCCCTTAGTGCCTGTTTTCTTTATAACAATTTGTTTCTCTGTCTTTTACTCTTTAAACTGGGAACTCCCTGATGACAGAGACAGCTCTGTTCATCTGTCATCTGCACATAGCTTAAGATCTAGCAAGGAGAGAGTACCAGGAGATATATGCTGGAAGTTATACAGAAGGAGGCTGGGCCTCTCCAGACTATAGGAGTTGGGGGATTTGGGAGAAGAATCTGGCCCAGCTTAGTTTTGGGGAGAATTGCTGCCTATGGAGTATCTGTGGATAGTTGAGGCAGCTAAAACATTTGTTGGGCTATAACTAGAAGGGAAGAAGGCCCAGGAGTAGTTCTGACAGGTTAAACAGACACCCCAGCACAGAAGGCTGTGTAAATGACAAAAGAAATTCCTAGCACGTATTTTGGCAGTGAGGAATGAATATCTATATCTGCCAGAATATTGTGGGCAGTAGAGAAGGTGGAGAGAATACATTGGGAGAAGAGATTCCAGAAGGTGATAATGATTGGAGGCTTATTTTCTCAATGCTAACTGGTACCCTGAAAATTTTCAGCATTATGCTTGACCCTGTTAACATGTCAGTATCTCATTTGTTCATACCTGCTTCCCCTATCTCAGGCCTGATGGTGTTAACAGTTGACCTCATTTTGTTAAACTCTGTTTGCAGCATTGAGGCTGGGAATTCTGTCATCTTTGTTTCCCTACGTCCCAACCAGCTGCCCTGGGTTATCTCTGTTCACTTAGCCAGCCACATCTGTACTCCTGGAACATCAATGGTCACTCTGCCCTGGCTGTGTTTACTGGGTGTGAGGTATATTCTGAGAACTAAGTTTGTGTGGAGGCTGTGCAATACTCTTCTTCTCCCTAGGAGCTGTTATTTGCCCTCTACATGCACTTTATATTATATCTCCCCCTCCCCTTTCCATCTAAAACCTCCCTTCAATCTTTTCCTCCTTTTCTTTGTACCTTTGCTGAGTATCTGCTCTGGTCAAAACCTGTGCTACCCTATGCTAAGTATAGAGCTACAGAGATATAAACAAGTCTTAAGCCCTGGCCCTGAGGAGCTCACAGAGTACCAGAAGATGACTGATGTGGAAGTTGGAAAACACACAAGCCAGTCCCTGAGATAGAAAGAGATAACCCATATTTACCTATCCAAAGAATGGGTTGATTAAGAAATCCTAGTTCAGAGGAGAAAGAATGGAGGGATCTCCACGGACGGTGGTAGGCTAAGAAGATGGTAGGAATTAAAGAATAGAAATGGGATTAGATGGGAAGAAGTGCATCAGGAGCAAGGCATAGATTAGACCCTTGATTTGCCTATTTTCTCCTCTTTTTCTACATAATGCTTCATAGATTCACTTAGGGGTATGTGGTACAGCCCAGGGCTTTACTGAAGGGACCTGACAATTCTTAAATCTACTGCTCTAGCTCCTTCCTTTTCTTTAGACTCCACTTCTACTTTTCTTTTGAGACAGTCTTGCTCTATTGCCTGGGATATGGTACAGTGGCATCATCATAGCTCACTGCAATCTCCAACTCCTGGGCTCAAGCGATCCTCCTGCCCTAGCTTCCCTGCTAGCTGGAACTACCATGACCGGCTAATTTTTCTGTTTTTTGTAGAGACAGGGTCTCGCTCTTGCTCAGGCTACTCTTGAACACCTAGCCTCAAGCAATCTTCCCCCCTCGGTCTACCAAAGTGCTAGGATTACAGGTATGAGCCACTGTGCCTGGCCCATCTACATTTTTAATTACCTCCTGGACATGTCCATCTGAATATTTCCAAGATGCTTCAAAGCCCTGTCATTTACACCCATGTATTTGATCTCTTTAGTTATTCTGTGATAATGCATTTTATAGCTAAGGAAGCTGAGGTCTAGATAGGGGAAGTGAATTTCATAACAGATTGGGGTAGAGGCAAGCATAGATCTCAGGCCTCCTAACACTTCAGTGTTGGATGCTTCTTTTGATGGCACAAGAATTTCTCTACATGAGGCCTTATATTTAACCTTAGGCTTAGCCATTTGGCCTTTGGGTCTTCACTATTCTGATGACAATGCTACTGTCAGCTTTCAGGATATTGTTTGGGGGGAAACTTAGGCCTTGAAACTCTTAGAGTCACATTCAAGCTAGATCAGGGCAATATAGACATCGTTATGGTGCGAGATGTTTGTAACAAAGCGGAAACAATACTTGCTGCATGCATGTGAAAGTTGTAGTAAGGAAGTATGGTATAGCAGAAAGACAATGCAGTCAGGCATATCTGGATTTTAATCCAGCCCTGTTACTTTTTATGAATTCTAGTAAGTCAGTATCCCTTACAGAGCCTCAGTTTTCCCGGTCTATAGAATGGGAATACTAATATCCTACCTTATAGAGTAGTGAGTATAAATTCGAGTATAGATGCCTGAAGTGCCTGATACATTTTATATTTTCTCTATCTCTCCCTTTCTTATATGGATTAAGGGGAAGGAGATATTATCACACTTGAGGTTTATCAGTAAAGAATCAATCTCCCAAATTTTTATTGAATGCCTTCTGTATGCTGGTAGAAGCTGTGCTGGGCACTGGCCTACAGTCAAGTAATGATCACTAGGAACTACAAAGAGTAAATCAGCCAAATCATTAGACTAATTTTCTTATCATCAAGCTTGGTAGCTCATGGATGTGACTGGCAGAATAACTGGACTCTAGCTCTATGCATTTGACAAGGCAGAGGCATGGATGGGTGTACATTCAAGCAGAATCAAAACTGGTTGAAGAAATCCCGTGGGTACTGAGAGGTGAAACAGTATTACCACAGAGGGAGGGGGTGACTGTTAGATCTTACCTTTAGCTCTGGCTATTCAGTATTTTTATTTATGACTTGGATGAGAATATGAAGTTGGGTAAAATAATAGAATGTGGTTCCAAATCAATATGGACAAGGTAGAATTAGGGACCAAATGAAATAGCTAGGCCCGATCCACATATATCCCATAAGTACTTTGAGTGTTGGAAATAATAAGAGGGAAGGTGCTCTTTGCATGGAATCTTATTTGAACAAGGGTACCTTTGACTTTTGGTAAGAATGTAAAGGGAATGTTGGAGTTGAGAAACCCCAGTAAACCAAGATTAAAAGTCTTTAACAAACAGGGGAGATAAAGAGTAACCCAGGCTCTGGTAGAGGGTATGGAGGAGGCAGATATGTTCCAGAAAGAAAGGCAACTTACTGTCCTATGGAAATATTTCCTCTTGGGACGAGAAGGACAGGAGTAGGAGGACTGGAATATGGCTAGAAGTGTACACCTGCCTGGAGGCTAGGGGATGGCCACTAGAGGACCCTCAATTTTTTCTCTTAGAGCCTAGAATAAACATGTACATGGCTACCACCCTATACCAAGTAACTCCCCTGCCCAGAGTGGATATAGGATATGCTACTCTGTCTTTGATCTAATACCATCTCTATGTCCTGCTGCTCAGCCTTTCAATGAGGAGCTATGATTGTGACCTGTTTTGTCAAACTGGGCCTCAACTTCATACAGTTTCTAGCAACTTGTGTCTTTTCCTGGTATCTAGACCCTCATTTAACTTAGTGGCTCTACCTGTGTTCTTTTGGATTTCCATCAGTCTCATGTCCTTACTAAGCCCAAGGATCCTGCCAGTCCCAACCCTTCCTTACCTGAGGGCAACATGCTATGCACAGAGAGTCAATAGTGCTGGTGTAACTCCCCTTTTGTCCTCTTTCCCTGACTCCCACATCTGGGGTTCCTCTGAGCCCCCAGCACAACTCAGACCGAGGCTGCAGTAGCAGTCCTTTCTTCTTTATGATGTCCCTTTCAAGTCTTTATGCTGTGGCATAGAGCCCAGATCTGGTATACCAGGAACAATATCAGGCTCCAGAAATGGAGTCTGTAAGACTTAGCACCCTGATTCACCATGCCCTCCCCTTTCTGGCAGTGACCCGTCATAATCACCTCAAGGACTTCATGCTGGTGGTGTCTATCGTTATTGGTGTGGGTGGCTGCTGGTTTGCCTATATCCAGAACCGTTACTCCAAGGAGCACATGAAGAAGATGATGAAGGACTTGGAGGGGTTACACCGAGCTGAGCAGAGCCTGCATGACCTTCAGGAAAGGTAAGGCCCCACCTGCTCTTGGGAGCCTCTTGTTTCCACCTGAGTGTGAACCACCTGGCCCCTAAGACTATGCTGACATAGCTGCCCAGGATGTGTCGCACTTCCAAAACTACTTTGGGAGCCTAGGTTCCTGCTATTCCAATTGTCCTGAACAGTTATTCCTCCTGTGGAGAAGTTTGTTTCTATCTTTTCTCCCTCTGAACTTCAGAGAGAGAAATGTGCTATGGATCTTGAACTTCCCATTACTTGTCATTTTACCCTACAACTTGCCTCTGGATTGCTTCTCTTAGTATATAAATCAATGTATACTGTTCTCTAAAGAAACCTCATAAGCATTTCTTCTTAGAGCCCATAGTTCTTTCTTGTATGGAGTTTAAATTTTGTAAGTACTGAACTATTGTATGACTTTGGGTAAATCTCTTTCCCTTCCAGTGAATTACCAATGTTTCCTCACTGGTAATATGAAGGGGCTGAACTGGGAGAACACTCAGCTCTCTTAGGAGAAGACTTCTAACTCTGATAGTCTGGGGTTCTGTTGAAATAAAAACGTGACTTAGAAACTATGGCAGAAGATTTATCTGTGAAAAGAGAGTGCCAGTCAGTCAATCTCTGTACTTCCTGACATCTAGGAACCAGGTCTGTGCTGGCTAGGGAGGTCCTGGGCATTAAGGTTGAGTATATGGGGTGGGGCCAGATCCCTGGGACCTTAAGATGCAAGTGGAGAAGTTTAGTAGTGTGCAGAAGGCAATAGAGTCAAAGCAGGTTTTTTGTTTGTTTGTTTTTTTTTTTGAGAAAGGAGGAGGCTTATTTAAAACTGTCTTTAGAAAATGATTCTGGCAACCTTGGGACTCTAGTTGGGAAGTTTTTGCAGGAATCCATGTAAAGAGAACTGAAGCCTGGTCTCTTCTGTTATTTTTTAATGCTAGGTACTATTTTCTTTGGAGGGAAAGGATTTCTTATGAGCCAGGTATTGTTAAGTACTTAAATGCATTATTGCTTTTAATCACCACAACCCTTTGAGGTAGGTCCTATTATTAGCCCTATATCATTCCAATTCTAGAGTTGAGGAAATGAAGGCTCAGGGAGGGTAAGTGCTTTGCTGAGGATCACATATCAGTAAGTAGTGAGCTGAGAATTTTGATACCTTCAGGGTGCTCTCTTTACTGAGGCAGCAGTTACCAGATTCCTTTCCATGGGCTGGGCTTCTAGGGGAAAAGTCGAATCTGGTTTCTAAGCTGATTTCTGGCTACACTGCTGGGCCCCTAGTTCTTGGGCCCTTTGCCAGTTAGGGGCTAAGTGCTGCTATCCCAGCAGTCCCCATACTTCATTTGTCTGAAAAACATGTACTGTTTCCATTCCAAAGGCAAAAGAATCTAAGCAGGAGACATTCCAAGTTTGGGGATAAAACTAAGCTCCTAGCCCTCCCTGTTCCCCAGGGCCTCCAAAGCTAAATGACCACTGAAGGGAGACAAAGACTAGTCCCCCACCCTAAACAGGCTCGCATGCATGCACACACATATTCACCTCTGACAGTGTCCAGAGTCCAGAGTCCACATGCTCCCTGTCCCTCACTTTAATAGACCTGCACTGCCAGCCACCTTAGGGTTTTATTTATAGAGTTCCTGATATTTTGTGTGAATAAATATAATGTTACACGTTTATACACATTCCAGTTAGGATTTTACTGGGTTTCAGGATAATTCTTTGAAGCAGGCAGGAATTTTGATTCCCATTTTGCTGTGAAGAAATAGGCTGAACTCTTGTTCATAGTTACACAACTGCTTAGAGCCAAGACTTGCAACCAGGCTGCCTAATTGTAATGCTAATTATTGTTGCCTTGGAGTGGGGCAGTGCTTGATTGTACATTTATTTGCTCATTTCTGCACCCAATAGTTATTGATTTCCAGCCCAACTAGACCTTATTGGAACCATGGCAGTGAGTCAGGCTTGGTTCTGCTTTAAAAGAGCCCCCTATTATAGGGAGAGGACAGACATATCATAGTGTTGGCTTTTCTGAAGAGGATGTTTTCAGAGAGGACAATATTTCAACGAAGAATTGAATCCCTATGGTGTAGTAATTTCATGAAGTTGGGCCAGGGGCCAGTACAGTAAAAGGAAGATACTCCGCAACCAAAGGAGGTGGGGGCAGGAAATGGCGCCTCTGATTTATTTTTAGCTATGCATGTAGCACCATCTGGTGTTCACTGGGAGGCGGTTCAACTCCCTTTTTCTCCAGGGGCAAAGCAGTCAGAAGACTGCAATTTGTCTGCAGAAAGCTTACAGCTTAACATTTCTTCTTTTTCTTCCTTGCTTGTTTCACCATGTCTTTTGAGGCCTCACCCACTGAGAACTCTGAAATTGAAGTGTTTTAGAGGTTGATTTTTGCTTCTATCTTTTCTGTTTCATCTACTTAATTAACTCAGTGGTAAGTGGTCTTCTCTTTTGGTACTTCTTGTTCTGTAGTTTATCCTTTTTTCTTTCTTTTCTTTTTTTCTTGAATGCATCTTTCAAATATCCTTTCTTTTCTACACATCATATCTAAGCCATATATCTTGACTCTTCATCATCATCCTTTTCCCCTTCTATCCTGGTCTCCTGGTAACTTGGTGATTTCTGCTAAGGTAGGAAGACCTGACAATAATAGCTAAGTGCTTTCTGTCTTCCAAAGGGATTTGCAAACTCTTAACTCTTTCTTCTGGGTCTAGTCTCAATTTCTCCTTCTCTGACTCCTTTTAGGCAGAGTTAATTACTCCATCCTTTGGGCTCACCCCAAACCATATATATCTCTTTATTATAGAACTCATTACAGTGTATACAGTTACCTGTTTATTTGTCTTGGGCTAGATCATGAGCTAGCTCCTTAGTGGCAGGGACAGCTTTCTGATTTATTTTTATATATTTAGGGCTTAACACAGGGCTTGGCATTTAGTACTCATTTGATAGAACTTGGTGAATGAGTGAGTGAATGAATGAATGGATTAATATAGATATATAGAGGAAAAAAGGGAGGAGGGAAGGAGGCTTGTTTAGATGGATGGAAGGATTTGTCAGTGAACAGAGGGAATGTGTGGGTAGGTGTGAGAGTAGATTTTCATTAGAATTGATACCCTTGAGATCCTTTCCACTAGGGAAGATACTTAGGAAAGGAACTCGACCTGGGGACAGCAGGGGACTCTACTGAGCCTTGTCCAGCCCCTTTGACATGAATTTCATTTTTTGTGCTTCTAATAGGTACTTGGGAGTTTAGGAGATCCAGCTCAATAGTTCCTTTCTCATCTTCCTTTGGCCTCCCCCTGCCTCCACCCCAGTCACATCTCAGCCATTAGGTTTTCCTGGATCTTTGTCTAGCTTGCAGGGTATTCTAAATTTATTATACCTTCCAGCTACCCTAATAAAAGGGGAATAATTATGGGATTTGAAGTCACACAGATTGGAATTCTAGTTTCAGTTCTTCAAGTTACTTCTCCTCTTTAAGCCTTCATATCCACATGTCCTAGGCTGATAATGATACTGGTATATTGTTATTTGTTAGGAGGACAAATGTGAAATACTGTGTAAACTAGTAGTTGTTATGATTTTACTATGTGAGCTACTTTAGAAGAGGGATTTAGATGCCTGAGAACCTGGCCTCACAGCTTGATTACTGGCAGCAAAATGATGGCCAATATAAGAATTAGGTAGTTTCTATTGGCCCTGAGCTAGGTCAGAGCCAGTCAGCAGAGTAGAGAGAATATATGCTGAGAGCTGGAGCTCTCATTTTCATCTTTGATGCCATGATTCATGGCATGTTGGCTGGCACTCCCTTGTCTGGCCTCCTCCAGCTCCCTGCATTGCCCCCTAGGCTGCACAAGGCCCAGGAGGAGCACCGCACGGTGGAGGTGGAGAAGGTCCATCTGGAGAAGAAGCTGCGTGATGAGATCAAACTTGCCAAGCAGGAAGCCCAGCGTCTGAGGGAGCTGCGGGAGGGTACTGAGAATGAGCGGAGCCGCCAAAAATATGCTGAGGAAGAGTTGGAGCAGGTAGGAGAATCTACAGATTTGTGGTCACCTTGAGGGGCGGGTAAAGGGCAGGGGCCCAGGGTCTGGCTGGAAAGTTTCATGTGCGAGGACTTTGAAATATGGCTCAAAGACTATCTTCCAGAGTCACTAGACTCTTACTCACAAGAGTAGTGGAAAAGTTGCAAAAAAATCCTGCCTTGGGACTTGTTTGCACTGGGAGGGTGGCCAACTCCCAGCAACTGTGATTTTAAAGAACGGTGGATAACAGATGATAAGTTATTTTGTTTCTTTTTTATTGAGGTATTTACATAAAGTATACAAATCCTAAGTATACAGTTGGCATGCTTTTACATGTGCATGTACCTGTGTAACCACCACCCAGATCATGATACAGAACTTTTTCAGTACCCCAGAAAGCTCACTGTTGCTCCTTACACTCCTGCGAGTATTTCATCTAAAAATTACCTGCTGTCACAACCTCTAAACCAGATTAGTTTTGCCTGATTTTGAGCTTCATATAAATGAAATTATATAATATATACTCTTTTGTGTTTTGTTTCTGTTCACTCAACATTATGTCTGTGAAAGTTCATCCGTGTTGTATGTAGTGATACTTGGTTTATTTCCATTGCTGAATAATAATCCATTGTATGAGGGTACTATAATTTCTTTATCCTTTCTTTTCTTGATAGACATTTGGGTTGTTTGCAGTTTTTTTGGCTTTTATGAATAACACTGCTATGAACTTTCTTGCGTATGTCTTTTGGTGGGAACAAGTACTCATTTCTGTCTTATATATAATGGAGCATTTATATATTTAGTTTTATTAGAAGCTGCCAGTTTTATAAAGTGTTTATACCAATCTATAGTGCCACTAGCAATATATGAGAATTCTAGTTGATCTATGACCTTGGTGTTTTTAGGCATTTTAATTTTGGACATTCTGGCAGGTATGTAGTGGTATCTCATGATTTTAATTTTCATTTCCCCAATAGTATTGAATACCTTTTCATAAATTTATTGGCCATTTGATGTGAAAATCTATTCTCATTTTAAAAATTGGGCTGTATGTTTTTTTCTTTTTGATTTGTAAGAGGTCTTTATATGTTCTCTGTATGTGAGTCTTTTGTCAATATATATTCATGTATATTGCAAATATTTTCTCTCAGCCTGTGGCCTGCTTTTTTACTCTTAATATTGTCTTTTGATAAACAGAAGTTCTTGATTTTAATGAAGACTTAATGATTTAGTTATTTTAAAAAATATGGTCAGTGCTTTTTGTTTCCTGTTTAATATCTCTACCCCCAAGATATTTTTCTAAATTTTCTTCTAGAACCTTTATTGCTTGACTTTTCACATTTAGGGATATGGTTTACTTAAAATTAATTTTTTTATGTGATATGAGGTATGTGGTCAAGGATCTTGTTTTCCCATGTAAGGTGATTATTCAAGAATCTTTGTTCTATGTTCTATTTGTCTATCCTTGCACAGCATTGTCTTATTATAGGCCCAATTATTTGGTAGTGTCATCAAGTTCTCCATCTTTTTTCTTCTGCAAGATGGCCTTGGCTATTTGAGAATCTTTGCATTTCCATATTAACTTATCAATCAGAGACTCCTTCCTTCCAAAAAAAAAACACTGGAATTTTTCTTGTGTTTGCATTAAATTTATAGATCAATCTGGGAAACATTGACATTTTAACCAACTAATTCTTCTAATCCATGAGCATATTTATTTATCCTGTCACCTATTTAGATTGTTTAAAATTTCAGCAATGTTTTGTATTTTTTAGTGTAGAAGATTTGTACTTTTTTTTTTCTTTTTTTGAGACAAGAGTCTTATTCTGTCGCCCCAGCTAAAGTACAGTGATGTCATCGTAGCTCACTGCAACCTCAAACTCCTGGGCTCTAGTGATCCTTCTGCCTCAGCCTCCTGAGTAGTTGGGACTACAGGTGCACACCACCACACCTGCTAAATTTTTAAAAATTTTTTCTAGAGACAGGGTTTCGCTCTTGTTCAGGCTGGTCTCGAATTCCTGACCTCAAGTGATCCTCCTGCCTTGGCCTCCCAGAGTACTAGGACTACAGGTATTAGCTACTGTGCCTGCCCTCCTTTTTTAGACTTTAATTTGTTCTTATTTTTCTAGCTTTTTTTTTTTGAGACTAAGTCTTGCTCTGTTGTCCGGGCTAGAGTGCTGTGGTGTCAGCCTAGCTCACGGCAACTTCGAACTCCTGGGCTCAAGCAATCCTTTTGTCTCAGCTTCCTATGCCCAGCTAATTTTTTCTATATATATTTTTAGTTGTCCAGCTAATTTCTTTCTATTTTTAGTAGAGATGGGGTCTTGCTCTTGCTCAGGCTGGCCTCGAACTCCTGACCTCAAGTGATCCTCCCACCTCTGCCTTCCACAGTGCTAGGATTACAGGCATGAGCCACTGCACCCAGCCATTATTTTTCTAGCTTTTTGAGGCAGAAGATTAGATCATTGACTTTAAATCTTTAATATTCTCCAATATCTGCATTTAGAGTTATAAATTTCTATCTCAGCCCTGCTTTATCTACATTTAGTAAGTTTTAATATTTCATATTTTCATTATCATTCAGTTCAAAAGATTTTCTAATTTCTGTTGTGTTTTCTTTTTTGGCCCATGATTATCTAGAAGTATGTTGCTTGTATTTTCAAGCACTTGAGGACTTTTCTAGTTATCTTTCTATTCATTTCTAGTTTAATTTCACTATGGTCAGAGAACATACGCTATATGGTTTCAGTCCTTTGAAACTTATTGAAACTTGGTTTGTCTAAAAAGACTAAACAATTCAGTTCAAATGCAAAGTTTGTCAGACTGGATAAAAACAAAACCCAATTTATATGCCCTGTTTAAAAGAGACACATTTTAAATATAAGGACACAAAACAGGTTAAAAGTAAAAGGATGAGAAAAGACGTATAATACAAACTCTAAGCAAAACAAAGCAGGATTAACTATATATTAATATCAGACAAAGTATACTTTAGGTCACAAAGTATTACTAGAGCCAAAAATGGATATTTCATAATGATAAATGGGTGAATTCAGTAGTAATCTATAATAACCCTTAACTTGGATATACCTAATTATATAGTTAAAAAATATATAAAGCAAAAGTTGAATATACTAAAAGGATAATAGACAAATTTGTAATCAAAGTTAGAGATTTTAATACACATTTCTCAATATTCAGCCAAAAATATAAGTAAGGATGTAAAAAATTTTAAAACATTATTAATAAATTTGACTTCATCGACATATATAGAGCATTTACTAAAAACTGCAGAATACATTCTTTTTAGCATTTACATATCTCAATTATAGAACACTCATTTTACTCTTTTATAGATTCTGGTCCCCTATCCAATTTTTCCATCTTTTTATCTGTTGTGTCTATCTTCTTTTATATTTTCTTTAACATATCAATCATAATTATTTTAAAGTCCCTGTGGTAACACTTAAATCTAGACCATTTATTGGACTGCTTCTCTTTTTCCTTTTGTTATTAGTTACATTTTCCTGCCTATTAAGTGTACTAATTTATTTAATGCTGGACACTGTGTATAAAATAATAGAGGTTCCAGATAATTTTATCTTCCATCAGAGATGAGATTCCCCCTTTCTTGTGTGAGGTATGTAGGTTGAGGTGCCAATCACCTCAAGCCAATCAGATTGACCTGCATCGGGACTGGGTTGTAGTTTTAGTAAGACTTGGTATAGCCCTTACAGTTTCTCTGGTATGTCCCTCCTCGCCATTTTAATTGAGAGCTGGTGGATTTCTTTCTCCCTGAAAGACTATGAGAGATTGAGTCCTGCCATATCCTAGGCTGTTTTCTCTGTGCCCAAGTGCAGTCCTTCTGCATGGGCCAAGCCTTTTCAGCTCTCATTTAGAATCATCAGTGCCTCCAGGGAAGAAAATGACTGGCAAATGTCAACTTACCTTAGAAAGGCTTTTCCTTTTCTGGATTTTCAGTCTGTCTAGTCCAGTAGTTTTCAAACTTTTTGGTCTCAGGACCTGTTTCATCTAAAAACTTTAGGACCTCAAAAGAACACTTTTTTTTTTTTTTTTTTAAGAGGGCTTTGTCCTGTTGCCTAGGCTGGAGTGCAGTGATGTGATCATAACTCACTGTAACCTTGACCTCATGGGTTCAAGGGTCCTCCTGCCTCAACCTGATGAGTAACTGGAACTACAGGTGTGTACCACCTTGCCTAGCATTTAAAAAATTTTTTTTTTGTAGAGATGGGGTCTCATTACATTGTCCAGATTGGTCTTGACCTCTTGGCCTTAAGTGATTCTCCCTCCTCAGCCTCCTAAACTGCTAGGATCACAGGCATGAGCCACCGTATCTGGCCTCAAAGAACATTTTTATGGAGGCAATATTATTGATATTTATCCTATCTGAAATTAAAACTGAGAAAATGTAAAAATATTAATTCATTTAAAATAACTATATTAAACCCCTTATATGTTAATACAAATAACATATTTTATGAAAAGTGACAAAATTTTCCAAAATAAAAACAATTTAATGAAAAGCATGACTTTTTACAGTTTTGCAAATCTTTTAAATGTCTGTCTTAACAGATTGCTAGATTCTTATATTAGCGTCTATTTCAATATGTTATGATTTCACGCATCATGTAACCTCTGGAGAACTCCACAGTTCAGTTTTAAGAGGACGGAAATAAAAAAAGGTAGATAATGTTTTTTTGTTTGTTTGTTTGTTTTTTTGAGACAGCGTCTCACTTTGTTGCCCAGGCTAGAGTGAGTGCCGTGGCATCAGCCTAGCTCACAGCAACCTCAAACTCCTGGGCTCAAGCAATTCTGCTGCCTCAGCCTCCCGAGTAACTGGGACTACAGGCATGCACCACCATGCCCGGCTCATTTTTTCTATATATATTAGTTGGCCAATTAATTTCTTTCTATTTATAGTAGAGGAGGGTCTCGCTCTTGCTCAGGCTGGTTTTGAACTCCTGACCTTGAGCAATCTGCCCGCCTCGGCCTCCCAGAGTGCTAGGATTATAGGCGTGAGCCACCGCGCCCAGCCTAGATAATGTTTTAGTATTATTATGAAAATAGTGTTGATCTCATGGATTCTCTGAAAGGTCTGGGGGGGTCCTTGGATCACACTTAGAGAACTGCTGACCTACTCCTAATTGCTTCTGCAGCTCTCTGATATCTTTGAAAACATAATTTTCATACTTTATGCAGCTTTTTCCAGATACTGTGCTGGATCAGAATTGTTCTTCTGCCCTGACCTAGTGCAGCCTACTGAGAAGTAGAAGTCAGGTGATTACACTTTAAAACATATAGGTCATTGTTTATTATCTTTGGCTGCATATTAGAATGACCTTGAGAGCTTTTAGAAACTTTTTTTTGAGGCAGTGTCTTGCTCTGTTGCCCGGGCTAGAGTGCAGTAGCATCATCATTGCTCACTGTAACCTCAAACTCCTGGGCTCAAGCAATCCTCCTGCCTCAGCCTCCTGAGTAGCTGGGACTACACTTATGTGCTACTATACCCAGTGAAATTTTCTGTTTTTTGTAGAGACAGGGTCTCACTGTTTCTTAGGCTAGTCTTGAACTCCTTGGCCTTAAGCAATTCTCCCACCGCAGCCTCCCAAAGTGCTAGGATTACAGACATGAGCCATGTACCTGGCCTAAAAACTTTTATTTTTAAATTTTGTGCAGCTGGTGTCTTGCTATATTGCCCAGGCTGGTCTTGAACCTGGCCTCAAGCAATCCTCCTGACTTGGTCCCTCAGAGTGCTAGGATTACAGGCATGAGACACCATGCTCAGCCTTTAAAAACTTTTAATGCCCAGGCCAATACCTCAAATCATTGAAGTCAGAATTTCTGGGTTAGAGTCCAGTATCAGTATTTTTTTTTTTAATTTTTATTTTTTTCACTTCCATGGGATTCTTGCCATAGATATCAGTATTTTTAAAGTTCTTTTATATGATTACAATATGTCACAAGGTTGAGAACCACAACAATAGAATAAAAGAATAGGACTAGTGAACTCTGACTTGCCCATCTGTTGTCTTCTTCTCCTTCAGGCATTTATTTCTTGTGTGTGGCAAGATGTGTCTGTCTGTCCCCCAAGATCTCCCTCATTTCCTGTTTTGTGATTATTTCTCTCATTAAATAAACAGTTTTTGAGCCTGGTAGGCCAACCCCTTTGTATGCCTCCCTGACTACCACACTTCTCTCTATTTACTCTCTTTTTTCTCTTCTTCATCCATTCTTCCCTTCTTACTGTATCCTGTTCCTTTTTTTTAAAATTTAAATTAATTAATTTATTTTTGTTTTGTTTTATTATTCCCTTTTTTCATATTCTAAATGTATCTTGTTCCTTTAACTGCTTTTAATGTAGAACTTGATTGTAAGTTTTCAGACTTGGTATATGGGTCTCTAAGGTATCTGTTCTTCATTTAAAATCTGTAAAACCAGGAATGGCCATTGTATAGTTTCTTTTTCAAGGAGCATAAACCAAGTGAAGATTGGCACTCTCAAAAGAATAAAGGTGTTCTGTCCTTAGCTAAGGCCTTCCTAATCTGTCTAATCTTCCTCAGGCTTGCTATAGGATACTCGTTTCTAAGCTAAAGTGGGAGATAATGAGACTGTTCTCAATCCTTGTTCTCTGGGATTCTGACCAGCTGAAGGTCACTGTCCAGGTGGAGGAGTGGAGGATCACTTATGCTGATATCCTCGGTGGGCTAGCAAAGAATCTAGTGTATATAATGTCTGTATATACTTTCAGGTCTTCTACACTTTAATGCTTTGTGACTGTCTACTTCATTGTTTACTCTGTACATAGAGGTCAGTGAGATTTCTGCTTTTACATTGGTCCTTTCATGTGTTGGCCTCTGTTGGCTGTGCCCATGTTAGGTGTGGCATACTCATTGTTTTCCTACATTGTAGAGAGTACTTTTCAAAGCCTACCTGCCCTACTTACAGTGAGAATCATAGACACAGTCTGGGCTAGAGAAGACTTTGGAGAGCATTCAGGGCAATGCCCTTCTGGAGCAGCAATAATATTTCAGGTCTCTCTGGTAGGTGCTCTTCACATACCTCCCGTGATAGGGAAGTCACTTTCTCCTGAGATATCACTCCTTCACTGATAGTTTGGTTTTGCATAGGAGAAATTTCTTTTTCACACTGAATTAAGATCTGCTTTAGGAAGCACAGGGTCACATAGCCAGTTGAGTGATAGACCAGGAACCAGAACCAGATTTCCGAATTCCCAATTCTTTTTTTTTTTTGTGACATTGTGATGTCTTGACGTATAAGCACAGACCCAGGTGGTCAGTAAGAGAATGATTCACTAGCTGACCTGTTCCTGAAGAGATCAGGAAGATTGCTGAGACTGGCTGTATTACCAGGAGAGTCAGCTGATGTAATGGAAAAGAATGCCTTTAGTCTGGGAGCAAAAAAAGTCTCCATTTGATAGGTCACTACTGATGATAGGAGAGGAAAAAAAAGAATGGAAAATAATTAAATTAATAAATTAAAAAAAAAAGAAGTGGAAAAAAAAGGAAAATCTCCATTTGAGTTCTGATAGATGCTATTGACTGTGTGACCTTGAGTAGGCTAATTTCCTTCTCTGAGCTTGCTTCCTAGTATAAAAATACAGATGATAATTCTTACTCTTTCTCCCTTCTGGGAGAGTTGTAAAGCAGATAAGAACTCTGAATTCTGCAACCTCATACAGAAGTGTTGGAGAGGGTCCCAGTAGCTGTCAATGGACTCACATCCTCTTGGCTGCGCAGGTGCGGGAGGCCTTGAGGAAAGCAGAGAAGGAGCTGGAATCACACAGCTCATGGTATGCTCCAGAGGCCCTTCAGAAGTGGCTGCAGCTGACGCATGAGGTGGAGGTGCAGTACTACAACATCAAGAAGCAAAATGCTGAGAAGCAGCTGCTGGTGGCCAAGGAGGGGGTGAGATCTGCCCTCCTCCTGCCCTCTTCTCTCCTTTTTACCCTCCTCCCTTTTATCTGCCCTTCTTCCTCTCCTCTCCCTGTCCTTCCCACTGGGTGAAGATACATCCTGGTGGTGAGTTCTGTTTCTTTTCCTAACATGCAACTCCTGATAATATCATCAAGCTTCTGGAGGAGGGAATGAGGGTGTGGGGGTACTCCTACCTGTCTTCTGGGAAAGATGAAGCAAGTGGAGGCAGGTAGAGGGAAAGCTTGGCCAGCTCAGGCTGCCATGGAGACAGAGGTCCTGCTGGGGCTAGGGTGCTATCAGTGGCCCCTTTGCTTCTTCCCTCATTTCTGCTATTTTCTCCCCCTCCCTTTTTTCCTTCCCTTGCCCACCTTTTCCCTTTTCCTCTTCTTCCTTTTCTTGTGCAGCCTAAATTGTGCTAGGAGGGGGACCTAGCCACAGGAAGGCCTTTCTCATTTCTTCCAACCTCTGTTTCCTGCTCTCTATAAGCTGAGGGTTTCATCTTTGCAGGCTGAGAAGATAAAAAAGAAGAGAAACACACTCTTTGGCACCTTTCACGTGGCCCACAGCTCTTCCCTGGATGATGTAGATCACAAAATCCTAACGGCTAAGTAAGTAGTGCCAGTTATCCACTCTAGCAACGTCCAGGCCATCCTCAGAATTTGAGGGTGTACAGGGCCTCCAGCTCCAATTCCATTTCTTCACTGGTGGAGGGACAGCTCTGTTCTCCTGCCCCAGCCTTGATCCAGTTCCTACCCTGCTCTTAAGTTTATGAGTTTATTGTGTTTTTTATTTACAAATATCCCCCCAACTTTTTCCTCTAAGAAGAGGCCTCATTCTTTTTGGGCTTACAGCCAGTCCATGCCTGCAATTCTCTTTCTTCTGTCTTCAGGCAAGCACTGAGTGAGGTGACAGCAGCACTGCGGGAGCGCCTGCACCGCTGGCAACAGATCGAGATCCTCTGTGGGTTCCAGATTGTCAATAATCCTGGCATCCACTCACTGGTGGCTGCCCTCAACATAGACCCCAGCTGGATGGGCAGTACACGCCCCAACCCGGCCCACTTCATCATGACTGACGACGTGGATGACATGGATGAGGAGATTGTGTCTCCCTTGTCCATGCAGTGTAGGTGACCTCTTTGGTGGGGATGAGGGAAGGAACCTTTGATGCACGGGTTGAGAAGTCTGTGGCCTTTGTTGTGCTTAAACAGGAGATATGGCAGATATCTGAAGATAGTTTAACTTGTGACCTTGGTCAATAAAGCACAATTTGTATTAGGATATTTCTTTATAGTTGTCCTTTAGTAGTTTTGCCTTGTCATATGCTCTGTGTGCCCGTCTAGGTCTATTGTGTTAAATGTTTCCCTTTACTTTGTTTTTCTCTTTATTCTCCCTTTCCCTTCCATCTACCTTTATAAAAAATAATCTCCTTTAGTGATTCACAATGTAAAAATGGCATTAATTTTGATTATTTATTGAACCTACTAATTTTCATTTTGTATTCCTCATTCTTAATTGCTAAAGTAGATGAATAGAATGATGTTTCTCTTTGTGTTTCTATGTGAGACCCCATGAAGCAATAGTCCCATAAAAAGATATAGTTCTAAATCCTCCAACCTGGAAAGGCATTCTTGCCCAGGAGGGATCTCCTGCACAAGCATGTCTGGCTTCCCACCTGAATTCTCGGACCTCCCCACCCTGTGTCTTGGGTCTCCCTTCTCCCTTCTCTCCCCTGCAAGTGACAAGAGTTGAGTAGAGCAGAGCTGAAAGAGATAATATTCTGTGGGAATTTTTCAGTGAATGAAGGGGCTTTTCCCTTACTGGCCCACAGCTAAATTTTTCTTTGCATCAGAGGCTATTTTAGGTAAATAGGCCTTATGGTAAAGCTACTGTCCTGGGCCCATACCCCACCAGTACAGGGGAGTTGGCAGAAGGCTGGGGCTGGGTTAGAGGCTCATTTTTGGATGGCTAGATTCTTTAATAAACCTGGATTCCCACTCTAGACAGAGTTTATTTGTAAACTTTGTCAGTAGTACTTTGCCCCTGGCTAAGCTTCTTTTTCCCCCTGATCTGATATCTTGTTAGAACTTTAAAGGCCTAACCGGGTTAGGATCACTGACAGGCCGAGCTTGATACTGACTTACTGATCTAAAGATTCCTATGTTCTCCAGACCGTGGGGGGGGGGGGGTTCATTAGCTCTGAGCTACCCACCCCCTGCTCCCAGCCCTTCCCATATCATATTGTTGATGGTCAGGCTTCTCCGTAAATCAGATTTTCTTCTCCTTTTGGCCTGGCTGTTGACCCTAGATGCTGCCTGGCTGATGGGGCGTAGGTTCAGTGACCGCTCTCTCTGCTCAACATCCGCCGGCTCGGATGATCAGTCCCTCTGGAAATACCCTGGTTTGAGGAGCCCCTTTGGGGCTTTTGTTTTTCTGACTTTTGGGACTAAACCAGCACTCCTACCCCATGGGCACCTTCTCCTGCCTGCCTCATGCCCCTGCCTGCTCCTTCTATCCCTGAGCACTGTCCCTACTAACTACAGGGAAGGGTTTGGGGGTGAGAAGAATCAGCCTGCTCAGCCCAGGGCTGGAGAGAGAACACCCATGGTGATGGAAGGCTTAGGCTTCTCCTTTAAGCCCAGCTACACATGTCCTGGTCACCCTTATTCCAGCTAGGCTAGGTGGGAAAGAGGGAAGGAAGGATCACCCCTCTCTTTTCTCTTTTTCATGTTTCTCCCTTTTCCTACCAGTTTTCCCCTTCTTTTTCCCTCTTCCTCTCCCTATTTCAGGCTTCCTTTTCCTCTTCAGCCTCCCTTTCATTCCTTGAACACCACCAAGTGGTGAAGAAGCTGAAGAAGCCCTGCCTCCCTAACTCTCCATCACTGTGGAACTGTGCTTTCTCCCTGGAGGCCCCTCCAGAGCCGCTGCCACCCGTGTAATCTACTCTTTTCTCCCATCTTTAGGGAGAGAGCAGGGCAGCCCATCTATCAGCGTAGAGGAGAAAAAACAAAGGCCTTCATTCCCTTTCAGTTGGAGCTGGGAGTTACCCCAAGGAGGATGCACTAGCACATTCCCAAGTTACATGGCGCCCATGTACCCATTGACTGGGAATGGTGGCCATCAATTTCCAAGCAGTGACTCAAGAGCTGATTCTTTGTTGTTTACTTGCTTAGTAGAGGAAATCTGGAAAGTAA
This sequence comes from Microcebus murinus, assembly GCF_040939455.1. Lineage (NCBI taxonomy): Eukaryota > Metazoa > Chordata > Mammalia > Primates > Cheirogaleidae > Microcebus > Microcebus murinus. The sequence goes on along the minus strand of NC_134107.1, from coordinate 57,497,686 downwards.
AAAAGAGTAAATATTAGCATTAAAGAAGGTTAGTTCCACCATATTTGAGCACCTTCTCGTTCAGTCTTTTGTCTATGAAATTTTTTTTATGTAGTTAAGATATTGATAACTACTACCATTTGTTCAGTGCCATGAATTGTGTCAGGTACATTAAAGACATTATCTTGAAGTCTCAGAACAATCCTGCAGTATTTTATAAATTAGGAATTAAAATACAGAAAAGTTGCTCAAGGTCACAGCTATAAGCTACAAGTCCTAGTTTCAGATTCTAGTGTTTTGTATTGTAAAGCTCAAGGCTATTACATATATTAATAATTTTGTGGTCTACTTTGAGCATTTTTTTTTTTTTTTTTTTATCCCAGAGAACCAAACAGAATCTTTCTTTTTTTTTGAGATAGTCTTTCTTTGTTGCCCTGGGTAGAGTGCAGTGGTATCATCGTAGCTCGCTCCAACCTCCAACTCTTGGACTCAGGCAATCCTCTTGCCTCAGCCTCCAGAGTAACTGGGATTACAGGTGCATGCCATGATGCCCAGCTAATTTTTCTATTTTTAGTAGAGACGGGGACTCTTGCTCAGGCTGGTCTCGAACTCCTGAGCTCAAGCAATCCTCTGACCTTGGCCTCCCAGAGTGCTACGATTATAGGCATGAGCCACCATACCCAGCCCACCCTGAGCATTTCATAGGCATTTTTTTATGTTCTTAAAGTCTTTTTATAAGCATTTCTAATAGCTCTACAGTCTCCCAGAAACTGGCTGTATTATCATTTTCCCATTGTTCTACCTTTATGTTTACTTTATTCAATTATTAATAAAAAGTAAACTGTTTACTTTTCATACAGTTATTAATAATGATGAACATATTTGTGTATAAGTTCTTGTCTGAGTTGTGAATTAATTCTTGAGCTTGGCTCTACAAAAAGGCTGTTTCTTAGTGCTCCCCTGGACCTTGTCCCAAGCCCCTGTCCTACCGTGCCCTGCCTGTGTCCACCCACTAACTGCCTTGCCACCTCCCTTTATAGCAACATTGGCCTTAGGTCTCCTTCCATTGGAATTGCCACTAAAATTGACCCAGGCATCTCATCCTCAATTTCCCTTCCTTTCAGGACCCTTGGTGGGAGGTTTCTGGGAGGAGGTGCCCATTCTCCAGATTGGGCATCAAGGGCCCAGAGTGGTCTCCAGCAGGCATTTTCCATTGGCGTCCGTTTGCCTGCCAGCCAAAGTGGGATGGCCTTTCTCACATTTTCTTCATTCTCCTTGCAGCCCCTAGCCTGCAGAGCAGTGTCCGCCAGCGCCTTACGGAGCCACAGCATGGCCTGGGATCTCAGAGGTTGGTAGAGGGAGAGGCTGGCCACTTCTTGACAAGCCGGGTGTCTCTGCGGCGAATGCGCAGCCTTTCATCTGGACAGTCTTTCAGTTCTGAAGGCTACGGGACCAGCCCTCCATCTGCCTCTGCTTCTTCTTCCTCCTCCTCTTCCTCCTCCACCACCACCACCACCACCACCCATGTCCACCCTGTTTATCACCACCACAGCACTTCCTATTTCCTCCAGATGGAGCCCAACACTGACCCACCCCCTTCTGACAGCACCACAGTGATGCCTGGGCATTCAGAGAGCTTGGGGTATCAGCTGTCTCTCTCTTATCTTTCTTTCTCCCCTTCCTTCCCTTTTGCTTTTACCTTGTTCTCTGCCTGCTGGCTGCTGCTTGGGGTGTGTGTACGGTGGGGAATCTTCTCATCTTGTCCTTTCCCAGCTTTGGGATTCCTTTTTAAGGTCAGCCTGTGTCTCCACATCTTTCTTCCCTTCTATGTTTGGGGTTTGCTGACTCTTAAAATGAGTAACAACCCTCTTCCCTCATGATCCTATAGCACTTTTGCCTAAACTATGCTTTTCCACATTTGTTATCTCAGTGGGGCCCCCACTTCCTTACTCCATCAACAAACATTTATTGATGTCTACTCTGTGCCAGACTGCTGGGCATGTGGATTCACAGATGAAAAGATACAATCTCAGTCATCAAGAACTGCAGTCTAGTCTGGGAGAGATACATAAATAATCATGGAACAATTTGTAAAGTGCTATGGGGTGTTGTGGAAGGAGTGACTAACAATGTGTACCTGGATGGAATGCTTCACAAAAGAGACGATACTTGTGCTAACATCCTGTGTGAAGGGAAAGGAAAATGGGTATTCTAAGCAGAGGAAACATTAGGTGCAGAAGCATGGAAGTTCAAGAGAATATGATATATTTGTGATTAGAGCATTGGATATGTGTTGGTGGGAAGGAGAAGCAGATGAGGCTAGAATGATGAAGGGCTCTGAAAGGTGAAGGGTTTTAGCTTTTATCCTTTAGGAGACGGAGAACTGCAAAAGCGTTTGTAAAACAAAGTGAATTGGTCTGATTTGCATTTTAGAAATAATATTTTAGTGGTCTATATGAAGGAAGGGGAAGACTACAGCAATTTGGAAGTTATTGCTGTGGACCACTGGAGGAGGTAATGAGGTCTTGGGATAAAAGGAGATGATTAATTTGGTAACTGGCTGTGAGGGTGAAGGAAAGGGAGGAATCTAGTATGACACACAGGTTTCTAGCTTGAGTGACTGAATGGATATAGTATCCTTCAAGGAATTAGGGAACAGAAGAGGGGACACAGGTTTGGGAGTTTGGGACAAGAAAAGTTTATAGATGGGTCAGGTATTAAAGTACTCATTTTCAGAGTAGGAAGTTAAGGTTCTGAAAGGTTAAGTAATTTCCTCCAGGTCCCACAGCTAATTAGAAGCAGAGCACAAACTAGAACTTGGCTTTTCATTCCAGGACACTCTGTTGGATATTTTTGTCCTTCCAGTGGTCTCAATAAGTGTACTGGAAAAGAACTGGTGAAGGCTTTCTCCCACAGCCTGATCTGGCAGCTGTAGGGACTAATACCCAAGACAATAAGCTTGGGTCAGAGGCAGTAGCCATTACCTTGCCTGGAACAAGCTTAGGGGACCCTCAGATAGTCCTTCCCTTCTGGAAGTACTCATCTCTGAAGTGGTGGCCATGGCCCAGACCTGGTCTTGGCTGTAGCCTGCTTACTCTGTTGCTTCCTTTTGGTTCTACTTCATTTTGGATACCCATTTCTCTAGCCCTGCTCTTTAAGCCTTTGGATAGTTATCCTTGAGGGCTTTTCCTGTCTCTTCCACAAAGGGACTGCCCTTCCTAGGATTAATCAGCAGAGCTGCTCATCTTCACTCTCATTTTCATTTTCATCCAAAAGTTTAGGAAGGGAGATTGTCTTTTCCAATGCAGATGGAAAGGAGTGAATTGGGTTGGGAAAATAGGGGATGCTGTGAATCTCCTGTTCCAAGGCCTAAGCTGAGGGCTGTGGGAAGGAAGGGTGGGAGGTACCTGCATCCACCTAGCCTGTTCACTACTTAATTTTCTTTTGCACCATGCACCAGAGGATCGTCTCTAAAGGCAAACAGGCTCTCTAGTAAGGTCAGTAGCTTGGTGGGAGTCTAAGGCAGCCCAGCCTTTGGGGAGGGACCCATGGCCTGATTGGTCTCAATGATTTGGGAAGGGAAGTTGAGCCTGCCTCTGAGGACCTTTTCCTTCCTATATCTCCCCTGGTTTGCTCTCAGGTAATTATCTTTCTTTGACAGTCTCAGCTTTTAGTTGATGAGGGAGGCATAGAAGGATGGTAATCAAGACCAGATGGATCTTGGGCCAGGAGAAGTGAGGCTAGGAGGACCCCAACCTCTTGACTTCTCTTCCTTGGTGTTAGAAAGGTAGGCTCCTAGATCCTCATCTCCTCAGCTGAGAGGGTCCCTTTTATCCGTGTGGTTGCACCTTTCTCAGTTTATATGTGTGTGGAGAAGGTAGAATATGGAGAGGATCATCTTGGGGCTTAGAGAAACCAGGACATGTTTAGATAGACGTAAAGACAGTGTCAGATATATAAAACCAAATATGAGACCAAATATCTATACACACTAGAGTATGTAGCTGAAACAGTATTTATAGAATGGAAGCTAGAGCTAGACTTGTTCTCTGCTTTCCCCAGTCCAGGAAGGTACTGGCCCATAGGGTGGCTGCTTAGTTGTTTCCTATGGAGAACTGAACCTATGAGTAACTATGAGCTTTTGCCTATTTCAGCAGCCTGGTGCCCTTTCTAATTTCTGGACCTCAGCCTTTTTTCTAGGTCCTGTAGTGCTTTCCATTCTCACTCATGGCACTTCCTGATTGACATTTAAATATTTCCCTTAGCCCTTTCCTCTGCCTTCACGGTGGGTTCTCAGGCCTCTGAGAAAGCAGAGGGAGGGTTCAGGACTAGCAGGGGACCCCATATCTACCTTTTTGTTTGTAGAGGCAGGAGGAGTATCATCCGGAATTGGTTCTTGGTCTACATAGGGATAGCCAGCCCCTTCCTTAAAGAGTCTCAGGTTCCTGGACTAGCCTGTGTGTGTGCATGTTCAGTGTGCGGTGGCATGTCTCCTTAACTCAGCCTTGCAAAGAAGCCTCTTGTGACTGGCTCCCAAATGGGCCTTCCAGCTTGGCTGGCCTCATCATCTTCATTCCCACAATACTTTCTACATTTCCAAGTGCTTTGCCAACATATTTGATCCTCCAGTCTTGTAAGATCACTGAATTGGTATTATCTTCATTGGGCCAAAATTAAGGACCAGCAAGGTTAGATGACTTGTCCAAGATCACACAGAAGAATACAGAGCTCTTCTGAACCAGTACTCCTTCAAGGCCAGCATGCTGTCTTCCCTTTGCCTCCCTACACAGGGACAGCTCTCCCTGTCATCAGAGCTCTGAAAGAAACCCCGCCCTTCCTGCTGTCACCACAGACTATGGTTTGAACTCTGCAGTACTTGTCTGTGACCTCGTTTGAATCCTGTGAGAGGGTTAGAAGAGGCAGCATCCTGGTCTTTTGGGTGGGTGAGGGATTGTTTGCAAGGCTGTTGTAACTTCACCTCCCCAGCCTGGGTCAGGTCCACTGACTGCATGTGCCCTGTTCCCTTGGGGCCTGGCCCAGACTGGATGTATCTCAGGGTGTAAGTGGGAGAGGAAGGCATGGAAAATGGTGACTCAGAACAGTATGTAGGTTCTGTATTAGCTTAGGGTTGAGTCCTAAGAAATCTAGCCAGCTATGGGAAAGCATAGATTTTACTGTGGAAGATGCCTGTGGAATTTAAACCTATCGTTGTACCAATTCAGAGCCTGAGTATTTAGCAGTGGTGGGGCCCAGGCATTGGAAAGCCCTTTGACAGACATATGATGGTATGATGACATGTTTTTGTTTCTTGTCTGTCTCTTCTCTCCCCATCACTTTTCCCCTTCTTTCTTCTTTATCCCCTTGTCTTTCTTATTTCTACTGGCTTTTCCTTTTGCTTTTCTTCCTCTACAATTCTACTCTCCTCTCCCTGTCTCTTCTTCAATCTATCCCCAATTCCTATTCCTGCCTCCTCTTTTATCCTGTGCTTATGGCCTACTCAACTTCCTTCTATTCCTTATTCCTCTCTCCTTCCCACTTGCCTGTTCATCCTATTTCTCTCCCGCCATGCTGTCTATCCCCGTTTTCCTATCCTGTCCATCTTCTCATGTGGATCCTCTCTCCTTTTCAACTTTTCCCGTATCCCTATCCTGTATATGTTCCTTTCTTCCTCTCTGCCCTATGTCTTACAGGGATTTGACCCATTCCGATTCGGAGTCCTCCCTCCACATGAGTGACCGCCAGCGGATGACCCCCAAACCTCCTCAGATGGGCCGTGCTGCAGATGAGCCTCTTAATACCATGACTTCCAATGGCAGCCACCGGTTGATTGAGGGGGTCCACCCAGGATCTCTGGTGGAGAAACTACCTGACAGCCCTGCCCTGGCCAAGAAGTCAGTACTGGCGTTGAACCATGGGCTGGACAAGGCCCATAGCCTGATGGAGCTGAGCCCCTCAGCCCCACCTGGTGGCTCTCCACCTCTGGATTCTTCCCGTTCTCACAGCCCCAGTTCTCCAGACCCAGACACGCCATCCCCAGTTGGGGACAGCCGAGCCCTGCAAGCCAGCAGAAACACACGTATTCCCCACCTGGCTGGCAAGAAGGCTGTGGCTGAGGAGGATAATGGTTCTATTGGCGAGGAGACAGACTCCAGCCCAGGCCGGAAGAAGTTTCCCCTCAAAATCTTTAAGAAACCTCTTAAGAAGTAGGCAGGATGGGGGTGGCAGTGATGGGACAGCTTGTCCTTCTCTGGGTCTTTTGCCTCCCCTTCCCTCCCTTCCATCAAGATATCTAGCCCCTAGAGTAGGGCATGGGAGCGGCTGGCCCCAAAGGCCTGGACACTGTACATACCTGCTTCCCTCATCCTTGGGTCCTTCATCATTATTTATTAACTGACCACCATGGCCTGCCTGCCCTGCCTCCCTCCCAACCATAGGCTGCTGCTGTCACTCCCTCTCCACTTCAGTGCATGTCTTAGTTGCTGTCCCCTCAGCTCCCAGCTCCACATCTGGGGTCCAGCTTCTGTCTCTGCTGTCCCAGTTTTGAGGTTTGGTTTCTTGTTTCTGTCTGTCTCTTGCTTTCAGGCTCCTCCCTCCCACCACTTCCCAACTTCCCCTAGCAGTTGCAGGGAAGATAGGAGGAACGACTTCTGAAACCTCTGTCTCATATCTATTCCACCACACCCACAATGGTTCTGTTCTCTCAAGATGTGTGTAGGGCCTAGGGCCTACTCTTCGGAATTTGTTCTTTGGAGATATTATGGGTCAGAGGGAACCTCATCTTAGAGCTCACTCAGGCCTCCAAGGGTCCATGGGGAAGTGAAGCTAATTTCCAGAGAACAGTCCACGAGAGTTTTGAACAGAGGCCAGGCTAGGGCATAGATCAGGAGACCTCTCTCAGTTGGAGCATGAATGGATACCAGAGCTGTGGGTTATAAAGCAATCACCTTTTCTCTCTTCTCCCACCCACCCCTGCCTCCCTGTTACCCCTGCTCCCCCACACTGCAGGAGGGTTTGTCTCTAAGAGGTGCTGCCCCAAAGCTCCTCAAGCATCAGTACTCCTAGGGCTCAGGACAATTGGTTCCCCTGCTCAGGGGAGCCATAGCCAGGACACAGGGCTCTCATGGAGCCCTGGAGCTTTTGGCCAAGGATGTTGTCATATTTCTGAACCAAAAGACAAAATAGGCTAAAAGTAAGAAAAAAAATCTCCTGAATTTCCCAAGTGCCTACACTGCATACTCCCCATGTCAGATGCCATTTTCATGTTGCTTTATAGCCTGGGCCAGAGGCTCAAAATAAGACACACCCAGTTTGAGGAAGGGGTGGCTAAGGAAGATGGTGTAGGTGAAGGCGGCTGTGTGACGACTTCCCCTCACCCTTCCTACTCTCTAGACAACTCTCTCCCTTACCTGTTTTTGCTATGGCTATAAAGGTATTTTCCCTCTGCCCCACTCCCTGCCATGCCTTTTTCCTGGGATCCCATTTTGGGCCTGGGGTGGGTGCACCTGGGGCTGGTCTTAGGAGGGTGCTAGTCTGTAGACTGCCTTGTACCCCCTGGGCACCCTCACATGGGTTTTCTTTGTTATTTCATAAGACTCTTTGAAGTCCAATAAAGCATGTAGGAGATTTTAACCTCTGCTAGCTTTGACTCTCATTGTGTTCTCTGTGCTCTCTGTGGCATGATAGGGGGTTAATAGAGAATATTCTTCCCTCGCCCAGGGAAAATGAAATTTGAATGCACATACCCAAAAGCTCTCTGGGTAGGGTTACCAGATTAAATACAGATAAAATACAGGATTCCCAGTTAAGTTTGAATTTCAGAGAAATATATATATATATATATATATATATATATATATTTTTTTTTTTTTTTTTTTTTTTTTTTGATACAGAGTCTCACTCTGTTGCCCTGGCTAGAGCGCCATGGCATCAGCCTAGCTCACAGCAACCTCAAACTCCTGGGCTCAAGTAATCCTACTTCCTCAGCCTCCCAAGTAGCCGGGACTACAGGCATGCGCCACCATGCCTGGCTAATGTTTTTTTCTCTATATATTTTTAGTTGGCCATTTAATTTCTTTTTATTTATAGTAGAGACAGGATCTTGCTCTTGCTCAGGCTGGTTTCGAACTCCTGACCTTGAGTAATCCTCCCGGCCATGGCCTCCCAGAGTGCTAGGGTTACAGGCGTGAGCCATTGCTCCCAACTAAGAAACAATTTTTTAGTATAATCTCATGCAATATCTAGGACACATTTTATTTGCTAAATCAGGCAACTGTATTTCTAGGCCATCTCGACCCTATCTATCCTATAGCTTCACCTATGACCTTCTATGACTTTTAGAATTATTATACTTCACAGGGAGCCTGGACAGCTTCTTGGGGGCAGGGAGAAACCAATGAAAGGTTTTGAAAGTTTTTAAGGGAGAGAATGCCATAGATGAAATTTCATAAAGATCAGTTTGTGTAGCTCAAATCAGAAGCTTCTACACTAGCCTTATATATTAGGGCTCTCATCTATTCCTACTCCACATTTAGATACCAAGCCCATCCTACCTCCACAAGATGATGACCAACTGCTTTATTGTCGAAACTGTCTTTGCCACCATCCACTGGAGAACCTAAAAAACAAATGGGTCCTGGTTCTGCCCGGCTTAAAACTCTCCCAGGGCTCCGATTTCATTCAGGATAAAATCCAAACGCCATTGGCCGTGCATTGCTTTCTTCCAAATTAGTTTAACCTAGTGCAAGACTTCTCAGTGCCGACCTAAGAGCCCTGAGGATCCTAGTTGCCCCCGGCTGTGGAGCCTAGGCTAGAGCCCATATGGTACAGCAATTTCAGGGTTATTATAATGTAAAAAAAAAATTGTTCTAGATGGTTAGGTCTTGTTATTTCAAAAATAAACGAACCGTCTAGACTGGCGGGGGCGCGCAAGGGAGAGGGGCGGAGCCTGACCTAGCGGGCTCTGCGTGCTACGCCAGCGCCCGAGGCCACGGGATTCGCCCTTGCCCACATGCAACATGGCGGCAGGCGAACAGCTTCCTCGCTGGGCATGTCCACACATGCCCAGTGGGTTAGAGGCGCATTTTCCTGGGCCTTGCCCAAATTCAACATGGCGGTTAAAAGGCGAGGCTGACTTTCTACTAATCCTGCCCAACCTACCCCCGGGCGTGGGGGGCAGCGTCGAGTAACGTCAGAACGCTACTCAGTGCGTCACGGTGGCGGGCGCGGGAAGGGGATTTGGATTGTCGCGCCAGTGCTCTGGTGAGGAGAGTGTTGTCTGGCCCCAACTCCAGTCCCTGCACCCGAGCAGCCCCTGGAGCCCAGACCTTCGCACTCTGCTACCTTCTCCATCCCGCCGGCCCTCAGAGCTACAGCCCCGTCTCGAATCCCTCAGTGCTTCAGCTGCTAGCCGCGATGCATGTGATCAAGCGAGGTGAGGGGCCCGGGAGGGGGCGGCGAGGTGGGTGAGGAAGGGGGTGAGGAGGTTGAGGGGGTGAGGGGACTCGGGCTGCAGCCGTGGGAGTTACTACCCAGCCCCCCGGCCTCCGCGGCTTCCCGCCGTTCCTGCCTTTCCCGCCACGGCCTCCCGCCCTGTCAGTTATCTTGGCCTTCTGCCTCAGTCTGTCGGCTTTGTCATCCTGCCGCCTTTCCAAACGAATAACACCTACGCTGTATCAAGCAGTCACTGTGTGCGCCGAGCACCTTCCAGGCACTGTTTTATTGCTCACTTAGAAGCCTCTGAGGTAGGAATTATTAGCTCCACCTTACAGATGAAGAAACGGAAGCTCAGAGAGCGGTTTGGATGACTGACTCAAAGTCACCCAGTTAGTTGACAATGAGATCAGGATTCATACCCATAGTTGACAACACAGTTTTTTATTTCAAAACCGTGGGGTTGGTGACCGTTCCTAGGCACAAGGGGCAACTAGGAAAGAAGAAAGGGACTCAGTACCTTACAAGGGCACCTGATCTCTTTTGTGGGGTGAGGATAAGGGTGTGAGGTGAAAAAAACCAGATCCCAGACAGACAATACCATGGAGTTTGTCCTTTGTAATATGTAATACTCGTTTGCCATATGCCCTAGGAATATTCACAGAGGAGAGTTTGGAACAGGGACTAACTGTCCTTTCCTCTTCATAGGAAAAAATAATCAAAGAAGGGTGACCAAGACATCTGACAAGATGGGGACTGGAAAGGACTGGGGACTTGTATTCTTTCTCAACAGTTATTTCCCATTAGACTTGTTGAATACTTCCTTTGTGCCCAGCCCTTTTTGCCTGGCTATGTGAGATTATAAGAGGAGACAGTCCCTGCCTTGGGAGTAGGTTTAATCCAGTTGGAAGAACAAGAGCAACACATACGTATTACAGAGAGCCATGTGAGACATGTATGAACAAGGTTTGAGTTGATCGTGCCTCTGTTAAAGCAATAGAATTATCTCAAAATTATACTGGTTGATTGGATGTTTCTGCTTTGTCTACTAGGCTGTGAACATTTCAAAGATGGGGACTTTCCTGCTCACACTTAGCACAGGACCAACCTGCTTTGAGTAGGTTCTCAAGGAATGAGAATAATTAATGTGAAAATGTAGGATATGATGAGTCCTCTGGGTAAGCAGGTAGTTGATTTGGTTTTGTCTAGCCATCTGGACAGCAAATCTCTTGGCTTAACTACAGCCAAGAGATGAAGTGGTCAGGAGAGGCCTTTCTTGTTTTTAGTATCTTAAGAACATTATTCTCTCAATTTCCCTAACCCTCAATTTTAGCTGATTAGCGCAAAGATCAAAATACATAGTGTACTTTTATTGATCCATTCCTATGAGTAAGAGATGAGCATCTAGTTTTTAAACCTTTAGAAAGAGATATGGGAGAGATGTTTGAAGGTAGTCTTATGATAAGTCAGTAACAAAGATGAATTAAAAACTTGTGTACCTACTGGAGTGGGTAACCCCTCTGTGTTGAATTTTTAACCTGTGGGTCTACTTTGAAATACTTTAGTTTAAAAAGTGCTATCTACAGCTAGCTCTAAAAGGCAGGGCTTATTTTGTTTCTCATTCTTTCAGAGAGCATAATTTGATCCAGATGGTTCATGCTCCAGATTCTGCCATTATAGCATTCAGCAAACCTTGTTAATATACAATGTGTACTGAAATTTATTTCTTTACTTTTGTTTTTTAATGTGCATAGGGTTGTTTTTTCTTTTTGGTCCCCTCTTATTTTTGGCATGCCAATGAAGTAGAAGAAGACTAACTCCTGTAGTTTTTATGTAATTATTCAGGAGGGAAACTGGCAGTACTTACAGAGTGTGCTAATATTGTGCTAAATACTGTAAGGGATAAGAAGCTCCATCTTCAAACAACTTGAAGTTGTTAGGGATTTAGTAATAAATAACCCATATGAAAATTGTTAGATAACAGAAAGGAATAGTAGAAGAGTTTTTCTTATCTGTTTTCAGTGAGCTATTTTTCTGAGAGGAGTATCATTCCTCAAGAAGATGACAGTTAAAATAAAAATAAAGTAGCTGAGTTGTAAACTGCTTTGGAATTTAGTATAGTGTCTTCAAAACTTTGGATTATAACCCATAGTAAAATAAATTTACATACATATATGTATATATATGTATATACATAAAATGATACAAAAGTTTACAAAATAATATCTTCTAAAGCATCCATTTGCACTCTGGTAATCTTCTATTCCAGATTCTTTCCCTAACCCTCCTTCCCTTCCTCCCTCCCTTTTTCCATTCATAGCTCACTATATTATTTTCTAACTCTGTGGATACTGTGCTAGATACTGGGATTACAGTGATGAGTAGGCAGACACGGTTCCTGCTTTCAAAGATCTTACAATCAATTGAGAAAGATAGACAAATAAAAAAGTAATGTAATAAAATATGGTAAATACTTTGATGGGTAAAGTACAGGCCACAGTAACCCATTCATTTATTCAAAAAGCATGTATTTAGCACCTCATTGTGCTAGGAACAGTTTTAGGTGCCAGATTCAGCAGTGAACAAAAACAAGCTAAATCCCTTTTCTCATGGAGTTTACATCCTGATGTGGATGGTAGTTGTGTTTGTAAGAAATAAGTAAACGTGTAAGAATCAGTTAATTTTGCTTAGTGGTGAGATGATGAGAGTAAAAGAGGATAGTGTGATAAAGTTAAATGAGAAAATAACCTTTGATTGAGTAGTCAGGAAAGGCCTCTCTGAGAAGCTGACATTTGAGTTGAGCCCTAAATCATACTAAGAGCCAGCTGTGTGAAGATCTGTGGCCTGAACATTCCAGGTAGAGGAAATAGAAAGTTTGTAGAAAAGACACATCCTTGGTCTTAAAGGATTAACAATGTTTTCTGAAGAGAGAAGAATTAAAGACAGTTTATAACCACGAGGAAATCAGACAATAGAGGATTTTAGAGGAAGAAGAGGTCAATGTGAGTTACAGTGGTTGGGCAGGTTTCATGGAGATGTTCAGAGTTGGAGGATGAATGGTAGTTAGATGTATAAAAAGTTGGAAGAGGAACTTTTAGGTAGAGTAAGGTGTAAACAATGATGCAGATGTGGGAATGGGAGGCCCTAGTATGACTTAATGATATTTCACAGGGAACAGTGGAAGAGGAGAGGTAGGACCAAATTAAGGAGGGCCTTGCTTGAGAGAAGAGGTTAATGTAGGCAGTGAGAAGCAGGGATTAGTGCTGTGATAAAATCAACATCTGGATTGAAAAGTTGACCAAGTAAATGATGGGATAGAGAACAGTATGTCATTGGATCTTTAGACCTTTAGTCTGCCTCCCATTCTCAAGTGTGAGTTAAAATAAATACTGGTGCACTTTTTGTCGGTTTCCTGATTAACTTAAGAACTTTTGGCAGCTGCAGAGCTCTCTGTTTGCTAATGTTGCTTTGTGGTTACCTGTCTGCCTAGTTAGCCAATTGGTAGAGCACTGAGAGCTGGCCCAATGTGGGCCAGTTAATTAACTATGTTCCAGAGTTAAACACTGCAACTGTGAGACTGATCAGAAAAGGAGATCACAATAGTGATCAGAAAGAGAAGGGCCATCTTAGTGCTAATATATTAGTGTAGAAGAAAAAGCAACTTATTTTATTGATGATGGATTAATACTGATGTCTTATTGTTCGTTCATTCTTTATCAGATATTTGAGTATTTACCCTGTGCCAGGCACTAAATTTGAAAATACAGATGTGAATGAGAAGGTGAAATGTAAACAGATGTTTAACATGTTGCTTATTAGTTACTACATACAGGTTGAGTATCCCTTATCCAAAATTCTTGGAATCAGAAGTGTTTCAGATTTCATTTTTCAGATTTTGTTTTTGTTTTCTTTTTTTGAGACAGAGTCTCACTTTGTTGCCCAGGCTAGAGTGAGTGCCGTGGCATCAGCCTAGCTTACAGCAACCTCAATCTCCTGGGCTCAAGCAATCCTACTGCCTCAGCCTCCTGAGTAGCTGGGACTACAGGCATGTGCCACCATGCCCGGATAATTTTTTCTATATATGTTAGTTGGCCAATTAATTTCTTTCTATTTATAGTAGAGACGGAGTCTCACTCTTGCTCAGGCTGGTTTTGAACTCCTGACCTCGAGCAGTCTGCCCACCTTGGCCTCCCAGAGTGCTAGGATTACAGGTGTGACCCACTACGCGCCCGGCCTCATTTTTCAGATTTTGGAGTATTTGCATTGTACTTACTGGTTGAGCATCTCTAGTCAGAAAATCCAGAATCCAAAATGTTCCAGTTAGCATTTCCTTTGAGTGTTACAACAGTACTCAAAAAATTTCAGATTTTGGAGCATTTTGGATTTTCGGATTAGTAATACTCAACCCATCCTTACAAAGGATTGTAGGTGCTCAGAGTAGACAAAAACTAAATCAGTATGAGACACATACATTTATTGAGTGCCCAATATGTATCTCATACTGTGATCAATGTTTTTCCTAATAAGTACAGCTTTAGTTTTATTGAGATACAGTTATTATAACTATACCAAAGTTGTTTTGACAAAATCACTTTTTACCTTATTTCATTTTATTGTCACCATAAACTGATGAGGTAAGTAGAATAAATGAAGATCTGTGAAATGACTAATAATATTTTGTGGCTTGCCAAAGGTTAAGGCTGTTTAGTGATTGGATATATCCACTATTCCTGATAAGAATAAATAAAGGTTGGGGGAGCTACTATTTAGGTTAAACTAAGAATAGTGGGATTTTTTTGTCTGGAAGGACAAAGGGGAATATGTATGACCTAAGTTTAAAATCGTGAAAAATATTAAGTAAAATATATAGTATGTCAGATGGTGATAAGTGCTATGGAGAAAAATGAAACATAGAAGGGGAAGGGAGATAAGAAGAGCAGGGTTGTATTTGGGGCATTGCAGTTTAAAATAGTGTCATCAGAAAAAGTCTCATTGAGAAGGTAACATTGAACAAAGACCTAAGGGAGGTATAGGTAGCAAGGAGGCCAGGGTTGCCAAAGTAGAGTTAAGTAAGGATGAGAAAGTTGGAGGTGAAGTTGGGAAGGTGGGTGCACAGGGCAGGTTGTATAGGATTCTGTGGACTATTTTAAATGATTTTGATTTCGATTCTGAAGGAAAACCATTTAGGCGTATTGAGGTGGGTAATGATATGATTTTGACTTAAGTATTAAAGGATAATTTTAGCTACTATATGAGATGGGGAAAACATCACTTGGGAAGTTACTGCAGGAATCCGTCTGATTATAATATAAGGGAAGGGAAGACTTTCAGTAAAGAATCCATATTTTTGAAGATGATCAGAGAATACAAAACTAATCTCTTCATGAATCTATTGGGTGTCTGAATCTTTTATCTATGAAATAGCATTTCACGTTGGTCAAGTTAAAAAGTTCACATGTTGATTACATTTGATTCTTTGACATTGCCATCTTAATATTTATTAACATGACTCATATGTCCCTAACAATATGGTTTGATTCTTCAGATGGCCGCCAAGAGCGAGTCATGTTCGACAAAATTACATCTCGAATCCAAAAGCTTTGTTATGGACTCAATATGGACTTTGTTGATCCTGTAAGTAAACATGGTTTGTATCTTGGGTTCCCTGCTTCATATGTTTCTTTCTACTTGTTTCTTATCTCTGGCCCTTCAGTTACCCGATATGCTTTGTTTTGGTATCCTGGCTTTTCCCTTGATACATTATAAAATGTGAATTCATTACTTAAAGCTTTTTTTCTTAATTTTGTTCTGTCCAGTGGGCTCTCACTTTCAGAGAACTATGAGCATGAGCAAGACTGGATGTGGTGGCTCATGCCTGTAATCCCAGAGCTTTGGGAGGGTGAGGTGGCAGGATTGCTTGAGGCCAAGAGTCTGAGGTTACAGTGAGCTATGGTTGTGCCATTGTACTACAGTCTGGGTGACAGCAAGTCCCTGCTGCTAGAAAGAAAGAAAGAGAGAGAGAGAGAGAGAGAGAGAGAGAGCGCGAGCGAGCGAGCGAGCGCGAGCAAGCAAAGTGAGTAAAGTAGAAAACTTGATATGAATATTTAATATCAGAGATTCACTTGAATAAATTATTTATTCATAAGTGGAAAAGCCTATATAGTAAAACTTGTTTTGGAATTGTGATAATTTAGGTAGGGACTGGTTTGAAATTTTCTTTCTGTTATCTTTTTAAAAAGAATACATTGAAATACTATAAAGTAGATTTCATGGGGACAATATTTAAGTTAAGGAGAACAAACTATTCATAAGCAGATTGCTCTTCTTTTCTCCTTATTCTTTTGTAACTCCTTTACTTTAGACTAGGGGTGGGAAAACTTTTCATGTTGAAGGCCACATTAATTTAGCTGTAATCAAATAATGCCACATTTAAGAAACTTCAATTAGATATACTTAAAAATGTACATAATTTTGTAGAAATCTAATTACTATGTACTTAATAATTTCAAAAAATATAAACTGTTAATTTTGAAGTCAACTAACCTTTTAATGACTTTGTTGTGTCTGCTTTTTGTTGGAAAGTATTTGAATAATTGCTTGCAGCATGGAGTTCCACAGTTTCAGTCATTCGTGACCTTAAGGGTGTCTTGATTTGGGTTAGGTAGGAGAATGTAGATTCATAGCAATCAGCAGTTGAAAAGCAAGAAAGCATTTTTTGGGCCTGTTGTGAAGGTGTGGGTATTCTACTGTATTTTTCCACATTTCAGTTGGATCTTAGCATCAAACGATGACTTTAAAATGTCATACACTGAGAACTCAATCAATTCCATCTGTAGTTTGTTAGGTGCCTTAGTGATATCAACTAGGTGTGGCCGAAATGCTAAATTGAGTGTGATGTCATAATTCTCAAAGTCTGTGAACCTTTCATTGTATTCTCCAATCAGTAGGTCTATAACAGCTGCATATTCTTCAAATGCTTCTCATATATCATCCTGCTCATCCAGTAATTCACATTGCTGATTCTATTCTTCATAAAATTTAACCATCTGTTTTCATAGAGATCAAGTTTTCACTAACACCTGTCCCTGTGATAGACAGTTCACTTTAGAGTGATATAGGCAAATCCACATCAAATACCTCATACATAGTTCTCATTCATTCATTCATTCATTTATTTATTAATTACAGAGTCTTTGCTTTGTTGCCCAGGCTAGAGTGAGTGCCATGGCGTCAGCCTAGCTCACAGCAACCTCAAACTCCTGGGCTCAAGCAATCCTTCTGCCTCAGCCTCCCAAGTAGCTGGGACTACAGGCATGCACCACCATGCCCGGCTAATTTTTTTTTCTCTACATATTAGCTGGCCAATTAATTTGTTTCTGTTTATAGTAGAGACGGAGTCTCGCTCTTGCTCAGGCTGGTTTTGAACTCCTGGAGCAATCAGCCCGCCTTGGCCTCCTAGAGTGCTAGGATTACAGGTGTGAGCCACCGTGCCCTGTCTATAGTTCACCTTTAGCATGTTAGGAAACTGACCATATGCAAGGAATATAGTTAACAATACTTATAACTTGTTGCAAAGTGTCACTTAAAATAGTAGCTTTAGCACAGATTTTGCTGATGCAAGATACAATGAAAAGAAATAAGAACATCTGGAGCTGTCAATTGTTTTTTCTGTGCAAAAAACCCTTCATTTTTTTCCTGTTATGGAAGGTGCACTGTCTGCATATACATTCACTAAGTTTACCAGACTCAGTCCAACTTAATGACATTTATCTATATCTATTCCCCATGTTCTATTTGCAAGAGTGGCCAAAGCCAGTAACTTTTCATAGCAAAGAAAATCTTTTGTTATGACTTGAATGAAATGTAAAACCTGAGCCAAGGCAGTAGTATCAGTTGATTTATCCAAAGTGATTGAATAATATATATTTTCTTTTTGTAGTATTGCATGAAGTCCTGTTAAGTTCAAGGCTAATTCATGCTGCTGATCAGTTATGGTTCCTTGAAAGAGAGACTTGTTTGTACTTTGAAATGTTATTGGGGTCAAAGCATCCTATAACTGACAATTCTTTCACATTTTCTACAATACTGAATGGCTTTTCTTTTTTCCTGAGTATATAAGTCACTTTACAAGTTGCTTCAGTGGCGTTATATCTAGGTCTGCTGCTTGAAAGAATTGTCTTTGCTTTTGCTTTTTAATTTCTTCAATACAATCTTTCATGACTCTCCCTCTAATTTAAAATATTTGTGGTCCTTATGAGTGTTATCATGCTGCTGAGCATTGAATTTCTTTAATGTTAATATTGCAGTATCACAAAGCAAGCAGATCATCTTATCTTTAGCAGAAACAAGATAATAATGCAATTCCCAATCCTCATTTAAAAATCTGTTTACTTCCTTTACTGTTCTCTTGGTCTTCTTTGGACATGATGGGCTGTTAAGCAGACAGAATTAAGAAATATTGTTGAGATGTGCAACTATTCACAAATTCCACTTCAAACAGAAATACAGTGTGTCCTTGTCAAAAGCTGATAACAGACTGGGGTACTTGACCCCCATAAACTCTGACTTACCAGCCTCTGGTGCCAGTCAGTTGGGGGAAGTTAGAACTAAATCATGAGCACACCAGCCGTCAGTTTAGCCCTTATGGCTTACTAATGTTCTAATTGTGTTGGTCAATCTGGGAGGATTATTTTGTTGAAACTTATTTTATTCTTTGGTATTTTAAATGCATTCATTTTAAAAATAAAATACAAAAGATGAACAAAAATGTTTTAGTAAAAATAAAAGGATTTGTTCTGTAAAATTTGTGTTCAGTCAAAAGGCTGCACTTGTGGACCTAGAAGGCCACAGGTTTCCCACCCATGCTCTAGATTCTCATCATTCCTTATCTGGACTGCATTCTAAGGTTTCTGAAGTGTCCTGGCCTTCCTCTAATCTTGCCCATGTCAATTCTATCTTCTGCATGTCTTCTAAAATGAGAACCTCTAAGAACTCTTTTTTCAAATGCACCTGTATGTATTGCTGCAGAGTTATTAGGTACTTTATCTGTACTACTGTAGCACCCGTGTTCACCTTATAGCTTTAACCACGTAGTATGGAAATTAGTTATAGGTCTCTGTCCTCCCCTAGAATTGAGGATGGGTTGTATCTTGTGATACCCTCAGTGCTTGACACATTTCTACTTAGATACTTGGTACATATTTAATTGACCAAAGTAAGTTTGGTCAAAAGAAAATGATTTTATACATCTTGAAAATATGCTTATTATAAATTCTCTTTTATATTTAGATCTAGACAGTAATTAGAATAGTAGAATGTTATAGTTGGAATGAACCTGAAAGCTCATCCTATTTCATCATCTTTACTTTATGGATAAGGAAGGTCCAAAGAGAGAAGAGGAGTGACTTAAGTTAGTGGGTGTATAGGGAGAAGAACCTAGGCCTCTTAACTCCTACATATTCTATTGCCTGATGCAATACTGCATTTCATAGCGCAGGGATGTTGTAGCATACTTAAGCTTCTCAGAGTAGACTCTGTTGAAAAAGCCTGTGTGCTATTACTAGACCTGGCACAATTAGTAATCAGAATCTGAATTCTGATTACTTGCCACGTAGCACCAGAAACTATTTAGACTTTACTACTCATACTTACCTTATCTGCTGGATCAGGGGAGAAAGTGAGCAACTTGGACTTAGCTATATTGTTATTTCAATAGATTGCAAACTATTACAATAATTATACATACACACATATATGTCATTTTTGAGGGGAGTATGCTTTGTTCAGCTGGGAAATGCATTCACTGTCTGTTGGATTAAGCTGTTTAAAGATTCAGTGAACATACACACATGCACATACAACTTAGAATTTGTTTTTCTTAAAAATATATGGTTAGCCACTTTCAGCTGTTAGAAAAATGTATGGTAATAACTTGTGCTTTAAAAAGTGGAACTCTTATAATACGGTCTTGAAGACAGTGAAATGCAGTGAGGTTTAATGGGATTTGGGGCCAGAAGGCTAAGATAGTGATATAACCTTGGGCAAGTCCCAGTAACTTGAGCCTCACATTCCTCATGTAAAGTAGTGATAGTAATAATCATCTCACAAGGTAATTGTGAAATGTCAGAGATTATGAAAGTTGAAACATTTTGTAATTTGTGAAGTGCTAAAGAAAGAGTAGTCATTAATTTATTAGATGACTCAGTCTTAACCCTAATTCATACCTTCGTCTCCTTTAATTGGAGTGATTAAAGTTTGATTCATTCATTTTCCTATACTTATCCTTAGGTGGAATTGGGGGGAAAAGAGTAAGTTTGGACCTGGAGCTCTGATCACATAGGAGGAATTTTTTTTTTTTTTAAATAGACAGAATCTCACTCTGTCACCTAGGCTGGAGTACAGTGAATGATTGTAGCTCACTGCAGCTTCGAACTCCTGGGCTCAAGGGATGAGAATTTGAGTGAAACATGGGGAAATACTTACAGAATCATTGGTCTGTTTTCAGTTATTTCCCTTTGAGTCTTTTAATGTTTTTAAAGGCTGTGCTTAGACTTTTTTTTATATAAAAGGGACATCTCTTCATTGTATATATGTAGTATGCATTTTCTGACACTTCTAATAGTTTATGAATTAGTAATTCTCATTACTAAGTTTCACACAGCCTACCATTCTAAGAAATAATTTTTCAGAAGAGGAAGTTGTCTGTTTTATTATGATATAAATTTGATTTTTTCTTAATTTTTCTTAATTCTCTTAATTTTTTTTTAATTTCTTCTTTTAAAGGAGGTGTTGTTTCTTGGGAAAGCTCAAGTAATTCTTGGTTTTGTTTTTGTAGGCTCAGATCACCATGAAAGTAATCCAAGGCTTATATAGTGGCGTCACCACGGTAGAACTAGATACTTTGGCTGCTGAAACAGCTGCAACCTTGACTACTAAGCACCCTGACTATGCCATCTTGGCAGCAAGAATTGCTGTCTCTAACTTGCACAAAGAAACAAAGAAAGTGTTCAGTGGTAAGTATGTGGTGAAAAAGAAAGAATTTAATATTCTCAGAAAATTAATAAGAGTACTAGAAAAAAACCTTTCTGCTGTGACATCTTGAAGAGTAGAGTGAGAGTGTTTACTAAATGATTGTTGATAGAAGTGATCTGCTTGGCATTATAGATTCTGAATTTTAAGTTGTATTTCTGTTTTGTTACAATAAAATATTGGTGAGAAGAGATTATAATTTCTGCATTTCCTTATTTTCATCCAATAATTCTCAGTGGGGGCAGGTATCAGAATCACTTGGGAATCTTTTTAAACTTCAAGAGCTTACACTCATTTTTACTCTGAAAGATTGCTTCCTTAAATGAGGCATTATTATATATTTAGTCAACATGTACATATTTATTCAACACTTTCTGTGGTAGGCACTGAGGTGTGTTGGGATGAAAAAAAGGTTGAGAACCGCTATTTTAAACTATTATCTGATGAATGAATTAGCTGTTAAGTGGTCTTGACATTTTTATTCTGTTGTGTTTTTTTAGATGTGATGGAAGACCTCTATAACTATATAAATCCACATAATGACAGACACTCTCCCATGGTGGCCAAGTCAACACTGGATATTGTTTTGGCCAATAAAGATGTATGTATAACATTTTTCTAGTTATAAAATTTCTAGAAATTTTTTATTGGTTTTATTTTTTTAAATAACATACATTTTAGACAATTTAAAGACTACAAAAAAGATAAAGACCAATTCTCTTTCCTGCTCTGAATCTTGACTTTACTTTCTAGAAACAACTTTGTTTTATCATTATTTTATTTTATTTTTAGAGACGGGGTCTCACTCTGTCGCTCAAGCTGGAGTGCAGTGGAGTGATCATAGCTCACTGCAGCCTTAAACTCCTGGGCTCAAGTGATCCTCTTGCCTCAGCCTCCGGAGTAACTGGGACTACAGGTGCATGCCCCCACACCTGGTGAATTTTTCTATTTTTTGTAGGGCTGGGGTCTTGCTCTTGCTAAGGCTAGTCTTGAACTCTTGACCTCAAACGATCCTCCCACCTTGGCCTTCCAAAGTGCAGGATTACAGGTTTGAACTACTGCTCCTGGCCCTGTTGTTTTTAAATGTATTTTTTCAGAGCTATTTTGTACATACATGTGTACACATGTGTGTGCATATATATTTCTTTCAGTGGTAACATAATGTGCATAGTGTTCTCACTGATACTTCTTTTTACTTACAAGTATATCTTAGAGATTGTTCTATATATGAGCATTTATGAATTTACCATATTCTTTCTGACAGTTGCATAACATTCTACTTAATAGATATATTGTCATTGTTATATACATGTAATTACATGTACTTAATATGTAATTACATGTACTTACACTCTAGTGATGAATATTTTTTTCCATCTTTCACTGAAGTGAATATTCTTGTATGGTAGGTATTTTGCCTATAGTTGAATATATCTATAAGATAAATCTGTTAAGTAGAATTGCTGAGCCAAAGTGCATGAGAATTCAAGATTTTGCTAGATACTGCCAAACTGACTCCCAAAAAAGGTAACTCAGGTAAAATTTTGAAAGATCTTGCTTAGTATCTTAAAAATTATCCAATTGTGTTTGAACCCCTTTCTTTATGAGATCCCAGAGGACGGAGGAGGGGGGAAGGTGTATAGGTCCAGCTAGCCCTTTTACACATAGGATTTATTCACCATAGATATCTGGATAGATTAGAAACCAGTTTTAAATTTAGGTAATAGGATGCTTAGTTGTCTGTCTCTCTAAATATGTATCAGGTATTAAGGAGACTAAGAAAAATAATAAAGAGATTGAGAGAAAACTGAGTTGTTTATGTGTTATTCATTTGTATAATCTTAAATACAAGTTAAAGACAAATAAAACAATAGCAAAGCTTATGTCTAAAAATATATATTGATAGTCAAGTGTTTCAGTTGTCCATTCATGGTAGGCCTATACCTACCGTGCTACCTTTGGCAACAAATATGCCCTTAAAAATTTAAAAGAAAGGAAAAGCAGGTTTTCATATTGATTTTTCTAGTCCTTGGACATGGATCATTATGTGGAAACACTCAGAATTTTGAAAAATTGGCTCCATTTTTTTCCATATCCCAAATGATTATTTGTATCTAATTGCTTTTGTTTTCCTCTAAATGGTTTTATGGTCTACAAAAACTCTGTAACAATGACCATTTGTGCTATAAAATCTTACTGTGACAGCTGGGTGCCTTGGCTCATACCTGTAATCTTAGTGCTTTGGGAGGCCAAGGGAGAATCACTTGAGGCAAAGAGTTCAATCCCAGCCTGGGAACATAGTGAGACCCCATCTCTACAAAAAATGAAATTGGCGAGGCGTGGTGGTTCGCACCTGTAGTCCCAGCTACTCAGGAGCATTGCTTGAGTCCAGGAATTTGACGCTGCAATGAGCTATGATCACACCACTGTACTCCAGCCTGTCTCCTAAAAAAAGTCATCTTACTGTCACAATAGCATTTTGTTTAATGCAATCCTACTTTAATTATTTATCATATATATATATATTATTTATCATATATATTGTTATGTGCAGTTTAAAGTAGGCTAATTTTCACAATAAAAATTGGATTAACAGCCAATCTGAAAATATGTTCAAGGCTGATAATATAGTCCAATTTATGTTCATGTTCTTTCCCTCTTAAAAGATACACTATAAACATAATAGGGAAAGCTTGGAAGATCACATTTAATCACACAACTTATATTTTTGTATTGTCTTCTAGTCTTTAAATATGCAATTTTAAAACCTAATTAGGATACTTGGTTTATATACTCATTTTTTTCAATGTTATATGGATTTCTGTAGTAATTAATACTTAGCGTTCTTTTGTATCCTATGTTAATTTTAATTCTGGAGTCAGGACTGAAAGATATCAGATTTTGTGAAAATAAGTCTAATTATTTTAATTATGGATTCTTTTTCATTCCCCTTAGCGCCTGAATTCTGCTATTATCTATGACCGAGATTTCTCTTATAATTACTTTGGCTTTAAGGTAAATCTGGGTTTCATATAAGTAGGAATTCCTACTTCAGTCAGGAAATACAGGATTTTGTTTATGTTTTGGTGATATAGTTATAAGGCAGTAAATTGTTTGGAGTTGGGATGGACTTGGGAATTAATGGAGTTAAGGTAGTGGTGGTGGTTTGAATTAAGGCAAAGATAGCTTATCCATTTGCAGTTTTGAATTTTCCAAATGTTACTTCTGGATTGAGGAGTTATACAGGTAAATTGCCAGAATTATACCATATTCTTCCACTGTTTATGCAACATTTATTGAATGCGTGCTGTGTGTCATGTTCTTTTCTAAGTATTTTCGTGCTGATAGACTGTGGTGTAGTGACTGAGAACGCACATGTTGGTGTCAGACCATCTGGGTTCACATCTCTGCACTATTTCTTATTAGCAAGTTATTTCATCTCTTTGTACTTCAGTTTCCTCATCTAGAATGGGGATAATATAAAATTTCAACAATAAATTCTATTTAGGATTAAATGAGTGTATGTATTGCTCAGATCCGTGCCTGGCCTGATAAAGCACTTTAGGAGTGTTAGCCATGTGGTAATGATAATAATGAATACCACAACTTATGCTATTAATACATACAGAGCTGACTTTTTTCAGAAATTTTCATGCAATCTTTGCCAAAACAAAACAGCCAATGATAATGTCCCAGACTGAAGCTAGGAAGAGTAATATGCTGTTATTTTCATTTAAAATTTTAATAAAAACTGAAAAGACTTAAACAGATTGCCTTATTGTGAATGAATGATACTCTGTCTTTAAAAACAGTGCTCTGAAAATTTTTTGGTGTTTTTTTTTCTTTTTCTAGACTCTAGAGCGGTCCTATTTATTGAAGATCAATGGAAAAGGTAAGAAATGAACATGTTTGTGTGTTATACTTTGTATTCATTATATTGAATATAAAGCTTTGAGGTATTAACTTTTTTAAATATTTATATTTATTTATAATAATTTCTTTTGTTTTTTTTCTTTTTCCTTATTCAAAGTCTAGGTATTAGCTTTAATATTTGTTTCTTTCCATCTTTCTTTCCTCCTCTATATAATAAAATATATATTATTATATGAATTATATATAATTTATATATAAATATATATAATTTACATATAAATTATATTTATATAAAATATAAATTTTATATATAATATAAATTATATAATATCTTTCCATCTTTCTTTCCTCTTCTATATAATAATATAATATATTATATTGAATATAAAGCTTTGAGGTATTAGCTTTTTAAAAATATTTATATTTATTTATAATAATTTTTTTGTTTTTTTTCTTTTTCCTTATTCAAAATCTAGGTATTAGTTTAATATTTGTTTCTTTCCATCTTTCTTTTCCCCTCCCCTCCCCTCCCCTCCCCTCCCCTCCCCTCCCCTCTCCTCTCCTCTTGTAAGTTTTTGAGATGGAGTTTCACTATATTGTCCAGGTTGGTCCTCCTGCCTCCGCTTTACAAGTAGCTGGGCATAGAGGTGCATGCCACCGTGCCTGGCTGCCTGAATATTTCTGTTTAGACTCTAAATAACATTTTGAACTTTAGCTTAGTTTGTGAATTTATGTCCTGCTTATTGATATGAAGTTTTTCTAATTTTCTTTTGGTGTTCCTTTTTTTGATTCAAATATGTGTCTCAGACTAGTTTTTCTGATATGTTCCATCACATGAAAATTCCTCTATTTATAGTGGCTGAAAGACCACAGCATATGTTGATGAGGGTATCCGTAGGGATTCATGAAGAAGACATTGATGCTGCAATTGAAACATACAACCTTCTTTCTGAGAGGTGGTTTACTCATGCTTCTCCCACTCTCTTCAATGCTGGTACCAACCGCCCACAACTTTCTAGGTATGTGTCATCTATCGTTATTTTAATATCCTGAAATGGTTTTGAGGAGGGAAATGAACCTTGACCTCAAGAAATTGGTCTATCACATAAAAAATAATTTAAATCACTGCTTGCTCTGATTAAATGAGATTTGCATTTAAAGTGTACTATTCAATGACTTTTAGTATGCTCACGGAGTTGTGCAACTGTCGCCACAATCAATTTTAGAACATTTCATTATAAGTATTTGCTCTCTCTCCAATTCATTCACACTGCAGTCAGATTTTTCCAGAATGCAAATCTTGTTTAATCAGAGCAAGCAGTGATTAAATGTTTCTTAAATTATTTTTTGAATTATATCTCAATAAGGCTGTTTTTTTAAAAAAGTAAATGCCAAGAACTAGTTAAGAGACTCTTAGTAGTTTATACAAGAAATTGTGATAGGTGGGTTAAGGAGGTGAAAGTAGAGATTGAAAGAAGTAGAGAGATTCAAGAGATATTTAGGAGGTAAAATTGACAGAATTTGGTAATATTTTGAATATGAGTCAAGGATAATTCCTGCATTAATGAATACAATAATAGCATTAATGGTGGTGCCATTTGCTGAGAACAGGAACACTGTGACAGAGTCTGGTAATATGTAAAAGAAAAAAAATTGTTAGCAAGTTGGTTTATTCTGGGAATTCAAGGATAGGTTAACATTAAAATGTAATTCATTACATTAATATTGTTTACAATTTAATACTCTTTCATTAGAAAAAGGTTCAGCAAAATAGATATAGAAAATAACTTCCTTATTTGGTAAAAGATACCCACTAAAAACTTAGATGTATCATCTCTTTTTTTCAGCATGGTAGTAGAGACCTGAGCGACCTCTATAAGATAAAACAAAAGATTGGAAATGAGGGAACAAAACTGTAAAGATTCACAGAAATGATATTAACATAAAATTAAAAAGTTTTTAGCAAAATATCTGGATATAAGTTCAATTTACATTAATCAGTTGAGTTTCTATACTTTAGCTGTTAGAAAATTTTAAAGTTTTAAAATAGAGCCATGTATAGATGCTATAGACCTGCGACCTCGAGTATCTCAGAGGCGGTGAATAATAGCTCTTCACATCTGCAATAATAGTGGCCTCCAATAAAGACTACATTACAAAAAATGGGAAAGAAACAGAATGGAAAGAATAAAATGGTTGAAGAGGCAGAGCCTGTAGAATTTGTGGTGGAAAAATTACTGAAGCGACATATAGTAAATGGGAAAGTGGAGTATTTCCTAAAGTGGAAGGGATTTACAGATACTGACAATACTTGGGAACCTGAAGAAAATTTAGATTGTCCAGAGTTAATTGAAGCATTTCTTAATTCTCAAAGAGCTGGCAAAGAAAAAGATGGCACAAAAAGAAAATCTTTATCTGACAGCGAATCTGGTGATAGCAAATCAAAGCAGAAAGGAGATGCTGCTGACAAACCAAGAGGCTTTGCCAAAGGTCTTGGTCCTAAAAGAATACTTGGTGCCCCAGACAGCAGTGGAGAATTAATGTTTCTTATGAAATGGAGAGATTCAGATGAGGCAGATTTGGTGCTGGCAAAAGGGGCAAATATGAAGTGTTCTCAAATTGGAATTGCTTTTTATTTTTATTTTTTAAATAATAATTTCTTTTTATTTCAGCATATTTTGGGGGTATAAATATTTAGGTTATGTGTGTTGTCTTCCTCCCCTTTCCCCCCATCCTGGAATCAGAGCTTCAAGCATGTCCATCCCCTAGATGGTACGCATTGCACTCATTATGTATGTATATATCCATCCCCTCCCCCGTCCCATCTGCCTGATGCCTAATAAATGTTATTCCTATATGTCCACTTAGATGTTGATCAGTTAATACCAATTTGCTGGTGAGTACATGTGGTGCTTATTTTTCCATACTTGGGATACTTCACTTAGTAGAAAAGGTTCCAGCTCTATCCAGGAAAATACAAGAGGTGCTATATCACCGTTGTTTCTTATAGCTGAATAGTATTCCATGATATACATATACCACATTTTATTAATTTACTCACGTATGGATGGGCACTTGGGTTGTTTCCACATCTTAGCAATTGTGAATTGTGCTTTTATAAACATTCGAGTGCAGGTGTCTTTTTTATAGAGTGTCTTTTGTTCTTTGGGGTAGATGCCCAGTAATGGGATTGTTGGATCAAATGGTAGATCTACTTATCTACTGTATCACTTTAAGGTATCTCCATATTGCTTTCCACAGAGGTTGAACTAGTTTGCAGTCCCACCAGCGATGTCATATCTCTCCGCATCCACGCCAACATTTATTGTTTTGGGACTTTTTAATAAAGGTCATTCTCACTGGATAAATGATATCTCATTGTGGTTTTGATTTGCATTTCCCTGATGATTAGAGATGTTGAGCATTTTTTCATATATTTGTTGGCCATTATCTGTCTTCTTTTGGAAAGTTTCTGTTCATATCCTTTGTCCACTTTTTGTTAGGGTTGTTTGATTTTTCCTTGCTGATTTTCCTGAATTCTAAATAGATTCTAGTTATCAGCCCTTTATCAGATGTGTAGCTTGCAAAAATTTTCTCCAATTCTGTAGGTTGTCTGTTTGCTCTCTTGAAAGTTTCTTTGGCTGTGCAGAAGCTTTTTAATTTGATCAGGTCCCATTTGTTTATTTTTGTTGATGCTGTGATTGCCTTTGGGTTCCTTTTCATAAATTCTTTGCCTAGGCCAGTGTCTAGAAGAGTATTTCCAACATTTTCCTCTAGAATACTAATAGTTTCACACCTTAGGTTTAAGTCTGTTACCCAGCGTGAGTTGATTTTTGTGAGAGGTGAAAGGTGTGGATCCCGTTTCAGTATTCTACATGTGGCTATCCAGTTTTCCCCAGCACCATTTATTGAATAAGGATTCTTTTCCCCAGTGTATGTCTTTGTCTGCTTTGTCAAAGATTAGATGGCTATCTGAGGATGGTTTTATATCTCGGTTCTCTGTTCTGTTCCACTGGTCAATGTCCCTGTTTTTGTGCCAATTCCAAGCTGTTTTAATTACTGTAGCCTTGTAGTATAGTTTGAAGTCTGGTAAATTGATACCTCCCATTTTGTTTTTATTGCCTAGGATTGCTTTGGCTATATAGGGTTTTCTCTGGTTCCATATGAAGCATAAAATTATTTTTTCTATGTCTGTGAAAGATGATGATGGTATTTTAATAGGGAATTGCATTGACTCTGTAGATCAGTTTGGGTAGTATAGACATTTTAATAATGTTTATTCTGCCACCCAACGAGCATGGTATGTTCTTCCACCTGTTTACATCCTCTGCTATTTCCTTCTTCAGTGTTTCATAGTTCTCCCTGTAGAGGTCTTTTACCTCATAAGTTAAATATATTCTTAGATACTTTATTTTCTTTGTTACTATTTTGAAGGGAATTGAGTCTTTGATTTGGTTCTCTATTTGACTGTTATTGGCATATATGAATGCCTCTGATTTCTGTGTATCGATTTTGTATCAATTCAAGGAGTCTCTTGGTTGAATCCTTGGGGTTTTTCTAGATATAATATCATATCATGCCTATTTTGTTAAGTGTCCTTATACAAGAGTGTTGAATTTTGTCCAGTTGTTTTTCTGCATCTGTTGAGAGGATCATATAGTCTTTGTTTTTGCTTCTCTTTATGTGGTGTGGAATTGCTTTTTATGAAGAGAGACTAACTTGGCATTCTTGTCCAGAAGATGAAGCTCGATAATTGTTTGCTTTGCTTTATATCTATATGTATAAAATCTGGGTCTTGGTTTTTGATTTACTAGTTTGAAGAAATAACTACATTCTAATAAATCAAGTTTGATACATTTGTTTTGAAAGTAGTATTGAGAGAGTTGTTGGAGGGTTTGTTTGCATCAATAGCACTGGTTACTTTGAACAAATAAATAATAACTTTCTGTAGTTGCTTCCTTTATCAGAAAAGAACATTAGATATCATGATATATTACTTCCTCTGCACTAGAGAACAGCTTTTCTAAATGCTAGGGGAAATTTCCATAGCCATTATTGAATCAGAACTTGTGTTTAACTCATTTCTAAGGACCATTCTGGGTTTTTCAAATTTGTTTTTGTGTGTATATACATAAAATGCATATGTAAATGATTTTCTTTGTTTTTAAACATTCACAAAAACAAAAATCACTGGTAAGCCCATGTGTCTGCGATGCCATCATTCTGAGCAACCTAAGAATTGAAAATTTTCCTGAAGCTATAACATTTCAAATTAAATAGTTGATTCTTTATTAATTGGACAATTTAAATAGATAATTTAAAAGCATCCATATCAGAATCTGTATCTACATGTACAGTCATATAAATGCAACATTTCATTTACAAAATTCCTAAAAGGAAAAGCTTTATCACTACCTACAAACTCCTCACCCAGATGAGGAAACTAGACAAATCCTGGTGTGTTCTAATGCAGTAAACAAACAAGACTTAGTTAAATGGACATTAAAGATTCCTCTAGCGAGCCATTCCTTTACAAAAAGTTGAAATCCTTGTGCTGTATTCGCTAAAAGGTCATGGTTAATGGATAGCTGAGGGTTGGCTCATGGAAACCTAATCAGAAAGGTTAGAGATGTTGACAGTTTCAGACCTGCTGACATAAATGGGTGAACAAACTTTTTTTGTAATCTAAACTGTTGGCCTGTATGTTTTTTCCTTATCCCACCTCATTTCTTACATGTAGGCTCAATCTTTTCAGTATTTGGGTTACTGGTTCAGCAGAAGTCAGGAAAAGCAACTTTGTAGTAATCATAATATTATCCAATTGTATCTTGTTTACTTTATTGTAAATACTGGTGAATACTGGTCAATAAATAGTTCTATATTCCTTTAAAAAATGTATATATAGCCATGTATCACTTAAGGATGTGGTTATGTTCTGAGTAATGCATCATAAAGTGATTTCCTCATGTGAACATCATAGAGTATACTTACACAAACCTAGATGGTGTAGCCTACTCCACACCTAGACTGTGTGGTGTAGCCTATTGCTCCTAGACTACAAACCTATACAACATGTTACTATACTGAATACTGTAGGCCTGGAGTCCTCAAACTACGGCACGCGGGCCAAATGCCACCCGCTGAGGACATTTATCAGACCCACCGGGTGTTTTGCCACTGCTGCCTGTCCTGCTTAGCAGCTGACTCGTCCCTTGTCCACAGTGTGCACTCTCCAATGGTCTGAGGGACAGTGAACTGGCCCCCTGTTTAAAAAGTTTGAAGACCCCTGCTTTAGGCAGTTGTAACAGGATGGTAAGTGTTTGTGTTTCTAAACATATCTAAACATAGAAAAGGTAAAGTAAAAGTATGATATAAAAGATGCCATACCTCTATTGGTCAGTTACCCTGAATGGACCTTGCAGGACTAGAAGTTGCTCCGGGTAAGTCAGTGAGTGGGGAGTAAATGTGAAGGCCTAGGACATTACTGTACACTAGTGTAGACTTTATAAACAGTAGACACTTAGGATATACTAAATTTCTAAAATATTGCTTTTCTTTAATAATAAATTAACCTTAGCTTACTGGATGACCACCACTATGTATGCAGTCTGTTGTTGACTGAAGTATCATTATGATACTAGAAGGTACCCAAGAATAAATCTAATAAAAGATGTGTAAGAGTTATAAGAAAATTCTAAAACATGATTGAAGGATATTAAAAAATAGAGAGTGATTTTATGTTCATAAATAGATTGAATATTATAAAGGTGTCAGTTTTTCCCAAGTTAATCTATAGATGCAGTGTAATTCCAGTCAAAATGTCAAAGTGCTGAGTCTAAAATTTATGTGAAAGAGCGAAAAACTAAGAATATTCTAGTAGACTGCCCAAAGATATCAGGTCCAAATTTCTAGAACCTGTAAATGTTACCTTATAGGGAAAATGGTCTTTGCAGTTATGATTAAGAAGGATCTTGACATGGGGAGATTATCCTGAATTATCTGGGTAGGGCCTTGATCCTATTAAAAATATTCTTATCAGAGAGGGGCAGTGGGAGATAGGAAGTATGCAAATGAGGAGAAGGTGGTGTGAAGATGGAGGCAGAAATTGGAGTGGTGTGGCCACCGAGGAAAGCTATCAGCTACCAAAGGCTGGACAAGACAAGGAACAGATTTTCCCCTAGAGCCTCTGAAGGGTGCATTCTTGATTTTGGCTCTGTGACACTGATGTTGAACTTCTGACCTCCAGAACTATGACCAAATAAATTTCTGTTTTAACTCACCAAGTTAGTGGTTATTTGTTAAGGCAGCCATAGGAAACGAATACAAATAGCAAGACAGTTTTGAAGAAAAAGCCCTACCAGACTTCAAGACTACTATAAAGCTGTGATAATCAAGGCAGCGTGGATATTTACACTGGGATAGACAAAAACTACTGAAGTATAACAGAGAGCCCAGAAACAGACTCAAGTTTATATGGGAACTTGATGAATAACTGAGGTGACACTGCATTTCATTCATATGATGCTAGGGAAATTGGTTATCCTTATAGGAAAAAAGATAATTAGATTTCTTCATGCCATATATAGAAATAAATTCAAGAAAAAATTTAAATATGAAAGCAAAATGAAGGGCATGTATAGCATATATAGATATTCATTTATTTTCTTCCCAACTTTTTTATTATGAATTCCAAACATAGAGAAAATTTTAAAGAAAAGGACAATAACATTCATACGTCCGTAGCTGCCTAGATAAAAAAATTACTAACATTTTGCCATATATATGAAATGCAAATATATATATACTTTTTTTATCTTTAAAATTAAAAACATTGGGAGCTAAGTCATTTGAGAGTGAGTTTCAGATGTTATGACTCTTAATATTTCAATTTGCATCTTGATAGGAGAATATTCATGTGACATCAACAGTGGAGGATTTCTTAGCATATAAAAAGCAAAACACCATAAAGTAAAAAATTGAAAAAATTGGCTACATTAAAATTAAAAACTTTTGTGAACCAGAAATGAAGCGAAAAAAGTTTCAGACTGAGAGAAGATATTTGCAACATGTTAACTATTAAGGGATTATGAGAAAAAGACAAAAAACCAAAACACAGGCAAAAGATAATGCATGGAAGAAGAAATTTGATTGGCTAATAAACATCTGAGATGTTGAATAACTTTGCTAATAATTAAGAAAATGAAAATCATATTTCATATCTATCAGATTGATACAAATGAAAAGGCTGATAATACCAAGTTTTAGCAAGAATGTGGAAGGAATATAGGGAAATCTTATATGTTACTAGATAGAGTATCTATTTTTCCATTTTGGGGAAACTTTAGTAAAATGGAACATGTGTGTATCTTTTGGCCCAGCAGTTCCCCTTCTAGGTTTATACCCTATGGAAATCTTTAGATTTGAGCACAAAGTGATGTGTTCAAGAATTTTCATAGCAGCATTGTTTAGGATAGCAAACAAATTGGAAATAATCCAAATGTTCATCAGTAGACACATGGGCAAATATATTGGTATATTCATACAATAAAATATCTTACAGCAATGAAAATAAACTAAGTCTACATGTGTTAATATGAATGAATTTCTGTAACACAATATTGATTTAAAAGCAAGTTACAAGGCCGGGCGCTGTGGCTCACGCCTGTAATCCTAGCTCTTGGGAGGCCGAGGCGGGCGGATTGCTCAAGGTCAGGAGTTCAAAACCAGCCTGAGCAAGAGCGAGACCCCGTCTCTACTATAAATAGAAAGAAATTAATTGGTCAACTGATATATATATAAAAAAAAAAAAATAAAAAAATAAAAGCAAGTTACAAGAGGATAAATACACACCCAGAAAACTATAAAGTGTAGAACATATAAAGATATTAAAGTAGAAATGCATGAAAATGTTAGGGTATTGCAGTTAGATTATACTTATAGTGTCTAATTTTTTGAGATAGTTGACAAGTACAAAATATTTGTTATATTCTCTTTATCTTTCTGAATGTCTGAATATTTAACAGAAAAAGTAAGTGGATAGAATCCAGTGGAGTAGTTGAATATTCAAGGTAGTGAAAGAATTATTGGTAAAGTTCCTGAGGTCGGGAGTAGGATGAGCTATAATTTTGGTAGACATATCAAAGAATTGATTGATCATGAGATGGATGTTTCTTTTTTCATAAATGTTTTATTTTTCTTGGCTACTAACAAGTTGAAAAAACTATAATGTATGTGAATTTGTATAAGAAAATGTGATAATGGCCCAGTTGTAGTTTGGTAAAAAATAAATATAAGCTAATATTTTAGACTTATGACTGAACTAGGCTTAATATCTAGGGTAGGCATCTTATTTTAAAAGATGATTTTAAAATAATATATGTTGATATGTTTTATTGTGTCATGTCCAGTAGACATTTTTATTTTTCCTTGTAAAAACTCTTAAGAATTTTATAAACTTCAGTTATTTTATTGGCCTAATTTACTGTCTTTGGATTATATAATCATTTTTGTGACTCTACTTCATTTCCTCCTCTGAGTTGAGCCCTTTTTCTCCCCATAGCTGTTTCCTTCTGAGTATGAAAGATGATAGCATTGAAGGCATTTATGATACTCTAAAGCAATGTGCATTGATTTCTAAGTCTGCTGGGGGAATTGGTGTTGCTGTGAGTTGTATTCGGGCTACTGGCAGTTACATTGCTGGGGTAAGTTTCTGTTGTTTGATGTTTAAAAGGGGGATTTAAGTTCAAAAGCAACCAGGCTTATGATTGAGAGGGCTTATGCTAGGAGTTTGGGAGACCTGGATTTCTGTTAATTACTAGCTGGCTATGTGACTTGGAGTGAGTCATTTCACTTCTGGCATCATTGTCTTCTGTCTTTTTTTTTGAGACAGAGTCTCACTCTGTTGCCCAGGCTAGAGTGCCATGGTATCAATCAGCCTGGCTCACAGCAACCTCAAACTCCTGGGCCCAAGCGATCCTACTGCCTCAGCCTCCCGAGTAGCTGGGACTACAGGCATGCGCCACTGTGCTGGCTAATTTTTTTTTTTCTATATATTTTTAGTTGGCCAATTAATTTCTTTCTATTTTAGTAGAGATGGGGTCTCGCTCTTGCTCAGGTTGGTTTTGAACTCCTGACCTTGAGCAATCTGCCCTCCTTGGCCTCCCAGAGTGCTAGGATTATAGGTGTGAGCCACTGTGCCCGGCCCATTGTCATCTGTCTTATTAGAGATTTAGATTTGACTACATAATCTCTAGAATCCTTTTTTTTTTTTTTTTTTTTTTTTTTGAGACAGAGTCTCGCTTTCTTGCCTAGGCTAGAGTGAGTGCCGTGGCGTCAGCCTAGCTCACAGCAACCTCAAACTCCTGGGCTTAAGCAATCCTACTGCCTCAGCCTCCCGAGTTGCTGGGACTACAGGCACGAGCCACCATGCCCGGCTAATTTTTTATATATATATATAAAAAATTATTAGTTGGCCAATTAATTTCTTTCTATTTTTATAGTAGAGACGGGGTCTCGCTCAGGCTGGTTTTGAACTCCTGACCTTGAGCAATCCGCCCGCCTCGGCCTCCCAGAGTGCTAGGATTACAAGCGTGAGCCACCGCGCCCGGCCTTCTCTAGAATCCTTTTTAGCTCAGATTTTAGAATTCTGATTTATTTTATCAGTAATAGCAGCAACTATCATTTATTGATTGCCTACTATGTGTTAAGCGTGTCATAAATGTTTTACATGAATTACTAATTTAAACTTTACTACAATGCTATAAAATAGCTACCATTATAGACACATGCTAGGAATTGTCTTCCTTATAATAACCTTGTTAATATAGACACTATTGTCTTCATTTTGCAGGTAGGACACTGAGGCTTAGAAAGTTAAATTACTTTCTGAGATAAGTCACTTAATATGTGGTAGATTCAGTATTAAAGCTTTAGACATTGCTACTTTATCATGTAAATGCCAGCCCTTTGCTATTATAGTTCACTATTCATTGGGAGTCAAGATAATATTTTGGGGTAAGACCTGTGTTTAAATCTTATCTCCACTAACTAGTGGCCACTAGTAAGTTATTTATATCTCTGAGTTTGTTTCCTCATCTGTAATGGGAAGAAAATATCTAACCCTGTAGAATAAAGTTCCAGAAGGAAACTCTTCCATTATGTGGTGTTTTGGAGGTGCTGTGATACATACAGAAGTTTTACACAATAGTAGAGTGAACCATTGCTCACTTTTCTTTCTAGACTGTTTAGAGGCTTGCCTTGGGGTTAGAAGGATTATTTAAAAAATTTGATGAGTTATCTGCTAGTTGTAGTGGTCTCTATTTTATTATCCTTATTTTAGGATCCATTTATTGCTAAGAATCTCCATATGCTTTATTTATTGTCCTGATATATCCATTGCATATAATTTTTACTGTAAGTTGCCTTCAATTCTTTTGGGAAAAAGACAGTATAGTAGTATTTTTACTGTTTCCAAAGTGCATCTTTATATAATGACCTTTAGAAGGTGTACAGTTTAAATTTAGCTACCCTGATTTTGGGTTCTTTTCACTTGTGATTGTTGTATCTCATAGTAAATTAGAGGTACCGTGAAGTAACTTAGCACATAATTGTAATTTATTCAATAACATTTTTTCTTTACCTTCATTTTTATATTAAGCCAATGTCTGTCATGTAGCTATCAAAAACCCTTATACAGGATTGTAGTCCAATTTAGACTCTAGCTTCTTAGAATCAGCCACTTTCTGACTGCTTTCATGAAGTCTTACTGTACTACAAAAATCATGATCAGCATGAATTGCAAACATACCTGCTTCAGTACAAAGATATGTCAGGTCTGTTCGATTAAAGCCACCTGAAAGCTTCACAATTGCTTCATAATTCTATTTCACCATGCTTTGTAATGGGACCTGCATGGATTTTCAATATGTCTAATCTTGCTTATTCATTTGGCAAATCGATAGGTATTTTTCTGTCTAATTATCCTGGACGCAGCAAAGCAGGATCCAGTGTATTTGGTCTATTTGTAGCCATGGTCATTTTAACTCTATGCAGAGTACCAAATCCATCCATTTCATTCAGTAACTCTATTAAAGTTCTTTGAATCTCTGTTAGCTGAAGTACCCTCAGAAAACCGACTGAGATGCTAAAAATAGCATCTGTTTTATCCAAAAAATGATGCGTGGCTGATGGTCCCTGGCATAAACATTTCTCAGATCAAATGAGCACTTTCAGCAATGTTATTGTCTATAGTAGAACTAGATACGACCTTTAAGAAATTACAGTACAGTTGGCTAGCAACAGCTCGTGCCAAGAGTGTTTTTCTTGTACCTGGTGGGCCATATAATAAATAGCCTTTTGGAGGTATTATTCCTACACATTAGAATAATTCTGGGTTTGTAAGAGGTAATTCTATCATGATCTGTTCTTATAGTCCTCCAATCTCAGAATAAGAAACATCCCCAGGGTCCTTATAAGATATGTTGTAAACCAGTGGATCCACCTATCTTAGCAAATATCTCATGATAGCATAGTCATATCCAAGGCAGCTCTTGTTCCTGGCTTCAGCTTGCTTTTGTCAAGCTGTCTCTGGCGACCCACAACATATCTTGGTCCATTTGTAGCTTTAACAGTAAGTTTTTCTTCAGTTAATTGCTTAAGCACTCATCACAGTCTGCCCAACACTTCATAGGGCCTGCACTTCGTAGGGCCTTCAGATCATTTTCAGACTTTTCATACTGCTTGGTAAGTTCTTTTAATTGTTCCCTTAACTCCTTAAGATGGTGTTGATCTTGTGTTCCAGTAGCTTCTTGTAGTCCTGAAGCATCCCAATAAAATTTTGTTGATTTTGTATTGGGCATTACTTTTTCAAAGCCAAGGTAGAGACGGAAAGCAGGTAAAACTAGAATTTAGGCAACCTTTTTGATAAAAGATTGGGAGATGGCCGGGTGCGGTGGCTCATGCCTGTAATCCTAGCACTCTGGGAGGCCGAGGCAGGAAAATTGATTGAGCTCAGGAGTTCTAGACCAGCCTGAGCAAGAGCAAGACCCTGTCTCTACTAAAAATAGAAAAAAGTAGCCAGTCAACTAGAAATGAAACAAAAAATTAGCCAGGCATGGTGGTGGATGCCTGTAGTCCCAGCTACTCAGGAGGCTGAGGCAGGAGGATTACTTAAGCCCAGGAGTGTGAGGTTGCTGTGAGCTAGGCTTATGCCATGGCACTCTAGTCTGGGCAATAAAGCAAGACTCTGTCTCAAAAAAAAAAAAGATTGGGAGAGAGTAATTTGTTCACTGTTGGGCCATTTTATTCTCTTTTTTGCTGAACCACCTCTATCTCGGTCTTTCTTTCAGACTAATGGCAATTCCAATGGCCTTGTACCAATGTTGAGAGTATATAACAACACAGCTCGATATGTAGATCAAGGTGGAAACAAGGTATGCTCTGTTAATTGAAAGTACTGGAAATCAGAACTCAAAATCTATAGCGATATATATACTTATTTTAAGATCATTCAATTATATATAGCATCTAACTACTATACTTTAAAAAATGCTTTTCAAATAAATTTGAAAAATATAATTTACTTATTTTAAAGTGCACCCTGCATATACTTTAAGTGTTCAGTTTGATGGGTTTTGACAAATGTATATACTTGTGTAATCACCACACCAATAAAGACATGGAACATTTTCATTTTCATTACTCTAAAATGTTTCCTCATGAACCTGTGCATTTAGTCACTCCTGTCACTCCCACCCACACATACTTTATCCCTGGCTCTAGGCGGCCATTGATATAGGCAGCTTTTTTACATGATAGTTTATTTGCAAAGAATTTCTCAAGTTGTGACTCACGTTAATACCTAACCTTGAAATGGAGTTGTAATATGTGCTCTAGGTGGTTGTTTTGAAAAAACAAAACAGAACAAAAAAAACCCCAAAACAGAACAACAAAATCCCCCCTAATTGATAGAAGGAACAGTAAAGTTGAGAGAATTGGGTTGTTTACCTAATGTTATCAAGAGGATTATTTATGAATAGGGTCTACCTGCTTCTTATGACTATATAGGTATACCAATCATCTGTTTGTCTATTTCTAAGAGCACAGCTTATATTGTCAGAGTTAAAGCGACTTTCTTTGGGCTTTACATAACATGTCATATGGTGTAAAGTGAGTTGGGCTATCATTGAAGAGGATGTTCCATCTGTAGTTAACTGTGTCACTTGGGACAAGTTACTTAATCTTTCTTGTTATACATTTTTTGATAGTTGCTCTTTTTTTAACTTGTAAGATGTAAGAAAAATATTACTACTTTACATTTTTATAGTACTTTGATTTATATTATTTCATTTAATTCATTAATTGTAGTCAAGATCAAAAGAGATATTATAAAAGTATTTCAGAAAATATGAAGTTTCTTTGTTTCATTCTGATTCTAAAAAGAATGATGATTTATTTACCATTAGCGTCCTGGGGCATTTGCTATCTACCTGGAGCCTTGGCATTCAGACATCTTTGAGTTCCTTGATTTAAAGAAGAACACAGGAAAGGAAGAACAGCGTGCCAGGGATCTTTTCTTTGCCCTTTGGATTCCGGATCTCTTCATGAAACGAGTGGAGACTAATCAGGTGAGAGATACCTGTTGGTAGTAGTGACTTGATTCAGTGAGTTTTGTTTTCTTCAGTCATGTTTAGTCTTGTTTCTTCAGTCATGTTAAGTTATGTTTAGGAAGAACCCATATATGTGTGATGCCACAGAAGGCATTCTGAACAATTAAGAGATGCCATGCCTGTCTTCTTGCATTTCTGTTCTCTGAAGTAGATGCTATCTGACCTAAATGCTTAAAAGGACATGTACAAACAGGAAGAACTAGGTGTTTGGATCTGAACTTAAAATGATTATTCTACAGAGAATTTCCAAGAGAGCCTATGAAAGCCACTTTATCTTTGTAGTGTTTCTAATGAATTATGGTTGATTATTTGAAGTTTCTTTCTTCTTCTGTTTTTTGGCACATAGTTGTCAGGATTTGATGCTTGAAGTTTCTTACGATTGGTACTGCCCTTCCCTTTGTAGGAATGGTCTTTAATGTGTCCAAATGAGTGTCCTGGTCTGGATGAGGTTTGGGGAGAGGAATTCGAGAAGTTATATGAAAGGTATGGGAAAAATATGAAAATAATAATGTTTTAATCATGGTTTCTCTTATTTGGTGGATCCAAATATCAAAAATACTTAAATCATTAGCTCATTTCTAGGAATCATTAGAAGCATCTAAGAGAGAAAGTGATTAATAAATTAATTTTGGTCAGGTTTGCTTCTTGAATCTTCAAAATTGGTTTCTGTTTTCTTCTTTCTTAAAATTTTGGGATATATAAATAAGTGCTTGGGTTTTTTAATTCTCATAAAAATTAAGCTAAAGACTAGCAGTGTTATTGTTTTGCTTGTCATACAGTACTTTTGATAAAATAAGTTATGCTTTATATTGTATATAGGAATCATTAGTGACTAGGATACATGTCAATAGGTCATTAAAATTACCACAGTATTAAGAGATTTGGCTAGTTTTGTTCCTTTTTATTACAAAAGATATTATTGATTTGGTGGGATTAGGATCATTTGAAGGTGTATAAGGCTGCCTGATTTTCCTGTCTGACTTTATCCAGAGTAAAATAAATATATTCTTTTTTTTTCTCTTAGCAAAACATGGTAAAAATTTAAGTTTTCATAACTTTATATTTTAATGTCTTTCTTCAAGTTGTCTATAATAAAGATTTTCTTAAGGAATAAATATTAAAATAATCCTCACTTTACCTTTCAGTTATGAGAAAGAGGGTCGTGTCCGCAAAGTTGTAAAAGCTCAGCAGCTTTGGTATGCCATCATTGAGTCTCAGACAGAGACAGGAACCCCATACATGCTCTATAAGGATTCCTGTAATCGGAAGAGCAACCAGCAGAACCTGGGAACCATCAAATGCAGCAACCTATGCACAGAAATAGTGGAATATACCAGCAAAGATGAGGTAGGTAGAAAAACTTCTGCCTAGAATACTGAGAGAAAGATCAGGCAGTTATTTTTTGCAAATCTCTTGCTTGATTTCACTTGAGATGGGTGAAGGAAATTTTCGTAGTTTGTTGTTAGTAGATGAGCACTAAAATAGATTATAAAGGAAGAGGTATAATCTGTGCCCATAAATATTTTTTAGTCTAAGCCATGTAGAAAAGACTGTTAGTTTTTTCTTATACACACATAATTGTAATAATATTTAGTTGAGAAAAATAGCAATGTACAGTTATAGTGGTTAAGGACAAACACAAAAATGTGTTAGGATGTTTATGTAGTTTAAAGTATGTAAGCATGTAGAAAGTTCTTTCAGTGAATGGTCAGACAAAATTCTAATCTCAAATCTGCAAGGAGGTTTCCACAGAAGAGTCAACGCTAGAAATGGGACATGGATTTGGCTTTAAAAAGTTGAGAGAAAAGCTTTCCATTTGGGAACGACAATCTGTATGATAGAGAGAAGGCTAGATTTTGTGCATCATGTCAAGTAAGTTTGTTTTGATGGAGCAAATAGATTAAGGCCTGGTAGATGGAGAGATGGCTATGGCTGGGGGAAGGGAAATAGAAGGTAGAAGTGACATGTCACGGAGGTAGAAAGCCCTTGTAGGTTTCTGCCAGGAAAATAGCATCAAAATGCTAGGATGAAAAGAATGGTTCTTGTTTCTGGTTATAGAATGTCTTGGTCTGAGAACAGGTTAGAGGTTAGCATAAGGAAGTTTTTGCAGTAGTTGGACTGCAAGCTGCTTGGTTATTGGATGTAAACTATGGAAGAAAGGAGGAAGGAGCAGATCACCAATTCCAGGACCTAAAAAAAACCCACAAAAAACAAACAAACAAGTGAAAAGTCAGGAAGTAAGTTAAGCATACTGCCAAAGTTACAGTTTAATTCAGAATGTGGTGGGCACCAGCTATGTGTGAAACACTGTGCTATGTGCCTTGGGAATGTAAATAAATATGGCTTAGTCACTGCCCTCAGGAAACTTCAAATTTTGTTGGGAAGAAATTGACATACATTCACATTCAAGTAACTATTAATGCAAGATAGATTATCTTATAAAGACTAGAGTAACCATTTTAAAACAAAAATCAGATCATGTCATTTGTTTGCACAAGACTACTCTTTGGCTTGCCAACCCATGCAGAGTTCTTTTCTTTTAAGTGAGATGTAATTCATGTACCATAATATTTATCCTCTTAAAGTGTACAATTTAGTGTTTTTTAGTATATTAATAAGTTTGTGCAGCCATTACCACTATCTTATTCTAGTGCATTTTCATCACTGTAGATCTGCAGTCTCCAAATCCCAGGCCACAAACAGGTACCAATCTGTGGCCTGTTAGGACCTGGGCCACATAGCAGGATGTGGAGCAAAGGGCTTCATCATGAGGGAAGCTTCATCTGTATTTACAGTGGCTCCCCATCACTTGCATCACTGCCTGAGCTCCCCCTCCTTTCAGATCAGTGGTGGCATTGGATTCTTACAGAGTGCAAATCCTACTGTAAACTGCATGCAAAGGATCTAGGTTGCATGCTCCTTATGAGAATCTAATGCCTGATGATCTGAGGTGGAGCTGAGGTG
Organism: Microcebus murinus; assembly: GCF_040939455.1. Classification (NCBI taxonomy): domain Eukaryota; kingdom Metazoa; phylum Chordata; class Mammalia; order Primates; family Cheirogaleidae; genus Microcebus; species Microcebus murinus. Next base: position 57,455,747 of record NC_134107.1, on the reverse strand, counting down.
GTGATGCTAGTGCTGGGGAGCAGCTACAAATACAGATTATCATTAGCAGAGGGGTTGCATTATGGTGAGTTGTACAATTATGTCATTATATATTACAATGTAATAATAATAGAAATAAAGTGCACAAAATATGCACTTGAATTTATCAGACTAATGTGATCCAAGCTATATTTTTAAAATGGGCATTTGGCAACATGTATAGAATGGAATAGATTTGAAGGGCATGAGGGAATCCAGTTAGGAAGCTATTTCAGTAGTATAGGTGAGAGAAGTCGAGACTAGATTGGGATACTTATAATCAAAATGGAAAAGAAGGTGTAATCATTCAACATTATTAAGTACTTACTGTATGCCAGATGTGCTAGCGCTAAAAATAATAATCTAAGGATAAATAAGATATGAAGAAGCTTCGTACTTAAAGTAATATAGTAGGGGAATCACCTTAAGAAATTTTTCAAAATCCACAAATTTGGATCCTCTGTTGCTAAGGGCTTGTCAGAATATCAGTGAAGGTGAGGTAGCTGTGTGTTTTGCAAGAACTTTTTGCAGTGATGGAAATGTTCTGTATCGGTGGCTATTTTTCTTTTTTTTTCATGTCAGATGGGTAATGTCAAATGGGTAATGTTGTTATGCTGACATCATAACAAGGTTTGAGGGAAGCATATCTTACATGTGAGCACGCAAACTCAGTCATTACTCTTATGAGCTATAACAGGATCTCTGGTGGCTATTAAGCACTTGAAATATGACTAGTGCAACTGAGTAACTGATTTTTAAATTTTATTTGATTTTAAATAGATAAATGTAGGCAGTGGCTACCATATTGGACAGTGTACATCTCCTAAATAACGAGATAGACATACATAAAAAATTAGTTATAGCACAGCATGATATATGTCTGGTAATAGAGCTATGTACTATGGCACACGGGGTTCTCTCTCCACTTAACCTATTTCACTGGTGCATGTTACAACTTACATATGTGACTAAGTATTAAAGAAATAGGATTAGTGGGATTTAGAAATGAACTGATGAAGAAGGAGAAGTCAAAGATAAAAACTAAAAATTTTAATGTCTGAGACTGTTAGAAGCTTACATGGTAGTCTCATTGACATTGGGGAAGAAATCAAAATTGTGTGATTCTTGACTCTTTTCTTTTGCATTCTAGGTTGCGGTCTGTAACCTGGCTTCCCTGGCCCTGAATATGTATGTCACGTCAGAACACACATATGACTTTAAGAAGCTGGCTGAAGTCACTAAAGTCATTGTCCGAAACTTGAATAAAATTATTGATATAAACTATTACCCTGTCCCAGAGGTATGACTAGATATTTCTCTGCTTATTGGTAGTTATTGAAATCCAAGATGGAGGGAGTTTGCCATGGTCTGTAAGCCATCATTTAAATGGCTGTCATTGGAATACTGTGAGAAAACTGACATAAAGAGGATAATGTGGGCGGAGCCGGTGGCTCACACCTGTAATCCTAGCACTCTGGGAGGCTGAGGCGGGCGGATTGTTTGAGGTCAGGAGTTCAAAACCAGCCTGAGCAAGAGCAAGACTCCGTCTCTACTATAAATACAAAGAAATTAATTGGCCAACTAATATATATAGAAAAAAAAATTAGCCGGGCATGGTGGTGCATGCCTGTAGTCCCAGCTACTCGGGAGGCTGAGACAGCAGGATCGCTTAAGCCCAGGAGTGTGAGGTTGCTGTGAGCTAGGCTGACACCATGGCGTTCACTCTAGCCTGGGCAACAAAGCAAGACTCTGTCTCAAAAAAAAAGAGGGTAGTGTGTATCATTTGGTGCAGAATGTTGCTTTTTCTGTTCAGTAATGTTTTCTCCTTTTTTTCTCTAAATCTGTTGGCACAAAGGCATGCTTATCAAATAAACGCCATCGCCCCATTGGGATTGGGGTACAAGGTCTGGCTGATGCTTTTATCCTGATGAGATATCCTTTTGAGAGTCCAGAGGCCCAATTATTGAATAAGCAGATCTTTGAAACTATTTATTATGGAGCTCTGGAAGCTAGCTGCGACCTGGCCAAGGAGCATGGCCCATATGAAACCTATCAGGGCTCTCCAGTAAGCAAAGGAGTAAGTATATGGATTAAATTTCTTTTTACTTGTGAGTACCTATAGTTGGCTGAATGGTGGTTTACCACCAAAGGATATGTCCGCATCCTAATCTCTAAACCTGTGAATGTTATCTTCTTTGGTTCAAAAAAGGGTCTTAGCATATGTAATTAAGAAACTTGAGATAAGATTTTCCTGGATTATCCAGGTGGGCCTTAAATCCAATGGTAATTGTCCTGCAAAAGACACAGAGAAGGGGAAACAATATGACCACAGAGGCAGAGATTAGAGTGATATAGCCACAAGCCCAGGAATGCTGACAACCATTAGAAGGTATAAGAGGCAAGGAATGGAATCTCTTCTGCGGCCTCTGACAGGAGTATGGCCCTCCCAATGCATTTTGGGCTCTAGAATTATGGGAGAATAAATTTTTATTGTTATAAGCTACCGAGTTTTTGGTAGTTTGTTACACTATACATAGGAAACTTCGGTACCTTTGTCCTCTGCAGTACAAAGGATACTCAATTTTAATTTCTTATTTAGAACTAGTCATTGCTGCCTGTGTTCATTTTCTGTTGCTAAATTTAGTGGGTTAAAACAACATATATTCATTATCTCATAGTTTCCACAGGTCAGGAGTCCAGGCTTGCCTTAGCGGGGCCTTTTGTGAGTCTCATAGACTGTGTTCAAAGTGTAACCGTGTTTCTCCGAAAATAAGACAGGGTCTTATATTTATTTTTCCTAAAGAGACACCCTAGGGCTTATTTACAGGGGATGTGTTATTTTTTTTTTAAGTACGGTACAACAATCTACATTTATTCAAATATAGTTAAGTCTTCTTCTTCTGGAACATCATCATAACTCTCCAAACTCCAAATTCCATCCTGAATTTCTTGCGACTCTATTTCCTTTAGAACCATTGGCCCCAATCTCTTATGTTGAGCAATAGAGCTCTCATGGGGCAGATGAGAAGGGCTGCTCGTCTTTACTGCTCCGTGACGAAATGCATGGGTTGTGCAGATATGCTGTGTAGCCACACCCATCACTAGGTCTTATTTTTGGGGTAGGGCTTATATTGTGCAAATGCTTAGAAATCCTGCTAGGGCTTATTTTATTGGTAGGTCTTATTTTCAGGGAAACACGGTAGTAGAGCCTACGGTCTCATCTAAGGCACCAAGTCTTCTTCCAAGTTTACTGGTTGTTGGCTGAATTTATTTCCATGTAGCTTTAGAACTTGTGGCATCTTGCTTCTTTAAGGCCAGTGGAAGAGGCATCTCATTTCAAAAAGGGCCCAGCCCAGCTCTCTTTTGAGGGCTTTCATCTGGTAAGTCAGGTCCACCTAGCATAATCTTCCTTTTGTTCAATTCAAAATCAGCTGATTTGCAGCCTTAATTACATCTGCAGAAACCCTTCGCTTTTGCTATAATTGTGGGAGTGACATCCTTCATATTCCCAGGTCCTGTCCACACTCAAGTGGAGATTCTAAATGCCCGTCCACCAGGGAGTGGGAATCTAGGAAGCTGTCTTAGAATTCTGCCTTCCACACTGCCTTTATTATCAGTAGTATGATTTTTTTTACACATAAAATGTTAATTTTAGTTTTGACATTTCTGCTGATATTTAGGAAATCTAATTTGTGGTCATTTGAAAATAGGTGTTTTTAGCTAAGTAAACAAATCAAGGAACAGATCAAAGCAGTGAAGAAAAGATAAGGTTACAGTAACGTTTTTACGTAAAAAAAAATGAATGTTTCTTAGCAACATGCTTTCATTAATGTTAGGATTTTCTGGTTTGTGGATATGATATGAGTTAACCAGTTAGCCTGCCTTTGATCAATATGACTATATGGAAATTTATCCAGGAAAATTTCTGGATCTTGTACTCTTTACAGAGGTTAACTAGAAGACAACATTTGTTGGGATGTGGGAACATGGCAGTTAGTCATTTGTTTATTGTCATAGTTTTAAAATTGCCATAGAGTGACACATCATAAGTTTGAGTTGTTTATTCCTTAGATTCTTCAGTATGATATGTGGAATGTTACTCCTACAGACCTATGGGACTGGAAACTTTTGAAGGAGAAGATTGCAAAGTAAGTGGAAAGAGATGTAAAGTAGCTTTGAAGGCCGGAGGGTTTGGGTTCTCCTGGATCTTTAGAAGTTAGGTATGTCATTTTAGCTTCTTAAACTCAATTTTTTTAATCCTCTTTTAAATGGAGTTAAAATGGCCTATTTCACAGACCTATTTTTGGAAAAATACTTTGTAAGATAATATATGTATAATAACCTGCAAGTTGCTTTGTACAATGAAAGCATTTTCAGTACATGGTAGGAATTATTAGCTGATCTTGTTTTAGGGACTTAACACACCTAGATTGGGTAGTTTTGTAAAATTTTTTTATTAAGCCTTCATTTTCCCAAATATGCTTGCTTTTTAAATGTTTTTCATTCTTTTATTTATTACTTAACCACATTGGGCATATAAATGGCTTTTGTTTGAATTGTTTGCCATAGAAATAAGTTAGGGATTTTGGAAGAGCTTTTGAAGGGTAATGTTTTAAATTGTGTGAAAGAAAAATTTCCAAGTTGAATCTTTATAGGACTTTTAAACTAAATCTTAAGAGATTTGAGGGCAGGCAGTATGTTTTGCTAAATGCATAACACAACAACTTGTTTTCATTTTCTGTCATGATAAGTTCCATCATTGTTGGCTTAATGCAAATGCAAAATGTTTAACATTCGGAGAAGAAAGCAGTAACTTTAAGATGCTCTTAAAAATATCTACTTGCCTTAAAATTGTTTTCTTAAATAATACGTGTTAGAAAATTTAGAAGAACTTGTGGAAAGGGAGGAAAATGAAAATTATCCTACCTAAACCTGATGTCAGTATCCTTCAGACTTTCTTCTGAGTGTGTATGCATGAATTTACATACAAATTCAACTTTTACAAAAATGGACCTGTACTATATTTTATATTTGTTATTTTGGTTTTTTTCCTCAACACTAGAGTGTAGCTATTTTTTTATATACATGACTTTTTTTTTTTTTTAAATTCAGGATATTATGGGGAGTACAAACATTTTGGTTACCTGTAATGCATTTGCCTCGCCCAAGCCAGGGCTACAAGCATGTCCTTCCCCCATACAGTCTGCTCCGCTTCCATTAGTTGTGGGTTTACCCCCCGACCCTCCACCTGACCCAATGAGTATTACCACCATGTGAACACCTTATGTTTTGATCAGTTAGTACCAATTTGATGGCGAGTACACTGTGGAAAGTAATTTGGAGGTACCTCAAAGAGCTAAAAATAGAAATACCATTTGATCCAGCAATCCCATTACTAGGCATCTATCCAAAGGAAAAAAAGACATTCTATAATAAAGATATCTGTACTTGAATGTTTATAGCAGCATAATTCACAATTGCAAAGATGTGGAAACAACCCAAGTGCCCATCAATTCATGAGTGGATTAATAAAATGTGGGATATGTATACCATGGAGTACTATTCAACTACAAAAAACAATGGTGAAGTAGCACCTCTTACATTATCCTGGATAGAGATTGAGGCTATCCTTTGAAGTGAGGTATCACAAGGATGGAAAAACATGACTTTTTTTATTTCAACATTAACGTACGAACACATTCATTAGTAATGAAGTTCAAATATAGAAATAAAATAGAAAGTAAAAGCCCTTCTTCATACTTCTGCCAACCACTTGTCCAAAAAAAACAAACAAAAAGCTAAAATCTTTTCCCTTATTAATGACATATATTTTTCTAGACCTTTTTTTGGTCCATTTGCAAATAGATACATACACGCACACAGCTTTGTCATATAAATGTGATCAAACTTGACATATTCGGAGACTTTTTACTTACTAATTTGGAGACCTTTCTCTTTTAGTACATGTATATCTATCTACCTTATGTTTTTAGTGATTATAGATAATTCCATAGTTTGGACATATCGTGTGTGTGTGTGTGTGTGTATGTATGTGTGTGTGTTTATGTATGTGTGTGTGTGTGTTTTGAGACAGAGTTTCGCTCTGTCACCCAGGCTATAGTGCCCTGGCATCAGCCTAGCTCACAGCAACCTCAAACTCCTGGGCTCAAGCAATCCTACTGCCCCAGCCTCCCGAGTAGCTGGGACTACAGGCATGCGCCACCATGCCCGGCTAATTGTTTCTATATATATTAGTTGGCCAATTAATTTCTTTCTATTTATAGTAGAGACGGGGGTCTCGCTCTTGCTCAGACTGGTTTCGAACTCCAGACCTCGAGCAATCTGCCTGCCTTGGCCTCCCAGAGTGCTAGGATTACAGGCCTGAGCCACAGTGCCTGGCCTATCATATGTGTTTGACTTTTCACAATATTTTCCTGTCTATAGACAGATGATGGAAGTAAAGATATGAAGATATTAATAGTTGGTGGCTTGCTTGATGCTATTTTACAGATGAGGAAGTAAAGATATGAAGATATTAATAGTTGGTGGCTTGCTTGATGCCTCACAACTAGAAAGTGACAGTAAGGTTGAGAACCCATGTATACAAACTCCTTCAGGATGAGGCTGTATGTATGCTAAGCACTGTGAATCCATAGCTATAGAATGCAGGAAAGATATGCTCTTTGTGTTTTATTTTTTTTATTTATTTATTTTTTTTTGAGACAGAGTCTCGCTTTGTTGCCCAGGCTAGAGTGAGTGCCGTGGCATCAGCCTAGCTCACAGCAACCTCAAACTCCTGGCTCAAGCAATCCTCCTGCCTCAGCCTCCCAAGTAGCTGGGACTACAGGCATTCACCACCATGCCCGGCTAATTTTTTGTATATATATTAGTTGGCCAATTAATTTCTTTCTATTTATAGTGGAGACGGGGTCTCGCTCTTGCTCAGGATGGTTTCGAACTCCTGACCTCGAGCAATCCGCCCGCCTCGGCCTCCCAGAGAGCTAGGATTACAGGCGTGAGCCACCGCGCCCGGCCTAATTTTTTTATATATATATCAGTTGGCCAATTAATTTCTTTCTATTTATAGTAGAGACGGGGTCTCGCTCTTGCTCAGGCTGGTTTTGAACTCCTGACCTTGAGCAATCCGCCCGCCTCGGCCTCCCAGAGAGCTAGGATTACAGGCGTGAGCCACAGCGCCCGGCCTGCTCTTTGTGTTTTAAAACCTTAAGATTAAGTGAACTAAGACATGTAACACAAATGTTAAAAGTATATACAAAGGTATAGGTCATAGAAAATGTTTGCACACAAATACTTGTATTTGACACTTGTATCTGTGCCTGCCTGATCAGGAAAGATGTTTTAGAATTGGTATCTCTTAGGCTGAGCTTTGAAGGATGAGCCAGGGGCAGTTTGAAGATTTCTTAGTGTGTCAGGTAGTATTTTCTCTTGTAATTACTCTTTTTGGCACTGAAAAGAGTCAAAAGATGTTAACCTTCTTCAAGGAACTTACAATTGAAGATGTAATAGGGTTAAATCAGGAATATACTTTGGGCATAATTTTTCCCTGTTTATAGGATTATGGAGAATTGTAGTGATATATGTCTGATTCTGACCACTTTTACATCATTGTTTCCTGAAGGGACCTAGCACAGTGATCATATAGGCACTTAGAAAAGAATGAAGGTTAGATACAGACGGGGAGCTCTTCAACAGCAATTCTAATGCTTCCCTGGACAAGGTAGTATATCATGTGCTATGATGCCTGAGTGCCACAGCACAAGTGGCATAAGTCATGGCATGATAAGGATTGCCAACAGTAAAAATTGTCCTGATTCTGTTCAGAAGTCAGGCATTTAAGAGAAGAGTGAGCTATGGCATTAATACTGTGTGGTGTTGCATCCCTGCAGGAGTTTAATTCAGAAGTCAGCATGTGAGTTAAATGCATGTATGATGTTATAGCATCTGCATTAGGATTAGCTGCTAATAATCTCTTTTTCTTTAGGTATGGTATAAGAAACAGTTTACTTATTGCTCCAATGCCTACTGCTTCAACTGCTCAGATCCTGGGGAATAATGAGTCCATTGAACCTTACACCAGCAACATTTATACTCGCAGAGTCTTGTCAGGAGAATTTCAGGTGAGCAGTTCACAACCAGACCTATAGAGAGATCTTTCAAAAGTTTGATGTTGGGAATAAATGCTCACTCATATTTAGTATGCCCCTTTTTCTCAGTTGGGGGCAAAGCTTTGATAAAGAGAGAAGAATCATCCTTATGTATAATATTGTTCTATGTTATTTTAGCACATAATGACATTTAATAAATATCTGTTGAAAGAACGGATGATTGGGGTTGAGGACGAAAGTAACTTGATATTAGAGTTCAAGTAATGTTTAACCATTATATAATTATAGCGATATATGCTATAACCTCAGATACTTAAGTTGGGATACTCAAAATGTTTATGAAAGTATCATTTAAGAGTGCTTCTCAGACTTGGTTACCTATCAGAATTTCTGGTGGATAGAACCAGTGGGTTTTTTTAAGGTAATTCTTAGGTGCATTTTGAAACAGGATTAGAGATTAAAAAAAAAATTCTTATGTGGAGCTAGGGTAGAGAACCACTGATTTAAAATATTTTTATTTGTGAATTTCCAGATATCTTGAAATAAATTTCTATAAGGTTTGGGGAGGATACATTTCTAATTTTTATACTTAAGTATTTATTTTATCCTTACGTAGACAAAAAATCAATTTGTTTAGATTTACTCAGCTTAGGCAATGTTAGTTGTTTTCACTTTTGCAAATGCTATATATTATGTTCCTCTTTTTTTTTACATTAAAATAATCAGTTCAGATTTATTGAGAAATAAAATTTTTAAGGTCAGTTTAGATATAATTGACAATTAAAAATTGCATCTACATCCAAGGCGTTCAATGTAATGATTTAATATATATACACTACACTATACTGTGTTTCTTGAATAATTTATATCATGATCTTAAAAGAATACAGCTTTTATGTGGTGGGATGGGTATCTCAGTTTCATAAAAAAAATAGAACTTACCAAGCAATCTAATGTTAAATAAATCTTTGGTGATCTTATTTATTTTAAGCATTAGACTTGTGATCCTATGTAGGCCCTATCATTGTTACTTATTTCTTCACATCTTTTCTGCTTTTTCATTCAGATTGTAAATCCTCACTTACTGAAAGATCTTACTGAGCGGGGCTTATGGGATGAAAAGATGAAAAACCAGATTATTGCATGCAATGGCTCTGTCCAGGTACAGAATGAAAATGAAGTGTGTACTTGAGCTGAGTTGGACTTTGTGGTGCCTCCTCACTTATCCCAAACAATGGAGAGAATAGCTTTTCATTGTGTTTATACAGCCTCTACTTATGTAGCTCTGTACACTTTGTGTTGTTGTGCTAGGATTATACACATCTTTACATAGCCCTTTCCCTCTTGTTGTTTGTGTAATAATATAGAATAGTTGCACCCAACTTTTCTGCATATTAGAATCAATTGGAGAGCTTTTAAAATCCTGAAGTTTAGGTTGTACCCTCTGCCAATTAAATAAAAATGTCTGAGAGTGGGAGTAGACATCTATATTTTTGGAAAATTCTTTGATGATTCCAAAGTGCATCAAAATTTGGGGACCACTGATACGAAGTCTGAAATTAGAGAGTCAGACTTAATTAAAAAGTGTGGTAGAGATTGAGGGTTGATAGTCCACAAGATAGAGTTACAAATAGTGTTTAACCATAAAATTTGCAGCTGAGGGCCGGGCACGGTGGCTCACGCCTGTAGTCCTAGCTCTCTGGGAGGCCGAGGAGGGCGGATTGCTCGAGTTCAGGAGTTCGAAACCAGCCTGAGCAAGAGCGAGACCCCTTCTCTACTATAAATGGAAAGAAATTAATTGGCGAACTAAAAATATATACAAAAAATTAGCCGGGCATGGTGGCGCATGCCTGTAGTCCCAGCTACTTGGGAGGCTGAGGCAGGAGGATCGCTTGAGCCCAGGAGTTTGAGGTTGCTGTGAGCTAGGCTGACGCCATGGCACTCACTCTAGCCTGGGCAACAAAGCGAGACTCTGTCTCAAAAAAAAAAAAAAATTGCAGCTGAGGATCAAGAAACATTTATTTGTAGATAGAGGCCTCTGACTAAATGTTGGTCTGCATAGCAACACAGATAAAGAGTCCTATAACCTCTCTATATTTGAGATGGAAACTGTAGCATTAGCCAGTCTGTGTGTTTTAATGTAAGTTAACCCTAGACCTAAGAAAACCTGATTTCTTTGTACTTCAAATGAAATTTGTGGAGTCTTAGCTTATTTAAAGGGTTTTATCTCATTGCTTCCTTTGATCATGTTCCTGTGAGTTACAGCCTTGATTAATGGTTTTTTGCAACTCAAGGATCATTTATTGCTGTTTAGCACTGACTTTTCTTTCCCTTTTTTAAGTGCCTCTAGGACAATGAATATTTTGGCCATAAACCAATTAAAAATGGATGCTTAAATCATTACCATCAGATTGATATTTGATTGGTTAGATGGGGGTTTTTGGGGGCTTTCTAAGCCAGAGGTGAGCAGTCTTGGCAAACTTGACAAGTATTATACCATATGATACTGAATGGGAGGGTCAGATCTAGCAAGAAGTAGAACCAAGGTCAGACCCTTCTGTCATCATTCTGTAATCATACTGCTTTCTTCAAATGGAGTAGAATAAACATTTGGTTTCCCTTCTTTAGAGCATACCAGAAATTCCTGATGACCTGAAGCAACTTTATAAAACTGTATGGGAAATCTCTCAGAAAACTGTTCTCAAGATGGCAGCCGAGAGAGGTGCTTTCATTGATCAAAGCCAGTCTTTGAACATCCATATTGCTGAGCCTAACTATGGCAAACTCACTAGTATGCACTTCTACGGCTGGAAGCAGGTTGGTAGAGAAAATCAAGGAGGACTTTATTATCAGCTTGGGATATTTTGGAGTCGGAAAAATTTCATGTTTTATCTACCTATTAAAAATTGCCACCTAGAAGTTTTTCTTTAAGTTCAAATCTAATATGTTAAAACCAACCCATATTTCTTATACCAGATCAAGCTTTTGCTTTGGATTTTCTTATTTCTATTAGGATTAATTCATTCTTAGGTTTGAAAACTTGGAGTTACCTGTGATCCTTTCCTTCCATTATTCTCCACCCAGTTACTCACCAAGTTGTGTTGTTTGTTCCTTTGTACTATTTCTTGAGTATCTTCCTTCCTATTCCATTGTTATTATTCTTAACTGAACTCTTTGCTTCTAATATCTCTGCTCCAGGCCATCTTGTGCACTACCATTCCTTAAAATAAAACTTTGCACATGTCAACCACTATTCAAAATGTCCATTGTTTCCTCACTTTATCTATAATGTAAAAGCCAAATTACTTGGCTAGTCATTGCCATTTGTAAAGTCCTGTGATTCTAGATTGTATTCTTATTCCCTGACAATGTGATAGGTATTTGTATGGGATTATAATTTTTTTTAAAGTTTAACAAACATTTATTGAACATCTAGTGTGCCAGGATCAGGGATACTGAATAGAAGATGAAGATCCTTACCTTGAAGTGGTCATAGTCTGTTATTATATAGAGACATAGTCTAGCTCTCTAAATAGTTATAAACTAAGACAGACGTGTTGTCCTAGGTAAACTTGGAAGTTATACACATAAAAACAAAAGAGAATAAAAATATTTGACATTTCTAAAGAGATAAGCCTGTTTTGGGCGTGATAAGAACGGGGTATAGTTTTCTGACTCTCAAAGCATTTTTGAGAGTATTCCTAGTAGAGATGGAATTCCAAGTTTAGAAAAGAGTGTGACCTGGTTTGTGGGAATATATTTTAAAACATTGGTCTTGAATGTCTATTGTTTTCACAAAAGTTTTTCCTAATAGTTATATTTACTTCCCTTGTAGGGTTTGAAGACTGGGATGTATTATTTAAGGACAAGACCAGCAGCTAATCCGATCCAGTTCACTCTAAATAAGGAGAAGCTGAAAGATAAAGAAAAGATATCAAAAGAGGAAGAAGAGAAAGAGAGGAACACAGCAGCCATGGTGTGCTCTTTGGAGAATAGAGATGAGTGTCTGATGTGTGGATCCTGAGGATGCTCTTAGAAGAAGCCAGCATGTCTTCTATAGCCAAACCACTTCTTGAGCATAAATAGGTATAATGGGTTTGCTTGAGATGGTAAGGCTTTGCTGGACCTTATTGCAGCAAAAGGAACAATAGATTTAAAGTATTGTTTCTATATTCCAAGTTTAGAAAGTAGAAGCTTAAGAATGCAAAAGAAGTCATCTTGCAGATAAGGAATGATTAAGTAAAGTTTCTTTACCCTCTTAGCCCCGCTTTTCTGATGACCTCAGTTTTGTTAAGGAGACTTAGTTTTACTACTTTGACCCGTGGGTCTTGAGAAACAAAACTGAGTGACAACTCATGAGAAGTGCTGATAGGACCTTATTCTACATATGGTCCTATAGGTCATTCTGAAATAAAGATAAACTTTCTGAGTGATTGTGTGAGATTAATTTTGTCATTTATTTTCATATAAAGGTCAAATTTGAAGAAACGTATTTTCTGTTCTTTGAGAATTAAGAGAGGTAATTTTATATTTTATGCCTTTTTCCTTTTTTTTGCTATGGCAAAATATACCCGATATTTATCATTTTGTCCATTTTTAAACATACAATTCAGTGGCTTAAGTAGATTCACAGTGTTATATTAACGTCACCACTATCCTTTGCCAGAACGTTTTCATCATCCCAAATAGAAACTCTGTACCCATAAAAACTGTAACTCCTCATTCCCCCTCCCCTTAGTCCCTGATAATATCTATGCTACTTTCTGTCTCTATGAATATGCCTATTCTAGGTACCTCATATAAACAAAATGCAGTATTTATCCTTATGTGTCTGGCTTACTTAACATAATGTTTTTAAAGTTTAGCCATGTTGCAGCATATATTGAAATTTCATTCCTTTTTAAGGCTGAATTAATAATTGCATTGTATGTATATACCACATTTTGTTAATTTGTTCATGTGTTAGATATTTGGGTTGCTTCCTCCTTTTGAGCAGTTGTGAATAATGCTGCTGTGAACATTGGTATACAAGTATCTGTTGAATTCCTGCCTTCAATTCTTTTGAGTATATATATATATGAGTGGAATTACTGGAAAATATGGTAATTCTGTGTTTCACTTTTTGAGGAACTACCAAATTTTTCCATAGAGGCTATACCATTTTATTATACATTTCCTCAAGCAATACACATGGATTCCAGTTTTCCCACATCCCCACTAACTTGTTATTTTTCATTTTTTTTTTTTTTTTTTTTTTTTTGAGACAGAGTCTCACTTTGTTGCCCCGGCTAGAGTGAGTGCCGTGGCATCAGCCTAGCTCACAGCAACCTCAAACTCCTGGGCTCAAGCAATCCTACTGCCTCAGCCTCCCGAGTAGCTGGGACTACAGGCATGCACCACCATGCCCAGCTAATTCTTTCTATATATATTAGTTGGCCAATTAATTTCTTTGTATTTATAGTAGAGATGGGGTCTCGCTCTTGCTCAGGCTGGTTTCAAACTCCTAAACTCGAGCAATCCGCTTGTCTCGGCCTCCCAGAGAGCTAGGATTACAGGCGTGAGCCACCGCGCCCAGCCTTTTTCAAAATTTTGATAATAGCCATCTTAGTGGCTCTTGACAGTTTCGTTATGTGTCTTGGCTTGGGTCTATGAGTTTATCCCACTTAATGGGCTTATTGGATATGTAGATTCATGGCTTTCATTAAATTGGGGAAATTTTTTGGCCATTGTTTCTTCAGATAATATTTCTGCCCTCTTCTCTATCTTATAAGACTCCCATAATGCATCTGTTGGTCTACTTGATAGTGTCCCACAGGTCTCTTAGGCTTTGTCCACTTTATTTTTTTTTCTTTCTGTACCTCAAACTCAATAATTTCAATTCTTCTATCTTCACGTTTGCTGATTCTCTTTTCTTTCTCAAATCTGTTGAGCTCTTCTAGTGAACTTTTCATTTCAGTTATTATTTTCAACTCCAGAATTTGATTCTTTTTAATTCTTTTGTTGATATTCTGATTTTGTTAGTAATTATTTTCCTCACTGCCTTTACTTATTTGTCCATGTTTTCCTTTAGGTCTCTGAGTATATTTAAGACAGTTGTTTTAATGACTTTGTCTTGTAAGTCTAACATGTTGGCTTCCTCAGGGATAGTTTCTGTCAATTTATCTTATTCCTTTGAGTGGGCCAAGTTTTCCTCTTTCTTTGTATGCTTTGTGATTTCTTTGTTGTTGAAAATTGGGTATTTGATTATTATAATGAGGTAGCTGTGGATATCAGATTCTCCAGAATTTACTGGGCTTTTCTTATTTATTTATTTATTAATTACCTCATTATTATGGGAGTACAAATATTGTTAGGGTTACATATCTTGCCCCTGCCCCCTCCCCCACCCTGCCTTGCCAGAGCTTTAAGCGTGTCCAGCCTCTAGGTGGTGCACACCACAACCACCGTGTAAGTGTATACCCTTCCCCTTCTTCCCCCTTCCACCTGCCCACCTTCCGATTACAGATATTTTTTTTTAGACATTTTGGTTACAATGTATATCTTTGCCTCTCCCTAAGAAGGGTTAGAATTATGCCCTTCCCCTCCAAAATGCTCACCACATCCCTAAGATTGGGTCTCCCCCACCCCCAAATCCCTGGTGAACATTCCCACCATTTGAGAACCATAGTTTTAATCAGTCAGTACCAATTTGATGGTGAGTAGATGTGGGGCCCATTTTCTATGTTTTGTGTCACCTCACTTTGGATAACAGGCTTAAGCTTAATCTAGGATAGCATAAACTGTGCTAGCTCACTGTCGTTTCTTAGGATTGAGTAATATTTCATTGTCAGCATATACCACATTTTAGTTATCCACTCATGAATTGATGGGCACTTGGGTAGTTTCCATGACCATGCAATAGTGAATTGTGCTGCCATAAACATTCGGGTGCAGATGTCTTTATAATAGAGAGACTTACGTTCTTTTGGGTAGATGCCCAACAATGCTATTGCTGGGTCGAATAGTATTTCTATTTCTAGCTGTTTGAGGTATCTCCAAATTCTTTTCCACAAAGGTTGCACTAATTTGCAGTCCCACCAGCAGTGTAAGAGTGTTCCTGCCTCTCCACATCCTTGCCAGCATTTGTTGTTTTGGGATTTCTTGATACAGGCCATTCTCACTGGGGTTAGGTAATATCTCATTGTGGTTTTGATTTGCATTTCTCTAATGATTAGAGATATTGAACATTTTTTATGTGTTTGCAGGCCATTATTCTGTCTTCTTTGGAGAAGTTTCTGTTCATTTCCATTGCCCATTTCTTGATGGGGTTGTTTAATTTTTTCTTGTTTATTCTTTTAAGTTCTAGATAGATTCTTGTTATTAGACCTTTATCAGAAGTGTAGAGAGAAAATATTTTCTACCACTCTGTGGGTTGTCTATTTGCTCTCATGATCATTTCCTTGGCTGTGCAGAAACTTTTTAATTTGATCAGATCCCATTTGTTTATTTTTCATGCGGCGGCGATTGCCTTGAGGGTCTTCCACATAAATTCTTTGCCTAGACCAATATCTGATAGGGTTTTCCCAACATCTTCTAGGATTTTTAAAGTTTCATGCCTTAGGTTTAGGTCTGTTATCCATCTTGAGTGAATTTTTGCGAGAGGTGAGAGGTTGGGATCCTGATTTGCTCTTCTGCATGTTGCTAACCAGTTTTCCCAGCACCATTTATTGAAGAGAGAATCTTTTCCCCATAGTATATTTTTGTCTGCTTTATCAAAGATTAGGTTACCGTATACAGATGGTTTCATATTTGGAATCTCAGATCTATTCCAGATATCGATGCTTCTGTTCTTGTGCCAGTACCAGGCATATTTAACTATTATTGCTTTATAGTACAGCTTGAAGTCAGGAAAACTGATGCCTCCCAGTTTGTTCTTTTTACTTACCATTGCTTTGATTATACGTGGTTTTCTCTGGTTCCATACAAAGCAAAGAATTATTTTTTCTAGATCTGTTAAGAATGCTGGTGGTATTTTGATGGGGATTGCATTGATTCTGTAGATCACCTTAGGTAATATTGACATTTTAACAATATTGATTCTGCCAATCCATGAACATGGTAGATTTTTCCATCTGTTTAAGTCATCTGCAATCTGGTATTTTGATGGGGATTGCATTGATTCTGTAGATCACCTTAGGTAATACTGACATTTTAACAATATTGATTCTACCAATCCATGAACATGGTAGATTTTTCCATCTGTTTAAATCATCTGCAATTTCTTTTTTTTTTTTTTTTTTTTTGAGTCAGAGTCTCACTTTGTTGCCCAGGCTAGAGTGAGAGCCTGGCTCACAGCAACCTCAATCTCCTGGGCTCAGCGATCCTACTGTCTCAGCCTCCCGAGTAGCTGGGACTACAGGCATGCGCCACCATGCCCGGCTAATTTTTTGTATATATATTTTTAGTTGGTCAATTAATTTCTTTCTATTTTTGGTAGAGATGGGGTCTCGCTCAGGCTGGTTTCGAACTCCTGACCTTGAGCAATCCGTCCGCCTCGGCCTCCCAAAGTGCTAGGATTACAGGCGTGAGCCACTGCGCCCGGCCTTGCAATTTCTTTTTTTAGTGTTTCGTAGTTCTTGTATAAATCTTTCGTATCTCTCGTTAAGTATACTCCTGGGTATTTAATTTTCTTTGGGGCTATAGTAAAGGGTATTGTGTTTTTGATTTGGGTTTCTGCTTGATGGTTCTTGGCATATATGAATGCTTCTGATTTGTGTATGTTGATTTTATATCCTGAAACTTTATCAAATTCATTTATCAAATCTAGGAGTCTCTTGGATGAATCCATGGGGTTTTCTAGATATAATATCATCTGTGAAGAGTGAGAGTTTGATCACATCTGCTCTGACTTGGATGCCCTTAATACCCCTCTCTTCCCTGATTGCTATAGCTAGGACTTCGAGCCCTGTGTTGAATAGGAGGGGAGAAAGTGGGCATCCTTGTCTAGTTCCGGTTCAAAGAGGGAATGATTTGAATTTTTCCCCATTTAGGATGATATTAGCAGTTGGTTTGTCATAAATGGATTTGATAAATTTAAGGTATGGGCCATTATGCCTGTTTTGTTTAGAGTTTTTATCATAAAGGTATGTTGGACTTTGTCAAATGCTTTTTCTGCATCTATTTACAGAATCATATGGTCTTTGTTCTTGCTTTTATTTATAAAGTGAATTGCATTTATAGACTTGTGTATGTTGAACCAACCTTGCATCCCAGGAATAAATCCCACTTGGTCATGGTGAATTATTTTTTTGATTTGCTGCTGAATTCTATTTGCTAAAATTTTATTTAGGATTTTTGTATCTATATTCATGAGGGATATTGGTCTGTAATTTTCTTTTTTTGTTGCATCCTTTCCTGGCTTTGGTATGAAGGTATTATTGGCTTCGTAGAATGAGTTAGGAAGAATACCATCCATCTCAATGGTGTGGAATAGTTTCTGTAGTATAGGTATGAGTTCATCTTTGTATGTTCGGTAGAACTTTGAAGTGTAGCCATCTGGCCCGGGACTTTTCCGTTTGGGGAGGTTTTTAATTCTTCAATTACTGAGCATGTGATTGGTCTGTTCAAGAACTCAGTTACCTCCTGGGTGAACTTAGGGAGGTTGTATGAGTCTAGGAATCTGTCCATTTCATCTTCATTCTGTAGTTTTTGGGCATATAGATTTCTATAGTAGTCAAACATAATGTTTTGTATTTCTGTGGAATCTGTTGTGATCTCTCCTTTTTCATTTCTTATTGAGGTTATTAGAGTCCTTTCCGTTTGAGTTCTTGTCAGCCTAGCCAGAGGGCCGTCAATTTTGTTGATCTTTTCGAAAAACCAGCTTCTGGTTTTGTTGATCTTCCATTTAATTCTCTTGTTTTCCATTTCATTTAGTTGAGCTTTGATCTTAGATATCTCTTTTCTTCTGCTAGGATTGGAATTGGTTTGCTCTTCTTTTTCCAATTCCTTGAGTGTATTCATTAGGTTGTCGGTGTCTACTCTTTTTGTTTTTCGGATATGAGCGTTTATTGCTATTAGTTTTCCTCTCAGATATGCTTTTGCTGTATCCCACAGGTTTTGTTAAGATGTGGCTCTATTGTCGTTTTGTTCGAAGAAATTCTTGATTTCCCTCTGAATTTCTTCCTTGACCCAATAGTTATTCAACAGTAGATTGTTTAGTTTCCATGACTTAGTGATGTGGTGTGTATTTCTGTTATAGTTGAATTCTAATTTTATACCACTATGATAAGAGAAGACACATGGTATTATTTTTATTTTCTTGAATTTTTTGAGATCTGCTTTGTGGCCTAGTATGTGATCAGTTTTTGAGAAGGATCCATGGGCTACTGAGAAGAATGTAAATTCAGCTTTATTTGGGTAGAATGTTCTGTGTAGATCTGTCAGACCTTTTTGGTTAATAGCTTTGTTTAAGTCCCTTATTTCTTTACTTAATTTCTGTTTGGAGGATCTATCCAGTTCATTTAGTGGTGTGTTGAAGTCCCCTGCTATTATGGTAGTATTGTTTAAAGTGGTATTTAGCTCAGACAAGATTTGCTTTATGTAATTGGGTGCTCCTGTATTGGGTGCATAAATATTAAGAATTATTAGATCTTCTTGTTGGATCTTCCCTTTCACCATTATAAAGTGGCCATCTTTATCCATTTTTACTTTTGCTAATTTAAATCTAATGTTGTCTTTGAATAATATAGCTACCCCTGCTTTCTTTTGACTTCCATTTGCCTGCATGATAGTTTTTCATCCCTTGATCTTCAGCAAGAAACCACCCATGTTCTAACTTGGGAGATAGCCGCGGAACAAAACACCGCTCTCACCTTTCTACTCTTTTAAATTCAGCTTCCAAGGCCACCTGCCAGGTGGTAAGACAGCAGAGGGCAGAGCATAAGACTGAGCTCACTACCAGGGCAGGCCTTTGCAGCGTTTCCAATCTACGGGGTGGCGGTGGCACACTTTGGTGGCGCTCACACTGGGGGTACCCTGTTCCGCGGTCCCACTGCGGAAGACTAGGTTGGGTTTAGCAGGTTGGCTTCAAACGATCACTGCACTCCCTAATTCCTCTCCTCGCAGAGACCCAGTGGTTTATGTGTGGGGAACTGCCCTCTTGTCTACCCAACACCAGCCAAAGCTTCAATGGTATCCAAAGGTCAAGCCTCCTTTAAGGTAGAGTCCCCACTTCCTGGACCTGAAAGCGTCCTGAGGTGGAATGCCCAATTTGGCACTCGTTTCTGGGGTATGGGGAGGCGGCCGCTGAGTTCAGCACCTGTAGGTTCAGCTCCTGTGCCTGCTTCAGCAGAGTGCTGGGAGCTCAAAAAGGTGCCTTTTCCAGAAGCCCTATCAGATCAGCCTGTTTGGGGCGGAGGGGACGCCTCAGCCGACTTCCAGCTCAGCGCGGTGGAGCTGGGAAGCGGCTGCTGGGTTTGGACCCTCTCCCACCCACTACTGCTTCTGCAGAGCGCTGGGAGCTCAACAAGTTGCCTTCTCCAGAAGCCCGAACAGTTCAGTCAGTTTGGGGTAGAGGGGGTGCCAAAGAAACGCTTCCAGTGCGGCCCCCTGCAGCGTCTTCAAGCTATGGGGTAGTGCGGTGGTGCTAGGATGTGGCTGCAGGTTTGGACCCTACCCCCTCCTGCTACTGCTTCAGTGGAGCTCTGGGAGTTCAAAAAGATGCCTTCTCCAGAAGTGGGAACAGTTCAGCTGGTTTAGGGTAGTGGGGATGCCTGAAAAACGCCTCCAATGCGGCCTTCCACGGCTTCTCCAAGCTACGGGACGAGGTGGCGGTGCTGGGAGGCGGCTGCTGGGTTTGGACTTTTTCCCCACCCACCACCACTTCAGCGGAGCACTGGGAGCTCAGAAAGCTGCATTCTCCAGAAGTGCATTCTGCTGGCCTAGGGTAGTGGGGATGCCTGAAAAACGCCTCGCTGCCCTCTGGTGTCTCCAAGCCGTGGGGCGGGGCAGTGGGACTGGGAAGCGGCTGCTGGAATCAACCCTTTTCTGGGAGTTCAAAAAGCTGCCTTCTCCAGAAGTGGGAACAGTTCAGCTGGTTTAGGGTAGAGGGGATGCCTGTAAAACGCCTCCAGCATGGCCTTCCGCATCTCCAAGCCACGCTGTGGGGCAGCTGCTGGGTTTCAGACTTTTTCCCCACCCACTACCGCTTCAGCGGAGCACTGGGAGCTCAAAGAGCTGCCTTCGGCAGAAGCACGAACAGTTCAGCTGGCCTGGGGTAGTGGGGATGCCTGAAAAACGCCTCAAGCCCGGCTCTCCATGGCGTCTCCAAGCCACGGGCTGGGTGGCGGGGCTGGGATGCGGCTGCTGGGTTCCGACCCTTCCTGCACCTGCCACTGCTTCAGCGGGGTGCTGCGGAAAGTTCAATATGTTGCCTGTCCAGACTCCCCTCCAAACCACTCATCTGCCCACGTTGCCACCTCCCACCACCTTCAGGCAATTCCCTGCCTGAGTGGGAGTGGGGATTGATGGGGAAGGGATCGTCTTCCTGTGTAGGGGAGAAGGCATGCCTCCTCCGGCCAGCCCGTGGGCGGCAGACAACTCGAATGCACTCTCTCCCCACAATTTTTCCAACTCCCCGGGTTTAGTGGGATAATTTTTGGTTCACCTTTGATTATTGCCCATGATTTCCATATCCCGGTGTCTCTTTGCAGTGATCAGCTTGTGAAGCTGATCCAGAGTAGGTGCAGATGACTTGCATGTGGTTGTCTGTCCTCTTCACCTCTCATCCTGAGAGCCGAGAGCCAAGAGGTCAGCCCTATTCCACCATTTTTCACAATCTACTGGGGCTTTCTTACTGGGTTTTTTTATTTGTTTATTTCCTTTATTTGTTATTTTTTGTGTTTTTTTTTCTTTTTGATGATGAAGGCTATAGTATTCTATTTGAAATGTTTCTAAGCTATTTTTTACAGATACTATTCCTTGTCATGTGTGATTGCTCAAGTCTTTGTTCCTTTGGTGCATGTTAATGTTTTGACAGAGATTTCTTTGAATTTCTGGAACTTTCCCAGTCTTTGCAGCTTGTCTCTGTTCTGGGGCACTCCTTCCATACTTAGGTAGGCTTGCTCTGAGCCTAGGGATGTGTGTTGGTTAATTTTATTTGACGGCTGGCTAGGACATGGTACCCCAGATATTTGGTTAAGCACCCGTTTAGATGTTGCTGTGAAGGTATTTTTTCCCCCACCCTGCCAAGGTATTTTTTTAGATGAGATTAACATTTAAATCTTAGACTTTAAGTAAACTTGACTTGAGTAAAGTGAGGACATTGATTAGGAACAAATGTGATCCTGAAAATTGGAATGGGGATATATGGGAAAATCCTGATGAAGTGGGGAAATATTGAATCCCTAAATTCTGTTGAGTCTTTGTTGCCAATATAAGCAGATGCTGTATCCAATCTGAGATTAACTTTGCCTGAGGAAACTAATGGCTTTTCTGAGGTAATTGCTTTGTAAGACACTGCTGATTGTCATCAGGACCCACCCCCATGACCCCTCTTTGCTTCTAAACCTATAAGTAGACTCAAGTCTCAGCAGTCCCCTAAAGGTACAGTACAAAGTATGATCCATGAAAAGGTGTGCTACACTCCAAAAGAATGACATAATTTTTCCCCTTTGGGAATATGTGTGGAAGTGGATATTAAAGGTATGGGATAATGATGGAAGAAATGGTAAAGTTGGATCAAGCTCAGTTTATTGATATGGGCCCATAAAACAGAGATTCTGGATTTAATGTTGCAGCTTGGGGGATTAGAAAGTGCTCTAACTGGTTGATTGGTTGGTTGGTTGGTTGGTTGAAACATGGATCAAAAGGTGGCCTATAGTGAATGAAGTTGAAATGCCAGACCTGCACTGACATACAATAGAGGAAGGGATCCAAAAGCTTAGGGAGATTGAAATGTGAGAATGGATTTATCATTGAAGATTTCTTCACTCGCACTGATGGATTTATCATTAAAGATTTCTTCACTCGCACTGATGGGGGTCTAGAAGACATACCTTTCACCACAACTGTGAGAAATAAATTTATGAGGGGAGCTCCAGCATCCTTAAAGACCTCTATGATTGCTCTTTTCTGTAGGTCTGAAATTACATTGGGAACTGTTGCCACTGAATTGGGAAACTTAAATTCAATGGGAATAATTGGATCTTGTGGTGGCAGGTAGCAGCACCTAATTGACAAAGGCAAGGTGGGAATGTTTACCATAGTGGACAGCAGAGTGAAAGCAATATAGAGACCAGTGGTTTGATAGTTAGTTAATAATAGAGTTCCTAGAAATGAAATACACGGGGTGTCTATTAAATTCTTACTTGATCTGTATGAGCAGAAGAGTTTTAGTTCAAGTGAACAAAAGTCTAATTTGAATCACAAAAATGGAGTCTTGGCTCCTCAATCAACTTCCAGATTTGAGCCACTTTATAGACCCAGAATACCTTGAACAAACAGGATACTTGGTTCACCTTGGAAGGATCCTACAACACTGCCAAAGATGTATATTTTTAAGTCTTCCAGTCTTTCCCAAAAGGACCTATGGCAGTTTACTATCAGTACATTGGGGGAAAGGAAATAAAGAAACTTTGGGAAATTACTGGGTATAGGCTCTAAACTGACACTAATTCCAAGAAACCAAAAATATCACTTAGGTTCACCAGTCAGAGTAGGATCTTATGGAGATCAGGTGATCTATGGACTTTTAGCTCCAGTCTATCTAACATGGGGCCCCAAAGTCATCCTGTGGGTATTTCTACAGTTTGGGAATGCATAATTGAAATAGACATACTCAGCAACTGGCAGAATCCCCACATTGGTTCTCTGACCTGAAGAGCATGGTCTATTATAGTGGGAAAGGCCAACTGGAAACTACTAAATCTTCCTTTAGGAAATTGATAAACCAAAATCAATATTGCATTCCTGGAAGGATGGCAAAAATTAATGCCACCATCAAAGACTTGAAGTATGCAGGAAAGGTAATTCCCACACCTTCCCGTTCAGCTTACCATTTGGCCTGTGCAGAAAACAGATGGATCTTGGAGAATTACAATTGATTATCATAAGCTTAACTATGTGTTGACTAGTCAGATGCAGTTTGATTACTTGAGCAAATTAACATATCCCCTGGTACCTGTAATGCAGCTATTGATCTGGCAAATGCTTTTTTCTGATACCACTTAGTAAATATCAACAGAAGCAATTTGCTTTTAGCTGGCAAGGCCAGCAATACACCTTCACTGTCCTACATCAGGGGTTTATCAACTCTCCAGCCCTACAATCATAATTTAGTTCACAGGATTTAAAATTTTTTTATTGATGCATAATAAATGTATATTATTTTCAGGGTACATATGATAATTTAATACATTTAAATAGTTTGTAAAGATCAAATCCATCACTTTGGATATTTGTATTTTCTTTATGTTGGAACCATTCGTTAGTCCACAGGATTTTGATGCTTTTCCCTTTTACAAGACATCACATTGGTCCAATACATTGATAACATATTGATTGGACCTGTGAGCAAGCAATTAGCAACTACTCTACTCTTATTGGTAAGATATTTGCGTGTCAGAGGGGGGAATATAAATCTTAGTAAAATTCAGGGGCTTTCTATGTCACTGAAATTTCTAGGCATCTAGCCATGTGAGGCATGTTGAGATATCCCCTGTAAAATGAAGGATAAATTGTTGCATCTGGCCCCTCCTACAACCATGAAGTAGAGACAACACCTAGTAGGCCTTTTTGGATTTTGGAGGCAAAAAATCATTATTGTAACCATTCCCACCTTATCTTTAGCAACTAAGTACCACCACCTGCCACTCTGGGATCCAATTATCTCATTAAATTTAGGTTTCATTTGGAGTAGCACATTTGGGTGTACTGCTCCAACTAATTTACCATGTGACCTGAGAAGCTGCTGGTTGTGAGTGGGTCCCAGAACAAGAGAAATCACTGCCATAGGTCCGGTCTGCCATGCAAGCTCCTCTGCTACTTGGGCCACATATATCCAATCCAATGGTGCTTGGAGTGTCAGTGGCAGTTAGAGATGCTCTTAGGAGTCTATGGCAGGCCCCTGTAGGTGAATTTGAGCACAGGCCCTTAGGATTTTGGAGCAAAGCCTTGTCATCCTCTACAGGTAACTACTCTCCTTTTGAGAAATAGCTTTTGGCTTGCTACCAGGCCTTAGTAGAGCCTGAGCACTTAAGCTTGGGCCACCAAATTACCATGTGACTTGAGCTGCCCTTCCTGAACTGGCTGTTGTCTGATGCCACTGTGAAATTGAACATGCATGACAGTACTCTATCATCAATGGAAGTGGTATAAGGCACAAGTAAGTTACATGAAGAAGTGACTCAAAAGCCCATAGTCCGCACTCCTGCTACATTGTCTTCTCTCTCTCAGCTTGCACCCATGGCCTCATGGGGAGTTCCCAATGATCAGGGTTTTATTTTTATTTTTTATTTTTGAGATAGAATTTCGCTTTGTCATCTGGGTAGAGTGCAGTGGTGTCTCATAGCTTACTGCAGCCTCAAACTCCTGAGCTCAAGCAATCTTCTTGCCTTGGCCTCCTACAGTGCTAGGATTACAGGCATGAGCCACCACGCCCAGCCCCCCGATGATCAGTTGACAGAGGATGACAAAACCCAGGCTTGGTTTACAGATGATTCTGTATGCATGTACCACAGCCCCTTTATGGGATATTGCTGAAGGACACGCCCTTCAACAGATGATAGAGAGTTGTGGAAGTCTTTTAGACAGGAGGTAACTTTTAGATAGATAGCTCACACTCGCTGCCATGGGAAGAATGGCCTGACCTATGGGTTTGGTCCAGATTTGGGTCTGGGTCCCAGATCAGGGACTAGTCTGGTCTTTGGGTCTGACTTGGGCCCCAGGGAAAGACCCTGTTTATATACCTGAAATCAGCATGGAGGCTTCAGGGTTTGATCTATGTATTTTGCTCAGTTTGGGCTCCCCAAGGTAGGGCTTAGTCTGGTCTTTAGGCCAGTATGCTGGGACCCAGGAGAAGACCTGGTCTGGGTGTCTACCAGAGTGGGGTCACCTGTGCAGGACCTGCTTCTTAGTGAAGCTCCATACATCCAGACATTAATTGGGGCTTTCACAGGCGTTAAGGGAAAGAGGACAGAAAAAACTAAGAAGGATAAATAGGTAAAAGCAATTTTATTACTGAAGTGAAAACAGAACATTCTAAGAATTCAACAAGCAATAATTGACCAACAATGGGCCTGCTGTTGAGCCTATAGTCTGCTCAGGAAATTCTGGCCTATCCCTGAATACTGCCTGCTTATCTCTTGTTCCCAGAAGTCACATCCCCAATTTCTCATGTTGATAAAGTTCTCTTATGGTGCCAATTTCCTTTCCACTCTCATGTTCTGCAGCCTCTTTGGTTTCTCCCTAACATTCTGGGCTGATTCTTTTCCACAGAACATCTTTTCTACATGTTGCCGGATCTCCTTAGTCCTCACCCCATAAATGACAGGATTCAAGGCTCCTGGGAGCAGCAAGTATATGGCACTAAGAAGATTCTGGACATCCTGAGACACAGTCTTGGCTACTCGGAATACAATGGAAGTGGAAAGACCAGAGAGGTAGATGGTGAGGATGACCAGCAAGTGGGAGCCACATGTATGCAAGGCCTTGGCTCGGGCTCCCCCAGAAGAGATCTGAAAGGCAGCATAAATGATGCGAGTGTAGGAGGTCCCAAGTAGGGTTAGATCAAAGATCACAGTGACCAACCGCATAACCAGCCCCAACCGGCTGTTGAAAGTCAGGTCTCCACAAGCTATGCTCAGTAGTGCAATGTACTCACAAGTGAAGTGTTGAATCACTCCTGTCTGGCAGAATTGAGCTTGTGCAGTTAGCACCACCAAGGGCACTGCCACTCCCAGGCTCCGTGTCAGGGCAAGAATGGCCAGCAGGCCCAGCAGGCGGGAGGTCATCAGGTCAGTATAGCGGAGTGGGTGGCAGATGGCAACATAACGGTCCAGGGCCATGGCCAGAAGGAGGTTGTAATCCAGAAGGAGGGTGAAGTAGATAAAGAACATCTGGGCCAGGCAGCCATGCAGTGATATGGGGTTAGCATAATGCACAAAGCCCTCCAGCATTTTAGGCATTACAGCTGTGGCAGCACAAATGTTGACAGCCAGGAGCAGAGCAATGAGCACATACATGGGCTGATGTAGGTTTCGCTGGGCAACTACCGTGTGGATGACCAGGGCATTGGCAGAGATGATGGTCACATAGAGGAAGGTAAGAGGCAGGACCAGGAGGGACCTCCACTCTTGTAATCCAGGGAAACCCACCAGGAAGAAGTTGGTGTAGGAGATGTTGAAGGTGCTGGTATTTCCATCCTCACCCATTAGCTTTGGCCCTGAGCTGGCACCAGGAGTAGAGATTAGAGGCTGTTAGAACAAAATGGAAAAAAAAAAAAAGCCCATTTCTATTTTAGGACCTGAGGAGTTTGTGATGAAAATCCACCTCTTCATGTATGTATTCCTTTGAGGCACACACAGGTACTATGCCTGGTGTTGTGGGAGCTACAAAGATGAACAAGACATTCTTGTACTCAAGGAGCTCTTGGCCTTATGTGTGTGAAATGTAAACTTATAAGATACTTATTATTCCAGATATTTGATTGCTGAGTAAAAGATTATGAAGAAAAGTAGGTGTGATATATGATAGGGAAAAATGAGCAGTGGTCAGAGGTGAAATAAGAAAGAGGGAAGATGGCCGGGCGGGGTGGCTCACGCCTGTCGTCCTAGCTTTCTGGGAGGCCAAGACGGGTGGATAGCTGCTGCTTCAGGGGTTTGACACCAGCCTGAACACTGCCTGAGCACAGTCAGACCCCGTCTCTAAATCTAAAAAAAAAAAGTAAAAAAGGCAAAAAAAAAATACACAAAACCAACAAAACAGCCGGGTGCTCTGGCAAGCGCCTGTAGTCCCAGCTACCTGGGAGGCTGAGGCAGAAGGATCGCTCACAGCCCGGGACCTGGAGCTTGTGGTGACCCGCCCTCACTGCACTCTGCCCAGGACGCCGAGTGACACTCTGTCTCCACAAAAAAAAAAAAAAAAAAAAAAAGAGAAACAGAAAGAGGGAAGAGGTCAGAGGAGGTGGAGCAAGTTGGCCTATTAGAACCCTTCACCAACCATCCACTTGCAGGAACACCAAATTGAACAACCATCATGTAAGGAAGCACCTTCATAAAACCAAAAAATTAGGTGAGCAATCACAGTACCTAGTTTGAACATAACATCAAGGAAAGAGGCATTGCAGATGCCAACCCTAGGCAGTGGAACATGGAGAGAGAATCTGTGCTTGGGAAAGAGAAAAGTGAATGTGGAACTTCGCATTAGAACTCAGTGCTGTCCTGTCACAGCGGAAGACACCCAGGGCAGAATTCTGCCAGTGGTACAGAGGGAGCATTTAGACCAGTCCTGGGCCAGAGGACAATTCCCACCTCAGCTGGAGGAACCCAAGTCACAACCTGCTTCACCATCAGCTGACTAAAGTGGCTGAGGTCTGGAATAAATTTGAATGGCAGTCAGCCCACAAAGACTGCAGACCAAGTGCAAGCCCTGGTGCTGAACTGGTCTTGGAGGCAGTGGACTTGGGGTGTGATACAGTGAAATACCAGCTGTGCTGGCTGAGGGAGTGCCTGTGTCAACTCTGGGCAAAGCAGATCCAGGAATAATTTCTTCCATTTGGGGGGAGGAAAGGGAGAGAGTTCAGGGAACTGAGTCTTGCAATTTGGGTACTACATTTACAGTAAATAATAAGCACCAGCAGATTCCTAAAGGCCCTCATTCCAGGGCTTTGCTACTGGATGGCATTTCTAGACCCACCCTGGTCCAAAAGGGAATCTGTTGTCCTGATGGGATGGACCCAGTCCCAGCAGGATTCACCACCTGCTGACTGAAGTGGTCTTGGGCCTTGAATAAACATCAGTGGCAGTCAGGAAGTAGTGGCCATGGGCCTTGGGCAAGCCCTAGTGCTGTGCTGATTTGCATGGCTTCAGGTGCAACCCTCTGCAGTGCCAGCTGTGGTGACCATGGGAGTGCCCACATCACCCCTCCGCCAACTCCAGGCAGCCCAGCATGGATAATGACTTCTGATTAGGGGAAGAGAGGAAAGATAGTGGGAGACTTTACCTGGTAACCTAGGGAATTCTCCCTTAACTTACCCAAGTCCACCAAGTCTGTGTATCTAAGAGTCTGCAAGGGTCACAGAGTTCCTGGGCTTACGGCATCCCCTAGTACTGAAATAGCTGCAGACTTAGGTCACAATGCTCAATCCCCCTTGAATTCATGGAAAGCCCTCTCAAGAAGAATGGGTACAAACAAGCCCAGATTGTGAAGATTAGAATAAATACCTAACTCTTCAATGTGCAGACATCGATAAGTGTCCACAAACACCAAGAACATCCAGGGAAACATGACCTCATCAGACTACTTAAGGCACCAGTGACCAACCCTGGGGTGATAGAGATATGTAACCTTTCAGACAAGGGAATTTAAAATAATCTGTCTTGAGGATGCTTAATGAATTTCATTATAATACCAAAGGATCAGAATCCTATCAGAGAAATTTAACAAAGAGATTGAATAATAATAAAAAAAGCAGAAATTCTGGAGCTGAAAAATTCAATTGACAAGCTGAAAAATGCATTAGAGTCTCTTAACAGCAGAATTGATCAAGCAGAAGAAAAAATTAGTGAGCTTGAAGATAGGATATATGAAAATATACAATCAGATGAGAAAAGGTAATGAAGAATTAAAAAGAATGAAGCATATCTACCAGATCTAGAAAATAGATCAAAAGGGCAAATCTAAGAGTTATTGGCCTTAAAGACAATGCAGAGAGAGAGATTGGGGCAAAGGATAAGTATAAAACTCACTGGTAATAGTAAGTACACAGACAAATACAGAATACTCTAACACTGTAATTGCAGTGTGTAAACTACTCAGATCTTTAGAAGGAAGACTAAAAGACATCTATCAAAAATAATAACTACAACAGCTTTTAAGACATAGACAATATAAAAATATATAAATAGAGGCAACAAAAAGTGAAAAAGCATGGGGAATGGAGTTAGAGTATAAAGTTTTTTAGTTTTCTCTTTGCTTGTTTGGTTTTTTTCCTTTTCTTTGTAGTCAAAGTCAAGCAAAAACCTATAATAGATGCACAAAAAATAAAAAGCAAGAAATTCAAACATACTACCAGAGAAAGTCACTTTTATACAAAGTAAGACAGGAAGGAAGTAAGAAAGGATAAGAGGACCAACAAGACAACCATGAAACAAATAGCAAAATGGCAGTAGTAAATTTCTTTGTTTCTTTTTTTTTTTTTGAAACAGATCCTTGCTCTATTGCCCAGGCTAGAGTGCCATGGCATCAGTCTAGCTCACAGCAACTTCAAACTCCTGGGCTCAAGCAATCCTTCTGCCTCAGTCTCCCGAGTAGCTGACTACAGGCATGTACCACCATGCCCAGCTAATTATTTTTTTATATATATCTTTTTAGTTGGCCAGTTAATTTCTTTCTATTTTTAGTAGAGACAGGGTCTTGCTCTTGCTCAGGCTGGTTTTGAACTCCTGACCTTGAGCAATCACCCATCTCGGCCTCCCAGAGTGCTAGGATTACAGGCGTGAGCCACTGTGCCCGGCCTACTTACTTATTTTTTTAGATAGGGTCTCATTCTGTCGCCCAGGCTGGAGTGCAGTGGTGCTAACATAGCTCACTACAGCCTCTAACCCCTGGGCTCAAGCAATCCTATGCCTCAGCCTCCTGAGCAGCTGGGACTACAAGCATGTGCTGCCACACCCAGCTAATTTAAACAAACAAAAAATTTAGAGATGGGGTCTTGCTATGTTGCCAGGCTGATCTCAAGATACTGACCTCAAGGAGTCCTCCTACATTAGCCTCCCAAAGTACTGGAATCACAGGCGTGAGCCACTGCCTGTCCTATTTTTTTTTTTTTTTTTTAGCAATAGGGCTTTACTCTGTTACCCAGGCTAGAGTACAGTGGCAGATGATTGATTACAGCTCATTGGTATCTCAAACTCCTGGGCTCAAGCAATGCTCCCACCTTAGCCTCCCTGAGTAGCTAGGACTACAGGCATGCATCACCATGTCTGGCTAAATTTGTAAAACTTTTTTGTAAAGATGGGTCTCGCTAAGTTGTGTGGGCTGTTCTTCAACTCCTGGCTTCAATCAATCCTCTTGCATTGGTTCCCCAAAGTGCTGGGATCACAGGTATGAGCCACCGGGCCTGGCCCAGAGTACATTCTTATAACAACTTCAGGATGACCAAGTTATAGGTCTTCTAGGACTTTTCCCTTTACATCCCTCATACCCCACAAATGAGGCAGCATTGGACAGGCTTCAAGCATTCTTAATCTTAGCAGCAACTTTGAGTTAGCATTTATTAAGTACTTACTACATGCCAGACATGGTTTTAAGTGTGTTTCATGTGGTATCTCTTTAATACTCACAGCAACCATAAGAGACAAATATAGTTGTTCCTCAGTATTGTGGAGGATTAGTTGCAGTACCCTCCATGAATAACAAAATCTACAGATGCTCAAGTCCCTTATAGAAAATGGTGCTGGGAAAACTAGATACACATACAGAAGAATGGAACTAGACCCCTACCTCTCACCCTATACAAAAATCAACTCAAGATGGATTACAGACCTTAATGTAAGACCCTAGATTATAAGACTACTAGAAGAAAACATAGGGGATATGCTTCAAGGACATTGATATGGATAAAGATTTTATTAATAAGACCTCAAAAGCATAGGCAACAAAAGCAAAAATAAATAAATGGGATTATGTCAAACTAAAAAGCTGCTGCACAGCAAAGGAAATAATCTTCAGGGTGAAAAGACAACCTACAGAATGGGAAAAATATTTGCAAACTATTCATCTGCCAGGAGGTTAATATTTAGAGTGTAGAAGGAACTGAAATATCTCAAAAGCAAAAAACCCCAAACAATCTTATTAAAAAATAGGCAAAAATAAAATTTAAATGCAAAAAGTAAAAAAAAAAAAAAATAGGCAAATGATCTCTGAACAGACATTTCTCAAAAGAAGACATACAAATGCCCTCCCCCCAAATGTGTGAAAAACTGTTCAATGTCACTAATCATTAGGGAAATACAAGTTAAAGCCACAATGATGTATCATACCCCTCAGATAGGATGGCTATTATTAAAAAAACAAAAACTTTAAATGCAAGTGAGGATGCAGAGAAAAGGGAACTCTTACACATTGTTGGTGGGAATGTAAACTAGTACAGCCACTATGAAGAACGATATGGAGGTTTCTCAAAAAACTACCACATAATCCAGGAATCCCACTACTGGGCATTTACACAAAGGAAAGAAAATCAGTATATCGATGAGGCATCTTCACACCTATGTTTACTGCAGCATTTTTCAAAATAGCCAATATATGGAATCAACCCAATTGTCTAACAACAGATGAATGAATAAATAAAATGTGGTATATATACACAACAGAATACTATTCAGTCATAAAAAGAATGAAATCCTGATGTTCAACATGGGTGGAACTGGAGAATAATATAAGTGAAATAAGGCAGGAATAGAAAGTTAAACACTGCATGTTCTTTTTCATATATGGAAGCTAAAGAAAAGTTGATCTCATAGAAGTAAAAGGTAGAATAGCAGATACTAGAGGCTGAGAAGGGTAGAGGGAAGCGAGGGTTAGGGAGAGGTTTGTTAAAGGTTACAAAATTACAACCAGATAGGAAGAATAAATTCTGGTGTTCTAAAGCATTGTAGGATGACTGTAGTCAACAATAATATATTATAGTTTCAAATAGCTAGAAGAAGGATATTAAATGTTCTTAGCACAAAGAAATAAATGATAAATGTTTGTGATGATGGATATGCTAATTACTTATATCTGATCACTATACATTTTATATATTGAAACATCACCATGTGCCCCATAAATATATGCAATTATTATGTATCAATAAAAAAGGCACAGACTTTGCATAAACCTACATACATCCTCCTGTATACTTTAAATCATCTCTAGATTACTTATAATACCTAATACAATGTAAATGCTTTGTAAGTAGTTGTTATACTGTACTTTTAAAATTTGTTTTATTTATTTATTTATTTTCAAGACAGAGTCTTGCTCTGTTGCCCTGGGTAGAGTGCAGTGGCCTCATAATAGTTCACTGCTATCTAAAACTCCTGGGATCAAGTGATCCTCCTGCCTCAGCCTCCTGAGTAGCTGTGACTATACGTAGGTACCATAATGCCTGGCTAATTTTTTTATTTTTAGTAGGGACAAGGTCTCACTCTTACTCAGGCTATTCTTGTACTCCTGAGCTCAAGCTATCTTCCCACCTTGGCCTTGCAGAGTGCTAGGATTACAGACATAAGCCACCTCACCGGGCCCTTATATTATTTTTTATTGTATTTTAATTTGTTTTCGAGTATTTTTGATCTGCAATTGGTTGAATCCACCAATGCGGGACCCACAGTTACAGAGGGCTGAATGTGCTATTTATTAACCCAGTTTATAGAACGAGGCATGCAGATTTAGAGAAGTTAACTAATGTTCTTTTTTTTTTTTTTTTTTTTTTTTGTGGCTGGGTTACAGTTTAGAATGTTCTTAAAGTGTTATAGGTATTAAATGATAGGGCTGGGATATGAACTAAGGTTTGTCAATGGTGAAAGGTGGAGTTCAGTTCCAATCTCAGGTTTACCTGCCTCCAAATGCCCCATAAATCTCTTGTCTCCTCACCATGGTAGGCTGGAGTGGTCTCCGATTGGGTTGCAGCCTGCAGTGGCTTTGGTTTCCCCTCTGAAGAGGTAAGGCCAGAGGTCAGTGCCCAGCTCCAAGGCACTGATCTATGAGGCTGAGGGAGAAGGGTGGATAATTAGACCTGTGGCTCCAGGGGAGGAGCCTGAGGAGATTCCCAGACGGGAGTCATTTCTAGGGACTCAAAGGAGAAACAAAGAAAAACTCAGAAGAACTTGCCTGTCCCTTTGAAAGGGCCCCAGGGAGAAGGCTGGGTGGAGGTGACAGTGCACTTACATTTTCATCTTTATGGCTCTTGGTTAATTCTCACAGAGCAGTCACCTCTACTAAGGTCTTTCCCTCATTTTATAAAGAAGCCATTAGAGGCCCAGAGAGAGCAAATCAGGTTTTAGATCAGACTCAAACAGGGGCACAGACAGGCATAAACTAGTATTACTCATTGGATGACCTGGGGCTCAGCTGGAAGGGGCTCTTGCATTTGGGGGTTACATGGACACTTAGGGGTTACCCAAAGTCAGGAAAAGACACTTGGGTGACATTGGGAGATCCCAGGGGTTAAGACAGAAGCCTAATTTAGGGGAAGTATATGTGTGTGTGTGTGTGAGAGAGTGTGTATGCACATGTATGTGTGCCTACACATGTACCTGCATGCCAAGGGTGGTGAGGGATTTACTTCCCTAGTCTGGGTGGCCCAGAATCTAGGGCAGGAGGTGAGTGCAATGTGCACTCTGCTGTGAAAACCTGGGGACCACAGAGGCAAGGGCTGGCTTCTCCAGGGACACCACCAATTTGTCCTCTGAAATTTGGAAAGAGCAGGACTGAAAAAGCTCTTTTTTTCCCACTTTTTCTGCCTCCTTTGGATTTTTTTATGATTCTATTTTATCTCCTTTGTTGGTTTATTAGCTGTTCCTTTGTTGTATTATTTTAGTGGTTGTTTTAGGGTTTATAGTACACATCTTTAATTTAACACAGTCTATCTTCAAGTAATATTATGCCACTTCTCAGATAGTATGGAATCCTTACAGGACACTTTCATTTCTCCCATCAGTGTTTATGTTATCATTGCCATATGTTTTTCTACATTAATTATAAACCCCAAATTATTGTATTTAGGGGGATTTTAAACAGTCTATTATATCCTAAAGAGATTTAGAAAAACATGACAAAAATCAATATTATGTTTGCAAAATTCATTTATGTTGTATGTAACTATAGTTTATTTTGTTGGTGGTAACATTCCAATGTATGAATTTCACTCATGTTTTCTTCCAGGAGTTTTATAATTACAGGTCTTAATTTTAAACCTTTGATCCATTCTGAGTTGATTTTTGTGTATGGTATAAGATAAGAGTCCAATTTCATTCTTTAGCATGAGAATATCTAATTTTCCCATACCATTTGTTTAAGAGACTGTTTTTTCCTTATTGTGTATTCTTGGCACTCTTATCAAAGATAATTTGGCTGTATATGCATGAGTTTATTTCTGGGGTTTCTATTCTGTTTCATTGGTCTATGTGTCTATTTTTATGTCAATACTATACTATTTTAGTTACTATAGCTTTGTAATATGTTTTGAAACAGGAAGTGTGATGCCTCCAATTTTGTTTTTGTTTCTCAGGGATTACTTTGGCTATTTAGGGTCTTTTGAGGTTCTATATAAATTTTAGAATCATTTTTCTATTTCTATAAAACATGTAATTGGGATTTTGATAGGAATTGTTTTGAATCTGTAGATACATTGGTTAGTATGGGCATTTTAACAATAGCAAGTCTTCTAAACCATGAATGTGAGATGTCCTTTCATTTACTGTGTCTACTTTAATTTTTATCATTATTGATTTGTGGCATTTGGTGTAGAAATCTTTCACCTTATTGATTAAGTTTGTTCCTAAGTACTTTATTCTTTTCAATGCTATTGTAAATTGGATTGTTTTATTAATTTCCTTTTTGCATAGTTTGTTGTTAACATACAGAAATACAACTGATTTTTATATTTAATTTTATATCCAAATTCTGAATTTGTTTATAGTTCCCTGTTCAGTATGACATTGGCTGTGGGTTTGTTGTGTATGGCTTTTATAATTTGCAGGTAAGTTCCATCTATGCCTATTTTGTTAAGCGTTCTTATCATAATAAGGAGCTGCATTTTGTCAAATGCTTTTTCTTTATTGAGAGGATAATATTGTCTTTGTTTTTATTTCTATTTATGTGGTGAATTACATTTATAGATTTGTGTATGTTGAACCATCCTTGCATCTCTGAGATGAAGCCCACTTGGTTGTGGTGGATTATTTTTTTCATATGCAGCTGAATTCAGTTTGCTAGGATTTTATTGAGAATTTTTTGCATCTCTGTTTATAAGTGATATGGGTCTGTAGTTTTCCTTTTTTTGTTGAGTCCTTTCCTGGCTTTATCATCAAGGTGATCTTGACTTCATAAAACATGTTGGGGAGGATTCCTTCCTTGTTCATGTTATGGAATAATTTCTGAAGGATAGATATCAGTTCTTTTTTGTAGGTCTTGTAAAATTTAGGTGTGAAACCACCTGATCCGGGACATTTTTCTGTTAGAAGATTTTTTATTGCTGCTTCAATTTTGGTACTTGATATTGGTCTGTTCAGGAATTCTATTTCTTCTTGATTGAGCCTAGGAAGGCTGTGTATTTCAAAGAATTTGTCCATTTCCCCCATGTTTTCAAGATTATATACATAGAGATTTTTATAGTATTCAGAAATGATATTTTGTACTTACATGCTATCAGTTGTGATTTCTCCTTTTTCATTCCTGATTGAGCTTATTAGAGTCCTTTCTTTAGTACTTCTAGTTTATCTAGTGAGAGACTTGTCAATTTTATTTATTTTTTTAAAGAACCAACTTTTTCTTTCATTAATCTTCTATGTAGTTCTATTATTATTGATTTCAACTATCTCTGCTCTGATCTTGGTTATTTCTTTTCTTCTGCTGGGTTTAGGATTGGTTTGCTCTTCCCTTTCCAGTTCCTTGAGATGATTCATTAGATTGTTGATTTGTGATCTTTCTGTCTTTGGGATGTAGGCATTTATGGCTATGAACTTTCCTATCAGGACTGCTTTAGTTGTATCCCACAGATTTTGACAACTTATGTTCTGTTTATTATTTAATTAAAAGAATCTTTTGATTTCCATCTTAATTTCCTCCTTGACCTATCATTCAGCAATAGGTTGTTTAGTTTCCATGACTTTGTGTAGAGATGAGTGTTTCTGTTGGAATTGATTTCTAATTTTATTCCACTGTGGTCTCAAAAGATGGATGGTATAATTTCTATTTTTTAAATTTGTTGAGACATATTTTGTGGGATGTGGTCAGTCTTAGAGAGTGTCTCATGACCTGATAAAAAGAACATATATTCAGTGATTTTTGGGTAGAATGTTCTATAAATGTCTGCTAGGCCCATTTATTCTAGAGTTCTGCTTAAGTTTATCATTTCTTTGTTTATTTTCTTTTTGGAGGATCTGTCCTGTTCTGTCAAAGGAGTGTTAAAGTCCACATCTATTATGGTTCTGCTATTTATGATTTTGTTTAGATCAAGTAGGATTTGCTTTATGAATCTGGGTGCACCTGTGTTAGGTGCATAATTTAGAATTGTTATGTCTTCTTGTTGAATTGTTAACCTTACCATTATATAATGACCATCTTTATCTTTCTTACTTAGTTGATTTGAAGTCTATGTTATCTGTTATGAGAACTGCTACACCAGCTTTCATTTGGTTTCCATTTACATGAAATATTGTTTTCCATCCCTTCACCTTGAGTCTGAATAAGTCCTTGTGGATTAGATGTGTTTCCTGGAGACAGCAGACACTTGGCTTGTATTTTTTTTTTTTTTTGTCAGTTCAGCCAGCCTGTCTCTCTTGAGTGGGGAGTTCAAGCCATTCATATTTATTGAAAGAATTGATAAGTGGGGTGGATTTCTATTCTTCCTGTTGAGTAGCACTTTACTGCACTGTTTTACCTGAGCTATTATCTCTCAGCTCCAAATCCACTCTTTCATACTCAGCTTTGGTACTGGGGCTAGGACTCTGCAAACTGCATTTATCTTTTGTCAGGCAGGGATGAACCCTAGAGGATTATTAGAAAGGAGGAAGGCAAAAGGAACTTTCTCTTTTCCATTTGCTTATTATTATTGTCAGTATCACTCTAATAACAAACCTTTACCCTGAAAACAGCAATTGGTTCCAGTTTACAACTTCTCTGGGCTCACCCAGAACAAGCCCATTGTATCCCATTTGAAGCACCAGCACCTTCTGGGCAGCCCCCACTTCAGTGAGTGGTATGCATCCCAGCTTGTTGGGGCCTTTGCTCTAGGCTCTTAAGCCAAGTAGCACCCCCTACTCAGAGATCTGCATCCTAGTCTACATAGCTCTCCCTCTGAGCTCCTGATGTGCCAGCAGCATACTGGCAGCACATTCTTCTCAGAGGTCTGAGTTTCAGTTCTGCAGAGACTCTTCTCCAAGCTTCTAGGTTCTGATACTCTCAACTTCTTCCTTTGTTCCCTGATCTCTAGGAATGGTAGCTGTTTCCTTCCAACGTTTTTGTTATCTCAAGATTTCCTTTGTGCTATTTTTCCTTTTGCTTTTTCTTATCTCTACCTCCTATTTAACTAATTCCCTACATTAAATTCTCTGTTGAAATACCCAGTGTAGTTTCTGTTTTCTCCACTGGATCCTGACTGATACAAGTCACTTGGAGACTAGACTGTTCATATCCTTAGACTGGTTTTCTCTTTAAGAAGATGTTAGGGCAATTTAACTGGTACTCTAAAGGTAAAACTGGGAGAGAGTGTGATAAGATCACAGTTGATCTTTTCAGTTTAATGCTTCTAGTTCTGTGAAACTTTCTCCTAGCCTTTATAGCAGTGAAGTAGCAAGCAGAGCTTAGAGAGGGCTTGCTGTGCCTGACATTTTCTTCTGTAGGTCTGCTTTTGTTCTTTGCTTATCATGCCCACTGAGCAGCTCAACTGCTGGGTATTAAACTCAGATCTACTGGGCTCTAATACTCATGCTATTTCCTTCATACTGAGCAGTCTCCTAGATGATGGCAGGAGCATTGACGGTGAAGGCAAGGCCTTCAGGGACTATATAGAGAACAACAGGACAGAGATATTTTGTTGTATTTTGAAATCATATCTGGATGCTTTGGGTGGTTATGGAAGAGAGCAGTGCCCGACCTGGAAAGGAGTAGTCACCTCAGAATGGAGAGGACTGTGACCCTCTGCCTCCCTAATATTTTCCCCTGGGATTATGGTATTTCATTGAATTAAATCAAGAAATATTTATTTGGTTTCTTTTGGAAGCTTGAATGTTTTTGTCTAGTGGAGAAAGAGTGTTAGAGCAGCAGGGTACTGGTAGCAAGTATATCCTTAGACCAAGAGTACCCTGAAGATGAAGGCTATTTGTTCTCTAAGGGTGGAGAGCATGCTTCTTTGACTATTCTAGTGGTTCTTGAAAGACAGGGATCATAACTACTCCATCAGCCTGGGTGCTCCAGGGCTAGAAGTACTGCCCTATGTGTATTTCCTTCCTTGTGCACTGGAAGACTCAAGTCTGGGCAGGATGACTTATATGGTATTGCATTCTCCTGTGCTCATGAACATTGAAAACATGCTTGTTTCTTCAGCTCTTGTGTTCCCTACTGCATGTATTCATAAGAAAAATCAAGAAACATATTTTATCCCTGTACATAATAGCTACTATACTCATTACATGCTGCTACTTTGAAATGGAACTGATAGGAAACTTAGAATATAATTGGGGAATATGAGAGATTAAATTAAAGGTATAATTAAGATTTTGCCTAGGGAAAAGGAGAGCAGGCTAGTCCCCATTCCACTATTATTTTTATTTTTTTATTTTTTATTTTTTTTCTATTTTCATGTCTTTGGGTTTATTTTATTTCTTTTTTTTTTATTATTATTTTTTATTTTTTTTCTATGGTTCCACTATTATTACCCAGGGACTTTCACCGTTTTCCTATTCTGTTTATCTGTTGTTCACTGGCCTTTTTTGGAGAGTGTCAGACTCTACCAGCTACCTCTTGCTATGTGGT
Source organism: Microcebus murinus (assembly GCF_040939455.1). Classification (NCBI taxonomy): domain Eukaryota; kingdom Metazoa; phylum Chordata; class Mammalia; order Primates; family Cheirogaleidae; genus Microcebus; species Microcebus murinus. The sequence goes on along the minus strand of NC_134107.1, from coordinate 57,416,664 downwards.
ATGAGACACACATAGCTGTCCTCTGTACTAAAGTGCTCAAATTCCAAGCTTGAAACTCAAAAGGAAACCTTCAATTTGCTTATGTGTTATAAGACATAATTACTCACAATTTCTCTTCTCAATATTTCTCTCAGAAACTTGGGTAGTCACATATTGATACTTTGTTAATATGTTTTTATAAATGGCTCCCTATTGTTGCCTAAAATTATTATTTTTCCAATTTTCTGCCCCCTTCTTTCCTCCTTGTTGTCATCAAACAGCTTCAAGGTTCTTTACCTATTTGCACAGAGGACCTTGGCTCAGTCTATCTTCTCTGCCCAACTCCTACCATTCTCTGGAATTATGGTACAATTCATTCATGTCGATGATGCACTCAGCATCTTTGTTTAATGTTTTTTTTGTCTCCTTCAGCACAGCTGACATATTCTCCATCTAGTGCAGGCCACAAACACCATGGTCATACCCTGGATCATCACACAGAAACACACCACCTCTGAACTCTTGTACTTTTGTATCTTTCTTTCCAGCCTTATTCTTTCCCTGCCCTACCCCTGCTTTTATATATCATGATGACTTCTAGACTTTTAATATTTCTTTAATTGTTGAGAGCCCTCCTGTCTTCTCTGCCTTTCTCACACTTGGGTATCAGGCAGCCCAGTCACTCTCCCTCCAGCACTCCTGTTTCTCTGCTGTATGCTTCCAATAATCGGATGAAAGCTTTCCTCGACTGCTAAGGGTCTCTGGAAAAACAGCACAACTGTGAAGTTCTGCATCTCTTGGCACTCCTTTCTTTCTGCTGTTGACCCTTGAACAGCATGGGTTTGAACAGCATGGGTCCACTTACACATGGATTTTCTTTCACCTCTGCTACCCCTGAGATAGCAAGACCAACCCCTCCTCTTCCCCAGCCTATTCAACATGCAGGCAATGAAGACGAAGATCTTTATGATGATCCACTTCCACTTAATGAATATGTTTTATCTTCCTTATGATTTGATTAATAACATTTTCTTTTCTCTATCTTACTTTATTATAAGAATACAACATATAATTCATGTAACCTACAAAATATGTGTTAATCAATTGTTTACATTATCAGTAAGGCTTCTGGTCAGCTGTAGGATATTAGTAGTTAAGTTTTGGGGGAGTCAAAAGTTATATGTGGATGTTAAACTGCATGGGGGGCTCACATTGTTCAAGGATCAGCATACATTAGAAGGGGAGGATTCCTCCTTCTCTCAAGATTCAGCTTTCCTCTAGTTCCCATGGGATACCTCACTTAATGGATCATCCTTTGGCTTTCTTCTTAACTGGCCCCTCTTCTCTATATCTGTTTTGCAGATGAGAAAACTAATGTTCAGAAGAATTCCAAGGTTGCCTCATGGTCTCACATCTGTAAATGGCTGAGCCAAGAATCAAACTCAAGTCTCTCCTTCTCCAAGCCCCACATTATTTCTACTCAGCAAAATTTACCAGTATCCTCTCCTTTACTTTCTCTTTCATCTATTCCTCTCTGTTTCCCCCCACAAACATCTCTTCATTCTGATCCACTCAGAATCTTGGTGGTTTTATTTCAGTCCCCACCATTCTACTGCATTGAAATTGGTTGACTATTGCCTATGGATCCTTTAAATCTCATGAAAGCAAGGCCATATCATGCTTGTCATTGTATCTCTAGGGCCTAAAGAAAGGACCTGTCCTCTGTAAAGCAGTCATCAGCAACCTGTGCATTACTACATCAAAGGACCCTCGGGTTCTCCTTCACCCCCCAGAGGATTTAGTATTGCTGACCACTCCAACCTCCATCACACAGTCCCCTCCCCTGCCTTTGGTGAAGCCACTCTCTCCTCACTCCCCTTCTGCCTCTTTGGCCCTTACATACAAATTCAGCCTTCTGATTTCTTTTACATCAATCTACCTCCCTTCATCCCTGTGAACACTAGTTGGGTTCAGGCCCCTTAGCCTTTCATCTGGACTAATATAACAGCTTCCTGCTGGGTCTCTTGGCCTATATGCCTGTCTCTTTCTAATCCACACTCTACTGTGACTGCAGAGTGATCATCCCAAAACACAAATATGATCTTTCCAGGTCCCTGCTTTGGACTCTTAAATGGTTACATACTGTCTGGAGTAAAAACTCAAACTCCTTATCATGACATATAATGCCTCTCATCATCTGGCTTCTGCTTACCCATCCAGCCTCATTTCTTCCAATCCCAGTGCTCTGTCTACAGAAACATGGGACTACCAGTGAGCTTCCACGTCTGCTGCATGTATCCATGCTTCTCTGCCTTTGTCCATACCATTCTCTTTGCCTAGAATGGGGTTTCTTTTCTCCTTCTCCTTCTTCTTCCCCAGAGAGCACTTTATTATTCTTCAAATCCAACTCAAATTCACTTTCTCTGTGGGGTGTTTCTCGTTTTAGTGAGTGTCCCCTCCTCTATGTTGCCACAGAATCTTGCACAAAAACTGTAAATGAACATTACATCTCTTTACAGCTTGCCAGATTGGAACCTCCTTCAGGGAAGAGACTGGGATTTTTCTTTCTTTCTCGGCAATCATAGGCTTAGCATGATGTATGTATAATAAACATCTGATGAATGAATGAATGAAACTCATATGCAGAAGGAAAGAGAGAAAAACTTAGAAGCCAGAGACAGAAGCTTGGTTTACTGCTGATTACTGTATAATTTTGGATGAGTGGCTATTTTCAGAAAATGAATATAACAGTCTCAAAGATAAGTGCAAATAGCTAAGCCAAAATACAGCAAGGACGACTCACTCATAACATTACCTTCCCCTCACTGGATAGTGAGAATGATTTCAGGACACACAAGTCCCAGAGAATCAGCCAGGAAGCTGCCTATGTGAGGACAGAGACTGGGGCTTCTCAGTGGGGACCGGCAGCTGTGTTCTTTGGAACAGAGTTGTGAGGTGCTGCCTGATTTCCCTGGTTCTGGCCCCATAGATGATGGGGTTGACCAGACACGGGAGCAGCAGGTAGAAGGCACTGAGCAGGTTGTGCACGTCCTGGGAGGCAGTGCGGGCCACACGGTAGACAATGGATGAGGACATTGTCGATGAGTAGACAGTGAAGATGACCAGCAGGTGGGAGCCACAGGTGTTCAGGGCCTTGGAACGAGCTCCACCTGACGAAATCCTGAAGGCAGCATGGATGATACGGGAGTAGGAGGCTCCTAGTAGGAGCATGTCCAGGACTCTGTTGAAGATGCGGACGGTGAGCCCCACAGTCTTGTTCAGGGAAACGTCCCCACAGGAGAGCTTCATCAGGGCCATGTGCTCACAGGCAAAGTGACGGATCACGTCTGAGCGGCAGAAGCAGACCCGGGAGGCCAGAAACACCACTGGAGCAACAATGCATGTGCTCCTGACAGCTGCTGCCCCCACCAGGCCAGCCAACAACTGGCCTGTCACTATCTCTGGGTAGCGGAGAGGGTGGCAGATGGCGACATAGCGGTCCAGGGCCATGACCAGGAGAATGTTGCAGTCAAAGACAATGAAGAAGTAGATACAGAACATCTGGACCAGGCAGCGAGTCAGGGAGATGTGGTTGAAGTGTGTGGAGAAGCTGAAGAGCATGGCGGGCACCACGGTGGAGGCGGCACAGAGGTTGACAGCCAGGAGCAGGGCGATGAGCAGGTACATGGGCTGGTGCAGGCTGCGCTGGGCCGCCACTGTGTGGATGACCAGGGCATTGGCGGAGATGATCACCAGGTAGAGGCTGAGGAAGGGCAGTATGAGGAGGGTGCGGGATTCCTGCAGCCCTGGGAAGCCCATTAGGAGGAAGCTGGTGTAAGATGTGTTAGAGCTTCCGTCGTTCCACTCCGACATCCTCCCTGGGTGTGCAGGACAGCTCTGGGAGAGGGCAGGGGCAGAAGGTCTGGTGTCTGTACCAGTCCTGGCCAGCCCCAGCCTCACCAGGATACCCTGGGGGCTTTGACCTCCATGAGCCTGTGATGTTCCTAGAGAGAGAAGAAAAAGTTATTTTTAATCATTTGATGATGCTTCAAGAAATAACATCATTCCATAGTCTCATTTGTCCATTTTGCTTCCTTGTTTCTATAAAGCTACAGATTATTCCTTTTCTTCTTTCACATCTGTACTGAGCACCTGCTTTGTGCTAGGCCATATGTTGGGTATATGGAGTACAATGTATCATTTTTGTTCCCTGAGGGAGTCTGCATTCTAGGCCAGTAGTGACAAGCAATGGTCAAAATAAAATGTGTAACAGTATGCTCAAGAAATGGATTCTGAAATACTATCTGTTTTAACCTACGGCAAACCTGGGATGGACTGATGTCAGCTCAATTGAGGTCATTTCTATTCTGAATGTATTCCCCTTTTTTTTGATCTGGTGAGATGAAAAGTCACAGGTTGAAAACTAGGGAGAGGAAAGAAAGCTCAGGAGAAAAATTTAGGGCAAAGCTGACTAGCTTCCATTTCCCAGCCTGGACACCCAGTTTGGAGGAGGTATGGGTGGGGGTGGGGGTGGTGGGGAGGTGGGGGTGGGGCAAAATCTAATTTCAAAGTTTAGGGCTTTTATTATTAGGTGGGTACGGCTATTTGTATAACTTATATTAAGTTGTTTTTGAAATTAAAAGTGACACAAGGACTCTTTAAGATTATTTAAAGATTAACAAAGTCAAAATATAAACTTTTTGCAATTTCATCCAATGATCAACACAGATCACATACGAAAGGAGAATAGGCAGGAAAAAAGCTGTTTTCCAGTGTCCCCTTTGGAGTGCCACTCTTGCAACATAATGGTACAAGCTAAGCAGAGCTGTAGAATAGTTTTGTGCAGAGAGATTCAGGAGCATGGCGGGTGGATGTCTGACTATGCCTGGTGTAGGTTGGGAGGGATGAGAGAAAGATTTATTGAGAAAAGCCAGGCCTGGCAAATGATTTACTCAGTTCAAGTATGTTAGGTTCTCCCAGTTTTAGCAAATGTATAAGAATGGAACTGAAGTGCAGATATTTAGAGATCACCTTTTTTCTTTTTTTTCACTGCTTACACAAAATCTATTTTAGATGTTTGACAAGGATCAACTTTAACTTTAATAATCTGTAATTGATATTAGCCTGTTTCCTTCCCATTTTCCCAATATTCACAGTTTTTCAAAGATTTCTCATGGATGTACTGGAGAGAAATCCCAAACACATGTTCAGATTTGTTCAGTGAGTATAAGTACTTTGTCTAAGCAAGAGATTTGAATTTTAATGGCATCACCAGATGCTCTCTTACCATGATAGGGCATGGGCTTTAGTTCTTTCAACATCTTTCTTCTGCTTTTTCTGGTTTCAAGCTATTTTCTTATGATATGAGGATAGAAATAAAATGGAAGATGAGCAACGTCTTTGTTCTTTCTTAATATTGCTCAGCTGCCCAAGATCTACAGAGTCCTTCTTCTTTTGCCTTTTCTCTCCACTCCAAGAGCTGGCTGAAGACCTAATTCTGACCCACCCAGACTTCCAGACTTCAGAGTTGTGGCTTGTGTGTGGCCAACCCTCCCCATGGGCCTTCTGAAGCTGTTCTGGGGGCAAAAGAGGAGGGTAAGGAAGCAGGGACCCTGTACCCAAGGCCGGGCCAGGCATCCTAGTCTAGGCTGGGCTTTCACAGGCATGTACAGAGAGCCAAAAGGAAGCCAGGAACTGCCTGGTATCAACAAATACTTGGTGGTGGACAAGAACAATGATACGAAATAGGAAATTTGGTTGTCTTTGTTCTTCCCTGGTCCCCACTGGGATCAGAAAACCAAGAACTCAGAGAGATCCAACACTCAGAGAATCCAAGAACCATCTATCTAGAAGAAAAATTTATAATGGAAGCCTAACATAATTGGATGTGGGGAGGGAGAGAGGGAGGAAGCAAGGATTCCTTCTCTCTATCACTAATTCCACAAAAGCACTTTTCTAAGTTAACCTACTGTGTGAAGTAGCTTACTGTATATAATTACAAGGAGAATTTACAAGTGGAGAAAACATTTTGGGGGACCTTTAGTCCCTGTGCCCACCTCTGCCCCTACATTACTCAGGTGAGGGCCTCCCCCAAGCCTCCTGCCCAGCCAAGCACTAACTGTTACTCACCTGGACTTACACAGACTGAAAGTAGTAATACCAGTTTGGTCTAGGCCTGAGTTCCTGGAATGCTGTTAAATCCATCCCATTCTTCCTTGGGGAACTCCTCAGAGCTCCCTCCCAGGCTCTGATTCAGCCAGTCAGCAGGGTCCCAGGGGTAGCCGAAATGAGAACACAGCCCCGCAGGGCCCTGTAGGCTGGAGGAACAGTATGAGCAGAAATGGGGCCTTGATATGGGCATGTGAGGGGACCAGTAATGAAGGGTCTTGTTTAGGAGAGAAGAGGTTGTTTTTCTATAGCATTCCTCCTTTGCTCCCTTACCCTACATTTTTCTGGGTGACCTCACCCTCCTCATGGTTTTCATCGTTTCCTGGGCACCTGTGACTCACATACCTCCACCTATAGGTCAGATGTTGTCCCTGCATCCCAGAGCCATGTATCCAATAGCTGTCAGAGGAACCTTATGCCCCCCAGAAACCTCAAACTTAAAATGCCCCAAGCCGAATTCATGTCTCCACATGAACATGTTTTCTCCCTGTCATTTTTTCTGAAGTGGTGTTTGATTTTATTCTTTCTTTTTTGTAAAATTTATTTCAATAGATTTAGGGGATACAAATGTTTTTTATTACATAGATTAATTATATAGTGGCAAAGTCAGGGCTTTTAGTGTATCTGTCACCTGAATAGTGTACATTGTACTCAGTAGATAACTTTTGATCCCTCACTCTTCTCCCACCCTTCCCCTTCTTAGTTTCTAATGTTTATTATACCACTCTATGGCCATATATACCCATTCTTTAGTTCCCATTTGTAAGTGAGAATGTTTGTTTTTCCATTCTTGAGATACCTCACTTAGGATAATGGTCTTCACTCCATTCAAGTTACTGCAAAAGACATTATTTTATTCCTTTTTATGGCTGAGTAACATTCCATGTTATATATTTTCTTTACTCACTCATCAGTTGATAGGTACTTAGCTTGATTCCATATTTGCAATTGTGAATTGTGCTGCGATAAACATTCAGGTGCAGGTATCTTTTCAATATAATGACTTCTTGTCTTTTGAGTAGCCCCCAGTAGTGGGATTGCTGGATAGAATGGTAGGTATACTTTTAATTCTTTCAGGAATTGCCACACTATTTTCTATAGAGCTTGTACAAATTTACATTCCTGCCAACAGTGTGTAAGTGTTCCCTTTTCACTGCACTGGCACCAGCATCTATTGTTTTTTGACTTTTTAATAATAGCCATTCTGATGGGATAAGGTGGTATCTCATTGTGGTTTCAATTTTCATTTCCTGATGATCAGTGATGTTGAGCATTTTTCATAATAGTTATTGGCCATTTGTATAGCATCTTTTGTAAAAAAAATCCATTCATATCTTTTGCCCACTTGTTAATGGAGTTATTTGTTTTTTCCAGCTGATTTGTAAGAATTCCTTCTAGATTCTGGATATTAGTCCTTTGTTGGAAGTATACTTTGTGAATATTTTCTCCCATTCTGTATGTTGCCTATTTACTCTGTCGATTATTTCCTTTGCTGAGCAGAACCTTTTATTTTAAATCAGTCCCATTTATTTATTTTTATTGTTGCTGTATTTGCTTTTAAGGTCTTATTCATAAATTCTTTGCCTAGGCCAATGTCCAGAAGAGTTTTTCCTATGTTTTCTTCTATAATTTTTTATGGCTTCAGGCCTTACATTTAAGTCTTTAATTCATCTTGAGTTAATTTTTGTATATAGTGAGAGATGGAAATCCAGTTTTACTCTTCTGCATGTGGCTCTCCAATTTTCCCAGCACCATTTATTGACTACTGTGTCCTTTTCCCAGTGTATGTTTTTGTCTGCTTTGTCAACAATCAGTTGGTTGTAGGTGTATGCTTTTATTTCTGGGTTCTCTATTCTGTTCCATTGATATATGTGTATACTTTAATTCCAGTACTGTGTTTTTTGGTTACTATAGACTTGTAGTATAATTTGAAGCTGGGTAATGTGATACCTCCAGATCTGTTCCATATACTTAGCATTGCTTTGGCTATTCAGGCTCTTTTTAGATTCCAAATGAAACTCAGGATTGTTTTCTCTAATTTTGTGAAAAATGATGTTGGTATTTTGATGGGAATTATATTGAATTTGTAAATCACTTGGAGCTATATGGACATTTAAAAACTATTAATTCTTCCAATCTGTGAGCAAGGGACATTTTCCATTTGTTTGTGTCATCTATGATTTCTTTCATCAGTGTTTTGCAGGTTCTCCTTGTAGAGATCTTTCATTTCCTTGGTTAAGTATATTCCTAGGTATTTTATTTTTGGAGCTATTGTAAATGGTATTGACATCTTTATTTGACTTTCAGCTGAGCTATTTTTAGTGTATAGAAATGCTACTGATTTGTGTCCACTAATTTTGTAACTTTACTAGATTTATTTATCAATTCTAGGAGTTTTTTGGAGGAGTCTTCAGCGTTTTCTACGTATAAGATCATATTATTGGCAAACAGGGATAATTTGACTTCCTCTTTTCCAACCTGGATGCACTTTATTTCTTTCTCTTGCCTGATTGCTCTCACTAGGACTTCCAGTACTGTGTTGAATGGAAGTGGTGACAGTGGGCACCCTTGTCTTGTTCCAGTTCTCAGGGGGAATGCTTTCAATTTTACCTCATTCAATATGATATTGGTTGTGGGTTTGTCATATATGGCTTTTATTATTTTGAGGTATGTTCTTTCTATGCCTAGTTTGTTGAGGGTTTTTATGAAGGGGTGCTGGATTTTATCAAATGCTTTTTATACATCTACTGAGATGATTGTATGGTTTTTGTTTTTAATTGTTTATGTCATGAATCACATTATTGATTTGCATATGGTGAACCATCTTGCATTTCTTGGATGAAAGCCACTTGATAGTCATGAATTATCTTTTTGATGTGCTGTTGGGTTCATTTTGTTAGTATTGTGTTGAGGATTTTTACATCTGTGTTCATGAGGAATATTGATCTGAAGTTTTCTTCTTTTGTTGTGTCCTTTCCTGGCTTTGATATCAGGGTGATACTGGCTTCATAGAATGAGTTAGGGAGGGTTCCCTCTGTCTCAATGTAAGGGAATAGTTTCAAGGGGGATAGCTGTCAGTTCTTTTTTGTAGATCAGGTAAAATTTGGCTGTGAATGGGCCAGGGCTTTTTTGGGGGGAGTGGGGGGCAGGGGAGAGTTTTTATTACTGTTTCAATCTTGCTACTTATTATTGATCTGTTCAGGATTTATATTTATTCCTGATTCAAACTTGGGAGGTTATGTGTTTCCAAAAATTTATTCATTTCCTCTAGATTTTTTAGTTTATGTGCATAGAGGTTTTCACAGTAGTCTCAGATGATATTTTGTTTTCTGCGGTATCAGTTGTAATGTCTCCTTTTTCATTTCTGATTGAGCTTATTTGAATCCTCTGTCTTCTGGATTAATCTAGCTAGTGGTCCGTTGATTTTTATCTTTTCAAAGAACTAACTTTTCCTTTTTTGATTCTTTGTATTTTTTTTATTGGTTTCAATTTCATTTAGTTCTACTTTGATCTTTGTTATTTCTTTTCTTCTACTAGCTTTGGATTTGTTTTGTTCTTATTTTTCTAGTTCCTCAAAGTGTGATGTTATGATGTTGATTTGTGATCTTTCTGTCTTTTTGATGTACGCATTTAGTATCCCAGAGATTTTGATAGCTTGTGTTAGCATTGTCTTTCAATTTGAAAAATTTTTGATTTCCATTTTGATTTTTTTCTTGACCCAATGATCATTCATCAGCAGGTTACTTAATGTCCATTTGTTCTAGAGTTCTGTGTAAGTCCAGTGTTTCTTTGTTGATTAGAAAAATCAGTGATCTGTCTGTCTGTAGAGTGTTGAAGTCCCCCACTATTATTATGTTGCTATTTATTTATCTTCTTAGGTCTAACAGTATTTGCTTTATGAATCTAGGAGTTCTTGTGTTAGATGCATATATATTTAGGATTATTATACCTTCTTATTGACTTGATACCTTTATCATTGTAGAATGATCATCTTTGTTTTTTTTTACTCTGTTGTTGATTTAAAGTCATTTTATATGATATAAGAATAGCTACTCCTGCTCACTTCTGGTTTCCATTCGCATGGAATATTTTTTCCACCCGTTTACATTGAGTCTATGAGAATCTTTATGAATTAAATGGGTGTCCTGGAGACAGTGGATATTTGGATTGTGTTGTTTTATCCATCTGCGAACCTAAATCTTTAAGTGGGATATTTAGACTGTTTATATTCAATGTTAATATTGATGTGTGTGATACTGTTTCAGTCATCATGTTGATTGTTATCTAGTTTCTTTGTATTTTCCCTAGTGTTATTGTTTTATAAGTGTTTTTTTTTTTTTTTTACTTTTGGGTGTTTTGACACTGCTGAGTATCAAAAATTCTTTTCAGTATTTAGAGCAGTTTAAAGCATTTCTTCTAGGGCAGATCTAGTGGAGACAAATTCTCTTAGTGTTTGCTTGTCTGGGAAAGACTTTATTTCTCCTTTGTTTATGAAACTTCATTTTGCAGGATAAAAAATTCTTGGCCGACAGCTATTCTGTTTCAGAAATACTAAAGATAGGACCCCAATCACTTCTGGCTTGTAAGGTTTCTGCTGAGAATTCTGATGGTATTCTGATGGATTTTCCTTGGTAAGTTACCTGGTGCTTTCATCTCACAGCTTGTAGGATTTATCTTTGACTTTGGCCAGACTGATGATTATGTACTTTGGAGATGTCTTATTTGCAATGAATCTTCCAAGAGTTTGATGACCTTCTTGTATTTGTCTAAATCTCTAGCCAGACGATGAAAATTTTCCTCTATTATTCCTTGAAATAGGTTTTCTATGCTTTTTGCTTTTTCTTCTCCCTCAGGGATACCTACAGTTTTTATGTTTGAGAGTTTTATATAATCTCATGTTTCTAGAAGACTTTGTTCATTTTTAAAATTCATTCTTCTTTATTTTTGACTGACTGGGTTAATTCAAAACTCATGTCTTCAATATCTGAAATTCTTTCTTCTGTCTGTTGTTAAAACTTTCCACTATATTTTGTCCTTCCTAAATGAGTCTTTCAATGCCAGAAGTTCCATTATGTTTTCTTTAAAAATGTTTCTTATTAGTGAATTTTTTATCCATGTCCTCAATTATTTTTTTTGTTTCTTTGGTTTTCAATGCTTTCATCAATACCATTGAGGTTACTTGTGATCTGTATTTTGAATTACATATCTGACATTTCAGTAATTTCCTTTTGGTTGGAGTCCCTTGCTTGAGAGCTAGTGTGACCCTTTGGGTCATTCTGTTTTTTCATACTGCCAGAATTCTTGTGCTGATTCCTTCTCATCTGGAGAAGCTGTCACTGTTTGTTTTTAACTTTACTTTTGTTTAAGTGGGATTTTTTTCCCACCACTCTTAAGGGTTTGACTATAGTGTATATTAGGTAAGGACCTTTGGCTTTGGTTATGGGTACTTTGAGATGGCCAAGTCTCTGAACAAATTCCTTAGATAGCTCTAGTGTGGTAGTTTTCTAAAATGTTAATTATTTGTAGGCTGTAGTGTTAATGTACTAAATGTGTGGGCAAATTCCCTTCCTTCTATCAACAAATAGAGATGGGGTAGGGGGATCTCTGGAATCTTGTCTCTTTCCCCAGCCCTGTGCACTTCTAATAGCAAGAATTATGTTGGGCTGTCTTGTTTATATCCAGACCATTACGTAGTGCTGGTAGGTAAGAGACAACTAAGCCCTCTACAATTGAATCAGCAAATGATGAAATGAGCTATACAAGTTGATCTCCCTGCCAGTAGGTGGTGTTGGCAGGAGAGAGCTAGATGTGGTGTTGTTTGTGGGATCTATGCCTGGCCCTAGTTTACCAAGCACCCAGACATTCCAGGTGCTAGGTGGGGCCCTGGAACTGCCATGGGGTCCCTTATTGTGATCTGTCATCCCCAAGGTTGATGAGTGTGGGGAAAGTGGATGAGTCTGGATCCAGCAGATCTGTATCCAGGATCCCCCAGAGACTGGCCCAAGCACTGTCCCAGGGAAGGTTGAAGGTCAGCCTCCAGGCTGCTGGGAGAAGCCTGGGGGTGGGGTGGAGATGCCTCCACCATGCCATAGTACCTGCTGTTGAAGCTGGGAAATTCAGAATCCATAGTTTAGCAGGTGGAAGTGGGTTCATATTGCTTCCCTGCCAGCTTCTAGCCAAACCAGCCAGTCTAGTCAAAAAGAAATATGCTTAGGCAGTATAGCAGGCTCAGAATGCGAGCCTCCCCAGCCAGGACAGAAGGCACAGCTGCCATTTCTGATGGGGGAGGGGTGTTGCATGTGTGTGCCATAGCCTAAATGCACTCTCCCCTCTCCTCTCCAGTTCTGATCATATGGGCTCTATCCCTTCAGGCCCCAAATGATGCAATCGAGTCCTGGAACTATAACAGGGCTACAGACTCATTCCTAGACCCCGAGTCCAAGCACCAACTCTGACAAGGAGAAGCAGGCTGGTCTCCAGCTGCCTGGGGGTATCTAAAGCCAGGGATAATAATAAGTCCCTTTTGATTATTCTGTGACTATCCTGTTCTTTGATTCTTCTTAGAGTAGAAAAAAAGAATTCTTCTTAGTTTAATTAGTCAGTAAAGGATTTTCTTGCAAATTTTGGTATCCAGATACTAAGGCCTACTCTTTATTTTTTGAAAGAGATGAATCTTGTTTTTATAAAATCCAGAATTTAAAAACATATTATTTGTAAAATGCAGAAGTAGACAGCATTTATTAGAGAGATATATTTTTTAAAAATAAATACAGATTTCTTCACATTCTGTGCAGTTCTTTTAAGGAATTATTAAAGAATGATATTTAAGAAAATCATAATTCCAGCTGCTTTAACACTATATGCCATGTAACTATGGACATATTAATACATTTTAATGAGGACAGATGGACACTCAAAGATTAATGTTATGATGCTAGGAAGAGCAGTGTTGAAGAAGACACTATTATCCATCCCTTTTCCTATATTAGGGGAGAAAACAGAAAAGTTTGTGGAAAAGATTAATGAGAGAGAATAAAATGATGACACTTGAGTTCCTATGTATCCACTTCCTGTCTTTGCCAGCCTTGCCTGGGACAATCAGAGAGGCAAATGGAGGCTTGTCAGAGGTGACTCGTGGACTTGTCATCAGGAACAACCTTGCCAGGTACTGCTCTCATAGATGATGGGGTTGACCAGACACGGGAGCAGCAGGTAGAAGGCACTGAGCAGGTTGTGCACGTCCTGGGAGGCAGTGCGGGCCACACGGTAGACAATGGATGAAGACACTGTCGATGAGTAGACAGTGAAGATGACCAGCAGGTGGGAGCCACAGGTGTTCAGGGCCTTGGAACGAGCTCCACCTGACGAAATCCTGAAGGCAGCATGGATGATACGGGAGTAGGAGGCTCCTAGTAGGAGCATGTCCAGGACTCTGTTGAAGATGCGGACGGTGAGCCCCACAGTCTTGTTCAGGGAAACGTCCCCACAGGAGAGCTTCATCAGGGCCATGTGCTCACAGGCAAAGTGACGGATCACGTCTGAGCGGCAGAAGCAGACCCGGGAGGCCAGAAACACCACTGGAGCAACAATGCATGTGCTCCTGACAGCTGCTGCCCCCACCAGGCCAGCCAGCAACTGGCCTGTCACTATCTCTGGGTAGCGGAGAGGGTGGCAGATGGCGACATAGCGGTCCAGGGCCATGACCAGGAGAATGTTGCAGTCAAAGACAATGAAGAAGTAGATACAGAACATCTGGACCAGGCAGCGAGTCAGGGAGATGTGGTTGAAGTGTGTGGAGAAGCTGAAGAGCATGGCGGGCACCACGGTGGAGGCAGCACAGAGGTTGACAGCCAGGAGCAGGGCGATGAGCAGGTACATGGGCTGGTGCAGGCTGCGCTGGGCCGCCACTGTGTGGATGACCAGGGCATTGGCGGAGATGATCACCAGGTAGAGGCTGAGGAAGGGCAGTACGAGGAGGGTGCGGGATTCCTGCAGCCCTGGGAAGCCCATTAGGAGGAAGCTGGTGTAGGATGTGCTGGAGCTTCCATCGCTCCACCCTGACATCCTCCCTGGGTGTGCAGGACAGCTCTGGGAGAGCGCAGGGGCAGGAGGTCTGGTGTCTGTACCAGTCCTGGCCAGCCCCAGCCTCACCAGGATACCCTGGGGGCTTTGATGTTCATGGGTCTTCAATATTGAGAAAGAGAGAGAAAGAGAGAGAGAGAGAGAGAGAGAGAGAGAGAGAGAGAGAGAGAGAGAGAGAGAGAGAGAGAGAGAGAGAGAGAAGAGTTTCATGGTCATAATCTAAGGAGATACACATCTTTCAATAAATCTTTGTCTGCATTTCAAATAAATCCCTCAGAGTAGATTTTGGATGTTTCTACAGTAGTTCTTAATGGGTCAAATGATATAAACATTTTTGAGGGTGTCAAGTAGATTTCTAGTGAAGTTGTATCAATCCTTGTCACTGAATTACTGGTACTAGCATTGAATTACCATGATTTAAAAAAATTGGATGGTTGAAAAAGTACTATCTCATTTTAATTTCCATGTGTTTTTGTGAATTATCTGTTCATGTTCTTTGCCCATTTATCTGTGAGAAACTTACCGTTTCCCTTAGCAATTTAAATATTAAAGTAATTATCTCCTTTTTTATCCATTCAAACAAGGTTTATAAATCTTTTTTTTTTTTTTTTTTTTTTTAGACAGAGTCTCACTCTGTTACCCTGGCTAGAGTGCCGTGGCATCAGCCTAGCTCACAGCAACCTCAAACTCCTGGGCTCAGGTGATCCTCTTGACTTAGCCTCCTGGGTAGCTGCGACTACAGGCACGTGCCACCATGTCCGGCTAATTTTTTCTATATATATTAGTTGGCCAATTAATTTCTTTCTATTTTTAGTAGAGATGGGGTCTCACTGTTACTCAGGCTGGTTTTGAACTCCTGAGCTCAAACGATCTTCCCACCTTGGCCTCCCAGAGTGCTAGGATTACAGGCGTGAGCCACCATGCCAGGCCAAGTTTTATAAATCTTGTTCGTATTTTTGTTTTATGATGTTTTGAGACTAAAAGTTTTAAATGTATAAAATTATATCTACAGACAATTCTCTTTGTGAGTTCTTTCCTTGGTTTAAAGAACTCTAACCTTGGATAATCCTTCCTCATTCAAAGACCAAATAAATAGTATAACATTTTATTCTTCATTAAAATATGGCCTTACTTTTTATATTTAGTTTTGATCCACACAAAATTCATTTTGATATGTGACATGAGGTGATGATCTAACTTGATTTCCTCCAAATATCCAAATAATTGCTCTTGTCCCATTTTCTCCACTGCTTTGTGTTACTATCTTTATCCTAGATTAAGTTCTTCTTTGTGGAAGAGTTGTTTTTAGGTAGTGATGCTCTGTTTGTTCTGGTGCCAGTACCATACTATATTTTATTTTATTTATTTATTTATTTTTGAGACAGAGTCTCACTTTGTTGCTCAGGCTAGAGTGAGTGCCGTGGCGTCAGCCTAGCTCACAGCAACCTCAAACTTATGGGCTCAAGAGATCCTACTGCCTCAGCCTCCTGAGCAGCTGGGACTACAGGCATGCGCCACCATGCCCAGCTAATTTTTCCTATATATACTAGTTGTCCAATTAATTTCTTTCTATTTATAGTAGAGATGGGGTCTCGCTCTTGCTCAGGCTGGTTTTGAACTCCTGACCTCAAGCAATCCTCCCGCCTCGGCCTCCCAGAGTGCTAGGATTATAGGCGTGAGCCACCATGCCTGGCCTCATACTATATTTTAAATAAAAGTTTTATAGAGATATAATTCACACACTATTCTGTTTACTCATTTAAGGCTATAGCATATATCAGTACTTTATTCTTTTTAGTAGCTGAATAATATTTCATTGTATGGAAATACCACATTTTATCTATCCATTCATCAGTTGATGGATATTTGGATTGTTTCCACTTTTTGGCTATTATAAATAATGCTGCTATGCACATAAATCTACAAATTTTTGTATATGTTTTCATGTCTCTTGCGTATATACCTAGGAGTGAAATTGCTGGGTCACATGGTGACTCTATGTTTAAACTTTTGAGGAATTTCCATATTGTTTTCTGAAGAAGTGGAATAATTTTGCATTTCCACTGGCAATGCATGATCCTTGCCAACATTTATGATCACCTATCTTTTTTATTCTAGCCATCCCAGTGGTTTTGGTTTATATTTTTCGGATAGCTAGTGATGTTGAGCATCTTTTCAAGTGCTTATTGGCTATTTGTATATTTTATCTGCAGAAATGTCTTTTCAAATCCATTGCCCATTTTTAATTGAGTTGTAAGAGAGTAATGAACTGTTTTAATCACTATAGGTTCATAATTTATTTTGGTTTCAAATAAAACTTACCTCCACAAGTACTTTTGTTTAAAAACTTATTTTTTCTTATTCTCCAGTTTTGTTTTTCCAACCTTCAGAGTCATTTTGCCAATTTAAAAAAATGATTCTATTGTAATTTAAAAAATTGGGATTTTATTAAACCGATGAAGTAATCTGTGGAGGACTGACATCTTGTCAATATTCTGTCTTTCCATGTAGTACAAGTATGGCAATTTTTCAAGTTTAAGTTTTCAAGTCTTGTTTTATATCCCTTCCTACTGGTCTGTGCTGCCCCAGGTCCCTGCTCTGGAGCTAGAGACTCAAGACAGATGGGGGAGTTCAGACCTCACGCCCCAAGCCCCGAGTGCAGCCTCCCCCAGGGCGGCTCTGCCCAAACAGGCTCATGGCGTGGACTGCACGATCCTGGTCAGTCCAGCAGGTAGGTTCTCAATGTCAGTAACCAGGAGCCAAGAGTTCCAAGGAAGCGAAACTTTTATTGAGCGCCTATTATGTGGGGAGTTTTGAAGGACCAGTGGTGCTTCTATGACATTTATGGGAGAAGGGGGGAGCTGGAAGCAGGAGAACGAGGCTGTGGGAGGCCCATTGAAGTGAGGATAGTCTCATCCCATTTAGAGGCACAGCATCTAGGGTTAGAGATTTCAGGCAACTTGTCCAAGGTCATGCAGCAGATCTGGGGCAATGCTGGGGATGGGTCATCTGACCCGAATCTGGCTGCGTCCACTCACCTCTTGTGTCTCTGCTCTGGACCCAGGGGAAAAACAGAGGGGGTTCAGGGATGGCTCCCCAGAGGAGGGGAGTTTGGGCCGGGCCTGGACAGTCCAGAAGCAGCCACAGGCAGAGAGGGTGACGGCCCGCTGTGGCAGAGGCTGAGCTCAACACGAGGGGCAGGGCCTGCGGTGCGGTGTATGTGGGGCTGTCAGGCTGGTCCCAAAGCCTGGGTGTGGGGAGGGCAGAAGCCCAACAAGATGTGGGGTGTGGGGTTTGGAGCCCTGGAGGCCCTCCCGAGGGCTGGGTATGCTTCAGCCTTGCCGGCTGAGGTGGCGGCAAGAGGCCCAACTCTGGGCACTGGGCTCTCTCCAAACCCTGTCACCCCCAGGCCCAGGCGCAGGGTTTGCCAAGAGGAGGGACTTCCTCACACTGGGTGGAGCACACCTCAGGTGACCCCTCCGTGGGCTCCACTGTCCCCTACTCCCTGGGCCTGGCACGTGTTCTCTCTGGGCTCCGTGCACCCTCCACTTTGCCCTTGACCCTCCTGTGGGCGGCAGATGCACAGCAGAGGCGGCCTCCTCCTGCGGGACCTGCCACTGCCCCTGCTGCCCCAGGACCGTGGTGGCTCTCACTGGACACACCGCTCGGTCAGCTCACACCAAGCCAACCCGGACCCCTGAGAATTGTTTGACTGCTCCTCTCAAAGCTCTGTATTGGTTTCCTTGGCCTGCGATAACAAACTGCCACAAACTGGGTGCTCAGAGCAACAGAAATTTACCCTCCCCCAGCCCTGGTAGCTGGAAGTCAAAAATTAAGCAGCGCAGGGCTACCCTCCTCTGAAGGCTCGAGGCAAGAATCTGCTCGTCACCTCTCCCGGTTCCAGGCATCCCTCGGCTTGTGCTGCATAATTGCAGTCTCTGCCACCGTCTTCATGTGGCCTTTTCTTTCTGTCAAAAGGACATTTGTCATTGGATTTAGGGTCCATCTGGGTAATCCAAGATGATCTCACCTAAAGATCCTTAATTCCAGGCCGGGCGCGGTGGCTCACGCCTGTAATCCTAGCACTCTGGGAGGCCGAGGCGGGCGGATTGCTCAAGGTCAGGAGTTCAAAACCAGCCTGAGCGAGACCCCGTCTCTACTATAAAAATAGAAAGACATCAATTGGCCAACTAATATATATATATAAAAAATTAGCCGGCATGGTGGCTCATGCCTGTAGTCCCAGCAACTCGGGAGGCTGAGGCAGCAGGATTGCTTAAGCCCAGGAGATTGAGGTTGCTGTGAGCTAGGCTGACGCCACGGCACTCACTCTAGCCTAGGCAAGAAAGCGAGACTCTGTCTCAAAAAAAAAAAAAGAAAAGAAAAAAAAAAAAAAGATCCTTAATTCCACATGCAAGGACCCATTTCTCAATGAAGGTCACACTCAAGGCTCAGGGGGTTGGGACCCGGCCTATCTTTGTGGAGGCCACCATTTAGCACTACAGCCCCCTGTGTGGATGAGTGAGACAGGGAGGGGCAGGGAGCCTGCCCTTGGCCTGGGCTGGCTTGGGGGCAGGGGCTGTAGTAGGGTGTGTGTGTGTGTGTGTGTGTGTGTGTGTGTGTGTGTGTGTGTGGGACAGTCATGATGTGAGAGGCAAGGGTGCTGCTCTCAGCACTCCCGTCTGATCTGGCCATAAAGTCCTTGACTCCAGGGGTCAGCTCTGAAGGGTGGGAACTCAGCCCTGCCTGTGGGCAGGGCTAAGCCAGAAAGGCTTCCTGGGGGAGGTGAGCTTCAAGCCTCGCCTTGGGAAAGAGAGAGCACCCGAGGGGTGCAGAGTAAGCATGTGGGTGGAGGAGGTGCTACTGAGGTCTTTAGCACACTGAGAGATCCCAGCTGTGTCCCTTCTCAAGTCTGGGCCTTTCCTAAGTGGGAATGAGCCTCCCCCCAGCCTGGGAGACCCTCCTGAGGAGGCAGTGCCCAGTGACAGGGTAAGGTGTTGTGGCTGCAGAGCAGAGAGGGGAGGCCTCACCCAGACTCCATGCCAGGGACAACTGGGGAGGGGTGGCACGAGGTGGGCACAGGCGTCCCAAGGGCAATGTGGCTGCCCTCCCCTTTCTTTTTGATAGGGTCTTGCTCTGTTACCCAGGCTGGAGTGCAGTGGTGCAGTCACAGCTCATTGCAGGGTTCCTGAGCTCGAGCAATCCTTCTGCCCCAGCCTCCTGAGTGGCTGGGACTACAGGTTCATGCCACCACACCCAGCCAATTTATCATATTTCCTATTGAGACAGTGTCTTGCTATGTTGCCCAGGCTGGTCTTGAACTTTTGGCTTCAAGTGATCCTCTTGCCTCAGCCTTCCAAAGTGCTGGGATTACATGTGTGAGTCACTGCACCTGGAAGATTTCTTTTCTTTATAAACTATCCAGTCTTAGGTATTCTGTTACAGCAGTGCAAAACAGCCTAAGACACCTTCCATGAGCCAGCTGGCAAGTGGGCCCTCTGCCCACATGAGGGGGCTTCCCTTTTTCAGTGAGGCAGTTCTCAAACCTTCTCCCATATAGGGAGGGGACAGAAAACTTTGGACAAGCTTCTGGGACTCAGCCCTGCCTGGGATAGAGGAAGGGGCCTGACTGGAGGTCTTTTAGTGGGAGGTGCGGAGCAGAGCTTGGCCAGCCCCCTAGACTGACTCCAGCCAGGGTGCTTCCCAGCACCAGGCACCTCCTCCTCCTTAGCAGACTTCATTAAGGTCCATTCTTTGAGCCCAAAGGGAAGAAACAGCAGGGACCTGAGGAAGATGAGGCACCAACTGCCTTATTCCAAAGGGCCTGCCTGAATTGCCTGAGCCTGGGGTCTGACTTTGAAAAGTCCTGGGCATGAGGCCCCTGTTATTATTTGTGAAGGGTGGGCTTCAGCCTGCTCTAATCTCCCTCAGTTGGCCCCTTCCCTGGCTGGCCAGGGGCGACAGGGAAGGAATAGCCCATTTAACCAGCTCCTGCCCTGGCCAGGTCCTGCATTTGGGGGTGTTACATGCCATATCTCATTTAAACCTCAAAACTCCTTGCAAGGTAGTAATCATTAAACCCATTTTACAGATGAGAAACTGAGGCCCAGAGAGGTTGCACTGGACCAAGGCTCAGCACTTGGCCTAGGTAGAGTTGGAGCTTGACATCAAGTCTGGGCCTGGTCTCTAACCTCTCCTATAAGATGCTTGGCCTGGGCACAGGCTGGTGGCAGCCCCGGCCCCCTTCAGGAATGGGAAATGGGACGAGATCCTCTCTACAGAGTCCATGTGGGCAGGGATCAGGCTGCATGAATGCATGGCTGAATTACAGCACTTACTCTGCTGTTTAATTTTTACGAGATAGAGAGGCCTTACTGAGAATCCACCGTCCTGACAGTCTGGAGGCCAGGGTGCTGGGCCTGCCTGCCAGAGCCTTGCTGTGTGACCTAGGGCAGGGCCCACCCGCATGGGTCTCACGTACATACAGAAGGGGGGGGGACTATTCACTCGGATGCCCTCAGGCCCAACACCCTCACCCTAAGAAACTAGGCTGCAGACCCAAAGACCTCAGGCTGTGGGTGGTGGAAAAAGTGGCAAGAGGCATGATATGGCACCTGTGTGTGTTGTGAGGGAAGAGCAGGTGAGAGGCCCCTGGGATTGGCACCTGTTGGACACAGAAGCAACCTCAGCTGTATAATCCTAGCTCCTCCCAACCCATAAACAAATTCTTTGGCTCTGGGGGCTCTTTGGCCTCTGAGCGAACTTCTAATCCGTATGTGGGCTGGGGGTCTTGCCCAGGGGCCCCCTGGCCTCTCCTGGCTGTGGGACTGGCCTTCCCCAGCAGCTGGAGGCCTGGCCAGGCGCAGCCTGCACTTCCCAGAGAAGCCACAAGGTGGCACCCAAGCACCACACCAGGCCAGGGCCGCCTGGGCTCACGCTTGTGCTGAAGGGACTGTGCCTGGGGAAGGTGTGGTCTGTGTCTGGCAAGGCTAGTTAGCTTGAGGCACCTTATCTTCAGAAATCCCTGATACACCCCCTGCACCCCACACAGTACGGCCTGTTGGGCCATGCTGGTGTCAAGGTCTGGTGTTAGGGGATCTGGGATCTAGTTTTGTCTCTGTGTGGTCCTGGCAAGTTCCTCTCTTTGAACCTCAGGGTGCTCTTCTGAAAAATGGGCATAATAATAGCACTAACCTCATCTTTGTTCAATTCATTCAATGCATGTTTTTGAGCACCTACCACACTAGGTGTGTTATACAGCTGTGAACAAACAAAGCCTCAGAGGGGTGTTCTGAGGATTAAATGAAGTAATGTCTATAACTTATTTAGCACAGTTACTAACATACAGTGTGGACTTTATAAATATTAGCAAAAACTTGATCTCTAATCCTTGCACCAAGTCTGTGTGGTTGGTCCTATTCTGATCCCCTTCTATGCAGGAGGAGATTGGTAGAGGAGTTGCCCATGGCCACACAGCCAGGAAGTAGCAGAGCTGGGACTTGAATCTGACTCTGGACGCCACAGCTGCTGGTCCCACGTTTAACTTGGGGGTGTGTGTGGCTCCTCTGGGCTCCCTCCAGTATTCCTCAGGGGCTCTTGGACCAAGCTGGGTCACTTCCTCAGACCTTTTCCATCCAGATCCTCAGTCCCCTCCTCCCCCAGGATCTCCGACTCCTCCTGCAAGTGTGCTCTTGGCAGGGACCTGCTGGGAAAGTCAGTGTCACCAAGAGGCCACCAGTGATTCAGGGGCCCTAAGGAGGTCCCAGGCCCAGCTCGCTACCACCTGGGGTCGAGGCCTGGCTGGGAATGGAGGCCAGAGCCACCCGGCCCCAGCCCCAGCCCCAGCCCCATCGTGAACATTGGTCACACTGAGCTGGGACTACTGAGCTCAGACCTTTCCTAAGCATCTGTGAGGGGAGAGGAACAGAGCACCTGAGAATCCTCCTTCGGAGAGATTGACTGGAAGGGAGCCGTGGGATATGTCTTGAAGTTGTGTTTCTGTAGCAAGCTGTTTCTGCTTCGGTGGTGGGTTTATTTGGGGGTGAAGGAAGCAGCAGAGAGAGGGTCCCTGGAGCTCACAGGTTGTACCTCTGAGCAGGGACAGGCAGGGAGGGGTCCGTCAACCCCCTCTCCCTCTGGTTGTCCCCTGGCCTGTGATTCCTGTCTGGTGTATTCTGAGTATCTCCTGCTAACCCGCTGTCGTGAGCTCCCCGGGAGGACACACATGGCCGCGCACATGGCTGGGGTGTGGAGCCCCAGAGAGTGTCAGTGACCTGCAAGGTGAAACAGTGAAGTGGCAGGGCAGGGGACGGTTTGCCCGCTCCTGATGAGGTGCTCAAGCATGGGAGTCTCCCTGGGCCTGGCTTCCCACCAGCTGGGCTCCTCGGGCACCGAGGTTGAGGCTCAGCTTGCTCGCCTGCGTAGCAGTGCGAGATTCCACTCTGAGGCTCTAGAAGTCTCAGGCCGCGCTCACCTCCATCACCACACTCAGTTCTCAGGATGGCCCTGCGAGGCCAGCGCTGCATCACCACTCTACAGACCGAGCTCCGAGGGAGTGGGTGCCGTCTCAGAGAGACGGCCCCCTGCCCCCAGCATCAGCCACACTGCTGCGTTTATTTCCTCGTCTCATCCTCCCACCAGACTCCAAGCTCCGCGGGGCAGGCAGAGCATCTAACTGACTTGACATTCCAGGGCCTGGCACAGAACCTGCCACGGATTCAGGGAGCAAAAATGCTTTTAGAATTGCTGGCTCCAAAGTCCGTGCTTTGTTTATTCCATCAAGACATTAAGTAGCATTAACTACAGTCATTTAATGAATGTTTCCTCTGGGCCAGGCTTATGGTATTCTATATTCCAGGCTTGTGTATTTTATATACACAATCTCATGAAACAGATAAGATAAATAGCCCCAATTTACAGATGAATAAGCAAAGACTCGGAAGAATGAAATAAATAATTTGCATAAGTTCACACAGCGAGTTAAGTGGCAGAACTGGGATTTGAGCCCAAATGTGTCTCACTTCTAAGCTAGTATTCTCTACAGGGAGAGGTTGCGTGAGGTGGGCAAGCACAGTGTCTCGTCTCAGTTTATCTGTGAAATAGGGATAATAGGTACCACCTCATGGGGCTTCTCAGGTTAGTACATGGGCTGATACACATAAGACCTTTAGCTCTGAAATAGCAGCATTTGTCCCTGTCACTATCTTTACATCACCCTTCCTCCCTCCTGAGGCTGCTTGAGGAGGAAACATGCTCAGGTGGGTGCCTTGGGCCCATCGTCATGTGACAACCAGACATTGCTGCCCCTGCAGGGACGTAGCACTTGGGCCTGGGCATGTCCAGGCCCCAACAAGTGTCGCAGGATGGGGTGGCAGAGTGGAAGGTAGA
This sequence comes from Microcebus murinus, assembly GCF_040939455.1. Taxonomy (NCBI): domain Eukaryota; kingdom Metazoa; phylum Chordata; class Mammalia; order Primates; family Cheirogaleidae; genus Microcebus; species Microcebus murinus. Next base: position 57,393,048 of record NC_134107.1, on the reverse strand, counting down.
ACTGGGTGCACCCTGCCAGGTAGGGGGCATCCTAGAGGCTCTGGGCAGCCCAGCAGTGCCTCACACCGCCAGCCTGCAGCTAAGGGCTATGCCAGCCCCAGCGGTGGCAGCAGCGTATCCATGGTGCACCTGGGCTTGGGCAACCTGGAGAAACCTCTGTGCCCCTCAGGGCTGGGAAAAGTTTGGGCCACTGCGGAGAAAGTTGTGGGCCGCGGGGGAGAAAGTTGTGGCTGCTCAAACTTTTCTCACTCTGAGCTCACCGCTCTCTGTCCCTGAGGCCCACTGAGTGATTGCCACCAATTAGGCCATAATGAGCTGGACCTTGGTGGCCTGCCAGGCTCCTGGGGGGATGCGGCCTCAGCAGGACGCCTGGGGCCTAATTACAGCAGCCAGGGCCTGACGCCCGGTCCAGCTGCGGCTGAGCCCCAAGGAGATCTGCCCGCCCCAGGTGCCCACTTCGCTCGCCTGGCCAAACTTTTAATGAGTGGAAATGGCTACTTTCTTGCTTGCTTTTTGTCCAGGCATACCACCTGGGTCCTGCCTGCTCCCTCCTTAAAGAGCCAGAGCAATTTTTAGAGTATGGCTTGCTGCAGTGTAAACTGGTCAGTCAATCAACAGCAGGCCATGTGGGGTCTAGATGCTGACCCACTGTGTGACCTGGGACCCAACCCCAGGCCTCTCCAGGCTCCAGTTCTCAGGGATTCACGCCACAAGCTTGGTGTGAGGCTCAGATGAAATAACACAAACTAAACTGCTGGTTACTGTTGAACAATCATTATGGTCCTTGAACAATCATATTGTCCTTAATTATTGTATTGCTTTAGCCTGGTCAGGACCCTGACTCTGACCCTCGCTCCTAGCTGAAGCAGAGCCACCTCTGACCTGGGTGCTCAGAGGCAGCAGGGTGGCCCTCCCTGCTCTGCTCCAGGCTGGGCTGGCCTAGTGCCCATGCTCTTTCTAGGTCTCTCTTGCCCAACTTCCTTTTCCCTCTCTCCTACTCTGTTCCCTAGGCCTGCAGACAGACACCACTGAGAGTGTAAGAGCCCTCCCGTTATCAAGTTCAACCCTTACTGCACAGATGGGTTCTTCTTGGGGAGAAGCAGGGCCTGAGCTGGAACTCCTGCCTTCTCTGGGGCTTAGTTATGATGGCCTTTGTGCGCATGTGGTGCTTTAGCGTCTCTAGCCTTGTTTTTTTTTTTTTTGAGACAGAGTCTCACTTTGTTGCCCAGGCTAGAGTGCCGTGGTGTCAGCCTAGCTCACAGCAAATTCCTGGGCTCAAGCAATCCTGCTCAGCCTCCCGAGTAGCTGGGGTCTCTGGCCTTCTGCACAGCCCTGTGAGGGGAGGCCGGCAGGCGTCCATCTGTCCACTCACTTCTTATGGCTGAGCTCTCAGACTCCAAAGACAGACTGATCGGGTGCACACCCTGTCTCCACAACTCTGTGCCTCAGTTTCCTCAAATGGGAAAACACTATTACTCATGTCATATGATTGTATTAAATTAGTTAGAATCCACATAAAATGTTTGGAACTGGGTTTAGTGCAGGCTCTCAGTCATCCATACTAGCTAATAATCTTTCTGATTATTATGATTCGGTCATTCCGTCAGCAAACATTTGTTGAGCTCCTATCATGGGCTGAGCTTGGTGGTGCTAGGACCTGGGGGTATTGCAGTGAATGTGGGGGGACTCACACATAAAATTATAACCAAGGCTGTGGCAGGCTGAGGTGGGGTTAAGTCAGGGGACACAGCAGAGGGGCCTTGGCCCAACCTGAGGGTGAGGGAGGCACAGCCAGGGAGGGCTTCCCAGAGGTGGTGGGAGTGGAGTGGGCACTGGGCCACGGTTTGCTGAGCACTTAAGATGGGCTGGGCCCTGTGCTAAGCGCTCTGTGTCCGCTATGTCAGCCCATCCTCACAGACCTGCGAGGGAGGTGATGGTCTCTTTATACTGAAGACAAACTGACAGTGAAGTTACTGGACTAAGGTCACCCAGCCAGAAACTGTGGGGCCAGGGTCCAGTCCAGGGCTGTCTAACCCCAAATCTTATCCCCTTCCTTCTCTCATGAGGGTGTTTGTGGTGGTAGGAATGGTGGACAGATGGGGGTCCTAGGCAGGGGAGAGACACTCTCCACATGAGATGCTGGCTTTGCTGCTGAGGGCCCAGACTCCGGGTCCCCCCTGGCGCCCATGGCATTAAGCCAACACCACAGTGGTTACCAGCATAGACTCTGCCCTGGCTGCCAGGGTTCCAGCCCACTTAGTATCAGTGTGATCTAGAACAAGTCACTTAATTGTTCTGTGCCTCAGTTTCCTCCTCAGTAAAATGGAAATAATGACAAGAGCAAACACATATAGTACTTTACTTCTAAGGATTTCACATCTATTATTCATTTAATCCTCAGATCTTATTTCTTTTTTTTTTTCCAGTGGGGATAATATCTGATTGGTTTTAAGGAATAAACTAGTTAATAACACACGAAGCACTGGGAACAGTGCTTGGCACGTAGGAAATGCTCAGTAAACGCCAGTTATTATTATTCGCGGCCACAGAGTAGAGTCCCAGAAATCCAAGGGCAGAATTCCTAAGAATGATGAAGAGGATGGTAACAACAGCAATAATAAAACATGCCCTCAGACTCTACAGTTCTTTTCAGTGTACAAGGACTTCCACATCCACCGTTTCGCGTGAGCCCGAGGAGGCGAGCGTGTCCCCTCCGCCCGCAGGCCCGCGGGGAGGCGTCTGCGCCCAGCCCGGCGGCGCGCGCGGCGGGGAGGGGAGCGGGGCACCCGCCCTCTGCGGCGCGGGGAGCCGGCGCGCCCGGCCGCCGCGGCCAGGCCTCCCGCGGGGCTCGTTAGCTCCGCCCGTCGGCCGCCGCCGGCACGGCCCCGGGGAGCCCGGCGACCTCGCGCACCGCCGACCCGCCCGCGCTGACGAGGCCCGGGGGAGGCGCGCGGCCGCGGGGACAGCCCGCGCCAGGCGCGCCAGCGACCTCGCAGACCCGGGCGGCCGAGGCAGGCCCCGCGGCCGCGCGGGGGCGCCCGAGTCCACGGAATGAGCCGCGCGGGGCGGACGGCAGGAGCGCAGCGCCGCGGCTCCCGGCCGGCCCGGCCCTCTGCCCCGCCCCAGGGGCACCCGGGCGGCGCCACCGAGGCAGGCGCGTGTTGACCTGCCGAGTCAGCGGGCAGGGAGCCAGCATGGGGGGGCCGCGGGGCCGGGCTGCCCTTTGACCGGAAGCGCCGGCCTGATTCTTGCTCATTCAGCTGTTTTCTCAGCAAGGCCGAAAGCTTGACGCGGTGCTCCCAGGCTGGTAGAGCTGTAGGAGATCTTGGGCGTTGGGGGTTTGGGATGCTTCATTTTTATTTTTCAGCTTTATTATCTGGCAACAGTGACCAATTCCTGTTCTAGCCTTCTTAAACCCAGCTAATTTTTCTCCGCTTACCAAAAACAAAACAAAACCAACTGGGGATGTCTAAGCACCGTCCCAAAGTCTGCACTTGTTAGCCGCATCAGTGAAAGTAGCCAGGGGTCCCAGGATGTGTATATTAACTCTGAATAGCCGCACTTTCCTGGGAAACGGAGCCTCTCGGCTTCCGGGCCAGCCAGGCCTGTAGGAGCAGGTGCTCACCGCTTAAGAGACCAGGGCTGTGTTTATGACGCGCCTTTGTCCTCAGTTGTCCAGGTGTGGGTCTAGTGGTGCCTGTCATAGCTTTTCACTGCATCATCGTCCCCTTGGTCCAGAAAGCTATAATGCTACCCGTCTGCAAATAGCTAATCTTTCCTAAATAACGGAGTCCTCACCCCTTTATACCGTGTGCCTGCTGCCTGTGCCATCGGGTGGCGCTGGCAAGTGACGGCGTCTGTTTGAGGATGCTCCTGTGTAGTCAGCTCTGGCTGCTACAGCAAAACTCCGTAGACTGGGCGGCTGAAGTGACAGAGGTTTATTTCTCATAATTCTGCTCGCATGGCAGAAAGAGAGAGAGACAGAGCACGCGTGCATATGCACCCCCTTAATCCCATCATGAGAGTCCCACCCTGGTGACCTAATCCAAACCTAATCACTCCCAAAGGCCCCACCTCCTAATATGACACTGCGGGTTAGGGCTTCAGCATAGGAATTTTGGGGGCACACAACATTTAGTCTGTAACAGATGGATTCCTGACAGTAGTAACCTCTACCCTCTGTTATAAACCAGCGGATCAAGGGGACTCGGACACCAGAATCCAATCAGCCAAATTAGTTTATTTTTACCTGTGCAGGAGCTGTCACCACTCCATGCAAGGAGGGAGAAGCAGCCCCGAACAAAGACTTTACTTTCTTTTTATACTTTCCAAGCTGGCAGTTGTGCACGTGTTATAAACTTAATCACACTAGCAGCGTCAGGATGGCAGGTCAACTGAAAATTCCCACCCTCCTAAGCAAGCAAGCGGTTACAGAAGCAGAACTTGGCAGTTTAGCTGTTGTTGGAGCAAGCAACAATGGAGAGTACATCAAGGGCTTTACAAGAACAGGCCCGAACAGGCCCTTCTGCCTCTCTACCCCACTTTACTTCCTCTAGACACTTTTTACTCGCAGTTATTCTCAGAGCGAGACAGAAGTCACCTTCGGCCTATCTGTGGATCAGGCTTGTTTCAGTGACCTGGCTATTGACTGCTTCACCTCCACGCCTGAGTGTTCTTAGTTGGGGTCGCACTAGCCTAGTGGTGTGGGGAAGACTTCCTTGCTGTGCAGAAGGGGCAAGAAGTCAAGTCTGAGCTAAAAAGGAAATTTGTGGCTGGGCGTGGTGGCTCACGCCTGTAATCCTAGCACTCTGGGAGGCTGAGGCGGGCAGATTGCTCGAGGTCAGGAGTTCGAAACCAGCCTGAGCAAGAGCGAGACCCCATCTCTACTATAAATAGAAAGAAATTAATTGGCCAACTAATATATATATATAGAAACAATTAGCCGGGCATGGTGGCGCATGCCTGTAGTCCCAGCTACTCAGGAGGCTGAGGCAGCAGGATTGCTTGAGCCCAGGAGTTTGAGGTTGCTGTGAGCTAGGCTGACGCCACGGCACTCACTCTAGCCTGGGCAACAAAGCAAGACTCTGTCTCAAAAAAAAAAAAAGAAAGAAATTTGTGAACCCTCTTTCAAATGATCTCTCTTCCAAATGCTAAATTTTAGAAAGTGTTTTCTATTTCCATTTCAAATGTGCAGGCCAACCTCAAGGTATGGGTTGCTTGGATTGCAACGAAGCTTGAATTTCTTTTGTTTTTTAGAAAAGTATCCCCATCATCACCTAAAGCCAAGGTTGGCTGCTTTGAGGGCCTCTTCTGAGTCTGGTACCAGGATGATAACTCTGAAGGGGTGTGTTCTTAGGAACGGCCTGGCACAGGAGCTTGACAGCCATTGCGGAGTTGGGGAATGCAGTGTGTTAGAATGGCTGGCAGCACTTTTGTGGCTCCCAGGTAGAGATTTTTATAGGGGGATGGGGTGACAATTTCATTTGTCCTCTGTCCCTTTCTGCATTTGGTCTGCCCTCTAAAATTGCAACCATCGTTGTAATTTTGGACACATTGCAACAGAATAAACCCAGCCACATTGGGGGGCAATCATAGCTGCTCTGTTCCTGAAGGTATAGAGGGGCACTGGAGCCAGGCTGCTGTCTGGAGGCTGGGAGTCAGCCTTGGTGGTACTGTCCTCTGACACCTCCCTCCAACAAGACAAAGACCCTCCAGGTAGACCCCTCCTCAGGGATGGGCATGCCAATGGTGACGCTCTCTTTGCCGGTATTGTTTCCCAAGGCCTTAAGCTGGCCTAACGCTAGCTAAGGGCCCACTCCTTGGCAGGAGCTGAGACAGAGGCTTTCTTCCTGCTTAGGGCAGGAGGGTCTCCCAGGTCTGCAGAACTAGGGTTCCATCTGCGCTGCTGGGGGAAATAAACTAGACGGGTGTTAGATGTGAACTCTAATTCTTTGATCAGTCTCTAATTCCCCGTGGCCTTTGACAATTCAGTTCTCTATCCTTAGCAGTATCTTGGAGAGAATGATCCTGTAGGGACCTTTCAATTCATGAGTCCCTTCCTTCCGTAACCAGGCCTAAGTGAGGCAGGAAGGAGAAGGAAGTCCTGGAGCAGACTGTGTGGTAGGCCTCACGGCACCGCCTGCAGAAGGGCCTTGGCTAAGAAAGACTGAGCGATATACCTGGGGGTGGGACAGAACAGATGACCCGATGACTCTTGGGATCTTTCAAGGCTTCGTGGTGGTGGGAGCTGGGCTATGGGTGGGGTGGCTATGGTACCCCCGCCAAAAGGGAATACTGGTTTGGTGCCCAACTCAACTCTTGTTGTGAGGCTCATGTGAACTCATGGCCATGAAAGTGAAAAGCAAGACAGAAATACAAAGAAGGGAGAAACATGTGGTTATGGCCAAGGCTGGAGCGTGGTTAACATGTGGGAAGTGGGTCACTGGGAGGGTGGGTGGCTTACACTACAGTGCTTTGTCCTGGGAGCCCCTCCTGTGGGAGACAGGAGGTGGGATGTCAGGAAGAGCTCAAGGTGGGAAGGGCAGGCTTGATATTTAGGCTGTGTGCCAGGTACCAGTTACTAAAATATTGCTCCATTAGGTACCATTTGGAAATGGCTGAGGCCTCAGGCTCCCTGAATGCCCCCAGCCACACTGGCTCCTGTGCCCCTGGGTGGGGTGCCAGCAGGGTTGGGGCCCTGGTGTTCACTGGCCTATGTACTGTCAGCCCAGCAGAGTCCCTAGGCTCTGACCCCGTCTCTGTGTGTCCTCTTGACCAGGACGTACACCTGGGCCCTGGTGGGAAGACAATTTGGAGTCCTCACATGCAATTCTGGCACCCTGAGGCTGTGGCTGCCGGATGCCACTTCCCCAGAGTGGCTCCCGCATAGTGGCTGTGGGAGCTCCTGCCTCCACCATGGACTGTATCCATTGTTACATATGTTGACAGTCCCTGGATAACAGGAGGATGGAGGGGCAAACCTGGCACTACTGTCTCTCTCAGCTGTGGGGCAGAGGGCCATGGGCACCAAATCCAGTCCAGAGGGGGCTCCCGGAAGAGACTGGCCTCCTCCCACAGGTGGCCGTGAGTGTGGCGCGCAGCCACCACCGTTTCTTCCCTTGCCAGCCCCCTGCTGCACTCCTGGGAGCTGAGTCCGGCTGGGAGCCAGCGCCTGCCAAGGGCTGGGAGCCATTTCTGCCTTCACCCTTGTGGGCACTTGGCAGGCTGAGGTCCCCGCTTCCCTTGGCCAGCTCCTGCCAAAGCTCATTTCCTCCCTGTGGCCTGCTCCTGGCACTGGGCCCTCCCTGCCAGAGCAGGCTACCCGTGGGGTGTCCGCCGGGCACGCCTGCTTCCATTGCTGGCCCTCGCCCCATGCCCTGAATCCTCCTGGGTGGCAGAATCCCTGGGAGCCTCCCTTGCTGCAGCACCCCGCCATGGCCCTGGATATTCCCCTTACCCCCCCATGGGTGCAGGGTTTGTTCCAGAGTGTCAGAACTTTCACATTTGCTCTGCCAGTTACTCAGCGGCTGCTCAGAGAGCAAGCCTTGCCCTTGAGACTGCCGTGCCCTCCCTGCGTAAGCAGCTTTCCCGTGCATTTGCCCTGCCTTTGCCTCTGGGCGTGAGAGGCCTTTGTGGGAGCACGTGTCCTCAGGGTCTAGGTGTGGCGGGTGTGTGGCAACCTGGCAGGAGCTTCTTCCTGGGAGGGTGTCAGGGAGGATGTCAGGGAGGGTCAGGATAATCTGGATTTTCCTGTGGGCCCCTGGTGGCCTGATCTGAAACCAACAGGGAAATTCTCTTGGAAGAAAAACAGATTTGGGGTTTTGGGGTTAATCTGTAGGGACAGTGAGCAGGGGAGGTTGGTTTCCCAGCCTAACCAGGCCACATGGAGATAGTCTTGGCTTAGAGTGGGCATAGGAGCTTCATGATGAAGGGGAGCCCCCAAGGGAGAAATGTGGGTGCAGGGGATGGGGCTGGAATCAGCTGATCTGTGAGGTCTGCATGATACCCTGGGTGATAAAATTTGGAGAAAAGCTGTTTTCCAAAAATGGAAGCAAACTGAAGTTAATAGGAGCTGGCTAACCAGCCATTCCTTCTTGGTGGCTTATTGCAGCCCAAGTCATTTCAAGCAGACTTAGTGACAACTTGGAGGTCACCTGGGCTCTCTGAGTTTGGCCTGCCTGTTCCTGTCAGTGGCTCTGCCTGGTGTCAGGGCTGCACAGGGCATTGTGGTATGCGGGTTCTTCACTGCAGCCTGGCGTATCCTTGGGTTTGCCCCCCCCCCCCCCAACTGGACCTCCCTAGGATGGGACTGGGGCCAGTGGAGCCTGGGAGTCTGGGGAGGACTTCTGGGGGATGGTTCTCTTCCTCCTGTCACCTTTGCTCCTGCCTCAGGCTTGCTTGTGTTCACAAGCCCCTCAAGCTCAGATGCACCACGGGAGCAGCAGTGCAGGGGTTTTCCAACTTTACATACAGATCCATGTGGCAAATTTCTGTTAGAATGAATTATCTGGTAAAGCTCTTTCTTCTAAGGAGCAAAAATTTTAGATTTATTTTATATTTCTACTGTTGTCCCGGTAGCTCAGAGTTCAATATTATGCATAATCACAGCAGATGACTTTTCTGTTATAGAAAAATTATTTCTTCTATTCCTGCCTTCCTATATATAGTACCAGATTTATAGCTTGCTTGTTTTTGTCCTATACATCCTATTTTTTTTTGGCTATTGCCTCAAACACCTTTCAGAAGTAGGAGATGTTTGAGTTATAATAAAATATTACATTTCTCTCCCCAAGAGATAACCTATCCCTGGGGATGTAGAACCTTTTCCTGCTGGAGAGAATGGAGCACTCGAGAGGCAGCAACACAAACAGAGGGAAGAGCACAAGTTTTCAGCACGGACAGATTAGGGATGGAATCCCGGCTCTGCCAGTGTGATGTGGGGTAATTTACCTCACCTGCTAAGCTTCAGTCTCTAGTTCTTTAAAATGGGGTCAATAGAACTAACAGACCATTGCAATGTTGGGAGAATTAAATGAGAACTATGTAAAGCACCGTTCCTATTACATTTAAAGTCTCAATAAACATCTCTTCTTAGAAACTGTATCCATCTCATGTGGTCAAAGGACCCCCTATTCTTTTGTAAGGTCATTCAGATAGTACAAATTTCAGTTCTGGGCTCTTTCCACATTGTAGTGCCTTCTCTAAACTGACTGGAGATCATTTAGATTTGGAGGCGAAAGGGCCTTTGTAGGCTGTGGAGAGAACGAGAAGGATGGTGGGAGACCAGCTCAGGCCATCTCTAGCTACAGGGAGCAGAAACAGGTGCTTACTTGCCCCTTCCCCGTACCCTCCCTATAACCTCTGCAGCCCCACCGTGACCCGTGGAATGACCTGTCTCCAAGCAGTCCTCTAGCTTCAGAAGGGTGGTGGCAGTGAAGCATCATCCTCAAAGGGACATTTATGAGGACACTTTGGAGGAGGGGAGGAACAGGACAGAATAGGCTGTTAAGGTAGAATCTACACTGACAGCCTCTCCTGTCCCTGGGCGGCAACTGGGACAGTCTCTGCCTTCCCAAAGCATAGGCCCCCACTTCAGGTGGGGCCTTTCCCAGTGCCTGGGAGGCTCACACTCACGTGAGGGGCCACAGAGGGAGACCAGCACACACTCCCCCCCCCCCCTTTTCATTCCTCCCAAGCTTCCCCCATCAAGGTACCCACCAGATGCTGCAAAACTTACAAGCCCCAAACACTTCAATACACCCTTGGTTAAAAATTTAGTTGAAAACAAAGGATAAAAAAAAAAATCATAATGCATGAAAAACCTAAAAAGGAGAAGTAGTAAACATAAACAGTTTTAAAATGTAATCCTCTGGCCTACATCATCCTTTGTTGTGACAATAAGGAAGCTATAGATTAATTTAAAAAATCATAACAGTAACTACAACATTACTGAGGTGGGACAAAGGTCCTATTTATATTAAATATATGCATATCCTCTTCTTTGTCATCATAAAATTTATACCCAGATTAATTTTTCTGTAAGAAGTTTTTGTGAAATATTTCATTAAATTAAAAGAAATTTTATCTGTTGTGAAGTGTAACACCTCATCTCAGGATTCAAACCCTGTATGTATGTTTGTAATAGTAAACTACGTTTATTTATAATGAATGTTAGAGAAAATAAACTGTCCTACAAAACAGAAACTGCTCATCAGTCTTACATATTTTTTGTTTTGATCACTTCTTTGATCTTGTTAAATTCAATCCAGCTAGCCTATAAGTTCTGTATATTATGTTTTTAGTGAGAAAAGTTTTTTTTTTTTTTTTTTTTTAAATTCAGAGTTTCTTCTTTGCAAGAATTTTGCAAATAAAACATCAGGCACAGAGAAGGATCTGATGCTGTATCCCGGCCAGGGCTCTCTCTGGTGGATGAGGAATCTCAGTGTATAAGGACAGACACTCCAGCTTGCTGGAGTAATAAAGCTGCTTCCTTAGTGGGTGTTTTTTCCCTGTCTTTCAAAAAAATCTCTAGTAAGATTTAAAGCTTAGTGGAGAGATGATTATGTAAATCAAAGCCACCATATTTACATTTGTGAGTTAAGCACAGGAAAAATCTTATATATTTGTTACTTTGTGATCTTGTAATACTAAAGAGATTTTGGCATATTAGAGTAACTACCAGATATAGTGCTTAACAGATTTCAACTTTTAAATGTGTTCATGAATACTTACTAGAAAGTAATTTTAAATTGAAATCTATATTTTACTAAGTTAACAATAACTTGCAAAAGAACCTCACATTTACTATAATTCTAAATTTATTTTATTAGATTATAAAAGCTAGTTAGGAACTCAGTAAGACATTTTTAAGGTGAAAAGCGATTTATGTACTTAAGGAAATAAAAAGTCTGAAATTTATAAAACTAGTCTAAAATTTTTATGAAGATTTTAGTAACTAGGTTGTAATGGCTCCTTAAAAGTGGTTGCTAATGCTTTTTGGTTTTATAAGTAGAATGAAAATTTTGCAAATTGAACTTAAAAATATAAGGAATAACGAGGTTTCTTAGTATGTGTTATTATCGAGTTAACTGTTGACTTTAAAAAGGGCAAACAACTACATTGCAACGCTTTCTATAAGAACCTCAAAGAATGCATATGAACAACTTTAGCTTAAAAAGAGTTCACTTTTTAAAGGACCTCACTGATGTCCTAAAGTACATTACGTATGTATTGTCACTTGAGTTTTTGAAGTAGTTTGGATGAGATAAACTTGTGTTTAGTCACAGAAATACAAGCTTGAGTGTCTACTGATTTCAGATGAAAAAGTGTTATGAAGTCTAACAGAAAAAGAAAGACCTCAGGTAAAAATCCATTCTAGGTTATAAATAAGGATTCAGAAATCAAAAGAGCTATCTGTGACATAATTTGAATAAGACTATTGAACTAAAATTAGCGAAATATCCTAGCAAAACCTGGAAGTTAGGAATAGGGGTCAGTAAAAAAGAGAATTAGGAGCATTCTAAAACTTTTCTTTTAAAATAATAGTGGGAAATGTGGTCTGATTAGCAAGGCAGAGAAAGTACAGGTAATGTTTAAGTGGAATGGATAATCAAAGTAGAAGTTTCAAATTAAAGACAAAGTGGAAGGTATAACACCTTGATAAAAATTGCAAAAATAAAGAAAACCAAAGGCAGAAACAACAATATAAAATAAACAAGATGCAAGGAATGTGCAGTAAAAGTCATTACATCAAATGTGTGTGGACTAAATTCTAGCGTTAAATAAAATTTGAAATGTGAGCGGGTGAAGGAATAACCGGAATAAGCAAATAAAATCAGGGTGACAGTATATTCCATACCCAGAGATTTTGATTATTTTGACCTGGGATGAAGTGCAGGCATTGGCATCTTTTAAAATTTTAGTAGGAAAGTGATTTGAATTGCCAACCACTGAACCAGAAAATCACTCTTAGCATATTCCTGAAGTGGGATTACTATTGACACCTGCGTCCTGAGGAGCCGAGGAGGCCTAATATGTTGACCATGTTCTTCTCCACCATAATTCATCAGATTTAATTTTTTTCAGATGCTGAATAACTTATGCTATCTCAAGAGCAGAAACATTTTTCTCGGTCCCATCCTATTTTGTAGTATTAGCATGTACCTCAACTATTCCATTTCCCTTCATTGCTCTCCTCCTATTTTTAGGCAGGTCAGCTGAATTTAAAAAATCTTAACCTAATTCCTAAGTAAATTGCTTTCTTTTAGTTATAAAGATAGCATTTTTTCCTGGATTTGAATGCTTTCTTCCCTTTTTCTATATTTCTATTTTCTATATTTCAGGGTCAGGCATTTGTTTTTCTAATGTACTTCTCTAGGTTTTGTCTTGTGTGTGTTTCCTTATTCTTAGGTATATGAATCAAGAAGTTCTGGTCTCTGAAAAGCAATTAGTATTCAAATGAATTGTGTCTACCTTTGCCTCCCTGAGTTGGTATTCTCCCATCAAATCAACATCTGATCCAATCATGCATGTATTGTCTTCCTGGATCTCTCTGTTTGTGTTGCTTTGACTATGCCTTCACTTGGAGGCATAATAAACTTCCTTGACACCCTCCCTGAGGACATAGGCAATACCTGAAATGCTACCTCTGATAAGTATTTCAAGTAGAAATTTTCTTATATAATACACTTATTATTTTATACTGATCCTCCCAGTATTATCCCTTTACTTCTGTTGAAATTATATGGAACCATTTTGTGTGCTAGTCTTCAAGGGTTGGCTTAAAACCCAGTGTTTCTCAGTTCTTTTGGGACATAATCTTCCTCTTGGGTAATGATTACAGACTGGTCTCTGGGATTTTCCTTATCTCCACCTGATAGAGTTTCTTAGTTCCCTGTCATGGGCTCTAATAATAAATTTCACAATATATTTAAGATCTGACTAGCTTTTCATTTACATCTGATATTTCCTCTAAAATGACTTTTCATTAAGAAAATCCTGCTCCTTTGCTATTACTGAAGCAGAGCTTTTAAAAACTCTTCAGGTGATTCTAATAGTTAAGTTTCAGAAGTCTCTAGGGCAGTTCTTTTAAAATTTGGTGTGCATCAGAATTATCTGAACAGCTCTGTTTTCTTTTTTTACATTTATTTTGTTTCATTTTTTATTTTTGGCGATATCAATTTATTTTTTAATATCAAAATATTAAGGTGGTACAAATGTTTTCAGTTACATGGATCGCTTTTAATGCTTGATTCATGGCAATAAATGTGCCCATCACCCAAATAGGGTTCAATGTACCCCTCAGGTAGGTTTTCACCCCTCCCCTACTCCCTTATCTCCCCTGCTTGATTTCCACTGAGTTTTACTTCCCTCTGTGCACATATGTGCTCATCGGTTAGTTTCAATTTAATAGTGAGTACATGTGGTATTTGTTTTGGAATTCTTGAGATCCTTCACTTAGGATAATGGTCTCCGGTTTTATCCAAATTGTTGTAAAAGGCATTAATTCATTCTTTTTTATGACTGAGTAGTACCCCATGGTATGCATATACCACATTTTATTAATCTACTCCTGAACTGATGGGCGCTTAGGTTGATTTCACATGTTTACAATTGTGAATTGTGCTGCAATAAACATTCAAGCGCAGGTGTCTTTTTGATAAAATGATTTTTTTTCTTTGGGGTAGATACCCATTAGTGGGATTGCTGGATCAAATGTTAGGTCCACTTTCAGTTCTTTGAGGAATCTCCATACAGTTTTCCATAGAGATTGTACTAATTTGCAGTACCACCAACAGGGTATAAGTGTTTCTTTCTCCCTGCATCCATGACAGCATCTGTTGTTTTGGGACTTTTTAGTAAAAGTCATTCTAACAGGGGTAAGGTGATATCTCATTGTGGTTTTAATTTGTATTTCCATGATGATTAGTGATGTTCAGTATTTTTTCATATGTTCATTGGCCGTTTGTCTACCTTCTTTTGAAAAACTTCTATTCATGTCTTTTGCTCACTTTTTAATGCGGTTGTTTGTTTTTTGTTTTTGCTTATTTGCTTGAGTTCTTTGTAGATTCTAGATATTAGCCCTTATCAGATGTATAGTTTGTGAATATTTTCTCCTGTTCTGTAGGTCATCTATTTGCACTGTTGATTATTTCCTTAGCTGTACAGAAGCTTCTTAGTTTAATCAAATCCCATTTATTTATTTTTGTTGTTGCTGTATTGCCATTGGGATCTTAGTCATAAATTCTTTACCTAGGCTGATACCTAGAAGAGTTTTCCTATATTTTCTTGTAGAATCCTAATGGTTTCATGCCTTACATTTAAGTCTTTTATCCATCTTGGGCCGGGCGTGGTGGCTCACGTCTGTAATCCTAGCACTCTGGGAGGCCGAGGTGGGCAGATTGCTCGAGGTCAGGAGTTTGAAACCAGCCTGAGCAAGAGCGAGACCCCATCTCCACTATAAATAGAAAGAAATTAATTGGCCAACTAATATATATATGTAGAAACAATTAGCCGGGCATGGTGGCGCATGCCTGTAGTCCCAGCTACTTGGGAGGCTGAGGCAGGAGGATGGCTTGAGGCCAGGAGATTGAGGTTACTATGAGCTAAACTGATGCCACGACATTCATTCTAGCCTGGGCAACAAAGTGAGACTCTGTCTCAAAAAAACCAAACAAACAAAAAAGCATTTAAGTTTTTAATCCATCTTGAATTAATTTCTGTGAGTGGTGAGAGATAGGAATCATGTTTCATTCTTATGCATGTGGCTATACAATTTTCCCAGCACTATTTATTGAATAGGGCTTCTTTTCCACAGTGTGCATTGTTGTCTGCTTTGCTAAAGATCAGTTGGTTGTAGGTAGATGATTTTATATCTGGGTTCTCTATTCTGTTCTGTCTCTAATTTTGTACCAATTTCAAGTTGTTTTGGTTGCCTTGTAGCATAGTTTGAAGTCTGGTAATGTTACACTTCCAGATTTGTTGTTTTGGCTTAAGATTGCTTTGGCTATTTGGGCTCTTTTTTGGTTCCAAATGAAGTATAGAATTTTTTTTTTTCTAGATCTGAGAAATATGATGTTGAGATTTTGTTAGGGATTGCACTGAATCTGTAAATCACTTTGGGTAGTATGGTTAACAATGTTGACTCTACCAATTCATGAACATGATATGTTTTTCCATTTGTTTGTGTCCTCTGTGATTTGTTTCCTCGGTGTTTCATAGTTCTCCCTGTAGAGATCTTTCACCTCCTTGGTTAAGTATATGCCTAGGCATTTTTTTGGTAGCTATTGGGGATAGTATTGAGTCTTTGATTTGACTCTTATCTTGACTGTTATTGGTATATAGAAATGTTACTGATTTATTTACATTTATCTTGTAACCTGAGACTTTGCTGAACTTATCAATTCCAGAAGGCTCTTAGTGGATTTTTTGAGATTTTCTAAATACAAGATCATATTGTCAGTGAAAACTGATAGTTTGACCTCCTCTTTCCTGATAAGGACACTCTTTCTTTCTCTTACCTGATTGGTCTGGCAAGGACTTCCACCACTATGTTGAATGGAAGTGGTGCCAGTACCCTTGTCTTTTTCCAGTTTTGGGAGAATGTTTTCAACTTTTCTCCATCGAGCATGATATTGACTGTGGGTTTGTCATATATGGCTTTTATAATTTTGAGACATGTTGCTTCTAGGCCTAGTTTGTTGAAGATTTTTATCAGAAAAGGATGCTGGATTTTACTGAATGCTTTTTCTGCATCTATAGAGATGATCATATGGTCTTTGTTTTGCTTCTGTTTGTGTGGTGAATCATATTGATTTATGTATGTTGAACCATCCTTGCATCTCTGGGAAGAAGCCCACTTGGTCACGATAAAGTTTTTTTTTTGATGTGCTGTTGAATTCGGCTTACTAGTATTTTATTGAGGATTTTTGCATCTATATTCATAAAGGATATTAGTCTGTACTTTTCTTTTTTTATTGTGTCCTTTCTTGGATTTGGTATCAAGGTGGTCCTGATTTCATAGAATTAGTTAGGGAAAATTCCCTCCTTCTCAATATTATGGGATAATTTCTGAAGTATGGGTACCAGCTCTTCTTTGTAGGTCTGGTAGAATTCAGCTGTGAATCCATGTGGTCCAGGGCTTTTTTGTTGTTGGAAATTTTTTTTATTACTGCTTTGAACTCATTGCTTGTTATTGGTGTGTTCATGAGTTCTATTACATCCTGATTGAGTCTTTGGCGGTTGTGTGTTTCTAGGAATTTATCGATTTCCTCTACATTCTCTAGTTTATGTGCATAGAGAGTTTTGTAGTATTTACAGATGATATTTGTATTTCTGTAGTATCAGTTTTAAAGTCTCTTTTTCATTTCTCATTAAACTTATCTGGGTCCTATCTCTTCTATTCTTGGTTAATCTTTCAAGAGGTTTGTCAATTTTGTTTATTTTTTGAAATAACCAACCTTTTGCTTTGTTGTTCCTTTGTATTATTTTTTTTGTTTTCTGTGGGACAGGCTGCAGACAGATCAGCTACTTCTTCCCGTGAAAACCGGGTCCCTTAGGTACTAGTAGCCACAGAGGATGAGAAATTAATAGGAAATAGAGACAATAAAAGAATACACAGAGATGAAGGTATAGTTTTATAGGTTTATATAAAGAAATTAGGATAAAGCAAGGGTACTCAGGAGTCTCCTCTATATCTCCATCAACAGAAGAGCCTAGAGGATAGATTGTTATAATCACATAGGTTTTTATAATCACAGATATCAATTATCAGTTGCCAGGGTAACCGACTTACATAGTAACTAATAGCACAGTTGCTATGGTTAACAGATTTACATATCAACAGGTAGTTTGGGTTAAAAGTTTTTTCAAAGGGCTTCTAACAATTTCTAATCTGTTATATCTAAATGAAGAAACAGAAAATCTTTCAAGGGCTAACTTTTAAGTTCTAAGAGATAGCTATTAACAGAGGAGTAACAAAGAGTTATAGTGGGTCTATATTTCTTTTATCTAGTTATTGTGGATTTGAGACAGACAGTCAGGAGAAAGCAGGAAGCCCAGCTCTACATTCTAAATTGCTCATAACCACAGGGATGCATCTCTGGGCTAGGGTGCTCATTGTTTCCAGCTCCCATCCTGTGAGCCAGGTATTCACCTGTCTTGTTTTTCAAGACCAGGGAGGTATCACAAATCTGAGTTTTGAGAGCCCTCCCAAGGTGAGGCAGCCCTTGATATGCAAACTAATGAGTTCATGTATTCCTTCAGGGCAAAATCCTGCAAACTCCTGTTTCTGTCTTTAATATAGTAATATTAGGCAATACAATAAAATAATGATCTTATGAGCCACATCTCATTAATTTCTCAATCATCTTTCCTCAACAGTTTTCCATTTTGTTTAGTTCTTCTCTGACCTTTGTTATTTGTTTTGTTCTGCTGGCTTTGGGTTTGGATTGCTCTTCCTTTTCTAGTTCCTCTTGAGATGTGATACTAGTTGTGAATTTGTGATATTTCTGTCTTTTTGATGTAGGTATTTAAGGTTATGACTTTTCTCCTGAGAAATGCTTTTGCTGAGTCCTCTAGATTTGGATAGCTTTTTTACCTTTTGTTGTTCAGTTCTAAGAATCTTTTGATTTCTATTTTAATTTTATTTTTCACTCAATAATCATTCAGGAGCAGGTTGTTTAATTTCCATGACTTTGTGTAGGTTTGAGTGTTTCTCTTGTAATTGATTTCTAGTTTTATTCCACTGTGGTCCGAGAAGATCATGGCATGATTTTGATTTTTTGAATTTGTTGAGACCTGTTCTGTGGCATAAGATATGATCAATCTTGGAGAATGTCCAGTGGACTGCTGAGAAGAATTTATATTAACTAGTTTTTGGGTAGAATGTTCTGTAAATTCCTGTTAGATCCATTTGATTTAGGGTCTGATTTAAGTCCACTGTTTCTTTATTTATTTTTGGCTTTGATGATTTGTCCAGCTCTGACAATGGAGTGTTGAGGTCCCTGGCAATCACAGTGGTGCTATTTATTTCTTTGCTTAGATCTAGTAAAATTTTCTTTATGTTTTTGGGAGTTCCTGTGGTAGGCACATATATATTTATGACTGTTATGCCTTCTTGTTGATTTACTCCCTTTACCATTATATAATGACCCTCTTTGTCTTTCTTTACCTTTGTTGGTTTAAAGTCAGTTTTAGCTGATATGAGAATGGCTACACATGCTCTCCTCTAATTTTCATTTGTGTGAAATGGTTTCTTCCATCCTTTCACATTGAGTCTGTGTGTGTCCTTGTGGCTTAGATGTGTTTTCTGGAGAGGGCAGATAATTGGGTTGTGTTTCTTCATCCATTTAGCCAGCCTATGTCTTTTCAGAAGAGCATTTAGGCCATTAACTTTGAGTGATAGGATTGAGATGAGGGATGTTGATGTGTTCATCATGTTGGGTAGTATGTTATTGCTTTGTTTTCTCTCTTGTGCTATTGTTTTATAAGAGTTGTGAGTTTTCGTTTTTTTGGTGTGATTTTACACTGGTGGGGATATGTTGCGCTGATTTGTGTACAATGCAGTTCTGAGTATTTCCTGCAGGGCAGGTCTAGTCATGGCAAATTCCATCAGTGTTTGATTGTCTGGAAAAGACTTAATTTCTCCATCAATTGTGAACCTTAGTTTTGCAGGATACAAAGCTCAAGGCTGGCAGTTGTTCTTTTTAAGATTGAAGATAGGTCCACAATATTTTCTGGGATGTAAGGATTCTGCTGAGAAGTCTTCGGTGAGCCTGATTGGTTTTCCTTTGTAGGTTATTTGTTGTTTTCATCCTGCTGCTTGTAGAATTTTCTCCTTCAGTTTGATTTTGGCCAGGTTGATTACTATGTGTCTTGGAAATATACTATATGCTATGAATCTTCCTAGTCTTCATTACCATCCTGTATTTATATGTCTAAATCACTGGTAATACCAGAGAAGTTTTCTTGAATAATTCCCCCAACAGGTTTTCCATGCTTCTAGGTCTACATTCTTCTTCCTCAGGGGTACCTATAATTGAAATGTTAGTTCACTTTACATTGTCCCATATCTCTCTTAGATCAGACTTTTTATTCTCCTCTCTGCCTCTTTAAAAGCCTGTATGATAGTGAAATCATCATCTTGAAGTCTGAAAAGCTCCAGGGACAGAGACCCCATCTTCTCATGGTTTATGATTTCGCCACAACCTATCGCCACAACCTTACGACAACCTCGTAAGCAAAGGCAGAGAATTCTACACACCAAACGGCATCTTGCACATCTTGAGAAGAAATGAGGGGATCAAGCCCCATCCAGAGAGGTTTCAGGAGTGCTTGGAGCGCTTTGATGTCATCATCACATGTGATCAACGTGGAGGTGGAAGACGACCCAGAAGGGGCCACCCTGGGAGCCTTCCTCCTCTGTGAGCTGTGCCTGGGCCTGCAGCAGCTGGCTGACACGGAGGACCAAATGGGCCGGATGCTCCTGCAAGTGGAAGAGAGAGCGGGAAAGAGGTTACTTCACACCGTCTGCTTCTACTGAAGATCTTGGCTGGTTTTGGCTTCTTCTTCCCTAAGGACTCAGGCGTGGAGCTTCGGACTGGTCCGTATTTGCTGTGAGAAGCTTATTGAGAGACTTTTCCACTAAGGGCCCTCTGTGTGATTCTGTGGTACATCAGAGGAATGGGGGACGTGATCAAGAGTATTTCATAGGACAGGATGGGAGGGAACACTAACAGTCATAGAGGTGCTCAAAAAGTGCCCGGCATTCTCACAGGGAAAGTGCTCTGAAGAAGTAAGGTAGTAATGCACCTATTTTTTGGTGGGGGAGTTACCACCGTGCTTGCCTTTCTAGGAAGTGCAAACCGTAGCTGATAAGGGTGTGATGGATGCGTGATCTGTATGAGAACATCCAGAAAGTGATGACATTGCATTGGCCATCAGTTTTCAACAAACTTGGCTCAGGGTGACTGAGAAATTGTAAAGGTTGCCTTTCCTCGAAGGAGAGAGGTTACATTGCCCTTTTGAGCTTGTAAATGTTTGATCACTTGCAGGTTTTATTTATATGTGTTTATCTATATATGTATAGTTTGTTTTTATTTTTGAGAATTACTGATTTTGTATGATGGGAGCCAAGGTGGAGAATGGACTGCATATCATGGCAAACATCAGGTCTCCACCTCCTCGCCTGAAGCAATCCTCCAATCTCACCCTCCCAGGGAGGCGGGATTACAGGCGGGAGCCACTGTGCTGGGCCGGGTTCCTTGTTTCAGGGCTCTGGTGTGCATCACAGTCATCCTTATGGCTCCTTTGAAAGAACGGATCTCTGGGCCCCCTGGCTAGAATTTCCGGACAGTGGTTTGGGATCCAAATTGGCATTTTCTACAAGTTCCCTAGTGATGCTAGTGTTGCTGGTCTGAGTCCACACTTTGAGGAGCCTTCAGGTGTTTACTGATTGAGGCATAGACTGAGTCCCCTTACAACGTGGTTGATAGGTTCCCAGAAACGGTGACTCTAAGGGAAATGATGTATATCACAACTCATTTCGGCACAGGATAATCGATGTAAGGAAGAGTTAGGTTCTCATGACGTATCTCTGGCCACAGAAAGCTCTCCAGACTTGTCCGTAAGTAAAAGACCCCAAAGGCTTCTGCACATTACCCTTTGAAATAAATCTGCACTCTACATAGATTTCAGAGAGGTTAACAGAAACAAGTAAGATCAGTATTTACATGGCAGTTGGTGAATCGGTGAACCATGGGAGTCGTCTCAGCGGTGGGTGGAATCAAGGCATAAACTCGGGACAAGCAAAAGTTGTAAAGAGTGCCTCCCACCGCCACCTGGTTCAGGAGCTTGTCACGGCAGGTAGGCAGGCTTGTGGAGCAATTTCATAGAGCATCGTATGGTGTCTGTCATTAGTATTATTACCATATGCTTTGTGTTGTTGTGGCTCCAAGCCATCTTTCCTAATAGAAAAATAGATGCAAGGTAGTTGGTCATAGTTGTATCAATTCATGAGATATCCATGGAAGTAGATTCATTTTGTCATCTTTAAATAACAACAAAGTGTGGTTCTCAAAAGGCATTGAGTTTATTTGGATTTAACGGATGGCACCTGGGAATCACTTCATATGTGAAGTCATAAGTGTATACAGATAAGTTGAGGAAAGCGGAATCTTTTCAATGCAAAGGGAAAATCCTAGGTAAACTCCTTTGAATTAAAGTTCATTGGTCACAGAATCTTATTGCAGGAGTTGATGTAGCTCATTGGGCAGAGTCAGCTATTGTTAGCCAAGTGTTCTTGCAAGAGCACCTTACCTGGAATGCTGCAGTCTTGACTATAATGCCCTGTTAGAATGTTTGCAAAAGACCATGAGATCCATGGATAAAGGAAAGGAGAAGACTTCATTTTCCAAGGAAGAAAAAAAATCCTATGATCGGGAAATGCAGCTTTTAGGGATATCTGTAAGTGTACGCTCTGAGTAAGGCAGGGGGGAATTTATACTCTGGGTTGACATATCTGCAACATACTTCTTATGTTCACTTTGGGGTGGGGGGTTTGGCCTTAAAATGAGGTGTAATTGGGTTGGTTCTTTATGTCAAAAGGTCAGCTATAGGACATAAAGACAATGTGTGCAGTCTCTATAAGCTGGCTGAAACTGGCTTAAGATCTGTGGCCATTTATCAAGAAAGAATATTTAGAGTGTTGCTATAGATCCATGAACCAGAGCAGCTCAGAGTTGGTGAATAATAGCTCTTCAAGTCTGCAATAAAAAGTGGCCTCCAATAAAACTACATTGCAAAAAATGGGAAAGAAACAGAATGGGAAGAGTAAAAAGGTTGAAGAGATGGAGCCTGAAGAATTTGTGGTGGAAAAAGTACTGGATTGATGTGTAGTAAATGGGAAAGTGTAGTATTTCCTGAAGTGGAAGGGATTTACAGATGCTGAAAATACTTGGGAACATGAAGAAAATTTAGATTGTGCAGAATTAATTGAAGAATTTAATTCTCAATAAGCTGGCAAAGAGAAAGATGGTACAAAAAGAAAGTCTTTATCTGACAGTGAATCTGGTGATAGCAAATCATAGAAGAAAAGAGATGCTGCTGACAAACCAAGAGGCTTTGCTGAAGGTCTTGGTCTTGAAAGAATGTTTGGTGCCCCAGATAGCAGTGGAGAATTAATGTTTCTTATGAAATGGGGAGATTCAGATGAGGCAGATTTGGTGCTCGCAAAAGAGACAAATATGAATAGTCCTCAAATTGGAATTGCTTTTTATGAAGAGAGACTAACTTGGCATTCTAGTCCAGAAGATGAAGCTCGATAATTGTTTGCATTGTTTTATATCTATATGTATAAAATCTGGGTCTTGGTTTTTGATTTACTAGTGTGAAGAAATAACTACACTCTAATAAATCAAGTTTTATATGTCTGTTTTGCAAGTAGTATTGAGAAAGTTTTTGGAGTGGTTGTTTGCATCAATACCACTGGTTACTTTGAACAAATAAATAAAAGCTTTCTGTAGTTGCTTCCTTTATCAGAAAAGAACATTTGATACCATGATATATTATTTCCTCTGCACTAGAGAACAGCTTTTCTAAATGTTAGAGGAAATTTCCATAGCCATTATTGAATCAGAACATGTGTTTAATTCATGCCTAAGGCCCATTCTGGGTTTTTCAGATTTGTTTTTGTGTGTGTATACATAACATGCATATGTAAATGATTTTCTTTGTTTTTAAACATTCACCAAAACAAAAATCATGGGTAAGCCCATGTGTCTTCAATGCCATCATTCTGCAAAACCTAAGAATTGAAAATTTCCCTGAAGCCACAACACTTCAAAATAATAGTTGATTCATAATTAATTGTACACTTTAAATGGATAATTTAAAGGGAGCCATATCAGAGTTCGTATCTACATGTAAAGTCATATAAATGCAACATTGTGTTTGCAAAGTTCTTAACAAGAAAAGCTTTATCACTACCAACAACCCCCAACCCAGATGAGGGAACTAGAGAAATCCTGGTGGGCTCTAACCCAGTGAACAAACAAGACTTAGTTAAATGGACATTAAAGATTCCTCTAGAGAGCCATTCCTTCACAAAAAGTTGAAATCCCTGTGCTGTATTGATTGAAAGTTCAGGATTACTGGAATATCTGAGGCTTGGCTCTTGGAAACCTAATCATATGGTTGGAGATGTTGGCAGTTTTAGACCTGCTGACATAAATGGGTGAACAAACTTTTTGTAATCTAAACTATTGACCTGCATGGTTTTTCCTTACCCCATCTCATTCCTTACAGGCAGGCTCAATCTTTTCAGTGTTTGGGTTACTGGTTCAGCAGAAGCCAGGAAAAGCAACTCTGTAGTAATCAGAATGTTATCCAACTGTATATTGTTTACTTTATTGTAAATACTGGTGAACAGTAGTCAATAAATAATTTTATATTTTTTTTTTTAAAAGAAAGAATGTTTATAATATCAGTTCTCTGTCCAATCAGAGTCATGGCAGCACTGCAAGTTGGGAGATGGGGTCATGGCTGGTGTCTGACTGATCTATCAGTTTCGGTTGGGAAATTTTCCAGCAGTAGTCGTTTTGGCTATGGTTTTCAGGAGCTAGTTTCTGCTTAATTACAGGAAAGAAAGCTTATGACAATTAATAACACTGGGGGTACATGACAAATTCCTCATCCTGCTAGCCGTGAGATTTTGTTTGTTTTTTTTTTTTTTTGGTTTATCTGATTTTAGCCACAGAGAGTCCATTTCATCTGCTGGGGTATACTTTAGCAAGAAATATGTACAGATGTGCAGAACAAGGGAAGCATGTAAGACATGCTGGTTGTGTAAGGTGAGTAGGACATGTAGGAATATCTTGTGGGTTTTGGAAAGTCCTTGTGATAGTTCTTGTCTTAGACATACAAGCATGAGCTCCCCTCCTTCATGGCCTCCCGGCTCCACTTAGCCTGGATCTGACAAGAGTGACTTCATTTTGGCCGGGCACCATGGCTCATGCCTGTAATCCTAGCAGTCTGGGAGGCCGAGGTGGAGAAAAAAGAAAACACCAGGCTCAGATGAGTTCACGGGTGAATTCTAACAAACATTTGAGGAGGAAATCATACCAATGCTCTATAATCTCTTCCAGAAAATAACAGCAGAGGGAACACTTTCTAACTTATTCTGTTATTTCAGCGTTACTTTAGTACCAAAATCATAAAGATAAATGACAAGAAGGGAAAAAACCAGAGCAATATCTATCATAAACATATATGCAACAATCCTCAAGAAAATATTAGCAAATAGAACCGAACAATGTATAAAAATAATTTTACACCATGACCAAGTGGGATTTATCCCAGCTATGCAAAGCTGGATCAACACTTGAAATCAATCTGTGTAACCCACCATATCATCAGGTTAAAAAAGAAAAAAACCTGATCCTATAAACTGGTACAGTAAAAGTATTTGAAAAATTGAACACCTTTCATGGTAAAAACTGTTGGAGAACTAGGAATAAAGGGGACTTCCTCAAACCTATAGAGAACATTTACAAAGAGCCTTACAAGTAACATTATGTTTAATGGTGAGAAGATGAATGCCTTCCCCATAAGATTGGGAATGAGGCAAGGATTTACTCTCTCACCATTCTTACTCAACATTGCAATGGAAGTCTTAGTGTTAGAAGACAAGAAAGGAAATATACAGTTTACAGATTGAAAAGGAGGAATAAAATTGTCTACTCAAAGATGATATGAGTGTCTACATAGAAAATAACAAATAATTGACAAAAAACTTCTGGAACTTCCAGATAATAAGATAGTAGCTTAGTATACAAAAGTCAACTTTTTCTTCAGACAAGCATTAAGCAACTGGTATTTGAAATTAAGAAAATATCATTTAAAATAGCCACTGAAATGAATAAAATGCTTGGATGTATTTCTAACAAAATATGTATAAGATATATGTAAAACCCCACAAAACTCTGATAAAAGAAATCAAAGAAGATACAAAGAAATGGAGAGAAATTCAGTGTTTATGGACTGAAAGACACACTGTTAAGATGCTGATTTTTCCTAACTTTTTCTATAGCTTCAATACAATTCCAATCAGAATCCCAACAAGGTTTTTTGTAGATATGGACAAACAGATTCTAAAATAGATATGAAAAGGAAGAAGACAGAATGGACAACACAATACTGATTAAGAACAAAATTGAAGTATCACATTTCCTGCTTTTAAGACTTTCTATAAAGCAACAGTAATCAAAACAGCATGGCATTAGTGAAAGTGAACACTGAGCCCTCCAGAGAAGGGTCTACACGGACACCAGACACTGACTACTGTAAACATTTGAGGCATTTAAAGGGGCTCATTCATGCCTCCTATTATCCTTTATACCTCCCATACTATAGTAGTCATTATTGTGGAATTATTGTGCTTCAGTGTGCTGGATTGTGGGAATGCACGGACAAAAGAAAGACCATTCTCAGACTTCAGAAAGAACATGATGAATTGGGGACATGGACTGGTAATCAGATATGCTGGTATCTACAAGTTAGGTGCTCAGATGTTAGACTGCTTGTGAAGGCAGAGGGAAAGGAGTGACCTGTGGGATGGGTCAGTCAGGCACATTCCTGACATCCTGGCCGACTGTGACAGTGCCCTGAGTTGGGGCTCAGCAGCACAAATGAGGGGCACAGAGGAGACTTCTCCAGGGTGCTGAAGGTGCCTGGATCAAGCCTGCAGAAACCTCCCAGGGCATTTGAGAACATGATTAAAGTGATCTTGAGTTACACAAGCACTCATTCTAGTTCATGCAGCTTCACTCAGTGAATAGCCAGCCTCCAACTGGCAAGCGCTTCAGTCTGCGTAGATTGAAGAGCTTGTGTAGACTGTGTAGATCAATGTCTGTAAACTGGTCCTCTTCAGCTTTTCTTTTAATTTAGTTTAGTTTTGTTTGCTTGATCTCCTTTTCCTGCTATTACTTTGTCAGCATAGTGGTGTACACATCTAGCTATCACCCTCTTAAGGCATTTTCATATTTACTTTTATTTCTTCTACATCCTTCAGGAGGGTGGCTTCCCTCAGGGAATTGTATATCCTCATGCTGGTCGTGTAGTCACAGACTGACTTGGTGATAGTTATTGTCCACTGCAGGCACATCCTCACAAGCCTCTGCTGGGCTCCGTCCACATGATTTTATTCTCAACGCAGTTTCAGTCATTTCTTAAGGGTAGTATAAAAATGAGTGGATTTTCCTGGAAAATTAAATTTTCTGAAAATTATAATTGCAGAGAGTAAAACCTGGCAGGCAAAGGAATAAATGATTATTTGTACTTAGTACTATGTGCTAGATGTTGAGCCAGGCACTGAATAAATGCAAAGATACAGACAATAATTTATGTTTCTCCATCTATTAGATCTCTGAACTTCTCACTACCTGTGTTCTGCACTGAGCTCATCTCCTGCAAATAGATATCAGGTTCAACAACCAACAGAAGACAGTGCGAGAGAGGGAAGAACTCACAGTTTAGACCTGAGAGTAAAAAATAATCCCTTTATGGAGTATTTATGCTTCTTTGAATGAATAATGAGTCCTCTGGCATTAAATTGTCTGCATTTCTTCCAGAATCTGGAGCAGTTTAACTTTTGATTCTGTGGTACCCACCGGTCCTTAGTATTAAGGTGCACTTGCCCTCTATCCATGTTAGCACCAGGCTCTTCACTGTGTAGACACCAGCCCCCAGATGGCAAGCTCCTTAGACAACAGAGCCAATTCTCACCTTCTCAGCCCTCAGCTGGCCCGGATACTGTGTGCACAGTGTGTTCAGTCTTTACCAGAATTTTACCTTTATAGACTAAAGAAACATTAATAAAGAAGAAAATATCAAGAATGGTGGAACTTCAACTGTAAAGAATTATAAAACTTCTATGGAATTATTCACACTATCTCTCTGTGGTAAAGGGAATTGGGCATGGCTACCTGCTCAGGGGCTGCCTTTGTTGGACTTGCCCCTCTAACCTCACCCCAACTCCAGTCAGAAGACCTCATCCATATCACTAGTTCAGAAAAGTCTATTTCCTTTGACCCATTTTATAGATTTTAATTTATGTATACTTAATTTAGAAAAGACTCAAATCTTAGCTGTCCTTTAGAGAACAGTAAAAAGATTGTTAAGCCTCACATTCCTATTATAGAATATAATAGCATTCTGGAATAATGTCTAGTACCTTTGTTGTTCCATAATAACACTTTTACATGAATGACTTACATTGAGAAGGTAATTTAACTGATTGCTTTCTTGATCCTATTTCACTTTGACAGTAATGCATCAATATATCAATTTCTCCTACTAGTGAAAAAAACATAACTGTTTTTAGGGATTCCAGTGTTTACCATCTTTTCCCTTGTTATATATCCTCCACTCAAATGCAAACTTAATCTGTCCAAAAGACTTTCCATTTTTTAATATTTCATCTGAAAAGGCAGACCTTTTAAAGATAAAACATCCTTCCATTAATGTTGCAAACACAATCTCTTAACCCAAATTTCCTGTGATGACATGAGGTAAATATCGGCTATAGTTTTTTATTCTAATGCCACACTGCTTTTAGATATTGTAGTAATTTTTATTTCTTGCTTGCTAATGAAATGTACTGTCTTCTGCAATCAAGGTACTCACCACAAAGCTTTCAATACTTATGGCTGCCATGTCTGTGTCCTCATCTTCTTCTGTGGATCAAGGATCTTCACAGCCACTACTCAGCGGTGTAGATGTAACATCTCACCTCATATCCATGTCCTGCTTGCCAGTGTCTATGTTCTGGCCCACCTATGCTTAATCCCATTATTTATGGGATCAAGACCAAACAGATACATGACATGGTGGTTCATGTGTTCTTTATTAAACAGGAATGACTATAATGATGGAAAGTAACACTCTACATTTCTTACAAAATCTATCGATGCTTGCCATAAACTTTGCCATCAGTATTTGAAAGGAAGCGACTGACACATCAGTTAAATGACTCCATGTACTGGTGCCCTAAAGGAATTGCATCAGGAAGGCTTTGATGCATGTTTCTTCCAAAACCTCTAATCAGTCATTAAATATTCGTGTGTTTAATAGTTTAGTTTATTATCTGAAGAGATAAGAATTAGGACAGTTCACTCCTCTAAGTCTCTCTTAATTCTATAACCCCAGACTGAAGAATTGAACAGGATGAACCTCTGACTGTGGCCGTACTTGTTCATTATAGAACTATTCTTTCTTAGTGTGTTTGATACTATGAATGACTTTACTTATTCTATTCCTTTCATCAAGCTTAGCATGTCTCTTCAGCCACTCTCCCCTGTATCCTCTGTATCTTCAACTTTGATCTTTACCGGATCATTCCCATTTGTTTATATCATTATTTCTCCAATATAAAAACATAGCACAACAAAAACAAATTTAAGAATAAGTCTTCAATCCACATTCACCTATAACTAACACTTCATTTCTCTTCTTCATCTTAGACAAAAGCAACAAGAACTATTTGCCCACTTTTGGACAAGAGATTCAAGAATCTCTCTCATTTTTCCCTTGATCCCAATCGCTTTGGCTTTTATTCATGCTACTTCACTTCTCAAGATCATAATTGATCTACAAACTCAATAATGAAATCCATCCTCACTTTATTCAATGTAATAGCAGCATTTTGATACATTCAACCACCTTCTCCCCTTTGAAAATCTTTTCTCATCACACCCTCCTTGTGTTCCCACAATCTTCATGACTGCTCCTGGGACTCCTGTGATAAATTTTCCTCATCTCCTTGACTTCTTTTTTATATTTTGGGGTTTTATTTCATTTCTACATATTATAGGGGTGCAAATGTTTGGGTTACGTATGTTTCCCTTGCCCCTCATTCCCCCTTGAGTCAGAGCTTCAAGCATGTCCACCCAGGGCTTGGTGCTTGAACCCCTACGCTTCACTACCTTTAATCACTCTTCAAGCTCATCCATTATAAAAGCTTTAGATGCATTGATAGGTTGATAGAACTTCTAAATTTATATCCTCATTCTCTGATTCCTTCTTCAGACTTGAACTCCTAATTTTCTGCTTAACATAACTACTTTTATGTCTAATAGGCAACTCAAATATAATATGTCCAAAATGAAACTTCTTTTACTACCAAATCTCTTCCTGTGGCAGCCTTCCTCTTAGCATTTGAAGACAATTTTCTTTTTTTTTTTTTTTTTTTTAGTTTAGAATCAACAATGGGATGAAGACAATTTTCTTCTTCCAATTGCTCAGGCCCATCCTCAGGACTTACCTTTCTCTCATAAACTGCATCACTCACCATCTTCAGAGTGGAGTCCCTCCTTCTACCTTCATGACACAACATGCATATTTTATCCTATTATTTTCTTTTATAGTAGCTGCATTGAGATATAATTAATCCTATTAAAGATTACAATGCAGATCAAGATGGCAGACAAGAAACACTGCCAGACAGAGTGTTTCTGCAGAAAAGACAGATTATAGCAGAAATTAGAAAAAAGAAGCAAGAAGACGAGCATACAGTGGACGAGGGCCGGAAGGAGGGGTACCTGAGACCCCGGGAGACTCCACGGGAGGAGGCTGCGGAGGAGAACTGGAAGCTGAGACCGCTGGAGCAGCCCGGAGACCAGCGGCAAGGGTAGGTGGACGAATCACCTTTCCCCTCCCCTGCATTTAGGACTGCTGGTGGGCTCCCCAGCGGGTGGAGAGACATGCGGACACCAGCCCAGAGACGGCGGCCGCCAGATAGCGGTGAGCATTTAGTGGACGCAGCACCAGGCTCCCAACTCCCTCCCGGCACCTCCATGAGCACAGACCCAAGCCACGCGGTAGGCGCCATATTGCCTCCTTCTCCCCTCTGCCGACCCTACCAACAGCTGCCCAGAGAGACAATACAGCCACCAGCCGGAGGCACCTCCAGGGTACGGGACTTTCCCTTTTGGGGCCCTATAGCTGACTAAGGGGAACTGAGACTGTGAGCTCCCTACCTGCCAGCCCTCCCAGGTGCTGCTGGCATGGTGTTCCCAGGAGAACGGTGCACACTCAGAGGCTGAGAGACATAGACCCAGCTTGGGCTCCCTGTGGGTGAATTGGGACTGGAACTCCTCTCCCTGGTGGGGATACAGTGTGAACTCTGGGACCCAGAGGTCGGACCTGCAGACCAGATCCCATGCACCGAGGTCTAGCATTGCCGGGCGCACAGAAGGGATATATGTGAACAGCCTACTGAGGTGTGTGTGCCTTCAGGGGCAGATCAGCGTCCTAGAGGGCAATCCTCCTCCCAAAAGAAGGCCGTATGCCCAGCCCAAGTGGCTTTTGTGTGTAGGGAACCTCCCCGCTGGCATCACAATCCCGGGAAACCTGGTGGCGTGTGGTCTGACCTGGCAGAGGCCCAGGAGTAGCTGTGGAGTTGGGGAGGGTGGAAAGAAGCCAGGCCCACTCCAGACTGCAGGTCTGGACAGCCCCACCACCACACACAGATTTTCTGATTGGGCCGGGCTATTCCAGCCCCGCCCTGACAGCTTTTCCTAGAAACAGAGAACAGAACTTTGACCCCTGCTAACAGCATTGGTGGTGCCTGAGGGCAGGCTTACCCAACCTAGCTCCACCCAGAACAAGAGCTGATAACAGGACACAAAATCAATAACATAGCTTATTCCTCTAAGCAAGCGCCACCTACTGACAGGGACGGCATCCTGCACAGCCTTTTCATGGCACCCAGTGACTCATTATACAGGGAGTGGTCGAATCTCACCCACAGACACCACCTAACGGCTCAGAAACTAAACAAGGCATGCGAATTCCCAAACAAAAACCTAAAGGAAAGAAACAACAACTGATCGACATGAGAAGAAATCAGCGAAGGAACTCAACAAATATGAAGAACCAAACAGAGAACACATCCCCAAAGAGGAGCACCAGCCCCCTAGCAATGGACACCAACCAAAATCAGGCAACCAAAAGGCCAGAAGAGGAATTTCGTATGTGGATCATAAGAACACTCACCGACCTGCAACAACAACTCAATAACCAACACAAAGAAAGCACAAAAAACCTCCAGGACCTAGAAGAAAAGTCCACTAAAGAAATAGACACATGAAGAAAAGTTTAACCGAACTCCTAGAAATGAAGAATCAATTCAGGGAACTACAAAATACAGTGAAAGTCTCAGGAACAGGGTAGATCAAACAGAAGAAAGAATCTCAGAGCTTGAAGATAACACCCTCCAACTAAATAAAACCGTCACTGAGATAGAGCAGAGAAACAAGAAAAAAGAGCAAAGCATACAAGAGATGTGGGATTATGTGAAGAAACCTAATGTGAGGGTCATAGGGTTACCAGAAAGGGGAAAAAGACAACACTCAAGGGTTGGACAACCTATTTGAAGATATAATAGAGGAAAATTTCCCAGGCCTTGCTCAAAATCTCAATATAGAAGTTCAAGAAGCTCAGAGGACCCCTGGGAGATTTAATGCAAACAGGAAAACGTGACGACATGCAATCATCAGACTGACCAAAATATCAACTAAAGAGGCCCTTCTAAGAGCTGTAAGACAAAAGAAGCAAGTGACATACAAGGGAAAGCCAATTCCAATAACACCAGACTTCTCTAATGAGACTTTACAAGCAAGGAGTGACTAGGGTCCCATTGTCACTCTTCTGACACAAAACAATGCCCAGCCTAGAATATTATTCCCTGCAAAACTAAGCTTCATTTATGAAGAGGAAATAAAGACATTCTCAGACAAGCAAAGTCTCAGAGAATTCACCAAGACAAGACCAGCCCTACAAGAAGTACTCAAAGCAGTGTTACGCACGGAACACCATACTAAAAACTGACGAATATAAAAACAACCAAAACCCAAAGATTAAAGGCCTGATAATACAATGGCTCAAGAAAGAAATCAAAGCAACAACATCCAACTCAACAGAATGAACAGTAATCTACCTTACCTATCAGTTCTCTCAATAAATGTGAATGGCTTAAACTCTCCACTCAAGAGACATAGGCTGGCTGAATGGATAAGAAAATACAGGCCAACTGTATGCTGTCTTCAGGAAACACATCTAACCTGCAAGGATGCATATAGACTAAAAGTAAAAGGATGGAGATCAGTATTCCAGGCACTGGAAGCCAAAAGAAGGCAGGCGTGGTAGTTCTAATTTCAGACAACTTAGTTTTTCAACCAACAAAAGTAGTGAAAGACAAAGAAGGTCATTATATAATGGTGAAGGGCACAGTTCAACAAGAAGAGATAACAATTTTAAATATATATACACCCAACTTAGGTGCACCCAGATTCATAAAGCAAACCTTACTGGAGCTAAGCAAATGGATTAATAGCAAATCCATAATCGCCGGAAATTTCAACACCCCACTGACGGCACGAGACAGATCCTCCAAACAGAAAATTAATAAAGAAATAATGAAATTAAACAAAACTCTAGAACAATTGAGTCTGACTGACATTTACAGAACATTCTACCCCAAATCCACTGAATATACGTTCTTCTCATCAGCTCATAGGACATTCTCTAAGATTGACCATATCCTAGGACACAAAGAAAATCTCAAGAAAATTAAAAAAATAGAAATCATACCATGTACCTTCTCAGATCACAGTGGAATAAAACTAGAAATCAACCCTAAAAGAAACTCACATTTCTACACAAAAACATGGAAATTAAACAACCTCCTACTAAATGATTAGTTCATAAATGAAGAAATCAAGACGGAAATAAAAAAATTCTATGAAGAAAACGACAATGGAGAGACAAGTTATCAACTCCTCTGGGACACAGCTAAAGCAGTTCTGAGAGGAAAGTTTATCTCCATAAATGCCTATAACCCAAAGACAAGAAGATCACAAATAGACAATCTAATGAAACGACTCAAAGAGGTGGAAAAAGAAGAACAGACCAACCCCAAACCCAGCAGAAGAAGTGAAATCCACAAGATCAAATCAGAACTAAACGAAATTGAAACAGGGAAGCTATTCAGGACATTAATAAAACAAAAAGTTGGTTCTTTGAAAAAATAAACAAAATTGACACACCATTGGCTAAGCTAACGAAAAGCAGAAAAGAGAAATCTTTAATAAGCTCCATCAGGAATAAAAAAGGAGATATCACAACTGATCCCAAAGAGATACAAGATACAATTTATGAATACTACAAAAATCTTTATGCACACAAACTGGAAAATGTGCAGGAAATGGACAAATTTCTAGAAACACACAGCCTCCCTAGGCTCAACCAGGAAGAAATAGATTCCCTGAACAGACCAATCTCAACTGCTAAAATAGAAACAGCAATTAAAAATCTCCCTAAAAAGAAAAGTCAGGTCCAGATGGCTTCACACCTGAATTTTACCATACTTACAAAGAAGAACTAGTACCTATCTTGCAGAAACTATTCCACAACATCGAGAAGAACGGAAACCTCCCCGACACCTTTTATGAAGCGAATATTACTCTAATACCAAAACCAGGAAAGAATCCAACAAAAAAAGAAAACTACAGACCAATATCCCTAATGAATATAGATGCAAAAATTTTCAACAAAATCTTAGCTAACCGAATCCAGACACTTATCAAAAAAATAATCCACCACGACCAAGTGGGCTTCATCCCAGGGATGTAGGGATGGTTCAACATACATAAATCTATAAATGCAATTCACCACATAAACAGAAGCAAAAACAAAGACCACATGATTCTTTCAATAGATGCAGAAAAAGCTTTTGACAAAATTCAACACCCTTTCATGATACGGACACTTAAGAAAATAGGCACAGAAGGGACATACCTAAAAATGATACAAGCCATATATCACAGACCCATACCCAAAATCATACTGAATGGGGAAAAATTGAAATCATTCCCACTTAGAACTGGAACCAGACAAGGCTGCCCACTTTCTCCACTTCTGTTCAACATAGTGCTGGAAGTCTTGGCTACAGCAATCAGACAGGAAAACGGAATTAATGGTATCCAAATAGGGGCAGAAGAGATCAAATTTTCACTCTTTGCTGATGATATGATATTATATCTAGAAAACCCCAAAGATTCAACCAAGAAACTCCTGGAACTGATCAATGAATAATGAATTTAGTAAAGTCTCAGGATACAAAATCAATAAACAGAAATGAGAGGCATTCATATATGCCAACAACAATCTAATTGAGAACCAAATCAAAGACTCCATTCCCTTCACAATAGCAACAAAGAAATTAAAGTACCTAGGAATATACTTAACCAAGGATGTAAAAGACCTCTACAGGGGGAACTATGAAACACTGAGGAAGGAAATAGCAGAGGATGTAAACAGATGGAAATCCATTCCATACTGGTGGATCGGCAGACTCAACATCATCAAAATGTCTATACTACCCAAACTAATCTACAGATTCAATGTAATACCTATTAAAATCCCATCAGCATTCTTCACAGATATAGAAAAAATAATTTTACGCTTCATATGGAACCAAAGAAGACCCCGAATATCAAGAGCAATTCTAGGCAACAAAAACAAAATGGGAGGTATTAATATGCCAGATTTCAAACTATACTACAAAGCTGTAGTAATTAAAACAATCTGGTATTGGCACAAAAATAGGAATATTGACCAGTGGAACAGCTCTGAGAATCCTGATATAAAACCATCCTCATATAGCCATCTAATCTTTGACAAAGCAGACAAAAACATACGCTGGGGATAAGAATCCGTTTTCAATAAATGGTGCTGGGAAAACTGGATAGCCACCTGTAGAAGGCTAAAGAAGGACCCACACCTTTCACCTCTCACAAAAACCAACTCATGCTGGATAACAGACTTAAACCTAAGGTATGAAACTATTAGAATTCTAGATGAAAATGTTGGAAACACTCTCCTAGACATCGGCCTAGGCAAAGAGTTTATGAAGAAGTCCCCAAAGGCAATCACAGTAGCAATAAAAATAAATAAATGGGACATGATGAAACTACAAAGCTTCTGCACAGCGAAAGAAATAGTCATGAAAATAAACAGACAACCTACAGAATGGGAGAAAATTTTTGCATCCTATGCATCCGATAAGGGACTGATAACTAGAATATACTTAGAACTCACGAAAATCAGCAAGAAAAAATCAAATAACCCTATTAAAAAGTGGGCAAAGTACTTGAACAGAAACTTTTCTGAAGAAGACAGAAGAATGGCCAACAAACATATGAGAAAATGCTCAACATCTCTAATCATCAGGGAAATGCAAATCAGAACCACAATGAGATATCACTTAACTCCAGTGAGAATGGCCTTTATCAAAAAGTCTCCGAACTATAAATGCTGGCGTGGATGTGGAGAGAGAGGAACACTCCTACACTGCTGGTGGGACTGCAAACTAGTTCAACCTCTGTGAAAAGCAATATGGAGATACCTGAAAGCGATACAAGTGAATCTACCATTTGATCCAGCAATCCCATTGCTGGGCATCTACCCAAATGATCCAATGACACTCTACAGAAAAGACACCTGCACTCGAATGTTTATAGCAGCACAATTCATAATTTCAAGGCTGTGGAAACAGCCCAAGTGCCCATCAATCCAAGAATGGATTAATAAAATGTGGTATATGTATACCATGGAGTACTATTCAGCGCTAAGAAACAACGGTGATATAGCACATCTTATATTTTCCTGGTTAGAGCTGGAACCCATACTATTAAGTGAAGTTTCCCAAGAATGGAAAAACAAGCACCACATATACTCACCAGCAAATTGGTATTAACTGAACAGCACCTTAGTGGTCACATAGGTACTACAGTAATAGGGTATTGGGCAGGTGGGAGAGGGGAGGGTGGCGGGTATATACATATATAATGAGTGAGATGTGCACCATCTGGGGGATGGTCATGATGGAGACTCAGACTTGTGGAGGGAGGGGGGAAATAGGCATTTATTGAAACCTGAAAATCTGTACCCCCATAATATGCTGAAATAAAAAAAAAAGAGATTACAATGCAGTGGTTTTAGTATATTCATGAATTTGCAACCATCAGCTCCATCTAATTCAATTATATCACCCCAAAATCATCCTGCTATTTTTGAGTGATACTATCAAAATACAAATCGCAAATTCTCAATTTTCTGGTCACAGTACCTCGGTGGCCCTCCAGTGTAAGGGCATAGCTCCTTCAAGAATTTAAAAGTACTACTTGGTCCTGACTCTGGCTTCAAATCATAACTGCTTCTTTTTTCCTCATTCTGCTTTAATTGTCCCCCCCCCTCGCCCCCCCCCCTGTTATTACTCAAGTATGCCAAGGAGTCTTCTTCTCAGGCTCTTTGCACATGCTATTTCTTCTGTTTAGATCCTTCTTTGCCAAGATATCCACATGACTTGGTCCTTTGTCTCCTTTGGGTTCATTCTCAATTAAGATTTTCACTATGATGCCTTCTGCAACCCTCCTATTTAAAGTTACTTGTCCTGTGTCACCTCATTCTTATACTCTAAGCTCTTTTCACTCATTATTTTTTCTCTATAACATATAATGTTGATGATAATTACGGTAACAGCAAACCATTACAGAGCTGACTGGATGTCAGCATTACTTACTTATTTCACATACTCTTTCAAGTAATATAATCTTGATAAAGGAAAGAATTTTTGTGTGGTTTCATCACTGCTTTATCTGCAGCAACTAAAACAGTTCTTTTCACATATTAGGACTTCATTACTGTTGAGTGAATAAATGAACGAATGAATAATGAGAGGATGAATTTATGTCATACAGGAGTAGTTGCTGGTAGAAATTCTCAAGGATCTGGATATCCTGAGACTGGTGATTCCCAAGTCAAGAAAAGACTATCGCTGTTGGGAATGCCACTTTGGGAAGGGTGTTGGAATCTATTCCTATTTACTATCAGGAAAGCATATCTCAAGGATTCCCACCTCCACATGGCAAATAAGCCTATTAGGCATCTAGCTAGACGCTATGTGTCTATAACACCTTGTTTATCACCTATCGTAAAATCTGTTCCTCAAACAGAGCACATTATTTACCTACCCTACACCTCTGTTTGGCCACGCCATGATCCTCCACACCTCTGGCCTTGCCGATGCACCTTCCAAGAGTGCCTCGCTTTTCTTTGGTTCATTGCTCAGCCTTCAAGGCCATGTTCTTTATCCCTCCTTTGTAGAACTTGTCACACCACACCCAAGAAACTTTACATTGCTGTATACACACTGATTACATTTTTATTTGAAAACAGCATTTACATGTTGGTGCATAAAAAATAACATCGATCTATGGATAGATACAGATATTGATACTTATACAATGGTTTGACTTAAAATTTTTTACTTTAGAAAAGTGAAAAGCAACATGCATTCAGTAGAAACTATACTTCAATACCCATATAACCATTGTGTTTTTCTACATTCAGTGTATTATTCAATAAATTGCATGAGGTATTCAGGCTTTATTATAAAATAGATGTTGTATTAGATTTTGTCCAACTGTAGACTAATGTAAGAGTTCTGAGAATGTTTAAAGTAGGCTTGACTAAGCTACGATATTTGGTGGACTATGTCTATTAAATGCATTTTTTACTTTAAATATCTTCAACTTACAATGGGTTTACTGGGATGTAACCCCATTGTAAGTAAAGGAGAACCTATATGATAAAGCAATTTAATGGAAGAATCTAGATGGTTGGCATACAGTTATCATAGAATTCTTTCATGTCTTCTTTATATTTAAACATTTTTATAATAAAATAATATGAAATGCATATGTCTACATGGATAAATCATGGTCACCCTTTTAACTAGCCAATACCAACTAATGGAAATGAAATGATTGTAAAAGACACCAATTTCCTGATGGTCTGAGATTCTCATTATTAATAAATTTTAATGTGTATTATTATATATCTTATTATATATCATGCATGTGTATGAGCACTTGTGTATATTTATGTGTGTGCATGTTTTTATTGTTTACCTGCTAGTACCTACTGTATCTACTAACACTAATAACATAATATTTGCTATAAGAAAATAATTTTTGACTTTAAAGAGCAAAAATATGAAATGCTCATTGTGGACTATTTGAAAAATATTTGAATTTATAAAGAACTTGCTTTTATGACTCATATGTTTATGATATAATTTTGTTTATCTTTTTCTTGAACTTTTTACATATTTGAAATCAAACTGTATGCAAAATCTTATACCCTATTAACTTAGCACAAATTTCCAACAAGTATTTTATTATATTTGAAACGTATTTTAACTAATGTTACTAGCTGCAAGTTACAAAAATTTAAATATTTTTCATGATGTAACTGATTATTTCATATTTAACTATTTATAGACTGAGGAGAAAAAGGCCTTCTGGGGTCTGAATCAAATCTCTGAAGGATTTTTTCTCCAGGCATAAAGCATATAAGAAGAAGAAGACTGGTTTGACTAAAATTGAATCTTGGCTCAACTCAGCCCAAGTCCTATTTGGAAAGAAGTGATTATCTGTTTCCCTTATCTGGATAATATAAAATAGGGACAATATTTGTAATAAGATAACATTATCTACAGCCTCTGGATTCTATATATTAGAATATAAAGCATAAAATAAAAACCTACTACGTATACAAAGGAAAATCTTTATGACCAGTGATCAATACAAAAACTGAAAAGTAGAGTGGCAGATGACCCAGTAATCAGAGTTAACAGGCGAGGATTATAGAATTTTAATGAATATGTTCTCAAAAAGTACAAAATAGGCTGAAAGTACTTGAAAGTATGAAGAATTTATCCAGAGAGTTAGGATCTGAAAAATTTAGAACTGAATATTATGGGTATTATAAAACCAAAAGACATCATTATGTGATATTAAATGGAAGAGTTACACAGGTGACTTTAAAGAGCAGAAGAAGATCAGTGAACTAGAAAGTAGATTGATAGACATAACAAAAATAAAAGTGAGAAAGAAAGAAAAATAGTGCCAAAAATAATAAATTAGCATAAGAAACATAATACACACACTCAAACTATCTAATACTGGGAGGGGAGAGAGAAAATGGGGTAGAAATAATATTGAAGGAGATAATAGCTGAAATGTTTCCATAACCACCAAAATTCACATATTCAAGAGGCTTAGAAAATCCCAAGCAGTATATATGCAAAGCAAGCCATACATAGACACAAGATAATAAACATTCTGAAAATAAACAAAAGACAAAAGAAAATCTTAAAAGAGCCACAGATAAAGTCATGATATATTTAAAGGAGCAACAATGAAAATTTCAGATGAATTCTCAAAAGATTGAAAAAAGATAGCAATAGAAGGGAATTTTTGAAGTTCTGAAAAAAATCCTTGCCATCAAAAATTCTATACTTAAAAAATTATCTTTTAAAAAATTAAGACAAAAATTAAAATATTTTCAGATGAGCAAAACCTGAGATCATTCATCCCTTGAATTCTCATACTAACAGAAATAGTAGTGAATGATGTTTGACCATACCTTTTTTTTAAGGTTTTCATTTATTCTTTTTTGTGTAAATCATGTTCACTGAATAAATGTTAGATAATTAATATTGAAATTATTACAAAAATACACTTATCTTATGATTCATATATTAATATAATCACTATTAATATAATTTTGCTAAATATTGGTACATACATCTATGGAAAAATATATTTTAATGCATCATTTTTAACTTTCTATTTGAGTTGTACTTTCTCTCCTACAAATATATTGAGAGCATCATTCTATTACCAAAGACATAGACCCATGTTATTATTTCTCAGTGCTCAATTATATTCCATATTTTATATGTATATATATACATGTGTTGTCATTAATTTAGCCAGTGTTACTATTTAGAAATTGTTTCTGATACTTCACCATATTTTGTTTAAGGGTTTCTTAACATATATTGTGTATGCATTGTGTTTTAGCCAGCACTGGACTATTGTTAAATATTTATTTCCAAACAATTAACAGTATGAATAAAAATGCCATGAACATAAGAAATAATAAACTGCTATACTTTATGTTCTAAGAGACAGAAGTAAACTATACATACACATACATATATCAATGTATACTAAAATTATAAAATACAGGTGACTTTTATAATAATTTCTGTGAAAGGCAAAAATTTGAATATTTAGGGTACATCAGGAACAATATCAGAAGAAATGTGTGTGAGAGGAATAAAACAAGTGTAACTATTGAAAGTTAAAACACATCAGAAAATAATATTTCAGCAATTATACAGAAGGAACTAATGTCTCCAGCTCATATGCAATATCCAGTGTAAGGTTATAGTAGTATAAGTGACTTCAAAAAGTAAACTAATCTAGTTCTCAACTCTGTGAATGGAAAACTAAGCACCCCAAAATACTGATATCTAATGACTGATTAGAGCTTTTGGGAGAAACATGAACCCAAACTGCCCTAATGCAATTGCTCTAGAGACACCAATAGAGGAAGTCATTTGAGTAGTTTCTCAGCTATACTTTCCCATAT
Organism: Microcebus murinus; assembly: GCF_040939455.1. Lineage (NCBI taxonomy): Eukaryota > Metazoa > Chordata > Mammalia > Primates > Cheirogaleidae > Microcebus > Microcebus murinus. The sequence continues at coordinate 57,352,491 of NC_134107.1, read as the reverse complement.
CCCAGTGCTAAAGCTCACCTCTCACGCACGGAGAGAATTATGAAGCAAAGCACAATGTTGGTTTACATCATCACATTCATTTCTGCTTTGTAAAGAACACATGAATCACCTGGTCCCAGATCTGTTTGGTCTTGATCCCATAAATGATGGGATTCAGCATAGGTGGAGCCAAAATGTAGACATTGGCCAGCAGGACATGGATATAAGGTAAGATGTGATGTCCAAATCGCTGTGTGAGGACTGAGAAGATGCCAGGCCCATAAAAGAGGACGATGACACAGACATGAGAACCACATGTATTGAGAGCTTTGCGGCGAGCATCCTGGGAAGGGATGCGGAACACAGCACAGAGAATCATCACATAAGAAATAAAAATTAGCAAAACATCCAAGACCAAGGTTGACATAAGGACAAAAAAACCGTACCAGATGTTTACTCTGATGTCATCACAGGAAACAGCGGCCAAGACAATGTCCTTACAGGCAGTGTTTGGAAGGATATTACTTTTGCAGAAAGTCAATCTTTTCAGAAGAAATATTATGGGGAAAAATGTACTATAACTTCTCAGAAATAAAATCACACCAATTTTCCCAATAAGGTCATGTGTAAGAATAGTGGTGTACCTCAGTGGGTGGCAGATGGCAATGTAGCGGTCAACTGCCATCGCCAACAAGATCCCTGACTCATAGATGAAAGTAGAAGAGAGGAAGAAGACTTGAGTAATGCAACGATCTAGGGAGATCTCCCCAGCACGGAACCAGAAGATGGCCAAGGCCTGTGGCACTATGCACGTGGAGAGGACAATGTCTGCTCCGGCCAGCATGCAGAGGAAGAGGTACATGGGCTCATGCAGGCTGCGCTTTGTGAGGATAATGCAGATGAGTAGGCCGTTCCCAAGGAGGGCAGTGACATAGGAAATGAAGAAGGGGATGGAAATCCACATGTGCTGGTCCTCTAGGCCTGGGATGCCCAGCAAACGGAAGACTGTGTGGCTAACGCCAGTGTGGTTTAAAGCAGTCATGGCAGGGAAAATTTTTCATACCTCACCACCTATTCACAGAGATAGAGGAAAATTCAGATGGCACCGACAAATTTCCTCTAATGTCACGTACTGGTTTTGGCACCGACCTCATCCCATTCCATTATGAGAATGCCAGGAGCTGTATTACATAAAGATGAACAAGTCATGGCTTATTCTATTAATGAGATCTTAATCACAAAAACAAGACACACATAAGGAAAGAAAATAAAATGATTAAATTAATATCTTAATTGTACAAAATAAAACTCATGTGGTAACATAGGGGGAGAAGTAATGCACTCTTTATCTGTGAAGTGTTAAAGAATGAGTACACATCTGAAGTCATCCCTGAAGGCAGTATTTAAATAGTGGAAGAAGTGGCAAAGAACATTTTTCTTATGCGAAGCAGAGAGTAGAGCTAAGGAGCTCAGGGATTAAGATCTGATCCATAGGTGAACTTGTATGTACTAGAATGGTTGACTGTCTAACCTAAGATCACTCTAGGAAACTTCTCAAATGTCCCATAAAGGTTTTCACAGCCTTGATCCAGATGACTTCAGTATCCTTGAAAAGTCATTGCAAATTTCCTGTTTTGTGCTTCTGAAAGCATCACCGTACTCAAAGTACTTCTCACTGTCTGCATGACACGTCTCCTCGTAAGTTACTCTCTTCCCTGATTTCACAAAAAGTATATGAGAGTGCTCATCTCATGGCTGAGACCATATCTGATTACCTGTCAATTATACCCCAATTGATTGTGAACTTTCTGTAGTTTTAGTAGTGTCTTTCTGTGTGTGAATTTCCAGAACCTAGCACACTGAAGCACACGTAAGTCCTCCAAATGCTTAACAACACACCCCAATGACAAATATTGGATGGGTGTGATGAAGAATCAGGGCAAGGAAGTTATGAATAAGCCCCTGTAAATACTTTGAATGTTTAGAGTAGTCAGGGTCCAGGGCCAACATGGAACCTCATCTGTAAAAACTCAGGGTCCGTCAGCACAAAGAGCTAAAGATGTCCTCGAGCCCAGAGCCTCCACATTCTCCCCCCATGACAGCCCTTTTCGTTCTCCTAGGATAGCTGATAATTGTGACTCTGGTCCAGTAGTGTGATGGTAAACTGGCTCACCAAAAAAATAAATATATATAAAATAAAACAAAGCCTAATGTGTGTTTGCCAACTTCCAAGACAGATATACACCCACCATGGCCCATTTCCAGCAACCAACATGATGTCACTGAATATGACTCTGAAATATACACAATTGACTCTCATGAACCTGTATTAATGGCTTCAACACACAACTGCTCTATTCTCTCCAACTGGGTCTATTTCACTCCAAAAAAAAGATTTAATATTTTCAGCCACTTATTACATTTTAGGGCCCATAACATCTAGTAGGGAGCAGGTATTCTCTCCCTGAAATTTTGAGCCCCAGCAATAAAAATTCACTCACCTGCTTCAAATGGAGTTCTCATGGGCTAAAAAGGGATTAGTCATAATAGGACTCTCAGAGTGATATGGCCAGAGAACTGAGATTTTGTGCATTTGTCTGAGGCCCTTGGAGACAGCCAGTACCCCAGAGAGAGCGCACTTAAAGCTGTCTTTTTAGCAACTCCTTCTCTGACATATACTTTTGGGTCATATCATTATGGCTGTCCCTTGCCACACCACCCTTTCCTCCACAAAACTATCTCAGGATTAGATGAACATGTATGCTTTTATCAATTAATAAACTGACAGCATTTCTGCACAAATATTCCTGTTTCCATTTAATGAGAATTAGCAAAAATAAATTGCATTCCAGTCAGCATAAGCAATTAAAAATTAATATATAAATTATTTTAAAACACCAAATCTTAGTTGTAAAGCTGCAGCAGGATTCCAGAGAATTTACTCTAGTATTGAAAGAAATTCTAATGAGGTAAAGTGCTATCAAACAGTACCACATGCTACAGAGAAATCTGTGAAAATTTGTGAAAAGAAGAGTCAATTGATGTAACAAATTCATTGTTATCTTATTTTAAAGTAGTTGCCACAGCCATCCCAATCTTCATCAACCACCAGCCTGATCAGACAGCAGCCATCAACATTGAGGCAAGACCCTCCACTAGCAAAAAGATTATGACTCAGTGAAGGCTCAGATGATTGTCAGCATTTTTTTAAGCAATAAAGTGTTTTTTTATGAAGATATGCACATTTTTAGACATAATGCTATTGAACTCTTAGTAGACTACAGTATAATGTAAACATAACTTTTAAATGCACTGGGAAACCAAAAAGTTCTTGTGACCCTCTTTATTGTGATACTCGCTTTACTGCAATTGTTTAGAAATGAACCTGTAATATTTCTAATATGTCTGTATATACATACGTGTGTATAGTAAAAGTTTGACTTTTGAATCTATGTTAACTATTTACAATTCAAAAAATAAAAATAAATACAGAAGGATAAGCAAAAAACTAAGTCTTTATAAGTGAAAACATTAACAATATATCAAATAGATAAAATAACATGCAGGGGAGGAAAGAGAGGAAAGTAACTTTGAACATAGTACCTACACATAATACTCTTTATCAAAAGACAAAGAAGAACTGCAAACAAATGTTGAGGATTATTTTGTAGTTTGAGATGGGTATTGAGATGAATATGCCAATTCTGAAACTAATTGATATATATTTTATGGCTGAAGAAATGAGTAAATGTATTGACATCAGAGCCAGAAAGGTACAAGTTTATAGACAGAAGATACAGAAAAGATACAAATGTGAAATGTTGGAAGGCAAAGAAGAAATCTGTGATGTTGGACTGGAATTAAAGCTATTAGTATAATGATTCAGGAGAAAAAAACTCTGTTCTCCCCTGACTCTAATAAATAAAAGATTCTAGAAGGAATGACACAGAAATAGCAATGAGAACACATAGTGCTCTAACTTATTTTCTAAATATATTCACCATTAAAAGAATCTAGGAGATCTTGCAGAAATAGTTTATTCCAAGGCTGAGATAGCAATGGCAGGATGATTCTGGAAAGTCCTTTGCTAAAATGTAAGGAAGTGCTCACAGAAAATAGGGACATGGCAAAGGTTCTAAGAGGCAGTTTGATGCAGCTCTCACTAGTCAAGCCTGGGAGAGTTTAATTATCAAAATGAAAAATGACAGCATTGAATTACATAAATTTTTGAATTGAAAGTAATGCAGAGTATTTACTAATACTAAACAAACAAGCAGTAAACAAGATGCCTCTTATTTACAGTAGAATGCCAACTAATAAGTGTAATGGGAAAGATTGAGATAGAAACTATTCTTGTGGTTATTAGTCCTTTATTGGATGTATAGCAAGCTAATATTTTCTCCCATTCTGTAGGTTGTCCATTTGCTATGTTGATTATTTCCTTGGCTGTGCAGAAGCTTTTTAATTTAATCAAATCCTGTTTATTTATTTTTGTTGTTGCTCTGATTATCCCTGGGGTCTTCTTCATAAATTTTTTGCCTAAGCCAAGATCTAGAAGAGTTTTTCCATCATTTTCTGCTAGAAATTCTTGTGGTTTCATGTCTTAGGTTTAAGTCTGTTATCCATCTTGAATTAATTTTTGTGAGTGTTGAGATATAGATCCTGTTTCAATCTTCTACATGTGGCTATGTAATTTTCCCAACACTGTTTATTAAATAATGAATCTCTTTCCCCAGTGTATATTGCTATCTACTTTGTCAAAGATCAGATGGCAATGTGGGGATTGTTTTATCTGGGTACTCTGTTCTGTTCCATTGGTCTATGTCTCTATTTTTGTGCCAATACCATGGTGTTTTGCTTACTATGACCTTGTATGCTATACATCTGATAATGGGCTAATAAACAGAATCTACAAAGAGCTCAAGCAAATCAGCAAGAAACAAGTCAAACAACCCCATTAAAAATTGAGCAAAAGACATAACAGACACTTTTCAAAATAAGATAGACTGACGGCCAATAAACATATGAATTCTCAATGTCACTAATCATCAGAGAAATGCAAATCAAAACCATAATCAGATATCACCTAACCCCAGTGAGAATGGCTTTATCAAAAAGTCCCGTGGGTGGAGCAAGATGGCAGACGAGAAACACCGCCAGACAGAGTGTCTCTGCAGAAAAGACAGATTCTAGCAGAAATTAGAAAAAAGAAGCAAGAAGATGGGCATACAACGGACGAGGGCCGGAAGGAGGGGTACCTGAGACCCTGGGAGACTCCACGGGAGGAGGCTGCGGAGGAGAATTGGAGGCTGAGACCACCGGAGCAGCCCGGAGACCAGTGGCAAGGGTAAGTGGATTTGCTGTTTCCCCTCCCCTGCATTTGGGACTGCTGGTGGGCTCCCCAGTGGGTGGAGAGACCTGCGGACATCAGCCCAGAGACGGCTGTCGCCAGCCAGCGGTGAGCCTGTAGCAGACATGGCACCAGGTTCCCAACTTCCTTCAGGCACCTCTGTGTGGGCAGACCCGAGCGGCACCGCAGGCGCCATATTGCCTCCTCCTCCCCTCCGAGGAACCTACCTGTGGCTGCCCAGAGAGATAATACAGCCACCAGCCGGAGGCACCTCCAGAGAACCGGACCTTCCCTTTTGGGACCCTACAGCTGACTCAGGGGAATTCAGACTGTGAGCTCCCTACCTGCCAGCTCTCCCAGGTGCTGCTGGCACGGTGTTCCCAGGAAAACGGTGCCGACTCAGAGGCTGAGAGACATAGACCCAGCTTGGGCTCCCTGTGGGTGAATTGGGACCGGAAATCCTCTCCCTGGTGGGGATACAGTTTGAACTCTGGGACCCAGAGGTCGGACCTGCAGACCAGATCCCCTGCACTGAGGGCTAGCATTGCCCAAGGCACAGAAGGGTTATACGTGAACAGCATACTAAGGTGTGTGTGCCTTCTGGGGCAGATCAGCGTCCTAGAGGGCAAACCTCCTCCCAGGAGGAGGCAGTACGCTCAGCCCAGGTGGTGTTCCTGTGCAGGGAACCTCCCCGCCGGCATCACAGTCCGAGGAGGCCTGACGGCTTGTGGTCTGGCCTGCTAGCAGAGGCCCATGAGTAGCTGCGGAGTTGGGGAGGGTGGAAAGAAGCGAGGCCTGCTCCAGACTGCGGGTCTCAGACAGCCCCACCCCCACACCCAGACTTTCTGGCTGAGCGGGACCATACCAGCCCTGCCCTGACAGCTTTTCCTGGAAGCAGAGTACAGAACTCTGACCCCTGCTAACTGCCTGAGGGCAGGCTTCCCCAACCTAGCTCCGCCCAGAACAAGAGCTGATAACAGGACACAAAATCAACAGCATAGCCTGTTTCTCCAAGCAAACGCCACCTACTGACAGGGACGGCATCTTGCACAGCATTTCCACGGCACCCACTGACTCAATATACAGGGAGTGGTCCAATCACACCCACAGACACCATTTAAAGCCTCAGAAACTAAACAAGGTGTGTGAATACCCAAACAATAAACTAAAGGAAAGAAACAACAACTGATCAACATGGAAAGAAATCAGCGAAAGATCTCAGGAAATATGAAGAACCAAACGGAAAACACACCCCCAAAGAGGAGCACCAGCCCCCTAGAAACGGACACCAGCCAAAATCAGGCAACCAATATGACAGAAGAGGTATTTCGTATGTGGATCATAAGAACACTCACCGAGCTGCAACAACAACTCAATAACCAACACAAAGAAACCACAAAAAGCCTCCAGGATATGGAAAAAGAAATAGACACAATGAAGAAATGTTTAACCGAACTCCTGGAAATGAAGAAACAATTCAAGGAACTACAAAATACAGTGGAAAGTCTCAAGAACAGGGTAGATCAAACAGAAGAAAGAATCTCAGAGCTTGAAGATAACACTCTCCAATTAAATAAATCCCTCACAGAAATAGAGCAGAGAAACAAGAGAAAAGAGCAAAGCCTACAAGAGCTGTGGGATTATGTGAAGAAACCTAATGTGAGGGTCATAGGCTTACCAGAAAGGGAAGAAGACAACACGCAAGGGTTGGACAAGCTGTTTGAAGATATAATAGAGGAAAATTTCCCAGGCCTTGCTCAAAATCTTGATATACAAGTTTAAGAAGTTCAGAGGACCCCTGGGAGATTCAATGCAAACAGGAAGACGTCACAACATGCAGTCATCCGACTCACCAAAGTATTAAATAAAGAGGCCCTTCTAAAAGCTGTAAGACAAAAGAAGCAAGTAACATACAAGGGAAAGCCAATTCGAATCACATCAGACTTCTCTAATGAGACTTTACAAGCAAGGAGAGACTGGGGCCCCATTCTCACTCTTTTGAAACAAAACAATGCCCACCCTAGAATATTATTCCCTGCAAAACTAAGCTTCGTATATGAAGGAGAAATAAAAACATTCTCAGACAAGCAAAGGCTCAGAGAATTCACCAAGACAAGACCAGCCCTACAAGAAGTACTTAAAACAGCGTTACGCACGGAACATCATAATAATAACCCACGAATATGAAAACACCAAAACCCAAAGGTATTAAAGGCCAGATGTTACAATGGATCAAGACAGAAATCATAGCAACAACATCCAACCCAACAGAATGAACAGTAATCTACCTTACCTATCAGTTCTCTCAATAAATGTGAATGGCTTAAACTCTCCACTCAAGAGACATAGGCTGGCTGAATGGATAAGAAAATACAGGCCAAGTATATGCTGTCTTCAGGAAACACATCTAACCTGCAAAGATGCATATAGACTAAAAATAAAAGGGTGGAGATCAATATTCCCAGCAAATAGAAGCCAAAAGAAGGCCGGTGTGGCAGTTCTAATTTCAGAACTGGTGTGGCAGGTCTAATTTCAGAACTGCCACACCAGTTTTTAGTTTTTAAACCAACAAAAGTAGTGAAAGACAAAGAGGGTCATTATATAATGGTGAAGGGTACAGTTCAACAAGAAGAGATAACAATTTTAAATATATATACACCCAACTTAGGTGCACCCAGATTCATAAAGCAAACCTTACTGGAGCTAAGCAAATGGATTAATAGCAACTCCCTAATCACTGGAGATTTCAACACCCCTCTGACGGCACGAGACAGATCCTAAAAACAGAAAATTAATAAAGAAATAATGAAATTAAACAAAACTCTAGAACAATTGGGTCTGACTGACATTTACAGAACATTCTACCCCACATCCACTGAATATACGTTCTTCTCAGCAACTCATGGGGCATTCTCTAAGATTGACCATATCCTAGGACACAAAGTAAATCTCAAGAAAATTAAAAAAATAGAAATCATACCATGTACCTTCTCAGATCACAGTGGAATAAAAGTAGAAATCATCCATAACAGAAACTCTCATTTCTACACAAAAACGTGGAAATTAAACAACCTGCTACTAAATGATTACTTCATAAATGAAGAAATCAAGACAAAATAAAAAAATTCTATGAAGAAAACGACAATGGAGAGACAAGTTATCAACTCCTCTGGGACACAGCTAATGCACTTCTGAGAGGAAAGTTTATCTCCATAAATGCCTATAACCAAAAGACAAGAAGATCACAAATAGACAATCTAATGAAACGACTCAAAGAGGTGGAAGTGGAAGAACAGACCAACCCCAACCCCAGCAGAAGAAGTGAAATCCACAAGATCAAATCAGAACTAAATGAAATTGAAAACAGGGAAGCTATTCAGGACATTAATAAAACAAAAAGTTGGTTCTTTGAAAAAATAAACAAAATTGACACACCACTGGCTAAGCTAACGAAAAGCAGAAAAGAGAAATCTCTAATAAGCTCCATCAGGAATAAAAAAGGAGATATCACAACTGATCCCAAAGAGATACAAGATACAATTTATGAATACTACAAAAATCTTTATGCACACAAACTGGAAAATGTGCAGGAAATGGACAAATTTCTAGAAACACACAGCCTCCCTAGGCTCAACCAGGAAGAAACAGATTCCCTGAACAGAACAGTCTCAACTGCTGAAATAGAAACAGCAATTAAAAATCTCCCTAAAAAGAAAAGTCCCGGTCCAGATGGCTTCACACCCGAATTTTACCACACTTACAAAGAAGAACTAGTACCTATCTTGCAGAAACTATTCCACAACATCGAGAAGAACGGAAACCTCCCCGACACCTTTTATGAAGCAAATATTACTCTGATACCAAAACCAGGAAAGGATGCAACAAAAAAAGAATACTACAGACCAATATCCCTAATGAATATAGATGCAAAAATTTTCAACAAAATCTTAGCTAACCGAATCCAGACACTTATCAAAAAAATAATCCACCACGACCAAGTGGGCTTCATCCCAGGGATGCAGGGATGGTTCAACATACGTAAATCTATAAATGCAATTCACCACATAAACAGAAGCAAAAACAAAGACCACATGATTCTTTCAATAGATGCAGAAAAAGCTTTTGACAAAATTCAACACTATTTCATGATACAAACACTTAAGAATATAGGCACAGAAGGGACATACCTAAAAGTGATACAAGCCATATATCACAGACCCATACCCAACATCATACTGAATGGGGAAAAATTGAAATCATTCCCACTTAGAACTGGAACCAGACAAGGCTGCCCACTATCTCCACTTCTGTTCAACATAGTACTGGAAGTCTTGGCTACAGCAATCAGACAGGAAAATGGAATCAAAGGTATCCAAATAGGGGCAGAAGAAATCAAACTTTCACTGTTTGCTGATGATATGATATTGTATCTAGAAAACCCCAAGGATTCAACCAAGAAACTCCTGGAACTGATCAATGAATTTAGTAAAGTCTCAGGATACAAAATCAATACACAGAAATCAGAGGCATTCATATACGCCAACAACAATCTAATTGAGAACCAAATCAAAGACTCAATTCCCTTCACAATAGCAACGAAGAAATTAAAGTACCTAGGAATATACTTAACCAAGGACGTAAAAGACCTCTACAGGGAGAACTATGAAACACTGAGGAAGGAAATAGCAGAGGATGTAAACAGATGGAAATCCATACCATGCTCGTGGATCGGCAGACTCAACATCATCAAAATGTCTATACTACCCAAACTGATCTACAGATTCAATGCAATACCTATTAAAATCCCATCAGCATTCTTCACAGATATAGAAAAAATAATTTTATGCTTCGTATGGAACCAAAGAAGACCCCGAATATCAAGAGCAATTCTAGGCAACAAAAACAAAATGGGAGGCATTAATATGCCAGATATCAAACTATACTACAAAGCTGTAGTAATTAAAACAATATGGTATTGGCACAAAAATAGGAATATTGACCAGTGGAACAGCTCTGAGAATCCTGATATAAAACCATCCTCATATAGACATCTAATCTTTGACAAAGCAGACGAAAACATATGCTGGGGAAAAGAATCCCTCTTCAATAAATGGTGCTGGGAAAACTGGATAGCCACCTGTAGAAGGCTAAAACTGGACCCACAGCTTGCACCTCTCACAAAAACCAACTCACGCTGAATAACAGACTTAAACCTAAGGTATGAAACTATTAGAACTCTAGAGGAAAAAGTTGGAAACACTCTCCTAGACATTGGCCTGGGCAAAGAGTTTATGAAGAAGTTCCCAAAGGCAATCGTAGCAGCAACAAAAATAAATAAATGGGACATGATCAAACTACAAAGCTTCTGCACAGCCAAAGAAATAGTCATGAAAGTAAACAGACAACCTACAGAATGGGAGAAAATTTTTGCATCCTATGCATCCGATAAGGGACTGATAAGTAGAATATACCTAGAACTCATGAAAATCAGGAAGAAAAAATCAAATGACCCCATTAAAAAGTGGGCGAAGGACTTGAACAGAAATTTTTCTAAAGAAAACAGAAGAATGAGCAACAAACATATGAAAAAATGCTCAACATCTCTAATCATCAGGGAAATGCAAATCAAAACCACAATGAGATATCACTTAACCCCAGTGAGAATGGCCTTTATCAAAAAATCTCCAAGCAAGAAATGCTGGCATGGTTGTCGAGAGAGAGGAACACTCCTACTCTGCTGGTGGGACTGCCAAATAGTTCAACCTCTGTGGAAAGCAATATGGAGATATCTTAAAGCGATACAAGTGATTCTACCATTTGATCCAGCAATCCCATTGCTGAGCATCTACCCAAAAGATCCAATGACACTCTACAAAAAAGACACCTGCACTCGAATGTTTATAGCAGCACAACTCATAATTGCAAGGCTGTGGAAACAGCCAAAGTGCCCATCAATCCAAGAATGGATTAATAAAATGTGGTATATGTATACCATGGAGTACTATTCAGCTCTAAGAAACAATTGTGACATAGCACATCTTATGTTTTCCTGGTTAGTGCTGGAACCCATACAATTTAGTGAAGTTTCCCAAGATTGGAAAAACAAGCACCACATATACTCCCCAGCAAATTGGTATTAACTGAACAGCACCTAAGTGGTCACATAGGTACTACAGTAATAGGCTATTGGGCAGGTGGGAGGGGGGAGGGGTTTGGGTATATACATACATAATGAGTGAGATGTGCACCATCTGTGGGATGGTCATGATGGAGACTCAGACTTGTGGGGGAAGGGGGGCAAATGGGCATTTATTGAAACCTTAAAATCTGTACCCCCATAATATGCCAAATTAAAAACAAACAAACAAACAAAAAAGTCCCAAAAGAATAGATACTGATGTGGATGAGGACAGAATAACACTTACAGATGATTTTGTGTAAATTATGTTCACTGAATAAATGTTAGATAATTAACATTGAAATTATTACAAAATTACCCTTATCTTATGATTCATATATTAATATAATCACTATTAATATAATTTTCCTAAAGATTGGTACATACATCTGTGGGAAAGTACATTTTAATGCATCATTTTTAACTTTCTGATCTGGGTTGTACTTTCTCTCCTACAAATATATTGAGAGCATCATTCTATTACCAAAGATATAGACCTATGTTATTATTTCTCAGTGCTCATTTATATTCCATATTTTATACATATGTGTTGTCATTAATTTAACCAGTGTTACTCTTTAGGGATTGTTTCTGATACTTCAGCATAATTTTATTTAATAGTTTCTTAACATATTTCTGTGTATGGACTGTGTCTAAGCCAGCACTGGACTATTGTTAAATATTTATTTCCTAACAATTAACAGCATGAATAAAAATGAGCATAAGAAATAATAAACTGCTATAGTTTCTAAGAGACAGAAGTTCTATGTTCTAAGAGACAGAAGTAAAATATACATACACATACACATATCAATTTATACTAAAATTATTACATACAGGTGTCTTTTATAATAATTTCTGTGAAAGTCAAAAATTTGAATATTTAGGATATATCAGGAACAATATCAGAAGAAATGTGTGTGAAAGGAATACAACAAGTGTAACTTTTCAAAGTTAAAACACATCAGAAAATAATATTTCAGCAATTATACAGAAGGAACTAATGTCTCCAGCTCATATGTAATATCCTGGCTAAGGTAATAGTGGTATAAGTGACTTCAAGAAGTATACCGATCTAGTTCTCAACTCTGTGAATGAGAAAACTAAGCACCCAAAAATACTGATATCTAATGACTGATTAGAGCTTTTGGGAGAAATATGAACCAAAACTTCCCTAATGTAATTGATCTAGAGACACCAATAGAAGAAGTCATTTGTCTAGTTTCTCAGCTATACTCTCCCATATCCCGACGCTGAAGCTCACCTTTTATGCATGGAAAAAATTATTAAGAAAAGCACGATGTTAATTTACATCATCACATTCATTTCTGCTTTGTAAAGAACACATGAATCACCTGGTCCCGGATCTGTTTTGTCTTGATACCATAAATGATGGGATTCAGCATAGGAGGAGCCAAAATGTAGACATTGGCCAGCAGGACACGCATATAAGGTAAGATGTGATGTCCAAATCGCTCTGTCAGGACTGAGGAAATGCCAGGCACATAAAAGAGGACAATGACACAGACATGGGAGCCACAAGTATTGAGAGCTTTGTGTCGAGCATCTTGGGATGGGATACGGAAAACAGCATTGAGAATAAGCATATAGGAAATAAAAACTAGCATGACATCTAAAGTTACTGTAGACATTAAGATAAAAATACCATACCAGATGTTTACTCTGATGTCATTACAGGAATATTTGGCTAAACCAATGTGCTGACAACTAGTGTGTGGAAGAATGTTACTTCTGCAAAAAGTCAGTCTTTTCACAAGAAATATTACGGGAAGTATTATACCATAACTTCTCAGAAAGATAGTCACTCCAATTTTCCCAATCAGGGAGTTTGTAAGAATAGTGGTGTACCTCAGAGGGTAGCAGATGGCAATGTAGCGGTCAAACGCCATCACCAACAAGATCCCTGACTCAAAGATGAAGGTGGAATGGATGAAGAAGAGCTGAGTGATGCAGCAATCCAGGGTGATCTCCCCAGCATGGAACCAGAAGATGGCCAAGGCCTGTGGGACTGTGCACGTGGAGAGGACAATGTCTGCTCCGGCCAGCATGCAGAGGAAGAGGTACATGGGCTGGTGCAGGCTGCGCTTTGTGAGGATAATGCAGATGAGCAGGCCGTTCCCAAGGAGGGCAATGACATAGGAAATGAAGAAGGGGATGGAAATCCACATGTGCTGGTCCTCTAGGCCAGGGACGCCCAGGAAACGGAAGACTGTGTGGCTAATATCAGTGTGGTTCAACGCAGTCATGCCTGGAGAAACCTTTCAGTACCTCACCGCCTATTCACAGAGATAGAGAAAATTCAGATGACACCGACAAATTTCCTCTGATGTCACATAGTGCTTTTAGCATCGACCTCATCCCGTTCCATTATGAGGATGCCAGGAGCTATATTATATTAAGATGAAGAAGTCATGGCTTATTCTATTAATGAGATCTTAATCACAAAAACAAGACACACATATTGAAAGAAAATTAAATGATTAAGTTAATATCTCAATTGTACAAAATAAAACTCATACAGTAACAAAGGGGGAGGAGTAATGCATTATGTATCTGTGAAGTGTTTAAGAATGAGTACACATCTGAAGTTACCCCAGAAGATAGTATATCAATAGTGGAAGAAGTGGCAAAGAACATTTTTATTATGAGAAGCAGAGAATAAAGCTAAGGAGCTCTATTCTGTTCCATAGGTGAGCTTGTATGTATTAGAATGGTTGACTGTCTAATACAAGATCACTCTAGGAAACTTCTCAAATGACCCATGAAGGTTTTCACAGCCTTGATCCAGATGACTTCAGCATTCTTGAAAAGTCATTGCAAACTTCCTGTTTTGTGCTTCTGAAAGCATCACCGTACTCAAATTACTTCTCACTGCCTGCATGACATGTCTCCTCGTAAGTTACTCTCTTCCCTGATTTCACAAAAAGTATATGAGAGTGCTCATCTCATGGCTGAGACCATATCTGATTACCTGTCAATTATACCCCAATTGATTGTGAACTTTCTGTAGTTTTAGTAGTGTCTTTCTGTGTGTGAATTTCCAGAACCTAGCACACTGAAGCACATGTAAGTCCTCCAAATGCTTAACAACACACCCCAATGACAAATATTGGATGGGTGTGATGAAGAATCAGGGCAAGGAAGTTATGAATAAGCCCCTGTAAATACTTTGAATGTTTAGAGTAGTCAGGGTCCAGGGCCAACATGGAACCTCATCTGTAAAAACTCAGGGTCCACCAGCACAAAGAGCTAAAGATGTCCTCGAGCCCAGAGCCTCCCCATTCTCCCCCCATGACAGCCCTTTTCGTTCTCCTAGGATAGCTGATAATTGTGACTCTGGTCCAGTAGTGTGATGGTAAACTGGCTCACCAAAAAAATAAATATATATAAAATAAAACAAAGCCTAATGTGTGTTTGCCAACTTCCAAGACAGATATACACCCACCATGGCCCATTTCCAGCAACCAACATGATGTCACTGAATATGACTCTGAAATATACACAATTGACTCTCATGAACCTGTATTATAGGCTTCAACACACAACTGCTCTATTCTCTCCAACTGGGTCTATTTCACTCCAAAGAAAAGATTTAATATTTTAAATCTTATTACATTTTAGGGCCCATAACATCTAGTAGGGAGCAGGTATACCCTCCCTGAAATTTCAGCCCACAGCAATAAAAGTTCACTCACCTGCTTCAAATGGAGTTCTCATGGGCTAAAAAGGGATTAGTCATAATAGGACTCTCAGAGTGATATGGCCAGAGAACTGAGATTTTGTGCATTTGTCTGAGGCCCTTGGAGACAGCCAGTACCCCAGAGAGAGCGCACTTAAAGCTGTCTTTTTAGCAACTCCTTCTCTGACATATACTTTTGGGTCATATCATTATGGCTGTCCCTTGCCACACCACCCTTTCCTCCACAAAACTATCTCAGGATTAGATGAACATGTATGCTTTTATCAATTAATAAACTGACAGCATTTCTGCACAAATATTCCTATTTCCATTTAATGAGAATTAGCAAATATTAATTGCATTCCAGTCAGCATAAGCAATTAAAAATTAATATATAAATTATTTTAAAACACCAAATCTTAGTTGATAAAGCTGCAGCAGGATTCCAGAGAATTTACTCTAGTATTTAAAGAAGTTCTAATGAGGTAAAGTGCTCTCAAACAGTACCACATGCTACAGAGAAATCTTTTGTGAAAAGAAGAGTCAATTGATGTAACAAATTCATTGTTATCTTATTTTAAAGTAATTGCCACAGCCATCCCAATCTTCATCAACCACCAGCCTGATCAGACAGCAGCCGTCAACATTGAGGCAAGACCCTCCACTAGCAAAAAGATTATGACTCAGTGAAGTCTCAGATGATTGTCAGCATTTTTTTAAGCAATAAAGTGTTTTTTTATGAAGATATGCACATTTTTAGACATAATGCTATTGAACTCTTAGTAGACTACAGTATAATGTAAACATAACTTTTAAATGCACTGGGAAACCAAAAAGTTCTTGTGACCCTCTTTATTGTGATACTCGCTTTACTGCAATTGTTTAGAAATGAACCTGTAATATTTCTAATATGTCTGTATATACATACGTGTGTATAGTAAAAGTTTGACTTTTGAATCTATGTTAACTATTTACAATTCAAAAAATAAAAATAAATACAGAAGGATAAGCAAAAAACTAAGTCTTTATAAGTGAAAACATTAACAATATATCAAATAGATAAAATAACATGCAGGGGAGGAAAGAGAGGAAAGTAACTTTGAACATAGTACCTACACATAATACTCTTCATCAAAAGACAAAGAAGAACTGCAAACAAATGTTGAGGATTATTTTGTAGTTTGAGATGGGTATTGAGATGAATATGCCAATTCTGAAACTAATTGATATATATTTTATGGCTGAAGAAATGAGTAAATGTATTGACATCAGAGCCAGAAAGGTACAAGTTTATAGACAGAAGATACAGAAAAGATACAAATGTGAAATGTTGGAAGGCAAAGAAGAAATCTGTGATGTTGGACTGGAATTAAAGCTATTAGTATAATGATTCAGGAGAAAAAAACTCTGTTCTCCCCTGACTCTAATAAATAAAAGATTCTAGAAGGAATGACACAGAAATAGCAATGAGAACACATAGTGCTCTAACTTATTTTCTAAATATATTCACCATTAAAAGAATCTAGGAGATCTTGCAGAAATAGTTTATTCCAAGGCTGAGATAGCAATGGCAGGATGATTCTGGAAAGTCCTTTGCTAAAATGTAAGGAAGTGCTCACAGAAAATAGGGACATGGCAAAGGTTCTAAGAGGCAGTTTGATGCAGCTCTCACTAGTCAAGCCTGGGAGAGTTTAATTATCAAAATGAAAAATGACAGCATTGAATTACATAAATTTTTGAATTGAAAGTAATGCAGAGTATTTACTAATACTAAACAAACAAGCAGTAAACAAGATGCCTCTTATTTACAGTAGAATGCCAACTAATAAGTGTAATGGGAAAGATTGAGATAGAAACTATTCTTGTGGTTATTAGTCCTTTATTGGATGTATAGCAAGCTAATATTTTCTCCCATTCTGTAGGTTGTCCATTTGCTATGTTGATTATTTCCTTGGCTGTGCAGAAGCTTTTTAATTTAATCAAATCCTGTTTATTTATTTTTGTTGTTGCTCTGATTATCCCTGGGGTCTTCTTCATAAATTTTTTGCCTAAGCCAAGATCTAGAAGAGTTTTTCCATCATTTTCTGCTAGAAATTCTTGTGGTTTCATGTCTTAGGTTTAAGTCTGTTATCCATCTTGAATTAATTTTTGTGAGTGTTGAGATATAGATCCTGTTTCAATCTTCTACATGTGGCTATGTAATTTTCCCAACACTGTTTATTAAATAAGGATTCTCTTTCCCCAGTGTATATTGCTATCTACTTTGTCAAAGATCAGATGGCAATGTGGGGATGGTTTTATCTGGGTTCTCTGTTCTGTTCCATTGGTCTATGTCTCTATTTTTGTGCCAATACCATTTGGCACAAAATGTTTGGTGTTTTGCTTACTATGACCTTGTATGCTATACATCTGATAATGGGCTAATAAACAGAATCTACAAAGAGCTCAAGCAAATCAGCAAGAAACAAGTCAAACAACTCCATTAAAAATTGGGCAAAAGACATAACAGACACTTTTCAAAATAAGATAGACTGACGGCCAATAAACATATGAATTCTCAATGTCACTAATCATCAGAGAAATGCAAATCAAAACCACAATGAGATATCACCTAACCTCAGTGAGACTGGCTTTATCAAAAAGTCCCAAAAGAATAGATACTGATGTGGATGAGGAGAGAAGAATACTTATAGATGTTGGTGGGACTGCAAACTAGTACAATCTCTATGGAAAATAGTATGGAGTTTCCTCTAAGAACTAATAGTAGATCCACACAGCTAATGGAGACGGGGCGTGCTGTATGGAGGAAGGATACGCTTGTGGCCCTGGCTTGAGCAAGGCAAACGCATTTCATGTAACCAAAATGTTTGTACCCCCCATAATATCCTGAATATAAAAAAATGAAATTAAATAAATAAATAAGAGTAGATCTATCATTTGATTCTGCAATCTCAATACCTGGTATTTATGCAAAGGAAAACAAAATCATTTTATCAAAAATACACTTGCACTTGAATGTTTATTCCAGCATAATTCATAATCACAAAGATGTGGAATTAACCCAAGTGCCCAAAAATTCATGAGTGGATCAATAAAATGTGGTATATGTATACCATGGAGCACTAATCAGCCACCAAAAAAATAAATAAATAAATAAATAAAAACAGAATTAATACCTTTTGCAAAAAAATCAGGATTGAACAGGAGACCAGTCCCCTAAGTTAAGGACTGCAAGAGTGGAAAAACAAACACTCCATGTACTCACTATTAAATTGGAACTAATTGATCAGCACTCATGTGCACAGATGGAAGCAAAACTCAACAGAAATCATATAGCTGGGAAGGGGGAGGCAAGGGTGAGTGAAATCATACCTAGTAGGTACAATGTACACTATCTAGGTGATACACACCCTTATAACTTTGAATCAAGCAGAACAAAAGCAATCCATGTAACCAAAACATTCATACCTCTGTAATACTCTGAAATGTTTACAAAAGTGAATTTCTAGGATGTGAAAAATATAACGACTGAATAAAAAAAGAACATGGTAAATGGGATTTTTATACATGATTGTTATAGGCAAAGAAAGAATTAAAGAGTTGGAAGTTCAGTCTGCATTGTGGTCTATTCCCATGATGAATGTACAAACAAAATCATGAGCACAGCTGTCACCACAAAATATGAATAAGGAATGTAGTGTATTGTTCACACCATTGCGATGTTTGTGAATTTGAGCAAACTAATTAAGTGCTATATGTTTGGTGGTCTTCATCTAAAGAAAATATCGTGTTACTTTAAAGTCTTTAACTGTCAAAATTATACAATACATTATTACATACCATCCAGTGTAATACCACATTAGTACATAACCCTACATAAATAATAATGCGATAAGCAAATATGTCTAAAGATATTAGGAATGGACCAGAAGAAAAAAGAATTTATAGGATGGTATATTTTGTATGTCTTTTTAAGCAAGATTCAAATATATTCTTTACAAAGACAATGAGTAATAATCATGACCTGTGGCTTACAAAATAATTTTATGTTTCATACATTATCTTGCATATTCAAAATTTATTCAATTTGTAACAATAAATAAATGTTAGTTTCTTAGGTCACATTTTTAGATGTCAATTAAACTAGCAAGCTGTGCTTTCCAGAAACAAAAAGCATAATATGCAAGGTAAACATTCTCCACTAACATTAAATAGTTGTGGGGACAATAAAGCTCTGGGAGAACTATTTGGCCTTTCTAAAGAACTTTTTTATTCTCTCCCTCTGCTTTTTGATCATTCTGCTACCAAAAATAAAATAAATTCTTTCAGCTTTTTTGAAAAAAGGAAACTACTATTTTGTAACCATCAAAATAAAAATTTTCTTTATTATAACCTGATTTATGGAAGTACATTGGAGACATTAAGATTTTTAAATTTTAAAGAAGATATTAAAATTTTCTGACATTAGCATCCAAAATTCACTATTTCAGTGTCCAGAATATGAAATGACATGACAAATATGGCATAAATTTCATCTTAAATTTGTCTACATTACCAAGATAACCTTGGTGGAATAAGTGTCTCGGAAATAATCTGCATGTTGGATAGTTTATTTGTGATGATTTAAAATCAGATTAATATTTACCAATTCTCATTAAAATGGGATCAGAAATATTTGCTGTAGTAACACTAACATTTCATTTATTGCAGATAATCTGTATACACATTTAATTCAGGAATGGAATCATGGTGGAGAAGGCGGTTTGGGCATGCTAGAAGAACTACTAATATAATTACTTGTGTGTATGTGAAGGAGGGGGTGTTTTTGAAAATACCGCTCTAAATCTGAGTTCTCTGGGGTAGTAGCTTCCCCTGGGATTTTGAGACAAATGCACAAAAATCTCTGCTCCCTCCAAAGCTTGGAGTCCTCCTGTGACACGTCCCATTCTAGGCTATGAAAACTGCATTTAAAGCAGGTGAGTAAGTTATTTATTGGTTGGGATAAACTTTTAGGTCAGGGGGCGGGGACTGGAGAGTATCCCATTCAGACTACAGTGTGATGGGGCTAAGGTAAGTGTTTGAGAACATTAGGACTTTAGTCTGGAGTTAAACAGACAGAGTAAAGAAAACCAGAGTCACAAAGCTGGGTGATGCTAGTAGAATGGAAAATTGTGTGTGGGAGGGGAGAACAAGGCACTGGGGAAGCCTTTCCAGCTTTAGTGTGCCAAGGAACCCTGAGTCCCTCCTAGGAAGGTTTGCTTAGGACCCACTTCCGACCCCTGTAAATATTCTGCTGCTTCCTTTCTTCCTTACTCTCATCCAGTGTCTTTGTGTGCTAGATTCTCAAAATGAACAGAAAGAAAACCAGTTCCAGAATCCAACAAGCTCACAATAAATCAAATAGGAATTTTATTGATGAAACTGCTTGCAAAAGCAGAAAAAAAGAGAGACTTTTGGGGAGCTGGGCCTGTCAGGCACACTCCTGACGTGGTGAGTGTGTGGAAGATGGTAAGTGTGCCCTGAATAGGACCCGTTCTCTTAGCAGCCCAAAGCAGAGAGGTGGAAACGACTTCTCTGGGATGCTGAAGGTACTTGGATGTCATCATCCTTTTTTCCAGCTTCCAAGGCATTTGTAAGTTTTTTCAGGATGACCCTAAGTTAGACAAGAGGCCATGGCAATTCAGGCAACTTCTCCCATAAACCCACCCCTGAACTCTGAGCTCCCTGGCTTACCCTATTCACTTCCTAAAAGAAAATTCCCCCTTGTTATCCATAAAGAATTCATCATCTGTTGACATCTGGAAGCTTGTTCTCTTCGAACTCCTCCTTTTATTTACTTAAGAATTATTTTCGCTTCATCTGCATCTTCTTTCCTGCCATTTCTTTTCAGGATTATGGTGTGTATAGTTGACCTTCAGCCCCCTCTGGCATTTTCACACCTGTTTTAGTTTCTTCCACCTCTTCCAGGAGAAGGGCTTTCCTCAGAGGAGCAACAATATTATACCATAACTACCATAACCCAGAGAATAGATGCCGATAGGCAAGCTCCTCAGTTTGTATTCTTCCTGTACCCCAAGAAAAATCCTCTTTTCTACTCCTAAAATATCACATGCCTATCAACATATGAACTGATTGTCTTCAGCTTCTCTTTTAAGCTACTTAGGTCTTATGTAAGTCATCCTGATCTCCTTTTCCTGTGCTTTCTTTGTCAGCAAAGTGGTGCACATACTTGCCCATTAGCCCTCTATGGAATTTTGGTATCCATTCTGATTTCTTCCATCTCCTCCAAGAGGGCGGCTTTACTCAGAGGAGCATATAATCTCATAGTGGTTATATGGCCACAGACTGACCTGGTGGTAATTGTCCTTTGTGGACACATCCTCAGAAGCTTCTAGTGGGCTCTGTTCAGGTGATTTTATTTTCAGTACTGTTTCAGCCATTTCTTAGGGGTAAACTGGCATTGAAAATAGGAGTAAATTTTCTTAGTCTGGAAATTAATTTAAAGGTAAGGAGAATAAAACCTGGAGGGCAAGGGAACAAATGATTATTTGCACTTACTACATGCTAGGCACTGAGCCAGGCATTGATAAATGCAAATGTGCAGACAATAGTTTGTGTTTCTTCATTTTTTTAACCTCTGAACTTCTCACTATCTGTGTCCTACACCAAGCTCACATACTGCAAATAGATATCAAATTAAACAAGCTGCTGGAGGCAGTGTGGAAAGGTTAGGATCTAGAGATTGGCCTTGAGAGAAAAATAACTCCTTTTAAAAATAATGATTCTTGCCTCTTCAGGGTAACAATGAGACCTGTGTCCACTAAACCCACTGCATTTCTTCTAGAATCTGAAGCAGTTTAACTTTCTATTTTCTCTCTTCTCTATCACTTCATATAGCCTGGGCTCTTTTCTGGTAACCAAAATTCTCCTCTCCACTTCTATGTGTTTGACTTTTTAAAATTCCATACATTCGTGAGATCATGCAGTATTTGTTTTTCTTTGCTTACCTTATTCAGATATGCGCTCATTCTTAAGTTCATTACAAATATGAACAGTGAGAATTATTCCTTCTGTTGTTTCCAGATTAAAATATTCTTGTATCACTAATGTGTTAACTTCAGGATTTTATAATTGTTAGTTATACAAATGTCTATCTTATTCAGAAGATTAAGATCTCATTCAGAAAACAAAACGTATCTTCTTCATCTTTATATATCATAGTTCTTAGGACTCTTAGAATGGAATAGAATCATGTAGGTGCAAAGTCCTCTGGTAACATGAAAGCAAATCTTTGGGTGTAACCTGATTTTTCTTCTCTGTGGATAGGAAGTGAAGTTCCAGGTATGACCACCGTAAACCACACTGGCGTTAGCCACACAGTCTTCCGTTTGCTGGGCGTCCCTGGCCTAGAGGACCAGCACATGTGGATTTCCATCCCCTTCTTCATTTCCTATGTCACTGCCCTCCTTGGGAACGGCCTGCTCATCTGCATTATCCTCACAAAGCGCAGCCTGCACCAGCCCATGTACCTCTTCCTCTGCATGCTGGCCGGAGCAGACATTGTCCTCTCCACGTGCACAGTCCCACAGGCCTTGGCCATCTTCTGGTTCCATGCTGGGGAGATCTCCCTGGATCGCTGCATCACTCAGCTCGTCTTCATCCATTCCACCTTCGTCTCTGAGTCAGGGATCTTGTTGGTGATGGCGTTTGACCGTTACATTGCCATCTGCTACCCGCTGAGGTACACCACTATTCTTACAAATGCTCTGATTGGGAAAATTGGTGTAACCATCGTTCTCAGAAGTTATGGTACAATTTTTCCCCTAATATTTTTGCTGAAAAGACTGACATTCTGCAAAGGCAATATTCTCCAGAACACAGATTGTAAGCACATTATCTTGGCCAAAATTTCCTGTGATGACATCAGTGTAAATATCTGGTATGGTTTTTTTGTCCTAATGTCAACAGTGGTCTTAGATATTCTTCTGATTTTTATTTCTTATGTGCTGATTCTCCGTGCTGTCTTCCGCATCCCTTCCCAAGATGCTCGCCACAAAGCTCTCAACACATGTGGTTCCCATGTCTGTGTCATCCTTCTCTTTTATGGGCCTGGGATCTTTACCACTCTTGCTCAGCGATTTGGACACCACATCTCACCCCATATCCATGTCCTGCTGGCCAATGTCTGCTTTCTGGCTCCCCCTATGCTGAATCCCATCATTTATGGGGTCAAGACCAAACAGATCTGGGAGCAAGTGGTTCATGTGTTGTTTACAAAGCAGAAGTGATTTTGATGTTGGAAGCTGACATTCTTTCTCCTTAGCAATTTTCCTCGTGTATGAGGAGAACTTTAGCATCACTATATGACAGCAGGTGAGGTATTAGTTAAATGACTCCAGGTGTTGATATTTCTAGAGCAATTGCATCAATGAGGTTTTGGTATGTATTTCTTCAAAGCTTTAAGATCAGTGTGTTTGGGGACTTAATTCACTTTCTTACCCACATAATTGAGAAATAGATCCAATCACCTTTCTAAGTCTTATCTGGACAGCCCTGGAGAATTGGGTGTGTTAAATCTGTGTCAGTGGCCTTTCCTGACAATTGCTGAAACAGTGACCCTTGAATTCACATTGAACTTTTGTGTTTTCTTTTTATGCTTGGACAACTTTAGTCTCAACAAGCTTATAGCTTAGAACTTTCTCTTGTATGTCCTCTGTATCTTCACATTTCTGTTTTTTTTTTCCTTTTTCTTTCTTTCTTTCTTTTTTATTTTTAGAGACAGGATCTTGCTGTGTTATCCAGGTTGGAATGCAGTGGCATGATCATTGTAACCTCAAATTCCTGGGCCAGGTGATGCTCCTGCCTCAGCCTCCCGAGTAGCTAGGACTATACATGTGTGCCACCATGCCTGGCTAATTGTTTAATTTTTATTTTTGTAGAGATTGTGTTTTGCTATTGTTAGGTCTGAAGCCAAGAGAGAGACACAGGAAGCTTCATGTGTAGCAAATGTTGTTTATTTTGAGAGATGGGTGGAGACGAAAAAGTGTCTACACCGAGTGAGGGGAAAGCCTTGGGTTTTATAGAGGGTTTCTCCAGGGAAAGTGAGTAACACCTGCAGAGAATGGGGAGGGGCAGCTTTGGTCCTTATCAGGGTGGTAGGAATG
Organism: Microcebus murinus; assembly: GCF_040939455.1. Taxonomy (NCBI): domain Eukaryota; kingdom Metazoa; phylum Chordata; class Mammalia; order Primates; family Cheirogaleidae; genus Microcebus; species Microcebus murinus. The sequence goes on along the minus strand of NC_134107.1, from coordinate 57,328,120 downwards.
CCAGTGTCACTGCAGCTCTCTGTAGTTGAAATTAGATTTATAACCTTGGACTTTTCCAGACCCCTTGGCTTTTGTTCCACAGGCTTTGTGATAATTTTTGGGTTCCCACCCAGAACAACCCTAACAGCTATCTGGCCTCGTGTGATCCTCTCCTCTCAGCCTCCCAAAGTGCTAGGATTACAGGCATGAGCCACCATGTGTGGCTAAATTTTTGCCCTTTATGGTTCATTCCCATTGTTATTTCACCAGTGTAAAAACAACAGTATAAAGCAAAAAGTTAATAATGACCCTTGAATTCACATTCACCTTCGGCTACTACTTTATTTCCCTTCTCCACCTTAGAGGAAATCACCTGGAATGGTTTGTCCTCTTGCCAACTTGAATCTCGACCCTCACTTTTCTCTTGACCTTGCTCTACTTTCACTTTCACCTTCACCATGTCACTGAGACGTCACTTGACAGGGTCACAGTGATCCTTTTTCTTTTGAGATTTTCTGTGCTTGTTCCAACTTGCATATGAAATATAAAAGCTAAGAAGAAACCTCTCTTTATTTTCTTTCCTTTTTGAGGTACATAAGCTCTATGAGCTTTCTTGATGTACATACAAGGTCAGTTTGGGGTGACATTTTAAATGGCATTTTTTAAAGTGTCTTTCTTGTCATTGTTTTGGAAAAAATTATTTATTTCAATTGAGTAATAATTATCACATTGCTAAATTAATAGTCAAAATTTATCCTCCCCTTATTCAATAAAATAGCAGCATTTTGATATTTCTCCTTTAAAAATATTTTCTTGCTCCACTCTCTGTGTGTTCCTATGACCTTCCTGATGTCTCCTTTGGTGTGTTTTCCTCATCTCTTTTCTTAACTTGAATTTCTGATGCTTAGTCCTTGAACCCCTACTCTTCTCTATCTGCATTTGGTCTATAATCTCAGCATTTGGGTTAGATACATCAGTATGCTTCGTCCTTCTAAATTTATATGTCCAGTCTCTAGTTTGTCCTGCAGAGAACTTGTATGTCTGATAGGCATCTCAAATGTAGTCTGTCTGAAACAAAACTTTTTTTTACTGGAAAACCTGGAAGCCTTCCTCTTATCCTTTAAAGAAAGTTCTATTCTTTAAATTCTTCAAGCCCATCCTCAGTTCTTGTCTGTCTCATACACGATGTCACTCAATATCTTCTTACTGGGCTCCCCCTATGCCTTTACGCTTTGCACACACAGTGCGTACTTTTATTCTATTATTTTTTATTAGAATAGCTGTATTGAGATATACTTCACATACCTTAAAATTCACACTTTTAAAGTGTACTATTCAGTGGTGTGTAGTACATCACAACATTGTGCAAACGTCACTACTATCTAATTCCTGATTAAGATCAGCTTCATCACTCCTTCCCATCATCCTGTTATTTTAGGGTGATAGTATAGAAATCAAGATAGAAACAGAAGCTTCTCAATGTTCTGGTCATTGAGCCCCAGTGGCACTCTAGAGCCATGGCCAGATAGTCCTTCCAGGGACTTAAAGTCCCCACTTAATTTTGCTTGTGGCTTCATATTCTTTATGTTGCTTCCTTCCTCATTCTGCTTTAACTATCTTTGCATCTTGGTTATTCCTCAAACATACTAGTCATTCTCCTTCTCAGGATCTTTGACCACACTATTTCCTCTGCTTGGATCCTTCCTTGCCAAGATAGCTGCATGACTAGTTCTCCTGCCTCTTTAAGATTCTTGGTCCATAAAATATTCTCAAGAATACTGTCTCTAATCATCTGTACTATGGATATACACATAGTATATACACACATATATACATACATATGGAGGGAAAGAGGGAGACACACACACAGAAGGAGAGAGAGAGATTTATTTTAAGGAACTCGTTCATGTGACTGAGTAGGTCTGGCAGGTGGGAAACTCAGTTCAGTCTTGAGACTGAAGGCTGGAAACTCCAGAAGAATTGATTGCTATGGTGCAGTCTAGAGACAAAATTCCTTACTCTTTGGGGACTCCAGTCTTTTCACTTAAAGACCTCAACTAATTGGATGATGCTCACCCACACTGTGGAGGGTTATCTGTTTTCCTTAAAGTCTACTGATTTAAATATTAATCATATCTAAAAATACCTTCACACCAACATCTAAATTGCTGCTTGACCAAAAAACTGAGCAGTATAGTCTAGCCAAATTGGAACATAAAATTAACTAACCACTACACCATTCTGTTTAAGATTACAATCCCTGTGATGTCTTACCACCGGCATTCTAGTCCGTTTTCATACATTATTTTTCTGTACAACATAAAACAATGCTGCTGCTGCTTCTGTTGGTAACAGGAAACCATTATACAGAGTCGACTATATGTCAGCTTTCCTTATATATTCTCTTTATTTCTCTATTCCTTCAAGTTTGATGAAGGAAAGCACTTTTGGGTGGTATGTGCGCTGCTTTATCTACAGCAGCTATAATAGTTCCTGCCACACTTTATGACCTCATTAAATATTTGTGGAATGAATGAATGAGAAAATAAATGAATGACTCATAAGATAATAGTTGCTGGTAGAAACTCTTAGGAAGCTGTGTACCCTCATGCCTACTGATTTCCATGTGGTCAAATTACTAGTCTTTTTCTTTCATTGGTCCCCCTTTGATTTTCACATCAGTTTTTCTCACTCAAGATAAGCCCATTACTTACTGTTTTCTTTATTCCATTTGTTTTGAAGTTAAAATTTTATTTCTAATTTTTTTTTTTTTTTTTTTTTTTTGAGACAGAGTCTCGCTTTGTTGCCTAGGCTAGAGTGAGTGCCGTGGCGTCAGCCTAGCTCACAGCAACCTCAATCTCCTGGGCTCAAGCGATCCTTCTGTCTCAGCCTCCCATGTAGCTGGGACTACAGGCACGCGCCACCATGCCCAGCTAATTTTTATATATATATATTAGTTGGCCAATTAATTTCTTCCTATTTTTATAGTAGAGACGGGGTCTCGCTCTTGCTCAGGCTGGTTTTGAACTCCTGACCTTGAGCAATCCGCCCGCCTCGGCCTCCCAAGAGCTAGGATTACAGGCGTGAGCCACCGCGCCCAGCCTTTATTTCTAATTTTTTAACAATATGTTTGTTTAAAAAATACAATGAAGAAGGTTGTAACTCCCAGTAATGACACCTATGAAACATAGTCATTAATATTTAGAAAATATTTTGTTATTTAAGCATGTTTCCCAGATTAATATATTATATAATGATTTTGATGTCTTACGTTTTTATTCAGTGTTACATAACAAGAATTTTCTTTGGTATCCAAAATAATTCACATATATACATTAAGTTTCATTTGATATTACATGATATATTTCAGGTAAACAATGTGTTCCAAAATATAAATGTCTGATATTTTAGCCCAGCAGTAGATTCTTCTTGGATAATTTTCAAATAGCTGCCAGTATCAACTGAGTTGTTATAAATACCCAAGTTGTTATAATTATCCATAACATAACATAAACATAAAACATAAAAGTTTTATAACAAAACTTTTCTTTGTGTGCAGTTACTTTTTTCATTTTTTTAGATTTAGAAATGTTAATTTATAATTGACTTGTCTTTGGTGAGGTTGAATGTGTGCAAAGTGATATGAAAATACATGTTATCAATATTAATATAATTTATGTTTTTAAGTATACTGAAAAAATCAAATAAAAATTTGTTAAATTAGAATGACAGTGTGAATTAAATTGAAATTTAAATCATGAATATTTAGCAAAAATTTATAAGTTTTACTTCAGCAAAAATGATTTTTAGCTGGAATTGCATGATCAGAGTGTCCATGGCAATGCTTAGCTATCAAAAATACTTCAATAAGGGTAGGATGCTGAGTGAGGTGGTTGATAGGCGATTAATGACTCAGTCCTAGCCCAATCAGTTTAAGACCCCTAGGAATGATCTATAGCCCTACAAATTCAAGTTTTCTTTTACTCAGTGTAATGAGGAAAACTGCACACTAGAAGAACAGTGGGATGTCTTACCAAATAGATGAAAAGAGAGTTGTTATAGGACTTAGGGGTCTGGTTGGTTTTAGGAAAAATGTAAATAAATATGTTGGAGGCTCAGAGCAAATCAGAGGTATGTATAAAGGGGTCAACATCAGGTCTTGAATCTTGTTCTATAACCCAACTGCCTGAGCTGAGAACAAGTGGCTGAGCTGCCACAGTTGTCCTTTTTTTTTTAACTTGCATATTTATTTATTTATTTCATCATATTATGGAGGTACAAATATTGTTGGGGTTACAAATATTGCCCCTGCTCCCCTCCCTTGCCCCAATGTGTCCAATCCCCCGGTCCTCCCCCCTCCCGCCTGCCCACCACCTGATAAAAAGTTTAGTTTTGATTTTTTTTTTTGACATTTTGGTTACATTGTATATCTTTGCCTCTCCCTAAGAAGGGATAGAGTTATGCCCTTCCCTTCCAAAATACTCGCCACCTCCCTAAGATTGGGTCCCCCCCTCCCGAATCCCTGGTGAGCATTGCCACCATTTGAAAACCATATTTTAATCAGTCAGTACCAATTTGATGGCGAGTAGATATAGGGCCCATTTTCCATGTCTTGTGTCGCCTCACTTTGGATAATGGGCTTAAGCTTAATCCAGATTAGCATAAACGGTGTTAGCTCACTGTCATTTCTTAGGATTGAGTAATATTCCATTGTGAGGATATACCACATTTTAGTTATCCACTCATGATTTGACGGGCACTTGGGTAGTTTCCATGACCATGCAATAGTGAATTGTGCTGTTATAAACATTCAGGTGCGGATGTCTTTATAATACAATGTCTTATGCTCTTTTGGGTAGATGCCCCACAATGCTATTGCAGCGTCGAATGGAATTTCTATTTCTAGCTGTTTGAGGTATCTCCAAATTCTTTTCCACAAAGGTTGCACTAATTTGCAGTCCCACCAGCAGTGTAGGAGTGTTCCTGTCTCTCCGCATCCTCGCCAGCATTTGTTGTTTTGAGATTTCTTGATATAGGCCATTCTTACTGGGGTTAGGTGGTATCCCATTGAGGTTTTGATTTGCATTTCTCTAATAATTAGAGAAGTTGAGCATTTCTTTATATGTTTGCATGCCATTATGCTGTCTTCTTTGGAGAAGTTTCTTTTCATTTCTGTCGCCCATTTCTTGATGGGGTTGTTTGCTTTTTTCTTGTTAATTCTTTTAAGTTCTAGATAGATTCTTGTTATTAGACCTTTATCAGAGGTGTAGAGAGCAAATATTTTCTCCCACTCTGTGGGTTGTCTATTTGCTCTACTGATGGTTTCCTTGGCTGTGCAGAAACTTTTTAATTTGATCAGATCCCATTTGTTTATTTTTGATGCTGCAGTCATTGCCTTGGGGGTCTTCCTCAAAAATTCTTTGCCTAGGCCAATGTCTGATAGGGTTTTCCCAACATCTTCTTCTAGGATTCTTAAGGTTTCATGCCTTAAGTTAAAGTCTGTTATCCATCTCAATTGAATTTTTGTGAGAGGTGAGAGGTAAGGATCCTGATTTGCTCTTCTGCATGTAGCTAGCCAGTTTTCCCAGAACCATTTATTGAAGAGAGATTCTTTTCCCCAATGTATATTTTTGTCAGCTTTATCAAAGATTAGATTACCGTATACTGATGGTTTCATCTCTGGTATCTCAGATCTATTCCAGATATCTATGCTTCTGTTCTTGTGCCAGTACCAAGCTGAATTAACTATTATTGCTTTATAGTACAGCTTAAGGTCAGGAAGACTGATGCCTCCCAGTTTTTCTTTTTATTTAAGATTGCTTTGGCTATACGGGGTTTTTTTCTGGTTCCATATGAAGTGAAGAACTATTTTTTCTAGATCTGTAAAGAATGCTGATGGTATTTTGATGGGGATTGCATTGATTCTGTAGATCACTTTAGGTAATATTGACATTTTAACTATATTGATTCTACCAATCCATGAACAAGGTAGATTTTTCCATCTGTTTAAATCTTCTGCAATTTCTTTTTTTAGTGTTTCATAGTTCTCTTTGTATAAATCTTTTGTATCTTTTGTTAGGTATACTCCTAGATATTTAATTTTCTTTGGGGCTATAGTAAAGGGTATTACGTTTTTGATTTGAGTTTCTGCTTGATGGTTCTTGGCATATATGAATGCTTCTGATTTGTGTATATTGATTTTATAACCTGAAACTTTACCGAATTCGGTTATCAAGTCTAGGAGTCTCTTGGAAGAGTCCATGGGGTTTTCTAGGTATAATATCATATCATTGGCGAAGAGCGAGAGTTTGATTTCATCTGCCCCCACTTGGATGCCCTTAATACCCCTCTCCTGTCTGATTGCTATCGCTAGGAATTCAAGTACTATGTTGAATAGGAGAGGAGATAGCGGGCACCCTTGTCTAGTTCCGGATCGAAGGGGGAAAGATTTCAATTTTTCTCCATTTAGAATGATATTAGCAGTGGGTTTGTGATAGATGGATTTAATAAGTTTAAGGTATGAGCCATCTATGCCTATTTTGTTAAGAGTTTTTATCATAAAGTTGTGTTGGACTCTGTCAAATGCGTTTATCTGCATCTATTGATCTAATCATATGGTCTTTGTTCTTGATTTTATTACGAAGTGAATTGCATTTATAGACTTGCGTATGTTGAACCATCTTTGCATCTCTTGAATAAAACCCACCTGGTCACAGTCGTCCTTTGATGAAGCTCCCTTATGAATTTTGGTTTGAAAATCATTAATTGCCTACTTGGGTGTATGTAATTAAGTATGGGTTTTCAGAGAAATTCTCACTGACAAAAGGGCATTTGGGCTGAGTCTTCTGTTAAATAGTAAGTCATAGAAATTTGGGCAGAGAGTATTTTGGGGTCAGGAGTATAATCTTTCTTTTCTTTTTTTACTGTTCACCATTTTATTTATTAATTTTTAAATTTCACAACATTATGGGGGTACATATGTTTCAGTTACATGAATTATTTTTGAAGTGTTCGAGTCAAAGTTCTAAGTGTGTTCATCACCCAGATAGTGTGCAGTGTACCCATAGGTGTGAATTAACCTATTCCCTCCTCCCCTCTTCTACCTGCTTGATTTCCATTGAACTTTACGATCACATGTACACATGAGTGTTGATCACTTAGTTCCAATGTAATAGTGAGTATATGTGGTGTTTGTTTTTTCACTCTTGTGATACTTCACTTAGGAGGATGGTCTCCAGTTCTATCCGGGTTGTTACAAAAGGTATTAGTTCACCATTTTTTTAAATGTCTGAGTTACTCCATGGTATACATATACCACATTTTATTAATCCACTCATGTATTGATGGGCAATTGTGCTGTTTCAACATCATTGCGATTGTGAATTGTGGTGCTATAAACATTCTAGTCCAAGTGGATGTTTTAATAAAATGCCTTTTTTCCCCTGTGGGTAAATATCCAGTAGCGAGATTGCTGGTTCAAATGTTAGGTCTACATTCACTTCTTTGAGGTATCTCCATACTACTTTCCATAGGGGTCAAACTAGGTTACAGTCCCACCAACAGTGTATAAGTGTTGCTTTCTCCCTGCATCTATGCCAGCATCTGTTGTTTTGTGATGGGTTGATAAAAGCCATTCTCACTGGAGTTAGGTGATATCTCATTGTGTTCTTGATTTTCATTTCCCTGATGATTAGTGACACTGAGCATTTTTTCATATGTTTATTGGTCATTAGTCTATCTTCTTTTGTAAAGCTTCTGTTCATGTTTTTGCCCATGTTTTAATAGGGTCATTTGATGTTTTCTTGCTGATTTGCTTGAGTTCTTGGTGGATTCTGGTTATTAGCCTTTTATTGGTTGTATAGCATGCAAATACTTTCTCCCATTCTGTATGCTGTCTATTCACTCTATTGATTGTTTCCGTGGCTGTGCAGAAGCTTTTTAATTTAAGAAAGTCCCATTTGTTAACTTTTGTTGTTGCTGTGATTGTCTTTGAGTTCTTCTTCATAAATTCTTTGCCTAGGCTGATATGAGAGTTTTTATGGTCTTTTCTTCTAGAGTTCTTATAGTTTCATGCCATAGGTTTAAGAATGGCCAAAAAGAAAAAATGAGTAAAAGACCTAAGATAGACATATCTTAAAATATATACAAGAATAATTCTAGTCCCAGCCAGAGAGTAAAGAGAAAGTGGGGCATAAATAATATTCAAGGAGATAATGGTGGAATAATTTCCCAAACTGATAAAAGGTGTAAACTCATATATTCAAGATGGTCAGAAAAATCTGAAGATGTATGCTCAGCAAACCCTACATAGAGACATGATAATACATATCTTGAAAAAATAAAATGTCAAAAGATAATCTTAAAAGAATCCAAATAGGAAAGGCAGATTACATTCAAAGGAGCAACAATCAAACTTTCATGTTAATTATTTTTTTTCCTTCTTTTTTTATTTCAACATATATTATGGAGGTACAAATGTTTAGTTTACATACACTGCCCTTGCCCCACCCAAGTCAGAGCTTCAAGCCTGTCCATGCCCCAGACGGCGCGCACCGCACCCATTAGGTGTGTATAGAGCCATCCCCTCCCCAACCCCTCCCACCTGCCCGACATCCGATGAATGTTATCACTATATGTGCACTTAAGTATTGAGCAGTTAATACCAATTTGATGATGAGTACATGTGCTGCTTGTTTTTCCATTCTTGGGGTACTTCACTTAGTAGAATGTGTTCCAGCTCTATCCAGGATAATACAAGAGGTATTATATCACCATTGATTTTGTGGCTGAATAGAACCCCATGGCCTACATATACCACATTTTATTAATCCACTCATGTATTGATGGGCACTTGGGTTGTTTCCACATCTTTGTAATTGTGAATTGTGCTGCTATAAACATTCTGGTGAAGATGTCCTTTTGACAGAATGTCTTTTGTTCTTTTGGATAGATGCCCAGTAATAGGATTGCTGGATCAAATGGTAGTTCTACTTGTAGCTCTTTGAGGTATCTCCATATTGCTTTCCACAGAGGTTGTACTACTTTTCAGTCCCACCAGCAGTGTATGAGTGTTCCTTTCTTTCTGCATCCATGCCAACATTTACTGTTTTGGGACTTTTTGATAAAGTCATGTCAATTCTTAACACAAAAAATAGAAGAAAAAAGCACCAGATGGAAACTTTTGAAGTGCTAAAAAACCCCTGACAACTTAACATTCTATACTTTTCTATACTTATGAAAGTATCCTCTGAAAAAGGAATACAAAATGAAAATATTTTTAGGCAAAACCTACAGAATTCATCTTTTTCATTCTTATACCAAAGAAAATATTAATTATTGCTGTTTGTTCATACTTATTTAAAAAAAACCTTTCACATATTCTACTTTGAGTAAATCATGTTCACTGTCTAAACATTAGACAATTCAGAATAAAATTATTATGGAAATCACCTATATCTTATAATTTATGTATATTTACCATTCGTATGATTTTAGTATAGATTGATGTGATGTCTAGATAAATATATATTTAAAAGGTTACATCATATTTACCTGACTGATCTGGAACTTCTTTCACTTTTGATTGCTTTCATCTTCTGAAGGAGGTGGAAGAAATCAAAATAGATATGATATGGCTATAATTATACTAATAGTATGGTTTCATCCCCAAAGACATAGACCCATATTATTATTTATCACTGTTCTTTAATATTGCAGGTTATTAGAAAACATTTCTTATATATCAATGTATTTTCATTTAATAGTTGCTTAGTATGCTTTTATGTGAATGTACTATATTTGATCTCATGTTGAAAACTTCCATTCAAACAAATGACATGATTAAAAATGTCATGAACAAAAGCATTAGTAAATGTTGCCATGTTATGTGTATGAAGAGAGAGAAGTAAAATATATTTATGTAGCCACTCATTAATTTATGTTAAAATTATATTAATGGTGAATATACATAAATTATAAGATATAGATGAATGTTGTTATAATTTGTCTAAAAAGCAAAAATTTGAAGATAGATATGACATGAGAGTGAATGGCTAGAGAAATGTCCTAATGAGAGGAATAAAATGAGTACATCCATTCAAAGCATAGGATGCAGTAATAAAGAATAGTGAGTACCCATGAAAGACACTGATTCCAGTTCATTGCATTCCAACCTCCAGGCTAGATGTAGAGAGAGGGGAACTAGTCTAGTCCTGAATTCTATGAATGAGAGCGCTAACTAGGCCCCCAAAGACACTGATATCCAGTGATTTTTTTAAAGGCTTTGGAAGAAACATCCGTGAAAACATTCCTGATATGATTGCTCTAAGACATCAAGGCTTAGCAGTCCTGTCACTAGTATCTCCACTATACCCTTCCATGTCCTAATACCAAAGTTCACCTCAAGCATAGAGGGAATTTCTGAGAAAAATACAATACTATTTGCCATTATTACAATCATTTCTGCTTTGGAAACAACATATGAACCACCTGGTCCCGGACCTGTTTGGTCTTAATTCCATAAATAATAGGATTTAACATAGGTGGAATGAGAACATAGACATTGGCCAGAAGGACGTGAACATAGAGTGCAATGTGGCGTCCAAATCGCTGAGTGAGGACTGAGAAGATCCCAGGCCCATAAAAGAGAACGATGACACAGACATGGGAGCCACAAGTATTGAGAGCTTTTTGGCGAGCCTCTTGGGAAGGCATGTGGAAGACAGCACGGAGAATCAGCACATAAGAAATAAAAATGAGCAAAACATCCAAGACCAAGGTTGACATTAGCACAAAAAACCCATACCAGATGTTCACTCGAATGTCATCACAGGAAATTTTTGCTAAGACAATGTCCTTACAGGCAGTGTTTGGGAGTTTATTACTTTTGCAGAAAGTCAATCTTTTCAGAAGAAATGTTGCAGGAAAAACTGTAGTAAAACTTCTCAGAAAGATAAAAAGGCCAATTTTCCCAATCAGAGCATTTGTAAGAATAGTGGTGTACCTGAGCGGGTAGCAGATGGCAATGTAGCGGTCAAATGCCATCACCAACAAGATCCCTGACTCAGACATGAAAGTGGAAGTGAGGAAGAAGACCTGAGTGATGCAGCGATCCAAGGAGATCTCCCCGGCTTGGAACCAGAACAGGGCCAAGGCCTGAGGCACTATGCACGTGGAGAGGACAAGGTCTGTTATTGCCAGCATGCAGAGGAAGAGGTACATGGGCTCATGGAGGCTGCGCTTTGTGAGGATAATGAAGACGAGCAGGCTATTCCCAAGCAGGGCAGTGACATAGGAGATGAAGAAGGGGATGGAAATCCACACGTGCTGGTTCTCTAGGCCAGGGATGCCTAGCAAACGGAAGACTGTGTGGCTAACACCAGTGTGGTTTAATGCAGTCATGCCTGGGGAAACCTTTCAGTACCACCTATTCACGGAGGTAGAGGGAAAATCAGGTTATACTCAAATATATCCTTTGATGTCACCTATTGCTTTTGGCCCCTAGGTGATCCCATTCCATCCTGAGAATACCAGAAACTATGATGCATGTAAAGACAAATCAGATATCTTTTGTTTTTTGAATGAAGCCTTTATCTATAAATAAGATAGACCTTCATGCAAATAATAAAGTTAGTTGCTTAAGCTGGCATGTAAATGGTACAAAATAAAACACAGAATACAGAGCACAGAAACACAAATGGAAGGAGTAATTTACTTTGTATTCATGTTGGTTTTAAGAATAAGTTTATTGTTGGGAAAATATGATTGAGGAATTACTGAGATATAGCTCATAAGACCATTATTTTATTGTATAACCCAATATTGCTATACTAAAGACAGAAACAGGAGTTTGCAGGGTTTTGCCCTGAAAAAATATGGGAACTCAATGGTTCACTTATTAGAGGCTGCTATCATGGGAGAGTTCTCAAATCATCTGGTAGGGATGTTTTCCAAAAAGGCTGCCCGCTATCTCAAAATCTATGAGCTTCCCTATGTCTTGAAAGACAAGGCGAGGCAAATATGGCCCACAGGATGGGAGCCGGAGACAATGAGTGGCCTTTGCCCAGAGATGTACCCCGGTGGTTATAAACAACCTGTTTTATAGAGATGAGTTTCCTGCTGTCTCTTGTCTATCTACCTTTAAGTCCACAATAACTGATCAAATAAATATAGAGTCTCTATACCTCTTTTTTTATACCTTTATTAATTGACAACTACCTCTTAAAACTTAAAAGTTAGCCCCTAAAAAGACTTTATACCTGTTTGTTCACCTAGATAGATTAAAAGCCCTTTAAGAGGACTTTTGACCCTAACGCACTACCTATATATTCCTGTCTCCCCTAACAACTACATTCCCTGATATACAAATATGTTATCCTGACAACTGATAATTGATGTCTGTGATTATAAAAACCTATATGAATCTAATCATATTACTGGACATTCGCAGGGATATGCCAGTCTCCTAAATATACCACTATATTATATCTAATCTTTTTATATAAAACTATAAACTATACCTTAGTCTCTCTATATTCTTTTATTCTCTCTATTTCCTATCGATTTCCTTATCCTCTATAGCAACCCCTATCTAAGGGACTTGGCTCCACGGGGAGAAATAGCTAATCTCCTTGTGAGCCTGCCTCAACTACTTCCCCACAGTTTATTTTTGAACTTACCTTGAAATATAGTTTAGAATGTCAATATTTGGAAGTTATACCAAGTAGAGGATGGAACAAGGTCATTTGGGAGTTTAAGAAGAAATGTTTGATATGCAAATGCCAAGCGTGTTTGGAACCTTTTAGTTCTTAGTGGTTGCGGCATTGTAAATTTGGGCATTTGGAGACAAGATGGCAGCCAAAGATTTGCTCACAATACAAATTAAGGATCCTGGACTTAAACTGTGAAGAAATGGTCAGCCAGTATGAAGTAAGGGCTATGTCCTATACATTTACTACAGAGTGGGGAGTAGGGGTAATGCAATATGGGCTGTGAAATTATTTATGTTTGATAGCCCACCAATATTTGATGTGTTCCCTGTCAATATCTCTTTAGGCAACAGGGATAATTTCTAGTAAAGTCCTAACACACTGTGGGCCATACCCTCAGGCCAGCTGAAGGCTGGGAAGAACATAAGCAGTTCTGGTTTCCATCATGCCACAGAAGAGGGGCTGAGTGCAAACACAAAAAGAGGGTAAGTAGACGGAAATTCTCAGGATTGGTGGAGAAGACAGAAAAAAAGTTAGACTTCTTTAGATTCTAGAAAGAACATAGGCGGTTTTGTGGCCAGAGGGCTCCTTATTCCCCTGAAGCAGTCAGTATCATAATTTGCAAGAGAAATAATTTTACCTTGTCAAGGCCAAACTCCAGGGCTTACGCTATCCCATGGCTTCTCTGACTGTGTGTCGAACTTGACATGTCTGTTTCATTCTCCGGAGGTGAGGTTGGTGCAGTTCAGGGATGCAGGAAATGAAGACATATACACGTAAACGACTTTCAGCATCTCTGTAGTTACTCGGTGCCTGACTGGAGATCTGGCACCTAGTAAGGACACACAGCCATTTGTTCCCTGCCCTCTAGGTTCCATGCTCCTCATCTCTGGAGTAGGGAAATCCACTCCTATTTTTGTTCTTATATTACTCTCTAAGTAATGGGTGAAGCTGTCTGGGAAATAGACTAAGAGATGTGAGAAGTTTCAGGGGCTTTGCAGGTGTTGTCTTAAAGGAATCTATGGACATGTTAGTTCACAAAATAGAAGCTGCTTCCAACAAGGGGGGCATTGTCAGAGGACGTTTGCGAAGCGGCGATTCTTCTCTTGCTGCCAGTCATCGCCTTGAGCTTTTTTGCAAAGCAGAAGCTTGGTTTGGGTCCTTGGCAGAGAGGCTGATTAAAATGCCTGCCCAGCAGATAACGTGCAGCTGGAGCTATCCTAGACTTCAAGGCTTTTCCTGCTTCACTCCTGACTACATGTCTCTGTGTTTAGAAGAAGTAGATTAGAGTAGTACACAGACTCAGTGTTCTCATTTTATACATTGTATGCTCAGCTAGGTCTGTTTCTAACTTAGAGCTTAGCATGCTTATCTTTGAAAAATTGTGTACTGTCTAGTCTTGTAGACAGAATTAGGTAAGCTCCCCCTGGAAACCTCAAAAAATGAACTGTATACGTAATTCTTTAACAAAAGACAACTATTTGCTGTACCGATAAATACTGATGTGGGACTTCATTCGGGGTCTCAGTCTGCAGGAAGCTGAGAACCCATGACTCCCCCATATTTTAAACTGCTCTTTCTCTCCATCTCAATCATTTTTCCATCTATAATATATCATTTCTTTATTTCTTATTTCCACATCCCTGTGATGATCCTGCCTTAGGACCTGTTTGCACCGGAAGGGTGGCCAACTCCAGGCAGTTTATGTGTATATGTCTTCATCTCCTGCATCCCTGAACTGCACCAACCTCATCTCCTGAGAATGGTCCACATGTACTCACCATCAAATTGGTACTGATTGGTTAACATTATGGTGCTCAAATGGTGGTGGTGTTCACCAGGGATTTGGAGGTTGGGAGGGGGGGTTGAGGCAAAGATATAAAATGCAACCAAAATGTTTGTACTCTCATATTTTCCTGAAATAAAAAAAAAAAAAAAAAAGAAAAAGAAAATCATGTGACAGGAGCCCAATAAAGGACATGCCTGCTGTGGCCAGCAGCTGCCACCAGGTCAGACTGTGGCCACACAGCCACTATGAGAATATATATATATACACAGACAGCCACTGGAGGCTTTGGTGGTAAAGAGAATTTTTCTTCTGGGAGGCAGAGAAGAGGGGTTAAGGAGCTCAGTGATGGGGTCTGGTCTATCGATGAAGTTGCAGGTACTTGAGTAGTTGGTTGTCTATCTGAGACAACTTCTCAAAAGCCTCATGAATGCTCCCCCAGTCTTGATGCAGGTTGTCTTCAGCATCCCAGAGAATTAACTTCCATCTCCTTGCTTTGTGTTCCTGATACAGTTATATTCAGGGCATTTCTGTTCAGTATGTCAGCAACATGCCTGTGAGAACCTTCTCCCCATAAGTCATTTCTTCTCTCTGATTTCACAAGAACTCCAATTATCAGAGCACCTAACTCAAGAATAGGAGGATATTAGTTACCTGGCAATGTCCCTCCAAGTGACTTTAAACTTTCTCAGGTCTGAGAGCTGTTTTTTTCCTTGTATTTTCCAGACCTCATCACACTAAGGCACAGTGTAACTTCTCAAAGTGTTCAACAAAAGAACTAAATGACAAAAATTGGGTGGGTGTGAAGGATCAGGGCAGAGTAGCCATGAATAAACAAACCCCTTTGTGGCCTTGGATATTTACAGTAATCAGGCTCTGGGGCCAGGCATAACTTTTTTCTAGAGGGGCTTAGGGCTCCTTGGAACACTGAGAACTAAAAAGAGTCCTCATACCCAGGGTCTCCTCATTCTTCCTTTCCAGACAGCATTTTGCATTCTACTTGGCTGGCCCATATTTGTGACTGTGGTTCAGTGTTGTGCTGGTAACCCAGCTCAAATGCACACACAAAGATCAATCAAAGTCCTGATTTGTAATAATTGCTGATTTTGGCCATATATAAACTCTAATCATGATAATTTTGAAGGTACCTACGTGACATCACTGAATATGGAATTTGAAAGGAATGTGCACAAGTGAGCTAGTACAGGTAGCTCCACCTCACAACTGCTGTAGCCTCTCCAGCTCTGTCTACTTGACTCCAGACACTAGTCCTAGTATTTCTGACCAGCTACCTTAGGTCCTATAACATCTGGGCTAGATAGGGCCATTCTGCCTGAAATTTCATTCCCAGTGATAAAAAAAAACACTCACCTGCTTTATATGGAGTTCTCATGAGTGATTTTAAGGCTGTCAGAGTGATGGGTGCCAGGGAACTGAGATTTTATGTATGTGCCTGAAAGTCTCCAGGGCTGCCATTACCTCAGGGAGTCCAGATGTAGATGTTTTTTCAACAGCACCTCCTGTATTCCATACATGTTTGTCAAAGCGTTATGGCTTTCTAAGCTTGCCTCATTCACCCTTCTAAACATCTAAACATCTTCCATCCCTTCATTAGGCTTGCTCATGTACTTATTTCTAATAAATAATTGTTAGCATTACTACACCAATTATTCCTGTGACCATTTTACGGATTTTGGTAAACATTAATTCTATTTTCAATGGGCACAATTTGTAAATCATCATATTAATTGTTTTAAAAACATAGTATAAGAAAAATATTCCTTTGTAATTTAGATAAACTTGAAGTAAATTTATAACATTTCAAGACATTCAAACTCTTGAATTTGTAATGATAATATTTTAAATATTAATATTTACATAAGAATACTTGAATGTCTTCTTAAAAGTCTATTTGCCCTACCCATGTGAGTTAAGATCAGCTATGAAAAACATTCTGTACCCTTTTTTCCTTTGGCTATCAAATAATATACATTTAATTTTCATTTATCTCATTCAATAAAGCTCTTCATGCTGATAAAGTTATCTCTTTCTTTATAATGATTATATTTTCACATTTTTATTTAATTAGTCAATATAAGTGCATATATACATATATATAAAGGAGAAACAGTTTTATGTTTAAGAAATATCTTTTTGTGTGTCATAGGGTATTTAGCAGTGCCTGGGTCTTGTTTAGTGTTAGCAATAGTCATTGGGTGTCATTTGTCTTTTGGGGCTTCTGACCATGTCTGGTCATGTTGGAGCACTGTGAACCATGGCTAGTGAACTGCTTTTGTAAAGCTGTTTTAGAGTACTCTGTTGGATTATTACTTTGACCCACCAAGTGAGCTTAGTTGAGAGCTACAGAGGAGGCTGGTCTCTCTTGGGACTGAAGAGTTTTTGGAAACATTGCTAGCACTCCATGAGACCCTTTGGCATAGCTGGTGAAGTGCCCACATCTGTTAGCTTTCTCCAAGATCCTTTGGCTATGCCCCACAAACTTCTCTGGCTCCTGAAAATAATTAGTTAGCACTCCCCAAGAGTGCTCTGCAGGACTCCCAGGCGTTTTGCTGTGCCAGAGCTGCATTGTGTTCAACTAACCACTCTACTTGCTGGGCCATGTCTCTTTCTCTAACCACACTCAGAACTTATGCTCTACTAAATTTTAGATATTTCATGTTTTGTTTTGGTGTTACAATGAAATTGTTTACAATTTTATTTTGCATCATTTGCTGCCAGTATATAAAATATAATTTATTTCTGTATTTTAAGCCTGTATCCCATGACCTAGCCATATCCATTTATTAATCCTGTGTTGTATAGAGTCTTAAGATTTTTTACATATCCTTTGGATAAATACCAAAGAACACAACTGCTGGATTATAAGGTAAAAGAGAATATTTAGTTTTGCCCGGGTTGAGTTCTCATCTTTGCAAGTGTGTTGCACTAGACATTGGAGTGCAGGTATCTTTTTGATAAAAAAGAGTTCTTTTCTTTTGGGTAGATACCCAGTAGTAGGAATTCTGGATCAAATGGTAGGTTTTCTTTTAGCTTTTTAAGAAACTTCCAAGCTGTCTTCCTAAATGTCTATACTATATTGCATTTCCACCAGCAATGAATGAGAGCTCCTGTTGCACCACATCCTTCCCAGCATTTATTGTTGTCAATGATTTTTACCGTTCTAATAGGTATGTAGTGGTATCTCATTTTAACTTGCAATTCTTCAATCACGTATGTTGAGCGTATGTTCATATGCTTATTTGATACCTGTATATCTTCTCTGATGAGGTATTTGTTCAGACCTTTGTCAGTTTTTTAATTGGATTATTCATTTTCTTATTGTTGAGTTTTAAGAGTTCTTGTATATTTTGGATAACAATTCTTTATCAGATATATCTTTGCAAATATTTTCTCCTAACTTGTGGTTTGTCTTTTCATTCTCTTGATAGTTAATTTTGTAGAGCAGAAGTTTTTAATTTCAGTTAAGTCCAGTTTATCAATAATTTCTTTCCTGAATTATACATTTGGTGTTTACTGAAAAAGTCATCACCACAGCCAAGATCATCTAAATTTTTCCTGTTATCTTCTAGGAGTTTTACAGTTTTGCATTTTATATTTAGGTATATGATGCATTTTAAGTTGATTTTGTGAACTATAGAAGGACTATGTCTACATTAATTTTTAATATCAAGATGTACATGGGTACAAATGTTTTGCTTACATGGGTCTTTTGTAATGATTGAATCAGGACTATATAGTGTGCTCATCACCCAGATAGTGTTGACTGTACCTGTTAGGAAGGTTTTCAGCCATTCCCTCCTCCCCCCTTTCACCCTGGTTGATTTCCACTAAGTTTTGCTTCTCTCTGTGTACATATGTGCTCATTATTTAGTTCCAATTTAATAGTGCTGTTTATTTTTCCATTCTTGAAATACTTCATTTAGTATAATGGCCTCCAGTTCCATCCACATTGTTGCAAAGGGCATTAATTCATCCTTTTTTATGGCTGAGTAGCATTCTATATGTGAGTAGTATACATATACTACATTTTGTTAATCCACTCATGAATTGATGGGCATTTGGCTTGATTCCACATCTTTGCAATTGTGAATTATGCTGCAATAAACATTCTAGAGCAGGTGCCTTTTTGATGAAAAGCCTTCTTTTCCTTTGGGTAAATACTCAGTAGTGAGATTGCTGGATCAAATGGTAGCTCTACTTTTAGTTTTGTGAGGATTCTGTATGCTTTTCCATAGAGGTTGTACTAATTTGCAGTCCCATAAACAGTGTATAATCATATCTTTTTCTCTGCATCCATGCCAGCATCTGCTGTTTTTTGGACTTTTTAATAAAAGACATTCTAACTGGGATAAGGTGATACCTCATTGTGGTTTGATTTTTCATTTCCCTGATAATTAGTGATGTTGAGCATTTTTTCATATGTTTATTGGCCATTTGTCTATCTTCTTTTGGAAAGCTTCTTCTCAGGTCTTTTGGCACTTTTTCATGGGGTTGTTTGCTTTTTTCTTGCCTATTTGCTTGAGTTCTTTGTAGACTTTGGTTATTAGTTCTTTAGCTTGGACATATAGCTTGGAATATAGCTTGAAAATATTTTCTTCCAACTGTAGGTTGTCTATTTGATCTGCTGCTTATTTCCTTAGCTGTGCAGAAGCTTTTTGTTTTTTTTATTTTTTTTCTTCCTTTTATTTCATCATATTATGGGGGTACAAATATAGATAGGGTTACAAATATCGCCCCTGCCCCCCTACCCTCCCCCCTACTTCCAGAGATTCAAGTGTGTCCAATCCCCCGGTGGTGCGCACCACACACATTATGTAGGTATACACCCTTCTCCTCCTCCCCCCTTCCTCCTGCCCACCTCCCGATAAAAAGTTTTGTTTGTTACATTGTATATCTTTGCCTCTCCCTAAGAAGGGTTAGAGTTATGCCCTTCCCCTCCAAAATGCTGGCCACATCCCTAGGATTGGGTCTCTCCCCTCCCTACCCCCCAAATACCTGGTGAACATTACCACCATTTGAGAATCATAGTTTTAATCAGTCAGTATCAGTTTGATGGCGAGTAGATGTGGGGCCCATTTTCCATGTTTTGTGTCACCTCGCTTTGGATAACAGGCTTGAGCTTAATCCAGGATAGCATAAACAGTGCTAGCTCACAATCATTTCTTAGAATTGAGTAATATTCCATTGTGAGCATATACCACATTTTAATTATCCACTCATGAACTGACCGGCACTTGGGTTGTTTCCATGACCGTGCAATAGTGAATTGTGCTGCTATAAACATTCGGGTGCAGATGACTTTATAATAGAATGTCTTATGGTCTTTTGGGTAGATGCCCAACAACGCTGTTGCTGAGTCGAATGGTATTTCTATTTCTAGCTGCAGAAGCTTTTTAATTAAATCAAATCAAATATTTATTTTTGTTGTTACTGTAATTGCCATTGGGTTTTAGTCATAAATTATTTGCCTAGATCCATGTCTGAAAGAGTTTTCCTTACATTTTCTTCTGGAATTCTTATGGTTTCTTGCCTTATATTTAAGTCTTTATCCATCTTGAATTAATATTTGTGAGTGGTGAGAGATAGGGGTCCTGTTTCATTCTTCTGCATGTGCCTCTCCAATTTTGCCAGCACTATTTATTGAATAGGGCTTCTTTCTCCCAGTGTATGTTGCCTGCTTTGTCAAAGATCAATTTGCTGTAGTTAGATGGTTTTATGTCTGGGTTCTCTATTCTGTTCTATTGATCTATTTCTCTGTTTTTGCACCAATACCATGCTATTTTGGGTATTATAACCTTGTGGTATAGTTTGAAGTCTGGGAATGTGATGCCTCCAGTTTGTTCTTTTTGATTTAGGATTGCTTTGGCTACTGGGCTCTTTTCTGGTTCCAAATGAAGAATAGAATTATTTTTTCTAGATCTCTGAAATGTGACACTAGTATTTTGATGGGGATTGCAGTTAATTGGTAAATTAGTTTGGGTAGTATGGGCATTTTAACAATGTTGATTCTACCAATCTATGAGCATGATATCTTTTTTCATTTGTTGGTGTCATTTGTAACTTCTTTCCTCAGTGTTTTGCAGTTCTTTTTTTTTTTTTTTTGAGACAGAGTCTCACTTTGTTGCCCAGGCTAGAGTGAGTGCCGTGGTGTCAGCCTAGCTCACAGCAACCTCAATCTCCGGGGCTCAGCGATCCTCCTGCCTCAGCCTCCCGAGTAGCTGGGACTACAGGCATGCGCCACCATGCCCGGCTAATTTTTTGTATATATATTTTTAGTTGGTCAATTAATTTATTTCTATTTTTGGTAGAGACGGGGGTCTCGCTCAGGCTGGTTTCGAACTCCTGACCTTGAGCAATCCGCCCGCCTCGGCCTCCCAAAGTGCTAGGATTACAGGCCTGAGCCACCACGCCCGGCCTGCAGTTCTTTTTGTATAGGTCTTTCACCTCCTTGGTTAAGTATAGTCCTAGGTATTTTATTTTCTTTGTAGTGATTGTGAATCGTACAGAGTCTTTGATTTGACTCTTAGCTTGACTGTTATTGGTGTAAAGAAATGCTATTGTACATTGATTTTGTAACCTGAGACTTTGCTGAATTTATTTATCAATTCCGGAAGTCTCTTGGTGGACTCTTTGGGGTTTTCTAGATATAAGATCATATTGTCAGCAAAAAGCAATGGTTTGTTATCCTCTTTCCTGATTTGGATACTCTTTATTTCTTTCTCTTGCCTGATTGCTCTGGCTAGGAATCCCAGCACTATGTTGAATAGAAGTGGTGACAGTGGGCATCCTTCTTTTGTTCCAGTTCTTAGGGGGAATGCTTTCAACTTTTCCCCATTCAGTATGATGTTGGCTGTGGGTTTTTCATATATGGCTCCTATAATTTTTAGATATGTTCCTTCTATTCCTTGTTTGTTGAGGGTTTTTATCATGTCTTTTGGTTCTATAATATCTATAATATTCAGTTTCAAATTTTTTTCCAGATCCTAATTGTCTGGATAAATTCTTCATACTTTCAAGTGCCTTCAGCACATTTTTGTACCTTTAAGTTTTTACTTCTAAAAATCTATAATCCTTGTTGGATAACTCTGATTACTGTGTCATTTGCCATTCTCCTTTTCTTTCAGTTTTTGTCTTGATCACTCGCCATAAAGATTTTACTTTTTATGTCTAGTCGGTTTTTATTTTATGCTTTATATTCTAATAAGAAACCTACAGAGGCTGTAGATAATGTTATTTTATTATAAATATTATCCCTATTTTATGTTATCCAGATAAGAGGATCAGATAATCACTTTTCTCCAAATAAGACTTGTTTGGAGACAAGACAACACAAACAAGACAAGACAAAGCCAAATCAGTCTTTGTCTAATATGCTCTTATGCCTAGAGAAAAATCCTTCACAGATTTTGATTCAGAGCTTGGAATACCTTCTTCTCCTCAGTCTATAAAATGTGAAGTACATTAAATATGGAATAATTAGTCATATTATGGAAAACACTTAAATTGTTATAATTTGAAGCTAGTAAACATTAGTTAAAATGTCTCAACTATAATAATACACTTGTTAGAAATCTGTGCAAAGATAATAGGCTAAAGATTTTGCACACAGCTTGATTTCAAATATGTAAGAAGTTCAAGAAAGTGATACACAGAATTATAGCATAAACACAAGAGTCATAAATGGAACTTCTTTATGCATTTAAATATTTTTCAAATAGTCTATAATGACCATTTCATACTTTTGCTCCTTAAAGTGAAAAATTATTTTGTTGTAGTAACTATTATGTTAGCAGTGTTAGATACTAGCAGGGAAACAATAAACACATGCACACATATAAACAGACACAAATGTTCATACATATGCATGCTATATAACAATACACATTAAAATTTATTAATAGTGAAAATCTCAGAACATTAAGAAGTTGCTGACTCTTACAATCATCTTTTCCCATAGTCTATATAGGCTAGTCTTAAAAGGGTGGCCATGATTTATTTAACTAAATTAGCTTCCCATCTTATCCACATAAAAGAGGAAAGGCAAATGCTCCCTGTTGAAAGATATCAACTGCACTCTCGACAGTCCTTTTATAAATCTGTCTGACATACTATGAGAAAGTACTGGTTATGAAAAGTGGCAGGAAAATATGATCAATAATCAAGAGGAAAACTAACAATTGAAGAAGATCCTCAAATAATCCATATATTGTAGTTAGCAAATGAGGACTTTAAAATAACTGTGATTAAAATGTTAAAGGAAACAGAGAAAAATGAACTAAATGGATAAGAAGATAGACTATTCTCTCTATTCAAGAGAATTAGAATATATTTAGAATTTTAAACATTCTAATATTGAAAAATGCAGTATCAGAAACACCTCAAATTAATGACTCATAGGAAAGAAGAGCAGGTTAGAGAACACAAATATACACAAGTAGAAAATATCCTAATTGAAGCACAGAAAGAAAAATTATAGAAAATTAAAATAGAACAGAGCATAAGAAATATGTTTAAAATAGTTTAAAACATATTTTTAGACCCCATAAAGAGAAGCCAGAAATATGAAACAGAGGCTATATTGAATAGGTAATGGTACTTTCAGCCTTAGCACCATCTTCTTTTTTTTTAAATATAGGAAAATATTTTTAATAAAAATTTTTAATCAGTTTACAGTAGGAATGACCTTTCCAATTCACAAAATGTACAAAAATCAGAAGCTTTAAAGTAAAATATTGACACGGTTCATTACAGTAAAAAAAAACAACAATAAAACAAATCTTCTACAGGACGAGAATAAACAAACTTAAAGACAAATAAAAAGTTATTAAAATATAGTTAGGATACATTTTATAGAAAAGATACCACCCACATTGTACAAAGAGCTTTCATAATCAATAAGGTACAAGGACAATATCATTATTAAAAAGGGCAAAATAATGTAAAGAAAAAAATTTGCCTTAGCACCATCTTCTTGGAAACCCTTGCTCCGGGAGAGGCACATGGAGGAAGAAGCAAATATGCAGGCTGACAAGCAAAAGAAGAAAGATAATGCAGAGGTCTAAGTAAAACATTACTTTGTTTATGGAAGTTCATAGAAGCCACAGGAGCAGAAATATGGGATGTCTAAGGCTAAGAATGGTGGTAAGATTTGTTGGACTGTATGCTACTATCTAGAACATGTCTCTCAATGAATTTAGAACTTTCATCCTCATCTGATCACCAGGACCATCTCTTTGCAAAAGACTCACCTTGCTCATACCAACACATTCTCTGTTGGTTTTTTGTGCTAGACCTGCAAAATTCTGGTTGTGGCCAAATGTAACACATATAAAATAAATTATCTCTCTTGCTATCTTGAAGAAAAACATCGCACAATACTTTTCCAAAATTTGTGAAAACCATGAGTCTACAGATTTAAGAAGCTACCAAACTCATAGACTAGTTATATATAATAAATTGAAAATCATACAAAGGCATGCATAGGAAAACTTTTAAACACCAAAGATAAGAGAAAATCCTAAGAGCAACAGGATATAAATGACATATTACTTTTGAAGAAACAAGAGTAACGACACAGGAAAGCAACTCCCAATGCTAGGAGCCTCTTGAGGTCCAAGTGGGCCTTGGCTTTATGCAAGAAAGAATTCAGGAGTGAGCTGACAGGATAAAGTGAAAATATAAGATTTATTCAGAAACAATAGAAAGTCTACTCCACAAAGAAGAGGAGAACCGGCCCCCTGGTTTTATTGTTTTTCTATTTAAGCAACAGCTTAATTAAAAGCTAAATAAGGGGAGGAATATTCATGGAAGGGGTGGTGTTTCAGCCTCTTGGTTCTAACCCATTGGAACTTGCACTGCTTCAATCCTATTTTGATCAGAGTAATTTGAAACTTTGTTTTGAGACTTCCTGACATGGTTAGGTAAAGCTGCAGTTTTGGGCAATGCCCAAAGCAGTACCTGCCAGTTCTGTGTCACTAATTGTGGCAGTTGGTTTTTCAAGCTAAATGCTGAAAAGAAGATGACAATGGAATGACATTGTAAAGTCCTAAATGGAAAAATACCCCGTGCCAACTTAAAATTTTGTACCTATTGAAAATAACCTTCAAAATGTCAGTGAAATATGGTTGTTTTCAGATCAGAGAAGCAATCATCAAACAGCCGACACCACTGGAAATACTAAAGGAGGTTCTTCAGGCTGAGGTAAAATAGCCCCAGATTGAAGCATGGAACTTCAGAAATGAATAAAGAGTATTGGAAAAGGTAAATATGTAGGTAAGTATAAAACCAGAATTAATTCTTTAAAACAATATATTAATGTCCTGTAAGATTTTTAAGCTTTGTGGAGGTAAAATATGTGACAACAGTAGCACAAAAGTCAGTAGAAGAATAAATAGAATTTAACAGTTGTAAAGGTCTTTCCTTATTCAGGAAGTCATGAGATTACTGATTGGTAGTATATTACAATAAGTCAAGGATGTCAAATATAATCTCTAGAATAGTTATTAAAGAGTACACACATATATATATCTCAAAAGCTAATGGAGGAGAAAAATTGAATGAAACATATTTCATAAATCTAAAATAAACCAAGACAGAAGAAATAAAGAAACATAGTAGAGATGAAAGATAGAAAATAAAAACATATGATGGTACAGAGACAAAAATGGGAGAGTAAAGGTGACCTCCTGGATTCCTGCTCCCAGAGAAAGAGGCGTAGATCTTGGACTGTTCCACACGAGTGGATTGCTCCCTGCAAGAACAGCATTGTGATTCAGCAGAGAAACAGCGTGGGACACACAAAACAGGGGAAAAAAAAGCAAGTGGGAGATAGGATCATGAAATCTGTAGAGTGCGAGACAAACAATGGAGCATAGAACGTGGGACGACCGCACCTGCCTGGCCAGCGAGTGCAATGGGATCAGACCCACAAGAGAATGTCCTGCTTCCCCACTGATCTCCACACCCACTCAGACAGGGACCTGCCTGAAGTTGGTGCAAAATCATGGCAAGGGGCATTGGGCTTTGTGGAGAAGATGATAGCAGGAAGCATCTTGAACTACCCGGAGCTCTGTACCAGGACTGCATTGGGGATGGGAGGGACTGGTCTTGGCTACTGCTGGAGGGAGTTAGGAGATAGGTAGTTTGCCTGTGGCAGTCATCGGGACCAGAAACGGAGGTGGTCACTAAGTAGGGGACCCTAACCTTGAAACTTCTCTGGTTGAATAGGCCAGCTCAGAGTAGGTCAGAAAGAGCAAGAGCTCCTGCTGGACAGGCATGAGATTGTGGGAGGGTGACACAAAAGAGACAACAGGGCATCCTGGTGACTCAGCTCCCCAACCCCACACCTGCCAACTCCTGAACAGTTGTCCCCAGTGTTAGCACTCTTCTGGGGGCAGTCCCAATTTTGGGTGTCCACAACCCAGATGCTATGGTGCGCTACTGTGTCAGGCAGCTCCATCCCCTCAGCCCGCAGACTCTCCCTACAAGCTCCACCCGTACCCAACCCATGGTCAACTAGCCAGGCCCATTTCGATGGGTGAATTCTGAACACTTCCCCAGTTATGGGAGGCTAACACCTGAGGGACTTAAAGGCTCTGGGGCGCTGGGTGGACTGGGGCACCACCCACTTCCCCTGGCCAGCAACTTTCACACCAAAAGTGGTAGGCTCCACCCCTGGAGGTATGGAGAGAGAAGAAAAGCCCCTTTCCCTCTGTGACTAACATGAATCCACAGGGCCTTGGTGCAGAGCAATAGTTGATAGCCCAGTGACTTTGTTCATCAGACCGGTTTAGGTCATCCAGTAGGATCATAACTCGGCTGCCAACAGTGGGGTCTGTGGTCAGGGAACAAAAATCCTGGCAAGAGGCCACAATAGGCTTCCCAAGTAACCCCTCCCATCAGGAGCAGCCCCCCAACTATGGGAGAAGAACCTCGAACAACATAATAGCTGCTCCCCCCGGAGGCAGACCAAGCAACCATAGAAGTGCACACATCCAGGCTGGTAGGCAGGCGCTGGGATCTGCCTTGCTCCTAAATAGCACCTAGTGGGACAGAGCCTAAATAGGGCGTGTTACTTTCCAAATGAAAACTGAAAGGTGGGAAGCAATGGCTGATCCAGATGGGAAGGACTCAGCGAAAGAACTCTAGAAGTATAAAGAAACACATGGAAAGCACACCCCCAAAGAAGAACACCAGCTCTCTAGCAATGGACATTAACCAAATTCAGAATACTAAAATGACAGAAGAATTTCAAACATGGATTGTAAGAAAACTCAATGATATGCAAGAAAAAAATGGATAACCAACACAAAGAAACCACAAAAAATCCAGGACTTGGAAGAAAAATTCACTAAAGAAATTGAAATATTAAAGAAAATCAAACCTAACTCTTTATACATTTTAAATTCAGCCTAAATGTTTCTCTGTACATAGTGAACTATAACTTAGCTGAATGTTTAAACAGACTGTAACCTACTCTTGTACCAACCACAAAGTTTAAGCTAATCATAGGTGGCAAACTGTTCAAACTGTGTTCAAATTAAGTCAAATACTGAAATGTAATTAATCCAGCTGTTTCTGTACCTAACTTCTGGTTTCCGTACACCACTTTCCTTTTTCTGTTCATAAATTATCTCACCATGTGTTAACCCTTAGTAACTCTGGATCCCTTTTGGTTTGAGGGCTGTTCTATTTTTGCAAATTGTTCTTTGTTCAACTAAATCTTGTTAAGTTTAATTTGTCTTAAGGTTTTCTTTTAACATAAGAAATCACAGTAGAAATTAGAAGAAATTGTGAACTGTCTTACAATGTAAATATAACATCAAAACCTGCCGTGTGTAGCAAAAGCAGTGCTTACATAAAAATCTATAGCTCAAGAAACATATTTTAGCAAAGGAGAATAGTCGAAAAGCAATTATCTAAACTTCTATTTCAAAAAGCTGGAAAAAGAAAAGCAAATTGAATCCAAATAAAGTAAAGAAAGGAAATAATAAAGGTAGGGGTGTAAATCGATGAAATTGAAATCAGATGCAAAATAGAGAAAAGGAACAAAGCCAAGTGTTTGTTCATCATAAAAATTGATAAAGGTTACAAACCACTAGCAATATTGATAAAAAAATAGTAAAACCCCAGATAAATTAGCAATGACAGAAATGGAAAGGGTTATCGTTGCATATCCTTCCCATGTTAAAAACATAATAACTAGGCATTGAGAACAAATTTACACAAGTCATTTGAAAATTTAAATGAAACAGATTAATTGCTTGAAAAACACAGCTTTACCACAACTGATTCAAGAAGAAATAGAAAGTGTGAACAGTCCTATATCCATTAAGGGAATCGAAGCTGTAATTAAAAACCTTTGCACAAAGGAAGCACCTGGCCAGATGTCTTCAACAAATCTTTCCAAATCCTTGAGGAAGAAATAATACCAATTGTGGAAGATAAAACAATAAACACTCAAAGATGTCCATGTCCTAATCCCCAGAACCTGTAATTATGTTACCTCACTTGGCAAAAGGGACTTTGCAGATAAGATTAAGTTAAGGACTTTGAAATGGGGAGATGAGCCTGGGTTATACAGGTGAGCCCAATGTACTGTAATCACAAGGGTCCTAAGAGGCAGTCCGGAGGGTCAAGGAACAGATTCTCTGCTAGAGCCTCCAAAGGAACGCAGTTCTGCTCACCATTTTATTTTTAGCCTGTAAAACCTATTTTGTACTTCTGACCTTCAGAACTTTAAGGTAATAAATTTGTGTTGTTATAAACCACAAAATTTTCGGTAATTTGTTATGGTAGTAATAGGAAACTAATACACAAATCTTTCACAAACTCTCAGAGAGAACAGGAAAGAGGTAAGGCATCCCAATTTATTTTGTGAGATTAGCACACTCTTGATTCAAAACTAGACAAAGACATAACAAGAAAGAAAATTTATATGCCAACATATCTCATGAACCAGTGTTAAAATCTAACAAAAACATCAGCAAGTCACATTTAGTTATGTGAAAGGATTATATATCATGACAAGGGATAAAAGAGTGATTTGACATTCAAAATCTAATCAATGTAATTTAACACGTTCATATAATTTCAGCAGATTTTATCAAGAAAATGGGCAAAAGTTTCTGTATTTGTAGATGATGGATTGTATAATGATCAAATTTATGGGGATAAAATGGAAATGATTGGATTAATTTGAAAGTTTGTCAGAATGGATAAAGGATATATTAAAAAATCCCTGGATTCCCATATATGAATAAGGACAGATTTCATAATGAGCAATGTGATTCAAAGCATAAAATATATAAAATAAATGCAAATAAGCAAGGATCTATTTGACAGGAGGAAAACAGGAAAAATGTGATCTTGCATTTTAATGCAAGACAACACAAAACAATTGAATATTAGTGTTAACTATTAGTGCTAGTTATGCCAGGAAGATTGGGGTTGTGACCCAGACAGGACACATGGACATCACTGTAGATGTAGTTCATACATTGTTATTACTTTACCTTGGTGGTGTTTGTCTTATAATGAATGATTCATTAATCCATTCATTTGTTTAATTGGTTTCTTCTTGGTTTGTTTTCCAGAGAAAAACTTAAATAAAGGGGTGGTGTTGGTAGGAAAGTTCTCTGGGTGGTCTTGGACTGACTAAGTTCTCTCCTTTTTCTCATTTGTAGTTCTCCAGAAGAAATGTAGAATGTGCTAGACATACAACATATAAGATAGGGAGTAAATGGCAGGAACGGCCCGAGCTCTGTTCCCGGCTCTCCTAGAACAGAATGTCCTACAACACTTTAGCCTAGGGTGACACACTGTCTGTGGGGTATAAAATCCAGGACAGGTTGCTTCCTGGGTGTCCCTCAGCTGTGATGCAAGTGGGGCGGGTGCAGATGAGACTCCATCTTCACTGTGCAGCTTGGTGTCTGAGCCTTGATGTCTGGCTTGCCATGAGCCCCAGGCTTCTGCTTTCCCTTGCTGACTATGTGTAGGCAATAACCCTGCTTCATGTAACTTCTTGTGTGCCAGTGTCTGTCTCATGGAACTCTTGCAAGTGATAGAAATTGGCCTGCCCAAGGTGCAGTGGGCCCAGCATTTGGAATTCTCTGGAATAGATGCCAGGGCACAGTGAACCTGCTTCACAGAGGAAACACTTTGCAGTCCATGAAAAAAACAACACAACACCCTAACATTTGAAAGATGTTAATAGCTTTATTCAGAATTACTTTTATTTACCCTCCCTTACTTCCCATGACCAATCTATCATGATGCCACCTCTTGATTATATAAATGTTTTCTCCCATCCAAGTACTAACCAGGCCCAACCCTGCTTAGCTTCCTGGATTAGATTAGACTGGGTGCATTAAAGACAACTAATGGACACGGTGAGCATTGTAGAGGGGAAGGGCATGCCTGTAATCCTCACTTGAGTGAGGCAAAGACACAAAATGTAACCAAAATGTTTGTACCCTCATAATATCCTGAAATAAAAATAAAAAATATCAAATAACAAATAAAAAAACCAACAAAACAAAACATTTTTCTGACTGGTCTTCCTAACTTCACACCACTCTGAAGAGGAAGAGCAGAGAAAGCAATACTTTCAAAATGTAAACTTGATCTGTAAAAACTGTTTAATTGGTGTTCTTGTGTCTGGCGGAAGAACAGGATTCTAACCCTTGCCAAAACAGCAATTTGGGCAGTAATGAACTCTGTGGGTTGGCCCTGATCCAATGTTTGCAGCCTCCTTTTAAGGCCCTTTGAAAAATGTAGCATTCTGAGGCCACCTGAAGGGCCTTTGCAAAGCGAGCTGTAGGCTATCGATGTCTTCTGCTCATGTCCCAGTCCCCTGCCTAGACGCTCACATTGTAAATTCCGACAGCCCGTCCAAATCACAGGCTAATGCTCACACCTGGAGGAAAGCACCTTCCCACTTTTGGTCTAAAACGATGTCTCCTCCTAAAAGCTCCCCAGACTCTCAATAACCCTTGCATGTGTGGTTACTTAATGTCTATCTTTCTCCCTCTACTAATATTATAATTCTGAGAGCAGAGCTATTTTAATTTAGCTACTTAAAATCACACAAATAAAGGATGTACTAGAGTTTATGCTTGTATCCCACCAACATCCCGCCAACAAATATACTAGATCATCTTAAAAACACTTACTGAATTAATTAACTGAAAGTGTACACTTTAGATAACATGGATTCTTACTACAAAACATGGAAAAATACCACATATGCCATCTAAACAAATATGGTATTTCAGGAAATAGAATAATACAACTCATTTCCTAGGAGTACTTCTATTTTTTTATTGAGACATTCTGATGGGGAAACTTTGATCTAATATCTTTTACTAGGGTTTCCATAATCCTCTCTGGTTCTCAAACAGGAAACAAATCTAATGCAAATCAACAGTAAGAAGTAGCAATTTAATGGAGCACAAATTCAGCAAAGAACCAACCAGGCAACAACCTCCAGATGCCAAGGTGCTCCTCGCTGGGTGGAGCCAGACCTGTTGTGATGGATGCGTGATCTGTGTGACAACATCCGGCAGGTGCTGACATTGTGTTGGCCATCAGTGATCAACAAAGTCCTCTTGGCTCAGGGGGACTGAGAAATTGATGTCGAGGTTGCCTTTCCTTGAAGGAGAGAGGGTTCACTGCCCTCTCGAGCTTGGGAATGTTTCATCACTTGAGGATGAAACACACATGTACAGATGTGTATGTGTAGTTTGTTTTTGTTTTTGAGAGAGGCTGATTTCGTTTGATGAGAGCCAAGGTGGAGAACGGACTGCATATCACGGCAAACATCTTGGAATTATCTGTCCAGTGACGGAATGGGGATGAAATGAAATAAAATAAAAAGTTTTCATTGAAATGAAAGATTTGTGCTTTCTTTGGGAGGAGGAATGGATTTCAAACCTTGAGCCACATGCTTTTTCACTGGTTAAACCTTATAGGTCCCACCAAGACAGGCGTTCTTTCCTATCCTCTTCTTTCCCTTTCCCTGGTTTTCTTTTCTTTTTGTTCCTTTTCCTGTATTTTTTGAGATGGCATCCATTTCTGTCACCAGGCCTAGACTGCAGGGGCGTCACCACAGGTCACCCCCACCTCAACCTCTTGGGGTGTAGTGATCTCCCTGCCTCAGAGGCCTAGGTGGATCAGACGGGAGACACCCAGCACCATGCCAGCTCGATTTGGAATTTTTTCTTTTTTTCCTGTAGAAGCAGGGCCTTGCCCTGGTGTCTGTGCTGGCCTCCCACTGCTAGCCTGAAGCAATCCTCCCAGCTCACCCTCCCAGGGAGGCGGGAGCCACTGTGCTGGGCCGGGTTCCTTGTTTCAGGGCTCTGGCGTGCATCTCAGTCATCTTTACGGCTCCTTTGAAAGAAGGGATCTCTGGGCCCCCTGGCTAGAATTTCCGGACAGTGGTTTGGGATCCAAATTGGCATTTTCTACAAGTTCCCTAGTGATGCTAGTGTTGCTGGTCTGAGTCCACACTTTGAGGAGCCTTCAGGTGTTTACTGATTGAGGCATAGACTGAGTCCCCTCACAACGTGGTTGATAGGTTCCTGGAAACGGTGACTCTAAGTGAAACGACGTATATCACAACTCATTTCAGCACAGGCCAATTGACATAAGGATGAGTTTTTAAGTTCTCATGACGTATCTCTGGCCACAGAAACCTCTCCAGACTCGTCCGTAAAAGACCCCAAAGGCTTCTGCACATTACCCTTTGAGATAAATCTGCGCTCTACATAGATTTCAGAGAGGTTAACAGAAACAAGTAAGATCAGTATTCACACGACCGCTGGTGAATCCGAGAACCATGGGAGTCGTCTCAGCGGTAGGTGGAATCAAGGCATAAATACGCGACAAGCAAAAGTTGTAAAGAGCGCCTCCCACCGCCACCTGGTTCAGAAGCCCGCCACAGCAGGTAGGCAGGCTTGTGGAGCAATTTCGTAGGGCATCGCGTGGCGTCTTGCGTTTGTATGAGTACCGTGTGCCTTGTGAGTTTTTGCCTGTGCACAATTTGTGTCCATTGTTTCGCTGATTGATTCGACATCCCCTTCTCCAACCCGCTGATTCCGGTGCGGAGAGGCACGGTGGCCAGAGCGCACCCCAGCAGCTCAGAGCTCAAGGCAGGAATGGAGCCCGGGTAGGACGGCGTTCCACGGCGCGGGCCGCTCACACGCACCATCCTCACTCACGCGGAGAGCAGGGAGGCACGCAGATGCGCCCACAGGCGCACCGTTTGCACCAGGGAGGAAACCAGAGTACCCAGAGCAAATTCCCGCAGACGGACGTGGGGACAACACACAGACGCCACACAGACAGCGGCCCCAGGTGCAAATCAATACTTTTACTCTCACTCGTCGCATAACAAATCCATTTTATTGGAGAATCTGCTGTATTTGCCAGGTCAGAGTCACCTTAATGAAAAGAGGCACGGAAGAGTGCAGTCTCTTGCTCTATGCATAGATTTTGCCCCAGCACCATTCCAAGTGACATGATTCTCTATCCTTAGCTGTGGAAACCAGGTGAAGCTCGTATCATTTTCTTAATACTTTCTGCAAAGAGAAAAAAGCCAAGTTTAGATGTACTGTATTTCGGCATGGATTCCCCTGGAGGATCCTCTGGAATTCACCACGGCCAGGTGCGGAGGGTGCCGTTCCTGCACAACTCCTGAAATTCCGGCAGCAGGGGTGTCGTGTGGCATGGGGTTCACTCTTTGTATGGGTGAATAATTTCGTGAGTTCTGAACTAAACTATGAAGCATCTGGCTAGGATTCACACAACTGCCTTTCTCTTATAGGCAATTGTGGATAGAACAGCCAGCAATGATACCCATAATTTACCATTCAACCGGGTGAGGGCTCGGGAACTACCTGCAGATTCGTCATCCCAGTACATCCTCGAGGTCATCGGAAAGCCCGGTGACCTGCCTTCAGGTGGCTTCGTTGCGTTGGCCACTATGAACAGAAGCTCCCCACGTTCGCTATGCAAATCCAGGGGCAAACTGCAGATTTGGAATCCATGCCCACACGGTGCTATCACCCTCGCCCCAGGGAACTGGAGGCTGGGTTGATGGAGCCAGTTTGACTGTTCTGATGAGTTTAGGCTGCAGGGTGAGAGCCCATTAGAATAATCCAATGAGAGAAGAATTCCCGGAGTCTCCGCCCTCTCCGGGAGGGGGACTCCACATAAACGGCCTGTTTCCCGCCCTTGCACACTCACCCGGTGGGGAGCGCTGCGCACAGGAGCGCAGGTCCGGGATCCAGAGTCCCTGCGGCTGCCTTAGCCCTCAGGTCTCCGCGGGGTGTCCAGCGGCCACCACGGTGAGCTCACCCCCGCGCAAGTTTGCAGTGGTGTGCGTGAGGAACGTCAACAGGAGCATGGAAGCCCACGGCGTCCTCGGGAATAAAGGGCTCGACGTCCGTTCCTTTGGAGCCAGATCTTGTGTGAAGCTCCCTGGACGGAGACCCCATCTTCCCATGGTTTATGATTTTGCCTCAACCTATCGACAGATGCGCGACGACCTCGTAAGCAAAGAGAGAGAATTCTACACACGGAACGGGAACGGCATCTTGCACGTCTTGAGAAGAAAGGAGAGGATCAGGCCCAGTCCAGAGAGGTTCAGGAGTGCACGGAGCGCTTTGACGTCATGTTCACGTGTGAGGAGAGTGTCTACGACAGGGTGGTGGGACACCTGTGTTCCAGAGAATAGGAGACCCTGCAGCCGGTGCACGTGACCAACGTGGAGGTGGAAGACGACCCGGAAGGGGCCACCCTGGGAGCCTTCCTCCTCTGCGAGCTGTGCCAGGGCCTGCAGCAGCTGGCCGACACGGAGGACCAAATGGGCCGGATGCTCCTGCAAGTGGAGCAGAGAGCGGGGAAGAGTTTTCTTCACACCGTCTGCTTCTACTGAAGATGTGGAAGATGGCTGGTGTCCACTTCTCTTTCCATAAGGACCTAGGCTTGGAGCTTTGGACTCTTCCATATTTGCGGGGAGAGCCATTTTTAAAGACTCTTTTGCTAAGTACTGTCTGTATTATTTTTAGCTTTCCACCACAGAAGAGATTATGAGGAATAGCACTATTTTTGGGAAATGATGAGGACTGCTATGAGTCATGAAAGTAGTCCAAATGTGCTGAACATTGTTTTAGATGCTTTGCATAATAGAAAAGTGCTCACACCCTTTTGCAAAGAATTTACTCCTCTGCATTTTACGGAAGAGGAAATCGAAGTTTTTAATGGAATTACTGGACAAAATTTGCTTAATGATATGCAGCAAGTAAATAACATTGTACAGATAATCACCTTTTCAACAAAGTTCATTCTCTGTTTGGTATATTAATTGAAATATTTCTTTATGAGGCTATTATATTTGCAAAATTAACATAGTAATGATTTTACATGTAGGTTTTACCTTTTTTACTCATGCTGACTTTAATAGGTAAAACCCAAGGTGGATAATGGCCTGCATATTATTTGAAGACTTGAAATTTTCTATTCAAATAAAAGCTCACCAAGTGAAATAAAATGAAATTTTAAAAATATAATTTAAATAAAAGGGATATTCTTATTTATGTGTGTGGGATAGATTCATACTACTATGTCACACACTTTTGTTCAAACGTTATGAATTACACTGAGAAAAAACATTTTTCATAATGAAATTTCATGAAAACTTAAAATGTTTGTTTTAACATTGAGAAAATCAGGTCATAAACCTAATGATGGTGCCAAGGGGAAACATCCTTGGTAGTGGTTCCAAACAATGTTTTCTTTTCTTTCTTTTTTTTTTAAATTTCAGGGTATTATGAGGGTACAAACATTTTTGTCACATTGTATGTCTTTGCCTCTTCCTAGCGAGGGTTAGAGGCATCCCCTTCCCCTTTACAATACTCAGGTGTCCTTTAACCCTTTGCACTCGCTTGCTTTTTTCTTGATTCCTTTATTCTACTCAGGATTTAATTTTTTAAATACCCCAGAATAATAAATACTGGAGTTTCTTTTCATACAAACTTATTTATTTGCATTTTTTATATTTCAAATTATTGATACATTAAAAAAGTAATTTTAATCTCTATAATTTTTCATGATGTGAGCTGCTACCGATGCTAACAGTGTGGAGTCACACTCGACATCTGAGTGCAAAGGGTTAGTTGTGAGTTTACCCCCCACAATCCCCCAATCCCTGGAGAACACCACCACCATGTGAGCACCATAGTGTTAATCAGTCAGTACCAATTTGATGGAGAGTACAAGTGGAGCCTATTTTTCCAATCTTGTGATACCTCACTTCACATAATGGGCTCAAGCTCAATCCGGGAAAATATAAGAGGTGCTAGATCACTGTCGTTTCTTATAATTGAGTAATATTCCATTGTATATGTATACCAAATTTTAATAATTCACTCATGAATTCATGGGCACTTGGGTTGTTTTCCACATCCTTGCAATAGTGAATTGTGCTGCTATAAACATTCGGGTGCAGATATCTTTATTATAGAATGCCTTTTGCTCTTTTGGCCAGATGCCTAATAGTGCTCTTGCTGGATTGAATGGTATTTCTATTTTTAGCTTTTTGAGGTATCTCCAAATTCTTTTTCACAGAGGTTGCTCTAATTTTCAGTCCTACCAACAGTGTAAGAGTGTTCCTGTCTCTCCACAACATTGCCAGTATTTGTTGTTTTGGGATTTTTTGATAGAGGCCAATCTCACTGGGGTTAGGTGATACTTCATTGTAGTTTTGATTTGCATTTCTCTAATGATTAGAGATGTTGAGCATTTTTTTATATGTTTGCTGGCCATTCTGTCTTCTTTTGAAAAGTTTCTGTTCATTTCCATTGCCCTTTTTCTGATGGAGTTGTTTGATTTTTTTTTTTTGATTCTTTTAAGTTCTAGATAGATTCTTATTATCAGCCCTTTATCGGATGTGTAGAGAGCAAATACTTTTTTCTAATAGGAGAAAAATAGATCAGAAGTAGTTGGTCATAGCTGAATTAATTTACATGATACTTGCGTAAGTAGATTTATTCTGTCAACAACAGAGAAATTGGCTCTTAAAAGGCAATGTGTTGATCAGTGAAACCAATTTGCTGGTGAGTACATGTGGTGCTTTTTCCTCCCATTTTTGGGATACTTAACTTAGTAGAATGGGCTCCAGCTCTATCCAGGAAAAGACAAGATGTGCAGAAGTAATTTTGATGTTGGAAGCCGACATTTTTTTTCCTTAGCAATTTTCTTTGTGTATGAGAACTTTAGCATCACTATGTGACAGCAGGTCACATAAGGTATTAATTAAATGACTCCAGGTGTTGATATTTCTAGAGCAATTGCATCAATGAGGTTTTGGTACATTTTTCCTCCAAAGCTTTAAGATCAGTGTTTTTGGGGTCTTAATTCACTTTCTCACTCACATAATTGAGAAGTAGATCCAATCACCTTTATAAGTCTTTCTTACCTGTATAATTGTAGAGAATTGGATGTGATAAATCTATGTCAGTGGTTTTCCCGAAAATTGCTGAAATAGTGACCCTTGAATTCACATTCAACTTTTGTGTTTTTCTTTTTTTACACTTGGACAGCTTTAGTCTCAACAAGCTTATAGCTTAGAATTTGTGTTGTATGTCCTCTGTGTCTTAACATTTCTGTTTTTTTCTTTGTTTCTTGTTTTGTTTTGTTTTGTTTTTAAACACAAGGTCTTGATATGTTACCCAGGTTCGAATGCAGTGGTGTGTGATCATTGTCACCTCAAACTCCTGGGCTCAAGTGATACTCCTGCCTCAGACTCTCAGGCAGCTAGACTATAGATGTGTGCCACCATGCCCGGCCAATATTTTAATTTTTATCTTTGTAGAGATGGGGTTCTACTATCTTGCCCAGGCTGGTTTTAAATTCCTGGCCTCAAGCGATCCTCCCCCCTCAGCCTCCCAAAGTGCTGTGATTACAGGCGTGAGCCACCACGCTTGGCCAAATTTTTTGCTCTGTACAGTTCATTCCCATTGTTATTTCTCCAGTGTAAAAGCATAACAGTATAAAACAAAAAATTAATAATGACCCTTGAATTCACATTCACCTTCGACTACTACTTCATTTCCCTTCTCCACCTTAGAGGAAATCATCTGGAACGGTTTGTCCTCTTGCAGGCTTGAGTCTCAGCCCTCACTTTTCTCTTGGCCTTACTCGTCTTTCACTTTCACCTCCACCATGTCATTGAGACGTCACTTGACAGGGTCACAGTGATCCTTTCTCTTTTGAGATTTTCTGTGCTTGTTCCAACTTGCATATGAAGTATAGAAGCTGAGAATAAACCTCTTTTTTTCTTTTCCTTTTTAAGGTACATAAGCTCTATGAGTTTTCTTGTGGTACATAAACAAGGTCCGGTTGGGATGAATGTTTAAATGGCATTTTCTGATGTGTCTTTCTTGTCATTATTTTGGGAAAAAAATTATTTATTTAAATTGAGTAATGATTTTCACACTGCTAAATTAATAGTCAAAATTTATCCTCTCCTTATTCAACATAATAGCAGCATTTTGATATTTCTCCCTTGAAAATATTTCCTCACTTCACTCCCCCTGTGTTCCTATGACCTTCCTGATGTCTGCTTAGTCTCCTTTGGTGTGTTTTCCTCATCCCTTGTCTTATATTGAATTTCTGGTGCTTGGTCCTTGAACTTCTACCCTTCTCTATCTGCACTGTGCTCTAATCTCAGCATATGGGTGTAGATGCATCAGTATGCTGAGTCCTTCCAAATTTATACGTCCAGTCTCTAGTTTGTCCTGCAGAGAACTTGTATGTCTGATAGGCATCTCAAATGTAGTGTGTCTGAAACAAAACTTTTTTCTTACCAGCAAAGTTGGCAGCCTTCCTCTTATCCTTTAAAGAAAATTCCATTCTTTAAATTCTTCGGGCCCATCCTCAGTTCTTGTCTCTCTCATACACGATGTCACTCAATATCTTCTTACTGGGCTCCCTCTTTATGCCTTTACACTTTTCACACAAAATGCATATTTTCATTCTATTATTTTATTTATTAGAATAGCTGTATTGAGATATACTTCATCCTAAAATTCACCTAAAATACCCTAAAATTCACACTTTTAAAGTGTACAATTCAGTGGTGTTTAGTACATCACAACATTGTGCAAACATCACTACTATCTAATTCCAGATCAAGATCAGCTTCATCACTCCCTCCCATCATCCTATTACTCTAGGGTGATAGAATAGAAATCAAAATAGAAACAGAAGCTTCTCAATATTCTGGTCATCGAGCCCCAGTGGCACTCTAGAGCCATGGCCAGATAGTCCTTCCAGGGAATTAAAGGTCCCCCTTAATTTTGCTTGTGGCTTCATATTATTTATGTTGCTTCCTTCCTCATTCTGCTTTAACTATCTTTGCATCTTGGTTATTCCTCAAACATTCCTGTCATTCTCCTTCTCAGGATCTTTGGCCATGCTATTTCCTCTGCTTAGATCCTTCTTTTA
Source organism: Microcebus murinus (assembly GCF_040939455.1). NCBI lineage: Eukaryota > Metazoa > Chordata > Mammalia > Primates > Cheirogaleidae > Microcebus > Microcebus murinus. The sequence continues at coordinate 57,289,120 of NC_134107.1, read as the reverse complement.
TTTATTTATTTACTTATTTATTTTTCGGTGGCTTATGTCTGTAATCCTAGCACTCTGGGAGGCTGAGGCGGGGAGATTGCTTGAGGTCAGGAGTTTGAAACCAGCCTGAGCAAGAGTGAGACCCCGTCTCTACTATAAATGGAAAGAAATTAATTGGCCAACTAATATATATAGAAAAAAAGTTAGCCGGGCATGGTGGCGCATTCCTGTAGTCCCAGCTACTCGGGAGGCTGAGGCAGCAGGATTGCTTGAGCCCAGGAGTTTGAGGCTGCTGTGAGCTAGGCTGACGCCATGGCACTCACTCTAGCCTGGGCAACAGAGTGAGACTCTGTCTCAAAAAAAAAAAAAAAAAAAAAAAAAAGGCTGGGCACGGTGGCTCACGCCTGTAATCCTAGCACTCTGGGAGGCTGAGGCGGGCAGATTGCTCGAGGTCAGGAGTTTGAAACCAGCCTAAGCAAGAGAGAGACCCCATCTCTACTATAAATAGAATGAAATTAATTGGCCAACTAATATATATAGAAAAAATTAGCCGGGCATGGTGGTGCATGCCTGTAGTCCTAGCTACTCGGGAGGCTGAGCTAGGCTGACACTACGGCCTGCTTAGATCCTTCTTAGCCAAGGTATCTTCATTACTAGGTCTCTTGCCTCCTTAAGGTTCTTGCTCAATTAAAATATTCTCAAGAATACTATCTCTAAGCATCTGTACTATGCATATACACATAGTATATATACACATATATATGGAGAGAAAGACACACACAGAGAAAGAGAAAGAGAGAGAGAGAGAGAGAGAGAGAGAGAGAGAGAGAGAGAGAGAGACCGAGAGAGAGAAAGAGAAAGAGAGAGAGAGAGAGATATTTTAAGGAACTGGTTCATGTGATTGTCGAGGTTGGAAACTGCCAGGCTAGAAACTCAAGAGTTGATGTTAGTCTTTAGTCTGAAGCCTGGAAACTCAAGAAGAATTGCTAAGGTACAATACTTTACTCCTTGGGGACCTCAGTCTTTGCGCTTAAGTATCTTAACTAATTGGTGGAGCTTGATCACACTGTGGAGGGTTATCTGTTTTCCTCAAAGTCTATTTATTTAAATATTAATCACATCTAAAAATACCTTCACACCAACTTCTAAACTGGTGTTTGACCAAACACCAGTCTAACCAAGTTGAAACACAAAATTAACCATCACACTATTCTATTTAAGATTGCAATCTCTGTGACGTCTTACCACCAGCTTACATACATACATATGTACATACATACCTAATTTTTGTCTACACCATATAATACTACTGCTGCTGCTGCTGCTGTTGGTAACAGGAAACCATTAAATAGAGTTGACTATATGTCAGCTTTCCTCATGTATTTTCTTTCTGTATTCAAGTTTGATGAAGGAAAGCACTTTGGGTGATATGTGCACTGCTTTATCTATAGCAGCTATAATAGTTCCTAGCATATTTTCAGACCTTATTAAATATTTGTGAAATGAACTAATAAATGAATAAATGAGAGGATAAATGAATGACTCATAGGATAATAGTTGCTGGTAGAAACTCTTAGGAAGCTGTGTACCCTCATGCCTACTGATTTCCATGTGGTCAAATTATTAGTCTTTTTCTTTGATTGGTCCTGCTTTGATTTTCACATCAATTTTTTTTTCATTTTAAGATAAGTCCATTGCTAACTATTTTTTATTCCATTTATTTTGAAGTTAAAATTTTATTTCTAAGTTTTCAACAGTATCTGTTTGTTTAAAATATACAATGAAGAAGGTTGTAGCTCCCAGTAACCACACCTATGAAACAGTTGTTAGTATTCAGAAAATATTTTGTTATTTAAGCATATTTTCACAGATTAATATATAATGATTTTCATGTCTTGCATTTTTATTTAATGTTACATGACAAGAATTTTCTTTGGCATCCCAAATAGTTCACTGATAAATTTAAGTTTGATTTGATATTACATGATTTATTTTCAGGTTAACAACATATTCCAAAATATAATTGTATTGTATTTTAGCCCACCAGTAGATTCTTCTTAAATGTTTTTCAAATAGTTGTCAGTATCAACCAAGTTTGTACAAACATAATTATCCCTAAACTTTTGTTTGTGTTCTGTTACTTTTTTCACATATGAGAGATTTTCAAATGTTAATTTATATTTGACTTGTCCCTGGCCAGGTTGAACATGTGCAAAGTGATAAGAAAGTACGTTGTGATAAGTGATAAGTTGTTTATATTTTTAAATAGATTGAAAAGCCACATAAAAATTTTGTTAAATTAGAATGACAGTATGAATTAAATTAAAATTTGAATGTTGAATATTTAGCAAAAATTTACAAATTTTATTTTACCAAAAATGATAATTTTTCCTCCTATAGCTGGAATTTCATGATCGGAGTGTCTATGGCAATGCTTAGCTATCAAAAATAATTCAACAAAGGCAGGATCCTGAGTGAGGTGGTTGATAGGATAATAATGACTCAGTCCTGGCACAGATTAAGACCCCTAGGAATGATCTGTAGGCCAAGAAATTAGGTTTTCTTTTACTCATTGTAATTAGGGAAACTGCACACTAGAGGAACAGTAGGATGTTTTACCAAACAGATGAAAAGATAGAGTTGTTATAGGACTTAGGGGTCTGGTTGGTTTTAGGAAAAATGTAAATAAATATGTTTTGGACAGGCTCTTTTATGAATTTTGGTTTGAAAATCTTTAATTCTCTATTCATGTATATATAATTAAGAATGGGTTGTCAGAGAAGTTCTCACTGACAAGGGGGCATTTGAGCTAAGTCTTATTGGTTAAATAGTAATTCATAGAAATTTGTGCAGAGAGCATTTTGGGGCCAGGAGTATAATCTTTACTTTAAAAATGCTAAGCAAAATTGGCTCCTTTATTTTGTGTATGGCCTCAATTCAGATAAGATGCAAAAATTTCCCAAGCTGATAAAAGTTATAAACTCATAATCAAGGTCAGAAAAATATTAAGATGTATGCAAAGCAAACCATACCTAGACACATGATAATACATGTCCTGAAAAAATAAAATATCAAAAGATAATCTTGAAAGGATCCAGAAAGGAGAAGCAGATTACATTCAAAGGAGCAACAATAAAACTTTCACATCAATTCTTAATACAAAAGATAGAAGCAAAATACCACTAGGTGGAAAATTTTGGAATGCTGAAAAATCCCTGCCAACTTAAAATTCTATATTTATAAAGCTACCTTTAAAAAAATGAATACAAAATAAAAATATATTCAGCTAGGCAAAACCTGAGATACTTCATCTTTTGCTTTTGCATAAGAATGCTCTTATGCTAAAGGAAATATTAATTTTTGGTGTGTGTTCATACTTGTTTAAAAAACCTTTCCCTTATTCTTCTTTCACTGTCTAAATAATTGACAATTCAGAGTAAAGTTATTATGGAAATCACCTATATCTTCTAATTCAAATATATTCACCATTCATAGGATTTTAGTATACATTGAAGTCATGTTTAGATAAATATATTTTTAAAAAATTACATCATATTTAACTGACTGATCTGGAACTTACTTCTTTCACTTTTGATATCTTCTATCTTCTCAAGGAGGTGGAAGAAATCAAAATAGATATGATATAGTTATAATTATACTGATAGTATAATTCTCTTCCCAAAGACAAAGACCCATATTATCATCACTATTCTTTTATATTGCAGGTTATAGATGTGCCATGATTAATTTAACCAAATACGCTCTTTAGAATCATTTTATATATCAATGCATTTTTATTTAATACTTGGAATGCATTTATGTAAGTGCACTATATTTGATCTCATGTTGAATGTTTCCATCTAAACAATTGACAACATAATTAAAAATGTCATGAACATAAGCATCAATAAACTTTGCTATGTTTTATGTGTAATAAGACAGGAGTAAATACATGTACATATCCACTCATTAATTTATGCTAAAATTATATTAATGATGAATATATGTAAGTTATGAGATATAGATGAATGTTATAATTTCTCCAAAAAGCAAAAATTTGAAGATAAATATGAGAGTGAATGGCTAGAGAAATGTCCTAATGAGAGGAATAAAATAAGTACATCTATTCACAGCATAGGATGCACTAATAAAGAAAGGTTTAGTGATTACCCATGAAAGACACTGATTCCAGTTCATTGTATTCCAATCTCCAGGCTAGGAGTAGAGGGAGGTGAACTAGTCTAGTCCTGAATTCTATGAATGAGAGAGTAACTAAGCCTCCAAAGACACTGATATCTAATGATTTTTTTAAAAGGCTTTGGAAGAAACATTCACCAAAACATTTCTGATATAATTGCTCTAAGACACCAAGACATAGCAGTCCTGTCACTAATACCTCCACTGTACCCTTCCTTCCACGCCATAATACAAAAGCCCAACTCATGCATGGAGGGTTTTCCTAAGAAAAATACAATACTAGTTGCCATTGTTATAGTCACTTCTGCTTTGGAAACAACACATGAACCACCTGGTCCCGGATCTGTTTGGTCTTAATTCCATAAATAATGGGATTTAACATAGGTGGAATGAGAATGTAGACATTGGCCAGAAGGACGTGGATATAGAGTGTGATGTGGCGTCCAAATCGCTGAGTGAGGACTGAGAAGATCCCAGGCCCATAAAAGAGAACGATGACACAGACATGGGAGCCACAAGTACTGAGAGCTTTTTGGCGAGCCTCTTGGGAAGGCATGTGGAAGACAGCACGGAGAATCAGCATGTAGGATATAAAAATTAGCAAAACGTCTAAGACTAAGGTTAACATTAGGATAAAAAACCCATACCAGATGTTCACTCGAATGTCATCACAGGAAATTTTGGCCAAGACAATGTGCTTACAGGCAGTGTTTGGGAGGATGTTATTTTTGCAGAAAGTCAGTCTTTTCAGAAGAAATATTATAGGAAAAACTGTAGTAAAACTTCTCAGAAAGATAAAAAGGCCAATTTTTCCAATCAGTGTGCGTGTAAGAATAGTGGTGTACCTGAGCGGGTAGCAGATGGCAATGTAGCGGTCAAATGCCATCACCAACAAGATCCCTGACTCAGACATGAAAGTGGAAGAGAGGAAGAAGATCTGAGTGATGCAGCGATCCAAGGAGATCTCCCTGGCTTGGAACCAGAACAGGGCCAAGGCCTGAGGCACTATGCACGTGGAGAGGACAAGGTCTGTTATTGCCAGCATGCAGAGGAAGAGGTACATGGGCTCATGGAGGCTGCGCTTTGTGAGGATAATGAAGACGAGCAGGCTATTCCCAAGCAGGGCAGTGACATAGGAGATGAAGAAGGGGATGGAAATCCACATGTGCTGGTCCTCTAGGCCAGGGATGCCCAGCAAACGGAAGACTGTGTGGCTAACACCAGTGTGGTTTAATGCAGTCATGCCTGGGGAAATCTTTCAGTACCGCCTATTCACGGAGGTAGAGGGAAAATCAGGTTACACTCAAATATATCCTTTGATATCACCTATTGCTTTTGCCCCCTAGGTGATCCCATTCCATTCTGAGGATGCCAGGAACTATGATACATGTAAAGACAAATCAGATATCCTTTGTTTCATGAATGAAGCCTTTAACTCATAAATAATATAGATCTTTACGCAATTAAAGAACATTAGATGATTAAGTTTGCATGTAAGCGGTGCTAAAGAAAACACAGAAACACAATGGAAGGAGTAATTCACTTTGTATTCATGTTGGTTTTAAGAATACGTTTATTTTTGAACTTGCCTTGATATATAGTTTAGATGTCAATAATTGGAAGATATACCAAGTAGAGGACGGAACAAGGACATTTGGGAGTTTATGAAGAAATATTTGACATACCAATGCCGGGCATATTTGGAATCTTTTAGTTCCTTGTGGTTGTGACTTTGTAAATTTGGGCAATTGGAGAAAAGATGGCAGGCAAAGATTTGCTCAGAATACAAATTAAGAATCCTGGGAAGGATCAAGATGGTGGACGAGAAACACCACCAGACAGAGTGTCTCTGCAGAAAAGACAGATTCTAGCAGAAATTAGAAAAAAGAAGCAAGAAGATGAGCATACAGCGGACGAGGGTTGGAAGGAGGGGTAACTGAGACCACGGGAGACTCCATGGGAGGAGGGTGCAGAGCAGAGCTGGAAGATGAGACCACCGGAGCAGCCCGGAGACCAGCGGGAAGGGTAGGTGGTTCAGCCACCTTTCCCCTCCCCTGCATCTGGGACTGGTGGTGGACTCCCCAGTGGGTGGAGAGACATGCGGACACCAGCCCAGAGATGGCTGTCGCCAGATAGTGGTGAGCCTGTAGCAGATGCGACACCAGGCTCCAAAATCCCTCGGGGCACCTCCATGTGCACAGACCTGAGCCGTGCAGCAGGCACCATATTGCCTCCTTTTCCCCTCTACCGCCCCTACCCGCGGCTGCCCAAAGAGACAATATAGCCACCAGCCGAAGGCACCTCCAGGGAACGGGACCTTCCCTTTGGGGACCCTACAGCTGACTAAGGGGAACTCAGACTGTGAGCTCCCTACCCTCCAGCCCTCCCAGGTGCTGCTGGTGCAGTGATCCCAGGAGAACGGTGCAGACCCTGAGGCTGAGAGACATAGACCCAGCTTGGGCTTCCTGTGGGCGAATTGGGACTGGCACTCGTCTCCCTGGTGAGGATATAGTTTTAACTCTGGGACCCAAAGGTCAGACCTGCAGACCAGATCCCGAGGACCGAGGTCTAGCATTGCCCGGGGCACAGAAGGGATATATGTGAACAGCCTACTGAGGTGTGTGTGCTTTCAGGGGCAGATCAGCGTCCTAGAGGGCAAACCTCCTCCCAAAGGAAGGCCCTATGCCCAGCCCAGGTGGTGTTCCTGCGCAAGGAACCTCCCCGCAGGCATCATAGTCAGGGGAGGCCTGGTGGCGTGTGGTCTGGCCTGCTGGCAGAGGCCCAGGAGTAGCCGCAGAGTTGGGGAGGGTAGAAAGAAACGAGGCCCACTCCAGACTGCAGGTCTCAGACAGCCCCACACCCACACATAGATTTTCTGATTGAGTGGGGCCATTCCAGCCCCTCCCTGACAGCTTTTCCTGGAAACTGAGAACAGAACTTTGACCCCTGCTAATAGCATTGGTGGTGCCTGAGGGCAGGCTTACCACACCCAGCTCTGCCCAGACTCTCTCCTAGACCAGCCTTCACTGAGGGGAAGAAAAGGACACACGTGGAAGTCCCAGGGTCCGACCAACCACCTGAGGCACTAGAGTGCCCCTCTACAGGAACAAGAGCTGATAACAGGACACAAAAACAACAGCGTAGCCTGTTCCTCCAAGCAAGCACCACCTACTGACAGGGAGGACATCCTGCACAGACTTTTCATGGCACCTACTGACTCATTATACAGGGAGTGGTCGATTCTCACTCACAGTCACCACCTAACGGCTCAGAAACTAAACAAGGCATGCGAATACCCAAACAAACACGTAAAGGAAAGAAACAACAACTGATCGATATGGGAAGAAATCAGCGAAGTACTCAGGAATTATGAAGAACCAAATGGAAAACACACCCCCAAGGACTAGCACCAGCCCCCTAGAAATGGACACCAACCAAAATCAGGCAACCAAAATGACAGAAGAGGAATTTCGTATGTGGATCATAAGAACACTCACCGACCTGCAACAACAACTTAATAACCAACACAAAGAAACCACAAAAAGCCTCCAGAACCTAGAACAAAAGTTCACTAAAGAAATGGACACAATGAAGAAAAGTAGAACTCCTGGAAATGAAGAATCAATTCAGGGAACTACAAAATACAGTGGAGAGTCTCAAGAACAAGGTAGATCAAATAGAAGAAAGAATCTCAAACATTGAAGATAACATCCTTCAACTAAATAAAACCATCACAGAGATAGAGCAGAGAAACAAGAGAAAGAGCAAAGCCTACAAGAGATGTGGGATTATGTGAAGAACCTAATGTGAGGGTCATAAGGTTACCACAAGGGGAAGAAGACAACACTCAAGGGTTGGACAAGCTGTTTGAAGATATAATACAGGAAAATTTCCCAGGCCTTGCTCAAAATCTCCATATACAAGTCCAAGAAGCTCAGAGGACCCCTGGGAGATTCAATGCAAAGGAAGATGTCACGACATGCAGACATCAGACTGACCAAAATATCAACTAAAGAGGCCCTTCTAAAAGCTGTAAGAGGAAAGAAGCAAGTGACATACAAGGGAAAGCCAATTTGAATAACACCAGACTTCTCTAATGAGACTTTAAGCAAGGAGAGACTGGCGCCCCATTCTGATTCCTCTGAAACAAAACAATGCCCAGCCTAGAATCTTATTCCCTGCAAAACTAAGCTTCATATATGAAGGAGAAATAAAGACATTCTCAAACAAGTAAACTCTCAGGGAATTCACCAAGACAAGACCAGCCCTACAAGAAGTACTCAAAACATTGTTATGCATGGAACAGCATAATAAAAACTGACGAATATAAAAACAACCAAAACCCAAAGATTAAAGGCCAGATAATACAATGGTTCAACAGAGAAATCAAAGCAACAACATCCAACATAGCAGAATGAACAGTAATCTGCCTTACCTATCAGTTCTCTCAATAAATGTGAATGGTTTAATCTCTCCACTCAAGAGACATAGGCTGGCTGAATGAATAAGAAAATACAGGCCAAGTATATGCTGTCTTCAGGAAACACATCTAACCTGCAAGGATGCATATAGACTAAAAGTAAAAGGGTGGAGATCAGTATTCCAGGCAAGTGGAAGCCAAAAGAAGGCTGGCAAGGCAGTTCTAATTTCAGATGATTTAGTTTTTAAACCAAACAAAAGTAGTGAAAGACAAAGAGGGTCATTATATAATGGTGAAGGGCACACTTCAACAAGAAGAGATAACAATTTTAAATAAATATGCACCCAACTTAGGTGCACCCAGTTTCATAAAGCAAACCTTACTGGGTCTAAGCAAATGGATTAATAGCAACTCCATAATCACCAGAGATTTCAACACCCCACTCACGGCACAGGAAGGATCCTCCAAACAGAAAATTAATAAAGAAATAATGGACTTAAACAAACCTCTGGAACAATTGGGTCTGACTGACATCTACAGGACATTCTACCAAAAATCCACTGAATATATGTTCTTCTCATCAGCTCACGGGACATTCTCTAAGATTGACCATATCCTAGGACACAAAGCAAATGTCAAGAAATTTAAAAAAATAGAAATCACCATGTACCTTCTCAGGTCACAGTGGAATAAAAGTAGTAACCAACCCAACAGAAGCTCCCACTTCTACACAAAAACGTGGAAACTAAACAGCCTCCTACTAAATGATTACTTCATAAATGAAGAAATCAAGATGGAAATAAAAAAATTCTATGAAGAAAACGACAATGGAGAGACAAGTTATCAACTCTTCTGGGACACAGCTAAAGCAGTTCTGAGAGGAAAGTTTATCTCCATAAATGCCTATAAGCAAAAGTCACAAATAGACAATCTAATGAAATGACTCAAAGAGCTGGAAAAAGAAGAACAGACCAACCCCAAACCCAGCAGAAGAAGTGAAATTAACAAGATCAAATCAGAACTAAACGAAATTGAAAACAGGGAATCTATTCAGGAGATTAATAAAACAAAAAGTTGGTTCTTTGAAAAAATAAACAAAATTAACATGCCACTGGCTAAGCTAACGAAAAGCAGAAAAGATAAATCTCTAATAAGCTCCATCAGGAATAAAAAAGGAGATATCACAACTGATCCCAAAGAGATACAAGGTATAATTTATGAATACTACAAAAATCTTTATGCACACAAACTGGAAAATGTGCAGGAAATGGACAAATTTCTAGAAACACACAGCCTCCCTAGGCTCAACCAGGAAGAAATAGATTCCCTGAACAGACCAATCTCAACAGCTGAAATAGAAACAGCAATTAAAAATCTCCCTAAACAGAAAAGTCCCAGTCCAGATGGTTTCACACCCAAATTTTACCACACTTACAAAGAAGAACTAGTACCTACATGTAGAAACTTTTCCAAAACATCGAGAAGAACGGAAACCTCCCCGACACCTTTTATGAAGCGAATATTACTCTGATATCAAAACCAGGAAAGGATGCAACAAAAAAAGAAAACTACAGACCAATATCCCTAATGAATATAGATGCAAAAATTTTCAACAAAATCTTAGCTAACCGAATCCAGACACTTATCAAAAAAATAATCCATCATGACCAAGTGAGCTTCATCCCAGGGATGCAGGGATGGTTCAACATACGCAAATCTATAAATGCAATTCACCACATAAACAGAAGCAAAAACAAAGACCACATGATTCTTTCAATAGATGCAGAAAAAGCTTTTGACAAAATTCAACACCCTTTCATGATACAAACACTTAAGAAAATAGGCATAGAAGGGACATACCTAAAAATGATACAAGCCATATATCACAGACCCATACCCAACATCATACTGAATGGGGAAACAGTGAAATCATTCCCACTTAGAACTGGAACCAGAGAAGGCTGCCCACTATCTCCACTTCTATTCAACATATTGCTGGAAGTCCTGGGTACAGGAATCAGATAGGAAAATGGAATTAAAGGTATCCAAATAGGGGCAGAAGAGATCAAACTTTACTGTTTGCTGATGATATGATATTATATCTAGAAAACCCCAAAGATTCAACCAAGAAACTCCTGGAACTGATCAATGAATTTAGTAAAGCCTCAGGATACAAAATCAATACACAGAAATCAGAGGCATTCATATACGCCAACAACAATCTAATTGAGAACCAAATCAAAGACTCAATTCCCTTCACAATAGCAACAAAGAAATTAAAGTACCTAGGAATATACTTAACCAAAGATGTAAAAGACCTCTACAGGGAGAACTATGAAACACTGAGGAAGGAAATAGCAGAGGATGTAAACAGATGGAAATCCATACCATGCTCGTGGATCGGCAGACTCAACACCATCGAAATGTCTATACTACCCAAACTGATCTACAGATTCAATGCAATACTTATTAAAATCCCATCAGCATTCTTCAAAGATATAGAAAAAATAATTTTACACTTCGTATGGAACCAAAGAAGACCCCGAATATCAAGAGCAATTCTAGGCAACAAAAACAAAATGGGAGGCATTAATATGCCAGATATCAAACTATACTAGAAAGCTGTAGTAATTAAATCAATCTGGTATTGGCACAAAAACAGGAATATTGACCAGTGGAACAGATGTGAGAATCCTGATACAAAACCATCCTCATATAGCCATCTAATCTTTGACAAAACAGACAAAAACATACGCTGGGGAAAAGAATCCCTTTTCAATAAATGGTGCTGGGAAAACTGAATAGCCACCTGTAGAAGGCTAAAGCAGGACCCGCACCTTTCCCTTCTCACAAAAATCAACTCATGCTGGATAATAGACTTAAACCTAAGGTATGAAACTATTAGAATTCTAGAGGAAAATCTTGGAAACACTCTCCTAGATATCGGCCTAGGCAAAGAGTTTATGAAGAAGTCCCCAAAGGCAATCACAGCAGCAACAAAAATAAATAAATGGGACATGATAAAACTACAAAGCTTCTGCACAGCCAAAGAAATAGTCATGAAAGTAAACAGACAACCTACAGAATAGAAGAAAATTTTTGCATCCTACGCATCTGATAAGGGGCTGATAACTAGAATATACTTAGAACTCACGAAAATCAGCAAGAAAAAAATCAAATAACCCTATTAAAAAGTGAGCAAAGGACTTAAACAGAAACTTTTCTAAAGACAGAAGAATGGCTAACAAACATACGAAAAAATGCTCAATATCTCTAATCATCAGGGAAATGCAAATCAAAACCACAATGAGATATCACTTAACTCCAGTCAGAATGGCCTTTATCAAAAAGTCTCCAAACAATAAATGCCGGTGTGGATGCGGAGAGAGAGGAACACTCCTACACTGCTGGTGGGACTGCAAACTAGTTCAACCTCTGTGGAAAGCAATATGGAGATACCTTAAAGAGATATAAGTGAATCTACCATTTGATCCAGCAATCCCATTGCTGGGCATCTACCCAAAAGATCCAATGACACGCTACAAAAAAGACACCTGCACTCGAATGTTTATAGCAGCACAATTCATAATTTCAAGGCTGTGGAAACAGTCCAAGTGCCCATCAATCCAAGAATGGATTAATAAAATGTGGTATATGTATACCATGGAGTACTATTCAGCTCTAAGAAACAATGGTGACATAGCACATCTTATATTTTCCTGGTTAGAGCTGGAACCCATACTACTAAGTGAAGTTTCCCAAGAATGGAAAAATAAGCACCACATATACTCACTAGCTAATTGGTATTAACTGAGCAGCACTTAAGTGGACACATAGGTACTACAGTAATAGGGTATTGGGCAGGTGGGAAGGGGGAGGAGTGCGGGTATATACATACATAATGAGTGAGATGTGCACCATCTGGGGGGATGGTCATGCTGGAGCCTCAGACTTGTGGGGGAAGGGGGAATGGGCATTTATTGAAACCTTAAAATCTGTACCCCCATAATATCCTGAAATAAAAAAAATTATGATATTATGTGAAAATTGAAATATGAACACAGAGGATAATCTGATTTAGATTTAGATAAAAGATTTTAAAGAATCAATCTATTTTTTTCAGTATGCTGATGGATTGTCATTATGTTTTTAAAATTGAGGGTGCTTATCTTTTAGAGATATGTACTGAAATGTTTATGGGCAGAATTGACATTAGAGATTTACTTCAAAATAATTTAGGCATAAGAAAAGTAAGAGGGTAGAAAAGAAACAAGATTGATCATAAAGTCATAATCGTTAAATTTGGATGATGGGCACTTGAAGATTTATTATGCTGTTTTATCTACTTTTTTGTATATATGTTTGAAATTTGCCACAATAAAAATTCACAATGAAAATACAAGGCAAAAAAAAAAAAAAAAAAAAAAAAAAAAAGGATCCTGGACTTAAACTGTGAAGAAATGGTCAGCCAGCATGAATTAAGAGCTATGTCCCATATTTTTACCACAGAATGGGGAATGGGGGTAATATAATATGGGCTGTGAAATTATTTATGTTTGATAGCCCACCAATATTTGATGTGTTCCCTATCAATATCTCTTTAGGCAACAGGGATAAAATTCTAGTAAAGACCGAACACACTGTGGGCCATACCCTAAGGCCAGCTAAAAGCTGGGAAGAACATAAGCAGTTTTGGTTTCCATCATGCCAAAGAAGAGGGGCTGGGTGCTAACACAGAGGAGGGAAAGTAGACCTAAATTCTCAGGATTCGTGGAGAAGACAGAAAAAAGTTAAACTTCTTTAGATTCTAGAAAGAACATAGGCGGTTTTGTGGCCAGAGGGCTCCTTATTCCCCTGAAGCAGTCAGTACCATAATTTGTAAGATAAATAATTTTACACCAAGGCCAAACTCCAGGGCTTACCCTATCCCATGGCTTCTCTGACTGTGTGTTGAACTTGACATCTCTGTTTCCATTCTCAGAAGGTGAGGTTCGTGCAGGTCAGGGATGCAAGAAATGAAGACGTATACACATAGACAACTTTCAGCATCTCTGTAGTTACTCGGTGCCTGACTGGGGAGCTGGCACCTAGTAACGACACACAGCCATTTGTTCCCTGCCCTCTGAGGACAAGTGTGTGCACCACTATTTCGACAAAGTAATAAACAGAAAAAAGATCAAAATGAAGCAACATAAATCTTAAATAACTGAAAAGCGGAGGCTGAAGAGGACCTGCTTACAAATAACGACAGCCACTGTATGCCTTGGGAGTAAAGAAGATTTTTCTTCTGCGAGGCAGAGAAGAGACGTTAAGGAGCTCAGTGATTGCGGTCTGGTATATGAGGTACTTGAGTAGTTGGTTGTCTACTCAATCTAATCTAAGACAACTTGTCAAAAGCCTCATGAATTCTTCCCCAGTCTTGATCCAGGTTGTCCTTCAGCATCCCAGAGAATTAACTTCCATCTCCCTGCTTTGTGTTCCTGAGACAGTTACACTTATTCAGAGAATTTCATTCAGGATGTCAGCAACATGCCTGTGAGAACCTTCTCCCCATAAGTCATTTCTTCCCTCTGATTGTAGAACAACTTCAATTATCAGAGCACCTAGCTCTGGAATCGGAGGCTATTTGTTACCTGGCAATGTTTCCCCATGTGATTTTAAACTTTCTCAGGTCTGAGATTGTCTTTTTTCTTTGTATTTTTCCAGACCTCATCACACTAAGGTACAGTGTAATTCCTCAAAATGTTCGACAAAACAGCCCAATGTCAAATATCAGGTGGGTGTGAAGGATCAGGGTAGGTTAGCCATGAATAAGCTCTTTAAGGCCTTGGATATTTACAGTAATCAGGCTCTGGGGCCAGGTATAACTTTTTCTGGAGGGATTTAGGGCTCCTTGGAACACTGAGAGCTAAAAAGTGTCCTCATACCCAGCGTCTCCTCATTCTTCCTTTCCAAACAGCATTTTGCACTCTACTTGGCTGGCACATATTTGTGACTGTGGTTCAGTGTTGTGTTTGTAAACCAGCTCCAATGCACACACAAAAATCTGTCCAGCAATCAAAATCCTGATTTGTAATAATTGCTGACTTGGCAGTGTATATACTCCAATCATGATCTTTTTTAAGGTACCTATATGATATCACTGAACATGGAATTTGAAAGGAATGTGCACAAGTGAGCCAGTACAGGTGGCTCCACCTCAGAACTGCTGTAGATTCTCCAACTCTGTCTACTCGACTCCAGACACTAGCCCCAATATATTTGACCACCTAATTTAGTTCCCTGAAAATCTAATCTAGATAGAGCTCTCTGCCTGAAATTTCACTTGCAGCAATAAAAAAAATTACCCACCTGTTGTAAAGGGAGTTCTCATGGGCTAGAAGGGGATCAGTGATTTTAAGGCTGTCACAGTGATGGGTGCCAGGGAACTGAGGTTTAAGTATGTGCCTGAAAGTCTCCAGGGCAGCTCTTGCCTCAGGGAGTCCAGATGTAGAGCTGTTTTTTCACAGACACCTCCACTGTTCCATACATGTTTGTCAAATATTATGGCTTTCAAAGTCTGCGTCATCCATTCTTTCCTCTGGACATCTTCTTCCCTTCATTAGGCATGTCCACGTACTTATTTCTAATAAATAAATTGTTAGCATTACTATACTAATTATTCCTGTTTTGGTTTTGTAGGATTTGGTAAATATTAATCTCATTTTCAATCAGCACAATTAGAAAATTATCAAAAACTTAGTAAAAGTATTCCTTTGTAATCTAGATAAACATGAATTAAATTTATAACATTTCATGAAGTCATTGAAATTTTGGAATTTTTTATAGTAATATTTTAAATATTTACATGAAGATATTTGAATTTATTCTTAAAAATCTATTTGGCCTGCTTGTGGGCTCAAGATCAACTATTGAAAACATTCCACACCCTCTTTCTTTTGGCTACCAAACAACCTTCATTTGATTTTCATTTATCCTATTAGGTAAATAAGGTAAACTTATCTTGTTCATAAGTTATGTCTTTCTTTATATGTCATTTTCATATTTTTATTTAATCAGCCCAAATAAGTGCATATATATGTGTGTGTGTATGTGTGTGTATGTGTGTAAAGGAGAATCAGTTTTATGTTTAAGAAATATCTTTGTGTATGTCACAGGGTATTTAGCACTGCCAGGGACTGGTTTGGTGTTAATAATAGTTATAGGGTGTAATTTATCTAGTTGGGCTTCTGACCATCTCTGGTCATGTTGGAGCACTGTGAGCCATGGCTAGTGAACTGTCTTCTAGAGTGCTTCTGTAGGATTTTTAACTTGACCACCAAGTGATCTTAGTTGAGGGCTACAGAGAAGGATGGTCTCTCTTGGAACTGAAAGAATTCTCGTGAACATTTGCTAGCACTCCATGAGACCTCTATGAGCTGCGTTGTGTTCAACTAACCACCCTATATGCTGGGCCATGTTTCTTTCACTGACCACACCCAGATATTAAGCTCTACTAAATTTTAGATATTTTATATTTTGTTTTGGTGCTACAATGAAATTGTTTATAATTTCATTTTAAATTATTTGCTGCTAGTATATAAAATGTAATTTATTTTTGTATTTTAAGCCTGTATCCTATGACCCAGCTAAATCCATTTATTAATCCTGTGTTGTGTTGAATCTTTTTTACATACATAATCATGTCATGTGTTTACATAATCCTTTCCAACTTGAATCTCATTTATTTGGGTGGTTTTTAAAAACAATTTACTTATGTATTCACCTACTGAAGGACATCTTGGTTGTTTCTAAGCTTTGGCAAAGTGGATCCCCACCTCTCACCTCTCACAAAATTCAACTGACTATGGGTAACAGATTTAGACCTAAGGCGGTAAACCTTAAGAATTCTGGAAGAAAATGTTGAAAAACCCCTGGTGGGTTGAGATGATATTGGTCAAGATACAAAATTGTATGTAGACAGGAGGAATAAGTTCAAGAGATCTATTGTACATCATGGTGACTATAGTTAAGAACAAAGTATTGAACTCCTGTAAATTGAGTTCTCACCACAAATCATGTTAAGGATATGAGATAATGCAAAGGCTAATTAGCTTGATTTAATCATTCCATTATGTATACATATTTTAAAACATCATGTTTTCCACAAATCATATATGCAATTTTCTTTCAGTTATACTGTTGGGAAAATATGATTGAGGAATTAATGAGATGTGGCTCATAAGTCCATTATTTTATTGTATAACCTAATATTACTATGTTAAAGACAGAAACAGGAGTTTGTGGGGTTTGGCCCTGGAGGAATGTGTGGACTCAATGGTTGACTTATTAGAGGTTGCTATCATGGCAGAGCTCTCAAATCTCTGGTAGGGATGTTTTCCAGGAAAGCTTCCCAGTATCTGAAAATCTGTGAGCTTCCCTGTGTCTTGAAAGACAAGACAAGGCAAATATGGCCCACAGGATGGGAGCCGGAGACAATGAGTGCAGTTTGCCCAGAGAAGCACCCCAGGTGGTTATAAACAACCTGTTTTATTAGAGATGGGCTTCCTGCTCTCTCCTGTCTGTCTACCTTTAAGTCCACCATAACTCATCAAAGAAATATATAGAGTCACTATACCTCTTTTCTTATACCTTTGTTAATTGATAACTACTACCTCTTTAGAAGTTAGCCCCTGAAAGACTTTGTACCTATTGTTGTTCACCTAGATAGATTAGAAGCCCCTTAAGAGGACTTTTGACCCTAACCCACTACTTGTATCCCCTAGCAACTGCATTCCCTGATATGCAAATATGTTACCCTGAGAACTAGTAATTGATGTCTGTGATTATAAAAACCTGTATAAATCTAACTATATTGCTGGCAGTTGTGGAGATCCGCCAGTACCCTAGGAACCTCTCCCTGTGATATATCTGATCGATCTATCTATCTATCTATCTATCTATCTATCTATCTATCTATCTATCTATCTACTATAAACTATACTTTAGTCTCTGTGTATTCTTTTATTTCTGTTTGTTGTCTATCAACTTCCTTATCTTCTGTGGAAACACCTATTTTAGGGATCTGGCTGCCTGGGGAGAAGCAGCTGATCTCCTTGCAGGCCTGCCTCAACTACTCTCGCCCTGCATTATATAAATAAATAAAAATTAAAGGAACAAAAACAACAAAAAACCTTTCTGCTTACAAAAATACATATTCAACTTTTCCAGGAATTACTCACACATATACAGGATAAAAATTTTGACAAATCTTTCTTATAGTGTACAAGTATAGTACACTGTAGTACACTTTCTTATAGTGTACAAGTAGTGTACTTGTACAAATACAAGTACATAAAGTACAGCAAATGTTTATTAATGCTTATATTCATGACAATTTTATTTATTCTGTCAATTACTTGGTAGTAAATACTGAAGAAAACTCTACTAAGTTGACTAGAATACAACATACTCACATAATAGTATATTATGCACTTCTTAAACTTAATAATTCTGTAGTATTTTTTAGGTGAAAGGAAAATACTTGTTCTATATCATTATGTAAAAAATAAAATACTTGCACAGTCCATAATAAGTGAAAATATGCTGAAATACAAAATATTTTTGTATTTATGAACAATTTTATTTAGTGGTTGTCTTTATTAGCCATTAAGATGCTGATTTGTTATTTTGTATTTTATATCCATGGATAATTTTGAAATAATGACCATAAATATTCAAATACTAAATTAATTAGAAACAAAAATTAAAATAATATAATCCTTGTTGATTTTGACAAACTCCTGAGGAACACAAAGGAAACAATGGAAAAGACTGATAATTTGGCTAAATAACATGGAATGACTCACATACACCTAAAATAAATGGACAGACACAATGGGGAAATGTTTTAACAGATACTACTTTCTTGGACAACTGGGAAGTTTGAAACATACTACATGTTAATAATCATGAAATGGACAGGTAAATGATGGTTCTTTCATAAATTGGCATAATTTACAGTCAGTAACATCTACCTTGAAGTATAATAAATACTTATAAATCTATGTGAAAATATTAGTTTTATATATGTAGCATATAAGAGAACAAACAAAAAAGAAGGTAAATAATACTAATAAAATAATATCTGTATCTCCTTTACACCTATCATTATCTCTAATTACTTTAATGTGATAATTTTACAGTTTTACAGTTTACAAGGGAGTGCATTTTAAACATATTGATTTAATGCCTAGTCTTTAAGATGATATAATAGACACCAGAGAAGCAATAGAATGCTAATCCTGATCTTGATTGGGAAATTAACACTAAATACATAATTACAATGACATGTAAGAACTACTTTTTAAAAAGAGTCTACTTAGGTAAATTATGTATGGCATAGTTTTTCCCTGAGTATAATAGAGAGTCATTAAAAATGCCTACAAAGGTCTATATTTTGAGCATGGGAATAAGTCCATATTACTTTGCTAAGTGAGAAGTGTACATTCTGGAAGAGTGAGTGGAATATAATCCAGTTTACAAAAATATATTTACCTACACACACCTAAATAATAAACCATATATAGCAATCTATGAAATGATGTTAGCAAATATCTCTATATTTAAAGAGTGGGTGACTTTTTACAGATTTTATTTCTACTCTATTACCTAAGATGGAATGAGTGAGGGGTTTTAAGAATGAGAAAACGATTGACTGTGTCCAATGCTGCTGATATGTCATGTAAGATGTAGATTCAGTGGATCTCTGTGATGTGCAGTGTCAATAATGTAGGAATAAAGTCTCACTGGAATGATCAAGAAAAATAAGGAAAAATAGGGAGAATGATATTGAATCTCGAATGTATATACACTCTTTCAAAATATTGCACAGTGGGGGAGAAAGAGAGAGAAAGAGAGGGAGAGAGAAACAGAGGGAGAGAAATGAGGGTGCCAGAGGCTTTTCCTCCCTTTCTCCCTCCCTCCCTTTATTCCTTTAATTATTCTGATAGGAGGAATACTAAAATGTACACAGATAGAAATGAGCCTGTGAAAAATAAATTTGTGATAGAGAGGTCAGAGGGAAGAATACACAGAACAATGCCTAAGGTAGGTAAGGAATGGAAACTAGTTACCCACATCAAGGCATGAGACAAACCAGGAAAGAATATCCCAGAAATTATCCATAGTTTGCTCTTTCAAAATGCCTATCCACAGCTATAGACTAGTAGTGACTTCAAAAGGTGAACTGATTTGTTTCTAAGACTCTGAATAAGTAAACCCATTGAACCACAAAGAAATTGGTCTCTTGCTATTGATCAGAGACCTTGAAAAGCAGACACCAAAGCATCCCTAGTGGACTTACTCCACAAGCATAGACTCATTGAGCCATTTGTCTAGTCTCAGCTGTCCCTCACATACTAGGACTGCTGAAGTTCATGTCATAGATGGCTAGAAATGTTGAGAAAACAGTAGATCGGTTTTCATTCCTAAATGCAATGATTTTCATTCCTAAAGTCATGTCACTTTTGGAAACAAGACATGAGTCACCTGGTCCCGGATCTGTTTGGTCTTGACCCCATAAATGATGGGATTCAGCATAGGAGGAGCCAGAAGGCAGACATTGGCCAGCAGGATGTGGATGTGGGGTGAGATGTGGCGTCCAAACCGCTCAGTGAGGACTGAGAAGATGCCAGGCCCATAAAAGAGGATGATGACACAGACATGGGAGCCACAGGTATTGAGAGCTTTGTGTCGAGCATCTTGGGATGGCATACGGAAAACAGCATTGAGAATAAGCATATAGGAAATAAAAACTAGCATGACATCTAAAGTTACTGTAGACATTATGACAAAAACACCATACCAGATGTTTACTCGTATGTCATTACAGGAATATTTGGCCAAACTAATGTGCTGACAACAAGGGTATGGAATAATGTTACTTCTGCAAAAAGTCAGTCTTTTCACAAGAAATATTATGGGAACTATTATACCATAACTTCTCAGAAAGATAGTCACTCCAATTTTCCCAATCAGGGAGTTTGTAAGAATAGTGGTGTACCTCAGAGGGTAGCAGATGGCAATGTAGCGGTCAAACGCCATCACCAACAAGATCCCTGACTCAAAGATGAAGGTGGAATGGATGAAGAAGAGCTGAGTGATGCAGCGATCCAGGGAGATCTCCCCAGCATGGAACCAGAAGATGGCCAAGGCCTGTGGGACTGTGCACGTGGAGAGGACAATGTCTGCTCCGGCCAGCATGCAGAGGAAGAGGTACATGGGCTGGTGCAGGCTGTGCTTTGTGAGGATAATGCAGATGAGCAGGCCGTTCCCAAGGAGGGAAGTGACATGGGAAATGAAGAAGGGGATGGAAATCCACATGTGCTGGTCCTCTAGGCCTGGGATGCCCAGCAAACGGAAGACTGTGTGGCTAAAACCAGTGTGGTTTAACGCAGTCATGGCAGTGAAAAACTTTCAGGACCTCACCGCCTATTCACAGTGACAGAGCAAAATATAGATTATACTCAAATATATCCTTTGGTGTCACTTATTACTTTTGGCCCTTACCTGATTCCATTTCATTCTGAGGATGCCAGGAACTATGACACATGTAACGACAAATCAGATATCCTTTGTTGTATGAATGAAGCCTTTATCTGATAAATAAGGTAGACCTTTATGCAATTATAGAACATTAGATGATTAAGTTTGCATGTGAGCGGTGCTAAAGAAAACACAGAAACACAATGGAAGGAGTAATTCACTTTGTATTCGTGTTGGTTTTAAGAATAAGTTTATTTTTGAACTTACCTTTAAATATAGTTTAGAATGTCAATGGGAAAATATACCAAGTAGAGGATGAAACAAAGTCATGTGGGTGTTTAAGAAGACATTTTTGATATGCCAAGTCAAGCGTGTTTGGAACCTGTCAGTTCTGTGTGGTTGTGGGATTGTACATTTGGGCAATTGGAGAAAAGATGGCAGGCAAAGATTTGCTCAGAATAAAAATTAAGAATCCTGGACTTAAACTGTGAAGAAATAGTCAGCCAGTATGAATTAGGGCTATGTCCTATCTTTTTACTACAGAGTGGGGAATAGGGGTAATACAATATGGGCTGTGAAATTATTTATGTTTGATAGCCCACCAATATTTGATGTGTTCCCTGTCAATATCTCTTTAGGCAACAGGGATAAAATTCTAGTAAAGTCCTAACACACTGTGGGCCATATCCTCAGGCCAGCTGAAGGCTGGGAAGAAAATAAAAGTTCTGGTTTCCATCATGCCACAGAAGAGGGGCTGGGTGCTAACACAGAAAGAGGGAAAGTAGACCCAAATTCTCAGGATTAGGGGAGAAGACAGAAAGAAAGTTAAACTTCTTTAGATTCTAGAAGAACATAGGTGATTTAGTGGCCAGAGGACTCCTTATTCCCCTGAAGCAATCAGTACCATAATTTGTAAGATAAATAATTTTACACCAAGGCCAAACTCCAGGGCTTACCCTATCCCATGGCTTCTCTGACTGTGTGTTGAACTTGACATCTCTGTTTCCATTCTCAGGAGGTGAGGTTAGTGCAGGTCGGGGATGCAAGAAATGAAGACGTATACACATAGACAACTTTCAGCATCTCTGTAGTTACTCGGTGCCTGACTGGGGAGCTGGCACATAGTAAGGACACACAGCCACTTGTTCCCTGCCCTCTCAGGGCAAGTATGTGCATCACTATGTCGATAAAGTAATAGACAGAAAAACTATCAAAATGAAGCAACATAAATCTTAAATAACTGAAAAGAGGATGCTGAAGAGGACCTGCTTACAAATAACAACAGCCACTGTATGCCTTGGGAGTAAAGAAGATTTTTCTTCTGGGAGGCAGAGAAGAGACGTTAAGGAGCTCAGTGAATGCGGTCTGGTCTATGGATAAAGCTGCAGGTACTTGAGTAGTTGGTTGTCTACTCAATCTAATCTAAGACAATTTGTCATAAGCCTCAGGAATACTTTCCCAGTCTTAATCCAGGTTTTCTTCAGTATCCCAGAGAATTAACTTCAATCTCCTTGCTTTGTGTTCCTGAAACAGTTACCCTTACTCATGGCATTTCTGTTCCATGTGTCAGCAACATGTCTGTGAGAACCTTCTCCTCATAAGTCATTTCTTCCCTCTGATTTTACTGGAACTTCAATTATCAGAGCACCATCTCAGGAATTGGAGGATATAAGTTTCCTGGCAATGTTCCCCCAAGTGATTTTAAACTTTCTCAGGTCTGAGATTGTCTCTTTTCCTTGTATTTTTCCAGACCTCATCACACTGAAGCACAGTGTAACACCTCAAAATGTTCAAACAACAACCCAATGTCAAATATCGGGTGGGTCTGAAGCATCAGGGAAGAGTAGCCATGAATAAGCTCCTTAAAGGCCTTGGATATTTACAGTAATCAGGCTCTGGGGCCAGGTATAACTTTTTCTGGAGGGATTTAGGGCTCCTTGGAACACTGAGAGCTAAAAAAGTGTCCTCACACCCAGGGTCTCCTCATTCTTCCTTTCCAAACAGCATTTTGCATTCTACTTGGCTGGCACATATTTGTGACTGTGGTTCAATGTTGTGTTTGTAAACCAGCTCCAATGCACACACAAAAATCTGTCCAGCAATCAAAATCCTGATTTGTAATAATTGCTGATTTGGCAGTGTATATACTCCAATCATGATCTTTTTTAAGGTATCTACATGATATCACTGAACATGGAATTTGAAAGGAATGTGCACAAGTGAGCCAGTACAGGTGGCTCCACCTCAGAACTGCTGTAGATTCTCCAACTCTGTCTACTCGACTCCAGACACTAGCCCCAATATATTTGACCACCTAATTTAGTTCCCTGAAAATCTAATCTAGATAGAACTCTCTGCCTGAAATTTCACTTGCAGCAATAAAACAGATACTCACCTGTTGTAAAGGGAGTTCTCATGGGCTAGAAGGGGATCAGTGATTTTAAGGCTGTCAGAGTGATGGGTGCCAGGGAACTGAGATTTATGTATGTGCCTGAAAGTCTCCAGGGCAGCTCTTGCCTCAGGGAGTCTAGATATGGAGCTGTTTTTTAATAACACCTCCTGTATTCCATACATGTTTGTGTAATCGTTATGGCTTTCAAAGTCTGCCTCATCGATCCTTTCCTATAGACATCTTCTTCCCTCTATTAGGCATGTCCATGTACTTATTTCTAATAAATAAATTGTTAGCATTACTAAACTAATTATTCCTGTTTTCATTTGGTGGGATTTGGTAAATATTAATCCCATTTTCAATCAGCACAATTTGAAAATCATCAAAAACATAGTAAAAGTATTCCTTTGTAATCTAGATAAACATGAATTAAATTTATAACATTTCATCAAGTCATTCATATTTTGGATTTTTTATACCAATATTTACGTGAGAATACTTGAATTTCTTCTTAAAAATCTATTTAGCCTGCTTGTATGAGTCAAGATCAACTATGAAAAACATTCCACACCCTCTTTCTTTTGGCTATCAAACAATCTCCATTTGATTTTCATTTATCTTATTCAGTAAATAAGGTAGAGTTATCTTGTTCATAAGTTATCTCTTTCTTTATATGTTATTTCATATTTTTATTTAATCAGTCCAAATAAGTGCATATATATATATGTGTGTGTGTGTGTGTGTAAAGGAGAATCAGTTTTATGTTTAAGAAATAGCTTTGTGTATGTTTAAGAAATATCTTTGTTATCAAACTATACTACAAAGCTGTAGTAATTAAAACAATATGGTATTGGCACAAAACTAGGAATATTGACCAGTGGAACAGATGTGAGAATCCTGATATAAAACCATCCTCATATAGCCATCTAATCTTTGACAAAGCAGACAAAAACATACACTGGGGAAAAGAATCCCTCTTCAATAAATGGTGCTGGGAAAACTGGATAGCCACCTGTAGAAGGCTAAAAGAGGACCCACACCTTTCACCTCTCACAAAAACTAACTCACGCTGGATAACAGACTTAAACTTAAGGTATGAAACTATTAGAACTCTAGAGGAAAAAGTTGGAAACACTCTCCTAGACATTGGCCTGGGCAAAGAGTTTATGAAGAAGTCCCCAAAGGCAATCACAGCAGCAACAAAAATAAATAAATGGGACATGATCAAACTACAAAGCTTCTGCACAGCCAAAGAAATAGTCATGAAAGTAAACAGACAACCTACAGAATGGGAGAAAATTTTTGCATCCTATGCATCCGATAAGGGGCTGATAACTAGAATATACTTAGAACTCACGAAAATCAGCAAGAAAAAATCAAATAACCCCATTAAAAAGTGGGCAAAGGACTTGAACAGAAACTTTTCTAAAGAAGACAGAAGAATGGCCAACAAACATATGAAGAAATGCTCAACATCTCTAATCATCAGGGAAATGCAAATCAAAACCACAATGAGATATCACTTAACCCCAGTGAGAATGGCCTTTATCAAAAAATCTCCAAACAATAAATGCTGGCGTGGTTGCGGAGAGAGAGGAACACTCCTACACTGCTGGTGGGACTGCAAACTAGTTCAACCTCTGTGGAAAGCAATATGGAGATACCTTAAAGCGATACAAGTGAATCTACCATTTGATCCAGCAATCCCATTGCTGAGCATCTACCCAAAAGATCCAATGACACTCTACAAAAAAGACACCTGCACTCGAATGTTTATAGCAGCACAATTCATAATTGCAAGGCTGTGGAAACAGCCCAAGTGCCCATCATTCCAAGAATGGATTAATAAAATGTGGTATATGTATACCATGGAGTACTATTCAGCTCTAAGAAACAACGGTGATATAGCACATCTTATATTTTCCTGGTTAGAGCTGGAACCCATACTACTAAGTGAAGTTTCCCAAGAATGGAAAAACAAGCACCAGATATATTCTCCAGCAAACTGGCATTAACTGAGTAGCACCTAAGTGGACACATAGGTACTACAGTAATAGGGTATTGGGCAGGTGGGAGGGGGAGGGGGGCGGGTATGTACATACATAATGAGTGAGATGTGCACCATCTAGGGGATGGTCATGATGGAGACTCAGACTTTTGGGGGGAGGGGGGGAAATGGGCATTTATTGAAACCTTAAAATCTGTACCCCCATAATATGCCAAAAAAAAAAAAAAAAAAAGAAATATCTTTGTGTATGTCACAGGGTATTTAGCACTGCCAGGGACTGGTTTAGTGTTAATAACAGTTATTAGGTGTAATTGATCTAATGGGGCTTCTGACCATTTCTGGTCATGTCAGAGTAATGTGAGCCATGGCTAGTGAACTGTCTTCTAGAGTGCTTCTGTAGGATTTTTAACTTGATCCGGCAAGTGATCTTATTTGAAGGATATAGAGAAGGATGATCTGTCTTGGAACTGAAAGAATTCTCGTGAACATTTGCTAGTGCTCCATGAGACCTCTATGAGCTGCGTTGTGTTCAACTAACCACCCTATATGCTGGGCCATGTTTCTTTCACTGACCACACCCAGATATTAAGCTCTACTAAATTTTAGGTATTTTATATTTTGTTTTGGTGCTACAATGAAATTGTTTATAATTTTATTTTAAATTATTTGTTGCTAGTATATAAAATGTAATTTATTTTTGTATTTTAAGCCTGTATTCTATGACCTAGCTAAATCCATTTATTAATAATCCTGTGTTGTGTTGAATCTCTTTACATACACAATCATGTCATGTGTTTACATAATCTTTTCCAACCTGAATCTCATTTATTTGGGTGGTTTTTTAAAAACAATTTACTTATGTATTCACCTACTGAAGGACATCTTGGTTGTTTCTAAGCTTTGGCAAAGTGGATCCCTACCTCTCACCTCACAAAATTCAACTGACGATGGGTAACAGATTTAGACCTAAGGCGGTAAACCTTAAGAATTCTGGAAGAAAATGTTGAAAAACCCTTGGTGGGTTTAGATGATGTTGGTCAAGATACAGATTTTTTTTTTTTTTGCTTTTGAAAAATATAAAATATTTTAATTGGTATAGACTATATTCAGAGTAAACTTCTAAGAACTATTGAATTAAGTATTGATCCATATCTTGAACTAAATTTGGGCAAGAGACGTAGGTAGGTATCATTTAAAATGCCAAAAGATGCAAACATTGATGTGAGATACTTTCCAAATGAGATCTTGCAATCTGTCTCCATGTTATGGGAACAACAACACTGAGTTTCAATATAATTTATACAAGATTCTCAGGCACTCCACCCATTCTAATTTATGTTAAGTACTTTGGATATACATGTTTGTTTGTTTTTTTATTTCGGCATATTATGGGGGTACAGATTTTAAGGTTTCAATAAATGACCATTCCCCCCCTCCCCCTACAAGTCTGAGTCTCCAGCATGACCATCCCCCAGATGGTGCACATCTCACTCATTATGTATGTATATACCCGCCCCCCTTCCCCCTCCCACCTGCCCAATACCCTATTACTGTAGTACCTATGTGTCCACTTAGGTGCTGCCCAGTTAATACCAGTTTGCTGGTGAGTATATGTGGTGCTTTTTTTTCCATTCTTGGGAAACTTCACTTAATAGTATGGGTTCCAGCTCTAACCAGGAAAATATAAGATGTGCTATATCACCGTTGTTTCTTAGAGCTGAATAGTACTCCATGGTATACATATACCACATTTTATTAATCCATTCTTGGATTGATGGGCACTTGGGCTGTTTCCACAGCCTTGCAATTATGAATTGTGCTGCTATAAACATTCGAGTGCAGGTGTCTTTTTTGTAGAGTGTCATTGGATCTTTTGGGTAGATGCCCAGCAATGGGATTGCTGGATCAAATGGTAGATTCACTTATATCTCTTTAAGGTATCTCCATATTGCTTTCCACAGAGGTTGAACTAGTTTGCAGTCCCACCAGCAGTGTAGGAGTGTTCCTCTCTCTCCGCATCCACACCAGCATTTATTGTTTGGAGACTTTTTGATAAAGGCCATTCTGACTGGGGTTAAGTGATATCTCATTGTGGTTTTGATTTGCATTTCCCTGATGATTAGAGATGTTGAGCATTTTTTCATATGTTTGTTGGCCATTCTTCTGTCTTCTTTAGAAAAGTTTCTGTTCAAGAGATCTATTGTACATCATGGTGACTATAGTTAAGAACAATGTATTGAACTCTTGTAAATTGTTTTCTCACCACAAATCATGTAAGGATATGAGGTAATGCAAATACTAATTAGCTTGATTTAGTCATTCCATAATGTATACATATTTTAAAACATCATGTTTTTCACAAATAATATATGAAATTATTTGTCATTTATATAAATAAATAAAAATTAAAGGAACAAAAACAACAAAAACCTTTCTGCTTATAAAAACATGTATTCAACTTGTCCAGGACTTATCACACATATACAGGGTACAATTGTTCATGAACCTTTCTTATGGTGTACCACAAGTACATAAAGTACAGCAAATGTTTATTAATGCTTATATTCATGGCAATTTTATTTATTCTATCAATTACTTGGCAGTAAATATTGAAGAAAAACCTACCAATTGACTGAAATACAACATACCCACATAATAGTATATTATGCACTCCTTAAACTTAATATTTATGAAGTATTTTTTAAGTGAAAGGAAAATACTTGTTCTATAACATTATGTTAAAAGGTAAAACATAAAATACTTGCACAGTCCATAATAAGTGAAAATATGCTGAAATACAAAATATTTTTGTATTTATGAACAATTTTATTTAGTGGTTGTCTTTATTAGCCATTAAGATGCTGATTTGTTATTTTGTATTTTATATCCATGGATATTTTTGAAATAATGACCATAAATATTCAAATGCTAAATTAATTAGAAACAAAAATTAAAATAATATAATCTTTATTGATTTTGACAAACTCCTGAGGAACACAAAGGAAACAATGGAAAAGACTGGTAATTTGGCTAAATAACATGGAAGGACTCACATACACCTAAAATAAATGGACAGACACAATGGGAAATGTTTTAACAAATACTACTTTCTTGGACAACCGGAAAGTTTGAAACAAACATGTTAATAATCATGAAGTGGACAGGTAAATGATGGTTCTTTCATAAATAGGCATAATTTACAGTCAGTAACATCTACCTTGAAGTATAATAAATACTTATAAATCTATGTGAAAATAATGGTTTTATATATGTAGAATATAAGAGAACAAAAAAGAAGGTAAATAATACTAATAAAATAATATCTGTATCTCCTTTACACATATTATTATCTCTAATTACTTTAATGTGATAATTTTGCAGTTTTACAGTTTACAAGGGAAAGCATTTTAAACATATTGATTTAATGCCTACTCTTTGAGACGATATAATAGACACCAGGGAAGCAATAGAATGCTAATCCTGATCTTGATTGGGAAATTAACGCTAAATACATAATTGCAATGACATGTAAGAGCTAGTTTTTAAAACGTCTACTGAATTATGTTAGCTGAATTATGTATGGCACAGTTTTTCACTGAGTATAATAGAGAGTCATAAAAAATGCCTGCAAAGGTCTAATTTTGGGCATGGGAATAAGTCCACATTACTTTGCTAAGTGAGAATTGTACATTCTGGAAGAGTGAGTGGAATATAATCCAGTTTACAAAAATATATTTACCTACACACATGTAAATAGTAAACAATATATAGCAATGTATGAAATGATATTAGTAATTATCTCTATATTTAAAAAGTGAGTGACTTTTGTACAGATTTTATTTCTACTATATTATCTAAGATGGGATGAGTGAGGGGTTTCAAGAATGAGAAAATGCTTGACTGTGTCCGATGCTGGTAATATGTCACATAGGATGTAAATTGAGTAGATCTCTGTGATGTGCAGTGTCAATGATGTAGGAATAAAGCCTCACTGGAGTGAGACCATGAAAAATAGAGAAAAAAAGAAGAAAAATATGGAGAAAGATATTCAATCTCGAATATATACACAACTCTTTCAACATGTTTCACAGTGAGAGAGAGAGAGATATGTGAGCGCCAGAGGCTTTCCCCCCCTTTCTCCTTCCCTCCCTTTATTCCTTTCTTTAATTATTCTGATAGGAGGAATACTAAAATGTACACAGATAGAAATGAGCCTGTGAAAAATAAATTTGTGATAGAGAAGTGAGAGGGAAGAATACACAGAACAATGCCTAAGGTAGGTAAGGAATGGAAACTAGTTCCCCACATCAAGGCATGAGACAAACCAGGAAAGAATATCCCAGAAATTATCCATAGTTTGCTCTTTCAAAATGCCTATCCACGGCTATAGACTAGTAATGACTTTAAAAGGTGAACTGGTTTGTTTCTAAGACTCTGAATAAGTAAACCCATTGAACCACAAAGAAATTGGTCTCTTGCTATTGATCAGAGACCTTGAAAAGCAGACACCAAAGCATCCCTAGTGGACTTACTTCACAAGCATAGACTCATTGAGCCATTTGTATAGTCTCAGCTGTCCCTCACATACTAGGACTGCTGAAGTTCATGTCATAGATGGCTAGAAATGTTGAGAAAACAGTAGATCGGTTTTCATTCCTAAGTGAAATGGTTTTCATTCCTAAAGTCATGTCACTTTTGGAAACAAGACATGAGTCACCTGGTCCCGGATCTGTTTGGTCTTGACCCCATAAATGATGGGATTCAGCATAGGAGGAGCCAGAAGGCAGACATTGGCCAGCAGGATGTGGATGTGGGGTGAGATGTGGCGTCCAAACCTCTCAGTGAGGACTGAGAAGATGCCAGGCCCATAAAAGAGGATGATGACACAGACATGGGAGCCACAAGTATTGAGAGCTTTGTGTCGAGCATCTTGGGATGGCATACGGAAAACAGCATGGAGAATAAGCATATAGGAAATAAAAACTAGCATGACATCTAAAGTTACTGTAGACATTATGATAAAAACACCATACCAGATGTTTACTCGTATGTCATTACAGGAATATTTGGCCAAACTAATGTGCTGACAACAAGTGTGTGGAATAATATTACTTCTGCAAAAAGTCAGTCTTTTCACAAGAAATATTATGGGAACTATTATACCATAACTTCTCAGAAAGATAGTCACTCCAATTTTCCCAATCAGGGAGTTTGTAAGAATAGTGGTGTACCTCAGAGGGTAGCAGATGGCAATGTAGCGGTCAAACGCCATCACCAACAAGATCCCTGACTCAAAGATGAAGGTGGAATGGATGAAGAAGAGCTGAGTGATGCAGCGATCCAGGGTGATCTCCCCAGCATGGAACCAGAAGATGGCCAAGGCCTGTGGGACTGTGCACGTGGAGAGGACAATGTCTGCTCCGGCCAGCATGCAGAGGAAGAGGTACTTGGGCTGGTGCAGGCTGCGCTTTGTGAGGATAATGCAGATGAGCAGGCCATTCCCAAGGAGGGCAGTGACATGGGAAATGAAGAAGGGGATGGAAATCCACATGTGCTGGTCCTCTAGGCCTGGGATGCCCAGCAAACGGAAGACTGTGTGGCTAAAACCAGTGTGGTTTAACGCAGTCATGGCAGTGAAAAACTTTCAGGACCTCACCGCCTATTCACAGTGATAGAGGAAAATTCAGATTATACTCAAATCTATCGTTTGATGTCACCTATTACTTTTGACCCCTGATGCATGTATAGACAAATCAGATATCCTTTGTTGTATGAATGAAGCCTTTATCTGATAAATAAGATAGACCTTTACGCAATTAAAGAACATTAGATGATTAATTTTCCATGTAAGTGGTGCTAAAGAAAACACAGAATCACAATGAAAGGAGTAATTCACTTTGTATTCATGTGGATTTTCGAATAAGTTGATTTTTGAACTTACTTTGAAATATAGATTATGCTGTCAATAATTGGAATGTATATGAACTAGAGGATGGAACAAAGTCATGTAGGACTTTAAGAAGAACTTTTTGATATGCAAATGCCAAGTGTGTTGGAACCTCTCAGTTCTGTGTGGTTGTGGGATTGTACATTTGGGCAATTGGAAAAAAAATGGCAGCCAAATATTTGGTCAGAATACAAATTAGGGATCCTGGACTTAAACTGTGCAGAAATGGTCAGCCAGTATGAATTAAGGCTATGTCCTATTTTTTTTACTACAGAATGGGGAGTAGGGGTAATATAATATGGGCTGTGAAATTATTTATGTTTGATAGCCCACCAATATTTGATGTGTTCCCTGTCAATATCTCTTTAGGCATCAGGGATACAATTCTAGTAAAGTCCTAACACACTGTGAGCCATACCCTCAGGCCAGCTGAAGGCTGGGAAGAACATAAGCAGTTCTGGTTTCCATCATGCCACAGAAGAGGGGCTGAGTGCGAACACAGAAAGAGGGCAAGTAGACGGAAATTCTCAGGGTTGGTGGAGAAGACAGAAAAAAAGTTAGACTTCTTTAGATTCTAGAAAGCACATAGGTGATTTAGTGGCCAGAGGGCTCCTTATTTCCCTGAAGCAGTCAGTACCATAATTTGTAAGAGATATAATCTCACACTTTCAAGGCCAAACTCCAGGGCTTACCCTATCCCATGGCTTCTGTGTGTGTTGAACTTGAGATCTATGTTTCCATTCTCAGAAGGTGAGAATGGTGCAGTTCAGGGATGCAGGAAATGAAGACGTATACACATAGACAACTTTCAGCATCTCTGTAGTTACTCGGTGCCTGACTGGGGAGCTGGCACCTAGTAAGGACACACAGCCATTTGTTCCCTGCCCTCTCAGGGCAAGTGTGTGCACCACTATGTCGACAATGTAATAGACAGAAAAAAGATCAAAATGAAGCAACATAAATCTTACATAACTGAAAAGTGGAGGCTGAAGAGGACCTGCTTACAAATAACAACAACCACTGTATGCCTTGGGAGTAAAGAAGATTTTTCTTCTGCGAGGCAGAGAAGAGACGTTAAGGAGCTCAGTGATTGCGGTCTGGTATATGAGGTACTTGAGTAGTTGGTTATCTACTCAATCTAATCTAAGACAACTTGTCAAAAGCCTCATGAATTCTTCCCCAGTCTTGATCCAGGTTGTCCTTCAGCATCCCAGAGAATTAACTTCCATCTCCCTGCTTTGTGTTCCTGAGACAGTTACACTTATTCAGAGAATTTCATTCAGGATGTCAGCAACATGCCTGTGAGAACCTTCTCCCCATAAGTCATTTCTTCCCTCTGATTGTAGAACAACTTCAATTATCAGAGTACCTAGCTCAGGAATCGGAGGCTATTCGTTACCTGGCAATGTTTCCCCAAGTGATTTTAAACTTTCTCAGGTCTGAGATTGTCTTTTTTCCTTGTATTTTTCCAGACCTCATCACACTAAGGTACAGTGTAATTCCTCAAAATGTTCGACAAAACAGCCCAATGTCAAATATTGGGTGGGTGTGAAGGATCAGGGTAGGTTAGCCATGAATAAGCTCTTTCAGGCCTTGGATATTTACAGTAATCAGGCTCTGGGGCCAGGTATAACTTTTTCTGGAGGGATTTAGGGCTCCTTGGAACACTGAGAGCTAAAAAGTGTCCTCATACCCAGCGTCTCCTCATTCTTCCTTTCCAAACAGCATTTTGCACTCTACTTGGCTGGCACATATTTGTGACTGTGGTTCAGTGTTGTGTTTGTAAACCAGCTCCAATGCACACACAAAAATCTGTCCAGCAATCAAAATCCTGATTTGTAATAATTGCTGATTTGGCAGTGTATATACTCCAATCATGATCTTTTTTAAGGTATCTACATGATATCACTGAACATGGAATTTGAAAGGAATGTGCACAAGTGAGCCAGTACAGGTGGCTCTACCTCAGAACTGCTGTAGATTCTCCAACTCTGTCTACTCGACTCCAGACACTAGCCCCAATATATTTGACCACCTAATTTAGTTCCCTGAAAATCTAATCCAGATAGAGCTCTCTGCCTGAAATTTCACTTGCAGCAATAAAAAAAATTACCCACCTGTTGTAAAGGGAGTTCTCATGGGCTAGAAGGGGATCAGTGATTTTAAGGCTGTCAGAGTGATGGGTGCCAGGGAACTGAGGTTTAAGTATGTGCCTGAAAGTCTCCAGGGCAGCTCTTGCCTCAGGGAGTCCAGATGTAGAGCTGTTTTTTCACAGACACCTCCACTGTTCCATACATGTTTGTCAAATATTATGGCTTTCAAAGTCTGCGTCATCCATTCTTTCCTCTGGACATCTTCTTCCCTTCATTAGGCATGTCCACGTACTTATTTCTAATAAATAAATTGTTAGCATTACTATACTAATTATTCCTGTTTTGGTTTTGTAGGATTTGGTAAATATTAATCTCATTTTCAACCAGCACAATTAGAAAATTATCAAAAACTTAGTAAAAGTATTCCTTTGTAATCTAGATAAACATGAATTAAATTTATAACATTTCATGAAGTCATTGAAATTTTGGAATTTTTTATAGTAATATTTTAAATATTTACATGAGAATACTTGAATTTATTCTTAAAAGTCTATTTGCCCTACTTGTGTGAGTCAAGACCAACTATGAGAAACATTTCACACCCTCTTTCTTTTGGCTACCAAACAATCTCCATTTGATTTTCATTTATCTTATTCAGTAAATAAAGTTATCTTGTTTATAAGTTATCTCTTTCTTTATATGTTATTTCATATTTTTATTTAATTAGTCCAAATAGGTACACATATATATATATATATATATATATATATATATATATATATATATGTAAAGGAGAATCAGTTTTATGTTTAAGAAATATCTTTGTGTATGTTTAAGAAATATCTTTGTGTATGTCACTATGTATTTAGCACTGCCAGGGACTGGTTTTGTGTTAATAGTAGTTATTGAGTATAATTTATCTAGTTGGGCTTCTGACCATCTCTGGTCATGTTGGAGCACTGTGAGCCATGGCTAGTGAACTGTCTTCTAGAGTCCTTCTGTAGGATTTTTAACTTGATCGGGCAAGTGATCTTATTTGAAGGCTAGAGAGAAGGATGGTCTCTCTTGGAGCTGAAAGAATTCTCATAAACATTTGCTAGCACTCCATGAGACTTAGAGTTATGTTGTGTTCAACTAACCACCCTATATGCTGGGCCATGTTTCTTTCACTGACCACACCCAGATATTAAGCTCTACTAAATTTTAGATATTTTATGTTTTGTTTTGGTGTTACATGAAATTGTTTATAATTTTATTTTAAATTATTTGCTGCTAGTATATAAAATGTAATTTATTTTTGTATTTTAAGCCTGTATCCTATGACCTAGCTAAATCCATTTATTAATAATCCTGTGTTGTGTTTAATTTTTTTTACATACATAATCATGTCATGTGTTTACATCATCCTTTCCAACCTGAATCTCATTTATTTGGGTGATTTGTTAAAAACAATTTACTTATGTATTCACCTACTGAAGGATATCCTGGTTGCTTCTAAGCTTTGGCAAAGTGGATCCCCACCTCACATTCTCACAAAATTCAACTCACAATGGAAAACAGATTCAAACCTAAGGCAGGAAACCTTAAGAATTCTGGAAGAAAATGTTGAAAAAACCCTGGTGGGTTTAAATGATGTTGGTAAAGATACAAAGTTGTATTTAGACAGGAGGAATAAGTTCAAGAAATCTATTATACAACATGGTGACTATATTTAATAACAAAGTATTGAACTCCTAAAAATTTTGTTCTTACCACAAATCATGTTAAGGATATGAGATAATGCAAATGCTAATTAGCTTGATTTAATCATTCCATAATGTATACATATTTTAAAACATCATGTTTTTCACAATTCATATATCCAATTATTTGTCAGTTATATAAATAAAGAAAAATTTAATGAACAAAAACAAAAACCTTTCTGCTTATGAAAATACATATTCAACTTGTCCAGGACTTAGTCGCACATATACAGGATACAATTTTTCATGAAACTTTCTTATAGTGTATCACAACTACATATAATACAGCATATGTTTATTAATGCTTATATTCATGGCAAGTTTATTTCTTCTACCAATTATTTGGCAGTAAATATTGAAGAAAAATTGACCAGTTGACTGAAATACACTATACCCACATAATAGCATATTATGCATTCCTTAAACTTAATAATTATGTAGTATTTTTTAAGTGAAAGGGATATAATTGTTCCATAACATTATATAAGATATAAAATAATTTTTTGTGGATCATGATAGCGGATGAGAAACACCGCCAGACAGAGTGTCTCTGAAGAAAAGACAGAAATTAGAAAAAAGAAGCAAGAAGACGAGCATACAGTGGACGAGAGCCGGAAGGAGGGGTACCTGAGACCCCGGGAGACTCCACGGGAGGAGGCTGCGGAGGATAACTGGAAGCTGAGACCACAGGGGCAGCCCGGAGACCAGCTGCAAGGGTAGGTGGATAAATCACCTTTCCCCTCCCCTGCATTTGGGACTGCTGGTGGTCTCCCCAGCGGGTGGAGAGACCTGCAGACACCAGCCCAGAGACGGCAGCCGCCAGCTAGCGGTGAGCCTATAGCGGCTGCTGCACCAGACTCCCAAATCCCTCTCGACACCTCCGTGTGCACAGACCCGAGCCACGCGGCAGGCGCCATATTACCTCCTCCTCCTCTCTGCCGACCCTACCTGCGGCTGCCCAGAGAGACAATACAGCCACCAGCCGGAGGCACCTCCAGGGAACGGGACCTTCCCTTTGGGGACCCTACAGCTGACTAAGGGGAACTCAGACTGTGAGCTCCCTACCCTCCAGCCCTCCCAGGTGCTGCTGGCATGGTGTTCCCAGGAGAACGGAACGGTGCAGACTCAGAGGCTGAGAGACATAGACCCACCTTGGGCTCCCTGTGGGTGAATTGGGACCAGAACTCCTCTCCCTGGTGGGGATACAGTTTGAACTCTGGGACCCAGAGGTTGGACCTGCAGACCAGATCCCTAGCACCGAGGTCTAGCATTGCCGGGCGCACAGAAGGGATATACCCGAAAGGCCTACTGAGGTGTGTGTGCCTTCAGGGGCAGATCAGCATCCCAGAGGGCAACCCTCCTCCCAAAAGGAGGCAGTAAGCCCAACCCAGGTGGCGTTCCTGCACAGGGAACCTCCCCACCAGCATGACAGTCTGGGGAGGCCTGGTGGTGTGTGGTCTGGCCTGCTGGCAGAGGCCCAGGAGTAGTTGCAGAGTTGGGGAGGGTGGAAAGAAGCAAGGCCCACTCCAGACTGCGGGTCTCTGACAGCCCCACCCCCACACGCAGACTTTCTGGCTGAGTGGGACCTTACCAGCCCCTTGCTGACAGCTTTTTCTAGAAGCAGAGAACAGAACTTTGACCCCTGCTAACGACATTGGTGGTGCCTGAGGGCAGGCTTTCCCAACCCAGGTCTGCCCAGAACAAGAGCTGATAACAGGACACAAAATCAACAGCATAGCCTGTACCTCCAAGGAAGCACCACCTACTGACAGGGACAGCATCCTGCACAGCCTTTTCACGCTACCCACTGACTCATTATACAGGGAGTGGTCGAATCTCACCCACAGACACCACCTAATGGCTCAGAAACTAAATAAGGCATGTGAATACCCAAGCAAAAACCTAAAGGAAAGAAATAACAACTGATTGACATGGGAAGAAATCAGTGAAGTAACTCAGGAATTATGAAGAACCAAATGGAAAACACACCCCCAAAGAGGAGCACCAGCCCCCTAGCAATGGACACCAACCAAAATCAGGCAACCAAAATGACAGAAGAGGAATTTCGTATGTGGATCATAAGAACACTCACCGACCTGCAAGAACAACTTAATAACCAACACAAAGAAACCACAGAAAGCCTCCAGAACCTAGAACAAAAGTTCACTAAAGAAATGGACACAATGAAGAAAAGTAGAACTCCTGGAAATGAAGAATCAATTCAGGGAACTACAAAATACAGTGGAGAGTCTCAGGAACAAGGTAGATCAAACAGAAGAAAGGATCTCAAACATTGAAGATAACATCCTCCTACTAAATAAAACCGTCACAGAGATAGAGCAGAGAAACAGGAGAAAAGAGCAAAGCCTACAAGAGATGTGGGATTATGTGAAGAAACCTAATGTGAGGGTCATAGAGTTACCAGAAGGGGAAGAAGACAACACTCAAGGGTTGGACAAGCTGTTTGAAGATATAATAGAGGAAAATTTCCCAGGCCTTGCTCAAAATCTCGATATACAAGTTCAAGAAGCTCAGAGGACCCCCGGGAGATTCAATGCAAACAGGAAGACGTCATAACATGCAGTCATCAGACTGACCAAAATATCAACTAAAGAGGCCCTTCTAAGAGCTGTAAGTGGAAAGAAGCAAGTGACATACAAGGGAAAGCCAATTTGAATAACACCAGACTTCTGTAATGAGACTTTAAGCAAGGAGAGACTGGGGCCCCATTCTCACTCTTCTGAAACAAAACAATGCCCAGCCTAGAATCTTATTCCCTGCAAAACTAAGCTTCATATATGAAGGAGAAATAAAGAGATTCTCAGACAAGTAAAGTCTCAGAGTATTCATCAAGACAAGACCAGCCCTCCAAGAAGTACTCAAAACAGTGTTCCACATGGAACACCATAATAAAAACTGACGAATATAAAAACAACCAAAACCCAAAGATTAAAGGCCGGATAATACAATGGTTCAAACAGAAATCAAAGCAACAACATCCAACATAGCAGAATGAACAGTAATCTGCCTTACCTATCAGTTCTCTCAATATATGTGAATGGCTTAAACTCTCCACTCAAGAGACATAGGCTGGCTGAATGGATAAGAAAATACAGGCCAAGTATATGCTGTCTTCAGGAAACACATCTAACCTGCAAGGATGCATATAGACTAAAAGTAAAAGGGTGGAGATCAGTATTCCAGGCAAGTGGAAGCCAAAAGATGGCAGGCATGGCAGTTCTAATTTCAGATGATTTAGTTTTTAAACCAAACAAAAGTAGTGAAAGACAAAGAGGGTCATTATATAATGGTGAAGGGCACACTTCAACAAGAAGAGATAACAATTTTAAATATATTTGCACCCAACTTTGGTGCACCCAGTTTCATAAAGCAAACCTTACTGGATCTAAGCAAATGGATTAATAGCAACTCCATAATCACCAGAGATTTGAACATCCCACTGACAGCACAAGACAGATCCTTCAAACAGAAAATTAATAAAGAAATAATGGACTTAAACCAAACCCTGGAACAATTGGGTCTGACTGACATCTACAGGACATTCTACCCAAAATCCGCTGAATATATGTTCTTCTCATCAGCTCACGGGACATTCTCTAAGATTGACCATATCCTAGGACACAAAGAAAATCTCAAGAAATTAAAAAAAATAGAAATCATACCATGTACCTTCTCAGATAACAGTGGAATAAAAGTAGTAACCGACCCTAACAGAAGCTCCCACTTCTACACAAAAACATGGAAACTAAACAGCCTCCTACTAAATGATTACTTCATAAATGAAGAAATCAAAATGGAAATAAAAAAATTCTATGAAGAAAACGACAATGGAGAGATAAGTTATCAAATCCTCTGGGACACAGCTAAAGAAGTTCTGAGAGGTAAGTTTATCTCCATAAATGCCTATATTCAAAAGACAAAAAGATCACAAATAGACAATCTAAGGAAACAACTCAAAGGGCTGGAAAAAGAAGAACAGAACAACCCCAAACCCAGAAGAAGAAGTGAAATCCACAAGATCAAATCAGAACTAAATGTAATTGAAAACAGTGAAGCTATTCAGGAGATTAATAAAACAAAAAGTTGGTTCTTTGAAATAATAAACAAAATTGACACACCATTGGCTAAGCTAACAAAATGCAGAAAAGAGAAATCTCTAATAAGCTCCATCAGGAACAAAAAAGGAGATATCACAACTGATCCCAAAGAGATACAAGGTACAATTTATGAATACTACAGAAATCTTTATGCACACAAACTGGAAAATGTGCAGGAAATGGATAAATTTCTAGAAACACACAGCCTCCCTAGGCTCAACCAGGAAGAAATAGATTCCCTGAACAGACCAATCTCAACAGCTGAAATAGAAACAGCAAATAAAAATCTCCCTAAAAAGAAAAGTCCCGGTCCAGATGGCTTCACACCCAAATTTTACCACACTTAAAAAGAAGAACTAGTACCTGTCTTGCAGAAATTATTCCACAACATCGAGAAGAATGAAAACCTCCCCGACACCTTTTATGAAGCGAATATTACTCTGATACCAAAACCAGGAAAGGATGCAACAAAAAAAGAAAACTACAGACCAATATCCCTAATGAATATAGATGCAAAAATTTTCAACAAAATCTTAGCTAAACGATTCCAGATGCTTATCAAAAAAATAATCCACCACGACCAAGTGGGCTTCATCCCAGGGATGCAGGGATGGTTCAACATACGTAAATCTATAAATGCAATTCACCACATAAACAGAAACAAAAACAAAGATCACATGATTCTTTCAATAGATGCAGAAAAGCTTTTGACAAAATTCAATCAACACCCTTTCATTATACGAACACTTAAGAAAATAGGCATAGAAGAGACATACCTAAAAATGATACAAGCCATATATCACAGACCCATACCCAACATCATACTGAATGGGGAAAAATTGAAGCCATTCCCACTTAGAACTGGAACCAGACAAGGCTGCCCACTTTCTCCACTTCTGTTCAACATAGTGCTGGAAGTCTTGGCTACAGTAATCAGACAGGAAAATGGAATTAATGGTAATCAAATAGGGGCAGAAGAGATCAAACTTTCACTGTTTACTGATGATATTATATCTAGAAAACCCCAAAGATTCAACCAAGAAACTCCTGGAACTGATCAATGAATTTAGTAAAGTCTCAGGATACAAAATCAATACACAGAAATCAGAGGCATTCATATACGCCAACAACAATCTAATTGAGAACCAAATCAAAGACTCAATTCCCTTCACAATAGCAACAAAGAAATTAAAGTACCTAGGAATTTACTTAACCAAGGACGTAAAAGACCTCTACAGGGAGAACTATGAAACACTGAGGAAGGAAATAGCAGAGGATGTAAACAGATGGAAATCCATACCATGCTCGTGGATCGGCAGACTCAACATCATCATAATATCTATACTGCCCAAACTGATCTACAGATTCAATGCAATACTTATTAAAATCCCATCAGCATTCTTCAAAGATATAGAAAAAATAATTTTATGCTTCGTATGGAACCAAAGAAGACCACGAATATCAAGAGCAATTTTACGCAACAAAAACAAAATGGGAGGCATTAATATGCCAGATATCAAACTATACTAGAAAGCTGTAGTAATTAAATCAATCTGGTATTGGCACAAAACTAGGAATATTGACCAGTGGAACAGATGTGAGAATCCTGATATAAAACCATCCTCATATAGCCATCTAATCTTTGACAAAGCAGACAAAAACATACACGCTGGGGAAAAGAATCCCTTTTCAATAAATAGTGCTGGGAAAACTGGATAGCCACCTGTAGAAGGCTAAAACAGGACCCACACCTTTCCCCTCTCACTAAAATCAACTCATGCTGGGTAACAGACTTAAACCTAAGGTATGAAACTATTAGAATTCTAGAGGAAAAAGTTGGAAACACGCTCCTAGACATCGCCCAGGCAAAGAGTTTATGAAGAAGTCCCCAAAGGCAATCACAGCAGCAACAAAAATAAATAAATGGGACATGATCAAACTACAAAGCTTCTGCACAGCCAAAGAAATAGTCATGAAAGTAAACAGACAACCTACAGAATGGGAGAAAATTTTTGCATCCTATGCACTGATAAGGGACTGATAACTAGAATATACTTAGAACTCATGAAAATTAGGAAGAAAAAATCAAATAACCCTATTAAGAAGTGGGCAAAGGACTTGAACAGAAACTTTTCTAAAGAAAACAGAAGAATGGCCTACAAACATATGAAAAAAATGCTCAACATCTCTAATCATCAGGGAAATGCAAATCAAAACCACAATGAGATATCACTTAACTCCAGTCAGAATGGCCTTTATCAAAAAGTCTCCAAACAATAAATGCTGATGTGGATGCAGAGAGAGAGGAACACTCCTACACTGCTGGTGGGACTGCAAACTAGTTCAACCTTTGTGGAAAGCAATATGGAGATACCTTAAAGCGATACAAGTGAATCTACCATTTGATCCAGCAATCCCATTGCTGGGCATCTACCCAAAAGATCCAATGACACTCTACAAAAAAGACACCTGCACTCGAATGTTTATAACAGCTCAATTCATAACTGCAAGGCTGTGGAAACAGCCCAAGTGCCCATCAATCCAAGAATGGATTAATAAAATGTGGTATATGTATACCAGGGAGTACTATTCAGCTCTAAGAAACAATGGTGACATAGCACATCTTATATTTTCCTGGTTAGAGCTGGAACCCATACTTCTAAGTGAAGTTTCCCAAGAATGGAAAAACAAGCACCACATATACTCACCAGCAAATTCGTATTAACTGAACAGCACCTAAGTGGTCACATAGGTACTACAGTAATAGGGTATTGGGCAGGTGGGAAGGGGGAGGGTGGCGGGTATATACATATATAATGAGTGAGATGTGCACCATCTGGGGGATGGTCATGCTGAAGACTCAGACTTGTGTGGGTAGGGGGAGAAATGGGCATTTATTGAAACCTTAAAATCTGTACCCCCATAATATGCCGAAATAAAAAAAAAAAGAAATAAAAAAATTCCACAGTCCATAATAAGTGAAAATATGCTTTAACAAAAAATATTTTGTATTTATGAACAATTTTATTTAGTGGTTGTCTTTATTAGCCATTAAAAGGCTAATTTATTATTATTATTATTTTTTTACTTTAGCGTATTATGGGGGTACAAGTGTTAAGGTTACATATATTTGCCCATGCCCCCTCTCCCTCCTTGAGTCAGAGCTTCAAGCGTGTCCTTCCCCCAAACGTTGCACATCTTATTCATTGTGTTTGTATA
Source organism: Microcebus murinus (assembly GCF_040939455.1). Taxonomy (NCBI): domain Eukaryota; kingdom Metazoa; phylum Chordata; class Mammalia; order Primates; family Cheirogaleidae; genus Microcebus; species Microcebus murinus. Next base: position 57,246,480 of record NC_134107.1, on the reverse strand, counting down.
TACCCATCCCCCTTCCCCCTCCCATCTGCCTGACACACGATAAATGTTATTCCTATATGTCCACTGATTTGATGATCAGTTAATACCAATTTGCTGGTGAGTACATATGGTGCATATTTTTCCATTCTTGAGATACTTCACTTAGTAGATGGGTTCCAGCTCTATCCAGGAAAATACAAGAGGTGCTATATCACCATTGTTTCTTAAAGTTGAATAGTACTCCATGGTATACATATAGCACATTTTATTAATCCACTCATGAATTGATGGGCACTTGGGTTGTTTCCACAGCTTTGCAATTGTGAATTGTGCTGCTATAAACATTCAAGTGCATGTGTCTTTTTCATAAAGTGACTTTTGATCTTTTGGGTAGATGCCCAGTAGTGGAATTGCTGGATCAAATGGTAGATCTACTTATATCTCTCTGAGGTATCTCCATATTGCTTTCCACAAAGGTTGAACTAGTTTGCAGTCCCACCGGCAGTGTAGGAGTGTTCCTATCTCTCCGCATCCATACCAAAAAAATATTGACCATAAATATTCAAATGCTAAATTAATTAGAAACAAAAATTAAAATAATATAATCTTTATTGATTTTGACAAACTCCTGAGGAACACAAAGGAAACAAGGGAAAAGACTGGAAATTTGGCTAAATAACATGGAAGGACTCAGTATACCTAAAATAAATGGACAGACACAATGGGGAAATGTTTTAATAAATACTACTTTCCTGGACAACTGGAAAGTTTGAAATGTACTACATGTTAATAATCATGAAATGGATAGGTAAATGATGGTTCTTTCATAAATTGGCATAATTTACATTCGGTAAAATTTATCTCAAAGTATAATAAATACTTATAAATCTATGTGAATATAATAGTTTTATATATGTAGCATATAAGAGAACAAACAAAACAGAAGGTAAATAATACTAATAAAATAATATCTGTATCTCCTTTACACCTATCATTATCTCTGATTACTTTAATGTGATAATTTTGCAGTTTTACAGTTTACAAGGGAGTGCATTTTAAACATATTGATTTAATGCCTACTCTTTGAGATGATATAATAGGCACCAGAAAACAACAGAATGCTAATCCTGATCTTGATTGGGAAATTAACAATACATACATAATTACAATGACATGTAAGAACTAGTTTTTAAAAAGAGTCTACTTAGCTGAATTATGTATGGCACAGTTTTGCCCTGAGTTTAATAGAGAGCCTTTAACAATGCCTGCCAAGGTCTATATTTTGGGCATGGGAATAAGTCCACATTCTCACTTACTTTGCTAAGTGAGAATTGTACATTCTGGAAGAGTGAGTGGAATATAATCCAGTTTACAAAAATATATTTACCTACACACATGTAAATAGTAAACAATATATAGCAATGTATGAAATGATATTAGTAATTATCTCTATATTTAAAAAGTGAGTGACCTTTGTACAGATTTTATTTCTACTATTTATCTAAGATAGGATGAGTGATATGTTTCAGGAATGAGAAAAGGCTTGACTGTGTCCAATGTTGCTAATTTGTCATGTAAGATGTAAATTGCGTAGATCTCTGTGATGTGCAGTGTCAATAATGTAGGAATAAAGTGTTACTGGAGAGAGATCAAGAAAAATAGAACAAAAAAGAGAAAAACAGGGAGAAAGATATTCAATCTCGAATATATACACAACTCTTTCAACATGTTTCACAGTGAGAGAGAGAGAGAGAGAGACAGAGAAATTAGGGTGCCAGAGGCTTTTCCCCCTTTTCTCCTTTCCTCCCTTTCTTTCTTCCTTTCTTTCTTCCAATAGGAGGAATACTAAAATGTACACAGGTAGAAATGACTCTGTGAAAAATAAATTTGTGATTGAGAGGTCAGAGGGAAGAATACACAGAACAATGCCTAAGGTAGGCAAGGAATGGAAACTAGTTCCCCACATCAAGGCATGAGACAAACCAGGAAAGAATATTCCAGAAATTATCCATAGTTTGCTCTTTCAAAATGCCTATCCATGGCTATAGACTAGTAGTGACTTCAAAAGATGAACTGGTTTGTTTCTAAGACTCTGAATAAGTAAACCCATTGAACCACAAAGAAATTGGTTTCTTACTATTGATCAGAGACCTTGAAAAGCAGACACCAAAGCATCCCTAGTGGACTTACTCCACAAGCATAGACTCATTGAGCCATTTGTATAGTCTCAGCTGTCCCTCACATACTAGGACTGCTGAAGTTCATGTCATAGATGGCTAGAAATGTTGAGAAAACAGTAGATCGGTTTTCATTCCTAAATGCAATGATTTTCATTCCTAAAGTCATGTCACTTTTGGAAACAAGACATGAGTCACCTGGTCCCGGATCTGTTTGGTCTTAACCTCATAAATGGTGGGATTCAGCATAGGAGGGGGCAGAATGCAGACATTGGTCAGCAGGATGTGGATGTAGGGTGAGATGTGGCGTCCAAACCGCTCAGTGAGGACTGAGAAGATGCCAGGCCCATAAAAGAGGACAATGTCACAGACATGGGAGCCACAAGTATTGAGAGCTTTGTGTCGAGCATCTTGGGATGGCATTTGGAAAACAGCATGGAGAATAAGCATATAGGAAATAAAAACTAGCATGATATCTAAAGTTACTGTAGACATTAAGACAAAAACACCATACCAGATGTTTACTCGTATGTCATTACAGGAATATTTGGCAAACCAATGTACTGACACTAGTGTGTGGAATAATGTTACTCCTGCAAAAAGTCAGTCTTTTCACAAGAAATATTACGGGAAATATTGTACCATAACTTCTCAGAAAGATAGTCACTCCAATTTGCCAATCAGGGAGTTTGTAAGAATAGTGGTGTACCTCAGAGGGTAGCAGATGGCAATGTAGCGGTCAAACGCCATCACCAACAAGATCCCTGACTCAAAGATGAAGGTGGAATGGATGAAGAAGAGCTGAGTGATGCAGCAATCGAGGGTGATCTCCCCAGCATGGAACCAGAAGATGGCCAAGGCCTGTGGGACTGTGCACTTGGAGAGGCTAATGTCTGCTCTGGCCAGCATGCAGAGGAAGAGGTACATGGGCTCGTGGAGGCTGCGCTTTGTGAGGATAATGCAGATGAGCAGGCCGTTCCCAAGGAGGGCAATGACATAGGAAATTAAGAAGGAGATGGAAATCCACATGTGCTGGTCCTCTAGGCCTGGGATGCCCAGCGAATGGAAGACTGTGATTAACGTCGGTGTGGTTTAGGGTAACCATATCAGAAGGAGATGGCCTGGGATCTCATTTCTTTTTTATAGAAAGAGTTGAAGTTTCATGTCATATTCAATGACATATTTTTTTGATGTCACCACAGGATTATGACACCTGCCTTATTGTGTCCCATAGCTAGTGTTCCAGAAACTATATAGGATGAACAGATGAATAAGATACCATCTGTTTCTTTGATGAGGTTACAATCTTCCAGACAAGATAGACATTTACCCCGCTAACCAAGATAATATGTTAAGTGAACACATGATTGGCTCAGAAAACTGCTATGGGAACACAATGGAAAGAGTGATTTGGTCTATTTGGCTGTAGGGTGTCATTGGGTGGAGGTGACCTAGGGGGAGAATCGTATGACATTACTTGGGAATTTAAGGAAAGACTGTTGTCATACAAATATTTAATGCATTTAAACCAGTTCATAGTCCTGTGTGGTTGTGTGATAACATATTATTTTGCAGTGGTAGAAAGATGGAAACAAAAATATAGTCGCTCTAATTATAAATTAATGGGTTTGTACACTATCCTGAGAGGAGATGGTCAGCCACCATGGGTCTTCAAATTGGAGAGCAGTAGGTGTATTTATCTGGATGTGATTGGAGAATGGATTAGAAGGGAGAAATAATCTAAAAGAAAAGTATAGTGTTTTCCTTACTAGAAGAAAATGATGTTTTAACATAATATTTTTTACAGTAAAATGGAATTAACAAAAAACTTCAAAAATTACCTATATTATGTCAGGCACCAATGTAAAGACATTATCTATAGTACCTCATTTATTACTTGTAACAATTCTGAGAAGTGTATGTAGATATTATATTATCATTTCCAATTTTTCAGAATAAGAAGTGTCGTTGAACTTGGCACAGCTGGTAAGGAGTAGAAATCGGATTTGAAGTTTCTGTAACTGTAGATTACATCCTTTTCTGACCTGTTAAAGGAGCCAAGGGGCAGGAGACTGTACTGAACTGAGGAAAATTGACAAGGCCTTGTGGATGGGGGTAGAGGGAGCGTGGAGAGCCCCTGAGCAGGCTGCTGTGCCCTATCCTCGGTATGTAGAGCATATTTAATACTACACGTGTTTTGAAATAATTTACAATTGAAATTCCAACAGTTTTTGACATTTTGTTCCCTTGTATATATCTCTCTAGCCACCAGTAGTAAACGCCTTCAGGTAAAGCTGTAAAAACTTGTGCACCTTCGAGCTGAAGACTGAAAAGACTGAGAAAAGCTGTTCTTTCCAAAGTGCTATGGAAAGAGAGGGGCTCAGGTGCTTACAAAGAAAAAGGGCAAATGGACCTTAAACAAATAAGTGATGGAGAAAAGTAAGTCGAGTCAGATTTAGATAATCTAGAAGAAAGCCAGATGATTAAGAGGCCAGAGGGCTTACTATTTCTATGAAAACACAAGTAACATTACATATGAAATAAATGCTCTTTCACTCTCAAGGCCAAACTCTGGGTTAGTGGCTTTCAGGCAGGGGTGGATTGCTCTCCAAAGGACATTTGGCAATGCCTGGAGACACTATGGTTGCCACAACTGGAGAGTGGTTGCTCCTGGCATCTAGTGGCAGGGATGCTGCTAAACATCCTGCAATACATGGGACAGCCCCATAACAAACAATCATCTGGCCTCCAATGGCAGTAGTGTCAAGGTTGAGAAATTCTACTCTAGGTCCTGCTCGTTCCCACACCCTCCGAGGCTTGGTGTTAAGCTTGATATTTCCATCTCCATTCTGAGGAGATGAACTTGGTGTAGGACCAGTTAAGGAGAGATGTAGAGGTAATGAGAAGTTCAGGGATTCGAGGGATGAAGCGGCACAGGTGAGCATCTACGAGCCTGTTTAGTCAGTCAGTGCCTGACGCAGGCCCTAGTGTGTAGCGAGTACACAAAATCACTAGTTCCTTCCCCTACAGGTTCAATTCTGCTTTTTCCTCAACTTTTGTTTTAGAAGTAGGAAATTCAGTCACCTCTATTTGTCCTTCTGAGTAATGGTTGAAACTGTATTGACAATAATATTACATATCAGGAGAACCAGGAGGGGCTTATGCTGGGACATGGGTTTTGGTATGGGAACTAGTTGCTCAAGGGTGTGGATAAGCCCTGCTGTGCACACTACCACAGGGTCATTCTGTGGCAGCACAAGCACTATGAGAATCAATGCTCCCCTGAGGAAAGCCCTTCTACTGGAGGAGGTGGAAGAAACTAAAACAGGTGTGAAAATGCCAGAGGGGGCTGAAGGTCAACTATACACACCATAATCCTGAAAAGAAATGGCAGGAAAGGAGATACAGATAAAGCAAAAATAATTCTTAAGTAAATAAAAGGAGAAATTGGAAAAGGACAAGCTTCCAGATGTCAACAAAGGATGAATTCTTTATGGATAACAAGGGGGAATTTTCTTTTAGGAAGTGGATAGGGTAAGCCAGGGAGCTCAGAGTTCAGGGGTGGGTTTATGGGAGAAGTTGCCTGAATTGCCATGGCCTCTTGTCTAACTTAGGGTCATCCTGAAAAAACTTACAAATGCCTTGGAAGCTGGAAAAAAGGATGATGAGATCCAAGTACCTTCAGCATCCCAGAGAAGTCATTTCCACCTCTCTGCTTTGGGTTGCTAAGAGAACGGGTCCTATCCAGGGCACACTTACCATCTTCCACACATTCACCACGTCAGGAATGAGCCCGGGAGACCCATTTCACCAAAAGTCTCTCGTTTCCTCTGCTTTTGTAAGCAGTTTCATCATTAAAATTTCTATTTCATTTATTGTGAATTTGTTGTATTCTGGAACTTGTTTTCCTTCTGTTCATTTTGAGAATCTAGCACACAAAGACACTGGATAAGAGTAAGGATGCAGCAGAATATTTACAGTAATTGGACCTGGGGCCTTAGCAGACCTTCCTGGGGTAGGGGCAGGGGTCCTTGGCACACTAAAGCTAGACAGGCTTCCCCAGTGCCTTGTTCTCCCCTCCCACACACAATTTTCCATTCTACTAGCATCACCCAGCTTTGTGACTCTGGTTGTCTTTACTCTGTTTAACTCCAGACTAAAGTCTTTTTTTTTTTTTTTTTTTTTTTTTTTTTTTTTTTTTTTTTGAGACAGAGTCTCGCTTTGTTGCCCAGGCTAGAGTGAGTGCCGTGGCGTCAGCCTAGCTCACAGCAACCTCAAACTCCTGGGCTCGAGCGATCCTTCTGCCTCAGCCTCCCGGGTAGCTGGGACTACAGGCATGCGCCACCATGCCCGGCTAATTTTTTATATATATATCAGTTGGCCAATTAATTTCTTTCTATTTATAGTAGAGACGGGATCTCACTCTTGCTCAGGCTGGTTTTGAACTCCTGACCTTGAGCAATCCGCCCGCCTCGGCCTCCCAAGAGCTAGGATTACAGGCGTGAGCCACAGCGCCCGGCCCAGACTAAAGTCTTAATATTCTCAAACACTTATCTTAGCCCCCATCACACTGTAGTCTGAATGGGATACTCTCCAGGACCCCCCCCCCATCTAAAAGTTTACCCCACACCAATAAATAACTTACTTATCTGCTTTAAATGCAGTTTTCATAGCCTAGAATGGGACGTGTCACAGGAGGATTCCGAGCTTTGGAGGGAGCAGAGATTTTTGTGCATTCGTCTCAAAGTCCCAGGGGAAGCTACTACCCCAGAGAACTCAGATTTAGAGCGGTATTTTCAAAAACACCCCCTCCTTCACATACACACAAGTAATTATATTAGTAGTTCTTCTAGCATGCCCAAACCGCCTTCTCCACCATGATTCCATTCCTGAATTAAATGTGTATACAGATTATCTGCAATAAATGAAATGTTAGTGTTACTACAGCAAATATTCCTGATCCCATTGTAATGAGAATTATTTGATTTTAAATCATCACAAATAAACTATCCAATACGCAGATTATTTCTGAGACACTTATTCCACCAAGGTTATCTTTGTAATGTAGACAAATTTAAGATGAAATTTATGCCATATTTGTCATGTCATTTCATATTCTGGACACTTAAATAGTGAATTTTGGCTGCTAATGTCAGAAAATTTTAATATCGTCTTTAAAATTTAAAAATCTTAATGTCTCCAATGTACTTCCATAAATCAGGTTATAGTAAAGAAAATTTTTATTTTGATGGTTGCAAAATAGTAGTTTCCTTTTTTCAAAAAAGATGAAAGAATTTATTTTATTTTTGGTAGTAGAATGATCAAAAAACAGAGGGAGAGAATAAAAAAGTTCTTTAGAAAGGCCAAATAGTTCTCCCAGTGCTTTATTGTCCCCACAACTATTTAATGTTAGTGGAGAATGTTTACCTTGCATATTATGCTTTTTGCTTCTGGAAAGCACAGCTTGCTAGTTTAATTGACATCTAAAATTGAGACTTAAGAAACTAACATTTATTTATTATTAAAAATTGAATAAATCTTGAATATGCAAGATAATATATGAAACATAAAATTATTTTGTAAGCCACAGGCCATGATTATTACTCATTGTCTTTGTAAAGAATATATTTGAATCTTGATAAAAAGACATACAAAATTTACCACCCTATAAATACTTTTTCCTTCTGGTTCATTCCTAATTTCTTATTTGTTTAAAGCATTATTTGCTTATTGCATTATTATTGACATATTATACTATTGTATATATTGATATATTATATTATAATTGACATATTTGCTTATTGCATTATTATTTATGTAGGGTTATGCACTAATGTGGTATTAGACTGGATGGTATGTAATAATGTCTTATTATCTAATATTGTATAATTTTGACAGTTAAACACTTTAAAGTAACACAATACATTTTTTAGATAAAGACCACTAAACATATAGCACTTAATTAGTTTGCTCAAATTCACAAACATCGCAATGTGTGAACAATACACTACATTCCTTATTCATATTTTGTGGTGACAGCTGTGTTCATGATTTTGTTTGTACATTCATCGTGGGAATAGACCACAATGCAGACTGAACTTCCAACTCTTTAATTCTTTCTTTGCCTATAACAATCATGTATAAAAATCCCATTTACCATGTTCTTTTTTTATTCAGTCGTTATATTTTTCACATGCTAGAAATTCACTTTTGTAAACATTTCAGAGTATTACAGAGGTACGAATGTTTTGGTTACATGGATTGCTTTTGTTCTGCTTGAGTCAAAGTTATAAGGGTGTGTATCACCCAGACAGTGTACATTGTACCTGCTAGGTATGATTTCACTCACCCCTGCCTCCCCCTTCCCAGCTATATGATTTCTGTTGAGTTTTGCTTCCATTTGTGCACATGAGTGCTGATCAGTTAGTTCCAATTTAATAGTGAATACATGGAGTGTTTATTTTTCCACTCCTGCAATCCTTAACTTAGGGTACTGGTCTCCTGTTCAATCTTGATTTTTGCAAAATATATTAATTCTTTTTTGTTTTTTGGTTTTTTGTGGGTGATTAGTGCTCCATGGTATACATATACCACATTTTATTGATCCACTCATGAATTTTTGGGCACTTGGGTTAATTCCACATCTTTGTGATTATGAATTATGCTGGAATAAACATTCAAGTATAAGTGTCATTTGATAAAATGATTTTGTTTTCCTTTGGGTAAATACCAGGCATTGAGATTGCAGAATCAAATGATAGATCTACTTTAATTTATTTAATTTTATTTTTTTATATTCAGGATATTATGGGGGATACAAACATTTTGATTACATGAAATGCGTTTGCCTTGCTCAAGCCAGGGCCACAAGCGTGTCCTTCCTCCATACAGCACGCCCCGTCTCCATTAGCTGTGTGGATCTACTATTAGTTCTTAGAGGAAACTCCATACTGTTTTCCATAGAGATTGTACTAGTTTGCAGCCCCACCAACATCTATAAGTGTTCTTCTCTCTCCTCATCCACATCAGTATCTATTCTTTTGGGACTTTTTGATAAAGCCATTCTCACTGGGGTTAGGTGATATCTCATTGTGGTTTTGATTTGCATTTCTCTGATGATTAGTGACATTGAGCATTTTTCATATGGTTTATTGGCTGTCAGTCTATCTTATTTTGAAAAGCTTCTGTTTATGTCTTTTGCCCAATTTTTAATGGGATTGTTTGACTTTTTTCTTGCTGATTTGCTTGAGCTCTTTGTAGATTCTGTTTATTATCTCTTTATCAGATGTATAGCATACAAGGTTATAGTAAGCAAAACACCATGGTATTGGCATAAAAATAGAGACATAGACCAATGGAACAGAACAGAGAACCCAGATAAAACCATCCCCACATTGCCATCTGATCTTTGACAAAGTAGATAGCAATATACACTGGGGAAAAAGAATCCCTATTCAATAAACAGTACTGGGAAAATTACATAGCCACGTGTAGATGACCGAAATATATCTCAACATTCAAAAAAATTAATTCAAAATGGATAACAGACTTAAACCTAAGTAATGAAACCACAAGAATTCTAGAAGAAAATACTGGAAAAACTCTTCTAGATATTGGCTTAGGCAAAATATTTATGAAGAAGACCCCAGGGATAATCAAAGCAACAACAAAAATAAATAAATAGGACTTGATTAAATTAAAAAACTTCTGCACAGCCAAGGAAACAATCAACAGAGGAAATAGACAACCTACAGAATGGGAGAAAATATTAGCTTGCTATACATCCAATAAAGGGCTAATCACCAAAATAGTAGTTTTCTAACTCAGTCTTTCCCATTACACTTATTAGTTGCCATTACATTTATTAGTTCCCATTACACTTATTCTACTGTAAGTAAGAGGCTTCTTGTTTACTGCTTGTTTGTTTAGTATTAGTAAATAATCATGGATTACTTTCAATTCAAAAATTTATGTAATTCAGTGCTGTCATTTTTCATTTTGATAGTTAAAGTCTCCCAGGTTTGACTACTGAGAGCTGCATCAAACTGGCTCTTATATATAACCTTTGCCATCTCCCTGTTTTCTGTGAGCACTTCCTTACATTTTAGCAAAGATTTTCCAAAATTATCTTGTAATTGCTACCTCAGCCTTGGAATAAACTATTTGTGCAAAATCCCATAGATTCTTTTAATGGTGAATATATTTAGAAAATAAGTTTCAGCACCATGTGTTCTCATTGCTATTTTTGTGTCATTCCTTCTAGAATCTTTTATTTATTAGAGTCAGGGGAGAACAGAGTTTTTTCTCCTGAATCATTATACTAATAGCTTTAATTCCAGTCCAACATCACAGATTTCTTCTTTGCCTTCCAACATTTCACATTTGTATCTTTTCTGTATCTTCTGTCTATAAACTTGTACCTTTTTGGCTCTGATGTCAATACATTTACTCATTTCTTCAGCCGTAAAATATATATCAATTAGTTTCAGAATTGGTATATTCATCTCAATACCCATCTCAAACTACAAAATAATCCTCAACATTTGTTTGCAGTTCTTCTTTGTCTTTTGATGAAGAGTATTATGTGTAGGTACTATGTTCAAAGTTACTTTCCTCTGTTTCCTTCCCTGCATGTTATTTTATCTATTTGATATATTGTTAATGTTTTCACTTATAAAGACTTAGTTTTTTCCTTATCCTTCTGTATTTATTTTTATTTTTTGAATTGTAAATACTTACATAGATTCAAAAGTCAGGAACACTCTTACACTGGTGGTGGGACTGCAAATTAGTGCAACCCTTGTGGAATAGAATTTGGAGATATCTCAAACAACTAGAAATAGAAATACCATTCGACCTAGCAATAGCATTGTTGGGCATCTATCCAAAAGAACATGAGTCACTCTATCATAAAGACATCTGCACCCGAATGTTTATGGCAGCACAATTCACTATTGCATGGTCATGGAAACTACCCAAGTGCCCATCAATTCATGAATGGATAACTAAAATGTGGTGTATACTCACAATGGAATATTACTCAATCCTAAGAAACCATAGTGAACTAGCACGATTTATGCTATCTTGGATTAAGCTTAAGCCTGTAAAACAAAGCGAGACGACACGAGACCTGGAAAATGGGCTACACATCTACTCGCCATCAAATTGGTACTTACACACTAAAACTATGGTGCTCAAAAAATTGTAGTGTTCAACAGGGATCTGGTGGGGGAGACCCACATCTTAAGGATGTGATGAGCATTGTAGGCGGGAAAGGATTACCTCTATCCCTGTTTAGGGAGAGGGAAAGAAACACACTGTAACCAAAATGTCTAAAAAAAAAAAAACTGTTAATGGGAGGTGAACAGGTGAAAGGGGGAGAAGGGGAAGAGTACCCACTTTCATGGTGGGTGCAGGGCACACTTGGAGACTGGACACGCTTGACACTCTGGCAGAGTGGGGTGGGGAGGGGAGGCAGGGGCAAGACATGTAACCCTAACAATATTTGTACCCTCAGAATTTGAGATAAAAAGATATAATAAAATAAAAAAATAAAATAAAAAATAAAAAAACCCAATAGTCAAACTTTTACTATACACACATATGTATATACAGACATATTAGAAATATTACAGGTTCATTTCTAAACAATTGCAGTAAAGTGAGTATCACAATAAAGAGGGTCACAAGAACTTTTTGGTTTCCCAGTGCATTTAAAAGTTATGTTTACATTATACTGTAGCCTACTAAGTGTTCAATAGCATTATGTCTAAAAATGTGCATATCTTAATAAAAAAATCACTTTATCGCTAAAAAAAAAATGCTGACAATCATCTGAGCCTTCACTGAGTCATAATCTTTTTGCTAGTGTAGGGTCTTGCCTCAATGTTGACGGCTGCTGTCTGATCAGGCTGGTGGTTGATGAAGATTGGGATGACTGTGGCAATTACTTTAAAATAAGATAACAATTAATTTGCTACATCAATTGACTCTTCATTCACAAAAGATTTCTCTGTAGCATGTGGTACTGTTTGATAGCACTTTACCTCATTAGAACTTCTTTCAATATTGGAGTAAATTCTCTGGAATCCTGCTGCAGCTTTATCAACTAAGATTCGGTGTTTTAAAATAATTTATATATTAATTTTTAATGGCTTATGCTGACTGGAATGCAATTAATATTTGCTAATTCTCATTAAATGGAAACAGGAATATTTGTGCAGAAATGCTGTCAGTTTATTAATTGATAAAAGCATACATGTTCATCTAATCCTGAGATAGTTTTGTGGAGGAAAGGGTGGTGTGGCAGGGGACAGCCATAATGATATGACCCAAAAGTATATGTCAGAGAAGGACTTGCTAAAAAGACAGCTTTAAGTGTGCTCTCCCTGGGGTACTGGCTGTCTCCAAGGGCCTCAGACAAATGCACAAAATCTCAGTTCTCTGGCCATATCACTCTGAGAGTCCTATTATGACTAATCCCTTTTTAGCCCATGAGAACTCCATTTGAAGCAGGTGAGTGAACGTTTATTGCTGTGGGCTGAAATTTCAGGGAGGGCATACCTGCTCCCGACTAGATGTTATGGGCCCTAAAATGTAATAAGTGGCTGAAAATATTAAATCTTTTTTTTGGAGTGAAATAGACCCAGTTGGAGAGAATAGAGCAGTTGTGTGTTGAAGCCATTAATACAGGTTCATGAGAGTCAATTGTGTATATTTCAGAGTCATATTCAGTGACATCATGTTGGTTGCTGGAAATGGGCCATGGTGGGTGTATATCTGTCTTGGAAGTTGGCAAACACACATTAGGCTTTGTTTTATTTTATATATATTTATTTTTTTGGTGAGCCAGCTTACCAGCACACTACTGGACCAGAGTCACAATTATCAGCTATCCTAGGAGAACGAAAAGGGCTGTCATGGGGGGAGAATGGGGAGGCTCTGGGCTCGAGGACATCTTTAGCTCTTTGTGCTGGTGGACTCTGAGTTTTTACAGATGAGGTTCCATGTTGGCCCTGGACCCTGACTACTCTAAACATTCAAAGTATTTACAGGGGCTTATTCATAACTTCCTTGCCCTGATTCTTCATCACACCCATCCAATATTTGTCATTGGGGTGTGTTGTTAAACATTTGGAGGACTTACGTGTGCTTCAGTGTGCTAGGTTCTGGAAATTCACACACAGAAAGACACTACTAAAACTACAGAAAATTCACAATCAATTGGGGTATAATTGACAGGTAATCAGATATGGTCTCAGCCATGAGATCAGCACTCTCATATACTTTTTGTGAAAGCAGGGAAGAGAGTAATTTACGAGGAGACGTGTCATGCAGGCAGTGAGAAGTACTTTGAGTACGGTGATGCTTTCAGAAGCACAAAACAGGAAATTTGCAATGACTTTTCAAGGATATTGAAGTCATCTGGATCAAGGCTGTGAAAACCTTTATGGGACATTTGAGAAGTTTCTTAGAGTGATCTTAGGTTAGACAATCAACCATTCTAGTACATACAAGTTCACCTATGGATCAGATCTTAATCCCTGAGCTCCTTAGCTCTACTCTCTGCTTCGCATAAGAAAAATGTTCTTTGCCACTTCTTCCACTATTGAAATACTGCCTTCAGGGAAATTTCTGATGTGTACTCATTCTTTAACACTTCACAGATAAAGAGTGCATTACTTCTCCCCCTATGTTACCACATGAGTTTTATTTTGTACAATTAAGATATTAACTTAATCATTTTATTTTCTTTATGTGTGTCTTGTTTTTGTGATTAAGATCTCATTAATAGAATAAGCCATGACTTGTTCATCTTTATGTAATACAGCTCCTGGCATTCTCATAATGGAATGGGATGAGGTCGGTGCCAAAAGCACTACGTGACATTAGAGGAAATTTGTCGGTGCCATCTGAATTTTCCTCTATCTCTAAGAATAGGTGGTGAGGTACGGAAAATTTTCCCTGCCATGACTGCTTTAAACCACACTGGCGTTAGCCACACAGTCTTCCGTTTGCTGGGCATCCCAGGCCTAGAGGACCAGCACATGTGGATTTCCATCCCCTTCTTCATTTCCTATGTCACTGCCCTCCTTGGGAACGGCCTGCTCATCTGCATTATCCTCACAAAGCGCAGCCTGCACGAGCCCATGTACCTCTTCCTCTGCATGCTGGCCGGAACAGACATTGTCCTCTCCACGTGCATAGTGCCACAGGCCTTGGCCATCTTCTGGTTCCGTGCTGGGGAGATCTCCCTGGATCGTTGCATTACTCAGGTCTTCTTCCTCTCTTCTACTTTCATCTATGAGTCAGGGATCTTGTTGGCGATGGCAGTTGACCGCTACATTGCCATCTGCCACCCACTGAGGTACACCACTATTCTTACACATGACCTTATTGGGAGAATTGGTGTGATTTTATTTCTGAGAAGTTATAGTACATTTTTCCCCATAATATTTCTTCTGAAAAGATTGACTTTCTGCAAAAGCAACATCCTTCCAACACTGCCTGTAGGGACATTGTCTTGGCCGCTGTTTCCTGTGATGACATCAGAGTAAACATCTGGTATGGTGTTTTTGTCCTTATGTCAACAGTGGTCTTGGATGTTTTGCTAATTTTTATTTCTTATGTGATGATTCTCTGTGCTGTGTTCCGCATCCCTTCCCAGGATGCTCGCCGCAAAGCTCTCAATACATGTGGTTCTCATGTCTGTGTCATCGTCCTCTTTTATGGGCCTGGCATCTTCTCAGTCCTCACACAGCGATTTGGACATCATATCTTACCTTATATCCATGTCCTGCTGGCCAATGTCTACATTTTGGCTCCACCTATGCTGAATCCCATCATTTATGGTATCAAGACAAAACAGATCTGGGACCAGGTGATTCATGTGTTCTTTACAAAGCAGAAATGAATGTGATGATGTAAACCAACATTGTGCTTTGCTTCATAATTCTCTCCATGCGTGAGAGGTGAGCTTTAGCACTGGGATATGGGAAAGTATAGCTGAGAAACTACTCAAATGACTTCCTCTATTGGTGTCTCTAGAGCAATTGCATTAGGGCAGTTTGGGTTCATGTTTCTCCCAAAAGCTCTAATCAGTCATTAGATATCAGTATTTTGGGGTGCTTAGTTTTCTCATTCACCAAGTTGAGAACTAGATTAGTTTACTTTTTGAAGTCACTTATACTACTATAACCTTACACTGGATATTGCATATGAGCTGGAGTCATTAGTTCCTTCTGTATAATTGCTGAAATATTATTTTCTGATGTGTTTTAACTTTCAATAGTTACACTTGTTTTATTCCTCTCACACACATTTCTTCTGATATTGTTCCTGATGTACCCTAAATATTCAAATTTTTGCCTTTCACAGAAATTATTATAAAAGTCACCTGTATTTTATAATTTTAGTATACATTGATACGTGTATGTGTATGTTTAGTTTACTTCTGTCTCTTAGAACATAAAGTATAGCAGTTTATTATTTCTTATGTTCATGACATTTTTATTCATACTGTTAATTGTTTGGAAATAAATATTTAACAATAGTCCAGTGCTGGCTAAAACACAATGCATACACAATAATATGTTAAGAAACTCTTAAACAAAATTATGGTGAAGTATCAGAAACAATTCCTAAAGAGTAACACTGGCTAAATTAATGACAACACATGTATATATATATATAAAATATGGAATATAATTGAGCACTGAGAAATAATAACATGGGTCTATGTCTTTGGTAATAGAATGATGCTCTCAATATATTTGTAAGAGAGAAAGTACAACTCAGATTAGAAAGTTAAAAATGATACATTAAAATATATTTTTCCATAGATGAATGTGCCAATATTTAGCAAAATTATATTAATAGTGATTATATTAATATATGAATCATAAGATAAGTGTATTTTTGTAATAATTTCAATATTAATTATCTAACATTTATTCAGTGAACATGATTTACACAAAAAAGAATAAATGAAAACCTTAAAAAAAAGGTATGGTCAAACACCATTCACTACTATTTCTGTTAGTATGAGAATTCAAGAGATGAATTATCTCAGGTTTTGCTCATCTGAAAATATTTTAATTTTGTCTTAATTTTTTAAAAGATAATTTTTTATATATAGAATTTTTGGTGGCAAGGATTTTTTTCAGAACTTTAAAAATTCCCTTCTATTGCTATCTTTTTTCAATCTTTTGAGAATTCATCTGAAATTTTCATTGTTGCTCCTTTAAATGTATCATGCCTTTATCTGTGGCTGTTTTAAGATTTTCTTTTGTCTTTTGTTTATTTTCAGAATGTTTATTATCTTGTGTCTATGTATGGCTTGCTTTGCATGTATACTGCTTGGGATTTTCTAAGCCTCTTGAATATGTGAATTTTGTTGGTTATGGAAACATTTCAGCTATTATCTCCTTCAATATTATTTCTACCCCATTTTCCTCTCTCCCCTCCCAGTATTAGAGTTTTAGTATGTGTATTACGGTTCTTATGCTAATTTATTATATTGGCATTATGTTTCCTTCTTTCTCACTTTCATTTTTGTTATGTCTATCAATCTATTTTCCAGTTCACTGATCCTCTTCTGCTCTTTAAAGTCGCCTGTGTAACTCATCCATTGAACATTTATTATCACATAATATTGTGTTTTGATTCTATAATATCCATAATATTCGTTTCTAAATTTTACAGATCCTAACTCTCTGGACAAATTCTTCATACTTTCAAGTACCTTCAGCATATTTTGTACTTTTTGAGAACATATTCATTAAAATTCTATAAACCTCGCCTGTTAACTCTGATTACTGGGTCATCTGCCACTCTACTTTTCAGTTTTTGTATTGATCACTGGTCATAAAAATCTGGTATATGTATACCATGGAGTACTATTCAGCTATAAGAAACAAAATTGATATAGCACCTCTTGTATTTTCCTGGATAGAGCTGGAATACATTCTACTAAGTGAAGTATCCCAGGAATGGAAAAATAAGCACCACATGTACTCACCAGCAAATTGGTATTAACTGATCAACACATAAGTGGATATATAGGAATAACATCTATCAGGTGTCAGGCAGGTGGTGGAGGGAGGGAATGAGTATATATATACATAATCAGTGTGATGCGTACCAACTGGGGGATGGACACGCTTGAAGCTCTGACTCGACGGGGGGGCAAGGGAAATATATGTAACCTTAACATTTGTACCCCCATAATATGCTGGAAAAAAATTTTTTAAAGAGTGAAAAAAATAAAAATAATTTTCATGTGTAGTAGGTTTTTATTTTATGCTTTATATTCTAATAAGAAACCTCCAGAGGCTGTAGATAATGTTATCTTATTACAAATATTGTCCCTATTTTATGTTATCCAGATAAGGGAAACAGATAATCACTTTTTTCCAAATAGGACTTGGGCTGAGTTGAGCCAAGTTTCAATTTTAGTTAAACCAGTCTTTGTTTTCTTATATGCTTTTATGCCTGGAGAAAAAATCCTTCAGAGATTTGATTCAGACCCCAGAAGGCCTTTTTCTCCTCAGTCTATAAAATGTTAAATATGAAATAATCAGTTACATCATGAAAAATATTTAAATTTTTGTAATTTGTAGCTGGTAACACTAGTTAAAATACGTTTCAATTATAATAAAATACTTGTTTGAAATTTGTGCTAAGTTAATAGGGTATAAGATTTTGCATACAGTTTGATTTCAAATATGTAAAAAGTTCAAGAAAAAGATAAACAAAATTATACCATAAACATATGAGTCATAAAAGCAACTTCTTTAAACATTCAAATATTTTTCAAATAGTCCACAATGAGCATTTCATATTTTTGCTCTTGAAAGTAAAAAATTATTTTCTTATAGTGAATATTATGTTATTAGTATTAGTAGATACAGTGGGTACTAGCAGGTAAACAATAAAAACATGTACACACATAAATACACACAAATGCTCATACACATGAATGATATATAACAAGATATATAATAATACACATTAAAATTTATTAATAATGAGAATCTCAGACCATCAGGAAATTGGTGTCTTTTACAATCATTTCATTTCCATTAGTCTGTATTGGCTAGTTTAGAACGGTGATCATGATTTATCCAAGTAGACATTTGCATTTCATATTATTTTATTATAAAAATGTTTAAATATAAAGAAGATATGAAAGAATTCTATGATAACTCTATGCCAACCACCTAGATTCTTCCATTAAATTGCTTTATCATATAGGTTCTCCTTTACATACCATGGGGTTACATCCCAATAAACCCATGGTAAGTTGAAGATATTTAAAGTAAAAAATGCATTTAATAGACATAGTCCACCAAATATTGTAGGTTACTCTAGCCTACTTTAAACATTCTCAGAACCCTTACATTAGTCTACAGTTGGACAAAATCTAATACAACATCTATTTTATAGATGCCTGAATACCTCATGCAATTTGTTGAATAATACACTGAACATAGAAAAACACAATGGTTATATGGGTATTGAAGTATAGTTTCTACTGAATGCATGTTGCTTTTCACTTTTCTAAAGTAAAAAATTTTAAGTCAAACCATTGTATAAGTATCAATATCTGTATCTATTCATAGATCGATGTTATTTTTTACGCACCAACATGTAAATGCTGTTTTCAAATAAAAATGTAATCAATGTGTATACGGCAATGTAAAGTTTCTTGGGTGTTGTGTGATAAGTTCTACAAGGGAGGGATAAAGAACATGGCCTTGAAGCCTGAGCAATGAACCAAAGAAAAGCAAGGCACTCTTGAAAGATGCATCAGCAAGGCCAGAGGTGTGGAGGATCATGGCGTGGCCAAACAGAGGTGTAGGGTAGGTAAATAATGTGCTCTGTTTGAGGAACAGATTTTCTGAAAGGTGATAAACAAGGTGTTATAGACACATAGCGTCTAGCTAGATGCCTAATAGGCTTATTTGCCATGTGGAGGTGGGAATCCTTGAGATATGCTTTCCTGATAGTAAATAGGAATAGACTCCAACTCCCTTCCCAAAGTAGCATTCCTAACAGCGATAGTCTTTTCTTGACTTGGGAATCACCGGTCTCAGGTTATCCAGATCCTTGAGAATTTTTAGCAGCAACTACTCCTGTATGATATAAATTCATCCTCTCATTTATTCATTTGTTCATTTATTCACTCAACAGTAATGAAGTCCTAATATGTGAAAAGAACTGTTGTAGTTGCTGCAGATAAAGCAGTGATGAAACCACACAAAAATTCCTTCCTTTTATCAAGATTATATTGCTTGAAAGAGTATGTGAAATAAGAAAGTAATGCTGACATCCAGTCAGCTCTGTAATGGTTTGCTGTTACCGTAATTATCATCAACATTATATGTTATAGAGAAAACATAATGAGTGTAAAGAGCTTAGAACGTGAGAATGAGGTGACACAGGACAAGTAACTTTAAATAGGAGGGTTTCAGAAGGCATCATTGTGAAAATTTTAATTGAGAATGAACCCCAAGGAGACAAAGACCAAGTCATGTGGATATCTTGGCAAAGAAGTATCTAAGCAGAGGAAATACCATGTGCAAAGAGCCTGAGAAGAAGACTCCATGGCATAATTGAGTAATAACCATGGGGAAAAAACACAGTTAAAGCAGAATGAGGAAAAAAGAAACAATTATGATTTGAAGCCAGAGGCAGGACCAAGTAGGACTTTTAAATTCTTGGAAGACCTATGCCCTTACACTGGAGGGCCACCGAGGTACTGTGACCAGAAAATTGAGAATTCGTGATTTGTATTTTGATAGTATCACTCAAAAATAGCAGGGTGATTTTTGGGTGATGTAATTGAATTAGATGGAGCTGATGGTTGCAAATTTATGAATATACTAAAACCACTGCATTGTAATCTTTAATAGGATGAATTATATCTCAATGCAGCTACTATAAAAGAAAGTAATAGGATAAAATATGCATGTTGTGTCATGAAGGTAGAAGGAGGGACTCCACTCTGAAGATGGTGAGTGATGCAGTTTATGAGAGAAAGGTAAGTCCTGAGGATGGGCCTGAGCAATTGGAAGAAGAAAATTGTCTTCAAATGCTAAGAGGAAGGCTGCCACAGGAAGAGATTTGGTAGTAAAAGAAGTTTCATTTTGGACATAGTACATTTGAGTTGCCTATTAGACATAAAAGTAGTTATGTTAAGCAGAAAATTAGGAGTTCAAGTCTGAAGAAGGAATCAGAGAATGAGGATATAAATTTAGAAGTTCTATCAACCTATCAATGCATCTAAAGCTTTTATAATGGATGAGCTTGAAGAGTGATTAAAGGTAGTGAAGCGTAGGGGTTCAAGCACCAAGCCCTGGGTGGACATGCTTGAAGCTCTGACTCAAGGGGGAATGAGGGGCAAGGGAAACATACATAACCTAAACATTTGCACCCCAATAATATGCAGAAATGACAAAAACTCCAAAATATAAAAAGGAAGTCAAGGAGATTAGGAAAACTTATCACAAGAGTCCCAGGAGCAGTCATGAAGATTGTGGGAACACAAGGAGGGTGTGATGAGGAAAGATTTTCAAAGGGGAGAAGGTGGTTGAATGTATCAAAATGCTGCTATTACATTGAATAAAGTGAGGATGGATTTGATTATTGAGTTTGTAGATCAATTATGATCTTGAGAAGTGAAGAAGTATGAATAAAAGCCAAAGTGATTGGGATCAAGGGAAAAATGAGAGAGATTCTTGAATCTCTTGTTCAAAAGTGGGCAAATAGTTCTTGTTGCTTTTGTCTAAGATGAGGAAGAGAAATGAAGTGGTAGTTATAGGTGAATGTGGATTGAAGAGTTATTCTTAAATTTGTTTTTGTTGTGCTATGTTTTTATATTGGAGAAATAATGATATAAACAAATGGGAATGATCCGGTAAAGATCAAAGTTGAAGATACAGAGGATACAGGGGAGAGTGGCTGAAGAGACATGCTAAGCTTGATGAAAGGAATAGAATAAGTAAAGTAATTCAAAGTATCAAACACACTAAAAAAGAATAGTTCAATAATGAACAAGTACGGCCATAGTCAGAGGTTCATCCTGTTCAATTCTTCAGTCTGGGGTTATAGAATTAAGAGAGGCTTAGAGGAGTGAACTGTCCTAATTCTTATCTCTTCAGATAATAAACTAAACTATTAAACACACGAATATTTAATGACTGATAAGAGGTTTTGGAAGAAACATGCATCAAAGCCTTCCTGATGCAATTCCTTTAGGGCACCAATACATGGAGTCATTTAACTGATGTGTCAGTTGCTTCCTTTCAAATACTGTATGGCAAGCATCGATAGATTTTGTAAGAAATGTAGAGTGTTACTTTCCATCATTATAATCATTCCTGTTTAATAAAGAACACATGAACCACCTTGTCATGTATGTGTTTGGTCTTGATCCCATAAATAATGGGATTAAGCATAGGTGGGCCAGAACATAGACACTGGCAAGCAGGACATGGATATGAGGTGAGATGTTACATCTACACTGCTGAGTAGTGGTTGCGAAGATCCCTGATCCACAGAAGAAGATGAGGACACAGACATGGCAGCCATAATTATTGAAAGCTTTGTGGTGAGTATCTTGAGAAAGATTGCAGAAGACAGTACATTTAGTTAGCAAGGAAGAAATAAAAATTACTACAATATCTAAAAGCAGTGTGGCATTAGGATAAAAAACTATAGCCGATATTTACTTGATGTCATCACAGGAAATTTGGGTTAAGAGATTGTGTTTGCAACATTAATCGAAGGATGTTACATCTACAAAAGGTCTGTGTTTTCAGATGAAATATTAGAAAATGGAGAGTCTTTTGGACAGATTAAGTTTGCATTTGAGTGGAGGATATATAACAAGGGAAAAGATGGTAAACACTGGAATCCATAGAAACAGTTATGTTTTTTTCACTAGTAAGAGAAATTGATACATTGATGCATTACTGTCAAAGTGAAATAGGATCAAGAAAACAGTCAGTTAAATTACCTTCTCAATGTAAGTCATTCATGTAAAAATGTTATTATGGAACAACAAAGGTACTAGACGTTATTCCAGAATGCTATTATATTCTATAACAGGAATGTGAGCCTTACAATCTTTTTACTGTTCTCTAAAGGACAGCTAAGATTTGAGTCTTTTCTAAATTAAGTATGCATAAATTAAAATCTGTAAAATGGGTCAAAGGAAATAGACTTTTCTGAACTAGTGATATGGATGAGGTCTTCTGACTGGAGTTGGGGTAAGGTTTGAGGGGCAAGTCCAACAAAGGCAGCCCCTGAGCAGGTAGCCATGCCCAATCCCCTTTATCACAGAAGAGATAGAAGTTTTATAATTCTTTACAGTTGAAGTTCCACCATTCTTGATATTTTCTTCTTTATTAATGTTTCTTTAGTCTATAAAGGTAAAATTCTTGTAAAGACTGAACACACTGTGCACACAGTATCCGGGCCACCTGAGGGCTGAGAAGGTGAGAATTGGCTCTGTTGTCTAAGGAGCTTGCCATCTGGGGGCTGGTGTCTACACAGTGAAGAGCCTGGTGCTAACATGGAAAGAGGGCAAGTGCACCTTAATACTAAGGACCGGTGGATATGACAGAATCAAAAGTTAAACTGCTTCAGATTCTAGAAGAAATGCAGACAATTTAATGCCAGAGGACTCATTATTCATTCAAAGAAGCATAAATACTCCATAAAAGGATTATTTTTTTACTCTCAGGTCTCAACTGTGAGTTCTTCCCTCTCTCACACTATCTTGTTGGTTGTTGAACCTGATATCTATTTGCAGGAGATGAGCTTGGTGCAGAACACAAGTAGTGAGAAGTTCAGAGATCTAATGGGTAGAGAAACACTAAAGTACTGTCTGCATCTTTGCATTTATTCAGTGCCTGGCTCAGCGTTTAGTACATAGTACTAAGTATAAGTAATCATTTATTCCCTGGCCTGTCAAGTTTTACTCTCTGCAACTTTAACTTTAATTTTCATAAAATTTAATTTAATTTTCCTGCAAAATCCACCCGTTTTTATACTACCCTTAAGAAATGGCTGAAACTGCGTTGAGAATAAAATCATGTGGATGGAGTCCAGCAGAGGCTTGTGAGGATGTGCCTGCAGTGGACAATAACTATCACCAAGTCAGTCTGTGACTACACGACCAGCATGAGGATATATAATTCCCTGAGGAAAGCCACCCTCCTGAAGGATGTAGAAGAAATAAAAGTAAATATGAAAATGCCATAAGAGGGTGATACCATTATGCTGACAAAGTAATAGCAGGAGAAGGTGATCAAGACAAAGCAAAGAAAACTTAACTAAGTTAAAAGAAAAGCTGAAGAAGACCAGTTTACAGACATTGATCTACACAGTCTACACAAGGTCTTCAGTCTACACAGATCAAAGAGCTTGCCAGTTGGGGGCTATTCACTGAGTAAAGTTGTATGAACTGGAATGACTGCTTGTGTAACTCAAGATCACTTTAACCACTTTGGTACCGCGCTCACTGGCTGCGAACCCTTGCCCACAGCCGGCACTCAGTCCCCACGATAGTTTGTGCTGTGCATTGATGATGAATTCGTTTTGCTCTTGTGTGATGAGGAAAGCTTTAGAGTACTGAAAGCTTGTTTTACTTTACAGGTAGCTTTACTTGTAATGTAAGTCAGAATAGGTAACATGTATATATATGTTTTCATTATGTTATTTTTAAATGTTCGCAATTTTATTTTGATAAATGAAAATTTAGAAAAGTTGTATCATGGCTATTGGCTAAAGTTGACACTTGACTGTGTGCCTTCATATCACGGCTGTCAGCTAAAGTCGCTGTGTGCATTCATCTGTGACTACCGACTATAGTTGACGCTGGTCCCGAAGTGGTTAATGATGTTCTCAAATGCCCTGGAAGGTTTCTGCAGACTTGATCCAGGCACCTTCAGCACCCTGGAGAAGTCTCCTCTGTGCCCCTCATTTGTGCTGCTGAGCTAACTGCCCCAACTCAGGGCACTCTCACAGTCGGCCAGGATGTCAGGAATGTGCCTGACTGACCCATCCCACAGGTCACTCCTTTCTCTCTGCCTTCACAAGGAGCCTAAAATAGAAATCTCTGGGAGAATCATCTTAGGCTGTGAGCTTATGAAACCACTCCTCTAAAAATGCTGGTAAAATGGCTGCTGCCTTTAAAGATGGTGAAATAATGGTGAAATAACACTGAGGACCTAACTTGTAGGTATGAGCATATCCGATTACCAATCCATAGTCCCCAATTCTCATGTTTTTTTCTGAGGTCTGAGAATGGTCTTTCTTTTGTTTGTGCATTATCATAATCCAGCACACTGAAGCACAATGGAATTCCCACAATAATGACTACTATAGTATGAGAGGTATAAAGGATCATGATAAGAGCCATGAATAAGCCCCTTTAAATGCTTCAAATGTTTACAGTAGTCAGATTCCAGTCAGAATCTGGTGCCAATATGATTTTTTTTTTAATATTTCAGTTTCTTTAGTGAATTTTTCATTCATTTCCTGCACTGTTTTTGTGGTTTCTGTGTATTGGTTTTCCATTTTATCTTGCCTTTCATTGATTTTCTTTATAATCCATGTTTGAAATTCTCCATGTGTCATTTCAATATTCTGATTTTGGTTGGTATCCTTTGCTAGAGAGCACGTGTTCCCCTTTTGGGATGTCCTTTCACTTTGATTCTTCATACTTCTGGAATTATTTTGCTGATTCCTTTTCATCTGGAGCAGCTGTTACTTCTTACTTTTGGATTTCCTTTTGTTTAGATAATGACATGCCTAGTTTAATCTCTGAGCCAGTAGGCGGTGCTTGTGGGTGAGAAGCGACCACACTTTGTATGATGAGTCAGTAAATGCAGTAAAAAGGCGTGCAAATTGATGTCCCTGTTAGTAGGTTGTGTTTGCCAGAAGGAACGAGCTGCAATGTTGTTTTTGGGTCCCATGACCAGATCTAGTTCCTCAGGAGAAACACTCTAATGCCCCAAGTGGTGGGTGGGGTTCTGGGGTTTCCAGGTGTGTGCTTATTCTCCACCACAGGAAGGGCAGGTAGGGGAGTGAGGTTGGGTGTGGCTGGGTTGTGTGAGCCTGCCCTCAAGCTCCACAAATGCTTTTAGAGGGGGTCAAATGTCTGTTCCCTGCCTCTTGGCAAATCTTCCAGGGAGGAGCTGAAGTTGCCCCACTCAACCATAAAGAATGCCTGTGGAGGTGGGGTTGTCTGAGACCTGAAGTCTGGCAGTATGGAGCAGGCCTCACTCCCTCCACCCTCCCCATTCCGTGTTTTCTCCCAGGCCTCTGCTGGCAGACAGGGTAGAGAGCCAGCTGAGCCTCCTCAGGACTGTGATGTGGACGGGAAGGTTTCCTGCCCTGAGCTGAGAGCTTGGTCCTCCTGTGGGTGAAGGAGTAACCCACAAGCATGCTGCAGCTAGGACCCAGAGTGCACTCTCCCCACATCTGCCCCTGCAGGCTCCCACACTTGGAGAGGCTAATTCACAACATCCCCTCTGTGCCTCCAGGCTATGCTATTGAGATGTGGGAGTATGGGATCTGGCCTGCAGGTTCATTCCCTGGCCCCTACAGATCAATCCCTGACCATGCCAGGGAAAGTGATGCTGGTCCCAAGTCACCCGGGTGTGCCCAAGTTGGTTCAATGTCCCTTCACCTTGGGGTTTGCCTGCTCTGCTGAAGTTTCTGGGCAAGCAGCACCAGACAGGGCCAGTGGGAATGGAGCTCACAGACTCAGCACCCCTCAGTCTGCTGCAAGACCCCAAAAGTATAGGTCTGAGCCCTGTTCCCTGTGGAAGCCTCCATGTCATAGCTCAATTATTTCTCTTGGCAGCTATGGGTGGGGCAGGGGAAGGGAAGACTAAGAGTCTAGGTAGAGGAAAGTCCACGCTCTGGCTGTCTTCAACTCTTCCTCCAGGAGGCAGTCTTCCCAGAATGATCAGGCTTTGAAGTCACATAGATCACCCGAGACCCAGTGGACCCCTGTAGCTTCTGCAGTCTGGGCCAGAGTTGGAAAATGTCTGTGTGGGGACGAGCAAGGTGAAACCTGAGGAGTTGAGGCCCCCAGGGAGGAAGAGGGCACCTGGTGGGTAGAGAAGCAATATGGCACCTGCCCTCTGGCTTGGGTCTATGGGGTGGGGGGTGCTCTGGGCGGGGGAGGCTGGGAGCCTGGTACCCTGTCCTCAAGAAGCTCTCTGCTCACTGGTGGCAGTAGTCTCCGGGCTGGCATGGGCAGAAGGTCTCTCCAGCCCCTCAGGAGCCCCCAGCAGTCCGATATGCGAGGGAAGGGGATGTTAACTGCTTCACCTACGCTTCTCGCTGGTCTCCAAACCTCTCTCGGCTTAATCCCCACTGATGATGCCTTTCTCCTTCCAGTTCTGCTCCACAACCTCTTATGGAGTTTCCTGTAGGTTCAGGCACCCTTCCTTCAGACCCTCATCTAATCTATGTTTGTTTGTTTGTGTTTTCTCTTTCATCTAAAACTTCTCCTTTTTACAGAGACACCCTGGGTGGTGGTGTCTCTGGTCTGCCATCTTGTTTTCTAAACTCAAGAATTGCTTTTTACAAAATTAATGATTTTAATTTTTTCAGAGGAGTTTTATGTTTACAGAAACATTGAGCAGAAAGTACTGAGTTCGCATAAAGTTCTCCTTTTCCTTCCTCTCCCCTCAACAGCTTCCCCTATTATCAATATTTTGCATTAATGTGGCACTTTAGTTACAATTGAGAATAAATATTGACACATTATTAACTAAAGCCTGTAGTTTACTCTTTGTGTTGTACAATTCTATTGGTTTTGACAAATGTTTACTGACAGGTATCTACCACTACAGTATCATACAGAACAGTTTCGTTGCCTTAAAAATCTCCTGTTCTCCACCTATTAATCCCTCTCTTCCTCCACATGACCCTCTGGTAACCACTAATCTTTTTATTGTCTCCATAGTTTTGCCATTTCCCAAATGTCATAAGGTTGGAATCATACAGTGTGTAGCCTTTTCCGACTATTTTCTTTCACTTGGCAATATGCATTTAAGGTTTCTCCATGTCTTTTCATGACTTGATATCTCATTTCTTTTTATAGCTGAATAATATTTCATTGTATACCTGTATCAGAGTTTATTCATGCACCTGTTGAAAGATAACTTGATTGCTTTCAAGTTTTGGCAATTATGAATAAAAGTCTGTATACAGGTTTTTGTGTGTATATAAATTTTCAACTCATTTGAGTAAATACCAGGGAGCATAACTGCTGATTCATACAGTAAATTATATATTTATAGATTTGTAAGGAACTGCCAAGCTGTCTTCCTAAGTGGCTGTAACATTTTGCATTCTATTAGTAATGAAAAAGGATTTCCATTGATCCACATTCTCACCAGCATTTGGTGTTGTCAATGTTTTGGATTTTAGCCGTTCTAATAGGTGTGTTATGGTATCTCATTGTTTTAATTTGCAATTCCTTAATGACCATAATATTGAGCATCTTTCATAAACTTATTTACTATCTCAATGTATTTTCCCACTGGGACAGTTGTTGGTTAATTTCTCAGACTACATTTTCCAAGATAATATAGTTACTGCAAATTTTAGCTCTAAATAAATTCCCCCAACAAGAAGGAAGGAGGAATAGGTAAGAGCAGATACAAGTGTGTTTTCAAATTTAGTGTCATGAACTTGTATGGGTTTCTAGCTAATCAATTCTGATTCAGGAGGCAAGCTTTTCTGCCATGAGTAAATAGGCTCTGGAATCAAGGCTGGAGGTTTAGAAAGGGGGGTGTATTTGAAAAATTAATTAGGTGGAATGGAGAGCAAGCTGGCTGGAGCAGATGTGTAAGTTTGCTGTGCTCTGTTGATGATCTGGGCTCTGGGTTGGTGATGTCTGGGTGGCTATAGAATGTGGAGGTTGATTTGGCTGACAATAATACTGGGATTGACCAGACAGAATGGAGGAAAAGATATAAAGGATTTAAGCACACTTAAAAGAAAATTATTATAATGAATGATGTGGAGTCTAAACTGAAGAATGGAAATCACACAGAGTGGGGTGGTGGTCTAGAAAGAAAATACTGGTATTCCTAGATTAGTAGTCTTGGTGAGGCTAAACAATAGGTGTAGTGTGTACTTGGGCAAGACTTGTGACTAGACAGTGGGATGTTTGAAGTAGTGAATTTGAAAGTGGAGAAAGGATGTGATTATGAGAGTGCATGGCTAAAATGGAGTGAAGCGAAATGCAATTGGAACTAATGAGGAAATGGAATCAAGAGCATGGGGTGACGACAAATAGATAAAGAAAATGTACCACATACACACACACAATGGAATATCACACAGCCTTAAATAAGAAACAAGTCTTGTTGTTAGTGACACTATGGATAAATGTAAAGGACATTATGCTCAGTGAAATAGTCCAGACACGGAAAGACAAATACATGGGGCAAATGTTTATATGTGGAATATAAAGTAGTCAAACTCATAGAAGCAGAAAGTAGAATGGTGGTTGCCAGGGCTTGGGGGGAGGGGCATGTGAGGAGACAGATGATTGGTCAAAATGTACAAGTTTCCATTATGCAAGATGAATGAGTTCCAGGGATCTAATATATAGCAATCTGACAATAGGTAACAGTACTGGATTGTATACTTGAAATTTGCTAAGAAGGTAGACCTTAAATGTTCTTATTACAAAAAAAGTTCATTATGCAAATGATAGCTATTTTAGTTAGCTTGATTATGGTGATATTTCCACAATGTATGTACATATCAAAACACCAGATTATATACCTTAAATATATGTACAATTTTTATTTGTCAATTATAAACCAATAAAGCTGGAAAAATAAAAGAGCTCAGGGTGAAGAATTAGTTTTCTACATGGACATTGAGGTGTCTGTGATATCAGTATACCAAAGCCTGGCATACATTTGTTTGTGAGGCAATCTAGAAGACATACGAATAGCATGGAGGAGTGGAGAAGGCAAATATGAGTTTCCAAGGAGCAAAGTGTTTCAAAAGGAAAGAGTTCCTACAAGAAAGTAAATGAACATTAGTCTGGAACAAAGCCTGGGATATGTTTTGCAGTAAAAATGTGCTCCCCTACTTGGTTTGTATCATTAAAATATCAAGGACTCCCACAAGTTCTAAATACATAGCACCAAAATAGTAATGGATAAATATACTTAATACTTTGCTTTTCATTTTTTCTTTATTGTCTTTTTTTCACTTTGTGCTATAAATTTCACAAAGTCAGTTGTTTTCATTCCTGTATTATGAAGTGTCTGGTATAGAATAGGTTTTCAATAGAAAAAAATTGACTTCTTTGCAAAAAAGAGTACAAATAATTATTAAAATATAAAAGTTTCCATCAATAATAAAATATACTACATGGAAATGGAAACATTGCCATAATAATTTTCTTCTTTTGAATATCAAATATTTAAATAAAATAATCCAGAATACCCATAAAAGTTTATGTATAAATATGTTCATCACAGCACATTTTTAATAGAGAAAAATGGAAGCTGTATAAATGTTTAACAATAGGGGAACATTTCATATGGTAGTATATCACTAATGTGAAATATTTATTCATCATTTTTTTAAGAAATATTCATAGAGTACTAACTATGTGTGTGGCATCGTGCTAGAATGGAGACAAATGAAGCTATATTAATGGAGCTTTGTAGTAATAAATTTATGCTGTATTTGGGATTCCTGCTAAATGAGTAGATTTTAGCTGCTCTTGCCACAAAAACAAACAAAGAATGGGTAACTATGGCCGGGCGTGGTGGCTCACCCCTGTAATCCTAGCACTCTGGGAGGCCAAGGTGGGCAGATTGCTCAAGGTCAGGAATTCGAAACCAGCCTGAGCAAGAGCAAGACCTCGTCTTTAATATAAATAAAAAAAGAAATTAATTGGCCAACTAATATGCATAGAAAAAATTAGCTGGGCATGGTGGTGCATGCCTGTAGTTCCAGCTACTCGGGAGGCTGAGGCAGGAGGATCACTTGAGCCCAGGAGTTTGAGGTTGCTGTGAGCTACGCTGATGCCATGGCACTCACTCTAGCCTGGCAACAAAGTGAGACTCTGTCTCAAAAAAAAAAAAAAAGAAAAAAAAGAATGGGTAACTAAGTGTGGTGGTGGATATATCACAGTAGTAACCATTTCACTATCTATATGTACCCCCAAAACATGTTGTATACCTTAAATATACACAATAAAATTTATTTTTTTTTAAAACAACACAATTTCTTGAAATGGGGACAAATAAAGGAGCTATGTACAGAACATGTATTATTATGGAAAATTCCTATGTTATGAAATTATATAAAAGAGCATGCCAAATGTACAAAATGATCTCAAAAATATAAATACCCAAAAATAAGGGAGAAAAAAGTTTTGGGGGTTATCAATGAAAATGTTCTAAAGTAATAACTGGATGATAGAATCAAAGCATTAGTTCTATAGACACTATAATATACATACATTTTAAATGGACCTGATTTTGTTCAACATTTTATTATGGTGCTGTCAATATAGTTAGCACTTAACTCATATTTGTTGAATGGGTGGAAAATGAATAAAGAATGCTGGAAAGAAACTGTAGGATTCTAGCTCCTAAAGTGCTTTTGTTTCTGTGTCTTCTGGAAGTCTGGATTGAAGAGGATGATATGGAGCAAGGTTTGGGGCCTTGCTGAAGGTCCCTACCCACATTCCCACCCTCTGTCCTGACCTACCCCCTCTGATCTGCTCTCCCGCTAAATCCTCCCTCCTAAGCTCACGGAGCCTCTCAAGCATGCTACTCATGGTGCACTTCCAGCATCCAAGCAGAGAAAGAGTTAAGAGCTTTACAGTCCTGTCACTGACAATAGAAGGGATCCTAGGGGAGAAAGGAGTCACACGGATAAGTCTATGGTCCCTGAAGACACTCACAGAAAGAATAATTTGTCCTTCAGCTCCTCCTCCAGTTTGGTCCCCTGGCCACTGCTCACAGTCTGTGGTGTGGGGACACCTGAGATCAAGGCAGGGCATGGCTCCAGCTGGCAGTTCCCGATGACTGTGATGGACACTTTAGGGTGAGGAGAGGTGTAGGTTGGTACTGACCAGCACTGCCTGGAGCTTCTGTGGGCCCTTCTGCCCTGAGGGAAGAACTGTGGGATATGACTGAGCATGGGGATAAAGGAGGTGGGAGAAACACTGAATTCATTGATAAGAAACAATGATGGATTGCCTTCAACATTTGGCCACTCTATAGAGGTTTTATTTGGAATTCTTTATCCCCTGAGAGCAGAGTCAGGGAGGACAGACCAAATGTTTCTGCAGAAGCTTGGTGGCACGGTGGGCATACTAGTGAAATGAGAGGCAAGAGGACTTGTCTCTAGACTTCCTTAACTCATTTCCTCTGCTACGTTGGGAAAATTGCCTTCCCTTCTGGGGCCCTTGTAAATAGTAAGTTACATGGCAAGATTATTCTAGGTTTGGTGTGAGGATTAAAGCAGGAGTTGGGAAACATTTTTGGCAGAGGGCCAGAGTAAATATTTTAGGCTTCAAATACGGTCTATTCAATTCTGTTCCATAAAAGCAGCCATAGATGATATGTAAACAAATGGGAATGCCTGTGTCCCAAGAAAACTTTATTTACAAAAGCAGGTGGTGGGCAGGATTTAGCCCACAGGCTGCAGTTTGATGATCACTGGAATTAAATCCCAACCAGCACTTATATTTTATATCTCTCACTCAAGGTTAGGCAGTTCAAGACTGGAACTGGTGAAGCAAGGGTGTTGCCCTGTGAATTGCATTTCTGTGACAATCCCCTTTTCTGGCATGGGTAAGAAGACTATGACACTGGAGGCAGGGGTAAGAGGGAGTCATAATAAGATGACTTAGATAAGTCATAAGTTATCTATGTCACAGTGAATTTGAGTAATTAATGACTGTGAATTTGCATGGGAAAGTTTAAAAGTACATGTGTGTGAAGTGTCATAGTGAAAAGCTGTTTGCGTGAACTGTGAAAATGTGTGTCAGCATATAAATCTTCATCAGTATTTGCATAAGTGAATATGTGTGATGATGGCTATATAAATGAGTGTGTGTGAAAATGTGTGTCTGAAAGGAAGTGTGTGTGTGTGTGTGTGTGTGTGTAGCAGAGCTAGAATTGAACCAAGGTAGGTCTGACTTTAGAGCCCATATCATTTTTCCTGTATTACATTGTCTTACATGTTTTAGAAGTTGTGGCATAAATAGGAGAATTGGAAGGGAGTGGGGTGGAAGCCCAAGGAAGGTAGTTTAGCTAGTCAACATAACAAAATGGAAGTTTTTAAAACTAATGGAAGCTTTGGCCCTAGATAGTCTTGATTCAAATAGGCTAGCTGCTAACAAGTTGTTTGTCTTTGGACAAATTGAGTGTCAGTTTTTCTGTGCTTAAATTAGCTATAGTTTCAATTACATAGGGTTTGTGTGAGGATTAGAAATAATAACTACATCTAACACTGATTGGGTATTTAATATTATAGTTGCTATTTTAAAACTATGAAGTATTAATAATGGAAATTGAAGATTATGAATAAGAAGTGAAAAGTGGCATTAGATTTGGTAAATGTGATGTGATAGATCATTTTCAAGAAGGAATTGTCAGTGGCATGCTGGGTTTACAAGGAACTTGGCAGTGGGTGAAGATGAAGAAGGAGGTGAGAGAACTGATGAAGAGAGAGCACATCCCTTCTTCTGGGAAACCCAGGTGAAGGGGAGATGAGACACCAGAACATACTTACGCAGTAAGGAGAAGGAGCCAGCAGAGAGGGAGAGGTTGAAATTACTGGAGAGTGACGGGTTAATGGGGAGAGGTGCTTAAAGAGAAGAAAGTGTTGGGATCCAGTGCACAGATGGAAAGCTTAGCCTTAAACAGGAGGAAGAGGGAAAAGATGATGTGAATATAAACAAATTTGTAGGTGGCAGAGTGAGGGTGTGGGATTTTAAGGGAATTAACAATAGATGACTATGTTTTTCTCCTTGAATTAGCAGTCAGAAAATCATAATCACCTGATGAGTGGAAGCAAGGTGGAGTGGAATGGATGGAAGCACCTGAAGTGACTGAAGCCAGTCTGGGAAGCCAAATTCCAGCTCCATCATTTGCAAGCCAGGTGACCCAGGGTGGGGGTGCTGCTTAAATTCTCCAGGCTTCATGTGCTCCCCTATCAGTAAAATGGGGAGATGGCTACAGTTACCTCAGGCTGTGGTGACTCAGCACAGTACCCTTCCTAACTCACCTCTGCCTCATTCTGCAGCCTCCTCCCCTCCGCATCCATCTTTCACAATCCTGCAAGCCAGAGAGCTGCCTAAAAAGCAGACCTTACCACGCCATTCTCTCACTACAAAGCCTTCACTGGCTCTTACCACTTTGACATAAATCTAAAGTCTCAGATCTCTTAGTGACTTGGCCCCTACCTCACTCCTCTGCAGTATTTTTTATCACTTTTATTGTCTCTGCCATGTCCTCTTTGCTGTTAACCTTGAATCATCCCAATTTCCTTCAAACTTCATGTTCTTTCAGATCTCCATGACTTCATTCAAATTCTTCCTTCGTCACACGCGGGGAATTGAGGAAGGCCTGCAAGGAGATTAACTACTTCTCCCTGTGGAGCCAAGTCCCTTAGACAGGGGTTGCCACAGAGGATAAGAAAATTGATAGGTAATAGAGAGAATAAAAGAATACACAAAGACTAAGGTATAGTTTATAGTTTTATATAAAAAGATCAGATAATCACAATGGGGGTACTCAGGAGACTGGACATATTCTTTGTGAATGTCCAGCAATATGGTTAGATTAAACAGGGTTTTATAATCACAGATATCAATTACCAGTTGTCAGGGTAACATATTTGCATATCAGGGAATGCAGTTGCTAGGGGAGACAGGTAGTGGGTTGTGGTCAAAAGTCCTCTCAAAGGGCTTCTAACAAGTTCTAATCTATCTAGGTGAACAAACAGGTACAAAGTCTTTCAGGGACTAACTTCTAAATTCTAAGAGGTAGTTGTCAATTAACAAAGATAAAACAAAAGAGGTATAGTGACTTTGTATTTCTTTGAGTTAGTTATTGTGGACTTAAAGGCAGACAGCCAGGAGAGAGCAGGAAGCCTGTTGTCTATGAAACAAGTTGTTTATAACCACCAGGGCGCGTCTCTGGGCAAAGGGCACTCATTGTCTCCAGCTCCCATCCTGTGGGCCATATTTGCCCTTCCTTGCCTTTCAAGGAAACAGTGAGGTGCACAGATTTTGAGATACCGGGAAGCCTTCCTGGAAAACATCCCTACTGGAGCCATGAGAGCCCTCCCTTGACAGCAGCCTCTGATAAGTGAACCATTGAGTTCACACATTCCTTCAGGACGAAACCCTGGAAACTCCTGTTTCTATCTTTAATATAGCAATATTGGGTGATATAATAAAATAATGGTCTTATGGGCTACATCTCATTAATTGCTCAATCATATTTCCCTAACAATCACATTCCTTTCCTTGGCAAGCTCTTACTTATTCCTCAACAAGGTGGCACCTTTTGAAAGCATTTTCTGAAATTCTAGGGAGTTTTCCATGTCCCCACAGCTCCCTGTGTTTAGCTTTTCCTCTACCATGTCCACGTCATAGAGAGGGATATTTTGCTTGATTGTTTGTCTCCTCCTACATAGGTCCTCAAGAAACCATGCCTGGCACACATAGGTTCTCAGTAAGGTTTATTAAATTGATAGGAAAGTCAGTTACCATTTTCCTTTGAGATGCTCTTCACATTCTGGTGTTCAAACTGGAAACTGAAGTATTTGTTATTCACAGCTCTTAACTATTTCTAACAACCTGAGACTAAGGTCTATGGGATTCTAGAGCACGAGGGCCTCTGTTATACATGATGTAATCAATTCTTTCCTCAACTTTAGTTTTAAGGTGATAAAGAGAGACCCAGATCAGGGAGAATACATTTATTGAGACCAACATAGCTAGTGAATAGATTGGCAAAGAATTTTAGCCCATAACTCTTGACTTCCTGACCAGGACCCTTTTCACTGCTCCAACCAAGGAAAAATGATCTGTTCCCTCTCACCCTACTCCAACTCCACTCAGCTTCTTGAGAAGAGAGAAGAGGTGACTGCCAAATCCTGCACACCAACACACAGGTGACCTGGCCTGGGTATGGCGACTCCCAACTACACTGCTACCAGCCACTCACTCTTCATTCTTCTGGGCATCCCTGGCTTGGAAGACCAGCACACATGGATCTCTCTCCCCTTCTTTATTTCCTACCTTATTGCTCTCCTTGGGAATAGCCTCCTCATCTTCATCATCATCACTGAACGCAGCCTCCATGAACCCATGTACCTGTTCCTCTGCATGCTGGCTGTGGCTGACCTAGTCCTGTCCACTACCACTGTGCCCAAGGCCCTAGCCATATTCTGGTTCCATGCTGGGACGATCTCCCTTGATGGCTGTGTCACACAAATCTTCTTTATCCACGCTACCTTCATCGCTGAATCAGGAATTCTGTTAGCAATGGCATTTGACCGCTATGTGGCCATCTGTGACCCGCTGCACTATACCACAGTGCTCAGTCGTTCAGTAATCGTAAGGGTTGGCTTGGCTGTGGTCCTGAGAAGCTTCTGTGTGATACTCCCAGATGTGTTTCTGGTGAAGCGACTGCCTTTCTGCCGTAGCAATCTGCTGCCACACACCTACTGTGAGCACATGGCTGTGGCCAAGTTTGCTTGTGCTGACATTCGTGTCAATGTCTGGTATGGCTTGTCTGTCCTTCTCTCTACTGTAGTGCTAGATGCCTTGTTCATCTTAGTTTCCTACAGCCTCATCCTCTATGCAGTCTTTCAGCTCCCCTCCCGAGGAGCTCGGCAAAAGGCTCTGGGCACTTGTGGCTCCCACCTGGGGGTCATTTCCATGTTCTATTTGCCTGGCATTTTTACCATAATTACCCAGCGGTTTGGGCACCACGTGCCTCTCCATACACACATTCTGTTGGCCAATGTCTGCATGTTGGCCCCTCCCATGCTGAACCCCATCATTTATGGTATCAAGACCAGACAGATTCGAGAGCATGTGCTCAGTACTTTGTCTTCACCATGGAAACAATGCTGAGTTTGACTGATCAGGTGGTATGTTTACCAATATAGGGCTTAATTTTTTTTTTTTGCTTACTTTCTAGAGACTTATGAATTAAGAGTTTCACTGACTGTGAACAAAGTAACTTGTTTATGGCTTTAAAAGTCAGATTGCCATGTGACCTTCAGAAGGGTAGTATTTATGAAAGAATATGAACTTTTGGATCAGAATTAGGCTTGAATCCCAGCTTTACTGACAATGTGTGTGACCTTGGATAAAGTACTTATTCTCTTAGAGGCTCCTTAGCATATGCTTAGGGTACCATAAAAAGAGGAATATCAAAACCACAGTAACCAAATAAAACAATGAGAAAATTTTACCTACGATAAACTTACCTATGGCATTACAATAAAAACATCTAGAATCTATCTTAATAATATAGATACATTTGACATCATCTAAAATATATTTTATTTTGAATTAGATATAGGAGGATGCCACAATTTTTACATTTCTTATGTCTGGATTATGCCTTTATAATAGGGTTGTGATAAAAATAAAGTATAAACAGGACCTTGAATATACATGACACAGAGTAAATAGTAGACACATTTTTAATTTTTCTTTCCTTTCCACCTTACCATGTTTAAAATTTTGGTATAATAATTTCTGCCTCTCCAAATTCAAAAGAAAGTTATAGAAGAGATACAAAAATTCAACAGGCTTTGAATCTTAAAGGACAATATTAAATATTACACAGAATTGGAATTAGCGCTGGTAGTCTTCCCTTATTTCTCAAGAGGATTTTTATGTGACAAGGAAGGGTGCACCTGGATCATTTGTTAGAGACTTGTTACCTTGTGGAGGTAAGAGTCGAGATGCTATGAAATCTCTACTACTTGATTTCTTCTGGTGAAGGCCAAGGGGAGTGTGTCATCTGTGTCATGTGTGTCTCCAAGTATCAAGGTAACTTGATATGCCAAGGTATTTAGATTCTGAGAGATGAGAGTATTTAAGTTTACATCATTATGATAATCTCCTCCCACCAGTATATCAACTAAGGGAGCAAACCATCATTTACAGTCAGTTCCTCTTTTAAAAAGTTACAAAACTTATGAAAACAGAACTTTTTTTAAAACATAGAATTTTGCAATTAAGATATTTATTTTCAGATCTAGAAAATTAGTGGTCCTTTTCTTAAACTTCAGGTAATTAGTGCCTTTTTATTGTTGGAAGGATTAAATATGTAAAAAGTTCCTCTTGCATGACTCAATAATGTAAGAGCACGTTAGTTCTTTCCTAACCCTTCTTCCAACAGTTAAATGCAAACTAAATTTAGAATACCATGTTTGTTAGAATATATTCTTTGTCCCCTTTTCAGTGGGGGGAAAAGTGGAAGAAGGCAAATGTGTAAAAGTTGAATTATTCAGGACTTAGTTTTTTTTCTGATGAGTTCAGAAGGAGGTGACTATTTTTTTTTTACTTTTTTCTTTACTGTTAGAAAGGGAACAGAGTTATTTGTACTCTGTCTGATTCATTTCACCTAGCATAATGCCCTCAAGGGTCATCCATGTTGTTGCAAATGGCAGGATTTCCTTTTTTATGTCTAAATAATCTAAAATATTTTAACTATTCATCCATTGACAAACACTTAAGATTGTTTCCATGTCTTGATTATTGTGAATAATACTATGAAAAACATGGGAGTGCAGATATGTCTTCGAGATCCTCATTTTGGATATATATACTGAGAAGTGAGATTGCTAGATCATATGGTAATTCTATTTTTAGTTTACTGAGGAACTTCCATACTGTTTTCCATAATGGCTGTACCAGTTTACATTCCCACTAACAGTGTACAAGGGTTCCCTTTTCTCCAATGCTTAAGTTTCATCTTATGTTTCATCTTTTTGATACTATCCATTCTTATAGGTGTAAGGTGATATTCCATCATGATTTTGATTTGTGTTTTCCTGATGATTAGTGATGTTGAGCACCTTTTCATCTACCTGTTGGTCATTTGTATGTCTTCTTTAGAAAAATGTCTATGTAGATACTTTTCCCATTTTTAAATTGGCTTATATGCTTTCTTGATACTGACTTGTATGAGTTCCTTACACATTTTCAATATTAACCTTTCATCAGATATACAGCTTGCAAATGTTTTCTTCCATTCTTTAGGTTGCCTTTTTATTCTGTTGATTGTTTCTTTTGGCATTGATGTTTCTTTTGCTGTGCAGAAGATTTTTAGTTTGCTATAGTCTCACTTATTTTGCTTTTGTTGCTTATGCTTTTGGTGTCATATCCAAAAAATTATTTCTGAGATCAATGCCAAGGAGCTTTCCCCCCATGTTTTCTAGGATTTGTAGTATGGTTTCATGTCTTACATTTAAGTCTTTAACTCATTTCAAGCAAAACTTCTTTATTTAAGAACTTTTTGACTACCTTGTGCACACTACCAAGGCGTCTCCCTGATTCACTCCATACATTTTTACTAATCATCTGCTGAATTCAGATGAGTTTCCAAAAAAGAACTGAATACCAGGGTAACTGTTATAAATACCTTCTATATTAAAAATAAATCCCACAAAATTGAGGTAGTTGAAAACTTCTCTAGATGCCCTGTCATCTGCTTCTAGTTCCATGTCATTATGTTCTTTTTGGAAAGAATAAGAGGATGACGTTTATCTTACCTTTAGGGATGCTAGAAAAAAGTTGGTATGAAATAAATATGACATGGCAAGTATGGGGGATGCTGAGTGAGAATGAGAAGACATAAGGGCCAAGCAACCAGTGGGATCTTCCACAGAGTAGATTGAAATATAGTCACTTCTTTTATATTTCATTTCAAGTGAACACTTATTCAAAGGTATAATAGAACAAAACAATTATACTCCTAGAGACCTATCCTCCAAAATATATTATACGTGTAGAACATGCACACATACGTGTATATTCACGAACAGACATATGAATATTCATATTCATTGCATACAGAACGTATGTGTGATCAAGACTGTCAGGTAATGTTTCACTGGGAACACATTTTGGAAGATTTCATAGAAGCTCTGACTGATAATGTTCACTATGATCTTCGAGGGGGTATAACAGCCACCTCTATATATGATATTATTTATATATATTTATGAAACAATTATTTATGTTTTAATAGCCTCAAACTAGAAATTACCTAAATATCAATAATCATAAATTATAGTATATCCAAACAATGAAATGTGAAATAGCAATGGAAATGAATGGGTCACAATTACAAGAAATAAGGATGAATCTTACATATGTAGTGTTATGAACATTAGGAAGCTAAAATGAAGCTAGGCATAAAAGAATGGGTGCTGTATAATTACATTCATATATGATTCAAAAGATAAAATAAATCTATGCTGTATGTGTGATGGTGATTGCCTTTGTGGGCTGTGACTTGGAGGGACCTCAGCTGGATCTGCTGGGGTGCTGGTAACGTTCTGGATATGGATTCTATTACAGGGGTATATTTATTTTGTTACAAAAATTATTGATTTGCACTTTTCTGAATGCACATTTATGTCAATATAAAATGTAAAAGAAACACCAACATTTGCTAGATCATCAAGAAAACCAGTACAGCACTACTGGCACTCCCTCTTGGAGCTCCTACTTTCTTTTGAATTTCTAAAGAAACTTGAGGGCTTCTAGAGTCCAAAAGTAGGGAGGGAGGTGGGGACCGGCACATTTTGTAAACAGTGAGAAATGCCTTTTGACTGGCATATTAGTCACTTGTCCTGGAAGTGTAAATGTTTAGCCTCATGCAATCTGAGGTAAGATACTCCCTCATCTTCAATCTGAGTGTAATTTTCAGCTGGACTCCCAGGATGCATTCCAGCAACTATTTCCTGAGAACCTGCTTTGCCCCTGGCACTGTGTTAGGAACAGGGGATGCAATGGCCAAGCTCCAGCAGCCACACCTTTCTCAGACATTACCACAGGACTTGGGATCCCTTCTTTTCTCTCCCTAGGGCGGAATGGCTCTACCTGCAGCTGCTGCTCCTTGTTGTTGGCTGACCCTACAGACAGTGCAGCCTGGAGAAGGCTGTGGGCTCAATACTTCTATCAAAATGGTTCCCAAGGCAGAATCAGGAGGCTGAGAGAGGATGTGGCCACATTCTATATCTCTGGGCAAGTGTGTTTCACACTATGACAGGCCTGTGTTATCTGATGCTCTTTTATCACTATTAACCAGGCTGTGGTTGGGGAGAGCTTCAGCCCCAAATCCTGGGTTTCAGGAACTGTAGTAGGGAGGAAATTTCATCAACAAAGCACTCAGAGCCTCATGCTGCAGTGACTCACACTCCCCTGAGCAGACATTAACTCCCTCTAGCCCCTTCCACACCTTAGACCCTCCCCACCTGCAATCCCTCACCAGGCTGGGGCAATTCCTGCAGGAGACCCAGGGAGCCCAGCCCCACAGGTCTCCAGGCTCTGGCCGTTATCCTGTGGCAGCCATCAGAGGTCCAGGTCAAAGGTGAGGCCAAGAACCAGGTCGAGTGAGAAACACGCGTGCGTGTGTGCGTGCGTGCGTGCGTGTGTGTGTGTGTGTTGAGGAGGAGCTCTAAGGATGCACTGGCTGGAGAACAAGGATGTGTGTGTGTGTGTGTGTGTGTGTGTTGGGGAGGAGCTCAAAGGATGCACTGGCTGGAGAACAAGGATGTGTGTGTGTGTGTGTGTGTGTGTGTGTGTGTGTGTGTGTGTGTGTGTTGGGGAGGAGCTCAAAGGATGCACCGGTTGGAGACCTTTTCAGAGGAAGAGAGGGTGGATGTGGGTGGAATGAGGCAGAACCATCCAGGGCTGCGGGGTCTGAATCTGGAAGGAAAAAGGAAGTTTCTTCCATCAGAGAGAACTGAGGAGATGGAAACAGTGAGGGGTACTTAGGGTTTGAGAAGAGAGAAGGGAGGGAAGGAAGTTGCCACAACCCACTTATCGGGACACTGCAGAGGGAGTCCATGTCCCACCATTTACTTCTGACCCCAGAGACCACACCACCCTCTTGGGTCTCTGTCTGCAGAAGCTGTCCGGTGCCTGTCCCTGCCAAGGGCAAGAGCAGGTAACCTGGTCACCCAGACAGGAAGGAGATGAAACCACCTTCACTACCACGCTTTCTCTCATGTTCTCCTCTCACCTTGGCTGACAGGACACTTCATCCTCTGCAGTGGGAGCACGTGGAGGACAAACTGGGCTCTTTCTTCCTAGTGCTCATGGCTTTAAAGCTGCCTTGGAACACACGCTGACAGACACACATTTCTCCAGGCTCCAAAACCCTTATGATTGGGGACATGGTCACATCCACTTCATGCACACCTCTTCTTTGGGATCCCATAGTGAACGCAACATTTACTCTTCTGGAGAAGTCAGAAAACTTTGCCCAAGAGCAAGCATTTCAGAGAAGAATGATATTAAAATTGCATGTGTCGAGGGGCATAGGAATTTACCAGTTGTCAAGGAGAACACTGAGAGCAGGGGACACCCCAACCTTGACCCTCCAGGGGCAGAGAGCTCCAGGAACTTGGATTTTGTCACTGGTCAACTACTAAGTAAAGGGACAGCCTTGCAAAATTAACAGGAAAATATCAAATCCTGCAGTTTCCTAGTAACAGTTAAAGATCAATCCTATGAGTTCTTTCACTAACAGGCACCCTTGGGAGTTCTGTTTTACACTTCTGAAAAGAGCTCAACAGACAGAAAAGTGATGTAACTCTTTCTTAGAATTTCTTTTGAGGATCTGTTTTTAGAGTTCCTGAGTGAACAGCAGGGTCTGAGATTCAGGCCTCAGCCATATCTTGAGGGCAGAGTGACATCTCTTACGATAATCCCTTCTTCAAGGAAAGGCAGGAGAGCCAACTCTTGGACTTCGACATCGTGCTGCAGTTTCAGTTTCTTTTTTATTAGCTCTCTGCCAGGAAGAAAGAACTGAGTGGATGCAGCAGTACCCTATTAATCTGGCTACAGCTATAAACCTTCTTCACCTCCTAAATAAAAAGCCTGAGTACCTGGTTCTTTCTGCCAACATCCCTTTACTTCCTTCAGTTCTGTGTTGGCCCTTTTTCCACCCACGGAAAAGTAAAGAAACTTCTATCCTAGTCTTTGGAGAAGTCTTTATCAAGACCCATGTGCACTAGCTCTCCACACCCTAGGACTAAGAACATGGTCAGAAGGTGTCTTAGGTCTGTAAGGGTCAGAGATCCAGAGAGCTATACTGGTCCCAGAAGAACTTTATCTTTCAAAACAAGGAGTTCTCTCATAGTGAGGAGGTAGCACCCCCTCAGGGAGTGTTCAGAGCCTCACATGGTCTTGTTATCACAGTGGCTGCTGTGGGGAGTTACACAAGACACTCTTGACCTGAGTCTTCAGTCCAAGCCAAATATTCCAAATATGGGGGGAGAGAACACTCAAGGCAAGAAAAACATGAACAATGTAATAGATATATCATTATTAATTATATTCAGATCTGTCAAGTATTTCAAGATTAAAGAAGAACTGAATGGGATAGATTAAGGTACAACTTTTTTTTGAAAGTCCTTTTGCAAACCATGTAAAATATAATAGAGATGTGACCAAAGGCAACAACCTAGAGACAGAAAGGAGAAAAAAAAACCAAAAAACTTCAGTCACATAAAGACGACAGAATCACATTTTTGTTGATCCAGATTAGTTTGGGCCAAATATAAAGAGTTCACTTCCGTGGGGAGAATCATAAAGCAATCTAGTGCAGGAATATTGCTGTTGAGGTGATCTTGCCGCTAAAGCCTGCTGGCTGGGATCCTGATGCCTCTGTGAGACATCAGGTGATCTCTCTCTGAGAGACAGAGGTGGCACAGAGTTCATGGGAAAAGACACAGGGTCTGTGGCTGAGAAGGGGTGTCTCAACAGGGAGGGTTTCAGCACCCAGAGTGCCATCAACAGTCGGTGGGTCCCTTATGTCTCGTCTTCAGCAGACGAAGGGTCAGAGGGGCTGCGTTTCCTCCTGTGTCATTGAAACCAGTACTGAAGAAGGGCCGCAGAGGTCCAGTGAAGTCACATTCAGAGAAGAGGTAGATGAGGGAGCCGTTGTCAGTGATGTTGTAAAAGGAGACAGTGCCAGCCTCATAGTCTAGGAAAATCCCGACTTGGCGTGGAGGCACTCGAAGGTGGAGGGGAGTCTGAGGGTAGGTGCTAGCCTCATATTTTTGTTTACTCCACAACCAAATTGTCCAGAAGCCATTCTCGGAGCTGGGAGAAAAAATACCCTTCCTCCGTACCGTGTCCCTGCAAACCCCCAGGTCCCAGGCCTCCTTTCCCGTCACATCTACCTCCCAGTAAAATTTTCCAGAGTTGAAGCGCTGAGCACCCAGGACCATGGGATAATTGTCAAATCTCTCTTCATTCTCAGGT
Organism: Microcebus murinus; assembly: GCF_040939455.1. Classification (NCBI taxonomy): domain Eukaryota; kingdom Metazoa; phylum Chordata; class Mammalia; order Primates; family Cheirogaleidae; genus Microcebus; species Microcebus murinus. The sequence goes on along the minus strand of NC_134107.1, from coordinate 57,202,767 downwards.
ACCTCCTGCCGAGAGAGTCCAAGCCTCACTTGTCTTCGATCCTCTGAAAGGAGGAGCCAGGGGTTGGCTGTGTCTGGATCCAGAGTGACGTGGACTGTAGAGAGAGGACCACAGTCAGGTCTCCTGTGGGGGAAATCAGTAACCTGTGCCTATGGTGGGGGGATTTGTGTAAACTCCAGGGCGAGGATGAGGGTGACCCTGAACCTCAACCTATAAGGAAGTGACCCTCAGCTAGTCCGGCCTTTGCCCTGACCTTTGAGACAACCATCTTCCCTACCTCCGTCTCTTCCCTACCTCCGTCTCTTCCCTACCTCTCTCTCTGCCCCACCTGCTCCGGCCTGCCTCGGAGCTGCTGTCCATTCTTCTTCCCCCTTACCCCGGGACCCACTCTGCACCCTCGGTATCCCCTGCAGCTCCAGCCCCACAGCTCCTGGAGCTCGCCTCACCTCCACACATCCTCAGCACGTCCTTCAGCCCCGGCACACAGCACACACTACTCAGGTTTGGGGAGACAACGTCCAGGTTCTTCACGTTGCAGGACTCACTCCTGGGGAAAAGAGAGTTTGAGACTCCTTTCTTCCACTCCTACCTCCTATGTCAAACTGTTATGCTACAACTTCTGATAATTCAACTCAATTTCACAAACAACTCTTGTATTCAGGTCTCTGAGAGAGGAGGTGAGAGGTAAAAATGTAGGATTTAGTTCCTACACAGGAGTTTCTGGTTATATGAGGCTCTGCGGCATGTGGACAGCCTATCTCTTCTCCAAGCCTGAGGTCAGCATATATCATCACATTCTATTTAATTTTACAGGCAAAGCATCTGATATAGGCTGAATTACTTTTGTAAAGAAACTCAAGGAGTCTTGCCCATGCTGTGGGTCTTATCATGGCCTTTCTGAGAGGTTTGTAATTGATTATATTCCATTTAAAGAGGAAATCCCAGCAATCTGTAGTCCTAGAACTTCCCAGAATTTCCCTGTTTGGCAGGCCTTTACTGGGTGCAGATATTATAATCCAATTACTTTGGGGAATTCACCAACTGAGGTGTCCATGTGTTAGCCTTCTGAGACCAAAAAACTATTTTATAGAGCATCAGATCTTTGAAAATAGGGAGGTGGATGGAGAAAACTTCAGTGCAGGTATTTATAACATGATAACTTTTTTCATAGTGATATATGCTTCCTGCTATCCCCTCTTCTAACAAAGAAAACTTCTCCTTACCTTTCCAGGACAATTTTCACATCCTGAGGAGAAAAGAGACAGAGAGTAAGTTCTGGAGTTTCTGTTTCACCACTGAGATTTCAGTCCTGTGGGCGATGTGATACCTTCTTGTGGTCCCTGGGGCACTGCCCTTCCCCTTCCTCTGGACTGAGGCCCAAAAGATGATTCTGACCAGCTTAGAGCAGAAAGGATGTGTGGATGTTTGTGGAATCACCAGGGTGTGGTGTGTGGGTGTGACTTATGGCTAGGTAAAGATCATCAGCTTAAGGACTCTGACTCAGAAAGACCAGGTTCTTGGGGGCAGGGGAGAGGAGGGAGGAGGGTGGAAGAGGGCAAAGAGTCCAGCCTGGCTGAAGTCCAGGGACAGTCACACAGAGAAAATGGCCAAGTAGGATGCCCAGAACCTGCTCTATTTCACTTGAGGGCTTGTGTTGTTTGGGGAGGAAGGGTTGGCTAGTTAGAGCTCTGTCCTGTGCTATAGTTAATGTTCCCCCTCCTGTACAGGAGATAAAATCATCTGAGAATATTCTGTTGCAGGGGCTGGACATCCTTACATGGGAGCTGGCAGGCTCCAAGGCCCAGTCCAAAGTGCTTTAGAAAGCCTGGTTCAAGGCTGGGCAGAAGAAAGTTGAATACAATCAGCTTTTTTTTTGCACAAACCAGAAAGAAATGGCTTCATGACCACATCTGACAGAGACAGTGAAAAGGTATGGGAAAAAGAAGAACTACAGGATATTAGAGCAGAAGGGACTTCTGAGACCATCTAGTTCATAGTTTCCCAAAGTGAGGCAAACATATCACTGATGGAAGTGAGGTGATTTTAAGTAGAACATATAGTGATGGTTTTTCTAAAAAAAGTTATATATTTATTTTAATCTTAACTCTACATCTTATTGTTTGGGTAAACCTGTTCAAGTTATATAGCTTTAGTCTCTCACTAAGTTTCAACATCTCTGGATCTTGGTCTTCCCATCTATGAAACAGAGATAATAGCAGCACCACCTGAATGCCTGACAGGAAATATGGGCTATTTAAGAATTTGCAAGCACTCTGGGAGACTGAGGCGGGAGGATCACTCAAGGTCAGGAGTTCGGAACCAGCCTGAGTGAGAGCGAGACTCCGTCTCTAATATATAGAAAATATTAGCCGGGGACGGTGGTGCATGCCTGTAGTCTCAGCTACTCGGGAGGCTGAGGCAGAAGGATTGCTTGAGTCCAGGAATTTGAGGTTGGTGTGAGCTAGGCTGATGCCATGGCACTCTAGCCTGGGCAACAGAGTGAAACTGTCTCAAAAAAAAATTGCAGTTAATATTATTGTTATAAAATAAGAAACACCAGTAACACATAAACACATGATTTCCCAGCTCCTACTGCTTTGGAAACATTTCCTTTTAAACTTAATTTATTCAGGGAAAAGGATAAGACAATTTAAAGAAAAATAACATGTTAAAATAATATAGATAGTTCACAAAAGTAGCAGAAAATGTAAAGATAAGACATTTATGACTAAAGTTTGGCAACCCTTGTTATTTAGTCCATTCCCTCTCTTGTTTCACAAATGCAGAAATTAGGTCCAGGAAAGGAAAATGACTTAACCTAGAGTTATGGAGAGAATCGGTGGCAGGGCTGGGGCTTGGCTACTGCCTCCTAATTTTCAGTTTGGTGTTTTTAGTTATGTTACATTTACTTTAAAAATCTTTTCATGGCCAGACACTCAAAGAACCTTACTATATTTTCTAATTTAATCCTCATAAAATCCTTTGAGACCTGTAATATTAGAATGTTGATTTAACATGTGAGAAACTGGACCTTGATCAGAAAGATCAAGGTCCTACACTTGGTATGTGTTAGAGCAACACTTACCAGGGATGGCCATTTCTGTTAATTTTTGAATGGAATATTCCCTCCTAATCTGTACTCTTCTGTGCCTTGAATGCAAACCACTCATGGGTCTGAATTCCAGTTTGTGTAAGAATAGCCCAGGGACCAGGTTTCTGTTTGTTCTAACGGTAGCTCCAGACAGCTCTGGCTTTTTTCAGTTACTTCTTGCAATTCAGAGGGGGCCTCCATCCTCCTCTTACCTGCAGCAGCTCCAGTGCTGAGCTGTGGCTTCTCCGCTCCAGCTCTGAGATCAGCTCCTGCAGGGCCTGGCTCTGCTGGGCCAGCTCAGCCTCTTTCTCCCCCAGACGTCTCAGCTGTTCCCTCTCATCTTTCTCAAGCTCTTGCAGCTGCCTCTCTTCCTCTTTGTCGAGGAAGATTTTTTGCTTTGCAAACTCTGCATGAATCGTAGATTTTTGTGTCTCAACCTTCCTCTTTGGTGTCAAGGGAAAGAGGAGAGAGAGAGAGAGGAGGGGGAGAGGAGGGGGAGAGGAGGGGGAGAGGAGGGGGAGAGGAGGGGGAGAGGAGGGGGAGAGGAGGGGGAGAGGAGGGGGAGAGGAGGGGGAGAGGAGGGGGAGAGGAGAGAGAGAGAGAGAGAGAGAGAGAGAGAGAGAGAGAGAGAGATGGTTTTTATTAAACTCTCCCAGGCTTTGGGAATGGGAGTATCAGTACCTATCTCTAGTCCCTGTAGACTCACTCACTCACTCACTCACTCACTCACTCACTCACTCACTCACGCTGGGGAGGTAGGTGGGTGAGGCTTCTGGGACTGAGAGGGGAACGAACGGGATTGGTAGAGAGCCCATTGTTGCTGGCCTACCACCATAGCTGGACGAACCTGTTGCATCAGAGACATTTTTCAACCTTTCTTCCAAAACCCAGTCACCACTCAAATGTGTTGCTTTGTCTTCATGTCTCAGTGAGTTACCAAGAGGGGAACACCTGTTTTTACTCCCAATAACCTCACAAAGTCAGGTTCACAATATCATCTACCATCCCTAAGTCCTGGGAAAGGGTAGCTTTGGGACCTTCTTTGCTCTCCCTTTCCTGCCAGGAGCTGGAAGGCTACCCAGTGACACAGGATGATTCCTTTTGCCACTGCAGCCTGCCTCACCCTCCTCAATCCCAAATCTTCCTCTTCTGGAATACACTGTCCATTCTACTCCTCTCTAATGCCTGACATGCCCCACCTCTACTAACAAATCACCAGTGCGGAATGAACTTTGGTTCTCCATTATTATTGTGGATCAACGACTTGGATACATTCAAGCAACTAACTAGTCAGATGACTTTTTCTACCTCAGGCCTTGATGGTTTCCTGAAGTCTATTCCTCACAGTCCTTGGTAGTTCCTGAAAGACCTATCAGTTGGACTTCTATCCGAGGGTACCTCTGTCCCAGACAACAAGGTACTGATGCTGTTTGCTGCCAAGACTGGGCTCAGAGGAGCAGTGGGCTTTAGGGTATAGCTCAACCCTCTCAGAACCTTCTTCCATGATTCTTGATCTTTATGCCTTTATGGGGAGCTCTCCTTTGAGCCTCCATTCTGTTTATCCCCTCTCTCTGGAGATCTAGAGGTCTATATCTCATTCCTCAGACAGAGATGGCTATGGTTAAGGCTGTGAGTCCAGGACCCTGGGCCCTACCCAGCCTTCAGGACAAGATTCTTGCCTTCCAGTCTGCTCTCTTCACTGCAACTTCCACTTCTAAATGCTCAGCTGCCTCCTGTTTTCTCCTCAGTTTTTCCAATGCCACCTGGAGCTTCTCCTGCAGAAGAAGATAACAGATTAGTCCCAAACCAGACCGAGTAGTAGGCTGGGGTGATCCTTGAAGCACTGTCCTATAACATAGCCCCTGCTCCTAGGGAATGAGAAGGTTGTGTTTAGCCTGCAATTATCCCCTTACATTAGGCATGGAAGGAAGAACGCCCCTCCTTTCCCCATCTCCTCAACTCCAGAGGTGACTCTTTCCCATCCCCACTTCTGGGGAGCAAAGCACTTATCAGGGCCCACCTTCTTTCTTCCTGTTGGTGTCTCTGTGTTAAGGCCTCACCTGGTACTCCTGAGCAGCCTCCTCGATAGGGAGCCTGGAGTGGTCACGGTGTTTACGAGATTGGGCACACACCCAGCAAAGGACATTCCCATCGTCCTCACAGAACAGGTGAAGTTTCTCTCCATGCACTGCACACTGCATCCCCGGTGTGCCCTGCTTGGTGGCATCCTGGCTCATTTTTCTCAGGTTTTCCATCATGTTGGCTACCTGCCGGTTGGGTCGTAGGTTCTTGAGCTGAAAGCGTTGCCGACACACAGGACAGATGCTGCGCCTGTCTCTCCCAATCTCAGAGATGCATTCCCGGCAGAAGCTGTGGCCACAGTCGATGCTCACAGGATCCACAAAGGAATCCAGGCAGATAGGGCACGTGACCTCCTCCCACATCATTGCCAGGGGCATTGCTGAGGCCATGGGGGTGACAAGTTCCAGTTAAGCAACACTGGGGAGACCTGGTAGGGAGAGAAAAAAGGGAAAAGAGAAGACAAGAGGAAGTTTGCATGAGAAAACAATGCAAGGGAAAACAGAGGAAGAGTGAACTGGAAGGATGGAAACAAGAAAACATAAGAACATCAACCTGAACAAGAACTTCTCCTCCATAGTCTGGTCCACTGATCTGATCAGTCAGAAGGAGAAACTGCATCTCCCAAACAGGCAGGGAAAATTGGTGGGAACCTCAGAGCTAAAGCTGTTGACAGTTTTTTCATCATGTCCATCCCTGCTCAAACCCTCGGTGCCCAGGTGTTTCCCACCCATCTTCTCCCATCGTAAGCCAGCAGGCCCCGTGTTGCTGATATGATGCAGATTATAACGGAGCATTATTATCACAGGAACAGTGGCCATTGCCCAGCACCTCCCACGTGCCAGAGATGCTACTGCTTTGCCTACATCTTCACTGATCATTACAATCATGCACACAGGTGTTGAGAGCACTCCCTGGGCTCTTTCTTCTCTCACCTGCTCCAAACCGACTTCCTGTCTTCATGTACTCTCGGGCATAGAGCAGTCTTCAAAGCACACACATTTCTAGTTGAAGGCCCTAAACAGCCTGCCCCTCTCTCTCCTGGGTGGGATGGGGGAAACTTTGGCTATGGGAGTCTCAAACATTGCAGACCTCCTCCACACCGGGCGGGGTTAGTCCCGGTTCTCACAGCTCCATCTGCCCCACCCCCCAGCTCAGGTGCCGGTCTCGGGGCAGCTCCAGCCACTGCGGGATGACTCCCAAGCCACAGTCACCTCCCAGCCCCCTCCCGGGAAGAAGGGCCATCGCGGAAACAACTGCGGCGCTTGGGCGGAGGGAGCCCGGCAGCCGAGAAGGGGCAAATGGGGCAGGCTCCAGCGGTGGGGACAGGTCGGTCGGAGGGGGCTCTTCTCCGCTGGAGTGCGCGGAGGAGGAGAGGGGTCTCCTAGGGAGGGCAGGGGTCCCTGGGTCTAGCGGGTTCACTCACCAGATCAGCAGAGTCCAGAAGGCCGGCTCCCTATTTCACTTTCATTTTCCGCTCACCCGCAGGACTCGAAGGAAAGGGGCGGGGCGGAGAGTGGGCGGGGCCAGGGGCGGGGCGGAGTGACGCGGGCGTGGGGAGGGGCAGGAGAGCGTGGCGGAGCGGGAGGGGGGCAGGGGAGCGAGTGGGAGGGACGGAGGGAGTGCAGGGGACAGAGCTGGGCACCGTAGCTGTCAAGGCTTTAGGAAGCTGGGACCCAGCGAGAGCAGCTCAGCCCGTGTCACCGTCCCCTGTTCAGGGCGCACGCCTCCAGTCTTCATGATCTGATCCTGTAGGATATTCTATCTACAGGAGGAGTTTTTTCTCTGACACTGGTCATCACCCCACACCTAGATGCTATGTCCACGTGTGGAAGTTGCTTTTAAGGAGGTGTGGATGCAAAGAAGAGTGTCTAGTGCTCTCCCTCAAGTGCCACCATTTGCTTCCTACTTCCAGAAGGGAATTCTCTTTCACGTGACTGGTACTCTTGTAATACTTGGGTGTGAGAGATTTACACTGCATGACCCCAAGGCAGGTGTCACGTCAGTGAGTGGGAAGAAGGGAACAGGTATTCATTGAGAAGCAGCTGTGTTCTTGCCATTGAGCTAGGGATATGCTCAGGTTATATTATCTTTATTTTTAAATTGTGGTAAAATACACAGAGCATTTACCATCTTAACCATTTTTAAGTGTACAGTTAAGTGGCAAAGAGTGCACTCATATTGTGTGACCATTGCCATCCATTTCCAGAATGTCATCACCCCATACTGAAACTCTGTGCTCATTAAACAATGATTCCCCACTCTCCCCCACCCCACCTCCACTCCCCAGCAACATTTTTTTTTTTATTTAACACCTTTACATGCAGCAAAAACATTTTTTTTTTAACATATAAAAAAACCAGACTTTATTTTCAAAGCATACATTTTTACTGGCTGAGTGAAAGAACTCTATGCAAAAGCAAGGCAAGGATTGGGAGTGGTAGAATATAATAAGAGAGGAGAATGTAAATTGTATTTTCTATGATATACTCCCTCCACTATGAGGATGTTTATCAAGAAAAAATATGACAATCACAGATACTTCTAGATGATCGTTTCTTCACATATTTTAAGTGTATTCTCCACTACCCACCTAAGACATTTACTTGATATTAGTTGTGAATATATTTTTTTGTACTTTATTGAGGTAAAATATACATAAAAATTTACCATCTTTACCATTTTACATGTACAATTCAGTGATAATAACGACACACATATTTTTTTCCCTTCTTCCTCTCCTCCCCCCAGCCCTTCCCCAGCCTCTGGTAGCCACCATTCTACTCTCTATCTTTGAGATCCACCTTTTTTTTAATCCCACATATAAGTGAGATGATACAATATTTGTCTTTCTGTGCTAGGCTTATTTCACTTAACATAATTGACTCTAGTTCTGTCCATGTTGCTGCAAATGACAGGCTTTCATTTTTTTTGTGGCTGAATAATATTCCAATGTGTATATATACCATATTTTCTCTATCCATTCATTGATGGGTACTGAGGTTGATTCCATATTTTGATCATTATGAATAGTGGTGCAATAAACAGGAGTGCAGATATCCCTTCAATATATTGATTTCCTTTCTTTTGAATATATGCCCAATAGTGGAATTGCTGGATCATATGGTAGGTCCATTTTTAGTTTTTTGAGGAGCTCCCATACTGTTTTGCCTAGTGGCTATACTAATTTACAGTCTCACCAACAATGTATGAGGATTACCCTTTTTTCCACATCCTCCCAGTATCTGTTATTGCCTGTCTTTTTTATATAAACCATTTTAACTGAGGTAAGATGATATCTTTTTGATATCATTTAGTTTTGGTTTGCATTTCTCTGATGATTAGTGATGTTGAACATTTTTGTCATATACCTCTTGGCCATTTGTGTGTATTCTTTTGAGAACTGTCTATTCTTTTCCCATTTTTAAGGCAGATTTGGGTTTTATTGAGTTCTTTGAATTCTTTATATACTCTGGCTATTGATCCTTGTCAGATGGCTAACTTGAAAATATTTAATCACTTGTAAGATGGATAGCTTGCAAATATTTTCTTCCATTCTGTAGGCTATCTCTTGGCTTTTTTGATGGCTTTCTTTGCTGTGCAGAAAGTTTTCAGTTTGATGTAACCCTATTTGTCTATTTTTGCTTTGGTTGCCTGTGCTTTTGAGGTCTTACACAAAAAATCTTTGCCCAGACTAACGTCTTGAAGCATTTCTCCAATGTTTTTGTCCAAGTAGTTTCATGGTTTAAGTCTTTAATCCATTTTGATTTTATTTTTGTGTATGGTGAGAGATAGGGGTTTAGTTTCATTCTGTGTACAGTTATCCGGTTTTCCCAGCACCATTTATTGAAGAAATTGTCCTTTCCCCACTGTATGCTCTTGGTGCCTTTGTCAAAGATAAATTGGTTATAGATATGTGGATTTATATCTGGGTTTTTTTATTATGTTCTGTTGGTCCATGTATCTGTTTTTATGATAGTACCATACACTTTTGGTTACTATAGCTTTGTAGTAAATTTTGAAGTCAGATAGTTTTGTTCTTTTTGCTCAGGATTGCTTTGGCTATTCAGAGTCTTTTGTGGTTCCACATAAATATTAGAATTTTTTTCTATTTCTTTGAAGAATGTCATTGTTATTTTAATACAGATTGCATTGAATCTATAAATTGCTTTGGGTAGTATTGTCATTTTAACATAATTCTTCCAATCCATGAGCATGGAATGTATTTCCATTTTTTTTGTGTCCTCTTCAATTTCTTCAGAGTTTTATTTTATAGTTTTTGAGTATTGTTCTGTCTTTTCTCATAATACCAAAAAAACTGTTTTTGAATTTTTTTTCTTCCCTTTCTGTCTGGCCACTTCTGAATCTTCTTTGCTGGCCTCTTTCCCTCCACTATTAGTGTTGGAAAGGCTCACAGCTGTATTCTGGGCCCTCTTTCCTTCTCCTTCTAACCTTCCTCATTAGGATATCCAACTGATTTCCTGTATCTTTAAAAAGCATCTAAATATTATGAATAATTAACAGAATCAAGAACAAAAACCATACAATTATGTCAATAAATGCTGAAAAAGCATTTGATAAAATTCAACACAGTTTTATGATTAAAAAAAAACCTCATCAAAACATCAAAGTGAGTATAGAAGCAACATACATCAAAATAATTAAGGCCACATATGATAAACCCACAGCCAACATGTTGAATGGGGAAAAACTGAAGGCCTTTCTTTTAGGGATAGGAACAAAACAAGGATATCCATTCTCACCACTTTTATTCAACATCATACTGTAAGTCCTGGCCAGAATAATTAGGCAAGGAAAATAAAGGGCATCCAAATTGGAAAGGAAGAAGTCCAGTTAGCCATGTTTGTAGATGGCATGATCTTATACCTAGAAAAACCTAAAGACCCATCCAGACAACTATTGGAGCTGATAAATGAATTCAGTAAAGTTTCTGGATACAAAATCAGCATACAAAAATCAGTAGCATTTATATATGCCAACAGTGAACAATCTGAAAAAAGGTCAAGCAAGCAATCCCATTTATAATAGCTACAAAAAGTATAATATACCTAGGAATCAATCTAACTAAAGAGATGAAAGGTCTATATAAGAAAAATCTTTTTTCTTTCTCTATGACTTTGACTTTTCCAGGTACCTGATATAAATGGAACCATAAAGTATTTGTCCTTTTATGACTGGCTAATTTCACTTAGCATAATGTCCTTAAGATCCATGCATGTAGCATGTGTCAGAATTTCCTTTCTTTTTAAGACTGAATAATAAATATTCCATTGATGTATACCATATCTTGTTTATCCATTCATCTCTTGATGGACACCTGTGTTTCTTCCACCTTTTGGTTATTGTGAATAATGCTATGTCTGGTTTTATTTAAGCCACAACAATTTGGTGACTTAGGGGTTATTATCTTTACATCACAGGTGGGGACACTGAGGCTGAAAGGAGCGAAACACTGGCTTGAGCCAAGTAAGCACAAGTGCTCAAGAGTGAAAGGTCCAGGGAAGACTCTCATTTTAGTGATATCTCAGAGTAAACAGACTATCCTGTCCAAACAGAAGCTGCAGGGCAGCTAGTAGGTGTGTGGCCTTAAAATGTAGAGGAGAAAAGAGAAAGGTTGGTGAGGCTAGAGTTCTCCATTCATTCCAATTCAGCCATCTTGTCTGTTTATTTTTGTACCTTATAACTTAAGGTAAAAAAAAAATCAGTTGAACTTTGGTATTTCTTATAGATTTAAGAAACCTAAAAAGACTTCATTCTTTGAAATTTCTAGTTGTTTTTAAGAGAATTTTTGCTCAGCAAAAGGCTATATCAGTTGATATCTAATGTGTACATTGTGCTTCTGTACTCAGATTTGATCCCAGGCACATAAACAAGCCCAGAAAGCAGAAAAGAGTGAAAACAAAATTGAAGGAGACAACTGTATTTGAATTTGCAGACACTCAGAAAATGACTCTGCTTCACATCACTGCGGACTCTGTTGTTTCCTGCAGGCATTGACTAAACCATTGTTGGGAGGGGTAGAAAAGAACATGGGGTCTCATGATAAGGCAAATGTGGATTTAGTGCTGACTCTGCTATTTACTAGCTAGGTGCCTGTTTCTCTAAGCCTCAGTTTACTGTCCATCTGTAAGAACCTGAAATTTCTAACTTAAATTTCAATGCATAAAAATAGGATGTGTGATAGGTATGGGAAGGCCTATATTGGGCTGTAGCCTGGGAGGACAGAGGTTCGTTTCCAGGTTGGAAGAACCACTTGGAGGATCTCAGGGACTGCTAATGGCATCAAGCAGACTGAACTTTGAAACATCCTGTTCTCTAATCTCCAAGACACACTGGGGCCTACAGTGGAACAAAGAGGAGCCAGGACATTGGTAGCAGGTAGTCTGTCACCTCTAAATTGTCTTCTTTTCCATGCTGGAAAGAAAGGAAGAGGAAATGGCTGAAGTTGGGGAATTAAAAATTCTGACCTTCTGCAAAATACCTAGCAAGTGTTCAAAACTCTCAAGGTCATGGAAACCAAGGAAAGATTGAGAAACTAAGGAGAAATAATGACTAAATGCAATGTGGTACCTTGGAATGGATCCTGGAATAGAAAAAAGGCATTAGTGGAAAAACTGATGAGATCCAAATAAAGTCTAGACTTGAACTAATAGTAATGTACCAATAATTAATACCTTGGTTTTGACTAATGTACCATGCTATGTAAGATGTTAACATTAAGGAAACCAAAAAAATTAAAAACAATTAGTTAGATGGGGCACATAAAAAGGCCCAGAAAGCAGAATGAAAACAGAGTGAAAGAAGATTGAAGGAGACAACTGTATCTGAATTTGCAAACACTCCGAAAATGACTCTGCTTCATATCACTGCAGACTCTGCCATTTCCTGCAGGCATTGGTGGCATACACTGTAGTCCTAGCTACTTGGAAGGCTGACAAGGGAGGGTCACCTGAGCCCAGGAGTTTGAGGCTGCAGTGAGCTCTGACCAGGCCACTGCACTTTAGCCTGGGTGACAGAGCAAGACCTTGCCTCTAAAAAAAAAAAAAAAAAAAAAATGGGTGAAGGATATATAGAAACTATCTTTGCAACTTTTCTGTACATGCAAACTAAAAAGTTTATTAAAAACAAACAAACAAACCCTGACCATGAGTGGTAGGGAAAGGTTATTGTAACATGCTGGATGTAGAGGAGTCCAGATAGGTTACTGAAACAAGTTCTCAAAATGGGCTACATATCTACTCACCATCAAATTGGTACTGACTGACTAAAACTATGGTGCTCAAAAAATGGTAGTGTTCAACAGGGATTTTGGGGGGGGAGACCCACATCCTTAAGATTTTTTTAAAAATTGTTGGGGGGAAGGGATAACCTCTATCCCTTCTTAGGGAGAGGAAAAGATATACTGTAACCTAAATGTCTAAAAATAATCTGTTATCAGGAGGTGGGCAGGTGGAAGGGGGGAGGAGGGGGATGGTATGTACTTACATGGTGGGTGCTGTGTGCATCACCTGGAGGCTGGACATGCTTGAAGCTCTGGCATAGTGGGGTGGGAGAGGGGGGCAGGGGCAAGATATGTAACCCTAACAATATTTGTACCCCCATAATATGAGGTAATTAAAAAAAGGATTAAAAAAAAAGAAAAGGAAAGGTGGCACATGTGGAGTTTGCCAGTTCTTCTGAGTGCCTTCATATTAATATATTCTAATGATGATCTCAAGAAATAACCATTATTCCCAGTTTACAAATAAAGCCTAAGTACCTCAAGGAGATAAAGTAATTTGCTCATTATCACACAGTAAGTGACAGACCCAGAAATAGATCATAGCTTTTCTACTACATCATGCTTGATGATCTCCAGTGGTATTGCTGGAAGAGAGAGGGATTGCTTCATCAGCATAGCTTTATTTTCAGTCACCTTCATTCCCTAGGTACCGGCATAAAGTTAGAGAACCTCTTTTCTCCTCTTTAGCATGCTCCCATGCCTAAAGCACTCATGCATATCCCTTTGGTTAGACTGCCTGATATCCCTTTGGCAGAATTTGGAAAGAGCCTGTGCTCATTCTTTTCAGAAATGGGAATTCCTGATGGCCTCTGTTGTCCCAGAAGGACAGACTGTGTCCCAGTCTCTAGCTATCCTCTTTTCTCCCCACCTGCTTCCATCTGCCACCAGGAAATTCATAGCCTGGCTCTTTAGAAAGAGCAGGTGGCTCAGTATGGGACATCTTAGAATCCCTCTGGTGGCCCATAAGAAAAAGCATCAGGATGCACTACCTGACACTTCCAAGTCCCAGAGCTGCCTGGCCCAGAACTCAGGGGGCTCAGGAAGTTCAACTATGGAAATCTCTTGGATTTGCACCTGAATCCCAGCAGACCTGTTATTTCCCTACCTCCACCAAGAGGATTATAAAGTCCTGGCCTTTATGGACATGGCAAGAAATGATTTTCCAACAAGAGAGACAGATGAGAGGAGACAAGCTCCGGAGTTGTGGTGAGTACAGGGACTAGGGTGTCAGAGCTGGGGTCTGGGCTGTGACCTGGGCGCCAAGGCCTGGCAGTACTAGGCAGCACTGGATGGTATCTGTTGAGGGGAGGCAACTTCCCTCCAGGTCTTTCCATTCCAGGTGAGAATGGCGTTATGGTCTTTGTTGATCCTCCCTCTTGTAACATAGTGAGTTTGAGTGGGCATCTGTGATGAATTCTTATCACATCATTACTCTGAGTTTGATATTCCTTAATGATCTGGCCGAGGAATACGGTCACTTCATGATGAAAGGAAACTCTGTTCCTCTTCAATTCTCAATCAATTGGTCAAATCTGGAAAAAGCAATTTACTGATGGTCCTGCAGGTTCATCTGCAGTGGCTACTCCTAACATGGGCTGAATGTGACAGGTGTCCTGCATCCTACTGTGGGACTTTTGCTTGTGGGACAAAGGCAGGCCTAGAGTATCAACTGTGGATCAATCTGGGGTCTAGATGCTCAATTAAACCTTCCCTTACATGACACATTCTGACTAGCTTGAGCAGGGGCAGAGGGGAGTCACTCCATCTCATTCTAGGCTGACTCGGGTTGTGTAGACTAGCACCTGGGTAACAGCTGATTGCAGTTACTACTTATGATGGGCTGATGATTTCTTTATTTAACTTTCTTTATTTAACCTCACCACCACTCAATAACAGAGTTCTCTTGTTATTTCTTTTTAACAAATGAGAGTGTGTAGGACAGAGGGGTTAAGAAAGTTGTCCATGGTTTAATGAAGTAGTAAAGACAACATTTAAACACAGTCTGGATCTTGAGCATACAATTCTAACCCTGTGCTCTCTACCTAGGATATATGTAATATGCCAAACTGTCTCAGCCTCTGAAATGCCAATATAAGATACATGCTTATAATGGAACACACAGTATTTATGCTGTTAAAGACATTGAAGGAAGTTAAAGAGATCGTTATTTTCAGATAGCTCAGCAGCTAGCAGATAGCCTCACAGATTTATCTGTGTTAATCCTGGAGGGAAGATCACAGAAAGCCATGTTACACAATATTCACAGATGCCAGTGATTTATGCAAAAGGTCTCTGCACTAGGTTGTTTGTCCATCTACTTATCATTTAAAATTTAACATCTTTAATACTAGAGATATTCTTGACCCATTCCATACCCTGGATACACCACTTAAATTTAATCAAAGATTTTGATAACCAACTTTCAAAATGAGGCAACACTTATGTGATCAGATATGAAGAGAATCTCCTATTTAAAAATATTTAAAGTGATTAAATAAAGGATAGAAAAAAAGACTCCTAGTATCAGATTTTGTTAATGATTTTTTTCTATATGCATCCCAAATCTATAAGCAAACTAAAACATTTTGAGAAACTCTAATTTTATTCCTTTAATCAGATCCCACTGCAATTTCATCAATAACTTTCAGGATCTAAGTTCTTTGATAATGCTTAGCAGTAGCCTCTGAGTGTCTCCCAGTTTGTAATTGGTATGGGGGAGGAAGGAGTCATGGAGAGAAGGACCTCTCCCCACACATCCTCCATTCAACCCTATAATATAATAAAAGCTCCAAACAGCTGGAGAGCACTAGGGATGGAGGGGGTCTGAGTTGTTTCAAGGGAGCTAGGAGACCTGCAGACAATTTGTGACTCCCCAGTTACAGGTGCTTGGCCTAGACAGGTTTATGCAAAGCTTATTTCAGAGCAGAGCAGAGCATTATTAGACCTAATTTTGGCTAAAGCACAACAGCATCATAGGCTTGGGGAAGACTTAGGTTCCTGGCTCCTGACAGTCTTTACTAGGCTAGGGATGTAGTCTCAGGGCCTATTTTTCTGAAACTTCTCTCTTGCCTCCAAGCCTGGGGCTTCTGCAGCCCCAGGACTCAGCTGGTGAAGCCAGAGGCTTAACACCTCACATTCCCTGGAGTGCTAAAGACTGATGCCTTGTTGCCACAGAAACCTTGGTGGAGGAGTCTCCAACCTTCTCTAAGCTGAGCCATCTCCTTTCCGTGACTCACAGATTGGCTTTTGAAGATAGACTTCCTTGATTAGAGAAAGAAACAGTCTTTGCACTATTCGTTGTCTTCTAGAACCTGGATGAGTAAGAGGGTAGAAGGGCAGAGACTGTAGTTTAATTTTATTCCACCTCTTCCAGAGGGTCTTGTTTGCATTGACTCCCTCTCAGCCCACCTACCTATCTATCCATCATTTATCATCTGTCTCCATCTTTCTACTACCATCTTTATTTTTTCCACATATAGTTTTATCATGTTTCTCCATTACTCAGGAGATTGCTGCTTGAGGAAGAAAATTTTTCTTCCTAAGCTATGAGCCTGTAATTAAACTCACACAGTACGTAACACAGGGACAGTCAATAAGCACACAGCCCCTTTGGTCTTAGGACTTTTCCATGGAGACTCTCAAGGGTTGATGCATGTAAGCGGTCAGGAAGGAGGCAAGGGTGGTATTTGAGGGGGTCCCATGAGTATGCCATCCTGTTTCATCTTTGCAGATGGATATTTTCAGCAATAACATGCTAATAATGATCATAACAGAAAGAAGAAGCATAACACAGTACTTATATCAAGAGAAAAATATTTAAAAAAAATTTAGAGATGAAAATGCTGAGGAACAGACAGATGCACCATCTTTGAAGTCAAGTAACATGCACTTGAAGCTGGTCCCTCTGCTTACTCTTAATGTGGTCATTGGCAGGTTTGCTCAACTCTCAGACTCTATTTCCTCTTCTCTAGAAAAGGAATAATGCCATATACAGCCTTTGAAAGAAGGGAGACTTCAAGAGACACTAGCTGTGAAACCCTAGGGCGGTGTCTGGTTATCTTTACATTTTAATAAATGCCTGTGACAAATTGTAGTCTTTCCCATGTTCATAACCACTCTGTGAGGTTAGAGTCATTGTCTTTTTTTTTTTTTTTTACATGACAAGGACACAGCTTTTTGGTGAACTCCTTTGTCACCCACACAGCATTGGAGCAGGAGGAGGAGGATGCAGCCCTCCTTGTGTCAGACACTGCTGGATTCTTGGATCTTGGGTACAGTTGGGATGTCAGGGATAACTTTGGCCCTGCATCCAGAAGATGGGCCACAACCTGTGTGGGAAGGTTGGAAAAACTGGGAGTGATGGGAGGCAGGGAAGCCTGGTTGGATTGTTCTGAAGTCTGCTTCTCTTTGTGGGTGACCTTATTCCCATCTCAAACCTCTGCTGTAAAGGGAAATGGAGTTAAAAAGATGGGACAATAAAAACTTTGCCTTTCAATTATCCTGTGGACAAAAAATCTGATAACAGCTGAAGTGTCCAGAGTCAGAATTGTTCTTTCTTTATATGAAGGAATTAAGCAAATAGGCTTTCTCTTTAGGCCAACTTGGATTTAAGTCCTGGCTCTACCACCTAGCTGCATGACCTTGGGAAAGTTACTTAGACTTCCCGAGCCATGATTTTCTCATCAGAAAATGGAAAAATATCCCACAGGGCTAGAAAATTAAGTAATGCATGTAAAGTGCATGTATAAAAGACAGGCATGTTACTTTCTGATTCTTACTATTATTTAATAAACTTAGGACTGTGAGGAAGTATCAGAAAGCAAGAAACATGTCAAAAAGGAAAAAAAAATGGGACAATCAGGTAGCTTTGACGCTACCACAGTGATGTATGGATCCTAGGAAGCACAGGGAGATGGGGCATCCAAGTCAGCATGTGCCCGGGAAGGTGGCTCTCTGACTCTTCTTCAGCTGGCATGGTGGACATGTAATTTTCGCTCTGGCCTGCTGTGGACAGAAGGTTGTTACAAACCTATGTGGCACTATCCTGGGCACTATTTATGAAAATACAAGTATGGACACTTAAATTAGTATATGTGTAGAGAAAAAATTGTGATCAAATCTCTATTAGGAAGATATCTTCTATCACAACTGTGTTTCATGATCATCAGTGGTTCCCTGATACCTGCAGGATCAGGTCTAAGCAAGATCTTCATACTGAATCCAGAAGAGGATTAGGTTTACAGTGATAAGGAAGACAAACATTTTCTGGTTCAGGACACAAGTGTTTCCTCCTTGAACTGAGTAGCCTCCCTTGATCTCTTCTCCCAGTGCACCTTCATACTCCATGCTCTCTCCCACCATTGTCAGGGTCTGATATCCATGTTCCCACCAGTGTGTGTGGGGGGGAGTCAGCAATGTAGTTTCTGGCTCATGGTCAGGGCCATCCTCTATGACAGCACAGGCTGAGAGCCACAACTCCAGGAGGGCCATTCACACAGACTAGAATGTGTATGGCGCCCCCTGCAGTTGTGCAGCATGGCCCTGACCCTGACCATTGCTCAGATGCATTATAAATAGACTGTGGTGTGACTTGTTGATGAAGGCAGCATGTGCAGAACTCAACCTGCGGACACTGCTGAGAGGATTCAGACAAGGGAAATGACTCCTCTTATGAACCTTTCCGCAGTTTTATCTCAGTTCACTAAAGAGACACGTAGACGAACAGAGGCAAAAGAAGGAATGGTGGAAATTTGATATTATCCAAGGACTTATCTTTCTCAGTTTTTATTATAAAGGAGTGGCTTAAAGGAGTCATAAATATTTACTGAATAGGAAAGCATAGTTAACTAACATTGTGAAGAATGTGCAGTGTTTTAGGTATTGTGTGAGGCATCTGACTATAGGCTTTAGCTGGTTCATGTGTGAAGATATTGAAAACAGACCCAGGAAATAGAAGCCTGTCAAGAATAAATAAGTGTCATAAGAATTGCAATTAGAAAATGGCTCAACCACTTAAAAATATAAAAACGCACAGTAGGTAATCAATCTAAAGAACTCATACAAAACAACATGAAAAATTCAGGAATCCCAATAGAAAATTGAGTAAAAGACTTAAGAATTTCACAAAAGGAGATATTCAAATAGCCAGAAAATATATAAGGTGCTCACTTTTTTAGAAATCAGAGAAATATGCTTACAACAACAAAGCAATACCACTACACACTCCCAGAATAACTATAATTAAAAATGCCAACAACAAAGCATTGATGAACACGTGGAACAATTGAACTCTCCTGCAGTGTTGGTGTGGGTGTAAATTGGTATAATAACTTTCAAAAACTGTTTGGAAGAATCTAGGAAAGCTGACTCTATGCCTAGCCTGTGACATAATTCCTCTCGTAGGTATACACCAAACATAAATGCATGCATGCATTCACAAAAGAATTGTATTAGAGTGTTTATGGCAGCACTATTTATAATAGCTCCACCCTTGAAATTATCCAAATGTCTATCAATAATAGAATGGATGAATATATTGTAGTCTATTCACACAAGGAAAATTGTGCAGCAATGAGAATGAACACTATACAACTGCATCAAGCAATATGGATGAATCTCACAGATGTAAAGTTGAGTGAACGATATAAACAAATACATACTATATGATTCTAATTATATAAATTTCAAAACTAGGCAAAATTCATCTGTGGTAGACATCAGGATAGTGGCTATCACTAAGAGATGGAATGTCTAGGAAAGTTCACAGGGTGTTTTGGGGGTGCTGACAATATTCTGGTTCTTGATCTGGGTGTTTATTACATGGGTGTGGTTTTTCACTTTGTGAAAATTCATCAAGATTTACATTTATGATATGCATACCTTTCTGTGTATATATTTTAATAAAATTTTTAAAATGATAAAATATGGTAAATTTGGTGAATAGAAAAATGTCCTAAAAGTTTACAATACCTAGAGGTGATTGAAATGACTAGGGATGTAGGATGGACAAGATCTTTCCTCTTCTGGATTCAGTATATAGATCTTGCTTAGACCTGATCCTGCAGGTATCAGGGAACCATTGATGATCACGAAACACAGTTGTGATAGAAAATATCTTCCTAATAGAGATTTGATCACAATTTTTTCTCTACACATACATAAATTTAAGTGTTCATATTTGTGTTTTCATAAACATTTAGATTATAATTCTAATGGAATTGGAAGAGGAATCAGAATTCAGAAAGAAGAAAAGTGGGACAGTGAGGCTGTTATAATATGCAGGGAAATGATGATTCAGTTAGATTAGTTTTATTGGGATCTGAAAGGAGAGGAGAGTTTAAAGATAGATTTGGAGACTATGTTACAAAGTGAAAGGACATACAACGTTTTATTCTTTCCCTAGGTATTTCATGGATAATAGGAAAGAAAGGGAGGCACTCACCAACAAATACTGGTTAGTAAGCTTTGTGGAGAGAGTGGAGAATTTAGAGCTTGTGGTTCTGCAGAACATTCAATCTACAATGCAAACCAGTGTGACGTGCTTGGTAGACAGATGGAGATGAGTCCTGAGGAGAGAAGTTTGGGGGCGAACGTGTAGCTTAAAAGGATATGATGTAAAGGTGTAGCTTAAAATGCTATGGTGAGGGTATGAAAACAGATGAGCTTACACACACACTCTGGGCTCCTTGGTATAGCATTTCTTAACCCTGGGGTTCCGGAAGCTCATCCTGCTCTGCCTGGCTCTTCAGGTTATGCCCCTCAAGACCTGTCAGCCACTGCCTTCTGCCCGCAGCTGGGGAGAACTTCAAAGTGCTTGGCTCTTTTATAGTAAGGTGGCTGAAGAAGAGATATTTTAGAGGAAAGTTTTTCTAATTGAGTCCACAACCACGGGACTGTTTTGAAGGTAGGATCAGAAGAAAATAGGCAAGCTTTAAGTAACCAGTGAAGTGGAGGGGAATGGAGCTCCTAAGAGGAATGGGTTTATTTCATGGCCTAAGAAAGTGTGATGGGGTGGCTCTTTCTTCCCAGCCCACGCTTAGTAGGGAATTTATAAGTAATGATCAAATGAACAAATGCCTCTTACTCCTAGGGTGGACAACTGCCTCCTGGAATCACTATGTCCTCCTGCAACACCAGCACCTCTGGTCACTCTACTTTCCTGCTCACTGGCTTCCCAGGCCTGGAAGCCTCTCATCATTGGGTTTCCATCCCCATCAACCTCATCTGTGTGGTTTCCATCCTGGGTAACAGTATCATCCTCTTCCTGATCCGCACAGACCCAGCCTTACATGAGCCCATGTACATCTTCCTGTCCATTCTGGCAGCCTCTGATCTAGGTCTCTGTGCCTCCACTTTCCCCACCATGGTGCAGCTCTTCTGGCTGGGAGCTCGTGAGCTGCCCTTTGATCTCTGCGCAGCACAGATGTTCTTCATCCATGCCTTCACCTACGTGGAATCTGGCGTACTGCTAGCCATGGCCTTCGACCGCTTTATTGCCATCCGGGACCCTCTGCACTATGCCACCATCCTTACCCCCTCAGCCATGGCCAAAGTGGGAACTGCCATTCTGGTGAGGGCTGTCCTGCTTAACCTCCCAGCACCCATCCTCTTGCGGCGTCTGCTCTTTCCCCAGATCAGTGTACTCTCTCACTGCTACTGCCTGCACTGTGACCTTGTGGGGCTGGCCTGCTCAGACACCCGGATCAACAGCTTGGTTGGCTTGGTCTCCATCCTCCTCTCACTGTGCCTTGACTCCTCCCTCATCATGCTCTCGTACACCCTGATCCTGCGGACTGTGCTGCGCATTGCTTCACCCGGGGAACAGCTCAAGGCACTCAACACATGTGTCTCACACCTCTGCATTGTTCTCATCTTTTATTTGCCCAAGCTGGGGCTGTCTGTGCTGCACCGAGTAGAGAAGCACAGCTACCCTGCTCTGGCAGTGCTCATGGCCAACCTGCACTTCCTGGTCCCTCCCTTCATGAACCCCATTGTGTACTGTATCAAGTCTAAGCAGATCCGTCAGGGCCTACTAAAGCGCTTCCAGCCAAAGAGGGTTGATGTTTCCTAGAACAGCAGAAGGACCCAGTGGCACATGACTCCAGTGGGTCACCCTGGGCCTTGGGGGGGGGGAGGAGTGGTGGAGAGTTAACTTTTGAGGTTTCTGAACAATTCATCTCATACTGTTATAGTTTTTAAGAGATGAACATTTTAAAATCCATTGAATTATCACCTTGATAATCCTCTCATTGTTTTATTAGAGTTAAACTATCTTGGACTCATTTATACTATGACATTGTTCACTGATGTATCCCTAGCTCTAGGAACACTATCTTATAGTAGGTGCTCATATTGTTGAATAAATGAGTAGAGAAGATGAAGGAGCAAAAGAGCTCTGACAGCCAATCCTCAGGAAGGGGGAGGACTGAGAGATCAAAATGTCTGAAGTCTATGGTGATAACAGTTGATAAAGTGGAATGAAGGGAAAACAAGTGTCACAGACCTTGGGGACAGGTCTGATTCTCCCTATAACACATGGTAAGAAGGCTGTTTCTAAAGGTGCAGCCCAGAGAGGGGCTAAATTTATTGTGGAGCTTTTTCCAAAGCTACTTCCAAACTCCTAGGAGGAAGTTTACCCAGGAACTGAAGGCTATCTCCCTCATTCACTATCATTGCCCTTGGCCTGCTCAGTCCTAAAATACCCGTACATTTGTGAAGAATTGAAATAGGGATATTTCTGGAGGAAGACAATCAAATCTAATAGAAGCAGCCACGATAGAGCTAGTAGAAAATGCTTTGTATCTATGGTCATCCAGGCCATTGGGAATTTAACAGTTGCCATCATTTATGTGTAATTTTCATGAATCAGGATAAGAGAGAATGAGGAACTCAAGGCAGGAAGGCAGGGTGGGGATCTGAATCCTGTATAAGCAGTTCTGGTTGGGAAGGCTGTTTTCCCTGCTGGATTGTATTTATATTACCATTGTATCATGGATTCCAAGGAACTCGGAACCCTGTGACTATCAGTGACCAGAAAGCCATTGCCCACACTGTGTCTGAAGATCATAGATCCTGCCCATAGAGCTCAAGAAAGAAAGAATAACAATCATGAGTTTTGAGTTACCATTTTGGAATATTATGTCTAGTGGTAGCCAACTAAAAGGTTCAGTAAATCAGTTTGACACACTTTGGAAAAGGGAGTCATTTGAAAAGATAGATTGTGGTACACGGCAGGGTTCCCTATCAGGGGCACATGCCTTGGGCCCAACAAGCAACCATGTTATTCAGGCCCTTCTGTGCGCTTCACATACCACCCCAATAACAAGAAGGTTCTGATCATGGGTACAGAGTGTCCATCTTGTGGAGGGTCCCAATCTATCAGAAACCCTAGGCTGGCATGATGGTATTCAGGACCACAAGCATCCTTGGCAGATAAAACAAAACATTGTACACAGAGCCTTGAGGCTGCAAAATTTCTATTCAGAGGGTTAACAGAATAAAGCTTGTCTATTAGAATCTGATTTAAGCCAAGATGCAGGGATTCCTTGTCTTTGTCATGTTTATCTTATCACCAGTGCTCTGGGCTTAGAGACTTCTTCCACCTTTTATCTCTATCACCATAGCACGGCCATCTTTGTACCTGGCCATTTCATGGCTGCACTGCTGTCAAGTGCTGGGAGGGATCTGGGGCTCTATGCCTCTACAACATCATATTTTCAGTGTGTAGCCATCATGAATCTAAAGCTCCTGCTCTTAATCTTTATGCCAACCAGAATGTCATCCACCCATGCAGAAAAACTAAGTAAAATCACTCAGCTCTGGTTTGTAATAGTTATATAACTTTAAGCTAGTTATTTCACCTCTCCAAATCTCCATTTCCTCATCATTATAAAGTGGGGTACCTACTTCACAGAGATGCTGAGAGGATTTAACTACATAGTATACATAAAGCACTAAATCCAGAAGCAGAGAACCCATTTTGTGTATTTGTATGATTTGATTAATGCCTGTCTCCCCTATACATTGCAAGCACCATGAAGGCATTGGTTTTTCCTGACTCGTCTAACAGTGGTGCTTAACATGGCCTAGGATATTGTAAGCCCTGTATGTGTTAAATGAGTGAATGAATAATGAATAGAAAATTCCTGACAAATGGTAAATGCAACTGATTGTATAATTTAAATGAGCTCAATAGATGGAAACATTTATCATTAATATCATATAATTTGTATATTGACTTTGGGAGGGGAAAGCCAAGCATTGGTTTGTTGCAAATGCAAAAATTTTGTTCAAGGTTGCACTGCTTCATAGAAACCCTGGGTTTATTAATTCATAACTAAACCTCTCAAGGACTTTATGTTCCAAAGGGGTGATCTAAGCCTTGTCTAAATGATATCTGTGTATATAATGCCAGTTACCAAGGCATGTCCCAGGTTAATTGAACAATATACCGAGTCTGTGATACTCTCAAGCTGAATGGGGCTCTTGGTGACTGGGGAAGGAGTGACTGACTCACCTGTACATTTTTAGATCAAGTAAGAAATTTATACACACCCTTATGATGGGCCTGGCTACTAGCAACCAAGGAATTGGGTGGGGATGATCCCACACAAGAGGAGAAGGCTTACGGAAACCAAGAGCATATCCCAAGTTCTTCAAAGCCAAGCCTTTCCAAGGAGATTAATATACGTTGTTCATGGATTGGCCATGGAGCAAATGATTTCCTAATAGCCCTCTGTAAGGAAAAGAGTTGTTTTAACCTATACAAGGAAGGGAACAGGAAGCCTACAGTGGTTGATCTGGTGAGCAATTGCTGTAAATTAGAGTGATGTGAAGTCATGATGAATGCAAAATTTATGTCGTAATGCTTCTTTGTGGATTAGAATATAAGGAAAAATGGCCTTTGGGAAATGCCCTTCTGAAATCCTTTGACCTCTTCCCATGAACCAGTATAAGAACACTTTGAGGAAGATAGAGAAATAGGTTAACTACATGTTTGACATAGGAAGGAGCATGAAAGGGAAAAAGGACAGAATGGAAAATGTTGATTTTATTCCTGGATTTTACCACTCTGTGGTGACTTTTTTAGGGAGTTGTCTTGCTTTTAATATGGTGTTAAGAAATGCTACAATTTTTTGTTTTGCTTTTGTTTTAAAAACTATGTTAAGCAGATATCTGTAGTTTTCAGGCATCTGAAATGTAGCTTAGTTTTCAAATTCCAGCTCTGCTTCCAACTACTTCTCTAACTTTGAGCAATTCATTTCTATGCTCAGTTCCCCCATCTCTAAAATGGAGATAACAGCCTTTGCCCCATAAAGGTGTGATGATTAAATGGGACAAAATATCTAGAACATCAAGAAATGCAACAAAATGTAATAATGTATAACTTATTAATATGAGAGGTACTCTGGACTTCAAACATCTGATACAGTCACCGTGCCTGGTTCTCTGCCAACACAACCTCCTCAGACCTAGACCAGGTACCTCGTTTAATCATTCTTCATCAGCTCAGTCATCATTCACCAACTCTAGGAACCTTAAGGGACATCTCCTAGCTTTAAGTACAGGTTTGAGAGCCATCTAATTCCTCAATATCCCAACCTCAGATACAAACAAGTTCACAATATGATTAGACTTAATTTGAATACCAGTCTATATTTTCCAAGTACTTTATAGAAATAACATTTAATCATCTCATACCATAGGAGGCAGGTACTGCTATTGCCTCTCTTTCATGTTGCTGTAGATAACTGATTTTCCAATTTTTTAAAAATACAATGTTGCCCATGATGATGATTTTCTAATTTCTGATTTTTAAAATTTCTTCTATATCTGTTCTTTTTAGAGACAGGATCTTTCTTTGTCACCCAGGCTGGAGTGCAGTGTCCTGGTCAGAGTTCATTGTAATCTTAAACTCCTGCGTTCAAGCGATTCTCCTGCCTCAGTCTCCCAAGTTGCTGGGACTAGGGTGCGCACCACCATGCCCAGCTCTCATTTTCTAATTCTTGATGCGTCATCAGATGGAACTTGTCATTTCATACTAGAAATTCTATAATTTCTTTGTTCCCAGGGTTCTAAAATTCTAGGATATGATTTTAAGGGTAACAAATACAAAGACAACTGAATGTGAAGTCTTAATAGGTTATCTATGTCAAAGTAAATTCTATAATAGAGAAAGTATGGGACTCTAAGAGCTAGAAATGAGACACTTGAGTGCATGAACCTAAAACTATTGGGCCTTCTATTTTTTTCTTCAACTTTTCAGGCTTGCAGAAGTACCATCTTTCCCATGCCAGAAGAGAACAATTTTTGCTTAGAAATCACACAATGACCTAACACAAAGTATTGCAATAATTTTCCTGTTTAAGATCCACTTTGTCACTCTTCATTGTTTCTAGACCAATGATCTAAGTTTCCATCTTAAGAAGCTAGAAATAGAAGAGAAAATTAAAGAGGAAAGAATTTTAAAAAGATAAAAGCAAAAATCAAGAAAAATACAAGCAGTTGAAAAAAATGTAAAAAGCTACAATTTGGTTCTAAAAATGAATTAAATGAATACACCTCCCTCCTGCACCAGCACAACAGAAAGGAACACAGCACACACAAATAACCAATAGCAGAAATAAAAGAGGTAAAAGTCCTACAGATATGAAAAGATAATAAAGGGGATATTATGAACAATTTTATGTCTATATTGGTATATTATTTTGACAGTTATATTTAAAGGAAATGGAAAAATTATAAAATAGAAGATATGAATAGCTCTATATTCATTAAAAATTGAATGTGAAATAAAAACCACCAAACCCATCATATCCAGATTTCTTTCTTGCAGAATTCTATCAAATACTTAATAAAACAAATGTTACATTGAACATTTTCAGAAAATAAAGTATAAGGGATTACTTTCCAATACAGTTTATGAGGCAAACAAAACCCTGATATAAAAGCCTAAAAAGGAAATTACAAGAAAGAAAATTATGAGAGCAATATCTATCATTGACATAGACGTAATTATCCTTATCAAAATATTAGCAAACTGAATACAGCAATATGTGAATATAATAATGCATCATGATCAAGTGGGGCTTATTCCAGGAATACAAGGTGGCTTAACATTTAAAAATAAGTATTGTACACTGTGTATCAACAGCATAAAAGGAGAAAAATTGGGCGATTACCTAACCATGTGAAGAAAAATAATTTGACCAAATTCAACAGCATTCGGGATGAAAATTTTCAACAACTTTCAATAGAAATGTACTTTCTCAATCTGTAAAAGGCATCTATGAGAAATCTACAATTAACATTATACTTCATGAAAGAATGAATACTTTCCTCCTAAAATCAAAAACAAGGCCATACATGTACGCATACGTCCAAACTCAAACGGTATACATTAAATATTAATGTGTGCAGTTGTTTGCATATCAATTATCCCTCAATAAAGCTGTTAAAAATAAGAGACCACAGCAGGCATAGAAAGACATACTGGAACCCTCATACACTGCTGGTAGGAGTGCAAATTGGCACAGCTGCTCTAGAAAAGCTTTGGCAGTTCAAGTGGTTAAATAAAAGGTTATATGATCAGTAATTCCACACCTAGGTACATACTCAAGAGAAATGAATGCATGTCAACACAAACTTTTACACAAATGGAACAGTCACATTATTCATAATAAAAGGTGGAAACAACCCAAATATCCATCAGCTGATGAATGGATAAACAAAATGTGATATATACATATAATGGAATATTAGTATAAAAGAATATAAAGGAATAACGTACTCATGTATGCTACAACATGGATGAACCTAGAATATGTTAACATTAAGTGAAAGAAGTCAGTCACAAAATACCACATATTATATGTTTTTCATATGAAAGTCTGGAATAGGAAAATCTATAGAGAAAGAAAGATTAGTGGTTGCTTAGGGATTATGGGGGATGGGAGGATATGAAGGTAGTAACTAAAGGATATAGGATTTTAGATGTGATGAAAATGTTCTAAAATTGACTATAGTGATAGTAGCATGCATCTGTAGATACACTAAAAACCACTGAACCATACACCTTAAATGAGTGAATTGTATAGCATTTGAATTATCTCAATAATGGTGCTTAAAAAAAGAAAAACAAAGATCAGAAGCAAAGCAAGGATGCCTTACTAATTCAACACTGTGTTGGAGGTCCTGGCCAGTACAATATATATCATACAATCAAAACTCTAGTAATTTTTATGGACATGAACACATTGATTCTAAAATATATATGGGAACACCACCTAGAATAGCTAGGGCCACAGCTATAGCTAAAAGTACAATGTTGGGGGACTTAACTACTTCATGTTGAAACTTACTGTAATGCCATTAGTATTAAGACAGTGTAGGATTGACATATGCATAGACAATTAATGAAAAAGAAAAATCCAGAAATATATACTCACATAAACAGTTGACTGATTTGACAAAGTTGCCAAGGCAATTCTATATGGAAAAGAATTTTTTTTAACACATAAAGCTGAAACAAACTGGATATCTATATGTAAAAAAAAAAAATCTTAACCTGTACTTCACATCATACCCAGTTTTTTGTGTTGGATCATAGACCTAAATTAAAAGCTAAATCTATGAAAAGAACTGACCATGAATAAAATTGGTTATTTGGAAGTCATAACTAAAAATTTCTTTTTACCAAATATTAAGGAAATCAAAAGACAAGCCACAAAATTAGACAAAATATTTTCAATATCTCGCAAATGCCTTGTATGCAGAATATATGAACAGCTAGTATATATCAATAACAAAACCAAAAATCTCGTTAAAAATGGTCAAAAGACTTTACTAAACATTTCACAGAAGGCATATTCATGAATAGTAAACACATGAGAAGTTGGTTGACATTGGTTATCAGAAAATGCAAATGAAAACCACAATGAATTACTAACTTGTACTCATTAGAATGTCTAAAATGAAAAAAGGAATGACAAAAATCAAGGATTGGCCAGGATGTAGAACAGCTGGGAAATGCTATATATCACTAGTGAGTTTATAAAATATCACAAGTATTTGGAAAAGGTTCTATTAAAGTTTAGCAAATACTTACCCTCTGACCTAGTAATTCCACTTCTAGGTTAAAAAATATTCATAGCAGCTTTATTCATAATAGCCAAAAAGTGGGAAACAATCCAAGTGTCTAAATGTAAAGATAGTTAAACTTTGGAATATTCATACAATTGAAACTTCCTTAGCAATGAAAGGAAATTAACACCACAACAGCATGAATCTCAAAAACATTATGTAAAATCAAATAAATTGGAAATAAAGAATACATATTGTACAATTTGATTTATAGGAACTTCGAGAACAGTTAATTTAATGAAAGGTGATCAGAAATCAAATAGTAGTTTTCTCCATGGGAGAGTAAGGGCATTACTTAGAAGGAGCACAAGGGAACCTTCTGGAGTTATGAAAATACTTTGTATCTTGATTGAGAGGTGGTTATACTGTTGTAAATATTTGTCAGAGATTAAACTGTACACTTAATATGTGCATTTTATGTAAATTATACCTCATTATAAAAAGGCTTGGGGAACATAAGTTCAACCATAGCTAATATAGTCCTAAATAGAATTGAGCCAGTTTTCTTAACTTCCTAAACAGCTCGAGTTAAGGATCCTGGGGAGAATTTATTGGCCAGTCTGTGGCTTCTGATTGGCAATGTGGGGTGTCTGTGTGCAAATTAAGACTACTAGACTGCTGATCTCTGGTGTGCTGAGACCTGGAGTGAAGGAAGAACTATTTGGATGGCTTCAGGTTGAGTAAAAACAGAAGCCATTGAGAATACATGGGAGAATTTTGCTGAAGTCCCATATTAGAGCTGTCACCAAGGATTTATCTTCCTGAATCATCATTCCGACACCTAGAATAGTGTTTGGTGTATTGCATGTTCTCAGCAATGTTAGTGATGATTGGAAAACAATGATCCTCTCACCTCTGGATCAGACTATTACATTCTTAATCCCAGGGCCTATATTTCTAGAAACTCACCTGGTAAAAAGCACAGAATTTGGAAGTAGAAATATTTGAGTTGAATTCTGGCTGGGCATTTATTTGCCTTCTTGTAAAAGTAACTGCCTTCCTAATCTTCTTTCTCTGGATCTGTAAATTGTGGGTAATGAATTATATGCTCCTCTTCAGATGGTTATGAGACTACAGTAAGACAATGCCTGTCCTCTTGCTGCACTGCAGAGTGTTGAACTAATTCATGTTGCTACTGGTGAAATTCTGGGGCCTACGTCATCCTGAGCCTGCTAGAGTTGTTCTCCTGTGTAAGCTCTTTCTAAGCTTATTAAAATGCTTTACCCAAGAACTAAATACCAATTGAGACACCTCTGCCTATAGATTCTGGGCAGGATGTCAGAACCAGACCCCTTGAGAACTTTGGAACCTACGGGGCCCTTCTAGTGGCTGCCATAACTTTCATTTTTATAAACTTGCTCAGGAAGTCGAACAGGGCAGAATTCCCTATTTTTTCCCCAGAAAAGGGCCCTGGTCCTTCTCCTGCCTTGGACCTTTGCCCATGATTATTCTTTCATTATTGTGCCTATGGCCAATTGCTGAGTGCTCTGTCTCCACCTCTCTGATTCTCTGCATGAGTGTGTGTATGCATTTCTCCCCGGTGAGACTTAGAGCTCACGAGGTATCTCTGTATTCCTATCAGAGTAGGAACACCTGCTGGTGGATGATGGTTATTTCTGCTTGTCAGACATGCAGCCCTATCTTATTTTATTAAGGTCTTTTGGAAGGTAGAAACAATGTTAGAACTGGATTCCCTGGGAGGCTATTATCAGTTTGGTAGCCATAGTTCCCATTAGACAGAGGCTCTCTGAACTTTGTAACTGCATCTACATCATAGGTAGGAAATACCTCATCATTCTTCCATCATCTGACTTATGCTATGCCTCCTTATCAAAGTCAGGATACCACTGAGTGTGGGCTTGTCTTCTAAAGCTAGGAGTCATTGGTCTTTTTAAACATTGACCAATGACTAAGGAGAAGACAGTTCCAAGGTGGGATTGAAAACTTATGACTGAGCCGGGCCCCACTTTAGCAGTCGGAAGACCCCATCCCTGATCTGCTTGGTCTTCATGCCATAAATGATGGGGTTGAGCATGGGTGGCACGACCAGGTAGAGGTCAGCCAGGAGGATGTGAACGTGTCGGGGCACATGCTGGCCAAAGCGCTGCGTGTAGAATGAGAAGAGTCCTGGTGTGTAGAAGAGAAGGATGACACCCAGGTGGGAGCCACAAGTGCCAAAAGCCTTAGCTCTCGCCTCCTTGGAGGAGAGGCCTAACACAGCCCGGAGGATGAGTGCATAAGAGACAGTGATACAGATGGAGTCTGTGCCTACCACCAGTGTGGCAGCAGTGATGCCATAGATGTTGTTTGGCTGGGTGTCCCCACAAGCCAGCTTCACCACAGCCATGTGCTCACAGTAGGAGTGGGCCACCACTCGGCTGCAGTAGCTCAGTCTTGCCAGTAAGCAGGTGAGTGGGGTCATGAGTCCCAAGCCACGAAGCACAGCTGCAGCTCCCAGCTTGCCCACAGACTCTGGGGGCAGCAATGACCCATAATGCAGTGGCTGGCAGATGGCTAAGTAGCGGTCAAAGGCCATTGCTAGCAGGACACCGGATTCCACAGCCGAGAAGCCATGGATAAAGAACATCTGGGCAGCACAGGCCCCAATGGCAATCTCAGCAGCATTTGCCCAAAAAAGTGCAAGGAGCTTGGGCACAGTGGAGGTGCAGAGCACCAGGTCAATAGTGGACAACATGCATAGGAAGAGGTACATGGGCTGATGCAGGGCAGGCTCTGAACGTACCACCAGGAGCACTGCCATGTTGCCAAGTACTGCCAGGACATACATGGAACAGAAGGGAAAAGCAATCCAAAAGTGGGCTGCCTCCAGGCCAGGAATTCCCACGAGCAGGAAGGAGGTTGGGTTCTGTTGACTGTGGTTTGTGAATTTCATGGCCAAGCCAAAGTAGGGTGAGTAGAGAAGACCTCACTGTCTTGCTCTGAACCTTAAGAAGCCATAAGAAATGAAACAGCTGGGATTCATATTTATGTTGTGCTGAATGGCAGCAGAAAATATTCGAGTTAGACTTCATGAAAAACATCCAGGATGAGAAGATAATGCAAGGCAGGAGGTAGGTTACCATCACCAAGGTTTAAAGGAACCCTTCCCACTTCCATCTGATCCAATGATTTCTAGGTTGTGGGCACTGTAAAACTCTCTCCATGGTGAAAGTATGTGGCTAGAGGCTCTTACAGCTTTCGACTCTTTGCCTATACTCTAGTATTTTCTTCCGATTCATCTGCCTATATGACAATATAAAGGTAATGTTAATGATAAATAGGCAGATCCAATGGAAGACACAAATGTGGTTACTTTTCAAGATGGGAAAGATCAGGACTGAAAGAAAGGCAGGGAAATCCCAGATGGATTTTTCAAGCCATTGAGCCCATAATAAACTCATGGATGAAGCTCGTAACCTAGGTTCTGACCAGGAACAGCAAAACACAGATGAGGGGCTGAGTCTCTGGTAAGTTGCTACAACCATAAGATTGCCTGGCTCATGTTTAGTACAAGGATCCTGTGCTTGCCTCAGGTGTCCTACCTGGATGCTGGTAGAAACAGGTGTAATCAGGCTGGTGTAAACAACTGGTCAGTGGTGGGTGTCAGACTGATTTGGCCATAATATATGATAAATTGAGAAATGATTGTGTACAAAGTACATTATCTCAAAAATCAAAGGTACATGAAGAAATAAAGGGAATGAGAAGTGTATTTTAATCATTGGGAACATAGAATTATTCTCTAAAAGCAAATATGGATTCCCACGTTTGATCAAAATGACATACTGAGCTTCTACACATCTCCCCATCTCTTTCATCCATGCTCACACTCTTTCTCTACTATCTTCCCTCACCTGCACATGTCTTCTCATTTTTTCCTTGTATACTATCCAGCCAGTAATTGAGAATTTGAGAGAGAAGAGAGATTAAAGCAAAAATGCAGGAAAGGGGACAGTAGAGGGAGAGAGATGAACAAACAATGAGCTCAAGAACCAGAAATAGACATAGAAGAAAAAAGTAGAGGAAGAGAAAAGTCCTTTCTCAAAAGAGCTTCTAGTACAATGGGATATGACTGTGTTCTGCTTGCTAATTGAAACAGTGGAACCAACTGGACCCTCTAGAAATGGCCTATTTGCACCCCTAACCGTAAGCTGCAATACTCCTTTAGAATCCCTAGCATCAGCTACCCATATCCAAAGATCACAGGAGACTGTTTTGGGGAGAAGGGCAGAAAGAAAAAGGGCAAGGTCTCCTAACATAATCTGTAGGAAGGAACTGCCTTCTCAGTGTCAACTATAGCTGTTACTCTGTTATTGAGAAAAATCTTGTCCCCTTTCTGTCTTCTCATCTTTTCCTCCATGTATCTCCTTTTTTTTCTGTGATCTCATCCCCAGAGAATATTTCATTCAGTGTTTGTGGTGGCTGAAGGGTCAAGGACAGAAGTCAGTGTGGGGGGACCTTGTGAAATGGTGTTTATAAAACTGTTTCACTTGATAAATCAGCACACTATGTATTTGGCTGACATGTGATTGTGTCTGTTGCTGTGCAAAATGCATGGGCAAGGCTGTACTGAGACGTAGGTACATACATTTATGTAAGACATTGTTTTTGGGGTGTCCATGCTTCAGTGCCCTTTCTCTGGTGTGGAGAAAATTCAGTTGATGAACGGGATGGCCCTACTTTCTTTCCCTCCCTTGTTTTCTTCCACCTCAGCCTTTTAGTAATTGAATGTTTTCTCAGCCCCTGAACTGCTGGATTTACTCCATCCTTGCTCTGGGGCCTACACAGCATGACGACTATAGCTCCTCTGTCTCTGCTCCATTTGTACAGATGGGGAAATGAAGTTGGAAGAATATGTGCTGAGCATAATGTGTGTGGATTCCAAGAGAGTGATCAAGGTAGAGGTGAGGGCCTTTGGGCCCTCACTTATGGATGTCCACTCATCTTTGAGTTAGATCTCACACACACACAAAAAAACACAGGATAAGATTGTAGAGCACTGGGAAATGATGCAAGGCAGGAGAGGGGTTTCCATCACTATGTTCAAAGGAGCGATTCCCAATTACATACGATTCATTGATGTCTAGGCTGGGGGTGTGGGCATGGCTGTAGAACCCTTTCCAAGGTGAAGACGACTGGCTAGAGATTCTTACAGGTTTCTACTCTCATGTACGAACCCTCTTTCTGCCTATACTCGTGTTACTTCTGATTCATCTGCCTCCTGAGATTAGGCAAGGAAAGACTCCTAGCCTCCCTCCTCCAGATAACTCTCCAGAGCAACAACTCTACTTCATGCCTCTCGCCGCTCCACTCTGTTCTGGATTATTTTGGTATTTGGTATAAGAAAGGTCCTACATAAAATATGTAAGACTAGGAACCCCAGGGCCAGGAACAAGGCTGTCTCATGAGGAAAGGAGAAAGTTCTTTATCTTGGAGGTACTCATGAACATCTGGAGGCTACCTGCCCAAGATTCAGCACTCACCAATGGAAGACCTAGGGCAGCCTGATTTAACTCCCAACTTTACAACTCACCAACTTTGTGATCTCAGTCAAATACACTCTTTAAACCTGCTTCCCTATTTGTGACTGGAGAGCCAATTACACTACATGGCACAAAGCAGTGGTCAGAAAGTGTGGATTCATCTATAAATCCCTTTAATCTGAAGTAATTTAATTTTCTCATTGAGAAAATTATCTTAGCAGTCAGGTCTTTGGTTTTCTCGCAGTGTGCCTATTGCAGGGTTAAATATACAGACAAACTTACCAGGTCTGGGGCAGGGAGTAGTATTGGTGTGTCAGGTCCTGCAGGGCTTAGAGTATGGGGAGTAAAAGAGATGGAATATTTATCCTGTTACTAGGGCCCTGAGAGTAGTGATGCCATGGGGAGGAAGACAGTAAAAAGACCCCTGGGATGCGAAAGAGGCAGAAAATTGAAGCAAAATGGGCCTTGATGGGAGAGGAGAGAGGATAGGACCAAAAAGATCTATCCTGAGAGTTGTGTGGGTAGATGCGAAGGTCCTTGAGCACAGATAATTTTTAAAGGCTATTTGGCATAGAAACATTCTAGAATATTTTACTAATTTTATTTTTTCTGTTACTCCTTTTATCCTAAATATTTGCTTCTCAGTGTTTCTTTTGGATGAGTTACTTATGTTAGTTCTTTGTCTATGAAGCAGGGAAGCAGTGAAGATTAAGTTAGATGATATAAAACAAAATATTAGTTCTTAGAAATATTTTCAACTTTTTTCCATTCAGTAGGGCATTGGCTATGGGTTATGTGGCCTTTATTATTTTGAGGTATGTTTCTTCTATGCCTACTAAGGGGTATTATAAAGGGATGATGAGTTTTATAAAATGTATTTTCTGTGTTGAGATGCTCATATTTTTATTCTTAACTGTTAATATATCCCATTTATTGATTTGCATATGTTGAATCATACTTGCATCCCTTGGGTAAAACCCACTTGATCATGGTATATTATCTTTTTGATGTGCTGTTAGAAAAATCCTAAATAATACTAGCAAATGGAATCTGTTTGTCAGAGATATCAGTATAGTTTTTTGTTGTGTCCTTGTCTAGTTTTGGTATCGGGGTGATACTGGTCTCAGACTAAGTCAGGGAGAATTCCTTCTTTGACTTTTTTGAACAGTTTCAGGAAGATTGGTATTAGTTCTTTGTATATTTGGTAGAATCCAGCTGTAAATCCATCTTGTCTTGGGATTTTCTTTGCTGGGAAAATTTTTAATTATTGCTCAGTTTCACTACTTATTTGTCTGTTCAGGTTTTCTATTTCTTCCTGGTTCAACCTTGGGATATTGTATATTTCCAGGAATTTATCCATTTCTTCTAGATTTTGTAGTTTGTGAGCATATCATTGTTCATAGTGGTCTCTCATCATTCTATTTAACATAGCACTGGAAGTCCTAGCTAGAGCAATCAGGCAAGAGAAAGAACTAAAAGACATCCAAACTGGAAAAGAAGCCAAATTATCCTTATTTCCTGATGATATGATCTTATAAACAATAAAGACTCCACCAAAAACATATTAGATTTGATAAATGAATTAAGTTTCAGAATTTAAAAAACAAAAAATCAGTAGCATTTTATACACCAATTACAATCTAGTTGAAAACCAAACCAAGAAGGCAATCCCATTTACAATAATTGCAAAGACGACACTTAGAAGTACATTTAATTAAGGAGATGAAAAAGCTCAAGGAAAACTGCAAAACACCGATGAAAGAAATTGTAGATGACACAAATGGAAAAGCATTTCATGCTTACAGATCAGAAGAATATCATTAAAATGACCATATTGCCAAAAGCAATCTACAGGTTCAATTCATCCCTGTTAAAATACCAACATTATTTTTGGCAGAAAATAAACAATCCTAAAATTTATGTGGAAGCAAAAAAGAGCCCAAATAGCCAAAGCAATCCTAAGCAAAGAGAAAGCTAGATGCATTACATTACCTGACTTTGACAAGGCTATAATACTCAAACAGCATGGTACTGGTATAAAAATAGACACATACATCAATGGAATAGAGAACTGGGAAATAAACCCATATATGTACATCCAACTTATCATTGACAAAGTTTACAATAGCACACACTGGGAAAAGGACACCCTTTTCAATAAATGGTGCTGGGAAAATTAGATTGTGATATGCAGAAGAATAAAACTGGGCCCCCATCTCTCACCATAGACAGAAGCCTAATTCAAGATGTCTTAAGGACTTAAATGTAGGACATGAAGCTATAAAAATACAAGAAAACGTAGAGAAAACTCTTCTGGACTTCGGTCTAGGTAAAGAATTCATGACTAAGGCTTCAAAAGCTCAAGCAACAACAAAAAATAGATGAATGGACCTTAAACTAAAAAGCTTCTACATAGTAAAATAAATGATCAGAGTGAACAGGCAACCTGCAAAACAGGAGAAAATATTTATAAATTATGCATCTAATAGGGGACTGATATCTAGAATTTACAAGGAACTCCAACACCACCATTACTAGAGTGTTCAAAGGACATGAATAGACATTTTCAAAAGCAAAAGATGGCATAAAAATAGTAAAGCAGCATATGAAAAATGCTCAACAGCACTAATCAGGGAAATGCAAATTAAAAGCACAATGAGATCATCTTATAGCAGTCAGAATGACTATTAGACAAAAAACATGTTAGTGAGGATGCAAATAAAAAAAAGGGAATGCTTATACACTGTTGCTAGATATGTAAATTAGTAAAATCTGTATGAAAAACAGTATGGAGGTTTCTGAAATAACTAAAAATAGATCTACCATTTGATCCAGCAACCCACTACTTGTTATCTACCCAAAGGAAAATAAATTATTATACCAAAAGGATACCTACACATAGTTGGTGGGGTTGTAAATTAGTACAGCAAGTATGAAAAACAGTATAAAGGCTTATCAAAAAATTAAATATAAAGCTACCATAGGATCCAGAATTCCCAGTAGTGGGTGTATTTCCAAAGGAAATGAAATCGTTATTTCAAAGAGATATCTGCACTCCAACGTTCATTGCAGCATTACTCACAATAGTAAAGATATGGAATCAATTTAGGTGTCCATTAAAGGATGCACAGATAAAGAAAATGTAGTATATGTGCACAATGGAATACTAATCAGTATTAAAAAAGGAAATCCTGTAATTTGCTCCAACATGGATCAACCAGGAGAACATTAAGTTAAATAAGTCAGGCATAGGAAAATACATGATCTCACTTCCATGTAAAATTGAAAAAAGGTGAATTTAGAAGTAGAGAGTATAATGGAGGTTACCAGGGGCTGAGGGAGTGAGTTGGAGAGATGTTGGTGAAAGGATACAAAATTTCAGTTAGAATAAGATCAAGAGATCTATTTTATCAGATGGTGACTATAGTTAATGACAATTAAAACTTTTAAATAGATTTTAAATGTTCTCACCATACACAAAAAATATGAGGTAACACATACAATTATCTCAATTTAGCCATTCTAGTGTTTACATATTTCAAAATATGTTATAAATATACACAATTAAAACATTGTAAGAAGTGCTATAAAAACAATATAAAAAAGTACAGGGAGCACAGTTTTAGATAGGTGGCTATGATAGGCTTTTCTGAGAAGGTGAATTTGAGTTTTATTTTTTTTTTCATTTTTAAATTTCATAGTATTACAGGATACATTTTGGTTACATGAATTGCTTTTGTGCCATTTGAGTCAAAGTTATAAGACCACCCATTACCAAGATAGCATGCATTATACCCAATTAGGTGTGAATTTATTTATCCTGTCCCTTCCTCCCCTCTCCCACTTTCTTGGTTTCCACTGAGTTTTACTACCACATGTACACATGAGTGTGATCAATTAGTTCTAGTTTAATAGTGAGTACATGCAGTATTTTTCCATTCTTGTGATACTTCGCTTAGAAGAATGGTCTCCAATTCCATCCAGGTTGTTAGAAAGGGTATTAGTTCATTTTTTATGGCTGAGTAGTTCTCCATAGTATACATATGCCACATTTTATTAATCCACTCATGTATTGATGGGTAATTGGGTTGTTTCCACATCTTTGAAATTGAATTGTGCTGCTATAAACATTTGAATGCAGGTATCTTTATTATAGAATGTTTTTTTCCCTTGGATAAATATCCATTAGTGGGATTGCTGGATCAAATGGTAGGTATATTCAGAGTTCTTTGAGGTATCTCCATACTACTTTACATAGAGGTTGTACTAATTTGAAGTACCACAAACAATGTATAAGTGTTCTTTTCTATCCACATCC
Organism: Microcebus murinus; assembly: GCF_040939455.1. NCBI lineage: Eukaryota > Metazoa > Chordata > Mammalia > Primates > Cheirogaleidae > Microcebus > Microcebus murinus. The sequence continues at coordinate 57,164,353 of NC_134107.1, read as the reverse complement.
ATGCCAACATCTATTGTTTTGGGACTTTGATAAAAGCAATTTTCACTGAAGTTATGTGATATCTCATTGTGGTTTTGATTTGCATCTCTGATGGCTAGAGATGTTGAGCATTTTTTATGTTTATTGGCCATTAGTCTATCTTCTTTTGAAAAGCTTATGTTCTCATGCCTTTTGCCCACTTTTTAGTGGGGTTGTTTGATACTTTCTTGTTGATTTGCTTGAGTTCTTTGTAGATTCTGGTTATTAGCCCTTTAGCAGATGTATAGCATAAGAACAAATCAGAAGGCATCACTTTACCAGACTTCAAGCTATACTACAGGCTATAGTAACCCAAACAGCATAATACTGACACAAAAACAGACATAGACCTATGTATCAGAACAGAGAATACAGAAATAAAACCATCTTCTCATTGCCATTCGATCTTTGACAAAGCAGATAAAAACATATTGGGGAAAAGAACCCCTAATTCAATAAATGGCATTGGGAAAATTCGATAGCCACATGTAAAAGACTGAAACAGGATCCACACTTCTCATTGCTCACAAAAATTCACAATGGATAACAGACTTAAATCTAAGTCATGAAACTAAGAATTCTAGAAGAGGTTTGATAAATGCAGGGAGAGCAGGGCTGCAAGGAGATTGGCTACTTCTCCCCACACAGCCAGGTCCCTTAGATAGAAGTCACCACAGAGGATAAGAAAATTGATAGGAAATAGAATAAAAGAATACACAGAGACTAAGGTATATTTTATAGTTTTATATAAGAAGATCAGAATAACAGTGGGGGTAACTCAGGAGTCTAGCCCATATCTCCATAAGTGGTTCAGCCCTGAAGTTAGATTTACATAGGCTTTTATAATCACAGAAATCAATTACCAGTTGCCAGGGTAGCACATTTATATATCAGATAGTTCAGTTCAGTTGCTATGGGAACAGGATTACATAGTAACAGGTAGTGGGTTAGGGTCAAAAGTCCTTTTAAATGGCTTCTAACATTTTCTAATCTATCTAAGGTGAACAAACAGGTACAGAAAGTCAAGGACTAACTTCTAAGTTCTAAGATAGTTACCAATTAACAGAGGAATAATAAAAGGGGTATAGTCACTCTATATTTCTTTGATCTAGTTATTGTGGATTTAAGGTAGACAATCAGGAGAGAGCAGGAAGCCCATCTCTACAAAACAAATTGTTCATAACCACAGGGATGCATCTCTGGGCAAGGCCACTCATTGTCTCCAGTTCCCATCCTGTGAGCCAGATATTTAACCTGTTTTGCCTTTCAAAAACAAGAAGGCTCCACAGATGAGATAACTGGGAAGCCTCCTGGAAAACATCCTTACCAGAGCCTTGAGAGTCCTCCCAAGGCGGGGTCAGCCCCTGATAAGAGAAATAATGAATTCACATATTCCTTCAGGGCAAAACCTTGCAAGCTCCTGTTTCCGTCTTTAATATAGCAATATTGGGCAATACAATATAATAATGATCTTATGAGCCACGTCTCAATTCCTCAATCATAATTCTCCAACAGATAAACTCATAGATATCAGCTTAGGCAAAGAATTTATGAAGATGACCTCAAAGGCAATCACAGCAACAACAAAAATAAATGGGCCCTGATTAAATTAAAAAGCTTCTACACAGCCAAGGAAACAAACAATAGAGCAAATAGACAACCTACCAATTGAGTAGGGATCTTGATGGAGTGAGTGAACAATGGTTGCAGCTGTACCAAGGTCAGTGCTCCAGATGACAGGAACAGCAGACATACAGGCCTTGACATCTGGAATGTACTTGGGTAAATTTGAGAGACATCAAGCCAGTTGCTGGAGTGGAGTGACAGAGAAGATGGTAGGAGATAAATTTAGAGAAGTAGCCAATGTGCATCTAATAAAGGTTATTGTAAGCCATGGTGAAGACTGGATTTTATTTGAACTGTGGTGGAAAGCTATTAAAAGATTTTGAACACGGTTCTATTGCACAGTGATTTAAACTTTAAAAGGCCTACTCTGGGTTTTACATAGGGAGGAAAAGGTGGAAAAGGGGAGCTAGTACAAAATTCATTGTTATAAGCCAAAACATGAAATGATGGTGGCTTAGACCAGAGTGAGGGCAGTAGAAGCAATGAGAAGTGATTACACTTGGGATACACCAAGATACAGTGGATAGGATTTGTTGATGGACTGACTGAATGTGGGTTTATGAAAATATGATGGGCTTTAAGGCAGGCTCTAGCCTGAGGAACTCAGTCAATAGAAGGGCTTTTCACTACAATGGGAAACACTGAGAAAAAAGTAGGTTTATACGGGTGGAGAAAGAGGGATCAGAGTTCAATTTTAGACATGTAATCTTGGAAATGCATATTAGACACTCAAGAATAGATGTTAAGTAGGAAAGTTATGTTTGCCAATTTGAAGTTCAGAGTAATATCTGAGTTGAGGGTACACATTTGGAAATCATCAAAGAACTGACAGTTAAAGCCATGAAAAATGTTGAACTCACCTAAAAATGAGTATAGATAGCAAAGAGACTCAGGGGCAGGGTAAGTGGGGAAGAATATCTAGCTGGTATAAGATGACACTGATGTGGTAGGAAGAAAACCTGCAGAGAGTGTTGTTCAGGAAACCAGGGGGTGGGGAAGTGCTCAAGTGCCAGATGTTGCCATGGCATTGGACAGCAAGGAGTTTAAGAATTAATTATTGTGTTTTCAACAAATCATGCTGAGAAAACTGGATATTCAAATGTAAAAGGACAAAGTTGGACCCTACCATATATAATAAGTAAATCTAAAAGATCAAAGATCTGAAATGATAAAACTTAGAAGACAACATAGGGGAAAAGTTTCTTGACTTTGGATTTGGCAGTGATTCTTAGATATGACATAGAAGTATAAGCAAGAGAAAAATAGGTAAATTGAACTTCATAATTAAAAACTTGTTTATGAAAGGATTCTTGTCACAAGAGTGGAAAGGCAACCTATAGAATGAGAGAAAGTATTTGTAAGTCATACATCAAATAAAGTATTACTGTCCAGAATAAAGAACTCCTACAACTGAGCAATGACACCCCCACCCCCTGAACAATCCAATTCAAAAAAGGGCAAAGGACTTGAATAGACATTTCTCCAAAGAATATACAAATGACCAAAAAGAAAAGATGTTAATATCACTAATCATTAAGGAATGCAAATTGAAGCACATTAAGATGCTATTTCACATCCACTAACATGGCTATTATCAAAGCCCAGAAAACACTAAGTGTTAAGGACAATGTGGTAAAATTGGAACTCTGTATATTACTGGTGGGAATATAAAAATGGTATAGCTGCTGGGGAAAATGGTAGGGTAGTTCATCAAAAAACAAACATAAAATTGCCATGATCTTCCTCTAACCTAGCCTGGGCATCTTCCACATTGAGTGCTTCTAATATCAGTTTGTGAATCTCAAGTTAGGATCAATACCTCTATGTAGTATGTTTCCTAAGCCTAACTCTGACTTTAACAATGTAAGCCCTGTGTAGAAGCGCTGCCTCAACTCAATGTGTTCTGGAGACTAAGTGAAAGAGGTGAGTCCTTATCTCAGAGGGACAAGAGTTAGGACATCTGATGGGGGATCTGTGTATCTGAGGGAAGAGAGGAGATGTGAGCAGGATACAGCCTCAATAGGAGCTGGTGGGAATGTCTCATGGAGATTTATTTCAGATTGAAGGACATAGAAGCTCCTGTGCAACAACTTCTCTCAGGAACATGGCAAAATGGCAAACTAAGAAAAGTGATAGGAAGACATTAATTCTATGATATTATTAATGATTAATAATTGATCAATAATTAATAGCATTGGTAATCATTTCTCAATTATCTCACTGGATCATCCCCATCCTGTGAGGTGGGCAGGTTGGGTATTGTAAGAGACAACCCAGAAAACAGAGGTTAAGTTCCTTATCAAGGTCACAGTCTAAGACTCAAACCTAGCTCTCTCACCATTACCTTAACCCACGGCTGTGTCCATAAAATGGAACATACAAACTCTGAGCCAAATCAAGCTAACAAAAAGAAAACAGATAACCTTGACCAAGTTATGACCAAATTCCACCCTTTCTAAGGCACGGAGAGCTCTTGTTGTAGGCAGCCATTTGCTATTCTGAGGGGGCTCTATTTCTCAGTAGGCACTGCAGGGCGGGAAGGTGAGGGTGAGGAAGGGCACAGTGACTACCAGAGTAAGAATATGCCTTGCCTTGAGGGAAGCATGATTGAATGCCACAGAGTGGTGAGGGAATAGGGTCTGTAGGAAGCCAGATGAGGAAACCCAAAGGACTGCAGGCTGGGGCAGAGAAGGCCCCTAACTTTATCCCCAGAGAAGAGACCAGGCCCAGAGTGGGGCCCATTTGGGATATTCCTTAGGGACAGAGTGTGCTGTTTCCTTTTCCTTCAGGGAAAAGAGTAGCTGATTATGAGGAGATAGCCAGACCCTCCCTTGCCAACTCCCTCCCTCCCAGCCTCCTCTCACTAAGAGGGGAACTGCACTGATTTTTCCTGAATCCAACAGAAAATGAATTGAGCCTTACCTGGAGGGGTGAGAGCAGTGGGCCAGTGGCAGAAGGGGAAAACCAGGAGGCAGAGGGCACAGTAAGGCAGCTGGCACAGATGGATGAGTGGTCAGCAGACCAGGGAGGAGTCTTGTGCTGATATGGTGGCTCCTGGGAGCACAGTTCAGGGCAGGGCACATGAGCTGGACAAGCAGAAAAAATAGTAACCAGGGTAATGGGAGAAATCAGACTGAAAACAATCACTGGAGGTACTGCTCAAAGGCTGAGCAGAGACCAGATGGGAGAAGAGGGTTTAGTGTTTGAAGGAATTAGGCTGGGTCGGGGACGGGCTACAGAGTGCACAGAGCAGAGTCCAGCTCTTGTGTACCTCTCATGCCCAGGCAACATACCCTCATCTCAGGGCCACCTAGCCTTCCCCTTCTCTATCACTCTCATGCTTATCTGCCTCCTAACAGGAGACCTTTCTCTCTTCCTTGGATACTTTATCTTCCACAAGCTTCAGATCCTCCCCTGCCACCATTAGAAAAAACAAAACAAAAAAACCCTTTCCTCTCTCTCAGGCCTGTGCTCCCTTTTGTGTAATATATTAGAAAACCTTAAATAACCCCAGGCCATATTAATCACATCCCTCCTCTTGCCCATGCTATTCATTGCCTTCCTACCCCACTTACGGCCATAGCTCTGTTGTAGCTGCTGTAATAGTCCAGGAAAAAAACCCAGAAAGCTGAAATTAGCAAAAATGCACCTGTCCTACCCACTCCTTACTAAAGATTTTGGCAACAATTAGCTATATTTTTGCAGCATGGTCTTATAGAAAAAATCCTGGAATCCTGGAGGAGTCAGAAGATATGAAATAGCCTTAGATCTGCTGCTTACTTCCTCCATGACCATTTGGGGACTCAGTTTCCCAAACATCATTGTAAGGTCTTCTCAGGACTAAGGTATACCATGTCACATAGATAAAAGCACTGACTACATACTTTCTAGGTATGGAGCCCCATGAACTTTTGGGGAAGACAAAGAATAACTTGGGTTTCCTTTTGTTATTTTCTGACATCTTGGCAGGAGAAAATACAGGACAATGACATGTGAAAACTGGACAATGCACTCATGCCAAGCAGGTAAGGGTGTTGGGCAGAAGACCAGATAAGCAGAGTAATATTGTGAATGGAACCAGAAGTATGTTTCAGATGAAGCTGGAAAGAGGGAAGGTTGGTTATCAGTTTTTTTTTTTTAATTTCAGATTATGGGGGTACAAATGTTTAGGTTACATGTGTCGCCTTTCCACCCCTTCAACCCCCCATCGGAGTCAGAGCTTTTAAGCATGTCCATTTCCCAGATGGTGCTTATTGTACTCATTATGTATGTGTATACTCATCCCCTTCTCCCCTCTCCCATCTGCCCAATGCCTGATAAATGTTATTCCTATATGTCCACTTAGGTGTTGATCAGTTAATGCCAGTTTGCTAGTGAGTACACGTGGTCTTATTTTTCCATTCTTGGGATACTTCACTTAGTAGTATGGGTTCCAGCTCTATCCAGGAAAATACAAGAGGTGCTATATCACCATTGTTTCTTAGAGATGAATAGTACTCCATGGTATACATATACCCATTTTATTAGCCACTCATGTATTGATGGGCACTTCAGTTTCCATATCTTTACAATTGTGAATGTGCGGCTGTAAATATTTGAGTGCAGGTGTCTTTTTTATAGAGTGACTTTTGTTCTTTTGGGTATATGCCCAGTAATGGGATTACTAGATCAAATGGTAGATCTACTTGTATTGCTTTAAGGTATCTCCATATTGCTTTCCACAGAGGTTGAACTAGTTTGCAGTCCCACCAGCAATGTAGGAGTGTTCTTATCTCTCTTCATGACAACATTTATTGTTTGGGGAATTTTTAATAAAGGCCATTCTCACTGGAGATAAGTGATATCTCATTGTGGTTTTGATTTCTCTGATGATTAGCGATATTAAACATTTTTTCATATGTTTGTTGGCCATTATTCTGTCTTTTGAAAAATTTCTGTTCATGTCCTTTGCCCACTTTTTGATAGGGTTGATTTTTCCTTGCTGATTTTCCTGAGTTCTAAATTGATTCTAGTTATCAGCACTTTATCAAATGTGTAGCTTGTGAAAAATTTCTCCCATTCTGTATGTTGTCTGTTTGCTCTCATGACAGTTTCTCTGGCTGTGTAGAAGCTTTTTAATTTGATCAGGTCCCATTTATTTATTTTTGTTGCTGCTGTGATTGCCTTTGGGGTCTTCTTCATAAATTTTTTGCCTAGGCCAATGTCTAAGAAGAGTATTTCCAACATTTTCCTCTAGAATTCTAATAGTTTCACACCTAAGGTTCAAGTCTGTTACACCCAGCGTGAGTTGATTTGTGAGGTGAAAGGTGTGGATCCTGTTTCAGTCTTCCACATGTGGCTATCCAGTTTTCCCATTTATTGAATAAGGATTCTTTTCTCCAGTGTATGTTTTTGTCTGCTTTGTCAAAGATTAGATAGGTATATGAGGATGGTTTTATGTCTGGGTTCTCTGTTCCACTGGTCAGTGTCCCTGTTCTCGTGCCAGTCAAAAGCTGTTTTAATTACTATAGCCTTATAGTATAGTTTGAAATCTGGTAAATTGATACCTCCCATTTTGTTTTTATTGCCTAGGATTGCTTTTGCTGCTATACAGAGTCTTCCCTGGTTCCATACGTAGCATAAAATTATTTTTTCTGTATCTGTAAAAAATAATGGCATTTTAATAGGGATTGCATTGACTCTGTAGATCACTTTGGGTAGCATAGACATTGTAACAATGTTGATTCTGCTGACCCATGAGTATGATCTGGTCTTCTACCTGTTTACGTCCTCTGCCATTTCCTTTCTCAGTGTTTCACAGTTCTCCCTGTAGAGGTCCTTTCACCTCCTTAAATATATTCCTAGGTACTTTATTTTCTTTGTTGCTATTTGAAGGGAATTGAGTCTGATTTGGTTATCACTTTTACTGTTATTGGCATATATGAATGCCTCTGATTTGTGTGTATTGATTTTGTATCTGGAGACTTTACTGAATTCATTTATCAATTCAGGGAATCCCTTGGTTGAATCCTTAGAGTTTTCTAGATAAAAATCCCTAATAAGCTCCATCAGGAACAATAAAGGAGAAATTACAACTGATGCCAGAGATACAAGATGTAATTTATGAATACTACAAAAACAAAAACATCTATGCACACAAACTGGAAAATATGGAGGAAATGGACAAATTCTTAGAAACACAGCTAGGCTCAACCAGGTAGAAATAGAATTCCTGAACAGACCAATATCAAGTACTGAAATTGAAACAGCAACAAAATCCTTCCTAAAAAGAAAAGTCCTGGACCAGATGGTTTCACACCCAAATTTTACCACATCTACAAAGAACTGGTGCCTATTCTGCAGAAATTATTCCACAACATCGAGAAGGATGAATTTTATGAAGCCAACATAACACCCTAATACCAAAACCAGGAAAGGATGCAATAAAAAAAGAAAACGACAGACCAATATCCCTTATGAATATAGATGCAAAAATTCTCAACATAATCCTAGCTAACCGAATCCAGGTGCTTATCAAGAAATAATCCATGACCACCAAGTGGGCTTCATCCCAGAGATGCAGGGATGATTCAACATACACAAATCTATAAATGTAATTCACCACATAAACAGAAGCAAAAACAAAGACCATATGATCCTCTCAAATATCCACAGAAAAAGCATTTGACAAAATTCAACACCCTTTTATGATAAGAATGCTTAACAAAATAGGCATAGACAGGGTTTACCTAAAAATGATACAAGCCATATATGACAAATCCACAGCCACCATCATACTGAATGAGGAACAATTGAAAGCATTCCCACTTAGAACTGGATTAAGGCAAGGTTTCTCACTATCTCTACTTCTATTCAACATAGTGCTAGAAGTCCTTGCTATAGCAATCAGACAAGAGAGTGGAATTAAGGGCATCCAAATAGGGGCAGAAGAGATCAAACTCTCACTCTTTGCTGATACGATTATCAGGCATTTTAAACAGAATAGGCAAGATGTGAGATTGAGGGCAAATATACTGGAACATCAAGTGGCCAACTGAGCACAAAGGAAGTGAGGGAGAGAGGTGGCTACTCAGGGAGGAGTAGCCTCCCTGGGATATTCACTTAGGATAGGGCAACAACATGTACAAGTGGCCATTCTTTCATTCTATCAAGAAGTAGCTCCCAGGTACCTATATAGGAATCATGGATATAGTGGCAGTAAATAGTAAACAGCTTTTTTGTCCTGGGGCTTCTACATTGTCTATCCCAAATATAAGTCATAGTGGGGAAAATACACTGATATACATTAGGACTTTGAGGCAAGGTTTCTAATAGAAATAGGGCTTTTATTCTGTTCTAGGTAGTAAAAAAAAAAAAAATCAATGGGGGATTCCATAGAATTTCAATCTGTAGAGGTAAGTCTTAGTTTGGATATGATGTATTATACAATGGCAGGGGAAGGGAAAATTTTTCCAGGAAAGAAGTCTTTCATGCATTCATTTAAAAAAATTCTTACTGAGCACCAACCTTGTTCAAAAGAGTCTGTAAATATAGAAAGGAGTAAGTCACAGTCCTGTATTCAAAGCACTCATATCCCAGTGAATGGACAGCCACATGCAAAGACACTGCAGATCATACTCTCATTGTGTTACTTGGTTCAGTGTATTATCAAGTCTTTGTTGAAATGACTGAGAAAATTTGCCTGCAGGAGTCTGAGAAGACGTCCCCAGGAAGGTGGCAGGATCTTGGCCAGGTAAGACAAGGGGCAGAGGAAAGCATTCTGGGTAAGTGGTATAAGCTGTAAGCATGACTCTTTCAGGAAATGTCAGATAATCCAATGTGATTGAACCTAGGATGATTATTTAGGGGAATGGAAGGAGTGAGGCCAACAGTTCAGGCAGGAAGTAGTTTGAAAGTGTGTTTAGTGGTTTTTATTTTTCTTGTAGCAATGATATCCCTTAAGTGCTTTTCAGCAGGGAAATAAAATGTGTGGTTAGCCACAATATGTGGATGGGGTGAGCACGTCTTTATAGTGACATCGGAAAGAGAGAAAGAGACAAAGACATAAACTAGGGGAGACACAGGGCATGTAGAGGAGAAGAGAATGGGAGAGAGAGTTCAGGCACAGGATCGAGACTACCATCACTGAGTAGGAGAGCGCTCTGTAAGCTCCAGCGTCTGTCAGAAGCATAATGGAGGGAGACATGGAAGAAGTTGAGGCTGAAAAGTGGGTGGTCTCTCCTCTCTCAAGGGCCTTGTAAGGTGGAGGTAGAGTGCGGATTCCATGCTAAGTGCAATGGTCACCCATGAAGGTTTAGCCATGGCCTACAATGATAGAATTTGCCTTTTTAAGTCATCTTTGGCTGCAATTCAGAAAATGGATTATTACAGAGGGTCCAAGATTCATACCCCAGAGATTAGTTAGGAGTCTTGTGTGGTCTAGATAATAGACAGTGATTTAAATAAGAGTGCTTCCAGGGTGAAAAGAGAAGAGCAGGGATTGTACATTGACCACACTTTCCCTTTTAAATTAGATATGAAGAAAAAGGAAAGAGACTTAATCAAGGATTACCCCTGGGTTTCTGACCTAGCTATGGGATGGGTGGTAGTAATAGATACCCAGCTGGGCAAGGCATGGAGAAGAAACAGTTTATGGGGAGATAAGATTTGTTTTGGCTGTATTTTGAGACACTTGTGAGATGTCTAAGTAGAGATATCCAATAAGCAGGATGTGCTACTTCAGTAGAAGCTATACATTTGAGAATTCTCTGAACATAGATGCTTAAAATCCTAAGAGAAATCAAAGAGCACCTAGAGAAAAATGAGAATAAAAGGAGAGAAAAAGGAGAAAGAGGGGAATAAAGAAGCAATGACAAGAGCAGCATAAAGGGGAACAGTTGAGATGGAAGCTTGATTGGAAGGGATTGAAAATTAACAGATGAATTAGAGAATGACTCAGATTTGAGGGGTATTAGATGGAAAGAGATAAGTCTGAGAAATGCAGGATTGTGCTGATGTTAGTCAAGATAAACATTTTAGAAAAAGGGGGCAGATTTGTGTGGGAGACAAGATCATAAATAGTATTTTTATGATGCTTTATAGTTTATGAGGACTATTCTCATGTATTACTTTATCTTTCCTCACAAACTCAGAAAGAAGATCATAGGAGGTTTATTATCTATGGGTGAGGAAGTTAAAACCTTAAAAATATCAGTGATTAATATTAGTTCCTGCGGGTAGAATGGCACAATCATTACTTAAAACCCAAGACTTTAGGCCGGGCACGGTGGCTCATGCCTGTAATCCTAGCTCTTGGGAGGCCAAGGCGGGCGGATTGCTCAAGGTCAGGAGTTCAAAACCAGCCTGAGCAAGAGTGAGACCCCGTCTCTACTATAAATAGAAAGAAATTAATTGGCCAACTGATATGTATATAAAAAATTAGCCGGGCATGGTGGCGCATGCTTGTAGTCCCAGCTACTCGGGAGGCTGAGGCAGGAGGATCGCTCGAGCCCAGGAGTGTGAGGTTGCTGTGAGCTAGGCTGACGCCACGACACTCACTCTAGCCTGAACAACAAAGCGAGACTCTGTCTCAAAAAAAAAAAAAAAAAAAAAAAAAACCCAAGACTTTAGATTCTAAAACTTTTCCCTATACCTTGGTAATGAGTTTGAGTTATATTTCTGTAATTTGAATACGTTGGATTTAAACTGTTTATGGAGCAACAAAAGAAGCAGAATAGTGATTTAAGACATTGGACCTGAAAGCAAGAAACTAGAGTTCTCAAGATTGAAGTTTAAATTTTGATATTTTTCAACCATTGTGATTGTCACTAAGGCACTTAATCTTTCACTTTAATTTTTAAAAAGCATCCACATTTTCTGGGCATTTCCTATGCAGTTTCACATTTGTGCTAAGTGTTTCAAAAAAATCTCAAAATTCTCAAAAGAAACATTTTAGGCAGGAAGTGAGAAAACAGGGAGAATGGGCACAAGTCAAAATTTTGGGAAACAAATGTTTAAATATTTTCAGTGGAAATGACAATGATAGGGAGAAAAAAGAATAGAATTAAGGCAGAGGTCAGTCTTGTAAAAAAGAAGGGGTGGGACCATCCCTTCTTCTGCATGTCTTGAAGGCTGGGGAGGAGAGTGGGTGAAAGGAGCAGCACGTGGGGCTAGAAGTTAAACTGAAGTTAGGTGAAGGGGAGCAACAAAAGGGATTTTCATTGTTCTCAAGTTAGCTGGACTTAAGGCTTTAGTTGGAGAGATTTCTGAGTGTCAAAGGACCCCCCCCCCACTAGAAAAATATCTATATTGTAGGGCGTAAATTATTAGAACATGTTAACTGTACTTATTTTTCCTATAGCCAAGTTTCACATTTCAGGACAGAAATTCTCCTTTCATAATTAGTGTAGGTTGAGTTGGGGGAAAATAGGAAGCAATAAAAAATAGTGAATGTTTTGGGGTAAGATTTGAATTAAGCAGGAATCTACGTCTATTACAAAGCTGCCTTGACCATATGCAGATCACAGATCTTCCTCTACTTGATTCCTCAAATAAGGCTGCTCTGTTGGTATTAAATGTCCTGCCAATCCAGTGATTTTACCAGCACTTTGAAGGCAAGGACCACACATAATGTTTTATCATGCACATTAGGATTATTCTCCAATTTCTTTTAAGGTCTAAAAGAAGGGCTGGGAAGGGCTAATCTTCCCACATTTCAGCAGTGTAATTTTGATACTGGATATGCTCTGGAAGGGTCCTGTGGAAGCAGATAAGGAGAAAGAGAACTCCTAGTGGCCATGTCAGCTGTCAACATCACCGCCACCCATCCAGCGTTCTTCTTGTTGATGGGGATCCCGGGCCTGGAGCACCTGCACCTCTGGATCTCTATCCCCTTCTGCTCAGCCTATACATTGGCCCTGCTTGGAAACTGCACCCTTCTCTTCATCATTCAGGCTGATGCAGCTCTCCATGAGCCCATGTACCTCTTTCTGGCCATGCTGGCAACCATTGACCTGGTCCTTTCCTCTTCAACAGTGCCCAAAATGCTTGCTTTATTCTGGTTCAAAGATCAAGAGATCAACTTCTATGCCTGTCTGGTCCAGATGTTCTTTCTTCACTCCTTCTCCATCATGGAGTCAGCAGTGCTACTGGCCATGGCCTTTGACCGCTACGTGGCCATCTGCAAGCCACTGCACTACACCACGGTCCTGACCGGGCCCCTGATCACCAAGATTGGCATGGCTGCTGTGGCCAGGGCCGTGACACTAATGACTCCACTTCCCTTTCTGCTGAGACGCTTCCACTACTGCCGAGGTTCAGCGATTGCCCACTGCTACTGTGAACACATGGCAGTGGTGAGACTGGCATGTGGGGACACTCGCTTCAACAACATCTATGGCATTGCTGTGGCCATGTTTATTGGAGTGTTGGACCTGCTCTTTGTTATCCTGTCTTATGTGTTTATCCTTCGGGCAGTTCTACAGCTTGCCTCTCAGGAAGCACGCTACAAAGCATTTGGGACATGTGTGTCTCACATCGGTGCCATCTTAGCCTTCTATACACCTGTGGTCATCTCCTCAGTCATGCACCGTGTGGCCCGCCGGGCTGCTCCACATGTCCACATTCTTCTTGCCAATTTCTATATGCTCTTCCCACCTATGATCAATCCCATCATCTACGGTGTCAAGACCAAGCAGATTCGTGAGCGAGTCTTAGAACTGTTCCTGAGAAAGGATGTGTAAGAGACAGGGATGGGTGGAGAAAGAACTGGGTGGGTTGCATGCTGCAGTTTGGGTAGGGTATGAGGCAGTGACGGGCTACGAGAATCTCCATGTTTAGGTTTTTCCTGGCATAATGAAAAAAATAATGATGTTCTGAAACTCAGTGCCACTAATGTATTTAGAATTCATGCGTCTGTCTTCTGATAGCCTCTAGACGCAGTGCTGATTTTACCAACCCTTCACAGATTTCTCAACTTCTAGCAGTAATTTGACACAGTCTTGGATCCACTGGCCTCCTGGTGACTTCACCTAAAGACACTAAACTGCTCCAAGTTCATTTGCTAAAGACAAGACTGAAAAATCTGAGTTTCTATCCTAAGTCATTGGGATTTTGGTGAACTATCCCACTCAGGACCCATGTGAGGACGGATAGTACGTTTAACGTAGGAATCTTTCCTCAGTCATTCTGAAAGGTAGTGTCCAGCTTCTGATTAAACACTCTCAAGAGTTGAGTAGTTTGCAACATTCCAGGGCTGCTGGTTCCATGTGAGACAGATCTGATTACCCTAATTTTTTCTGACTAAGCCAGTCTATATATTGACTTTTTGCCAATCCATCCTCAAAGTCAATTCCTCTCATTACACAATTTGAATGGGACACGTCTTCTGACTTTTCTTTATACAACACACAATTTTTTTGTGCATAGACGTAGCTTATGTTTACAATAAGTATGTGAATTACTCATTTATTTAGTAATTCAGCCAAGTCTGTGATAGTGGCTGGGGATACATATATTGTTAAGGTAGAGATACCCAACTTATGCCTAAACATAGTCCTAAGACAAAGGAGAGAATAATGATGATAGATTCTGTTCTCTGAACTCCCCATCCCAAGGCCCACCATAGTGGAAGAAATATGAGCAAGAACAAAGCAAATAAGAGGTGAGATTAGTGATTTGTATTTCTTACTCGTTTGCCTTGACCCATGCAAACTTACATGCTAGATAACTCCCTGTTAATCTGATAACACAACCGGACTTCTCAGACAAGGCCTCACACACTTAATACAAATGCATCATCCAAAATGCATTTTTCCGACTTTTATCTTATGACCCCCTTACCTCCTTAGAAATGTTGAGAAATTGTATATTTCCATTTCTATTTCTATACCTGTCTATTTTCTGTTGCTATTTATCAGTCTATCTACAGTACTTTGCTTTGTGAGAAAATCTCCAAGCCTGTGTCAGGTGGGGTGTAGAAGGTTGGAAATTGTCTAAGAGTGGAGTGTGTAGCAAAACTCCAGAGTCCTAATTCACCTTATTTTTGACCTATGCTCCCATAAATCCCTCTGACACAAAAACAAATACAAGAGAAATGATGTACTAAGTTTAGTTCCAATGTAGTGAATACCTTGATCGTTTCCTCTGAGCATAGCTAGGGAAGGCAGGAAGCTAAAATAATAACATTAGATACTAACCCTTACAGAATAGCTTGCATTAAGCGAAGCTATTTCTAACAAGAGATCTGATTATTCTTCTGTTGACTTACACAAGGAATGACATCCTCAGGTTGTAACTATCCCCCAGTGAAGAAATAGTTTTGATCCCAGTACAAGTTTAGCACTACAAAGATCCTATAGACAGGCAAGGTATCTAACATCAGCACAAGGATTAGTCACAAACAAAGTGAAATTTATTGTCCCCATTAGCTCATTTGAGTTTGGTACACAAAGCAAGAAATACGAATAGCCTATAGGCATATAGAATTTTACCCTCATACAAAAACACAAAATTAGAATACAGAACACTTGGTTCAGTAGGCTTGGCTTGGCTCCAGTATTTCTAAGCATCCAATAACTAGGACATCCCAATATTGCAAGCTAGGACACATAGCTGCATGTCATCTATGAAGGAGCAGGAACAGTGCTTGAGTGTAGGATCATGTTCTACTTAGTGAGCCCCACAACACCTTCCTAGGACTGTTGCTCAAGCCAGAAGTCTTGTTTTCTTTGAATCTTTTCTCTCACACCCTGTATATACTCTTATGAGAAACCCACTGACACCTTTTAAAAATAAATGCAAAAACTGATCACTCTCACTTCTACTCTGCTACCATCTTGAGTCAGTGACACTATTCTCCCTTCTTTGCACTAATCCAATAGACTCTTTAATCTTTCCTCCTCTTTTACCCTCAACCTCTTTGTGTAAATGTTTTCATGGAAGCCAAAGAACTTTTAAAAATGTCAAATTATTTTACTTCGTTGCTCAAAACTTGAGTTTTTACTCTGAGAGGAACAAGGAACCTTGCAAAGTTTTTAACAATGGTCTACAAGGGCCTGTGTGATCAAGAGCCTCAGCTAGCCCCAAGCAGTATGAACATAAACAGGACTATACCTAGACAAATAGTAAAAGTGCAAAAGTGAAAGAAAAAAATCTTTCCAGCAGCCCACATTGGGGGCAGGGACACATTACCCTTAAGGGACCACAGGTTAGACTTACAGCTTACTTCAGCAGAAGGGAAGATAGGATGAAATGGAATATGTTTAAATATTGAAAGAAAATGACTATCTAGAATTCTACTCCTAATGAAAATATTTCACAAATGGAAATGACTAAAACAGTCAAATATTTATGGAATGTGTCACTATTAGCCCTGCAATAAAAGCAAAGCTAAAATAACGGATCAACACCTAAGTGGACATATAGGAGTAACATTTATCGGGTGTCAGGAGGGTGGGGTGGGGAAGAGGGGATGGGTATATACAACGAAACGAGTAAGATGTGCAACGTTTGGTGGATGGACACGCTTGAAGCTCTTACTCAAGGGGGGAGGTGGGGCATGGGCAATATATGTGACCTTAACACTAGTACCCCCATAATATGCTAAAATAAAAAAAAAAAAATAAAAATAGTCCTTTAGGCAGAAAGACAATCATCCAGATAAAAACATGGAAAAGTAGGAAGGAATGAATACCAGAGAAGGTAAATATGTAAATATAAAATATTGACTGTATAAAAAGAAATGGAAAGATGGTATGTAGGGGGTGTCAAGGACAAACAAAACTGAAGTGTCTAAAATCCCAACAGTTATCAGCCGTCTGGGCCATGGGCACTGGCCACACCATGTTCTTTCATCCCTGCTCCCATGGCATTAGCTGTATCCCCTCAGGATGGAGTTGGGGGCAAAGGAAGGCGCTTTGATTCCTGCTGCTGCATCTGGCTTCTGTCTGGGGTTCTTTGACTCCAAGCTGTATGCACTCATCCAGCCTGTATCACTGAAGTATCCTCTATTCCATCATAGGCTTCCTTCCATCTAAGGCCGATTTTTCTCTGTCTTGTTTGTTTTTGCTCCTGATGCCAACTTTGGCCGCTTGAGGTTTTGGCGAGGTGCTTTTTGAATAGATTGTTTTCTTTTGGTGTGGCTATGCATGGTTAATTTAGGCTGCAACTTTAAAGGTACTATTTGTAGGAATTCCATGCATCCCAGCAGCTCAGCAGTTCAGCCTTACCATGGGAAAGGGCTGAGTGCACACCTCTGAGGGCCAACAGTTAGGGAAGTTGATTTTAGGTCCAGGATCTCTCTGTGGGAAGGAAGTGGGACTGAGACACAGGGGTCTATGATTACTTTTTAATAGTATTATAGGGAATTGGGGCATGCAAAATCCATGGGGAACCCTGGTGAAAAGTAGCTTCCTTTTTATGTCCTTGAAAACAGCTACCATTAAAGTCAATTGTAGGTAGAGAGATTGCCCTTATTTATAGATGATTGGTAATTATCAATAAGTAATCACATTCACAGGGGCCTCTCAATTATGTACTTAGATATTCCCCCATCCAATACTTTTTTGGAAAAATTGTGAAGATTATTCTACTTTAGAGATAAGAATTAGATGTGCCATACCAAGGTCACAAGTAGATGTTAATGCATAACTCAGGCCAATATGTAATATAAATGCAAATAAGACACCTAATCGATGACCTTGGCTTATTTAGTCTGGAACTTCTGCCCTTCCAAGTCACACTCACAGGAGTAGGCTGCAGTCTACAAGTTGTAATGGGGCTGTCTGTCTTAGACATTGCAAGAACGATGGTAAGTGTAGGAGATGCACAACAAAGACCAAACACAAGCCGTCTCCACCTGAAGGGCTCACAGCCTCTGGAACATAAGGCACCACCCCTGGGAGGCATGACTTAGTGCCCCAAAACAGCGAGGGTATGGACTATAGGAAAACTTGGCATGCAACCCCTGGGTCAGGGTTGTTTTTTTGTTTGTTTGTTTGTTTTTTTTTAAATCAACCCCAAGAGATGAAGCCAAAGCCTTCCATGAATCCCCAAGGACTGCCCTGAAGTGCAAGTGTCTGCTTTTACATCCTTTTGGGAGAAGGGCAGAGGTTTGTGAGTATAAAGCCAGCTACAACCTCCTAGGTCCCTCCTTCCTAAACTCCTTTGCTTGGAGAGGAAGGCTACACTGCAGCAGGATAAAGCTCATGGAAGGGGCCCAGAATTGTACTTCACAGACTGAAGACTGTGGACAGAGCCAGGACTCAGGGGAATAGGCAGAGGTAACACAGCTGTGGTGAGCGTGAAAGGTGGGGCACCCTCAGCTACTTCCCACAGCCAGTTCTGATCTTATACATCAGCTCCCTGTTCTCTGTTCAAACCCTGTATTGCCTTTCTTTGCCCTTTGATCATGGGAGCAGAGCATTTATAGTCCCACCTACTGCCTCCTGCATCAATCTCATACCTGCTCCCACCACCACGGATGCCTCCCCCCTTTCTATGCCAGACACCCTGGGCCATCTCCAGGAAGTCTTAGCTGATTACTCCAGGTGGAATCCTGTCACTTCTCACCTCCTGTCAGTGCTTTCCCTAACTCCTACCAGTGTGCTCACCCCAGTTAAAAGGCTTCTGCATTAGACAGGAGGGAAAAAATAAGAGGTCCGAGCTAGAAAGATAGCAGGGAAAGGTCAGAAATACATTTCTTTTATGTTTTTCTACCAGAACCAGAGTCTTGAAGCATCTTGGTTAAGTGACCATCTTTTCTTGTTGGGTTCTTAATTTTTCTGATCATTGTAATATTCTCTTAAGATTAAGGTGTAAGCCACCAAATAGATCTTGGTGTAAACTGACTTCATTCAGTTCATGGAGGCCCCTTTTCAGCTTTTATGGGAGAAAGAAATAGAACACAATTCCTATGATTGAGTGTGGACATGTTGGTTTTGAAAATAGGGTACAGGCTGGACAAAACTTGCATTGCAGAGCAGGTGTTTCTGGATATTAGCAGAAGATGAGTGGCTCTATTCATTCTCCAGCTCAAGTTCTTCATTTTCAGAAGGATAGATTTTAGATGAGCTTCAATGGAAATCAGGTTTATGGACTGTTGAGCACCCTGTCTTTTGGGGAAGAAATAAGAAGAGATCCCTTTTACTTTTGGTAAGGATGGGTGAAAGCAGGTCGCAGGATGATCAGTGATGTTCAGAAGTTACAGAGAAATTCAGGGGGATGTGAAGACTCAAAGTAAATGTGTTTTGATTTGTGGAAAATGTACATTTACAAGGTTGAAGTTGCAATAATTATGTGGGATATTTCCACAGTCACTTATATAGAGTCTGATGCACAAGGCACTGTTTCTGGCCTTAATCATGTAGATAATAGATGTCAGGTTCCTGGATGTATTTTTCATCCTTGATGTATTTTAAATTACAAGACTTCCAGCCATCTTAGGTTGGATCAGATGAGGGGAATAGTTTTCTGAGAAGGTCAGAGATATTTTCTAGGACTCCGGTAGTCACACTTCATTTGGCGAAATGTTCTATACCGAGGGCATATGTTAGAGGCTGGGTTTACCAAAGGGAACAAGGCAATCCCTTAACTCAAGGCCCTTCACTTTATGATATGGTGGGCATTTGTGGAAGAACGGATATCAGAGAACAAAAGTGCAACTGTGTGCATTGTTAGGATTCCTTTGTAGCAGTAGTTGAGATGTGATTGTGGCTTGCATAGGGTTGTGGTGATGGAAATGTACCAGGCAGCTTTGAGATTAACTGGAAGATGATCCAGTGGTACCTGCTGATGAGTTGAATATGGTGCGGGAAGAAGAGGGAAGGATCTAGGATTATTTGATTCTAGGTGAGCAACCGGCTGAACGGGATGTTATATACTGAGAGATGGGTGGCACATGGAGGGAAGTAGTCAATTTCTGCCTCAGGAAAGGCAGGTTTGATACATTCGTGAGGTTGATATGTGGAGATATCAAGTAGGCAGGTAGATACACTAGTCTGGGGATTACAGGAAAGGCAAGGAATATAAGCTAATTTTTGTAGTTTTAGATGTTTATACTACCAATAGTAAACCAAAGGCCACCTAGAAAGAGAGCAGTGCTCAAGGACTTTTCAGGATCAGTATTCTTTATTCTCTCATACATTTTAAGTTTTTTCCTAATACTAGAAAGTTTCAGCTAAAAACATGTCATTTCTCTCTTCTTAAAAACAAATGAACACACTCTTGACTGTACTTTCCACTTTAGCCAGTGCCTCGTTTACTTGCTTTTGCATCCTAAATCCTCAAAAGGATTTACTTATGTTAACAGACTTAATTCCTCTTATCTCTTCTAACTCAGTCAAATCAGGCTTTCCCTATCTATATTCCAGCAAAATTTCTTTTATCAAGGTAGTTAATCCTCTGCAATTCCAAACACAAGGCCAATGCTATTTTCAAGTTTATCAGTAGCATTTTGCATAGCTATAATCTAATTAAAACACTATGTTCAATAGACTATTAAGATAGCATCTTTCATCTTGAAAATCTTCCCTCGTTAACAATTGCCCCATGCTGATTTGCCTTGCTGACTTCTCCATAGGCCCCAACTTCTCCCCCTCCACCAATTCTTACTGTTGTGATTCAGTTCTTGGTTCTCTTCTATGAATACTTACTATCTCAACCAGTTTCAGGGATTTAATACTATTTTCTACACATATATCACTGTCTTCACCTAACTTTCCTATAGATATCTCAAATTCACTATGTCAAAACTGAAATCATGACTTTCCCCCTGTATACCTTCTCTATCTCAGTTGGGAGCAACTCATTTCTTCTGGTTGCTTATTCCAAAAATCTAGGTATCATCTATTGATTTTCTTTTCTCTCACACTCTATGTATCAAGTCATTTCAAAGAAACCACCGACACTCATTTTTCAAACATACACAAAATACCTTTACTTCTCACCACATATACTACCCTACCTTGATTGCGAGCCAATGTTTTCTCTTCCTGTATTAGTGAGATAGCCTCCAGACCAGGGGTCCTCAGACTTTTTAAACAAGGGGCCAGTTCACTGTCCCTCAGACCATTGGAGGGCCGTTGGAGAGTACGGCGCACATTCCACACATGCGCACTGTGGGCCCCGGGTGAGTCAGCTGCTAAGCAGGACAGGCAGCTGGGGCAAAAACACCTGGCAGGCTGGATAAATGTCCTCCACGGGCCACACATGGCCCACGGTTCATATTTTGAGGACCCCTGCGCTCCAGACTCTTCCCCAATTCTACCCTTACCTGCCATTTTCATCATAGATGTCAGAGAAAACTGTTAAAAAGTCAAATATGTCCCTTCTCTGGAGAAGACAACATGTTTGATTCTGAGGGAAACGAGGAACCTTTGCAAAGTTCTACAAAGGTCTAAAAGGCCCTGTGTGATCTAACACCACCATGCTGACCTCTATAATTCTACTCATTCAGTTCATTCTAGCTGTATTGGCTGCCTAACAGATCTTTGAATATCAGGCATTTTTATATCTTATGGTATTTTCTATGGCTGTTTCCTTTTGTTAGAATAATATAGTACTCTGGGGGGAAACTCTGTCTTTTATTCCTATCTCACCTCCTGTCAACTGCCTTTATTGTTGTAGCTGCTGCTATAGTGGCTACGTTTGAATGCAGGTATAGGTTGAGGGCACCTTACTCAGCTGCATCCTGCCCAGGATTACTTTGCTATACTGCATGGGCACCTCAAGGATCTCCTTCAGTTATTCTGGTACATGTGTGAATCTGGCACAGTGATGACAGCATCTTCTAACTCAGTCATGAAACTTTGGATTCATTTTCCCTGTAGCCTTTTATCCCATTGTAGCCTTTTATCCCATTCTTTTTGCTGCTGATATAATTTCCCAAAAGAATGGAATCCCAGGTTCTGCCTTTTATAGAAACTAAGTTATTTCCTTACTTCAATATTTGCTCAAATTCCTTTTCTACTGAGCTCTACAGTGATCCTTTTATTTAAAATTTCTACCTCAGCTCACTCCCCTATACTGGAATCCCTAATCCCTCATTACTTTTTTTTCTTTTTTAAAATTAAAATAGTGAACTTAATCTATGATACTATGTAATGTAATCATCATGTTCTTTTATTTTCTTTCTGCAACATTTAGCAAACTTGTTCTCTTAAGGGATCAGTCTGTTTTGTTCATGGATTTTTTTCTTAATCCATTTAGTAAAAATATTTAAATGCTTGTCACTAAATTTAATGAATATACTTACTGAATTTTATGTGATCATAAAATTGAACAGAGTTCAATCTTAAGACCTAAAGAAATTCAATACTTAGAGGAAGGGCAAAAAACAGTGAAATGAAAAGCTTGGGAAGTGAGAAATGGAAGTATTATGGGATCCAAGAGGAGAGGGTTTTAATGAGAAAGTGGATAATTGAGATAAATGCCACTGAGTAACTAGGATGAAGGCAGGTAAGTGACCATGGCACCATCATATGGAAATCATTTTTGGCTTAAGTGAGCATTTTCAGGGAGATTGGAATGTGCTTATACCAAATAAGCTTTCATGGAGTTGAGTCTAAATATAGGCATTTCTCGATATTTTTATGTAAAGAGCTAAAATTTATAGTAATAGAACAACATGTAAGATTATAGAAGGGAGGATGATTACGTAGTGTTAACAGACTTTTTAAAATAAAAGTATCAGTTTTATGTAGAGGGAGAGAGATGTAAATGACAAGGTTCTATAAACACTAAAGAATTATACAGAAAACTTCTATATAATCCCATATATTCTGCCTAGATCCTCATAAAAGTAGGGCAGTGCTATTCTCCATTTACAGAAGAAAAAGGGGCTCAGAATGAGTGATGTGTGTAATATCATATAGCTAGGCTATGTGGCAATCATGTTTCAAGCCAGGGGTTCAGATTATGAAATTTTCCCATACTTCATGGAAATAAATTAATGTTTTAAAACTTTGGGTATGCTGAATGTGTGTTGGTTTTGGGCATTTAGCGCAAGACAAGTTATTTAAAACATTAAATATAAAAAATGTGATATAAATGACTGTTCTAGTTATTTAGAACAAATATGAAAAATGGTAGGACTCAAACTTGGCTGCCTATTGCCTGACACTATTAACTACACTACCTTAGAGATTAATTTTCCAAACATTCAATTTTCTTTTATTTAGAAAAAGACCAATAACTTTTTTTACTTCTTACCTTGTTTACTGACTGTAGTGTTTTAATGCATTATCTCATTTAATTCTAAGAACCTCATTAAATGGGCCCTAACAAGACAAGAGTGTCTAGGTCAAAACTAGGCAATATTTAAGAATTTGATGGAAGGGAAAAAAATGAGCAAGAGAGAAGAGAAAAATGAAAAATTGTTAATTTTTTGTTTGTATGAAAGCCAGAGGTCAGTCTTAAGATTTCTGTGATGAAGATTAAGAAAATGGAAGATGGGTGGAGGGAGAACCACATTAATAGGGAGGTTAAGATGAATTTAAATGAAGGGAAAACTGAAAATTCCATGGTATACATAGACCACATTTTATTAATCCACTCATGTACTGATTGGCACTTGGGTTGTTTCCACATCTTTGCAATTGTGAATTGTGCTGCTATAAACATTCTAGTGCAGATGTTTTTATAGAATGTCTTTTGTTCTATTCAGCCACAAAAAACAATGGTGCTATAGCACCTCTTGCATTATCCTGGATAGAGCTGGAACCCATACTACTAAGTAAAGTGTCCCAAGAATGGAAAAAAAAACAAGCACCACATGTACTCGTCCATCAAATGGTTTTAACTGATCAACACTTAAGTGCACAGATAGTAATAACATTCATCAGGTGTTGGGCAGATGGGCGGGGGAGGAGAGGATGGGTATGTACACACCTAATGGGTGTGGTATACATCATCTGGGGGATGGACATGCTTGGAGCTGACTCAGGTGGGGCAAGGGCAATGTGCATAGCCTAGACATTTGTACCCCCATAATATGCTGAAAGAAAAATATTCTGTAGCTTACACAAACAAAACACTGAAAGAAAAAGGTCCTCATTTTCACAATAAGCTGAAGGTAGGCCTTTATTTACAAAGTTTTGTGGATGTTGAAAGGACCTGGAACAGTGTAGAACAATGTTCTTCAATAGAACTTTCTGCAAGGATGGAAATAGTCTGTATCTGAACTGTTGAGTAGCCACCAGTCGCTTGTGGCTATGCACACTTAAAACTGTTTTTATGACTGAGGTATGAATTTTAAATTTTATTTTTGATCAATATTAATAGTCATATTTGGTCAGTGGAAACCACATCAGATAGTATAGTTTTACAGAAAATAAGCAGATTGTATGATTGAGGCACTGGCATTCCAGTTTATTTGACTAATATAGGCACCTAAGCCAGAGATTTTAGGACAGAAAATTTACTTATATGGGAGTTTTTTCAACTGGTAAGTGGAATGGTACTAACATATGACCTAAATAAATGAACTGATTTAAACATATTCTACTTTTGATCAAAATAAACTTGGTATCATCAAGAATATAGAAGACACTACCTCTTTGCTTTTCCTTTCTGAAAATTGTTTTGTGATATCAGTTCTACTGATATTTAATAATGTATGTATTCAATAAAGGACATTCTCTGTGGATAGGATTATACTTCTCCATGTCTATGAAGGCTAATAGTTGGTGTTGTTTAAGCACTAGGAATGGTAACAAGAGCTAATCAGTCCAGGTGGAACGTTATAGCTTGAACTCTAATCCTACATACACTGGTTCTTTCCCTAACAGGTGAAGGGGCCTGTGAAATCAACAGAATTTGAAGAAGCCATGTCAACCTCCAATGTCAACTCAACCCACCCAGCTGTGTTCTTGTTGGTAGGAATTCCTGGTTTGGAGCACCTGCACATCTGGATCTCTATACCGTTCTGCTTTGCCTATACTCTGGCTCTGCTAGGCAACTGTACCCTTCTCTTCATCATCTGGGCTGATGCAGCACTCCATGAGCCCATGTACTTCTTTCTGGCCATGCTGGCAACCATCGACCTGGTCCTCTCTTCTACAACACTGCCCAAAATACTTGCCATTTTTTGGTTCAGAGATCGGGAGATCAACTTCTATGCCTGTCTGGTCCAGATGTTCTTTCTTCACTCCTTCTCCATCATGGAGTCAGCAGTGCTACTGGCCATGGCCTTTGACCGCTACGTGGCCATCTGCAAGCCACTGCACTACACCACGGTCCTGACCGGGCCCCTGATCACCAAGATTGGCATGGCTGCTGTGGCCAGGGCCGTGACACTAATGACTCCACTCCCCTTTCTGCTGAGACGCTTCCACTACTGCCAAGGCTCAGCGATTGCCCACTGCTACTGTGAACACATGGCAGTGGTGAGACTGGCATGTGGGGACACTCGCTTCAACAACATCTATGGCATTGCTGTGGCCATGTTTATTGGAGTGTTTGATCTTTCCTTTGTTATCCTGTCTTATGTGTTTATCCTTCGGGCAGTTCTACAGCTTGCCTCTCAGGAAGCACGCTACAAGGCATTTGGGACATGTGTGTCTCACGTAGGTGCCATCTTAGCCTTCTACACACCTGCAATCGTCTCCTCAGTCATGCACCGTGTGGCCCGCCGGGCTGCTCCACATGTCCACATTCTCCTTGCCAATTTCTATATGCTCTTCCCACCTATGATCAATCCCATCATCTACGGTGTCAAGACCAAGCAGATTCGTGAGCGAGTCTTAGAACTGTTCCTGAGAAAGGATGTGTAAATAATAGAGGGTTTGAGATGGTTGGAAAACAGTCAGGCACAGTGAATACTAGAGCAGGCCAGGGCCAGGAGTACTGTCAGAAGTAGGAGGCTGCTAGAGTTTCCCTGTTTAGTTCTTTCCTCATATAATGAAAAAAATAAAATCATGTCCTGAAAATCCCAGAGCCACTAACTTGTGAAGGACTCAGGGATCTGTGTCCTCTGGTAGTCTTCTGGATCCAACCTGCTGACTGTGCTATCCCTTCATTCTTATGAGTAACTTGACACTGTCTTGACCCACTAGCCTCTTGATGACCTCACCTTAGGACACAGATGGTCCAGGTTCATTTGCTTAATAAAGGACTGCGAAAATCTGAATTTCTATCCTGAGTTATTGGAAACTTGGTTAACTATTTACTCAGAAACCCAGTGAGGACTGTCATTCCATCCAATGCCGGGATACCTCTGGCCTAACAATTAGGGCACAGACTCTGTCTAAACACTCTCAGTGTTGGTGCACTTGTGTCCTTCAGGCCTACAGGTTCCAAGTGAGGCAGCTCTGTTAGAAAGTTATTTTTTCCCACCAAGCCAGTCTGTATTCTCTATCCTCATAGCCAATTCCTCTCATTAAACACTTTGCATAAAACATGTCCTCTTACGTTTCTTTATAATTCATTCAACTTTTTTCTTTCAAAAAATGTATATTATGTTTTCAACCAGGATGTGTGTTGCTCATTTAATAATTAGGAACAGTCTGTGCTATTGGCTGGGGATACATAGACTGTAAAGAAAGGAACGCTGAACTCGTGTTTATGTCTTGAGGCAGAATGAAGTAATAATCACAGTAGGCAGTGTTCTCTGAACTAATCATTCCAAGGCCCCGTACAATGGAAGAAATAGAGTGTTCTAGAACTTTGTGGAAAGTAGGATTTGCAAGTAATGAACTTAGATATTTAGGTGAGGAGATGTTTTAAAGTGTTGAAGATGTGGCCTGGTTTCTCCTTGCTGCTTATAATGAGATGAAAGGAGAGAGATAAATTGAATCAGGACATGTTAAGGAGCCAGAAAGTGTAGATTTGAAAAATTCTCAGCATATCCTTATTGAAATAAAGGAGAAAGCATGTCCTGGAAAGAGCAAATGTATGGCTGGATAACCATTTCCTACAATGATTAGGTATGCTAAGCAAAAGGAGCCAGACACAGAAAAGACAAATACATGTTCTCATTTATATGTGAGAGCCAAAAAAGTTGATCTCATAGAAGTAGAGTGTAGAATAGTGGTTACCAGAGACTGGGAAGGGTAGGGGGGGAGGAGGGATAGGAAGAGGTTGGTTAATGAATACAAAATTGTAGTTAAGAGAAAAAAGTTTTAGTATTCTATGGGGCAGTAGGGTGATTATGGCTAACAAGAATTTATTATAAATTTCAAAATAGAAGATTCTGAATGTTCCCCACACAAATAAATGATAAGTGTTTGAGGTGATGGATTAAGTCAAATCAATTACCCTATTATGTATAGTATACATTAAAATATTACCTATATCCCCTAAATATGTATTATGTGTCAGCTAAAAAATTTTTAAAAAGGTTAAGCTCTTTGACTTATGGATCTAATCAGCCATCTGAGCAGCAACCAGGCACAAAGATGAGGTTATATAGGAAAGACCTTTGGAGATCCCTCTCATCTAATAGTTTGTAACTATGAATTGCACTGGAGATCAACATATTTC
This sequence comes from Microcebus murinus, assembly GCF_040939455.1. Classification (NCBI taxonomy): domain Eukaryota; kingdom Metazoa; phylum Chordata; class Mammalia; order Primates; family Cheirogaleidae; genus Microcebus; species Microcebus murinus. Next base: position 57,137,254 of record NC_134107.1, on the reverse strand, counting down.
TGACAATTTTATAGCAGCAGAAATGAACAGAGACAGGGAGACATGAGAGAAAGTGGTTGGGCTCCTAGTATTCTAGAGGATAGCAGGCCAATAGAACTATCTAGCTGCAAACATGCAATATCCTTCAAGAAAAGGGAAAAATGACCCTGAGGTGGTTCAGAGGTTGGCAGGACTGTCATTGTCACCACAGGCTCAAAGGACAGAGGCCTAGGAGTTGAGGCTGTCTCCTTCTCAGTTCTAGAGGGCAGGGTCACAGTTCACTGGTTTTAGAAGGCCAGATTGCCTCTACCCAGGACTGAGATGTTGAGGCTGCCAGACAGGGTAAATGGTTTGGGCTGCTGCCCATTGAGTCAGGATTCTTGAGCTTTCAAGTCTATAACATAATTTGCCCTGCTAAGGTTTTAGACTTACTTGTGACAATGACACCATTCTTCTTATAACTTCTCCCTTTTTTGGATGGAAATGTATATCTTCTGCCTATTCTATTGCATTTTGGTCACAGATAACTCACTTGATTTCATAGGCTTATAGCTGGAGAGGAATTTTGCACCTCAAGATGAATCATACCTGTGTCTTACCCACATATGGTTTAGATGATATTTAGATGCGATATTGGACTTATATTGAGACTAAAATGGATTAAGACTTTTGAGGCAGTTTGGATGGGGCATTTTGCATGTGGAAGGATTAGAATTTAGGAAACCAAGGGGGCGGATTATGGGCTGAACTATGTCCCCCCAAATTCACAAAGTCCTAACCACTAGTACCTTAGAATACTATGACTTTATTTGGAATAAAGTGTTTAAAGAGGGAATTAACATGAAATTGTTAGGATGAGCCCAAACTCTATATGACAGGTATCCTTATAAGAAAAGGAAATTTGGACACAGACATAAGGGAAGATGACTTGAAGACACAGGGAGAAGATGAGCATGTCCAAGCCAAGGAGAGAGACTTCAAAAGAAACCAACCATGCTAACACCTTAACTTGGACATCTAGCCTCCAGAATTGTGAGAAAATAAGTTTCTGTATTGAAACCATCCAGTCTGAGGTATTTTGTTATGACAGCTTAGCAAACTAGTACATCCTTACACACATCTTCTGCAAATGCATTCTTGTCCTTTATCTTGTGACCTCGTTTCTTCAAAGACTACAATTCAGGAAGTATCTCTCTCTACATCTGTATTTCTATCAGTCTATTTGTATTAAATTTGAAAGAGAATCTCCAAACCTATGTTGCGGGGTGGGTGTGGAATATTGGAAGCTGTCCAGGAGGAAAGGGTATAGTGAGAACCTAGAGTCCTATTTCCCATTATTTTTAACCTCTGCTCCCATGAATTTCTATTATGCAAAAACAAATACCCCAGAAAAATGATGTACTAGGTTTAATTCCAATGTAGTCAACACCTCTTGATTATTTATTCTAAGCATAGTTGGGGCAAGTGGGAAGCTAAAAAACAACATTAGATACTAGCACAGAAGTAAACATAGAAAGTAGCATGAATTAAAAGAAGCTATTTCCAACAAGAGAGATCAACTTATTCTGCTTAGACAAGGAATGACATTGTCCTTCAGGTCATATCTATTCCAGTGAAGACACAGTATTGCTCACAGTACAAGTCCATTAATACAAGGATCCCATAGACAGATAAAATATCTAACATCAGCATAACCAGTATTAGTCACAAATAGTAAAAGCAAAGATTACTTTCTGTATTAGCTCCTTTGAGCTTGGCACACAAAACATGAGTAAAAAATAGGAGTAGCCTACAGGCACATAAAATGTTATATGAATACATAGAATTCAAAATTAGGATAAAGGAAACTTGATGCAGTAGTCTGGGCCTAGTTAAAATGTTTCCAGTCACTTAACCAGGATATCCCAAACTAGAAAACATGGATGCTTGTTATCCATGAGGTAGAAGGATCAGTGCTTAATGTAGGATTTTGTTTCTGCTTAGTGAACCCCACAACACCTTCCTTTCCTCATGATTCCTTAAGTCAGGAGTCATGATGTCATCTTTGATTCCTTTTTTTCTCACAACATGTAGCTAAATTGTTAGGCATTCCCATTGGCACTTTAAAAAAAAACATACAAAATCTGGTTAATTCTCTCCACATACACTTCTACCACATTGTTTTGTAAACACCGTCTTCTCTGATTCCTACAATAGCACCCTTAATCATTCCCTTGCTTCCACCATCACCACCTTGCGCTGTTCCCATTAAGAAATCAGAAGCAATCTTTTCAAAACATGCCAAATTATGTCAATTCACTGTTCATTTATGGCTTTTATTCTGAGAGAAATTATGAACCTTTGCAAAGAAAAGTCCTTACATGGCTTACAATGTCCTGGATGATCACAAATCCAGCCAATTAAACACCCAGGTGGGGTTGGAGGGGTACATTATATTTATAGGATCAACAATAAGACTGATAGAGTTGACTGCAGCCAAAGTGAAGACAGAATTGAATACTAAGATGGATGAAAATACTGCCCAATTCAAAGTGAAATATCTTTTGCAAATGATGACTAAAGAATGTCACTATTAGGCCTGTAATAAAAGCAACTAAAAAGTTCTTCAGGTGGAAAAACATTATCCAGATGGAAACACGGAAAAGCAAGAGGAAATGAATAATACCACAAAAAGTAAATATGTAGATAAATGTAGAAGAATGTTGACTGTACAAAAGGACAGATGGAGGAGGGAGAGGTGCCCAGGACTAAACAGAGCCAAAATGCATCAATGTCCCGGCAGTTATCTTCAGCAAGTCATTGGGGCCATGGGCACTTCCTACCCCGTGTGCCTTTATCCCTGCTCCCATGACATCAGCCGTAGCCCACTCAGGTTGGAGTCGGGGCAAAGTAAGGTGCTGTGATTCCTGCTGCTGTATCTTCTTCCTGTCTGGCTGTTCTGGCTACAAGCTGTACTCACTCATCAAGTCAGTATCACCTCAGCTTCCCCAACTATGACCCTAGAACCCTGTTTTCTACAAGCATGGCATGTTTAGCATAACCAGCATGTCCTCTGTTCCATCATGGGCTTCCCCCCCACTCAAGGCTCATTTTTCTATCATTTGTTTTTGCCCCTGATGCCAACTTTTGCCACTTGAGGTTTTGGCAAAGTGCTGCTCACATAGGCTAGTTCCCCTTAGTGTGGCTGTGCAGGATTAATTTAGGCTGCAACTTTTAAGGTACTATTTGTAGGAATTCCACTGCATCCCAGCACATCAGCCTTACCATGAGGGACAGCTGAGTTCACACCTCTGAGGGCTAGTTAGGGAAGTTGATTTTAGGTCCAGGATCTCTCTGTGGGAAGGAAGTGGGACTGAGATACAGGGCTCTATGGTCACTTTTTAATAGTATTATAGGGAATTGGGGCATGCAAAATCCATGGTGAAAAGCAGCTTCCTTTTTATGTCCTTCAAAAACAGCTAACATTAAAGTCAATCGTAGGTAGAAAGATCACCCTTATTTATAGATGATAATCATCAATAAGTAATCATATTCATAGGGGCCTCTCAATTATATACTTAGATTCCCCCATCCAATACTTTTTTGGAAAAATTGTGAAGACTATCCACTTTAGAGATAAGAATTAGAAGTGCCATACCAAGGTCACAAGCTAGATGTTAATGCATAGCTCACGCCAATATGTAATATAAATGCAAATAAGACACCTAAATCAACAACCTTGGCCTATTTAGTCTGGAACTTCTGCCCTTCCAAGTCACACTCACAGGAGTAGGCTGCAGTCCACATGTTGTAATGGGGCTGTCTTAGACACTGCAAGGATGATGGTAAGTGTTGGAGAAGAACAAAGACCAAGGCACAAGCCATCTCTACCTGAAGGGCTCACAGCCTCTGGAACATAAGGCATGACCCCTGGGAGGCATGACTTAGTGCCACAAAACAGGGAGGTGCTATGGACTATAGGAAACCCTTGGGGTATAATCCCTTGGTCAGGGGAATTTTTTGTATCAACCCCAAGAGATGATGCCAGAGCCTTCCATGGGTCCCCAAGGACTGCCTTGAAGTACAACAGTGTCTGCTTCCACATCCTTTTGGGAGGAGGGTAGAGGTTTGTGAGTATAAAGCCAGCTACAACCTCCTAGATCCCTCCTTCCCAAACTCCTCTGCTTGGAGAAGGCTACACTGTAGTAGGATAAAGCACATGGAAGGGGCCCAGAATTGTACTTCACAGACTGAGGACTGTGGACAGAGCCAGGACTCAGGGGAACAGGCAGAGGTAATACAGCTGTGGTGAGTGGGAAAGGTGGGGTACCCTCATCCAGTTCTGATCTTAGGCACCAGCTTCTTGTTCTCTGTCCAAACCCTACATTTCCTTTCATTGTCCTTCAATCAGGAGAATAGAAATTTTGATAGTCCCACCTACTGCCTCCTGCATCGATCCCACACCTGCTTCCACCACCGCAGATACCTGCCCCCTTTTTATGCCAGACACCCTGGGCCATCTCCAGGAAGTCTTAGCTAATTTTTCCAGGTGGAATCTTGTCACTTCTCACCTCCTGTCATTGCTTTCTCTAACTCGTACCTGTGTACTCACTCTAATTAAAAGTCTTGTGTATTAGGCAGGAGGAAAAAATGAGGCCCGAGCTAGAAAGATAGCAGGGAAAGGTAAGAAATATATTTCTTTTATGTTCTTCTACCAGAACCAGAGTCTTGAAGCACACGTTGGTTAAGTGACCATCTTTTCTTGTCAGGTTCTTAGTTTTTCTGTTCATTGTAATATTTTCTTAAGAGTAAGGTACAAGCTACTAAAGTGATCTTAGTATATAAACTGACTTCATTCAATGCCTGATATACAAGGCAGTTTCTGGCCTTAACCATGCAGTTAACAGATGTTGTCATCAGGCTCCTGGATATATTTTAAATTATAAGATATCCATGGAATCTTGAGGTTAGATCAGATAAGAATATTTTCCTGAGAAGGTCAGAGATATATTTTCCAGGAGTCTAATAGGCATGCTTCATTTGGTGAAATGTTCTATATCAACTGTATATGTTAGAGGCTGGGTTTACAGACGGGAATAAGGCAGTCCCTTAACTCAAGGCCCTTTAACTTCACAATATGGTGGGCATTTGCAGAAGGACAGATATTGGAGAACAAAAGTGGAACTTTGTGCACTTGTTAGGATTCCTTTGTAACAGTTGATGAGATATGATTGTGGCTTGAATAAGGGTGGTGGTGACGGAAATGCACCAAGCAGCTTTGAGATTAACTGTGGAGGATGATCCACTGATACTTGCTAATGGGTTGAATATGGTTCAGGAAGAGGAAAGAACCCAGGATAATTTGATCTAGGTTGAGCAACTGGCTGGACAGGATATTATGTTCTGAGAGATGAGTGGCACATGTAGGGAAGAAGTCACAATTTCTGCCTCAGGCAGAACAGGTTTGACACATCTATGAAGCTGATCTGTGGGGATATCAAGCAGGCAAGTGGATATACTAGTCTGGGGCTTACAGGGAAGGGAAGGTACATAAATTGATAATTGGAGTTTTAGGATATGTTTATACTATCGTTGGTAAACCAAAGACCACCTAGAAAGGGAGCAATGCTCAAGGACTTTTCAGGATCGGTATTTTTTTCTCTCTATATATTTTAAGTTTACCCTTACTTTTGGATACATTTCTTCAGCTTAAAATATTTCCTCTTAAGAGTGAAACAACATGAACAAAAATGCACTCTTGACCATGCTTTCCACTTCCACCAGTGCCCTGTTTACTCCTTTGAGGATTTTGGATGCAAAGGCAAGTAATCTATGTTAACAAACTTCAATTCATCTTTTATGTCTTCAAACTCAGGCAAAGCAGTCTTTGCCTATCTATATTCTAGCAAAATTTTATCAAGGTAGCCAATCCTCTGCGATTCCAAACAATGCCAATTCTCGTTTCAAATTTTTGGATTTATAAGTATCATTTTGCATAGTAATGATCTCCTCATTAGAACACTATATTCAATAGGCTATCAAGATAGCATCTTTCATCTTGAAAATCCTCCTGTGTTCATAATTGCTCACTATTTGCTTTGCTGACCTCTCCATGGACCCCAACTCCTCTCCCACCCATTCTTACTGTTGCAATTGAGTTCTTGGTTCTCTTCTCCTAATGAACACTTACTATCTAGCTTTTCTTAACCAGTTTCATGGATTTAATTCTATTTTCCACACATATCACTGTCTTTACCTGAGCTTCTGATAGATCTCAAATTCACCATATTCAAAACTGAAACTAACTTTCCCCTCCGCACCTTCCCCATCTCATTTGGGAGCAACTCATTTCTTCTGGTTGCTTGTATTGAAAGTCTAGGTGTCTTTGATTCTCTTTTCTGTCACACACTGTATCTAATCTTTCAGAAGAAACCATCGACCATGTTTTTCAAACATACAAAATCCTGTTACTTTTCACCACATGTACTACATTACCCTGATTGTGAGCCAACGTTCTTTCCCAGATTACTACGATTGCCTGACACTTTTCTGCTATTCTCATCATAAATGCCAGAGAAAACTGTTAAGTCAAACATGTCCCTTCTTTGCAGAAAACAATGTGTTTGATTCTGAGGGAAACAATGTGTTTGATTCTGAGGGAAATGAGGAACCTTTGCAAAGTTCTACAAAGGCCTACAAGGCCCTATGTGATCTGGCACCACCATTCTGACCTCTATAATTCTACTCATTCTGTTCATTCTAGCTGTACTGGCTGCCTAGCCAATCTTTGAATACCAGGCATTTTTATATCTTATGGTATTTTCTATGGCTGTTTCCTTTAAAGAGTTTCCCCCTAGGGTAACTACTATATTCTATATCTTTTATTCACATCTCACATCCTGTCAGCTGCCCTTTTTGTTGTAGCCACTGCTGTAGTGGCTATGTTTGAATGCAGGTATAGATTGATGGCACCTAACTCAGCTGCATCCTGCCCAGGATTTCTCAGCTATACTGCATGGGCACCCCGAGGATTTCATTATCTTGGTGCACGTGTGAACCTGGAAGTGAGAGAAAAATCAACACTCTTTGGATCAACCCACGACCCTTTGGGGTGTGGAAGGCAGTAGATAAAAATTCCTTGTCTAGAGAAGACAATTCTATGTCCAGTTCCACATAATTCTTCATGTGGAATTCGACGCAGGGATGACAGCATTATCCAGCTCAGTAACGCACCTGTAGATCCATTTTCTGCTTTCTTTACTATTTTATCTCATTCTTATTCACTGGTATAATTATCTTATATGCACCACTTGCATGGAATTCTAGGTTCTACTCTTTAAGGCTGCCGTCCCCAACACCTGGGCTTGTACTGCTCCGTGGCCTGTTAGGAACTGGGCTGCACAGCAGGAGGTGAGCAGCGGGCAATTGGGAGTAAAACTTCGTCTAGTTACAGCTGCTTCCCTTTGCTTGCATCACCGTCTGAGCTCCGTCTGTTAGATCAGTGGCAGCTATATTCTCATAGGAGCAGGAACCCTACTGTGAACTGCCCACTCGAGGGATGCAGGTTGTGCACTCCTCGTGAGAATCTAATGCCTGATGTGAGGAGGAGCTGAGGTGGTGATGCTAGTGCTGGGGAACGGCTGCAAATACAGATTAGAGAGGTTTGACTGCACAATAAATATAATCATTTGAATCATCCTGAAACCATCCCCCCCTGCCTGGTCCATTGAAAAATTATCTTCTATGAAACCAGTCCCTGGTGCCAAAAAGCTTGGGGAGCACTGTTTTAAAGAAACAGGGTAGATATTTCCTCAGTTCAATATTGTCCAAATTCCCTTTCCAATGAGCCCTAGAGTGATCTATTTAAAATTTCAACCTTTCCTGCTCTTCATCATCCTCTTCATTTTTTAAAATCCAAACAGTGAACCTATTGTGTAATAAGTCACTTATTCATGGTGTCATTTTATTATCCATCTACAACCTTTAGCAAACTTGTTCTAAGAAATCAGTCTATTTTGTTTATGGATGTCTCCTTAATCCACTCAGTAAATTTTAAAAAGTATTTCTCATTAAGTTTATATAGTTACTGAATGTCATGAATATAAGATTTAAGAGATCAAGCTTAAGGACTGAATAAATTCAATACTTAGAGGTAAGGGCAGGAGGAAGAAAATGAAATGAGAAGCTAGGGATGTAGGAAATGGCAGTATCGTGTATAAAAGAAAAATGTTTGAGGAAAGAGTGGTCAATTCAGATAAAAGTTGCCGAGAGGCCAAATTGCATGATGGAAGGTAAGTGACAATGGCACCATGATCAGGGAGGTCCATTGGTTGCCACAGTAAAAGCAATATTGGCGTTGTAATGGGAATGAAATTTAGATTGGAATATTTCAAATTCAAATTATACTTGAAGTAGTTGAGACTGAATATAGACATTTCTAAATGTTTTGCTGCAAAAAGCAGATTTGAAGTAATTAAAGGTAGATGATATAAAATCATGGTAGATAAGTCAGTTTTTCTTAACATTTCTATGGAAGAAAATGACAGATAAGGTTCTACAAACACTAAAGAGATATATATAAGGATTTTGTACATAATCCCACTTAACCTCCCTATAACCCTCAGATAAAAATAGGGAAGTGCTAGCTAGTTCCCATTTATAGAGAAGGAAATAGGAGCTAGGAGGTAAGTGATTTGTTCTGGGTCTGTACTAGATTACATGGCAGTCATCTGAGCCACAACCTTCAGATTCTAAAATTTGTTTATATCTTATGGAATGAAATCAGTTTTTAATTTGGTTATACTGATGTGTACCATCAAATACTAATTTGATGGTGAGTACATATAGTGGTGGTTTTTCAGAAGTGAAAAACCTAGTTATTTAGGACTTTGAAATTGGTGACAACTAAAATTCAAACATTGCTGTCTTATACCTTTAACTATGATATCTTAGAGATAAGAAAATTAAGTTTTTGGAAATATAATTATTTTGAAAAAGATCAAGATTTTTTTAGTACTTAGTTCTGTGATTGTGGTAAAGATTGTAAGTACAATCTTTTGAGTGATTATCTCACTCAATCCTCATAAGAACCTCATTAAGTGGATCCTATAATGGAGGCGGCCTTGGTAAAAACTGGGTGATTCCAGTGTTTAAGGATATGAAAAAGAAAAAAATGATCAGGAGAAGATGAAGAGGTAAAAATTGTTAATAATGAAGGGTATTTGCCATGGAAGCCAGATGTCAGTATTGCTGGAGGTAAGAGAGTTCTCCTACGACAAAAATGAAGGAGCTGGTAGATAGGTGGAAAGAGCCACACAAATAGGGGGTTTACTATGAGTTTCAATGGAGAACAAAAAAAGACTTGATTTTATACATGAGCTGGAGGCAAGGCTGTATGTATAGAGAATTGTGGGTATTGAAAGGATCTGGAAGATATATCATAGAACAGCATTCTTCTCCAGTACAACTTCTGCAATGATGGGCATATGCATGATAGCCACTAGTCACATATAGTTGTTGAACACTTGAAAAGTATCTCATGAGGAATACTAAATTTCATTTTATTAAATATAAATTTAAATTTACATAGTGATATATGGCTAGTGGCAATCATATTAGAGTAGTTCTAGAGAAATACACCTATACAGATTATGTGGTTAATTGGGGCATTAGAAATTAAGGGGTTTATTTGACTTTACACATCAATCTTAGTCTGAGACTTCAGGACAGAAATTGGCTTTTGCATTTGGGAGTTAAGCTTAACAGGAAGGTAGAATGGTACCAAAGTAAACACTTAAGAAATGAGTTGATTTAAACATTTTCACTTTTTTCCCCCAAGGTATTCCTGACATCACCAACAACACAGAAAACACTACCTACTCTCCATTCCTTTACAAAAGTTGTCACATGATATCAATTCAACGGATATTGAATATTTTGTCAACTCAGTGAAATTCAAAGTTCTTTGAGGGTAGGAAATGTGGATTATGCTTCTCCATGTCTATGAGGGCTACTAGCTTATCTTAAGGTCTAGCAATGGAAACAAGAGCTAATCCTCACAGGTGGGATATCAGAGGTTGAACTTTAATCACATATATTGTAGAAAGTATACATAGAAGGTGAAGAGGCTCTAAAAATTGACAAGGAAAATTTCCAAAAGCCATGTCAACTTCCAATATTACCTCAACTCACCCAGCTGCCTTCTTGTTGGTAGGAATTCCTGGTTTGGAGCACCTGCACATCTGGATCTCTATACCCTTCTGCTTTGCCTATACTCTGGCTCTGCTAGGCAACTGTACCCTTCTCTTCATCATCTGGGCTGATGCAGCACTCCATGAGCCCATGTACCTCTTTCTGGCCATGCTGGCAACCATTGACCTGGTCCTCTCTTCTACAACATTGCCCAAAATGCTTGCTATTTTTTGGTTCAGAGATCGGGAGATCAACTTCTATGCCTGCCTGGTCCAGATGTTCTTTCTTCACTCCTTCTCCATCATGGAATCAGCAGTGCTACTGGCCATGGCCTTTGACCGCTACGTGGCCATCTGCAAGCCACTGCACTACACCACGGTCCTGACCGGGCCCCTGATCACCAAGATTGGCATGGCTGCTGTGGCCAGGGCCGTGACACTAATGACTCCACTCCCCTTTCTGCTGAGACGTTTCCACTACTGCCGAGGCTCAGCGATTGCCCACTGCTACTGTGAACACATGGCAGTGGTGAGACTGGCGTGCGGGGACACTCGCTTCAACAACATCTATGGCATTGCTGTGGCCATGTTTATTGTGGTGTTGGACCTGCTCTTTGTTATCCTGTCTTATGTGTTTATCCTTCGGGCAGTTCTACAGCTTGCCTCTCAGGAAGCACGCTACAAGGCATTTGGGACATGTGTGTCTCACATAGGTGCCATCCTGTCCACCTACACACCTGTGGTTATCTCCTCAGTCATGCACCGTGTGGCCCGCCGTGCTGCCCCCCATGTTCACATACTCCTTGCTATCTTCTATCTTCTTTTTCCACCCATGATAAATCCAATCATCTATGGTGTCAAGACCAAGCAGATTCGTGATCATGTGCTCAGTCTATTCCGGAGAAAGGATATGTAGATGTATAGTTCTCTTTTTACCCACTGGCCAAATACTGAGTGTGCTGGATTAGGCTGGAGAGGAAAAATCTGAGTAGGAAGATTGCGGAGTGTCTGTCTTTGTCAATTCTCTAGTATGGCAAGGAAAATGGAGTCCCATTGCTCATAGGTACACAAGTCAGATCAGACCAGATGTGCACCTGTAATCTGGTCTGATAGGAGAGGTTTGACCTTCCACTCTCAGACTCACATGGTTAAGACAGAACCCTCCAAAATAATATTATCACTTAATTGAAAGAGTATAGGAATATTTGCCAAGATTGACCCAAGCAGCTGAGAGTTTGGTGACCCTTTCATCCAGAATATGAGGAATAGAACCATAAATTGTGGCCCAAAGGCCAACACACTATCTAGTACTAAAATTACCTCCATACCTTGTCTGATAAGTGTACTCCACCCTCTCCCACTCTTTAGCCTACTCTCCTCCAATGTTATTTCCTCTAGTTGGACAGCTCCATTTATTAGAAGACACATTCTTCCATTAAGTCAATTCTTTGATTTTTCTGACCCATACTCATGGACACAATTCCTTTAATACTTAGCAAAGGAATCCTCTGCTGTCCCTTTCTATCAATTTATATTATAATGTATCTGACTTTTCACATGCATATATCTTTTGTCTCCAAAATGGAGTTCTCAGCCACAAAAAAACTGATCTAGCACCTCTTGTATTATCCTGGATAGAGCTGTAGACCATTCTACTAAGTGCAGTATCACAGAATGGAAAAATCACCACTATATATGTACTTACCATCAAATTGGTATTAACTGACCAACATTTAAGTGCCATATAGTAGCAACATTCATCGGGTGTTGGGCAGGTGGGAGGGGGGACGACGGCATGGGTATATTCACACCTAATGGGTGCAGTGTACACCATCTGGGGGATGGACATGCTTGAAGCTCTGGGAGAGCATGAAAGGCAATATATGTAAGCTAAACATATGTACCCCTGTAATATGCTAGAATAAGTAAAAACAACTTAGCAATATTTAATCAATGAATGAATAGAAAAGCTAAATACCATCTTTGGAGTATGGACTGTGGGAAAAAGTAACACTTCCCTCTTGAAGCTGAGACTTCTGAAAAGAATATACTGTCATGCGCCAGATAACATTTTGGTCAATGGTAGACCACATAATTTTGGTCAATGGTAGACCACATATATGACGGTGGTCCCATAACATTTTGAGATTGTACTTTTATTGTACATTTCCTATGTTTACACAGATACAAAAATTACCATTGTGTTATGCCTATGGTATTCAGCACAGCAACATGTTGTACAGGTTTGTAGCCTGGGAGTGACAGGCTATACCATATACCCTAGGTATGTAGTAGGCTATATCATCTGGGGTTGTGTAAGTACTTTATGTTTACACAATGGGACCACCTGCCAACATTTCTCAGAACATATCCCTATTGTTAAGTGACACATGACTGTAGTTAAAATACGTAGTTGTGGTAGACTATTATTCATGATATCTACTCCCCTGTCCCTCTCTCATGGGAGTGGTATTTTCTTCACTCCACTAATTTTAGCTTTGCTATGTGACTTGCTTTGGCTAAAGGAATTTGAGTAGTCTTGAAATGTGTCTCAAGAATCAAATTTTAAAATATGGTTTTATAGCTTGGCTTCCTTTTATTCTCTTCTCCCACAAGAACAAGTATATCACAAGTCAGGGTTTTTTCTCCAGCCTAGACTCATGATGGGAAAGATACATGGAACAGATGGGTAAATCTGACTCACAGCCGATAGCATAGCCAGGGCTGGCCCACAGTGTTCATATAACATGAACAAGGATGATTTTGTTTCTGCAGTAAACTGCTGAGATTTGAGAGTTGTTTCACAGCATAACCGTGGGAAAGCTAATTGCTAGACTTGTGAGCTCTGTCTTGCATTCCAACTTATGACAGCTCAAGACTCTCATAATTTAAATAAAGAACATGTACTCTTTATTCTAACGTCCTAAAACTACTGGATTTCTTTTTCTCCTTATGCAAACTCTCATAATTGAATACTCCTTTAGCTATTTTATTTTTATTTCACAGCATATTATGGGGGTACAAATGTTTAGGTTACATATATTGCCCTTGTTCCCCTCCCCGAGTCAGAGCTTCAAGCTTGTCCATCCCTCAGACGGTACATATTGCACTCATTATGTATATACCCATCCCCTCCCTCCTCCCTCCCATCTGCCCAACAAATGTTATTCCTATATGTGCACTTAGGTGTTGGTCAGTTAATACCAATTTGATGGTGAGTACATGTGGCGCTTATTTTTCCATTCTTGGGATACTTCACTTAATAGAATGGGCTCCAGCTCTATCCAACTATTTTTAAAGAAGCTCTCATACATACTTCTTCGTGAATACCTGTTTATACTATGTTCTATTTTTTATTTTGTAACCTTTGTCTTCTCAGTAGAAATTCCCTCAATTCTAAGTAAATAACCAAGAAAATTTAATAGGCTCTGAAAAAGCACCTCCAGGCCCCCACTGTTGTGCCAATGGTTACTTCAGGGACACACATGGCGGTGATGGTTTAAATAGGTCTCTGGCCAATTCCCTTGTGTCTCCACTCTCCAGACACTGAGGTACTGTTCCCTAGATATTGGAAAGCAAGGAAGAAAGTGGTATAAACCAAGGGATTTTGACTCTGTTCTGAGATTTTCTAAGCTCTCATTTGGTTTTCCTTAGTAGAGATAGAACATTCTGTATATTAAGTTACTGTTCAAAAATATTCACTTCCTCAAAGTACACTTGCCTGTACCTTGACTATGGACTTTGTCATGTGCACCACTTTCATCAGTGAGGTATCAGTAGGTGTGAAAACAGAAGCTTGAAATTTGTGCAATGGTGTTTGCTATGTTCTTCCTCTGCCACACCATAAGAATGTGCCTGGTTAGCTCCTTGGTTCAAGGAGGATGAGAACAAAGTGAAGCATAACTGCTTGACCAACTTGCAGTTTGAAGCAGAACCTCACAGCCAAGCCCAGCCAACCCGCAGATGCATAAGCAAGCCTGAGATCAGCAGTCATCTTAGCCAATCTTTAGATGTATGAGAAATACATTTTTGTTGTTTGCCACTGAGATTTTTGTGGGTACTTGTTTCACCATAGCAGCTGACTTACACATTCTGGAATTTATCTGTCATTGTTATATAGTAAACTGAATGATGGTGTAATGGACTAAATAAATATTTCCAGGCTGCAAGATCTGATAATTCCTACACCAAACATGGGAACATATCTTGTCCTTCAGGTGATATTTATACTCATGTAATTTTGTCCTACATAGAAGTTTAATAGCATATAGTGCTATTATAATAGCACTATATTATAGCACTATATTATAATAGTGCTATTATAATAATCATATAGTGACACTTTAAACTGTTGGCTTTATTCACAAATAGTAAAAGGAAAGTTATATCTTTTAGCAACACTATGTGCTCTGATAGAACATAGCACCTATGAGAACAATACATGCATGCTATTTTTAGACTTGAAGTTTTACCATTGTTCCCTCTGGCTAAACTTCTAGCTGGAGTCACCCAAGAAATGGAGGCAGGGGAGTTTCCATAAGGGACTAACCCCCAAATCATCTTGAGATGCGGCTGGTTGAGATTCCAAAGATAAACACTAAAAGCCAGAGTGATCAATACATTGAACTTATTAGGAGAACTTACATACTGAGCATTAACAGTGGGTTCTTGTGATGGACAGTGAGCAAGGAGATATTCTAGTTAGGTATGTCTGCAAGAATGGAGTCTAGTTTATATTATGGTTTAAAGAATCTGGCTCAGGATTTGGGGCTAGTTTATATGTATTTAGCAATATGTTTGGTCACAGTTTTGAGCAACAACTTTCATCAGTGACTGGGAATGTTCAAGGCCGCAGCTGGGTCTGAACCTACAAGGGAAAACATGTAGCTGGCCAGGTCAGAGTGGTCCAGAAACTCCATCTTGGTCAGACAAGGGAACTGAGGAGAAATGGGGGACCGTATAACCATTACCTAAATAAGGGAAGGATACATAAAACATGTGTGCCAACTGAAACTTAATTACAACATTTCTAGTCATTCATGTACCCTAGTTCTGAGTCATCTGGAATCTGAATAATTGTCAACAGTTGCCTGAACCATGCCTCTGCATGGGTCCCTGACTGACCCAGAAATATATTTGTTAGGACAGCATCAGAGTTAATGGCTTAGAAATAGTCAAATGACAGAATACAGATAACAAGGCAGGCAAACTTTATTCTCCATTTTAGCAAATACATTAGAAATAAAACTACTTGAATAAAACTTCATGTGATGTTTTGCTTAGGATGCTTCTGCATCACTGTTGTCTCCTACTTGGAAAAAAAAATATCATCTGTGTCCCATCCCTATAAATTGTGATTTAGTTGGTTAAGAGGATACTTGGGCTTTGGAATTTTTCAAAGATGCCCAGATGATTCTGAAGTGCAGACAAGTTTAAGAAACAATAACCACGCAGTGCTTTTTATTACAAAGGTATGCACAAAAGGTGTAAGATATTATGGACAATTTTTATCACTCCATCTTGAGAATGAAATGTCAGAATTTTGATATACTATCCATTCTTGACTACCTTGTCCATTTCTATTTTGTGATAAATATGAGCATAAGGTGTAAAAGCTGAAAAGAGTTAATCTCGAAGCCATTTTCCCGCCATCTTCTGAATAAGCTCAAGTACTTCTAATTAAAAATATTGCAATCAACAGCTCTCTGTAATTTTTGCAGTATGTTCAAGGAGCCATGACAAGGAATGTAAACAAGTGATAATAGCTAAATGTATCAAGCCCTTATGATGCTGAGGGTAATTTCCTCCCTCTGAACTTAGCTGAGACAAGTTTCCATAAGATCATCCCAGATTCTAAGAGCTATGGGTAGCCTCAATTCTTTCAGATAAGCTGAAAGAGCACAAGGAAGTTGAAGATATGGCCAGGTACCAGCCTGCTTGCCTGCTGGGGCAGTATCTGGGAGTGGAAGGGGAATATTCTCTTCTCCACTGTTGTATTAACAACCCTGTTAGACCATGAACAGAGGAGATTCACCTTACCTCTTATTTCCTCTGATACTTTGGCTGTGGGATTCAGGACTTGAGTTGGCAGTAGGCACAATGGAAGAGAGGCCTGGTTCTGAACACCATCATGAAGGTGACCAATAATACTACCGTAAATGTATTTGGGTTTTGGCAGTTCACGGCATATTAATATGTTGTAATACTATGTAAATTTAAAGTCATAAACAGCATTTATTACCTTGGTAAAAAATAATCCAGAAATAGAGAAAAATCATCTTGTCTTGCTTCTTAATGCAAGATATACTCATCTATTAGAGCAGGGTTTCTTAAACTTTAGTAGGCATCAGAATCACCTAGAGAACTTTGTTAAAGCACAAATTGCTGGGCTGCACCCCCAGAGCTTCTGCTTCACTAGGTCTGGGGTAAGGCCTGAGAATTTGCATTTCTAACAAGTTCCCAGGTGATGCCAGTGTTTCTGGTCCCAGAAGAGCAAATGTGATAAAGAACTCTGATCAGTCAGGTTAGCAACTTGTAGATACGTGGAAGAGGTGGAAGGGAGTGGGAGGAGGAAGAGGCGGCTGGTATGACACAGAAGAGAAGTAGAATCTGTGACTCTTTGATCTTTAATCTGAATACAGCACGGGTATTTCAGTTTCTAAGGATTCAAATGATCCGATTCTTTCCAGGCTGGTGGCTTATTGGCTATGTATTTTGGATAGTTCGTGGGAATGGCTGTAATTCTAGTCCTAGTTTCCCCTACTGAAAAACAATTGTACAAAACCACTGCCATTATGTTGTCATTGTTAGCCTGTATGAGGCACTAAGGTACAGCAATGTACAGATGACCTTATTTGCGCATTTAGTCAATTGGTTAGATGACAGATCAATTTAAAACAACTACTTGGTAATTTGGGCTACCTAAGTGGAGACAAATCTAAAACCCTTAATTCCTCCACTCAGTTTTCTAGACTTGGCCCAAGAATGATCAATTCTATGAAAATTTCCTGGTTTTATTACCCCTCACCCTCTTCAGGAAGGGATTGTCTTCAGCCCAAAATTATACCATATATGTTTGATAATTTTTCACTTGCTTGTACCTTGGTTTTCCCTGAGCCCTAACTTTTTTCTCTGAAATTGTCCCTCTCAGGATCTGTAATCAGGTCAACTTATTTCAGCTGCCCACATTATACTTGGTTCCCCCAAATACGTTCAAAGTATAGGGCTGGTATCAAATATTTTTGCATTCAGACTTCAAACTTTAGGGCCCTGAAATTTTTGTGTATGATGAATTCTATAGGACATCTTTTAGTAATTTATAATTAAGACTGCTTCAAAACCTCACCTTGTACATACAGAAACAATTGTATTAAATTGCCAGTGAGGGTACAAATTCTCTTATGGGCTCTGGATGATAGGATCTTAGTTTCTGAGATAATGCACAGTTTAAGACATGAGGGTTTGGAAAAAGCTCCAGACCTTTTGGGGTCTCTAAACCTAGATTTTGGCTCTGGCTTCTAGAAGTATTTTGAAAAGACTATTCCATGTACTGTTTTGTAAGCAGGAAAAGGAAAACTCAGGTAAATGCAAAAGCAGACTTAATATTTCAAAATGCTGCATTTTCTTGAGGCCTATTAGCACATTTTTTTCTTCCATTTCATCATATTATGGAAGCACAAATATTGTTAGGGTTAAAAATATTGCCCCTGCCCCCCCCCCCGTCCCAGAGATTCAAGCGTGTCCAATCCCTGGGTGGTGCGCACCACACATGTTATGTAAGCATACACCCCTCTCCTCCTCCCCCCTCCTGCCTGCTCACCGCCCGATAAAAAGTTTTTTTTTTTTTTTGACATATTGGTTACATTGTGTATCTTTGCCTCTCCCTAAGAAGGGAGACAGTTATGCCCTCCCCCTCCAAAATGCTCACCACATTCCTAAGATTGGGTCCCGCCCCGAATCCCTGGTGAACATTGATTAAAATATGGTTTTCAAATGGTGGCAGTCAGTACCAATTTGATGGCAAGTAGATGTGGGGCCCATTTTCCATGTCTTGTGTGTCGCCTCACTTTGGATAATGGGCTTAAGCTAATCCAGGATACCATAAACGGTGCTAGCTCAGTCATTTCTTAGGATTGAGTAATATTCCAACTAAATATGTGAGCATATACCACATTTTAATTATCCACTCGTGAATTGACGGGCACTTGGGTTGTTTCCATGACCGTGCAATAGTGAATTGTGCTGCTATAAACATTCGGGTACAGATGTCTTTATAATAGAATGTCTTATGCTCTTTTGGGTAGATGCCCAACAATGCTATTGTTGGGTCAAATGGTATTTCTATTTCTAGCTGTTTGAGGTATCTCCAAATTCTTTCCCACAAAGGTTGCACTAATTTGCAGTCCCACCAGCAGTATAAGAGTGTTCGTTCCTGTCTCTCTGCATCCTCACCAGCATTTGTTGTTTTGGGGTTTCTTGATACAGGCCATTCTTACTGGGATTTGGTGGTATCTCACTGTGGTTTTTATTTGCATTTCTGTAATGATTAGAGATGTTGAGTTTTTTTTTTATATGTTTGCAGGCCATTATTCTGTCTTCTTTGGAGAAGTTTCTTTTCATTTCTGTAGCCCATTTCTTGATGGGGTTGTTTGATTTTTTTTCTTGTTAATTCTTTTAAGTTCTGGATAGATTCTTATTAGACCTTTATCAGGTGTAGACAGCAAATATTCTCTCCAACTCTGTGGGTTGTCTATTTGCTCTACTCATGGTTTCCTTGCCTGTACAGAAACTTAATTTGATCAGATCCCATTTGTTCATTTTTGATGTTGGAGTGATTGCCTTAGAGGTCTTCCTCAAAAATTCTTTGCCTAGACCAATATCTGATAGGCTTTTCCCAACATCATCTTCTATGATTCATAAGCTTTCATGCCTTAAGTTTAAGTCTGTTATCCATCTTGAGTGAATTTTTGTGAGGTAGGGATCCCAATTTGCTCTTCTGCATATAGCTAACCAGTTTTTCCAGCACCATTTACTGAAGAGAGGTTCTTTTCCCCATTGTATATTTTTGTCAGCTTTATCAAAGATTAGATTACCGTATACTGATGGTTTCATCTCTGGTATCTCAGATCTATTCTAGATATCCATGCTTTTGTTCTTGTGCCAGTTCCAGGCTGATTTAACTATTATTGCTTTATAGTACAGCTTGAAGTCAGGAAGACTGATGCCTCCCAGTTTGTTCTTTTTATTTAAGATTGCTTTGGGTATACAAGGTTTTTTTCTGGTTCCATATGAAGTGAGGAATTATTTTTTCTAGATCTGTAAAGAACGCTGATGGTATTTTGATGGGGATTGCATTGATTCTATAGATCACTTTAGGTAATAGACATTTTAACTATATTGATTCTACCAATCCACGAACAAGGTAGATTTTTCCATCTGTTTAAATCTTCTGCAATTTCTTTTAGTGTTTCACAGTTCTCCTTGTATAAGTCTTTTACGTCTTTCGTTAAGTATACTCCTGGATATTTAATTTTCTTTGAGGCTATAGTAAATGGTATTGTATTTTTGATTTGAGTTTCTGCTTGATGGTTCTTGGCATATATGAATGTGTCTGATTTGTGTATATTGATTTTATAACCTGAAACTTTACCAAATTCAGTTATCAAGTCTAGGAGTCTCTTGGAAGAGTCCATGGGGTTTTCTAGGTATAATATATCATCGGTGAAGCGCGAGAGTTTGATTTCATCATTTTGAGCCATATATTACAAGTTAGAAGACAAACTATCCATATTGTGCTTTCTTTCTTTTGGCTCCTTATAACATTTCTGGCCAGCATAAACTGTTATAAGGTAGTGCAGGTGTTTGACTTATGCCTGGGTTTTTTCAACTCCACAAACACAGGGTCTGCTTTGCCTTAAGATGTATTAATAGTTTCCATATAATAGGGAGAATAAGCCTAGACGGTTATACTGAAGGATGACTTTAGGACTGGTTTGTCAGTGTATCTCTTTGTTGACTTCTGTAGTTGGGTGTTCAAAAAAGGAGCATGCTATCCAGGGTTAACCAGGACTTCATCTTCATACTTTACTGTTCCATATGACATATTCATACTAACATGTTTATGTTAAACATTGAATAGGCATCCCCCATGATACTTTCAAAATAAATGTATTTTGATCTGATTCAATATGGATAGAGACCTTAAAGTGGCATCAGTGGGGAACTGAGGCATTTTCACTTAAGTGAAAAAAAATCTTTGAGCTAGTAGAAACATGTTTCTGTTTAAACTTCCAGTTGCAGTGGGAGTGATTGAATTTGGAAGTTCTAAAGAAAAGGTCTTGTTCGTTGAAATCTGATAAAATTTGAATTTACTGATTCATTAAAAAGTATAACAAGGCCTGCCAATGTATACACTGAAGTTAACTACTAGGGATACACCAAAACCCCTATGGTACAGGGGAGAAAACTAACAGTTGGAAAGGCAATAGACACCCACCAATAAGGACTGTGTGGCCTCATGTACATGGTCTACTTGAACACACAGAACACTTTGAGGAGAATGAAAAACCATTTCCTTAGATCACTGTAAGACAAGGGGGCCTGGAAGAACCCACTTTATCCCCTACTGTAGTTTTAAATCTAACACAGGAAAAGTTGATCGAAATACTACCCCCAGGAGTATTTCTAAGTATTTGAAACCAGAATCAGACTGAATTATAAGTTGGAATTGACTAAGATCATTAAAATTGGTTGGATTTGTATGGGAGTGAGTATCCTTTATGAGTCAGGTTTTTACTCTAAGCCCCCTTCTGGCTAATGTAGAAAAGGGAAAAAAGGCAATTATATTTTTGCATAACTGGGTCTGTGACTACATCTTGTTGCACAAGGAAGTGTCTGGAGGTATTTAGTTTTTACCATCATTGAGACTATCTGGCACCTCCGATGCACATAAGTGGTGCTGGGCAGACATGTGGAACAGAGGAAAGCTGTCTGACTACAGAGAAGCAAACAGCAGGGGGAGCTTTTTTTAACTAAATGGATTTCCATTTTTCAAAACTGTTCAACATCTCTTATAAGGGAAATGCAAATCAAAACCACAATGAGATATCACTTATCTCCAGGAAGAATGGCCTTTATCAAAAAGTCTCAAAACAATGTTGGCTTGGATGCAGAGAGATAGGAACACTCCTACTACACTGCTGGTGGGAATGCAAACTACTTCAACCTCTGTGGAAAGCAACATGGAGATACCTTAAAGCGATACAAGTAGATCTACCATTTGATCCAGCAATCCCACTACTGGGCATCTACCCAAAGGAACAAAGGCCAATCTACAAAAAAAAAAAAAAAAAAAAAAAAAAAAGACACCTGCACTCGAATGTTTATAGCAACACAATTCACAATTGCAAAGCTGTGGAAACAACCTAAATGCCCATCAATACATGAGTGGATTAATAAAATGTGGTATATGTATACCACGGAGTACTATTCAGCTCTAAGAAACAATGGTGATATAGCACATCTTGTATTTTCCTGGATAGAGCTGGAACCCATACTACTAAGTGAAGTATCCCAAGAATCCCAAGAAAAACAAGCACCACATATGCTCACCAGCAAATTAGTATTAACTAATCAGCACCTAAGTGGACACCTAGGAATTACATTTATTGGGTATTGGAGAGGTGGGAGGGGGGAGGCGGCGATGGATATATACATCCATAATGAGTGAGATGTGCACCACCTGGGGGATGGTCATGCTTGAAGCCCAGACTTGTGGGGGGGGAGCAAGGACATTATACGCAACCTTAAAATTTGTACCCCCATAATATGCTGAAATAAATAGTTGACAATAAATGTACATTCATGATGTTTATCAATACTTGCCATCTATCATGGGGAATGCAATGATATCACCAGCCACTTGAAAAACAGAAAACAAACCTGACTTGGCATGAGCATCTTGAAATAATTGCTAATTTTTTAAGTAGAAGATTGTGTCTGAAGATAACATGTGCAGTGCAGAAGGCCATTTTCATATCACTCTGGCATATAACTTTCAGATTAAGTAACTGGTCTTCTAAATTAAATATGATTGATTTCAGATTATGGGGGTGCAAAAATTTTGGTTACATGTAATGCCTTTGCCTCACCCAAGCCAGAGCTAGAAATGTGCCCTTCCCCCATACAGTGTGCTCTGTCCACATTAGTTGTGTGTTTGCCCACTTCCACCTTCCCCACCTGACTGGCACCCAATGAATTATTACCACCATGATGGGAGCTTTCTGAAGCTGAGGCCAGTGCATTCACGAGTGAGTCACAACCACATTCTCTATGGCCTTTCCAGGAACTTGTTCTGGTTACTCTTCTTCCCTTCTTATTCCCCACCCAGGACCTTTCCATGCACAAATACTGTTATGAAAATGCATTTTTTTAATGTGCCAGGCACTAAATATTTTATATTCTGTCATTGTATCCTCACAAGACAACAGCAGCAGCAAAACACACACACACACACACACACACACACACACACACACACACACACACACACACACACAGGGTTATTGTCATTACTTTAAGAAGAGAAACCTGAAGGTTAGATCATACAAGACATCCAAAGTCTGACATACTTTTCCAGGTCCATCTCTATACTTTGAGATTTCAGAGCTCAAGTTCTTAACCTGCTAAGAACATTGCCCTTTACAAATAACCACAATGATGTCGCCCTCTCAACCATCTCCCAATCTTCATTTTCCATGAAGACTTACAGGTTCAAAAGAGGCCAATGAAAGTACCTTTCACTCCTACTCTGAGCATTGGTGATGTAAAGGAACAGATGTTTGTGTGAGGGGAAACATAACACTGGCTTTGAATAAGATAGTCAATTACTGGACATGTCGCATCTCCATACTGCATTCTCCCGTGTATACTCCCTATCATCCTGTTCTGAGATAACCCCTCCACCACAAAGCAGCCCAGGCAGGACTACAGCTGACAATGGGACTAAAAGTTCTAATGTAAGCTCACATCCTGAGTCTGATAGACCTGGGTATTGGGTATTGTCAATGGGTGGTTGTCCCTGAACGAACCAGGAACATAGATATAAGTGTTATTTTCTCTTATCCCCATTTAACACCATATGAAGAAGCTAGAGATGATTGGCATTTGGTCTTGGTCTATGGTAGACCCAGCAGATCATCTAGGGGGAAATACTTTACCATAGGTTTTTCAGAGGTTATTCTGCCAGGAAGTTCTTAGTAATAATCCTACTGATCTGCCTTATGTAGTATAAGTGGACTTTAAGCATTGTGCCAGAGAGCTATCTTGTGATAAAAGCTGATCATTTCCCCCAGCATCTGAGTTATAGATGCATTTGAACAACATCCATCTTCTTCAGTGCCTGGGCTTATGGTCAGGAGATCACTTTGTAAAATAGGTTTATTTCTCTGAGGCTTCTATGGTATCTTTTCAACCCAAAATTGAAAAAAGAAATCAGATTGCATTTGGCACTAAAGTTATGTTCTTGGCACTAAAGTTATTTTCATAGAAGCTCTGCCCATCTTCTCTCAATAACTGGATTCAGTTTTGATATTGGACCTTCATATGGGAGAATGACCATCCCTCACACCACAACAATGAAGATTAAGATGTGACCCAACCAATCCTGGAGTTAGGCATAGATTCTGAGGAAAGAGATTTGGTGTTTATTCAGGGGTAAGCTAAACTTTAAGAGTTTTTGCTATTCCAAGTTTCCTACATTTGTAGGATATATTTGTATTCTAACCTTACCTTAATCACTGGCTTCTTTAGATGTCTAAAAATACTAATGTGATTTTTTAACATAAGTTCAGTCACTTTAGCCTTCTTAGATATTATGAGTTGTAAACTGAGGAAGTTGTTTACAATCAAACGTTTGGGAACTAACATGTACATAAACCATGATCTGGGTCACTGTAATTGGGAGTGATGCTTCATTCTACTTTTCGTGCATTGCCACATAGTTTCTGCAGGTTCCTGGCCTGAAGTAGTCCTATTATTGAACCTTTTTATGATCAAATAATAAAAAGGGTCAAGTTGTAACAATCAGAGGTAGCAACAGGAATTCTCCAAAGATCTAGAATCATTTCAGGTTTATATCCATCACAGGGCCTCCCATCTATTTTCATCACCTTTGGCCCATCTGTCACCCAACCTTCATAATCCACTTTTCTTCCCTCCATGACTTCACTAAATATGTGGCTGCTGTCCCCCAGATAAGCCATCTCAGGGCCTCTGAAACTGAATCTCCTAACATTCCTCCCTCTCAGTTGACTCTTAGGAGATGTGGAATGTTGCAAATGCATCTATTTAAGTGGGGTAAAGACCTTGTTTGAGGATATTAACTCCTTTGGGTGGTAAAGTCTCATTTGGTTAAGATTTCATACTTGTAATTTTCTCCATCCTCAAAAAAAAAGTCTTTTATGGGATAAGCCAAAAGGGTTGGAAAAACTTCAGCACATTTTACAGACATTTACCAAACTAAAAGAATTAGTAAGCTGTCTTCCAGAAGGTGTGACAGTATAATTATACTTGTAGAAATTATGCTTTATAATACTTTTCAAAGCAAAACTAGAAATTTTACACCAAAATAGTAAAGAAGTGATCTTACTCCCCATGGGCTGTGTTCATGCTTATTGTACTTAATTTTATGAAGTTAAATAGGTAAGAGGAGGAAATTATAATGTAAAAACTCACACCTTGATTTTTCTTTCCACTTTCAGATACTGGATCTATGCTGCATAGAAAATCTGTGATCAAACAGAATAGACTCTGTCTTTAATCCATTATCCTCATAGTTAAGGTAGAGGCCCAGAAATTTCATAGGCTTCCCCCATCAGCCTTATACTGTTATCACAAAGTATTTATGTGCCCCATAGATATAGAACAGTCACCTGGGTTGAGCCCCTGCTTTAAAGACGTGGAGAAGTCTCTCTCGGATCTGCTTGGTACGGACAGCATAGACAACAGGGTTGAGGACAGGTGGGATGAGGAGGTAAAGGTTGGCCAGAAGGATATGCGTATGGGAAGGCACATCATGGCCAAAGCGGTAGGTGAGAGAGGAAACAGCAATGGGCACATAGAAGATAAGGATGGCACAGATGTGAGAACCACATGTCCCTAGCATTTTAAGCCTGGCTTCAGGGGTGGCTAGCCCCATTACAGCCCTGAAAATCATCATGTAGGAGGCAGCGATGGCTAATGAATCCAGGATTAATACCAGGAAGCCAATTCCCATTCCATATAAGTCATTGAGCCTTGTGTCACCACAGGCCAGGGTGACCACAGCCATGTGCTCACAGTAAGAGTGGGCAATGATTTTGGTCTGATAAAGGTGTAGCCTCAGGTGAATCATTAGGGGCAGAGGTCCAATGTAGAGAACTCCCCGGAGGAGGGCAGCCAGCCCTAAACGAACTACCACAGCATGGGTGAGAACTGAGGTATGGTGTAGCGGGTCACAGATGGCCACGTAGCGATCAAATGCCATGGCAAGGAAGATGCCTGATTCAACAGTGGCAAAGCAGTGGATGAAGAACATCTGGGCCAAGCAGGCACCCACACCAATGCTGTGGGCACCAAACCAGAAGATGGCCAGTAGTTTGGGCATGGTTGAGGTTGATAGAACCAAGTCAATGACAGCCAACATGCATAGGAAGTAGTACATGGGCTGGTGCAGGCTGCGTTCCATCTTTACCACTGCCAGAATGGTCACATTCCCCATCACAGCCACCAGGTACATGGAGCCAAAAGGGATGGAGAGCCAGATGTGCAGGGACTCCAGTCCTGGGATGCCAGTGAGCCGAAAAGAAGTAGGCACAGAGCAGGCATTATTAGAGGAGAGCATGCTTAGGGGCATGAGATGTCCAGGCCACAGGAGCTTAAAGTTCTTCTCCTGTGAGGGATGCTGCTTCTGGAAACTGATGACTAGATTCTAATGTCCATTCTGGCAACCAGTGGCATCTCTGATAAATTCTGGATGACAACTTGAAAAATATGTTACATGTTTTATAAGAAGTTATCCATGACGACTCCCACTGTTAAGTGTAGAAACAGGCATGCTTGTGATTTTTACTGCTACATTGCCGTCACACTATAGAAATTTCTAAAATTGTATATCCTCTTTTAACTAGTTTTGTGGAACTTTTCCTAAAGGAAATGAAAAATACAGAGAAGTTCAGTGTAATAGTTACATGTAAATCCATGTAATGTGTTTAGCCCAGTGCCTGCATATACTTCTCACTGGTCAATGGCAACATTAACATACATTGGTCAGCTGTTTTCATTAGTATAAAAGTCAGTAATTGCAAAAGTTGGAGCAACATGGTCTCAAAAATAAAGCATTGTTTAAATTCTATTATATCCATTCAATGAATTAGACTATACTGATGGTTTTAGAGATGTTGTAATATAAACATTATACCAGTAAATAAGTGAGGGAATATCAAGACACAGATTAAATTGATTTAATATTTAAGAGTACATATGATATAGAAAAATACTGTTAAAGAGTAAAAGTCTGGAAAGATCTGCACTAAGCTTTTATTTGTTGATTTTGGGTGGATGGGATTATGGATAATTTTAGTTTTCTTCCTTTTGTATGTTTGTTTATTGTGACTTTAACAAAAGTGGATCAGGATCTTTAAAAATGAGCTTATAAGTTATCAAAGCCTGATTAAAAGACATGTAAGGGGACAATTTACTAAGGAAAATATGTTAGCAAAGTATAATTCCCTTTTCTCCAAATGGATTCAACATTGATTTATTCAGATTGTCAAG
The DNA here is from genome assembly GCF_040939455.1 of Microcebus murinus. Lineage (NCBI taxonomy): Eukaryota > Metazoa > Chordata > Mammalia > Primates > Cheirogaleidae > Microcebus > Microcebus murinus. Next base: position 57,110,294 of record NC_134107.1, on the reverse strand, counting down.
TCTAATTGACTTCTTCAAAGATAGTTGGTATAAAACCTGATTTCTCAAAGAAAAAGATCACTCATTTAAGGTTGCCCAGATTTTATGGCTAAAAAGGATGAACAGAAAATTCCTGGAGAGTTTAATATTCCATTAAATTTTCTTAGTGAGAATCTGGGCATCACCTACAATTTAAGTAAAGAAGAGGTATATCTTTTGAGGAAGTGTTGCTAGATATTTTGTCCATCATCTGATGACAGGGATTAAAAAGGTTGGACTGCTATAAAGCAAAACTCTTTTTACCAACCACATCCCTCTTGGTCTCTAGTTTTTGAGGCAACAAGGAGATTAGCAGTAAAGCACTGGCCATTGTATTCTAAAAGCCTTGCCCACCCCCTGGGCCCTTCTGTCCTTCAGGTGCCTGTGCTAAGAACCTAGCAATGAATCCTACTGTCCCCCATTCTCGGGGTTCAGAAGCTGAGTGTCCTTCCCCTGTCTCAGGCTTGCCTTCCTGATCTTTATCATCAGGTTTTCAGCAGAGTCAGCAGGTCCCATGACACCCCACAATTGCATGGTAACACTCTGCACAAAGCCATGTTTTTGCTGGGAAGTTTTACCATCTCCTTGGTTTTTATTTAGAGAGATTTCCCCCATCCTAGATCACTCCTATAAAGCCTTCCGTGGTATTCAGTCTGTACCAGAGTGGGTGGGCAAGGGAAAGAGGTCCTAGTCAAATTTCCACAAATTGTTTAAAAACATAAAATGTGTACTTTTAAATCTAAAATAGCAAGTACATTTCCATGGAAATAGAATAAATGTCACTGTAGCTTTATAGAACATGGATTAGGAAAATTGGGAACTTAATACATGGTTCGTTCTAAGTTCTTATGAATTAGCTTCTTCCTTGGTCGGGCATTGTGTCTAGGTAACTGAAATGAGACATAAAAGTTTTGTGAGATTTAAGAGTTCACAAGTTTTTTTTAATGTTAACTTTCACTGATTCTTCAGTAATTCTGTGAGTTAGGTACTTCAATATGCAAATAAGTGATAACACATGTTAAATCGTTTCCTCTGGGTTCAAATGTAAGTTCTCTCTGGATCTTATTAGATGAGACAGGAAAGGCAAAGACGTCCTGGGAGGCAGCACCACACAGCTGCTCAGGGCACCAGTTTTGCCACCTGACAAGCCAGGTGTCCCATTCCAGACCTTTATCTTACTGTTTTGGTAAATCGCTTAGCCTCTTGAAGCCTCCTTTTTCATGTGTAAAGTGAGGAAGGTATTGCAAAGCATATATGTACATAGAACAAACGAAATAAGTGTGAAGCTCTTGGCACATGACAGCAGCTGCCTTTCCCCAAATTCTTACTATTTATATGGAGACCAAAATTTACATTCTACCCAAATTGAAATAATTTCCTTATTCTGTTACATGGGACATCTTAGAGGATGCCTCAAAAGTATAGGAATTGTATAGATGGGATAGGAATTCAAGGAGAACACTAGTCAATACACAGTTTTATACATAACAAGGACAACGTCTGAAGTATTCTCTAAAGGTACAGTGATGGACCATTATCCTAAAGTAGGAAGGAGTTTAATGACTCAACATCAGGGTGAGTCAAGGTAGTGGCTACTAATCACAAAAGAATTAGTGTCTAGACGATGACCTTAAACCTAGGTTTCCAACTTTGATTTCTGTTAGACCAGTGCAGCCAATGAAATTGTAACTGAGTTTTAGGCTGGGGCAAGAGAATGTTAAACATATGTATAAAAATAATATCCACCAAGTAGACAACAGGCATCTCAAGTGGTGGTACCGAAATTGTGTCACTTAACCTAAGCATTCTAGAGCAATATTGTGTGTCTGCCCACTTGAGGGGATCCTCACCTGGACACTGGTGACATTCCTGCCAATTCTAGTACAGGCATTCTGATGGTGAGTCCAAGGATTCTGAAAGGAACGTTTTGTTGTGGTCACATAAGCAGGAAGGCTTAGAGCCAGGAACATTTTGTTGTGGTCACATAAGCAGGAAGGCTTAGAGCCAGAAACTTTAGAGTTAGTATTTGAACCTATATCTGTCTTGCTTCTGTGACTTTAGACAACATGATCTTTGTTTTATGTTTCCTGGTCTGTGAAATGGGGGGAATAGTTGCTTAGAGTTGCTTCATGTATTGAATGAACTGTAAGTGTGTGTACATACACAGAGGGCCAGATGTTAGGATGCCTGGCCTCTGAATAGTATTCTCTTCACCTACTACTCCTTATTCTTTGTCCCCTACACCACAGTACATATAGTACTATTTTACATAACCTTTGTGACTCTGTATCCTTTTGCAGAATTACTAGCCTTTTACATGGATGTAGTCAAGTGGAGAGACCTGCTGATGGTATAAGGATCCCACCAGGAGAGAAGGTGCCTGACTGGTGCAGAAGACAAGAGGCCCCATCCGGCTGGAATAGTCCGATCTCTCTCCTGTTCAAGGAGTGTACTAGACAGCTAAGCCTTCCACCTTGGTGTTTTTGACTCAATCCAGGAGAATTTATATTCAACTTAGTACTGTACTTTTACAAGTGAAGAGAAGCCCTGGGTAGACCGAAACACAAATGTAGTTTCTGAAACTTGGAGACTGCTTCCAATGACTTTGGCTCCTTCTCTGGAATGTACTTACCCACTGGTAAGCTCTGGGCTCTGTTCCTTACTGTGGTCACACCTCTTGCCTAGATGCTTGAACAAATTTAGCTGTCAAGGCAAGGCCATGCCACTGATCTCTCCACTACTTTCTTCTATGCCTCCTTTATCTAGGTTCTAAAAATAGTTACTGCCCAAGGGTTGCACAGAGAAGCCTGCACATTTCTACCTGGATATTTAGTTACCCTCCTGAGATCAGTCTTCACTTCCCATCCCATTTCATCTCCAAGGACTAGAACACAGACTTCTATTCCTACTTCCCAACATCCCCCTCCCCCCAGCCTTCTGGGCTCTCAGCTGGCCCCAAGTCCCTGATGATCCTCCCCCTGGGTCTGAGGTAGTCAAGGACTCCAAGAGTGATAGAGAGTGTACACAAGATAAGGGCTGGAAAAACCATCAGATTTTGGTAAAAACCAGTATGACACTTTTTGTTAATTATTGCCTTACTAAAAAAGCCTATTATAAAAATCTAGACTATACAAAGAAAGGTAACCATTACTTAAATATATCTTATTGACATGGTAGTTTTATTCTGTTTAAGATTTGCTTATGGCTTTAATATAAACATTTATAATCACAAGTTGAAACAGTTGTGTGCTTATTTCTGTGGGTAAACTTCCCAGAGTAGTGGGAATGCTGGTTTCAGTTTTATTACCAAAGTGGCAAAGACACTCATCAATATTTTTTTGCTCAAGCTTAGTATAGAACCCAAGAAATGAAACTGGCCATTGTGCAGGCTCATAAATCCTGTTTTCAAATTGCTTTCCAGAATCAATCTGTTTAACTTAGCATGAAGTAAATTCATTTGAAAAATTGCCCTGTAATATTTTAAAACATAGTATATAGATGGAAAAGGATCTTATTTATGTTTCTTTGGTTTCTATAGAGTATGAACACTGATTTTTTGAAATCATTCTCCCCACTTTCACATACTAGGAATCTAGTCAAAAGAAAATAAGTTTTTCAAAATAAGTATTGGCTACAACTTGTCCAAATGTAGAAAAAGTTGTTTTGTATAAGGAAGTTCTGACACATATACAAGGAGGTAGTTTTATAATCACTTTTAATGACTCCATACTCCATATTAGTTAGAAATCTAATTTGATGGTGCTCAAATATTTTTTTCTGTATCCTTATTGTATCATTATTAGGTCCTAACTCTTATTTTAACCCCAATGGCCTTATTGACCATTATTGGTCTTATAAGACTTTTTTGCTCTAAGTCCTTCAATCTAGTAATCCTGTTTCTAAAATTTTACTGTATGGGAATTGATTTCTTGTTTGATCTACTGGTTGTTCAGAAGTATGTTTAGTTTGTACATATTTGTGAATTCTCTTTCTGTTAATGATCTCTAGTATCATACCATTGTGGTCCCAAGAGATACTTGATGTGGCCTGGCACTGATGTCCAGTAGGATGTCTGTAGGAGCTATCCTGAAGCCTGGGGGTCTATAAAGGACCAACACGATGCTGGGCTATCCTTAGCCTGGGTCTGCGGGAGCAGGCCTAGCCCCTCAGAACACTGGAATCTTGAGCCACAGGAACTGGATTCTTTTGTTTCCTATCTTTGATCTCATTTTGTTATGTCATTTTCTGATATCACCAAATTGTCTCAGAGGCTCCATAGCTCACTGAGCTTCTTTAAAACAATTATCTTGAATTCTTTGTCAAACACTTTATATGTCTCCATTTTGGAGAAATAGGTTACTGAAGAATTATATTCCCTTGGTGGCATCTCATCTTCATTTTGTTTTCCTTATAGCATTACATGAGTATCACAGAAGTAAAACACAACCTACTGAAACTTATAAGATACATCAAAAGGAGTACTAAGAGGGAAGTTATACTGAAATATCTATATTAATAAAAAAAATCTTAAACAGCCTAACTTTAATACCTCCAGAAACTAGAACTAGCCTGAAGTTAACAGGAGACAAAGATTAAAGAAATCAGAAAAAAAAAAAGAAAACTAGAAGTTTTTTTAAAAACGTAAACTTTTGGGGGGTCTTTGAGGTATCTCCCAATTCTTTTCCACAGTGGTTGCATTAATTTGCAGTCCTGCCAGCAGTGTGTAAGAGGGTTCCTGTGTCCACATCCTTGCCAGCATTTGTTTTGGGGTTTTTTGATAGAGGCCAATCTCATTGGGGTTAGGTGATATCTCACTGTGGTTTTGATTTGCATTTCTCTAATGATTAGAAGTGTTGAGCATTTTTAAAAATGTGTTTGCTGGCCATTATTCTGTCTTCTTTTGAGAGATTTCTGTTCATTTCCTTTGCCCATTTGTTGATGGAGTTGATTTTTTCTTGATTTTTTTTATATTTATTTCATCATATTATGGAGGTACAAATATTGTTAGGGTTACAAATATTGCCCCTGCTCCCCTCCCCTCGATGTGTCCAATCCCCTGGTGGTGTGTATCACACACGTTATGGAAGCATACACCCCTTTCCTCCTCCTAGATTGTTATCAGCCCTTTATTGGATGTGTAGAGAACAAATTTTTTCTCCCATTCTGTAGGCTGTCTATTCGCTCTAAGGATAAGCTTTCCTTTGCACAGCCAGGGAAATTAATTTGATCGGGTCCCATTTATTTTTGTTGCTGGTGTGATTGCTTTGGGGGTCTTCAAGAATTCCTTACCTAGGCCAATGTCTGAATGGGTCTTCCCAAAATCTTCTAGGATTCTTAAGGTTTTATGCCTTAGGTTTAAAATCTGTTATCCATCTTGAATTGATTTTTGTGAGAGGTGGGGATCCAGTTTCAATCTTCATGTAGCTATCCAGTTTTCCTAGCACCATTTATTGAATAGAGATTTTCCCAGTGTATATTTTTGTCTGTTTTGTCAAAGACTAGATTACCATATGCATGTGGTTTCATCTCTGGAGTCTCATTCCTGTTCCAAAGGTCCATGTCTCTGTTCTTGTGCCAGTGCCATGCTATTTTATTATAGCCTTATAGTATAGCTTGAAGTCTGATGAACAAACTGGGAGGTTATCAGTCTTTTTTACTTAAGATTGCTGTGGCTATATGAGGTCTCCCCTGGTTCCATACAAAGTGTAGAATCTTTTCTTCTAGATGTGTAAAGAATGATGGTACTTTTACAGGGATTGCATTAATTCTGTAGATCACATTAGGTAGTATGGACATTTTAACAATATTGCAATAGCGCTATTAGGCATCTACCAAAAATAGCAAAAGAAATTCTATAATAAAGACATATACACCAGAATGTTTATGGCAGCACAATTCACCATTGCAAAGATGTGGAAATAACCCAAGTGCCCATCAATTTATGAGTAGATTAAGATTTGGCATATGTATACAATGGAGTGTTAATTATAAGAAACTGATCTAGCACCTCTTATATTTTCCTGGATAGAGCTTGAACCCATTATCTGAAGTGAGGTATCACAAAATCGAAGAATAGGCTCTACTTGTACTTGCCATCAAATTGGTACTGACTGATTGACACTGTGGTGCTCACATGGTAGTAATATTCTCCAGGGGTTAGGGGGTTATGAGGGGTAAACTCAACTAATGGATGCAGTGAGCACTGTAGAGGGGAAGGGCATGCCTCTAATCCTCGCTTGGGTGAGGCAAAGACATCAAATGTAACTGAAATATTTGTACCCTCATAATATCCTGAAATAAAATGAAAATGTAAACAAAATTGACAAACCTTTGAATTAAAAAATTCAAATAGAACTGTAAATGAAAGACAAAATACTACAGAAATACAGAGGATCATAGTAGGTTATTATGAACAAATATATGCCAACAAATTTGATAACCTGGAAGAAATGATAAATCTCTAGAGATAACCTACTGAGACTGGGAACTGCAGCCTGGCCAGCTTGCATCCCTGAGACAAATTACGTTTTTTATTAAAACTCCCAGGTGGCATCAAGCCCTGTTCCAGATGGGTGGTGGCTGGTAGAGTTCACAGGCTTTGTCTTTGGCAGAGATGGGACAATTAGAATAGTTAACCACAGCGATTGCTTGAAGCTGAGAACACTTCCTTTCAAAGCTCTGTATTTCTGCCTATGTGCAGGAAATTTGAGTTTTGGAGATGAGAAGGTCTACCATTTTCCTTCCCCTTGTCAGCAAAGTGATTAAAATGTCTCTCAAGCCACTTATCCTCATTCTTCTGATGGGGCCTTGAAAACAAGTGCTGAGTTTTCAGTAACATTATGGCTCACAGACATGCAGACATAGTCAAGTAGGTCTTACAGGTAAGATTCTTCATTAGCCAGTATTTAAGTAGTTTCTTTTACTTTAGACTAGTGGTCCCTAACCTTTTTGGCACCAGGGACCAGTTTCATGCAAAACAGTTTTTCCATGGAAGGTTGAGGGGAGGCACAGCTCAGGCAGTGATGTGTGGTCTGGTTCCTAACGGCCCCTAGACTAGTACTGGGCTGCAGCCTGGGGATTGGAGATTGAAGCTTTAGACTGTCACCCTCTTGATTACTTGGTTCCATTGCCCTAAATGACTGTTAGCATGGTAGTTCTAAGATTTCCAAAGACCTGAAATTAGGTAGAAAATGTACATCAAGACACAGAACTTAGACATAAAGGCTTTGTTATATAAACTTTGAATCAGTCTTTTCTATCCTACAAGTTTAACAATTTAGGTAATAGATACCATTAAAAAAATGGAGATTTCCTTTATACATGTAAGTTTTAAACAGTTTGAAAATAGCTAGATAACTGGACTGACTTAGTTTGATAGGTGGTCTTTTTAATTTAGCTTTTTACATTGGATAATTGGCTTCAGCATGGAGCCCGTTAAGGAATAGGGCCAAGAAAGCATATTGTTTTTGAAACTACCCTTTACATATTAATAAAGGGGGGAAAGGTGAGAACTGTGGTAGGGGTTTAAACTCTAAAGGCCTAGGCATAGTTTATAATAACTGGCCATTGTCCCCTAGTTTGCTTTCCTATAATTCGAATCAGGAGTCACATAGCAGATGGTCATTAAGATTCTTAACATTTTACATAAGTAATATCACTCTGAAACCTAAGGCTTGTTTGAGATATTTTCCAGGCACTGTATTTCAGTGGATCGGCTGACCTACCCAGACCAGTGGCTCACACCAAGGAACCGACTCAACTGGTATTTTGATCTCCTACCCAGGAACTGACTCAGCACAAGATAATCTCTATAACCCCTATGGTTCTACCTCAAACCCAGCCAATTAGCAGACCCCGTTGCCTAGCCCTTTTCCCCAAACTATCTTCAAGAATTTTTTACTACAAAACTTTTAGACATCAGACTAAGGCAAAGAATTTATGACTAATGCCCCAAAGAAAAATGTAAACAAAAGTGGGACTTAATTCAAAAGCTTCTGCACAAAGAAAATAGAGTGACTAGACAACCTACAGAATGGGAGAAAATATTTGCAAACTATTCTTCTAAAGGATTGATGTACAGAATCTACAAAGAACTCATTAGCAGAGGTGGGAGAAAAATCAAAAAGTAGGCAATAGACATGAAGTTTTTCAAAAGGCAGACAAATAGGCCAATGAACTTATGAAAAATATGCTCATTACTAATTAGAGAAATGCAAATTAAAACTTGTGAGATACCACCTTACCCCTATCAGAATGACATTAAAAAAGACAATGGATGCAGAGAGAAAATAATTCTCAATAATTGACAGTTGGGACTGTCAATCAGTATAACCTCTATGGAAAACATATGCAGATTCCTCAAATAAGTGTAGACCTACTACTCAATCCAGAAATACAGTATCTACTCAAAGGCAATGTAGCCACCTTATCAAAAAAGATACTTGCACTCAAATGTTTATCACAACTCAGTTGTAAAGATGTGCAATCAACCTAAATGCCCTTCAATTCATGAAGAAATGTGGTATGTGTACACTGGAGTACTATTCAGCCATAAAAATGAAATAATGTCATCTACAGCAATGTGGAGGGAAGTAGAAGCCATTATCTCAAGTATCTCAGGTATGGAAAACCAAACACCATATTTTCTCACCAATAATTGGGAGCTAAGAGATGGGTACACGTGAGCACAAAGCGATATAAAGGACATGAGAAACCAAGAAGAGGGAAGGGCAGGGAAGGAGATAAGAACTTATTGGGTACAATGAACACTATTCTGGTGATGGGTACACCAAAAGCCCTGACTTAAGCATTACATAAGATATCCATGTAACAGACACTTGTACTCCTTCCCCCCACCGCCCCCCCCACCTTAATATTTTGAAATAAAGGTTAAACTTTTTTCAGGGAGATGGATTTCAGAAATTCTTCTCATCTCCTCACTTGGTGCTCTAGGGTATTAAACGCTTTCTCCACTGCAACCTGGGCTGTTCAATGTATTGGCTCTTCTCTGTGCAGTGGGCAATACAACCTGGTTGGCTTGTAACAAGTTGGAGACTCATCCACGATCACCCAATGTAGGCAACTGCCTGTGGTTGGGTGGCCTCTAGCCAGTGGCATAGATTTAGATATGCACCCCAGTGGCTGCTCAGTTCCCCTGGACTAAGGGCCATCTCTGGCTCTGTCCCCACTGGTGGGACATTGTTGACACAGTACTTGAATCTGTTTGCAGTGGAGAAATGGCTTCTGGAACTAGACGTACGGAGGTACGAGTATTTGAGACATACCCAGTATGCCCCCTGCTTGCTTCTGATTGTTGGCTTCCCTGGAGGTATTGTGGCTCCTTTGAGGGACTTGATTGGCTGTCCCATATGGTATAGAAAGTCTTTTTGAGATATTTCTCCCTATTTGGACAGAGACTAAGGAGTCTGGAAGAATACTCTTTTGGTTCGACTTGTTTTAGAAGGCCTTGTATGTGGCTTGTGTAGTGTATGCTATCAGCTTTGCTTTGATTGTGGCTTCCTTTTGTGTCCCCATGCCTCCCCCTTTGCTTTATTTCAGGCATCTTCCCACTTTCCCCACTTCACAGCTGAAGGGAAATGCTTGGGAAACTGGCAGTGTTCATGCTATACAGCCAGGAGATTAGTGGAACCCCACAGACCCCACTCCCACTGCTGTGGGGACTGTCTGGGCTCACTCAGTTTGAATGGTTGAGTGAGGTGTGCCCCCCCCCCAGGTCATCTCGGCCTTTCACAACTGGACAGTGAAGGGTTTCTATACCAGGATCACAGGACTCTAATAGGGAGCACATGTGCTAAAATCTCACCTACATCCATTTTGGGAGGGTTATCTTGTGGCATTACTAGCAGGAGGGAAAAAACACCTCATTCATCTTGTGGGGCTACACTTGTGCTGTTTTTCTGACATTTTGGGCTTCCTACGAGGCTGAGAAAACTGGAAGTTTGATTTGGGTCTGGATCCAGTAGATTGGGTATTTCTACTTATTGCAGACTCTGTTTTGGAAGCTGGACACAAAATGTAACAAAGACAACAGTATGGGGAAGCGGCCATTTGCCACACCAGAAGGTAGCCTGGGTGTGACTTTTCAGATTGGAAGTCCTTCGGGTTTTCTCCATTGACCCACAGTTTTTCTTTGTGACACTGCTTGCCACGTTACTTATTGTGATCAGGAGAACAGTGGCCAGTGAATGGACCCACTTTACTAGAAAATTCTGCAGTTAGATTTACTCTGTAAAATAGAAAAATGAGAGAAAAATCCCGTGTGCAGCGTTTTATGTTACTCTAGCAAAATAAGCCAATGCAAAAAGGTGTAAGGTTGTGATCCAGCAGGTTAATAAGAAAATCATGTGCTACCCGAATCTTAAAAGGATAATACCTTGATTACCCAGTTATAAATGGGCTAATTAACTCTCCCTCCCCCCTACTTATGGAAGGACTGGAGCTGCACCACTAGTATCTGAGCCAGGGTCTCCATCTCCACTGCATCAGGAGCCAGGAGCAATAGGAATGATCTTCCCCTCCCACATCCAACAGGCGACTCAATTCAGTCAAGGAACACCACGGCTCCAGGAGGGCAGTTTTCTCTGTGGGTATCCTGCCAAGGAGCACTGATGCTGCCACAGGTCAGCCCATGGGATTTGTCTGTGTCTACTCTCCATTTTACATCTCACTTAATTGGAAAGAAATGCCTGCATCTTGTTTTCCCTCAATATTTGCAACCTATGACCCCTGACTTGGGCAGATGTTCAGAATCTGCTTAATACTTTATTGACCTCAGAGGAATGGAGAATGGTTCTAGATAAGGCTAGGGAAGAAGCAGACTGTGTGCACACCAACTCTCCTGGTAATCCAGTGAGGGTCGCAGTACCCACCCCAGACCTAAGGAATATGAACAATGGAAACAGACCTGAGCTTGAGCATTACTGAGATTGCCTCTTGACTGGCCTCTACAAGGGAGTGCCAAGACAGGAGGGTCTTAATAAAGTCAGGAAGTTAGGTATTAGCCTAATGAAAGCCCTTAGAGATTCTTAAAGAATTCTGAAGCATATGGACAGTGTAGAGGCATTAATCCAGAAGCACCAGCAAATCCTAAGATGGCAAACATGACTTTTAGCCAAAGTGCTCCTGACATTTGGAAAATTACAAAAAAATGGGTGGGGTTTGGGTATGTCTATGTCTCAATTGGTAGAAATTACTTTTAGTGTGTTCACTGAGATGAGAGGACAATGAAAAATAGAACAGGTCAGTCTCTGGCTACTGCTTTAGCTCAAGGAATACTAGGACTGCAGTGTAGAGTCTCCTCAGGTGCTCCACCCAAGGTAGGACCCTTGGGGCCCCATACCCACAAGAAAGGACATGCCATCATGGGTCCCAATCAACATGCCTACTGCAAACAGGAAGGGCAGTGGAAAAGATTGCCCATACCTTAAGACTAATACTAGAATCACATTCTCATTTACCAGATGCCCCAGATAGCTGGGAAATTGAAGCTGAAGACATGGAGATGGGGACCAGAAATGGGGCCCAGGGATTCCTCCTGACCCAACCACCACCCCTCCATATTTCTCACATGGAACCCTGGGTTGTGATGACAGTGGGAAATCCATGTCTGGACTTTTCGGTAGATACTGGTGCCACTTAAAAACAAACACCTAGCTGTCTGAACTGTCCTCAGACTATAAAAGTGACTGGGGTTTCGGGAGAAACTGTAACAAGGTTATTCTTCCAACCCTTGGAGTGCCAGTTAGGCCAAATATACTTGGAATATGTTTCTTATATATGCCCAAGTGTCCCATTCCTTTGCTGGAATGTGATCTTTTAACCAAATCAAATGCCAGTTACCTTCTGCCCAGGATGACCTAGTATCAGGGTGTTTCCAGGACAGCCCTGTGCCTTGCAGGCTGCCCTGCTGCAACCAGAAGCCTCTGAACATGCTCCCATTCCTGAAGATACCACAAGAGGGGAGTCCAGAGGCATGGGTGGGAGGGTGACCAGGAAGGGCTAAGACCACCAACCCAGTGCAAGTTAAGATACAAGTGGGAGTGGCACCACTGGCTTTGAAACAAGGCTCATCGAGAGAGCAAGTGCGATGGGGAATCCAAGCTCTCTTGTCCACTTTCCTTCAGCTTGAACTTACTAGACTTTGCCAGTCCTCATATAACATAGCCATGCTGCTGGTCCAGAAGCCTGGGACTAAGGAATATAGATTTCTTCAGAATCCAAAAGCCAAAGTTGTAAAGACATCCACCTGGTGGTTACCAACCCTTATACACAATTCACAACCCTGACTGGTGAGCTCTGTTGGTCAGTCTTAGATTTATTTTTAGCATATCATAAGGGTACAAATGTTAAGGTTACATATATTGCCCTTGCCCCCCATGCCCCCTCAAGTCAGAGCTTAAAGCATGTCCATCACCTAGTTGGTGCGCAATGCCCTCATTATGTATATACTCATCCCCTCCCCCCACCTGCCTGACACCTGATAAATGTTATTTCTGTATGTCCACTTAGGTGTTGATCAGTTAATGCCAATTTGCTGGTAATTACATGTGGTATTTTCCCATTCTTGGGATACTTCACTTAATAGAATGGGTTTCCAGCTCTATTGAGGAAAATATGAGATGTGCTATATCACCATTGTTTCTTATAGCTGAATAGTACTCCATGGTATACATATACCACATTTTATTAATCCACTCATGTATTGATGGGCACTTAGGTTGTTTCCACAGTTTTGCAATTGTGAACTGTGCTGCTATAAACATTTGAGTGCAAGTGTTTTTATAGAATGTCTTTTGTTCTTTTGGGTAGATGTCCAGTAATGAGATTGCTGGATCAAATGGTAGATCCACTTGTATCGCTTTAAGGTATCTCCATATTGCTTTCCACAGATATTGAACTAGTTTGCAGATATAGAAAAAATAATTTTACGCTTTGTATGGAACCAGAGAAGATCCCATATAGCAAATATCAATCGTAGGCAATAAAAACAAAATGGGAGGTATCAATTTACCAGACTTCAAAACAATACTACAAGGCTTAGTAATTAAAACAGCTTGGGATTGGCACAACAGGGACATTGACCCGTGGAACAGAACAGAGAACCCAGATATATAAATCCATTCTCACATAGCCATCTAAGCTTTGACAAAGCAGACAAAAACATACACTGGGGAAAAGAATCCTTATTTAATAAATGGTGCTGGAAAAACTGGAGAGCCACATGTGGAAGACTGAAACAGGATCCACACATTTCACCTCACAAAAATCAACTCACGCTTGGTAACAGACTTGAACCTTAGGTGTGAAACTAAAATTCTAGAGGAAAATGTGGGAAATACTCTTCTAGACATTGGCCTAGGCAAAGAATTTATGAAGATGACCCCAAAGGCAATCACAGCAGCAACAAAAATAAATGGGACCTGATCAAATTAAAAAGCTTCTGTACAGCCAAAGAAACTGTCAAGAGCGCAGACAACCCGCAGAATGGAAGTTTATGCAAGCTACACATCCAATAAAGGGCTGATAAGTAGATTTAAAAAGATACTTTCCTCTTCTGCATCCCTCTGAGCCCAGAGTCAAACAGGAACTGTTTAATTTTGAATAGAAAGACTCAGATATGAAAGCAAAGTAAGAAATACCATTGGGCAGTTCTTCCCCAAGGCTTTGAAAACCTCCCTACCTCTTCAGGGAGAACCTTGGTAATCTGAGACCTCCAATTAAAGGTTGGAACTTTACTACAATATGTCCATGACATTAGTTGCTAGCACCACAAAGGAGGTGTCTGATCAGAACACTCTAAACTTCCTGGCTGAGTGAGGGTAACAAGCTATCCAAGAAAAAGGCTCAGGTTTTATAGCCCTCAGTTAAATATCTTGGGTTCAATCTCTCCCAATGACAAAAACCTACTCCCCAATAGGAGAAAGGCCTTTGCCAGAGTGCCAGACCACTGACGGCTGTGGGGCTTTTTAGGCATGGCTGGTTTCTGTTGCATCTGAATTCTTAACTTTGGATTTATCGCTAAAACCTCTATATGAAGCCTTAAGGGGAAGAGATAATCAACCTTTAGTGTTGACTGGGATCTGTTAAAAGGCTTTAAATGTCAAGGAAAAACTGTTCCAGCATTGGGACTCACAGATGTAAGAAAACCTTTTGACCTTTTGATGCATGAGAGGCAAGGAATGAGTCTAGGAGTGTTAACCCAGCACCTAGGAAATACTGAGACCTGTTGCTTATTTCTCAAAGCAATTGGATGTCACAAAGCAATGGCCTTGCCTTTGGGCTGTTGCCACCACTGTGATCGGCTTCATAAAGCAGAGAAGTTTACATTAGGCTATCCCACCACCGTGCACCCCCCCCCCCACACACACACACACTTCTCCCCTTACTGGAACAGAAAGGAGAATATTGGCTGACCTCTGGGAGGCTTGGCATGTTATCAGGCCATCCTTTTGGACAACCCAAATGTAACACAGAGTGGTCTCCACCTTAAATCCTGCCACCCTACTTCTTCAAGTGCCACCTGAGCATGTGCAGCATGAACTAGTTTACCCTAGCCGGCCAGGTCTGATGGACATACCTCTAGAAAACCCAGATCTAGAGATGTTTATCAATGGTAGTTTTATGGATTAGGAACAATGTCAATGGGTTACCAACTGCATACACAACTCTTCAGACAGAGGCTGAAGCACTTCTCCCTGGAAGCTTAGCACAGAAGGCAGAACTCAGTCCTTTGTCAGGGCACTCCAACTAGGTAAAGGCACACGAGTGACCATTTACACAGATTCCAGGTATACTCTATCGGTCATGGTCATGGGGCCATCTAGAAAGAAATGAGACTAACAAGTAAAATGTGCTAAAGAAATCCTAACCTTGCTAGACAGTTTTAGCCCCTAAGGAAGTAGCTATAGTGCATTGCCTTGGATATCAGCAGACAGATCATTTGGTGGCAAGGGGCAATCATTGGGCAGATCAAGGCCCAACAGAAGCAGCAAGGAAAAAAGCTCCCCAAAGTCTTTACTGATGCCCTTGATGCCTGTAGATCTTGTTTCTGAACTTCCCACACACTCAGGAGGACCTGAAAATAATGCTTGATTGGTTGTTTAACCCTGACCATAGGACTCAGGATGGGTGAATATACGATGAGACAGGAATAGTTCTGGTAACCACATATGTAACTTATAAATGACATTTTCAAGCATATACATGCCTCTACCCATTATGGCAGAGATGTACTCTAAAATGGATGCAGAAATATGTTATTGGCCCACATGTGAGAAAACTGTTCAGGATATTATAGACAAATATGTCCTCTGCACTCAGAATGACCTTAAAACTGGCCCTCCCCGCTTCAGCACAAGGAGTTCAAGCCAGGGGTGAAGGGCTAACAGGAGTGGAAAATTGACTTTATTATGATGCTAAGAGTAGCAGGAAGTTTCCAATATCTATACTTGTCTTCATGGATACCTTCTCAGGCTGAGTCAAGGCCTTTCCTTGCTGGACAGAAAAAGCTTCTGAAGCTGTTAAGTCCTTAGTAAAAGATTATTCCCTAGGTTTGGAGTACTGGTTTCCAACCAGAGTGACAACGGTATGGCCTTTGCAGCCCAGATCGCACAAGACATTTCCCAAGCCCTCAGTATAACTTGGAATCTACGCAGTCTAAACACTACAGTCTACTGGAAAACATTGAGATGATGAATCATGCTATAGAAGA
Source organism: Microcebus murinus (assembly GCF_040939455.1). Classification (NCBI taxonomy): domain Eukaryota; kingdom Metazoa; phylum Chordata; class Mammalia; order Primates; family Cheirogaleidae; genus Microcebus; species Microcebus murinus. Next base: position 57,094,546 of record NC_134107.1, on the reverse strand, counting down.
CCTTTTCTGAGATTTTCCAGGGAAAAAATCTGACCTGGGATAAGGTATTAGCAGTTGCCCTACCTAGAGTAAGAATGGCCCCTTGAAGCAGGCTCAAGTTGAACCCTTTTGAAATTCTATATGGGTGACCTTTCCTGTGCTCTAATCTGGACTACAGGACCACCCCCCCCCAAGCTTACTCAAAGATTTAAGTACAATTTTATAATCTGTAGGTCTGTTATTCATGAATTTGCTTCTAACAGGTCCCAGTAGATGTTCTATCATATCCAGCCTGGAGACTAGGTACTACCTTAAGACCTAGAGAAATCAACATCCTGATGACCAACTTAAAGCCCCCCATAGAAGGATCTTTAGGAAGACTTGCTGGTGACCCACTCCTTTGTCAGTCATGTGGGAATCAAGCCCTGTATTCATAATCAAGTGAAGCCAGACCCACATGATTCCTGGGCCAGCAAGAAAAACCTGAAGAGATATATTGGGCTCTCAGACAAGTGAGCCCCTGACAGACCTTAAATATCTCAAGAGAAATCCTAGATAAGTGGTTTCTTTTAATCTTTGCCATTGTTGTTGCTATAATGAAAAAAGGTGATACCCCACCCCAACTTTATTAGATGTGTAGTTAATATGGTTATTTTAATCACCCCAATTATCATTGCTAGGATTATGTATATCTGGGATATTCTATGCCACACCAGAACAGTTCTCTGCTTACCTTTGCTTAGATGCCCTTAACACTTAGGCTTATTGAGGATACCACCTTTTGATGCTTTGACCTTAGCCAACCTTTTACCCCCTTTCTTTTGTCACAGCCTAGAATAGCTTAACTACTGTGTTGTCATGCCAGGCCATAGTATTGCAACAGGGTGAAGTCTGATTGTTGGATCTGCTAGCATCTTTCCAAATCTAACCAGGACAAACATCACCATTTTATGACCTCTGACTTTTTAAACAATCTCTGATGTGACCACCCACTTATATCTTCCTCGCTCCTTAACCACTAAGTTTGGTTGATCACCCCATCAGGATACTCCTGTCCCATGTTTTGACTCATCCCAGCTCTGAGATTGGCAGAGAATAATGGTCCCTAGCTTATTGGAGTAACAAATGTTATCCAGGATCAGAAGGGGAATTGGGTTAAATGGGTATCAGCTTTATGTCAATAGGAAATGTACCTGGAATACCATGTAGCTGGATTTCCCAACAAGATGTATGGTTATTACAGGTCTGTTAGTGACCTCATACCAGACTATTTTTTGGGTTATTCACTCGGTTCTCCAGAACTTTGGATTGGCTCTACGGGGACTTGCAAAGCTGGAGACTGACTTCTTATCCTAGGCCTCATTATCTTATAGTCTGCTGTTCATTTAAGTGCTGTGCTAATGTTCTTGTCATGTAAATCTTAGATCCAAGACCCAGTACCTACAAATACTTGCAGACTACTGAAGAATGGTTACATTCCCTACAGTGGGCTCAACCACAACTATGCCCCTTGTCAGCAGGATGAAGCCTGATAGGTCATCTGCCTTTTTCTAATATCATTAGCTCACACCTTGGGGATGAGGTGGAATCAAGCCCAGGGACAACAAACTGCCCTATATAAATTAATAAATGGGTACAAGTTCAGAACTGTGGTAGGGGCTTAAGTTCTTCAAAGACCTAGGCATACTAATAACTAGCCATTGTCCCCTAGTTTGATTTTCCATAATTATAATCAGGAATCACATAGTCGATGGTCAAAGATTCTTAACATTCTCCATAGATAACGCTCTGTGAATCCTAAGGCTAACTTTTGAGATATCATCCAGGTCCTGCATTCCAGTGGATTGGCTGACCCACCCAGACCAGTGGCCCATACCAAGAACTGACTTAACTGGTATTAGGACCCCCGTAACTTCAGGAACTCAGTACAAAAGACTTTCTATACTCCTGTGGTTCTTCCCCAAACCCAGCCAATTAGACCAAATTGCCTAAGCTCTTTGCCCACCAAGATTTCTTGAAAACCCTTTCTCCTAAATTCTCAGGGAGATGGATTTGAGAAATTCCTCTATCTCTTTGCTTGGCATTCTGCAATATTAAACTTTCTCGACTGCAACACGATTCTTTCTCTGCAATGTTACTCCCCATTTGGGCTGTAACATTTTTAGGTCAGGAACAGCCAGAAGGCAGAATATTTAGTGTAGAAATGAAATCCTTGACTTTTAGAAGAATCTGAGTCCTATGCCTCCAAAAGAGGGAAATGTTACAGAACTGGACAGAGCAATGCTTCCATAGTATACCTCACTGCAAGAACATTTCCCTGAGGCTAGTGGGCAGCTCAACACTGATCAGCCCATCCTACATGGGAGTCTTCTCAGCGGCAAGTGTTTCCATAGTCTCTAGGTGCCCAAACATACCCTGTAGTACTATTAAATAACTATTCAGCAGCTTCTAACACTGTCATTCTTGCTTAGTCATAAACACTAAGACCAATTTTTTCTTCTTCTAAACTTCCAGTAAGCCCCAAAGCCAAAGTAATCAGGTAACAATACGAAAGTGTTTTAGATCCGAGTTGAATCTATTTTATAACTCTTGGAGTTTTGAGGAAAACGTTTCTCTTAAAAAAAGGAGTCTGATACCTTCTTTTTTCTTAAGGGATCCCAGCTCATTAATTCTTTTCTAGGTCCCTTCATGTTGTATTGAAGATAGCAAGAGGAAGGAGGGACCAAAGTAGTAAATGGAAAAGGGAATGTATATAGCGAGCATGGGTTTAGGGTGAATGTTTTTTAAAAAGGCCTTAATATCCGTATGTGTACATGAACAAAAAATCTGATTCATGTCAGTGATTTTCAGTGACCTTCCGGAGGACCAAGGCCCCCCTACAAAAGTTTTCAGGGAAGCCTCAGTTCCACTCTTAAAGCCCCTCAACTGACTGAGTCAGATCCACTCAGGTCATTCAGGATAATCTTCCCTAAGGTCAACTGATCTGGGACTTTAATCACATCTACACAGTATCTTCATAGCAATACCTTAGTGTTTGAAAACCTAAGGACTATCAGGCTGATACATGAAATCTACCACACACATCTAGTCAAGATTGAAGTTGAGATTTGAACCCAGGTAGTTTGACTCCATGTTTTCCTTTTTTCAGCTGATTTCTCCCATTACCTAGTTTCTCTTCCTCAGTTTAGCCTCTACAAACTGATACTCCTTTAGATGGTTAGCACACTTGATTTCAGCCTCTCTCAGATGTTCTTTATGCTCTATGGACTACCAGCAAAAGATGGGACCCCAAGTCTGGCAGGAGGGTGGGTGGGTGTCGCAGGAATTACTCTAAGATGTGTACCTCGAAGGTTCTCATCCATCAGGAGCCTCAGGAATTCACTGACAGCATAACTGGTGCTGTTTTTCAGTGCCCTATTTTGAAAATTTCTTGCCTATTTCTATGTTTTTAATGAGGAAATACTGACCTTTACACCCTTCTTTCCACCAGCCTCTCTTGCACAACTTTCAAGATGGTTTCCTTGAGGTCTATCAGCCATTCCCTCCCATCAGCTCTGGAATAAAGTCACTTCTTTTACCACACCTCATCCTTGTTACTGGCTTTTACAAGTGGCACACAGCCAAGACTATGCTTGATTACAAGGTTTGGTGGCCCATATGGAGAGTGGTGTGTTTTGAGTCATCTGAGCCTGTCAGCCTAGTTTCTGGCAGATGGGGCAGCCTTTGTGGAAGCACACCAGGGCTGGACCATTTGCACTGCTGGGCAGGGCAAGGACCACCCAGTGAATGCCAGCTGCTTATAGAACTACCAGCCCCTCAGCTGGGATTCTAGGGAAGTCCCCTGCAGCTGCCGAGACGTTTTGGGGAATGCCCCTTCCCCTCACTGGCTGTTCTCCATTGGTGCAGGGAAAGTGACATTTAAAAATCAATGGACTGGGTAAGTTAATCATAGTACACCTGGATTTTCTTTGTCCCATTTGTGATGCCACTCGGGCTCTGCTAACTTAGCTACTTGTGATGTCAACTGGGGATGTATATCACCTATGGCACGGACGCTGTGTGAACTCAGATGTTTGTGGGGTCACCTGAGGTTGGGACAAGGCATCAGGACTTTTTCTAGCCTCTGCAAAGGGATCTGTCTGAAAGCCAGCCATCTGAGTCTAATCAGGTGTATCGTCTATATCCGGATCCCTGTCTTTTTCTTTGAGGTGACCTACATAAGCCTTCCCCACTAAATCTGGGGGCCCAACCCTGGGGGAAAATGATCCCAAACTGTCCTGATTGGGTCCATCTTTTCTAGGACTCCAGAGCCTTACTCATAACTGTGCCAGACCTTGTGGAAACAAAGTATGTGAACTCTTCTGCAGGTTGTCTGAACAGGTCTGCCACTTTGCTAGTGGCACTCAGTGCTGCCTATGAGAAGGTTAAAAACATCTGGGATAGATCTCTAACTCCAATTATAACTTTTGTCTTACTCATCAGCTTGTCACTTGGTTATCCTTTACTGAGATACTGAGTACAGTACCACCTGTACTTGGGACGAAGTTGATATATTACTAGATGCTGTATAGAGTGTCTTTTTACCCTGAAAACCCTCTAACCTCTGGCCATTCTAGCTGTGTAGAACTTGTACAGCTGTGCTTGCTGGGACCACTGGCAAAACCATTAGGGTTCACCTGACCACTAGGAGTTTAATTGAAGGAAGAAATCAGTATCAGTATAGAAACAAAACCAAGGTACTGCCCTTGTGTGAAAGGGATGAATGGTATGGGCACAGGTATAAAACCAGGATGGGAAGCAAGGTTTCTATCCTCCTATCCAAAAGCCCCTGGGGATGCATTTTGGCTGACTGAAGGGCTCATGTCTAAGAAAGGATTGTCTACTGCAATACTATTTGGCCTTTATATAGGTTAGAAGAGGAAGTTTGGCCTTTAAATAAAGTACCCCGTGTATTGGACTTTGATTCAATTAGAAACTATTTTGTCAGACTTGGGAAAGTGGGAAGAGATACCTCACATTCAAGCTTTTATGCTACTGCATAATCAGGACTAAGGTCAAAGGGATGGTAAATTACTGGCTATTCAGAGGGATGGTAGGAAGGTCCTTTCCAGACCAGATAGCTGGACTGAGGAGGAGGGGGATGACGATGATGACCTGGCCCTCATGTATACTCTGAACCCAGTGGTTCCATCTATAGCAGCGTCAGCTGCAATAACTTCAGTCTCTCCCAAGCTTGCTGCTCCACCTGTGTCTGCTGCATCCCTTTATTACCATAGCAGCAGCTATGCCAAGTGCCTCACCTCTACTACCATACAAGGCATCATACCTAGAAAATGAGCTACTGCTTTGCCACAATATGAGGGAAGTGGAACGGTCTTTCCGCTATGAGACCCAACAGGTACCAAATTTGGGCAGGGCAATACCCAGAGAATTGCCCATGGGTGGTTTGGATGTGGAGGGGAAACCTGCCAGGTATTATTGGGCATACAGCCTGTTTTTCTACATCTGACGTAAATTGAAAAAGCTCCAACTCACCCTATAGAGACCCACAGAATAGCTGATATTTTCAAATCTTTGCCACACATTAAGCCTACTTGGGTGGATGTTTCACTCTCTTCTGAATATACTTCTAACCAGATAAAAGGCAGCTAGTAACAAAAAGCAAATGAACAGCCATAGCACCCTCATGAAGCAAAGCCTAACAATACCCCCAAATCTTGTAGGGGAAATTCCAGGTACAAACCTTGATTGGGACTCCAATTGAGATGGAGATTTGGCCCAGTTGGAACATTACCAAACATACATTCTGGTTAGGCTCAAGAGGAAACTACCTAAGCAAAAGAGCTTAAATAAACATCAGTCATCTGAAAGGCAAATGAGAACCCCTTTGAATTCTCAAGTGCATTTACCAAGACTCATGTAAGTATGCTGATATAAACCCTGAAGATCCAGAAAATTCAAGGCTAATAATAAATGACTTTTGTTCAACACAGTACCTCTGATATGAAGAGAAAGCTGGAAAAACAGGAGGCTGCAAAAACAACTACCACCTCCCAACTAGCTGAAATTGCTTTGCAAGGTATACAATAGTAGAAGAGAAAAAGCAAAAGGCAGAATGTGTGGAGAAGCCCCCACACCAGAAACATCAGGGCAAACCTTTGGGTGTGCCTGTTGCAAGTGTGCCGCATCTCGTAAGGAAGAGGGCCTCAGGAGGCCTTACGCCAGCTTTGCCTGAAGTGGAAAGCCGACTACCCCAAAAGAGGACAACAAAGTCAGAGGAAAGAACTGTCCAAGGAAAATCCCACCAGCAGATGGCAGACCAGGATGGCAGTTCTGATAGAGATTAGGGGTACCTGAGGCGTCCCCTTAGATCTCTTGCAGCTTCCTGGGTACGATTGACAGTGGGGAACAAGTTGATTTTCTGGTTAACATAGGTGCAACCTATTTATCCCATAAGCAAAGAGCACTAAAAGGGCTATACCTGAGTGTGGGGCGCGGTGTTAACGCCATTGCAAGATGGCGCCGACTTCCTGGTCACACCCATACCACAAGACTGATAAACAGGGTGAACCGCGCAGGTGTAGGGGCTTTTTCCTGTCTCAGCAAGTATGCTAATGAGGGCTCTTGCGTGAGCCAATCAGATTCTGCCTAATGTACTTAGTGCCTATATAAGCCCGCTCCGAGAGCTCCTCGGGGGTCTTCCGCTTTAGTCATCTTCAGATTCCCCAATAAAGCGCTGTTAGAAGAACCCCGGTTGCCGCGTCTTCCTTGCTGGCGAGGCGGGTGCGACACCTGAGATAGGGGTAAGCAGGAGGAATGCCTTGGAAGCTTCCCTACCACCTTCTGGAGTATAAACTGAAACCTGGATTAAGATACAGGTTCCTCTACATGCTAGAATGCCCAATTCCCCCTGCTGGGGTTTTTTTGTGCCAACTAAATGACCTACTTTATTCCCCTCCAAAAGCAGCAATTATACTTACATATCCCACCAGAACAAGCATTGATTACAAATGCTACTTACTCACCCTGTGGAGGAATAAACCTTCTCCCTGGCCCTGAAGTCAATGAGAAAGCAAATAATTGCATTTGGGCAGATGGGACCCTGGGAAAAAGCTAGGAATGCACAGCCCATGCATGTAAGGTATGTAACTGGAGTACTCCAAAAGGAGCAATATCCATTAGGAAGGAAAGACCTGGAAGGAATACAATCCCATCCTACAACAAATTCTGAAAAGTGGACTAATTAATCCTTGATCTCCATACCTCTGTTCTATCCATCAAGAAACCACACTTCAGTGAATGTCAGTTTGTCCAAGATGCGAGAGCCATATGAAATCGCCTAGTATATTCACCCAGCAGTGAATTCACCCATATACTTTAACTGCCATACCTGGAAATTATGAGTGGTTTTCAGTATTAGACTTGAGATGTTTCCTGCATTCCAACTGGAGAGAAGACCCAGCTGTTATTTGCTTTTGAGTGACAGCTTATACCCAGAAACCAAAATGACCTTCTAGTACTGTTGGACAGTAAGTATTGCCTCAAGAGTTTAAAAATTCACCATTTTTCTGGGAAATCTTGGCAAAGACTCAAGTCTTACCCAACTAGATGGAGTGCTGTTCACACACACATGACTTGTTAATAGCTAGCCCCACCTATGAAGAACACCTGGTCCGATACCATCCTAGTTCTAAATCAATTGGCTCAGTGCAGACGTAAGATTTCTCCACAAAAAGCTCCAATCTGTAAACAGAAGGTAACCTATATCTTGGACTCAGGTTTAAATAAGGAAAAAGGAGCCCAATATGTGGACCGAAAACAGGCAATAGGAGGCATCAACCCTCCCCCACAGCCCAAATAGACGATTATGAGGGTTACTGAGCACAGCTGGCTTTTACTAGATTTGGTTCCTAACTTTGGATTTGTGGCCAAACACCTCTAAATGAGGCTTGAAAGGGACTAGAATTAGAGGCCCTGCCTTGGACAGTTGAATGCCAATAGGCATTTGATATTATCAAGGAAAAATACCAGCAGCAGCATTGGGATTTACCAGACCCCCCAAAAGCCACTCAAACTTTATTTTGACAATAAACATGCCATAGGACTGGATGTGTTAGTTCAAATGCTAGGGGACACCCAACTTATAGCCTACTTCTTGAAATTAGACCAAATGACAAAGGGATGGCCTCCCTGCCTGAATGGTTGCAGCTACTTGTGCAGTTTTATAAGGAAGTGGAATTTCACCCTGGGACAGCCAGTCACTATATTTGTGTTCCATCAGGTACTGACTGTTCTAGAGCAAAAAGGAATTTACTGGCTCACAGCAGCCCACATAGACAAAGCCAGGTCATCCTTTTGGATAACGCAAGCTTCCCTTTGTGGGCCACCATGGCTCTAAATCCCACCACACTGCTACCTGCCACAGAACCTGACCTCTTCAAATGCCTTTTTACCTCCACACCTGATAAACTGCTTCTGGTTGGCTTTGTTTTCATCTGGAAAAACTAGCAACACACCTTCACTACCTTACCACAGGAGTATGTCAGCCCTCCACAGCGCTATGCATAATTCAGTTCACACGATCTTGGCCTCCTTTCCCCTCCACAAGTTATCACGTTGGTCCATTACATTGATGACATTATGCTGAATTGAACTTTAGTAACTACACTAGACTCATTGAAGACTTTTATGTCAGAGGGTGGGAAATCTGACTTAATTCAGGATCCTTCTGTCTCAGTGAGATTTCTAGGGGTCCAGTGGTGAGAGGCATGCTGAGATATCCCTTCTAAAGTAAGAAGTTGTTACATCTGGCCCTTCCTACCACTAAGAAAGGAACACAAACCTAATGGGACTATTTGGATCTTGAAGGCAAGATTTTTTATTTGGGTGTGCTACTGCAGCCACTTAACAAGTGACCCAAAAAACTGCCAGGTTCAAGTGAAACTCAGAACAAAAGATGGCTCTGCCATAGGACCAGGCTGCTTTGCCACTTGGTCCTTACCTTAAGCACCTTACCTTAAGCAAGTTCTTATGATCTGCTGGATCATAAAAACTATTGTTTGCAGATTTATACTATCTTATCCACTGTCATGGCATTCTACACAGCATTGCTTTATTAAGTAAGGTCACTTAAAATGCATCAACTGGCCTATGCTCAGAGTTCAGTCTTACCCAAGTATCCGGGACTAGTCTTTAATAAATGGTGCTAGAACTACTGGATATCCACACACAAATAAGTGTCTTGTATGTGTCTGAAGGGTAATATGCATCCCCTTCAGAAAAATTAACTGAGGTTGAATTATAGGCCTAAATATAGAGGTCAAAACTATGAGACTCTTAGAACAGCCAGTTAACCTTTGGGTTTGGCAGTAACTTTAGAAAACACCAAAGGCATGATTCATGAAAAGAATTGGTAAACTAGATATCAAAGATCTTTGCAGTAGACATTTGATACATGACTTTTTACACAATATACAACTCTTAAGACTCTAGTTGCAAGTTAGATCAAAACGTTATGCACACGTTAGAACGTCAAAGAGAAATCGCTGGCAACCACAAATGCTGGTAAAGATATGAAACAGCAGGAACTCATGATGAGAATCCAAACTGGTACGATCACTATAGACAGTTTGGCAGTTTCTTACAACACTAAACATACCAAGCCATCCAGCGGTAGTGCTCCTTGGTATTTACCAGTGATTTGAAAACTTATGTCCACACCAAAGCCTGCATACTGATGTCTACAGTAGCTTTATTCATAATTGCCAAAATGTGGAAACCAAGGTCTCCAATAGGTCAACAAACTGGTCAATCCAGTTATCCAGCTATAAAAAGAAATAATTCAGCTATAAAAAGAAATGAGATGTCATGCAACAAGACGACAGAGAGAAGACAAACATCAAGAAGCCATTCCAAAAAGGGTGTGTACTGTATGTTTCTAAATATATGATGTTCTGGAAAATGGAAAACTATGCAGATGATAGAAATATCAGATAGGAATCAGGAGAAAGGGACGAAGATTTAGAATAGGTTTAGTACAGTGAATCTAGTCTGATACTACGATGGTCAATACATGTCAGCGTAGGTTTGTCAAAACTCAGGATGTACAACATGGAGAACCCTAACTATGTACTTTATCAATATTGGCTCCAATGTAACAGATATTAATAGGGGAAACTGGGTGAGGCAAACCCTGTACTTTTCCACTCAGGTTTTCTATAACCTTAGAACTTCTCAAAACAGTCTATTAAGATTTCCCCAATGAAAATTAAGTGTGCTCATCATTTCCATTCCTTAGAGGCCCAATACTTTGTTTTATTCAGCCAATAATCAAGGAAACAGATACCTGGAGTAACTAGGTAATATGCAACAATCATGCTTTCACTGCAATGTCAGTCTGTTAAGATTATTGAGGTTACTATCCTTGCTTCTGGAGAATGAGTAACTTGAATCACATCCACAAGGAATCTGTCTGTAGGTTGCTAAAGGTAGGCTACATTAGGAATCTAATCTTAAGGTTGACTTGACTGAGTTGATATTTGAAAACTGGTTGGCCCACACATTTGAGAAGTTGAATGTTGCAACAAAGAGCTCATTCTTTAGAGAAGAGATTGCCAAGGGTGCATATTTTTTTCTGGAAGGATCTGGCCAAGGATAAATAAAATGCTTTATAGGTAGAGCCAATGAAGAATTTGACACTGAGGTTGTCAGGCATAGGGGAATAGAAGGTGTTAATGAGTAATTCACATGATTAGCCATAATTGAGGATTTGGATAGGCAACTGAAGATTGGGAAAGTTGAAGTGAATGGGTTTAGGTATATAAGAATTTAGGAAGTGAGTGTAGAAAAGATAGTAAACTTCTGAAGAATTAAGCTGGGATATTATCTTACTGTACAATTCAAAATGAATTTGAGATCTAAACATAAGGCCTGAGACCATAAAACCTAGAAAATATAGGGGAAAATTTGACATTGGCTATGGTACTGGGTTTTTTGTATTTTAATATTCAGGCGTTAAAAAATACTATAATAAAAAGCTTCTGCACAGCAGTCAAAATGCAAAGGCTGTCTGGTTTGGGAATATTTGAAAACCATGTTTGATAAAGGATTAATATCTAAGGCACATGAAACTCATGACTCAATAGCAAAACAAAAAAAACACCTGAAGAGACTTTTCCAAAGACATAGCCAACAGGTATATGAAAAGGTCCTCATTGTCACTAATCAGGGAAATTAAGGTAACATCTCACTGTAATTTATACTTGTTAGGATGGATATTCATCTAAGAAAACAATCCATGTAATAAAGACCATATGTACCTCCTAAATCAAAAGGTAAGAAATAAGTTGTCAAGGGTGTGGAGAAAAAGGAATCTTTGTATGCTATCGGTGGAAATGTAAATTGGCATGGCCATTATGGAAAACTGTATGGAGGTTCCTCAAAGTTAATAGAGTACATGAGCCAGGAATCTATTTAGTATTTACCCAAAGGACATGAAGTCAGCACCTTGCAGCGATAACAGCACTACCATGTTGACTGCATTATTCAGAATAGCCAAGACGTGGAGTTGGCCCAGGTGTCCATTGGCAGATGAATAAGGGAATTGTGGTATACTAGATACTGCCATTTGTGACAACATAGATGAGCTTGGAGGATGTTGTGCTAAGTGAAATAAGTTGGGCACAGAAGGATTAATACTGTATAACCTCAGTTATAAGTGTGGAATTCAAAGTCAAAGACATAGAATTGGAGAGTAGAACTGTGGTTACCAGAAGCAGTAAAGGAAGTGGGGAGATGCAGGTCAAGGGTACTGACTTGCAGTTATATGTTTCTAAACTTACCCTTTATAATGTGAGGAATATATCACTATAAAAGGTTTTTATTGAAGTAGATTTGAGTTTTCTTCTAAGTAGATTTTTGGGATTCTAACCACAAAAAGATTGTGAGATGATGCATTGTTTGTGGCAGTAATTTCATCAAAACATGTTTTATGACTCAGGCATGTATAAGGTAATAAAAACCTGTCTAGCAGTAAGATTTTATACCTACCTTGGATTTAGTGGTGGTGGGGGGTGTCACTGAAGTGGAAGATAAAAGTGAGATTGAGGGGGTCCAGAAGTCAAACATGTAGGGAGTTGAATGACTAGTCCACATAATCGAAATCACTGATGCCAGCAACTGGGGTGAAGTGGAAGATTTATCCAGGTCAAAATCCTCAATGAGTGACTCTCTTCCACAAGCCTCAATAGGCCCTTTAAAAAAAGTTGATACACTTGCAGTTATAACCACATGGCCACGAGTTTGAGAAAGGTGGAATAAAACAACCATGGAAATAGTAATGTGCAACCCCAAACTTGTGTTGAGGTGCATGTGACGTGAAATGGTCAGCTGTTTCTGAGTGCTAAGGGTAAGGGGCCTCCTTGCCAGAGGTCCTTCCCAGTCGTTAGTTAAAAATTAGTTTTCATAGGATGTTTGACATTTTAGAAGTGTCTATACAAGAGTTTCAGAAACTTGGGGACACAGTATACTTGGCACAGGGAAGTAGAATTTGAATCTAGGGTACATGAACCCAAAACTTTTGCTTTCAACCAATATGTAAGTCTTAGCCTTTCTGTGCCTCAGTTCTGATCTGAAAATTGGAGCTTATAGGAGTTTGTATTTCGTAGTGTTGCCTCTGCCATAAGGAAGGAGGAGCTGGGGAGAAAATAGCCAGAGGAGCTGAAGTATAGCAGCCCAAAGCAGTAAGGGGACCAGAGAGCATGAGGACAGAGGAGTCCTTGGCGATGCTGGGATAGGGATTGCACTTGGTGACTAAGGCTTAAAGGTTTTAAAGAATATTGATCAGAGTAATACAACCCAACCCTTGCCAAGTTGTTTTGACACTGGAATTGAATAGGACACCCGAGTGGTTTCTAACCCAGTCCCAGTCCCCATGAGGACTCTCATCTAGCTATGTATCTAACAGTTGCCTCAGGTTCTAACGAACTGCCCCCACCAGTGTGCTGGAAAGCACAGAAAATAGACTATCGATGGCATAAGTCTAGGGAGGCATATAGGCAGGTGGCAGCTGTGGGTTGGATGTGTTTGAGGCCACGGAGTTCATGGGTGGGATAAGAAACATAAAGGGGCTTCAGGATGGGATGAAGGATGTGGGATAACCCACAATAGTAGTGGATATAAAGGAAAGAATGAAGATACAGAAACCTAAGGGTTTAAGGCATAACTTGGATGAGGACACATCTAGTAGGTGTCAGGACTGGCAGTCAGAATCAGATCACAACAGGCCTATGACTACACACTAAACCATGGTGGTATATCACTTTATGATCTCAGAGCCCAAATCTCAGCTGTGCCATTTATAAGCCAAGAGGGCTTTTAGAAAATGATTTTTTAAACACTTTTGGGAGACAGTCTTACACTCTCATCTTGGCCAGAGTGCAGTGGTATCATAGTTCAGTGCAACCTCAAAATCCTGTGCTCAAGTGATCCTCCTGCCTCAGCCTCCCAAGTAGCTGGCATTGCAGGTGTGAGCTACCATGCCCAGCCATATTACCTATTTTAGCATCAGTATTTCTTTTTATGGAGGAAATTGTCAGACTTCAGAGACAATATATACAAATCTCCCCCAATTGGTACTTATCCCCATATGTTCCAGTTAAGCATCTGGCTGGAAAGCTAAGTTTCTCTTCTAGAAATGCACATGAACAAGGACATCCCAAAATAGTTAATATAGTTAAAATGTCAATATTACCTAAAGCGATCTACAGAATCAATGCAATCCCCATCAAAATGCCATCAGCATTCTTTACAGATCTAGAAAAAATAATTCACTTCGTATGGAACCAGAAAAAAACCTCATATAGCCAAAGCAATCTTAAATAAGAACAACAAACTGGGAGGCATCAGTCTACCTGACCTCAAGCTGTACTATATAAAGCAATAATAGTTAAATCAGCTTGCGACTGGCACAAGAACAGAAGCAAAGATATCTGGAATAGATCTGAGATACCAGAGATGAAACCATCAGTATACAGTAACCTAATCTTTGACAAAGCTGACAAAAATATACATTGGGGAAAAGAATCTCTCTTCAATAAATGGTGCTGGGAAAACTGGTTAGCTACATGGAGAAGAGTGAATCAGGATCGCTACCTCTCACCTCTCACAAAAATTCAATTGAGATGGATAACAGACTTAAACTTAAGACATGAAACCTTAAGAATCCTAGAAGATGTAGGGAAAACCCTATCAGACATTGGCCTAGGCAAAGAATTTGAGGAAGACCCCCAAGGCAATGACTGCAGCATCAAAAACAAACAAATGGGATCTGATCAAATTAAAAAGTTTCTGCACAGCCAAGGAAACCATGAATAGAGCAAATAGACAACCCACAGAGTGGGAGAAATATTTGCTCTCTACACCTCTGGATAAAGGTCTAATAACAAGAATCTAGAACTTAAAAGAATTAAAAAAAGCAAACAATCCCACCAAGAAATGGGCGACAAATGAAAAGAAACTTCTCCAAAGAAGAATGGCATACAAACAAAAAAATTCTCAACTTCTCTAATTATTAGAGAAATGCAAATCAAAACCACAATGAGATACCACCTAACCCCAGTGAGAATGGCCTGTATCAAGAAACCCCAGAACAACAAATGCTGGCGAGGATGCTGAGAGACAGGAGCACTCCTACACTGCTGGTGGGACTGCAAATTAGTACAACCTTTGTGGGAAAGAATTTGGAGATACCTCAAATAGCTAGAAATAGAAATACCATTCGACCCTGCAATAGCATTGTTGGGCATCTACCCCAAAGAGCTAAGACATTCTATTATAAAGACATCTGCACCCGAATGTTCATAGCAGCACAATTCACTATTGCAAGGTCATGGAAACAACCCAAATGCCCCTCAATTCGTGAGTGGATAATTAAAATGTGGTATATGCTCACAATGGAATATTACTCAATCCTAAGAAATGACTGAGCTAGCACCGTTTATGCTATCCTGGATTAAGCTTAAGCCTGTTATCCAAAGTGAGGCAACACAAGACATGGAAAATGGACCCCACATCTACTCGCCATCAAATTGGTACTGACTGATTCAAACTATGGTTTTCAAGTGGTGGCAATGCTCACCAGGGATTCGGGGGGGGGGGGAGATCCAATCTTAGGGATGTGGCGAGCACTTTGGAGGGGAAGGGCATAACTCTAACCCTTCTTAGGGAGAGTCAAAGATATACAAATGTAACCAAAATGTCAAAAAAACCCAACCTTTTTATTGGGTGGTGGGTAGGCGGGAAGGGGGGAGGAGGAAAGGGGTGTATACTTTCATAATGTGTGTGATGTACACCACTGGGGGATTAGACACATGGGGGGGAGGGAGGGGGGACAGGAGCAATATTTGTAACCCTAACAATATTTGTACCTCCATAATATGAAATAAAAGGAATAAAATGAAAAGCAAAAAACTAGTTACTGATATTTTTAAACCAAAGTTCAATATTTACAAAATTTATAACCATTTTAGTTATTGATATTGTGTTAGCCTGATCAGCACATTCTTTTCACCTTTGACCTACACGGGAGGCCTAGCTGTAAGAGTGTTGATTGGATAAGAAAATTGAGTAGGTACATTCAGGTGAAGGATTAAGACATTTAATGACACTAAGCTTGATGCTTTCCTTTATGTAGTGAAGCCCAGTCTGCCACTGGTATGATCTCATTTGGGGGCCAGGGCACCCTCTCTTGGACAGTGTTATGAGGAGAAACAATGTTTGCTTCTGACTCATCTGTTTCCAAGGGTTAATTACACATCTCTTCTGGTTAACTTACTATAGATATTACGTGGAAAGGTAACAACCTTAATGTTACTCTGTACATGTGATACATACTTAACAGTTAAGAAAGGTTTTGATAGTTGGTACATTAAAGGGTAAGGCCTTACTATAGCCTTAAAACATGATTCAACAAGTTCATTTATTGGGTATAATCATACAAGTGGTCTAGATACAAAGCCTATCTACGAAGCTAAGTTTATCAATGAGGAGTTCATATGTTAGAGGAAGTAAATACTGAATCCAAGTTTTAAAGGCTAATATGAACCCTTGTAGAATGACATTCCTACTTTTTCTTTACTTGGCATGTACACAGGCATAGAATAACCATGCACATTTTTGGCAACTACCAGCAATTTTACACAGAAAAAAGTTTGACGTTAGGGAGCAGGTTCTAGAGGTTCCTGGCTTCTACTGAGATTCTGTAGAAGTAGAATCCTCTGAAAAGGGAGTAGAGACAAAAATGAGATCCTTCCCACAGTGATTTTGCTGCATATTAGCCTCTTCGATGAGGTCAGCTCCTGGGCTGAAGTTAGGTCGTCTCTCCCAGGCTTATGAGAACCCTTCCTGAAGACACAAACAGCAGTGGTGATAATGATACTTTAAGCATTTGTTATGTCTGTCTTACCAGATCTTTTACACACAGCACCCAAGTATCCAAGGAGATAGGTATTATTTCCAACTTATACTTGAGAAAATGGAGGTCAACTAACTTGCTTGAGGTCACACAGCATGTAACTGGGCAAACACAGCCATTGGAGTTTCAAAGACTGAGAGCCTTGTCACATCTTAAAATAGGATGTCCTAGCAACCTATGAGAATCCCATTAGGGCACTTTGAGACAAACAGCTTCCTTGGTTTGGTTTTTCTCCCTTTCTGAGGAAAGATACTAGTTTGGGAAGGTTGGGTTCAGAAAAATGTGAAGGAGATATATCATTCCACCCACAAGTCCAGAGTACTCCTTATAATGTAAACAAGAGAGGGGGAAAGACTTCAGTATATAAGCTTTTGAGGGAGGAGCTGCCATTGAGTTGTCTTAAAGTTTTAGGACTCTATCATCACCCCCCAAAATACTGGAAAGAACACTTTAGAGACTAACAACCAGGCTGAATTTTTCTTCTCTAGGAAAAAACTCCTGATTTTCTTAAAGGAAATAATTTTTCTACAGAGGCTGAATTCTAATCCCTTATTCTTTGAGCCCCAGGGGACTCTGTCTCTACACCCAGAATAGTTACAGATACCAGGGAGGCCAGATACAAGCAGCAAGAGCATGATTTGGACCTAAGGGATGACTTAATTAAGAAGTCTGTCTTTCCCCTTAGACCAACCCTGACATACGAGGGACAGGCTGTGCTTAAATTTAGGTTGTGTGTTCATCCTTCTGGGACAAAGCCTACTATTATCCTTCTATGTTGAGGGAAGTGGGGAGGCTCAGAGTCCATGTGGAATTCCCCAGCTCTCTGAGCAGAATGCTTATAAACACAAGGCCTCTGAGGCATTTGCAGAGCCCCAGGCTCTTTCTCTGCCAGCCTTTTGCTCTGACATGACCCAGCCCGGGTAAGACATCTTCTGAAAGAATCTAGAAAAGGAGGGGTCAGTGGGAAGAATCCCCAGCTCAGAAGGATGAGATCTTGGAAAGCTAGATTTAGTTCATGCTCCTACATAGATTTATGACTTGGAGGGAAGTGGCCCGTCTTGGAAGGGACTTAGGATAGAGTCCACACAGAGTCACAAAGAGGCTGATGAAGCCTCTAGGAGTTCACTAATGCCAATACAAGACCCTATAAAACTTCCAGGTTCCTTAAATAGGCACAAATATCTTATTCTCATTAAGAGCCAGGTACTGTGCTAGCAAAGGACCTCTAGTAGAGAACAAGATGAGATTATCATTACTCTTTTGGAACCTACCTTTTGTTTGGGGAAATATGCATCAGCAAGTGATTTGGAGAGCTGTTTGTGTAGTACAAAAGTAGGACACTGAATGAAGGGTTAAAGCAGGCTTCCCTAAGGTGGTGACATCTGAGCTGTGGAAAGGTGAATGTGCCAGGTGAGGGGGATGGAAAGAACACCATTTTGTACCAGGAAAGAACATGGATGAGTCTCAGAAGCAAAAGAAACATGTAGTTGGAAAATGAAGATTCAACATCATTGGCAGGTCATAAGCAGGGTGAGGAATGGAAATCCCATGGTTGGTTATGGAGAATGTATTTGGGCAGGTCTCAGGTGGCATGTTGTCCTGTAACAAATGCCTGTGTACTCATACCATCCCTGTATGGGAGCTACAGCGGCCACCTGCTGTATTTAAGGTATGAGGGCTGCTTCTGACTGAGACATAAATAAGGAGTTATTAGTGTCAAGATCTTAGGGAAAATGGGGGTCAGTACAGCTAATCCCTTGGCTTGCCACACCATATCCCCGCCCCACCCCCATTGAGCAGCTGAACTGCTTCTCTCCAGTCAAGGGTACCCCTTTCACTTTCATGTGTTCTTAGAGATAGTAAAGGAAATGGAGATGACATCCATTAGGAAACAGCCCTGTGTGGTGTTGGATATGGGGAAGGAAAGAGATAGAGGTCAGGTTCATCCACTCCAGGGTTTCAGGTCAGTGCAGAGGACATTTGACTTGGCCATAACAGGGTTCGAGTGGCCTTCTGAATGGCAGAGACCTGTGGGCTTTCATGAGAAGTCACTTCCCCTCATGCCCATAGTTCACCAGGTACACATTTAGCCTTATTTGTGGCTTGGGTCTGTGAGATCCCTCCTGTGACCTCTGCACAAAGCAAGGAGGGAGCTGCATGTCTCCAGGGCAGTAGTGAAGGGATCCAAATGGTGGTGTTGGAAGGGAAGATAGTGAGGAAGCTGTTTCAGCACCTAACACAGAAGGAGTAACCGCTGTACAGGGAAGTCATGGCAACAAATTCTCTTGGCAAATCCTGATAACTTTTCTATTCAACGACTCTTTTCTGGAGTAAAGCAAAACTTACTTTCCACCCACATAACAGCTTTTCTTAGTATAACACGAATTAAAGCCATTTGATTAGGCATAGAAGTGAAGTAGGCAAGTCCTTTATAAGTCTAAGCATTAGGAAAAAGATGAACTTGTCATGAGATTAAAGCTCTTTCACCCTTTAGAGTTAGTTATGTGACTCAGTTTTCAGATTGTGTCTTGCAGAAGCAGCAGCCTGCTTGTAGAGAAACACTGAATAAACATGGTACAATGGTGGGATCTGGTCTGACATGTCCATGCCATTGGCTCTATGGGTGAGGAAGCAACTGGAGGGACCACTCCCTGCAGAGGCATGGCAGGGTCAAGGAAGCTAAGGCAGCTGGAGGAAGCACCGGGACCAAAAGTAAAGCAGTGCCACTTAGCCCAGGCCTGACCAGGTGAGGAAGGACATGGCCCCTAGGACACAAGGGTCACTTCAGGAGCTGGTACCTTGGTAGATGAATAAGACACTGCCAAAAATGCCTGCCAGGAAGGGAATCTGATCTCTAGTCCTATCCTCTCACCTGTTGCTGGTGCCTCACATTGGCTGATTTTTTAATTATAGTTCAAATAATATGTAAGATGCCTTTTCATATAATCTCTGGTGTTTAAGATGTGTTATTGAACAAAGGTTTTTCAGAAATCATTTGTAGAGTGTCTCTCCAACTCAAATTCTCTTAATGTTCGAGCAATCAATGGAGGATTCCCCATAATGTTAATTCTCTTGTGCACAATAAAATCTGTGATAAAATAAAGGTATTGTGCTACTTTGTAGTTGTAAATTTTAGTATACTCTGATGCACTCGGATTTTTATGTTCTGAAATATGTTTTGACACTTATTACATTTCTATCACAGTTACCCCGTATGACTCTCTGGTGTTAATACATGATTATTAAAGGCTATGCCACTTTATTTACATCTGTAGGATTTTGTTTGTGTATGAATTCTCACATATACTAAAAAAAAGTACTAGGAAAGTATTTTCCACGTTTTTCACTTTCGTATTGTTTCCCTTCTGGTATGCTTAGAAAGGTTTCAACAGTGGTTAAAGATTTTGCCACATTCTTCACATTTGTAGGGTTTTTCTCCAATATGAATTATCTTATATACAGAAAAGCGTGAGTACTGGATACAGGCTTAGCCACATTGTTTACATTTATAAAAAGTTTTTCTCTGGTTGAATTTCTTCATGTATAGACAATTTGAGCATAAGTCAAAAGCTTTACAACAGGTCTTTACATTTGCATGTTTTCTCTCCAATGTAAATTCTGTTTTGCTTAGTAGGGTATAAACACTGATTAAAGGATTTCCCACATTGTTCTCATTCGTAGGGCTTCTCTCCAGTATGAATTCTTCTATGTATGGAAATGTGTATTTCTTAAAGGCTTTCCCACATTCTTCACATTTCGATGGTTTCTCTCTGGTACGAATTATCTTATGTCTTAAGATTTGAGAACCAGTTAAAGGCTTTGCCACATTTTTCACATTTGTATGGTTTCTTTTTCAGTATGAGTTCTTTTATGCTGAGTAAGGTACGTACACTGGACAAAGGCATTGCCACATTCTTTACATTTGTAGGGTTTCTCTCCTGTATAAATTCTCTTATGATTTTTAAGATTTGAGAACCCCTTATAGGCTTTGCCACCTTCACATTTGTATGATGTATCTCCAATATGAATTCTCTTATGCAAATTGTGCTCTATCCTTAAAGTGAAAAGCTTTGCCACATTCTTCACATTTGTAGGGACTGTCTCCAGTATGACTTGTCCTATATACAATGAGGCTTGAGGACTGCTTAAAGGCTTTGCCACATTCTTCACATTTGTATGGTTTCTCTCCAGTATGAATTCTATCATGTTGAGTAAGGTTTGTACACCAGGTAAAGGCTTTGCCACACTCTTCACATTTGTAGGGATTCTCTCCTGTATGAATTTTCTTATGTTTAATAAGGAGTGAGGTCTGGTTAAAGACTTTGCCACATTCTTCACATTTGTATGGTTTCTCTCCAGTATGAATTCTCTTATCACTTCTAAGATTTGAGGACCACTTAAAGGCTCTGCCATTCTTTACTTTTTGTAAAAAAATCATTGTATGATTCCTTTCCAGTATGAATTATCTTATGTAAAGTCTGAGGATCATTTAAAGGCTTTGCCACATTCTTCACATTTGTATGCTTCCTCTCCAGTATGAGTTTTTTATGTTTAGTAAGTATAAGCACTGATTAAAGACTTTGCCACATTCTTTCAATTTGTAGTATTCCTTTGTATTAGAAATTTTGTTAAGTAATGTGGGAGCATTGGTTAGAGGCTTTCCCCACAGTCTTTACAGTTAAAAAGTTTCTCTATAGTATAGTTTCTCTATAGTATTTCTCACACCTGATGTCTATTTAGATTTAACAATTCCCTGAAGATTTTCAAACATTCATTACACTGGAAGATTTTGCCACTCGTAGTCATTGAACATTGGTTACGTTCATTATAGCATCCTTTCTGTTCCTTACACTCACCCACACTTTCCCAGTCATATGTTAATTGTATATTCTCAAGGCCACACCTTCCAAACTTCCTGGTATCACTTTTGGGAACATTGTATATGCTGCTCTGGCAAATAGTGTTGGGTAGAATGAGAAGATATAGTAAATTGCCTTAGTGGGAATTCTGAGTGTTTGGATACTGTATCATTTGTCTTCACATTCCAAGGCTCTTTCTTTTGGTCCAGAAAGGTAATCAGATCTGGCTTAGAGGCAGCAAGACCCAGGAAGACCAAACTTCTGTAGTTCTCTAACATCACATCCCTATACAAATTCTGCTGAGCATTAAACATTCCCTCTCCTCCAGAGAGAATTCTATGGCCACATCCCTGAATGTCAACAGTCCCATTTTGCAACTTTTGTGGTGCCCAGGGATCCTATTTTCAGACGTTTCAGAATCTGCAAGTCATAGGCTGACAAAGGCTGAGGGTTACCTGAGTTTCCCAAAGCAAAGAAGGAGCACTGAAGACAAATGGGAGCAATGTGACTCATCGTTTTTATCTTCCCTTGTTACAGCTACTGTCAGTACCATGCCTGTTTGTAGTAATTTGAGAATCTTAAGAGCCCAGATAATGAAGAGAAGTTCTGTGGGATAAAGTCAACTGACTTCCATAGCCATCATCCTAGTTTTGTGGCTCCCTGGAGACAGATTTCGAAGGACTTTGGAATGCTTATTGAACATGTTTTTGGTTTTGCACATTAGTCTCAAACTGAATAAGAAGAGCTAATGCTCAGTGTTACTATGTGTCAGATGCTGCCTTTAGTCACAAGGACTTCCCTAGGCCACAACTTTATCAAGTGTGTCGTGAAGTGACGTTAGCTGTATTTCCACTAATGGGAGAAAGTGTGCCTAAGCTCCTACCGCCAAGGTCTGAAGTCAGATCTAGAAAAGCTTCCAAGCCCAGACTACTATGGTCAATCTGACTAGGCTCAAACTGTAGAGGACAAATCTTAAATGTTCCTTACTTTCCTTCATTCCTCTAATATACATGAACAACACATTATGGTACAATCTTGTAGACTAAAAGATACAGAAACAGACTTTCCGTGCTTTGAATTGACACCTCCACTTTAGTAAGTTGTTCTGGAATCCAAGTAAGGGCATTTCTTTGGCCAAATACTCATCTCTTAGTCTTCATGACACTCTGCACTGGCAATAACTGTTCTGGAATCTTATCGTTATATTCAGCCTCTATAAGGGGGAGGCGGTCCTTGCTTGCAGGTTCTACCTTTGGGCAGATGTATGTAAACTGAGTTTCGTCAGCTTTCCCCTTTCAGAGGTCACCTTGTTTTCACCTTTTCTTTCACCATGCTGTATCTCTGCCTTGTGATCTGGGCCTGAAGATTAGACACTTCAGCTCATCCAGTAGTGGTCTCAAGCTTAAGCTTTGATTTACCATGGAGTCAAGATAGTTCCAAGAGTCTCTCACCTTGTATCTCTCAGCTCCAATGTCTCCTTTCAAGGAGGTCTCTCTATAAACCTTTCCGAAGGATTGAGAGCTATTTCATAGCCTGCCTTCAGAGGTAAGTGACCAAATAAGTACCCATATTCTTTAGGTCAATTTGTTGATGCAAGAACATCACTTCTTGAAGGTCATACTGCACAAAAATACTCATTCTTTCAAATGTGTTTTAGCTTGTGCTTGGTAAGCTTGTGGACTTACTATACTAACATGATACTATGAGTCTATAACTTGTAAAACTTATTGTGTAGTATCTTATCTAGTAAGTGATTTTATTATCTATTGTAAGAACTTAGAATATTCTTTTATTTCCAGGAAAATAAGTCCTGCATTTGGGGCACAAGTGAGAAGGTCCACATACAAATGGCCATATTAACTTTTCATAATGTCTGCTCAGTACCCAGCTCCTTCCGGCTCACTGGCATCCCAGGACTGGAGTCCCTGCACATCTGGTTCTCCATACCTTTTGGCTCCATGTACCTGGTGGCTGTGGTGGGGAACATCACTATCCTGGCAGTGGTAAGGGTAGAGCGTAGCCTACACCAGCCCATGTACTTTTTCCTGTGCATGTTGGCTGTCATTGACCTGGTTCTGTCCACTTCCACTATGCCCAAACTTCTGGGTATCTTCTGGTTTGGTGCTGGTGACATTAGTCTGGATGCTTGCTTGAGCCAAATGTTCCTTATCCACTGCTTTGCCACTGTTGAGTCAGGCATCTTTCTTGCCATGGCTTTTGATCGCTATGTAGCCATCTGCAACCCACTACGTCATACCACAGTGCTCAGTAACATGGTGGTGGGTCGTATAGGGTTGGCTGCCCTTCTCCGTGGGGTTCTCTACATTGGACCGCTGCCTCTGATGATCCGCCTGCGGCTTCCACTTTATAAAACCCATGTCATTTCTCATTCCTACTGTGAGCACATGGCTGTAGTCGCCTTGACATGTGGTGACAGCAAGGTCAACAATGTCTATGGGCTGAGCATTGGCTTTCTGGTGCTGATCCTGGACTCAGTGGCTATTGCTGCTTCCTATGTGATGATTTTCAGAGCTGTGATGGGGCTGGCCACTCCTGAGGCCAGGCTTAAAACCCTGGGGACCTGTGGTTCGCACATCTGTGCCATCCTGATCTTCTATGTTCCCATTGCTGTTTCTTCCCTCATTCACCGGTTTGGTCACCACGTGCCTCCTCCAGTCCACACACTGCTGGCCAACTTCTATCTCCTCATCCCTCCAATCCTCAATCCCATTGTCTATGCTGTCCGTACCAAGCAGATCCGGGAGAGGCTTCTCCAAATCCTGAAGATAGAGACTAAGCTTACATGACTGCTATTATTCTTCTATTTCAA
This sequence comes from Microcebus murinus, assembly GCF_040939455.1. Taxonomy (NCBI): domain Eukaryota; kingdom Metazoa; phylum Chordata; class Mammalia; order Primates; family Cheirogaleidae; genus Microcebus; species Microcebus murinus. Next base: position 57,070,407 of record NC_134107.1, on the reverse strand, counting down.
GTAAGCTCATGGAGAAGGTGTTTAAACATGGTGGGCTGCTTCCCCAATTGAGAACTTCAAAGAGGCTAAGGAATTAGGCCCTGTAACCTCCAGCTTTTATATAGCTCCAAATACTGAGAAAGCATACAACAACTAAGTTCTAAGTGTGGAAGATACCTAAGCTTATGACTAAAGAATATTTGAACTGCGGAGAAAATGACATTGATAGCTATTCAGCATGTATCATGTAATTTTTAAACATGACTTATGAGGTATTGTTCACGTTTTATGTGAGGAACTATGACAGGACACCCTTTATGAACTGAATATGAAGTTACTTAAGCTGCCTTGCTCAATGTTCTGGTTGGAGTTTAAGACTTTGTGGTATTATGTACTAATGCTTTCTGGTTTTTGTATATTGTTTGATAAAATAAAGTCCTAAAAACTGTCACTTCAAGTTTGCCTTACCTGCAAGATCATGTTTCCTGAGTAAAGCCTTTAGCAGTTGAGATTCTGCTTAGACTACTTGTAACTAATAAAACATATCCAGAAGACTGATCTCTATGCCTAGCAGGTATGGAGATACTACCCATGAAAGAATGGTCTGGGTGGAACACACACATGCAGCTAGTGAAGGAAAGAAAATGACTTTTTCAGCATTGCCCTTGTGTTTTCTCTGTAGGCCTGAAATGGGTAAGGGCTCCATGGAAAGGAACTGTCCTTTTTCTAGAGAAACCATCCCTGTATCCTGATCTATTTTTGTAGAATTCCTGTTCCTTGTATGCAGCATTCTTAAAATGGATCAGGACAAAAATAGAGTTCTATGGTTTATAGAGATATTGACTTTACCCTCCAGATTAAGCATTAGTTCAATACCTAGAAAGTTAGTTCATATGAATATATACTTTAGAATTACTGACAATTCTTACCATACTGTAAGAATTACTTTCCATTTTGCAGATGAAGAAATTGAGGTTCCCAGAAGTGATAAGATGGCCCAAAGTCACTTAAGTTTATCAGGAGGAAAAACAAGGAATTAAGCCCAGATTTTATTATTATTATTTTTTTCTTTTAGAGTTACCATAGTTCCTAGCCTCTTTGATCCTCCTTTTCCTTAACTGTGAAAGGAGCTGGAAGACTTCTCCCCTCTCCCAAAATCTGAACTGTTACACACTTAACATTCCCAACGCAGCAGATATTTAGCTGTACCCATTATTCTGAGAATTGGGAGTATAGGTCAAGGAAGTACTGTACTCTTTCTCTTTCCCAGAGAAGGACAAAGGGAAAACCTGGATTAAGTTTAGGTCTGATCACTAGAGTCCTATAACCCTAATAAAATTAGAGTCAGGAAAATTGTCAATACACTAGGCTTTATGTATATAGACTATCATTGAGCTTAATAGAAAGTAGTCGAAGTGCCAAGAAACTGACTTCTAGTTTTGCTTTGGCTAGTCCTATTAATATAAGTTGTCCCACTATTGGGATATCCAGAATGTGTGGTTATTTAGGATTATAATTACATGAATTTTTCTTCATACTATCTCTACCTTGTATCCTATCACTCCATCGTGAGTTTTCCTTGTCTTGAGCTTGGAGGAGTTGAGTGTTCTCCCTATGAATGGAGAAAGTAATCATAAGTCTTCTATTTACCCATCTCTGCCACAGCTGAGAACCTGGGCAAGATATTTGGAGTCAGCACCAAGTATATGCAAACTGGTGCTAAAGGCATGTCTGTGGAACAGGTGAGGGGGCAAGGCCTGAGGACCCAGAATTACCTCTAAAGTGGCTTGAAGTATCATCTAACCATCAGGTTAAAAAAATCTCAGATATAGAAACCTAGCACATAAAAGCCTTGTTCTCATTCTCCCAAGATTGTATATAGTTTGGCCATGTTGGTTATCGAATAACATTCCCTCAGTTCTAGCTTTTATGAATTGATACAGACATTGCTAAGTCAAGATGCAGCCAAGAGGCATTAAGTTGGCCACCTAAGCATAAAACATCCAAGCAGCCATGAAGATAGTCAGGCAACCTTTAAGAGAAGTAATTGAGACTCTGGAGAACAGCAAATTAAGGCTGTCACCATGTTCCTGCTGAGGTCAGACTTTCCCAGAAAGTATTTCCAGCCAGTGACCTAGTGTGATAGGACATAGAATATGCCCATTTGAGACACAACACTCCCGATGGAGTTACGGCTCCAGGACTTCCATTGGACTTGCTGAAACTGCATTTCTACAAGCCTAGAGACTTTTCCCCTTATCCTCTCAGTGCTTTACAGAGGTCAGACTGGCATCATTTTCCATTAGCTCCTCAGCCTCCTTACCCACTTTCCCCTTGCAAGCATGTACCCCAGTGGTTGTCTCACATGTCTAATCCCATCTTGGTGTCTTTCTTGGAGAAGCCAACAGTGGTCAGAGCATGCAGAAGGCAAGATGGGGATTTGGGACTGGCTCACTGCCTGGAAGGTGAAAGAGCTGCTGTACTAAGGTAGGTGAGAGATAACTGCTCACACAAGATGGTGGCTCAATCACTAAGGATCATTGGTTGTGAATTAAGAAAGTGTCCCAGTGGAGCAAGATACCACAGGTGTGATGAATGAAGCATTTGAAAGATGTTGGGAGAGCATGGGAGAGAGAGAAAGCTGCAGAGACAGCAAAGTTTGGTTTCTTATAGGTTCTGGGCATGAGAACATAAGGGCCTCTTTGTAAGCAAGGAAAGAATCTTATCTGGCAATAATACACTGCTGAATGGTAGGCTGAGGACAATTGTTAGAGTCACAGAACTCCAGAGGTGTTTGAAAGCTCAGCCAAGAAGGTGTTGTGAGTTCAGGGCCATATTTTTGAAAACTTGGGACACTAAAACATGGCATGGGTATGGCTACCATTGAGGATGTTGAAACTATAGATGCTTCAAATGCTTTGAGCTTTGAAGTGACCCACTTTTACCCTAGTGAAAAGTAGCACTTCTGTGCAGCAACAGGTATTCCCTTGAGGAATTACCTCCTCTCCTGGCTACAGCAGACATGTAGCGGTAAAGACAGAATACTCTTGCTGGGACTGGGTAGGGAGTAAATAGCTATGCAACATAGAATGGTTTTTAGAGTTAGCTAGCACATATTGGTAGGAGACAGAAGAGAACCCCTAGGATTGGATTTTGAAGGTTCTTGATCAAGGGGGCTGAAATGTTAAGACTGGATAAAAATTCAGCTGGGAGGGTACTTTCTTGGGACACAAGACTTATTATCCTGGCAAGAACTCTAGGAAATGAAAAACTCACTGCTAGAGTGGCTCTATTAAGCCTGAAAAGTAGTCATGGCTGTGTTGCTCTGGAAGAAGGTAGAGGAAGAAATAAAAAGGAAAGGGAACATATTATAGTGGATTATATAAAGACATGGGCTCACTAATGCCAATGGGGACAATTGGGCCATAATGGAGGCCAGGTGGCAGCATTTAACCCCAGAAGTCAGTAATTGCAATCTTCTATAAGAGCTGGCAAGGTCAGAGGGAACACTAAGGGGGCTTGACCCACAGGGAGTTGTGGAGATGGCTAATGAAGTATCATCCCATCCTGAATTAGATAGGTAGCCAGCAAGGCTCCGATTGCCATTCTAATGGAGAAGGCTGAAACAGTCACTGACAATGTCACAATCTCTTGCCCAGTTTCCAAACCTGTGCCAGTTTTTGGATCTACAACTCATTTAAGATGTAACCTGGATCCCTCAGTAGGACTGTGAAAAGCCATGAGTATATGCCATGAGTATCCCAGTTCTTCCACAAAGGAACCTATGGCCAGTTACTCAGGCAACTGTACTTTGGGGAAAACAACTAGAAACTGAGGATCATTGAACAATTTGAGTTGGCATCAATACCCAGAAGGTGAAGGCATAATCACGGTCCCTCTAATTACTATCTGGGCTCTAGTATCTAGAGTAGAGCCCCTACTTTAGGGTCTTGGGGAACTCTCCATGTGCCCTGGTTCCACAGAACCACTCAGTGGTTGTTTCTCCAGTTACCAAGCATATAATAGAGGTACAAGCATGGTTGTTTGAGTAACTACCATATGGACTTCCTGACTTGAAACTTCCCTCCCCACCAAGGTAGTAAGCATTTTTGTGTGTGGTAGAGAGTTTGGCAGTTGTGTTTTCTATTCCAAATATAAGAGGATCAGAAAGTTGTATTCATATGGAATAGAAAAGTACTCATACACTTTGCCTAAGAGGCATGTTAACTTGACTGCCCCTATGCAATGGTATAGTTCTAGAATACGGCCTGAACATTTCAAAGAACAGTGATCCATCAGTGGTATGTTGGATTAGGCAAAATGAGCAAAAGGTGCTTTGTACCATGAAGGCCTTAAACACATGTGCTCCAGAGGATAGGAGAAAAATTATGGTATATAGGGGCCTATTTTAATACTTCAATTCTTTTATGAAGTCCAATGGGTCGGGGTTATGCCTAAATGTACCCAGAGTAAAGAATATAATCTTCACTTTATACCACAAAAGTGGAAGAGTGAGTGGTAGGCCTCTTTGAATTCTGGAAATATTCCTTATCTAAAAATCTTGCCCTGGCCCATACACCAAAAGACAGAATGCCTCTAAGCTTTGAGTGGTCCCAGAGCAGGAAAGTTCTACAGCAGGTTCAGGTATGGTGCAAGCATTGCCAACACTTAAGGCTTAGGATCTAGCAGACTCAGATCTTGGAGGTGACAATGGTGAGAAAAAGATTCAGGATGGAGTTCATGGAATTATCACTGTATATAGGTCCCCTGGAATTTTGAAGTTAGGCTGTGTTATCTATAGCAATCATACATCTTTTGATAACTACCTCCTGTCATTTTACTAGGCCCTGGTAGAGACAATGTTTGGTCACAGGGTACCAAGTGATTATGCATTTAGAACTGTCCATTATAAATTGAATTTGACTGACCAACAAAATTGGACAGGTCTTGTAGCAATCTATTACAACATGAGTGGTTCATCTAGAATCAGGCCTAGTGTTAGGACCAGGGGGCATAAGTTGTGTGAGCAAGTAGCCCCCTGACTCAGGACACCTACAACATTTACACTAGTCCTCCTCCCTCAGATCCCATCAATGGCCATATGGATTAGTTCCATATAACTAAAAAAAATCCAGTTTGCTTACAGATAGACAAGCCATGGTCTAAAGAAGGATGGCAGGTGCATGATGGCCACATAAACCGGGGCTACTTTGAAAGACTAGTGAAACTGTCTTCCTAAAATTGGCAGAACTTCGATTGGGATGCCCAATTATCCACTTCCTGTAAAAGTAAAAACAGCCCAAGTCTCTACATCTTTAAGTGGCCAGTATTTCTGATGTCTGCTCAAGGGTTTAGAAAGACTAGATGACCAGAAGGATGTCTTTGAGGGGCATAAAGGTGGGCATTTGGGAATTGGGCCCAAAGTGTGATGATTCTTGTAGGTGTAGAAAGCATCTACCAGAAGAGGTACTGATCAAAGTAGATGAAATGATTCTGCCAGTTGACATTAGCCAACATTCAGTGGTCACCTCTGAACAGGTATGAGGGGTTACTGAATGGAGTGATAGCAGAGGATACTACGAATGGTCCCAAACATGTAGACCACCACCAATCAGTTTGACTCACTGCTGAGAGTCCAACTTGTCAATGGAGATCAGCACTAAAACCCACATATTCCTCCAGATCACTTGGTGGCAAGTTAACTATACTGGGACTCTATTCTGAAAGGGCCAGTGGTTTGTACTCCCACTTATATATGTTTGTTCTGGGTGCTGGTTTGACTTTCTAGTCCAGATCCTTGGTCAGTACTACCGAGTGTCTCCAGAATGCTTTATCTACAGGTCAGGGATCCCACACAACATGGTAACAGTGGACACATTCCACAGCAAAGGATAGGCAGAATAGGGCTTTACAACCATAAGATCTACTGGTGGTCAACCAGAAACAGCTGACCTCACACAATGTTGAGCCAGCCTTCTAAAAACTAATGCACAGCTCAGAAACAGCTCATAAAAGCAGAATGCTATCTTTTAGGATACCATATATGGATTTAGAGATCAATACAGTCTTGGGTTCTCCAATAGAAGTACATAAACCGGAAACCAAGGGGGACAGAACAGGAATATCCCTCATATGATCATTCAATGATCCACTATCATTCCCAAAGATCCACTAGGAGGACTCAATCTCTGAAACTCTTGGCTCTGCAGGGTTGGAGATCCTGGTCCCTGAAAGGGGCTCCCCATGGCCGAGGTACACGAGGGTCCCATTGAGCTACATACAGCTGCCATCAGGATACTTTGGACTACTATGCACAGGACCAACAGGATAGAGGAGTTGTCATACTGGTGGGAATAATCAACCCTGATTTAGGAGGAAGAAATGGGGTTGCCCTTACACAAAGTATGCAGAGAGAAACACATGTCCAAGTGTATCACAACTGGCTGTACACATTTTCTAGTGCTTCCTTACCTCATCGCAACTATGGGCATACATGTGCAACATTTCCTAAATAAAAGCACAATTGCCAAAGCTTCAGCCTCCTTAAGAACAGGAGGGGTAACCGTACCAGGTAAACCACCAAGACCTGCAATGGCGACAGTCGAGAGTGAAGGGAATTCGAAGCAATGAAAGGAGAAGATGAGTAACAGTTGTAGCTCTGAGATGAATTTCAGAACAATGGCTGTAGTTCACTAACCCTTCCATGTTTCCCTTCAGCAAGGGAGGCCACAGGAGATACGGAGATGCTCCCCACATCCGTTTGAAGGGGAATTGTATGGTACAAGAATGAGTTGTGGTCATGGGAACATGCCTCTTAGATTTGACTGCAAAAAACATTGGACAGCCTCCTGCACTGTGCTCTGAAGTAAATGGCATTGCTCCATTTTCCTTGGGCTATTTCAAACCACTGAATGAGCACAGAGGTATTGAGGCAGACATAATACTGAGAGATACTGGATTCCTCTTAGATGACTGGCTCAAGGTCTCCATTAACCTTGGCAAAGATTTCTTGGAAGTACACGAAAGTCTAAGAACTTTCCCCTCCCTTCCTAAGGATGAGACTTGCATCAGTGATCTCATGGCTCTTCCAGCCTCTTCCTGATCTTCCCACTCCAAGCCTGACATTCCTAATTCCATCTTAGCATCTGTTACTGATAAGACTCATTCTAACAATTATAGTGAGTTCTACAGAAGAGTATTCAACTCTATTCTTGAACCAGTCTATTCTTGTGAAAAAAGAGCTAATACCTGTTGTGAACAGTCCTTTATGAGAAAGCCATTTAAAAAGGAATTAAGAGTTATGTGACTCTCACAGCACTCAATGTGCAACTCAGTAATGCTTTCTTACTTTTGGGAGGGAAGTTCTAGTGCAGATGTAAGTCTGAAGGTCCTAGTGTTAGAGGTCTCCTATACTGAATCTTGAACTCAAATTGCTATAAGCACAGAACAGGTCTCTAAGTTCACAGGCACTACTCATAGTTAAGTGCCTTAAGGTTAGGGAGACAGAGCTACACACACTGGGGACCACTGAGCTAGTAGATTGACACTGTTTACAATTCTAACTACAATTTTCTCCATAAAAAGCTTGTTTTTATGTCAAGTCTGGTTGTAGTAGAGAATTGTCACCCCCCCCTTTAAGTTTTCATTCTAAACTGATTTTCCCCTCCCCTTCCAAACTCTTGGACTCGGAACAGGTAGGAGAAGAGAGTATGAGATATATGACCAATTGCTTAGCCTTTGCAAGGACAGGGCTTCTGGGCAGCTCTAGATTCCCAGAGCAAGACAACCAAGACACATTTTCTTAACTCAAATTTCAGCCACTCACCTGAGTTTTGTTAACTGGCCTACCAATTTGAATTCTTAGGACTTTTTAAGTGGAGGGACTGTTCTATTCCCAAAAGACTACCCCCCATCCTCATTTCTACTTTGAGCCCACTGGTCTTGGCAAATGCCTATGTTTTATTGATATTATCCTAAAGATATTCTTGGCCTAAGACTAAAGCTTTAGAGCCTTCGTATCAGAACAGCTAGTGGTCTTTTCCAAGCCTTGGTGACAAAGTACTGAACTGGTTTTATACATACTGTAAGACTGAAGGAAACCAGAATGTCACCCCCAAATATGCCTCTTGACATGAATGTTTTGAGCTAAAGGCAATTAAGCAGCAGCAAACAGGAGAGTTCTCTATATCCTCCACACTTTCTGCCTGGAGACAGGGTCAGTTCTCCTTTACTGGAGACAGCACCAGGGGAATTGACAAACCATTAGTTTCTGCCTAGATATTTGCCTTCCCACAGTTTGCTGCTCTGGGAAGCCTAAACTCACTTTCCCTTTGCCCTGTAATTTCTCTACAAGTTAACTTTCCTGAAGATGCTATGTAAGCCAAAATTCTAAGCCTTTAGTTACCTTTCACTGAAGCTTATCCCACACATGTGCTATACATGTTAAGCTAGTTTTTTGCTTGTTTCTTTCATTAGTCTGTTACAGGGGCATGTTCCAACTACAGACTTGTGAGAATTGGAGAAATGATGTTTCTTCCCCAAGACAGGTAGCTTCCTACTCAGACTATAGCCTCTGTCCCTTGAGTATTATGGAATAATTTGTCAAGGTTTTACAGGTAGCTTAATATACCTCAAGTATATCTCAGCATTCTGTAATGCAGAATCATCACACAAATGCCTTGGACATGGGAGGTCTGTTGCTTGCTGCACTGGTTTGTCACCTCAGTTATACAGGTCCAAGACCTGCGTCGCAGGCTCCAACTACAGGTACAATCTCAGACAAAGCAGTGTCAAAGAGATAAATGTGGAGCTGATTAACTTGGTAATGTGACTTACTGAAAGGAGGGTCTGTTTAATGAGTCTAGTTGGAAAACATCCACATGGAAGATAGTTTGATCCTCATCTTACTGCATACACAATGAACTGTTTTATTAAGGACTTAAATGTAAAAAATAAGTTTTGCTCTTGGTATGAGTTTTTTTTTTTTTTTTAAGATTCCATGTCTAAGCTTATAAGTTTTGAGTTTAAGTTTCTTTACTTCAAAGTCCAAGATATTTCAAAGATATTTACTCCATTCTAGCTCAGAATGGGGCTTATTTCCTCAGTGAAAATTTATCTTAACTGACATTAGGAAGTGCTCTGATTCAGTCTTCTGGTCATTTTATATTCATGCATTAGATTGCAAGAAGTTTTGGGAGATGGTGCACCTTGATAATTTAATGACTTTCTTTTATAGAACTAAGCAAACATTCCTTGCCAAGAGCTATGAGTATTAGTAATTTATAATTTGTATAGCACAAGTACTCCATCAGAACAGACTTAATTTGTATCTAACTACCGTTTGATTTCCAGCTCCCAATTTCTGTATGCAGAGACTTAGAATGATATCTAAGCCCATGTTTCATACAGCCCATAGGACAGTATCATCTTTACTGATTTGACTTACTTGATTTGATTTAGTTTTCTGGTTCTTAGATATTTGACTTTCAGCTTAGTTGAGTTGTACAGTCTAGGCTTAGGGAGATGCTATGGACAAGTTGAAATCCAACCTGAGGTGCTGGATTTTTTTCTCAAAGACATGTATTGCTAGTTGCTTTAGGGTTACCTGAAGAGATGGAAGTATACACAAAGTACCTCCCCATAAGGAATTAACACTCATGTTATCTGTGCTAAGGAACACATGATGTATTCACAGGTCTCATGCAATGTATCGTGTGGCAGATCATAGCACATAGTGAGCTTGTAAGTGAACTTTAGGGTTCAGAACAGGGAACAGGAAAAATTTAAGATTCAACCTTTGAGATTCAGTAAGCTTTTATAGTTCATATACTAGTGTTACACCCAAATCAAAGCTACTAAATGGACACTTCAAGGTTAAAAACCAAACTGTTGCTGCAGTTACTTTTGGGGTCTTCATAGATTCTTATAGACATTAGGTTAGGCAAAATTTTTTCAATTTTCTTTTAGAATCCTTGTAGTTTCATACCTTAGGTTTAAGTCTGTTATTGATTTGTGAGGTATGAATCCTGTTTCAGTCTTTTACATGTGGCTATCCAGTTTTCTCAGAAGTTATTGAATAGGGATTTTCCCCAGCATATGTTTTTGTCTGCTTTGTCAAAGATTAGATGGCTATACGAGGATGGTTTCATATCTGGGTTCTCTGTTCCGATCCATTGGTCTAGGTCTTTCTTGTGCCAGTACTATGTACCATGCTGTTTTGGTTATTATAGCTTGTAGTATAGCCTGAAATCTTGTAAATTGACGTCTCCTAATTTGTTCTTTTTGCTTTAGGTTGCTTTGGCTATAAGGGATCTTTGCTGGTTTCATACGAAGCATGGAATTTTTTCTAGATCTGCGAAAAATGTTGGTATTTTACTGGGGATTACATTGAATCTGTAGATCACTTTGGGTACCATAGACATTTTAATAAAGTTGATTCTACCTACTCATGAAGCAAGTTTTTCCATTTGTTTATGTCCTCTATTTCCTTCCTCAGTGTTTCATAATTCTCCCCATAGAAGTCTTTCACCTCCTTAGATATATTCGTAGGAGGTATTTTATTTTCTTCATTACTACCGTGAAAGGTATTGGGTTTTTGATTTGGTTCTCAGCTTAACTGTTGGCATATATGAATGCTACCGATTTGTGTACATTGATTTTGTAACCTGAGACTTTGCTGAATTTATCAATTCCAGTAGTCTCTTGGCAGAATCTTTGGGGTTTTCTAGATATAAGATTGTATCATTAGCAAGCAGGATGTGATCAAACTTAAAAGCTATTGCACATCCAAGAAAACAATCAGCAGACAACCTATAGAATGGTATGAAATATTTGCATACTATATGATCAATGAAGGGCTGAACTAGAAAGAACAAGCAAATTGGTGAGAAACAATCCCAGTGAGTGGGCAGAAGATGAACAGAAAAACACTTCAAAGACAGACTAATAGCTAAACATGAATATGCAATGTCTCTAATTAGGGAAATATAAATCAAAACCACACTGAGATAGCACCTAACTCCAGCGAGAATGGCTTTTATCAAAGAGTCCCCAAACAAATGCTGACATGGATACAGAGAGATAGGAACAGATTGTTGGGACTGCATACTAGTACAACCTCTATGGAAAGGAGTATGGAGATACCTCGAAGAGCTAAAAGTAGAACTACTGTTTGATCCAACTGTCCCACCACTGGGTATTTACCAAGAAAAAAAAAAAAAAACATGCTGTTAACATTTGCATGTAAACATCTTTATAGCAGCACAATTCACAAATGCAAAGATGTGGAAACAACTGAAGTGCCCATCAATACATGATCAGTGGATTAATGAAATGTATACCATAGAGTCCTACTCAGCCATACAAAAAATGAATACCTCTTGTATTAACCTGGATGGAACTAGAGCCCATTAAGTATCAAAAAGTAGAAAAACCACATGTAATCACCAATTGAAGCTAATAGATCACCTGTGTGCACATATGGAAATAAGATTTGTTGGAAATTAAGTAGGTTTGGGGGAAGATGAGTTTATACCTTAGAGGTACAATGTACACTATTCTGGAGGATGGGATCAGAAATAGGGTGGTCTTGGACTGCTCAAGCATCATAGAACCATTCTTTCCCCACTAAATAAGTTAAAGAGCTGAATTAACACACTTTAGTTTTACTTAACCCAAGTCAATTTTTTCAGATTCGTGATAATCTCTTTATATAGTTGGGGATTCTTTTGATTTGAGCAGTTTCTTTTAACCTTGAGGACAAACATACTTCTGGAAGTTTCATATGCTATGAAGAGGATGTAAGGATTCATGTTCTCCAATGTCTATCAGGCTTTGATGCATCAAGACAAAAAGAAATATCCAGGTTTGATCTGATGCATATTTTTGTTGGTGTCCTAGGTACTTCTTTGCTGTAAGAGGCTTCACTTTCCATTAGAAAAGTTGAGTTCACTGAGAAAATGCTTTGAGAAGGTAGTGTGTCTCTCCCATTTCCTCAAGTTGGAATAACTGGCTTTAAGATTTTGGCCTTTACACCACTTCCAAAATCCCTGGGAAAGATGATGCTGAGTAGAGGGAAATCTTGGTCTTTGATTTGTGTCATTTTCTATCAGGTACTTGACACTCACTGGAAGTAGGATCAGTGGTAAGTATTTTTGGGAACGATGACTAACATGTAGGTTTGGGATTCAGTTATGCTAGGAATTACCTCATGGCTTTATCTTCATGTTTTCGAAGTCGTCATGTATTTAAAATGATCCTGTTATTTTTATAAAAGTTAATTACTGACACGAACACGAGGTCTGAGTATCTCCCAACAAGCTTAAATTTAGGAAAGTTGAACTATCTAATGATCAACATTCCTCATCAGAACTCCAGAAACTCATCCCACGAGAGTTTCGGAGCTCTAGATTACTATGAAGGAGTGCTGCTATCTAAATGTACTTCAATTTGAGTAAGACACGTTTCAGAGCTGCATCATTGCAACTGCCTAGGATTAGCATAACTTAAACAGTCAACTGGAAAATGCTTTCTTTCAAAGCCTAAGCAGTTTAACCAAGTGATCTACGTTTTTCTACATTTTCAAATCAAATTAGGTTTGCTACTGATATCTTCCTTACCCGACAACCAAGATTAGTTGAGATGGAATAAGCACAGTGGGTCTAAGATGCAGTTAAACAGGAGCCAAGAATTCTAGCCAGGGAGTAGGATGGTGCGTACGAAAGCCTTATTTTCTTCATTGGTTTACAAGGAGGTATACCTACAGGAGGTGAAACTGTCAGCAATTGGGCAGGAATTAGAGGGCCAAGAGAAAAAGTCAGTTGACTTACAAGACATTGTACGGGACTAAGTTTGGGAGGAGAGAGTAATTGTAGGTACTTAAGAATGCACATTCTTCCTGGAAAGGAAGGAATCTCATCTCCCTCAGAATAAAGGAACATTTCCCAAACACTACTTTCACGATCTCTAGAGCAGACTCTAGTGTCAATAGCTTCATTCGAGTCCAGTGATGGAGTTTTTCCATGAGGCACTTGGCAATGCATGATATTCAGAGGTCCAAGGTGCCCACCATAAACAACTGAGTCCTTTGAATTTAGTCTCTCCCCCTTACAAGAAATCTTTATGGAACATAGGGCTCCAGCATGGAAAATGTTCAAGGTAGCTGATTATTTCTCCTCTAGAGAAGTGGCTACAGATAAATGGGTTGCCAAATGAGTGGGATATCCCAATGTTGGGGAGTTGAGATAGATAGCAAGGGAGGTTTCCAGCAGATCTCTGCACCCTGCTGAGAACCCTAGTCCATAAAGAATTTTTTTGGACTTCCTATTGTGTTCTGAAATGATATTTGAAAATCAGTAACTAAGTATCTTGTACCTTAATATGCTCGAGTTGCTTCAAAGAGGAAGCCAATTCTGCATTTGGAGAGAAGTATAGACAACGTGGAGTTGAGACATAAAATAGGTTATTTCAGACTATAGTTGAAGCCCTTTATTTGTGGCCAGAAATTATCCTTGACCAATACTATTTTAGGAGGAGAGAAATGTCTCATACTTCTAACACCCAGGTGAGCAATGTTTTTCTTTCAGACTCAAAGGTTTGGGATGGACAAGTCCCACAGAAGACAAGTGCTCAACATGAGGATCTGGGTATTGTCCTACTAGCTTATGAGGCAGAGGTTTACTTGCCAGCATTATTTCCCACTGAAGAAATTTATCAATCTGGCTTAGCAGTGTCCAGGTACCTTAAGTATGCATCATTTGCAAACTCATTAGGTAAAGTTGAATAGAAATATTGGAAAATCTTTAGGAAATGCCAGCAGGATGTCCAGGGAAGACCAAGGGACAGAGATTGCATTTCTACTTCAGAAGTCCCATGTATGTTTATCACCAACTGGACACAAAATGAGGTCCCATGTCAGATTAAGAGCAGCGACAAGAAGGTGGAGTGGGGAGAAGTTGCTGGCTTCTGAAGTGACTGGGCCTAGTCCACACTCTACTCATCTAATCCTATCCATGGTCCTACCATTAACACTCTTGAAACACGAACTGCCTCGTGGCCATTTCCCTTCCTGTTCAGGTGAGCGAAGACATTGAGAGAAGGGGCAGAACAGGGTAGGGCAGGAGGGGCATTTCATGTGTAAGTAGGAACTGTCCACAGGCCAAGTAGACCCCAATTTCTATAGGACAGTTGAACTGGGCAAAGTCCACATCTGGGCCTCTTGGTATGGGGCCCCCTTCAAAGTCCTTGAGACCTGAGGCCAGGCTGCCAGCTCAGACTTTAACTTTTCTTGACTCATAGGAAGAGAAGATCTTGTTTCTCCTCGTACAAGGATTGCTTACTGTGAATTCAGATTGGTTTTAAAACCAAAGTGTTATTTTATGCAGTGACATATCTGCAATTCTGACTTGCTAGACTCAAACCCATGGGGTTTGTGAAGTTGAAGTCTGGAATAGATTTCACTCATTTTTGCTAAAAATGGTAGACACCAACTTCCCGTCAGTGAGGGACGTAGTGTCCCCAGCTATTACCAAGCAGCTTTTAGTTTGGCCTCTTCAGGGATTCTCAGTCTCATATTTCAAGGTTGGTCACATGTTCTAGGGTAGCCCACAGCCAGTGACTGATCAATGTGTAAAAAATCCATGATTAATGTGATGCAACTCGGGACAAGTCTGAAAAGGCCACTCTGAGGATGAAGCTCCTAGTACAGTTGGCCAAGGCTATCACTGGATTTGTGTCACAGCTTGACTGCCCACTTCCTCTTTCTACTTCTTCCATAGGGCACTATGATGAGTTTGTGCATGAGAGGGCTCCTTAGTGAACATTCTACACAACCCTAACTGTTGGTACTGGGTGAGAGTCAAGAAAGATGCTAAGGTGAGGTTAGTTGTAACATTTACTGCCCATCTGGTGTCAGGACACCATCCCTGGTGGTAAAGCACAGATAACATCTAGTAGCAGTCTGTCACTGAAGTCATCTAAATACAACATGAGTGAAACCTTAGAGAAAATAAACATGTTAGTATGACAGACGTGTGTGAAGTATGAGTCAATGGAACAAGAAAAACCAGAGGTGGATGATCAGACTGCTAAGAGCAGTTTCTCCAGTGAGTATTCATAACCCTCTGCCCTTTGTTTAGGCTTAGAACATATTGACTGAATACTGTCCTTTGAGGACGAACTTGACAAAACCTTGCTAGGACTATGATAATGATTCCCACAGATTCACGCCCCCCCCCAAAGGAGATCTAATAGCTTTTATTTAAAACACGCCAAGATTTGTGATTTGTTGGAAACAGCAATGTTCTTAGCATTTATGGATATTTTTCTCATATTTCAAACTGAAAATGGTCTTTTCTGAATGAGAAATCTGAGGGCATTTTAGCCATTAATCATGTGAAATTCTCTTTGTATTAGAGAAGAAGTGACAAGAACCAAAATGCATTCCTTGTTCTGAAATTATTTCGAACAAAATGAAATGCTTAAGTTCAGTAACTATATTAGCCTGGTGGTTTGCTTTTTTAAAATTTCTGCTTAAGTAGCCTTGTTGTATATTCAAGTCTTTGAATGAAAATAGTTGAGTGCATACTGTGCTGGTACATATGTGTACATATTAGCTCTTCACTGGGTCCCCATGGCACCTATAATAAAATCTAATCCCATGTCATGGTTCAAGAAAGTTGCTCAGGTTTTTTTTATGTACTAGGGAAAAAACTAGTCATTTGGAGACTATTTGGCAGGTCTAGAGAACATTGATACTCAAAAATCTAGAAGTTCTATGGCTCCCCTGTAAGGGTGGAGACATAGGAGGCCAGGCAATGAGATTTCAGCTCACCTTGAAATGTAATGGCTGGCTAGCTCACAATGGCTAGCTCTGGGTCTGGGATGTACCTGGTGATCATTCATCTTCCCCTATATGGTCAGAATAGACATGTCTACCCAGAATCTTGGCATGTGAGGCACGTGGTAGTAGGGAAGGTCAAGTAGAAGTCTTTGAAACCTCTCAATCTCTGAAACAGACACGCACTAAAGAAAGTGACACTTAAAATGACCAAGGATACAGAGGTGGTGGTCTCATCATATCCCCATTTAACTCTCCAGTATGGCACCTAGAAAAGCAGGACAGATCCAGGAGAAAGACTACCTCAAATCCGACAAAATGTTAATCCCAATTAAGCTGTTCTGCCAGACATGGAATCTCTGCTAGAGTGCCTCAGATACATGGCATGCAGCTATTGATTTGGCAAATGTTATTTTTCTGCTCCATCAGAAAAGGAGCTTGAACAGTTCTTGTTCATGTGAAGTGAACATGTTATGCATTTATAGTTTTGCCCTGTGGGGCGCGGTGGCAACACCATCTCAAGATGGCGCCCATTTCCTGGTCAAGCCCTGCTGTTAGTCTGACAAACAAGTGCTCAGCGCATGTGCCAAGCGTTGTCTCCTCCCCTGGACTATGTTGACCAATCAGACTATGCCCACTGTACTTACTGCCTTTATAAGCTGCCGCCTAAGGCCTCTCGGGGTCTTCCGCATGTAACCAGCTAAGCAATCCCCATTAAAGCGCTGTCAGAAGAACTCCAATTGCCGTGTCTTCCTTGCTGGCGAGGGGGCGCGACAAGTGGTGCCGAAACCCGGGAACCGAAACAACTTTGAGGCACCAGCGGAGACGACCTCGATAGAGGTGAGTTCAGAACTGACACGTGGGACGGAACCGAATTCGGACCTTTGCTGACCAAACCTTTAGAGCCCGTGAGCCCCCTGCTTTTGTTTGGCATTGTCCTCCCTGCTCCTGTAGATAAAGGAGACATGAGGAATTCCCAGAGCCGCCCGTTCGTGCAGGCATTGCAGGGTGTACTGCAGGCGCGGGACTTGGTTCTGCCGGAGCGCCTGCTGAAGAACTTTATGAAAGAAGCGGACAGGGCAGCACCGTGGTTTCTCCACACCGGGTCCCTGACAATCCCGTCTTGGGAAAAACTAGAGAAAGACCTACTGCGGGAAGAGGAGCAGGGCACATTACGGCAGGGAGTGCTTCCTGTGTGGACTATGATTCGATCATGCCTTAGGAATAAGAACTGTGCCACTCAAGTGCAGGCCGGGCAAAAGGTGCTCTCTGACCATCAGGACAGTACTTCAGAGTCAGACAAAGGGAGAAGGCCTGGAAAAAAGAAAAGGGAGAGAAAAACGTAAAGGTACCAAAAATAGAAATGACAGAGGAAAGGACAGGACCAGATAGACACTCTTTGGCAGCTTGCGCAGCTGGGTTGTGAATGGAAAATGACCGGCCTTTGTATCACTTCTGTGCCATATGAGAACTATACTCATGCAGCTAATCCTTCTAAGCAACTGTCTAAGTACTTAACAGGCAACTGGTCTGCACAGTTTGACACCTCACTCAGACTTGAGACTGGCCATCATTCATGTGAACTCTACTCGTGTGGATCTGAGCTTGGCTACGGGACTGGCAACATGGATTCAACAAGCCACCCAACATCTGAAAGAGTAGGCCGGTCTTGGAGCCATGGCCATCATGCTGATTGTAGCAATTGTTGTCGGACTATGGTGCATATTCAAACTGCGTGCCCAGAGACAGAGGGACAATCTGGTATTGGCACAGGTTTTTGCTGTGCTTGAACTGGGACAGTCTACACAGGTGTGGTTGACCATGCTCAAGGGCTAGCCTAGGTTCGGGTTGCACCCGCTCCTGCCCTCCTATACTTGGTGGATATGGCCTTTGCACTCTGAGGGATTCCTCCCATTGCACCAGAGAAGGCATGTCCCCAGTCCCAAGAGTCAGCCTTTGCACACCTCAGAGTTTTGCTCATTGCACGAGGTAAGGTGGACGTTTTGGGTATCTGAGGCTTTGCATCCTTGATCGCACTACGGTGCTGAACGGTTGCTCAGTTCTCATTTGATTAATAAAACAGGGGGAGATGTGGGGCACGGTGGCAACACCATCTCAAGATGGCGCCCGTTTCCTGGTCAAGCCCTGCTGTTAGTCTGACAAACAAGTGCTCAGCGCATGTGCCAAGCGTTGTCTCCTCCCCCGGACTATGTTGACCAATCAGACTATGCCCAGTGTACTTACTGCCTTTATAAGCTGCCGCCTAAGGCCTCTCGGGGTCTTCTGCATGTAACCAGCTAAGCAATCCCCATTAAAGCGCTGTCAGAAGAACTCCAATTGCCGTGTCTTCCTTGCTGGCGAGGGGGCGCGACATTGCCCAAGTACTTAACTTTGTTGCAATGTAGCACAAAGACGTGGAGCAGTGTTAGGACAGAACATTCTAATGGAAGCATTTTGTGATCTGTCTTAAATGGTTACTGACTTAGTGGCCAACTAGCCACATATGGCTATTAGAGAACTTACTGATGCATGTTGGCAACTTTAAAGCTTACACTCTGGAGAATGGAGAGCAAACACTGAGAAAGTGCCCAGGTGTGGTTCACAGATGGATCTAAGGTGGGGTACAAGCCAAAAGTGGATGGCTCATGGACAACTCCATTCAAGGGTATCCTTGAACAGCAATGAAGAGAAATCGTTCAATGGGCATGGATTCAGGTAGTGTATGTGGTTGTTTGTGTGAACAGAGTACTCCATTCGTGTAGACTTCTCTACATACATATGCTAATGGGCAGTGGCAAGTTGCTTGACTGGTCCGTGGCCCAAGGGAGAAAAAAAACCTGAAAAGAAGCTGGCATGGTGTAGAGGCATATGGATATGTATGGGAGTAGACCAGTGTGTGTCGTTATAAGTTCATGTTAACACCCAGGAGAAACCATTTGCCAGGAGATAATATCTACTTGGTCTAGTGCTTATCTGAAGCTCATAGTAATATTTAATCATTTAGCAGTTTTGAAGTAGTCACCTTACATCATGAAAGGTAAGAACAATGTGGCCAGAAGGGGTAAGATGGCTACCATTACACCAAAGTAGATCTAATCCCATGTCAAAGTCTATGGCATTACTCTTGTGCTCACAAGAACTGGGGTGCTGGGAGTCTCTAGAAGACCCAGCTAGAAACCACAGGGGTGAGAAATTGCCCATGTGAGAGAGACATGGCCCAATATGGTTATGTCTAAATGCAAACCTATTATGTTAACAAGTTAAAGTCTGCTAAGTCATACGAAAGATGGTCTTACATTGTTGCTACAGGGCTGAGATCAAGGAAGTGTAGATGCCACTGGAAACATGTTCCGGGTAGTAAGGTATTTAAAAAAATTAAAATAATTCACGATTAAGTGGAAACCTCAGCTTCAGAATGAGGCTGAAAAGGAAGATAACTATGTACTACAGAAATCCAAGCCACCATTCATCAAAACATCTTGGGTTCTTTGATTCCTTATCTCAATAGGTTAAAGTAATCAGATCTGAGATCAGATGTACTAGTATCAGATATGTGAGCTGCCTGCTAGAACCAATCCCCTTCAGGCTCAAGAACTCTAGAGGACAATGGTGTTTTGATGTTAAATCCTGGTGTCATGAATACCATTGTCTATTGGTGAAATGGACAGTCAGGGAGAGTTTAGTATTCCTTGACTTTAGTATCTGACATGTTGAGGTCAGAGGATTTTCTCATTCAAGTGTGCTGTTGTCTTAGTGTCCACTCTACCTGGACCTGAGACTCCCGAGTAGGACCTCACCTAGGGTTTGCACACTGGGGCTACCATGATCATTGTCCTGTAGCTTCAGGGCACTGTTTCAAGGTATAGTACTACTTTCATTCCGATTTTGGTACTATCTAGGGATAAAAGCTCATAATTCCTTCATTAGTTTTTTGTTTTATTTCAGCATGTTATGGGGAGCTTAGTTTTTCTAGGCACTGGAGCAGACAGGGGAGAATAGCCCCTCATTTCCTACCTCAGTCCCTGAATTGGGGCTTCTCTGCAATCTTAATCCTAAGCATTTGGTTTACCTGGTTCTGCATTCCCTGGCACATCATGTAATGATTAGTTTTGTATCAACTTGACTGGGCCACAGGGCTTCTAGACATTTGGGTCAGACATTCTGGGATGAGTGGTTTCTCGACAAAAATCAATATTTGTGCTTATAGACTAAAGCAGACCACCCTAATGTGGGCAAAGCCTTATTCTATCCATTGAAGGCTTGAGTAGAACAGAATAAGCTGACTAATAGAGCATGTCCTTCTGCCTGACTGCCTTGAATTGGGACACTGATATCTCCCCCATCTATGGGCTCAGATCGAAATGCTGGCTCTTCTTGGGTCTTGTTCTCAGCAAAGTTTTTGGACTGAAACTTACACCAATGGCTCTCCTGGTCCTCAGGCCTTCAAACGTGGACTGGAATCATACCATTGGCTCTCCTGGGTTTCCAGCTTGCCAAATGCAGATTTTGGGGATTATCAGCTTCTATAATGTGAGTCAGTTCCTTGTAATCGTTCTACATGCGTATGTTTTATTGGCTATCTAGAGGATCGTGATTATGATTCCTTCATCTGAGTGTTCACACAGAACTTGTTTGGTATGTGCTGTCCCCCTGTGCTTAATATGTTTAAAAACCCATTACCCGGAATTCCCTACCTATTCTGGTCTTTTTGTTAAGTTCAGCAATTTGACTTTTCCTCAACAAGGACAACTTATTTGTAAGAGAAAGGGGGAACTGTTGAGACATGTTCAGCTATTTATGATTTTCTTAGAATACAATGTCAAGCTTACTTTTTACGTACTGTTATGGTCTGAGTGTGTGTGCCCTCAAAATTCACATGTTGAGACCTAGTTATCAATGTATTAAGAGGTGGGACCTGTCTGGAGACAACTGGCAGAGCCACATGAATGGGATTAGTTCCCTTATGAAAGGCTTCATATCCCTTGTCTCTTCTACCAGGTAAAGACCCCAACTGTGGGCTAGAAGGTGCCATCTATGAGCCAGAAATTAGGCCCTCAGACACCAAGGGCCTTGCTTTAATATTAGACTTCCCAACCTCCAGAACTGAGATGTGAACTGTCACAAGTTATCCAGTTTAATATGTGCTGTAGCAGTTCAAACACCAAGATGTGACCATATGTCCACTCTTACTGAAATATTGGGTTTGCTCCCTGGTTTCCAGCCTTCTCTAACCTTGTAAGTACAGATGTGACACTCACCTATTGAGTTCAAATACCCATAGTGGGACTGAGTCTTCCTGACAGTTATTCCTAGGGGCCAAAGGGCTTTATCCAACAGGGGCTTCTGCAATAGGAACACTGTCCCTGAAGTAGCTCAATCCAAGCCTGAGAAGACCTAGTATCTCAAACATAGTATCTACGTGACAGGAAGCGAGTAGAGTTCCCACGGCACCTTTAGGCAGAAGTGTGGGAGAGGACAAGGCAGGAACTGAGTAGTAAACAGACAAGTGACCCAACTACTGGCAGAGGCAAGTCAGTGTCTATTTGTCTTTTAATCCCACTATCTCCCTAGATCAGGACACACCCTAAGGATGTTTGTATGATTATGCAATTCCAGGTTAGAGAATAGTTCTGATCCATCATTTTGATTAGAAACTAGGATATCCAAGTTATTTCCAACAACCCGACATATGATCCAACAACCCGACATATGATCACTCTTTGAATGTGTTCATTAATAATGACAGCTTCTAAAGACCTAGAGTTAAGGTTTTAAAGCAAGTGAGCAGTTGTTCCTGCTTTCCAGAATGAGATTTTTAGGAGTCCTTCCTGGGTTCATTATCAGCCACTGGTGTCTATAGACTTTAGGCTTTAAAGACTTGATAGGCAGCCACACTTCTCCAGGGCTTTCAGAGGGAACATGGAGAACAGGAGCCTGGAAACTTCAATGTAGGAATTTTTTTTTTTGGGGGGGGGGCAGGGGCAGGAAAAAAAAAACAAAACAAAAAACAGATAAAGTTTTGCCAGAGCTGAGTTATCCCTTTCATCACTTCTCTGCCAGAATTACATTTTCAGAGTTTAGTGACTCCCCCCGCCCTCCACAAGTGTTTCTGCCTCATTTCCCGGATGTGAGCATTGCTGGTCTCTCTGGATCCCTTACAGCCTTACTCCTCCCCCAGAAAGCAACAGTATTTGATTGTGCAGTAAAACTAATGCTCTATTTTGATATGGTTGCTTGTGCTTGTTCAATTGTTAAAGATAATCTAGGAGGAAGTTTGGGAGGGCTGATAACATCTGTTTCCAACCTGTGTATAGAGGGGAACTCCCTCCATATGCAGATACAGTGTATCTGTGCAGGACTCATGAAATGCTTCACATCTGACTGCAGCTGCTCCTTTCAGTGAGCTTAGAGTGATAGGCGGCTGATTTGCTCCAGTCTCAGGTGGCAGGAAACAGTAAAAATCAAGTCACAACCTGAAACAGAAGAATCTATTACAATGGATCCATAAACACTCCAAAGAAAGGTAGTTGCAGGTGAGAACATCTCATCTTGCTGGGTTAGAATTGATTAGAGACATCGGAGCTTCCACATTTAGTGACAGTGGTTTCAGAGCTTACAGGATGATAGGTTTATGGATGTTTATTCTGAAGTTTGAGTCTATGGACATAGCTCAGCCCTCAAATATTAAGTTACTCATGTGCTTTAAGAAAAAGACTCAGGGACTCTTCTTTGGGATCAGTTGTGAAGGTTGGGAGCAGGGCTCCATCTGAGTACATAGGTTCTTTAACCACTTCATTTTTTTAAATTTAGTTTTATTTCATGTACAGGTATATGAATAACCAACACTTATGTGCACGTGTAGTAACATTTGTCGGGTGTCAGGCAGGTGGGGGGGTTATGGGTATATTCACACCTAATGGGTGCAGTGTGCACTTTCTAGGGGATGGACACACTTGAAGCTCTGACTTGTGTGGGGCAAAGGCTGTATGTAACCACTTCATTCTTGATCCAGTTCATTCTGTCAGCTAGTTGATTCAGTCTGTCATTATCTGGTAAGGTTTTCCTGCTAAGTGGGCTGGTAGAGTCACTTCCACATTTCTACTGTTAGTTTGGCTCAAGTAGCTTCCTAGGACCAAGGATTTTGGGACACACAGGCTGTTTTTTTACAGACTACACTATTTCATCAGCACTATCCAGGTTATCCATCATCCCTGGTCTCCAGTCCTGCATTGTTTCCACTCAACCAGTGTTGAGGCATGTTCTGCTCAAGTTTTTCAGGAATTGGTGATGCAGTTGTGAATACAGTTGGTGCCATACCTGTACAACCTAGTGTAGCCCTCAGGACAGCATACAGCCTTCGTATTAACCATATGATTTCTCACCCACCTACAACTTTCCTAGTTGTTGACACCACTGCCTCTAGAGGGGGCTTGGAGTAAGACTATTGAAGTTTGTGTAAAAGCAACAGGAGACAAGGTTATAGCTTTAATCATGATTTCATTCCTGTTCTAATTAAATGTAGCCCCCAAACCAAGCATTTCTGAAGGCAGATTAGAGAGAATGAGTTTAGAGTTCTGTGCACTGCAATGACTACAGAAAGTAGTCCTTGCTCTGCACTTCACTGTGGAAGGGTCTTGAATATAGCAATTGTACAGCAAGTCCAGGCTTCCCCCCATTCTTAGGGGAACACTTTCTATTTAGAACCACTCAAAAGGTGATTCATTGATACCCACAGTAGACATGTAAACTTGAGCAGCCCCTGGTATAGGCTTAGACTCCTCAGTTACAGAATGCGGCAATGAGAGCCAGTTAAGGCTACAATCACTATCACATCTTCCCAGGAGCAACAGTTATCCCTGCTGTGACCTGGACAGCTTCCACAAACCAAATAGCACAGGTGTAACAGGGCTTTGAAGTATGGTTAGCTAAGTCCAGCTCAGGAGCCATTATGTAAGAGTCTTAAAGACTCTTCAGGCCACCTGGGAGTCTTATCTGAAGACTACAGATTATTCAGGAGCACGTAAATCTTGTGTACACACCAAGCCTTGTTTCTCTGGGATAAGTAGTTTCAAATAAAATCAAAGCAATGTTATTAGCAAGATGGGAAGTGGGAAGACCATCAGTAGTTGAGTGTTATTGTCTATAGACACCAGTGGCTGATAATGTTAGGTTGAGCAGCACCTCCTATTCCCAGAGCAGTGCTGCATCCTGAGGCACATGCTTGAGGCCATAGACATAAGTGACACCCCACGGCTTGGGGCACCCTTCCCTGATCTTCCCTAGTCATCCCTGCTATCTTCCCAGCTGCAAAGTCCTTATCCTTTTATTTCAGATTACAAGGGTATAAATATTTGGTTACATGAATTTCTTTTGTACAGTTTGAGTCAAGGTTGTGTGTCCATCACCCAAGATAATGGATAAAAATTCACACCTGGTGTGCACTGTATCCATCTCCCCACCCACCACTTGATTTCCCTTGAGTTTTACTACCATGTGCACATGAGTGATCAATTAGTTCCAATTTAATGGTGAGTACATATGGTGTTTTTTCATTTTTGTGATACGTAAGGATGTTCTCTAGTTCTGCCAAGGCTGAAGATATTAGTTCACCATTTTTTAGTGACCAAGTAGTACTCCATGTTACACATATATACACGCACACACGTTTCATTAATCCACTCATGTATTCATAGGCACTTGGGTTGTCATATCTTTGCAATTGTGAGTTGCGCTGCTATAAACATTCAAGTGCAAGTATCAGTTTTATAGGTTTTCCTGGATATGTACCTCTCAACACTCAAATTCACAATGGATGAAAGACTTAAACCTAAGGCATGAAACTAAATTCTAGAAGAGGCTGGAAAAACTTCTAGATGTTGACCTAAGGTCCTAGGCAAAGAGTTTATGAAGATCCCAAAAAATCAGTCAAAAATAATCATGCCCTAATCAAATCAAAAGATTAAAATCTTCTGTACAGCCAAGGAAACAGCCAAGAGTGACTAGGCAACCCACAAAGTGGGAAAACATTTGCATGCTATACGTTTGATAAAGGGTTAATAAAACCAGAGTCTACAAACAAGCAGATCAGCAAGATGACAGACTACTCCATTAAGCAGCAGGCAGAAAACAGAAGGCTTTAGGAGATAGCCTAATGGCCCATAAACGTGAAAAGTGCTCAAGGTCTCTAATCAGGGAAATGCGAGTTAAAACCACAATGAGATTATCACTATCACATAACTCCATCAAGAATAGCTTTATCAAATCCTGAAACAGATGCTGGTGTGGATGCAAACACCAACACTTGTACACTGTTGTTGGGACTGAAAACTCGTACCACCTCCATGGAAAGGAGTATCGGGATATACCTCAGAGCTAGAAGTAGACCATTTGATCTAGCAATCCCACTAGTGGGTATTTAACCCAGAGGAAAGAAGACATTTTCTAAAAGACACTCGATATGACATCCTCACATAAGTTAAAGGCTCTGCAAAGGTTAAGGATGTTTTAGGGTACTCTTATGAATCACCACAATCTGGAAAGAATTCATTTATTCTACACTGGGTTAAGTTCTTCAAAAGGAAGGCAGCCACAGGTGAGGATATTTAACCCTACTGAGTGGGCAGTTTGTGATGAAAGGCACCTGTGAGTTCCTGAATTAATGACAGCTTGGCCCTCAGGCAGAAGTAACCCTTAAATCCCCTAAGATGCTTTGAAACCCTTTTGAGGGGCAGACAGATGAGTCCCATAAAAGGACATTTAGATTTTACTTGTTGAGAATATCAATGCATTTCATGATTTGTCTTGTGTCAGGGTTTTTCCATTCTCTGAGGACAGGAGTAGTTGGAGCATGAAGGAGTTCCTAGAATCAGTGTTACAATCCTATGGGTTGATTCTATGTCTCAGCCAATATATGTTGTCAGGGGTCTTGTTGCTCAAAGCAATGAGAATCATGAAGTTAAGTGGAAATCTCAACTGTAGGCCAAGGGCAGGGCCCTATCAGAAAGCAAGTTCCGAGGTAGGAATTCTTGATCTAGAAATTTGTCAGTTACACGAAGTATGGAAAGAAACTTGTGGAGTCTAGGGTCTCACAAGAAAGCTATCACCTGGGGTTTCAGAGGCAAAGGCTGTGATAATTCTAGAATTTCAAGAGCATGGTTTTTTTAAGAGAAAAAATCCTAGACCAAGACACGATCAGAAGTAGTTTTGAGGAGTGAAACAACTAAGGGCTAGTAAAGTACACAGTGAGGGGACTGTATGTGCTTCTATAAGGATGTGCCCACCCACACTGCAAGCTTGAAAGCCCAGGAGGAAGCAATGGAAAGTGGATATGAGGGCAGAGGGGTAACATTCCATTCCTGAGTCATCCCCTGACCTTGGGATCTCCCAGACTGCAATAAGACAAGTGGAATCAGCCTAAGTGAACACCAAAGCGTCTCCCAGGTTTTAAGCCACCTGGAAAGAATTTGGTCAGGAGGAAGAATGGAAAGAACTAGGCAAGTTAATAGATACACAGGCTTTGTTCTGAGAAAAATATCCTTAAACAAGGCAAGTATCCTAGGGAGTAGGATAGGACTGAGCCCTTCCCGAGACAACACTCTGGTGCCTTTGGGGTAGAAGGCAGTTAAAGACAAAAGTAAGAGGAAAGCAAGTTGTGTGCATTTTTCCTTGAGGGGGTATATTAGGTAAGGATAGAAAAGAGGATAGTCTAACAAGCCTCCCTTACCGAGAATGGTGATGTTAGTTTTGAAGAGATGGTTATACGTCAGAGTGAAGTTTGAGCCAACCAAAGGGTCCTTTCTTGTAGCCTCCCGTTGTAAGGGACACTAGGTGCACGAACTAGAAACGCCCTTCCTAGTGGAAGCAAGGTTAATGTTCCCGTCACAGCCCTTTAGCGAGGCCCTCTGTGGAACCATTCCTAGTCTAGGATTTTTCCAGCAGCCCTAGAATAAAGGAAGGAAGAGGGACAGGAGGAATGAAAGTCACCCGAACTAAGAAGCAGTTTCTAGTATTTGGTCAGTCCAAAGCATTGCTCTCAGCCCAGTGTTGAGTTTCACTTTTTCATCAATGAGAGGGAAAAAAAAAAAGACATTGAGCTTGTTCCACGTCCTGACTTCCTAAGCATGTCATATAATTACAATTGAAGTGGAAGGAAACAAAACTAAATCCAGATGCCTTATTCATTTTGCCTGCCTTTCTCATAGCAAAGTAGCAGGGAATTCCTTGTCTTTTAGAGGCAGAAACAGAAAAGGAAAGAAAAGAAGACACTGACAGAAAAGAAAAATCACTTAGAAAACTTTGCCCAGCCTCATGCCCAGTCTACACAGACCCACCCTCCCTGCTTTCCTCAGCGGCTCAGAAACGCTCCTCGCTGCTGCAGCCTGACTTAAGTAGAAGGTGAGAGCGCGTGATTGGTCAGAGTTGAGGCCCAGATTGGCTGGAGCCACTGAGCCTCCTGAACCCGTCCAACCAGAAGCAAAGCGGCAGCTGAGGGCTGGTGTTGATTTTTAAAATTGGGAGACCACTGAGTGTGTTCACCTGTAACTATTGTAGTTATTCACCTCCCAACATTTATAATCAGGATTCAGAAGGAAAAAAGTTGCAAATGCCATAAATACACTAGAATATTAAATATGATAGTAAATAAAATGAACTGTGTAAATTATGAAATATACATCACTCCAAATGTCAAATATTTCCTTCCTTAAATAACATAAGGGAAGAGTCAAGTTATATTACTTTCTGTGTGAGCAGAAACTATTGATGACTCCCTCCTTTTAGGGTCTCTTCTTTTTTTCTTTTTCGAGATGAAGTCTCACTCTTTTGCCGCGGCAAGTGCCGTGGCGTCAGCCTAGCTCAAAGCAACCTCAAACTCCCAGGCTCAAGCGAGCCTCCTGCCTCAGCCTCTGGAGTAGCTGAGACTGCAGGCATGCACCACCACGCCTGGCTAATTTTTTCTATTTTTAGTAGAAATGGGGTCTCGCTGTTGCTCAGGCTGTCTCAAACTCCTGAGCTCAAGTTATCCTCCTGCCTTGGCCTCCCGGAATGCTAGTTTTACAGGGGTGAGCTACCCTGCCCAGCTACAGTCTCTTCTTATAAACCCTACCCTAACCCTTTCCCTTTAGAAACATGTTAGGGCAAGACAAGACAGTGTAACTAGTGGCTATTCAGTCACTTCAAGGTCTCAAATGTTCCCCTCATTGGCTGCAATTGATATCAAAATACACTTGTATCTTAGAATTTTTATAAATCTGCCCTTATCCTCAGCTTTGAGCTAAGGAAAATGGGTAAAATCTCTAATGAGGATAAGTGGAGTACAATTATTTTTTTCCCTTGATGAAACCATCTTGGTAGAAGAGTGTTTACGCTGCCAAGAGAATATTCATGTTTGTGAATCTTCTCACCAGCTGCATCACCTAAGACATGATAGAAATGCAAATTCTCAGGCTGCACCAAAGACCTTAATCGCACACTCCTGGGATGGGGCTCAGCAGTCTGTGGTTTAACAAGCCCTCCAGGTGATTCTAATGCATGCTACAGTTGGTGAACCACTGCTTGATGCCAATTAAATCAGAATCGTTGGGACTATGCTGCTTTTGTAAAGCTTTGGGTGATTTCAATGTGCAGCTAGGTTGGTGCCCACTGCTTTAATGATTTACAGAATCAGTTACCATCTCTGTGCAAACTGAAAGTAATTCCCAAATCTTTAATCTAGACCTTCTTTATCACCCTCAGGCCAATCTATCCAACTGACTCTGGGCAACCCCATGTTAGGGCAACCCCAGAGTCAGTATTTATAGACAACTGACTACATGTAGGGCCAAGTACTAAATAATATACAGTTACCAGTTCATTTAATCCCTCTGAGGCAGCTGTTTTCATGTCCCTTTTATAGATAAAGAACTGAGGATTTAAAATATTAAATAATTCATAATTACACATACAATAAGTATTAGAATACTTAGAAGTGAAGTATCGTATGTGTATCATGTGTACAGGTAGTGTGTTTTATACATGTTTTATATATACACATACACTCATGCACATATCCATGTGTGTATTGAAAAAATATGGCAAAATTAATCATTTAATCTAGGTGGTGGGTATATAGGTATTCATTGTACTATTTCAACTTTTCTGCATAACATTTTTCATAGAGTTGAAAAAATTTTCCTGTTAGTCAACTTTGTTTTCATGCTTGAGAATGAATGACACTGTCTTTAGAAACAGGTATGACTGAAGTCAACTTGTAAAGAAATACAGTAACATGACACTGTTATCTTATCCTTGAAGCCATGTTCCACACATGAAATTCCTTACTAGGTTTTGATACTCTATACTTTTTCCTTGATTTTGATAGGCCCATGTTTGCAGATCAGGGGATAATATACTGTAGGAAGTATTACCCCTCTGTATTAGTTATCTATGGCCACATAACAAATTACCCAATTTAAGTTTAGTGGCTCAAAAACAAATATATTATGTCACAGTTTCTGTAGGTCAGAAATCAGGGCATGGCTGAACTGGATGCTTCCAGCCCATGGTCCTGCACAAGGCTGTGATCAAGCATTGTCCAGGGCTGCAGTCATCTCAAGGCTAAAATGAGGGACCACCTGCCTCCAATCTCACTCACATGGCTGGTGGCAGCCTCAGGTCCTCCAGGCTGTTCACTGGAGACACCAGTTCCTTGTCCACATAGGCATCTCCACAGGGCTTATCACAATAGGTCTGTTTTGATTCTCCAAGAGTGAGGGCTTTCAGAGGGAGAAAGTAAGAAAGGGTGAGAAAGAGGGAAATCTTAGACTTTTTGTAATCACATCTTGGAAGTGACATCTCGGTGCTTTTGCCACATTCTGTTTGTTAGAAACAAGTCACTACGTCCTACCCACCCTCAAGGGGAAACAATTACACAGGGACATGAATAGCAGGAGGGAGGGATCACGGTGGGCCACTCAGAGGCCGCCTAGAACACCCTCCTACTTAAACCCTAAATTCTATGATCAGATCTAGAACCAACTCAGAATGAAGACTAACATTAGTTAACTGTTAATGAACTTTTCCTACCTCTCAAAAAGTATCTTTCAATCTATCAAAAGAAGAAGAAGAAACAAGAAGCATATGGCCTGGCATGGTAAGAACGCTCCTGCTCTAATTGTGCCCAAGACAACATAGACAACAGTCTTCCAGGTCCTCATTTCCAGCCTGCTAGCCTATAATCACAGTTAGGAGTCTGCGTTCTGGGGCCATTCCTGCTGTCAACTGTCTTAAGTTGGACTCCCCAGATACAGACTATGAGACCTTTTCATGCAGAAGGTTCATCAGAAAATATGCTTAGGAATGACATCCCAACAAGTGTGAAGGAAGCTGAATTATGCAGAGGAAGAAGGTGAATTACAATGTAGTTTCATCAGAATTCCCATCTGATCCTGAAATGCAGTAGTTGAGATAGTCCTACACACTTGTTCTGAGTTGGAAAAGGGTGTCAGGCCTTTAAACTCAGTATCAACCAGTCACTGGATACATTCGTTGCTTTAGGAAGCTGCCTAAATTAGGGCAGTACAGCTCCCTTTTGCTGAAGGCAATTCCTGGAAAGGAATGTGGGTGTGAGCCCTCGGCAGCAACACTCCCAGGTATGAGGGACTGAGTGCTTCAACCCTGCAGTGAGAGCTGTGTGGTGCTATGCAGCCTCCTGCTGGGGAAGTTCACAACCGATTAACCTTCTGAGGGGACTTGGGTGTGGGTGAAGGGAATAAATGATAGAACTTTTCCTGACTGTACAAGGGACTCTCCTATTGTTGCTCCCATGCTTATTATCATAGTTCCTTTTTGTTAAGAAATTCTGAAACAGATACAATAAAATTGAACATAATTTACAAATATTAGGGCCAAAAATAAACAAAAATCCATGAGATACAATGTAAACACACACAAAAATACATTCACCTCAATTTTGATTATTTTTTATTCAGGCACGAAATTGTAGACACAGAACTATTAGAACTAAGATGACAGATACATTTGGAAAATAAATTAAACACTCACTTGACATGTGTTTATATTTATTGGTTAACTTTCTAGCAATGGAAACTTTAAGGAAGGGTGCAGGTAGGAAGCTGGAAGTCATGGATTCTCCTGGCAGAAGGCCAAAGACCTTGAGTAATCGATGTGTCTTTATCTGAACTCTAACCTCAAGAGACTTATTAAAGTGATCCAACTCTAAGGAGAATTATTCTGTTTGGAAAATTCTGTGTTTTCTATAATAAAGAGTTACTTTTGTGAAGAAGCTGCTAGAATCTTGTCAACTTTTTTCATTAGGTGGTATTATGGCTGGCTTTTGACGACATAAAATGAAATGCTTCTCTTGGAAACTATGACAGGGTTCTAGAGACAATTAGCTCAATCACAAAGGGTTGTGTGATTGAAATGGGACTTGAGTATCAATACGTGCATACATACATGTCTGCACCCACAAACACACCTACACATACAAGCCTGACACTTGCCTTCATGCCCAGGTGGCATATCCAAACAGAGCTTTGGCCTGGTGAAGTGTAGACTTAATTCCTACTTCATACTTCTGAGGTTGCTACGCCTGGAGGCAGTCTAAGAATTCTACTGCCTAAAATCCTTCTACTTGTTGAATAAATCTTCTCTTCCTTCCATGCTATACTTTCTTGAGCTGGCCAATGCACACCTTAGGCCATTTTAAGTGGCAGATTTCTATTTATAAAAAGACTACAAAATTAATCCAAACAGGTTAGAATCATTAGAGTTACTGAACATAATCCCCATCACCTTATCAGCTGTTGCTTCTGCTTCTAAATTCTCCTTCTTGGCTCGTTTTAAAGGCTTAATGTTATACCCCTGATGCCAGTAGTAGTGATTTTAAAAAGGAGTGTTTTTGAACAGGGCTTCTCAAATGTTAATATGTATGCCCATCACCTGACAGATCTTGTTAAAATGCATTGATTAAGTGGGTCTGGAGTAGAAGACAAAATGTTGCATGTTAACAAACTCCCAGGTGATACTTACACTACTTATCTGATGACCATACTTTGAAAAGAAAGGGTTTAAAAGGCCCTGATAATTTCCTAAACTCAGCTGAAATCTTATCTTCAACAACTACATAGAATATTCCACTTATAGTTTATGTTATTTTGATGAATAACATAAATATTTAAGCACTTAACTTTTTGCCAGACAACATAGTAAACTTGGCATATGTAGTACTAATTCATTTTTTTCTTAAAATAATATAGTAAATGATGTATTATACATTGTGAGGACAATGCTCTGCGGCTAGCGAGCGCTCCGGCACAGGCTTCGGAAATTGGAAGAAAAGGCGAGTGGCAGCAAGCAGGTGAGACATACTCTTTATTGTCAGGGAGAATACAGCAGTGGCGAAAAGCATGGCCTAGATCATGGTGAGCACTTATATATGGCTCTGAACAACAGTGGCAACATGCCATGGGAAGGCATGATCACATGGGTTCACGCATGGGATAACACCTTGGTTACATGAGTATGCTAACTCGTGCATCCCCGAAAGGCCAGCTAACTAGCGAGGCTGGGGCAGACTGTAAAAAAACACTGCAGCATACATCTTAGTTTGGCCTAAGAAACCTGTTGCCTATACAAATGCAATTTCCCTTACATACATGATCTCCAATTTATAAATGAGGGAATTGACATAGAAAAATTAAATGATCTGGTTAAAGGTAATAAATCTTGTTGTTTAAATGACAGGTTGTTAAGCTTTACTTTCCAAAGCCTCAGAAAGGATACATCAATCTACTGTGTCCAGCAGGTGGTTGAAGAGGTCATATATTCAATGTGGAAATCAATTCCAGCCTAGCTGTCTTGGCTATTATTAGAAGTGGAAGCGCTTTGATGGGCATTAAACATATATATGTGTGTGTGTATGATATGTGTGTGTATATATATATATACACACATGAACACTGAATATAGACAGATGGTCGACAATTTAAATAGATTCAGTGAATACTGATCTTTTGTTTTATTTTTCCTGTGATTTCATTAACATCTTCATGGAAATGAAGGAGATTATTTGTTACCTAATTTTTCAGATCAAAATACCTTAGAGCTAGGACTTTATTTATTTTTTTGGTGTTGCCATGATTCAGTACATTACTGACATACTATAGAAAGCATGATCACTGTGCCCTGCCCTCTTCCTCCTCTGGATAATTCTCTATTTGGAAAATATTTTGCCTTTTCATAACTTTGTGCTGAGGTTATATCCTTCTCCCAATTTGAAAAGCTTATTTTCCTGGGTTCCTCTTTTATCCTATTTCTGTTCTCTGTTCAAACAGGGCTTCATAACACAGTGTCATGAGAAATAATCATCAGTAAAGCCTACACCTTGGGATTCCAGGGAGAACTTAAGAATGGTGAAATGGATGTCAAGATATTAAGTATATTATTGGTGTAAATAGTTTTACAACAAAATGACATAAATTATGATTGCTAAAATCTAATTCCTGACTCTCTGGTTTACTATATTTCTATACTATATTACTATACCTCAATGTCATCTATCAAATGTAGACATAATGATGGCAGCTACTTTAGAAGGTTGTGAAAATTGAATGACATAATCGTTGAATAGCAATTATTAGATGCCTGGTATGATATATAGTTGGCTTTCACAAATCCTCCCAATGTTGGGCCTTTTGTTTTTCTTTCAGGATGTACAATATTGCTAGTCTGACTTTTAGATATCCTCTGATGACTTGAAGAAACAAAGACTCTTTATCCATTGAGCATCTGCCTCCTCCTGCAATCTGGAAAGCCCCAGGGGCCAGAACACAAAGAGTAACGAATCTCTGAGGGTCTTACAGTGTTTTGCTGCTGGACAGAGGCCAGGGAAGGTGGAGTGTCCAGGAAAAAGGCAGGATGATAGAATATCTGCAGGGAAAAGAGGGCTCCTGGTGGGAGGTCCTTGGAAAAAACAATTCTCATTGCCATGATGCTATATTATATATCTTTGATTTTTATGTTGCTCTTCCTGCTTCTTCCAAAGAATCATGTATAAATCCTCTTCTTTTGAGTGAAAGAAACATGGATGACCAGGCATCAACTCATTAGAGAAAGTTAAACAGAGAACACTCCAGGGATGTGGGTAACTGAACTGGGGGTTGGGTTTTGGGCTGATGGAGTCTCAAAGCCAGGTTCAGCCCAGAAAGGAAGATATAAGCCTTCAATTTTACACTAAAGGGCCGGAAAGGTCTGGTGGGTACTGCTGATACCAAGACCTTGTGGAAATGATGAGGCAGGTGGGAAATGAAATGGAAACATGATTATTTTGGATCAATACTGAGAAAGGAAGGGGTAAGTCCACCATTGGGGTGATAGAGAGACAGATTTTAGGAACTAAAAGAACTTATGCAAAAGAAACCAAGGAGTAGGACTGTTTGGGAGCATGTTTTTCCTGGAGGGGGGGTACTCAGGTAGGGGCACAGGTTTATTATAACCAGAAAGGATCAATTCAACTGAGTTATGAGTAGTGCTTTTACATTTGAGAAAATTTTTATTTGAATTTTGTATTCCTCTACCTTTTAAGAAAAATAAAAAAAAATCCCCATATATCTTCAGATTTAGTTATTGACATTGACTCATCTAAGGTAGTATTCAGTGATTGATCCTCCAGGTCTGCATGTGACTGTCTCTTCAGGGCTGATCCTAGAGGCAGGCAGGGCTGGAAATGTGTCTTCAGAGAGGTTGGCTAGAGCTTTCTGAAAAGAATAAACCCCAGCAACCAGGAATCAATTGTATCTGTATCTGACCTGGGTAGTGGATATGTGTGTTGTGTTCATGTGTTCACATTATAAAAATTTATCAAGATGTGCACCTGAGATTTGTGTATCTTACAGGATCTGTGTAGTGATTCAAAATTTCAACCAAGAACTGAGAGAAAAGGCAGTAAGGTTAAATGTTTGGAGAAGTCAAGTGAAAGAACAAATTAAAAGAGGTTGCTGAATTGGCAGCAGATCCTTGATGAAGACCACTTTTGATCTTTGCAAGTAAGTCTCTCTTTTAAAAAGGGACAGGGAACCAAATTAAAATGTCCTGTTTTTGAAAATACTGGTTATGTATGTAAATCATAGCAATGCTAATCAAGAAGAAAATTAAATGAAGATTGAAACTAAAACCACTCTGAAGTTCATGGAAGGTATGCCCAGATAGAAGTATTCAGGGCTGGAGAGAGGAGGAGTGGGCAGAGCATCAGCTGAGGCTGCCTCAGAAGAAAGGTGGATGAACACAGGGCAGCCAGGAGAGGAAGGTCCTGGATCAGAGGTGGTGGGGACCAGGCATTCTCGATCCTTGGACTTCTCAGCCCTTTAAGCAGTAATATTCAACTGTAAGTTGTGGCATTCAGAACACATACAGTAGTTTTAAGTGTATCCTGGATTTTTTTTCATTCTTCACCATTCTACCTCACAAGGTTTCCCTTGTCTTCTGATATCTGTCACTGAAAATGTCTCACCCAGTGGCTGTACACAGCAAGGTTCCTATAACTGGCTGTGCTGTGAAGTTGTATATTCAATCTGTTCCAGGATATAGCATTTCTTATATTTAGGGTTTTGTTGTTGGTTTGTTTCAATAAGGATCACAGTTTGCGATCCTGTCCCAGATATTTGGGTTTTTAGAAAACCCTAGCAGACACCCACCCAGGCTGCTGCTTGCATATGGGTGTGGAATCAATCAGCGCTGGGCTCTATAGTAGGTAAAGGGAAAGGGGAAAATAGGTGTCTGCTGGTCAGACTGAGGACCAGGTGAATGTTCGTCTATTGCTTGGCTAACAGAGAAAATGTCTACTGCAGCACATGGGATGCTGAGCACAGAATTCTGTCAATATGTTCTATCCAATGATTCAGGGAGGGGATAGGTCCCAGATGAGAAATCTAAAAGGTGTTGGTAGAGAGAATATCTAAAGGTAGTAGTATATCAACTTCCCAGCCTTTATGCCTTTTATTGAGGAGAGGCACGGGAAGTGATAGTTAAAGGTGGCTAGT
Source organism: Microcebus murinus (assembly GCF_040939455.1). NCBI lineage: Eukaryota > Metazoa > Chordata > Mammalia > Primates > Cheirogaleidae > Microcebus > Microcebus murinus. The sequence continues at coordinate 57,034,557 of NC_134107.1, read as the reverse complement.
CTTGAGACTTGGCAAATAAGCACCCTTCATATAAGATTGTCCTAACACCTAAGAAAGAATCCTTGGGTTATGTATGACTACTGCTAAGTCAATGCAAATCACATAATTGCCGTGCAGATTCACTAGGGTGCAGCCCTCAGAGATACAATATTAGGGCAATGAAGATTTGAGGAAGGATGTCAATTATACTTAACATGGTTTTTCCACCCTTGAGATCCTGAGTCCAGGACTAGCAACAACCTCCAGGTCCATAGGAAGTGAAATGATGTGCTAGTAACACGAAAAACAGTAGAAGCAGCAAATTATACTGGATAAGGAGTATTTTTCATACCCACTTCCACTCCATCCTTAATTCAATTTCAATTTGGCAAGAGCTGATATTTGTCAGGAGAAGTGTGGGCCACTCAGTCTTTTTTATTAGAGATGGATTGTACACAAATGTGAGGGAGACCTTTTCACAGAAGTTATGGAGAAAGAAAGAAAAATAAAAGCAAGCCAGCAATCAAAACAAAAGTCCTAAACTTGAGAACTGACCTGTAAAGAAAGATAGTGGAGAGAGTGAGCTCCTCATCATGGTCAAATTAGAAGAACCTTGCTATTTACAGCCAGTGGGTGAGACATCTTCAATGGCAGATAACTAGAGGACAAGAGAAAAGCTTCAGGTAATGCAGGTTGATCTGATTTTAAATTTTTTCAAGTCATACCCAATTAAGTATGCTATTTGGAGCACTCTAGTATGAATTATAGAATTAAGCAGGGAAAGTAGTCTTGCTTTAATTAGCTACATTTTATCAAATAGCAATATACCTACCTTTGTGATAATCATTTTTACATAGCTTCTCATTTAAATATCTAAACAATTCTATGATGTAGGGACTAATATCTTCTTACCAATGAGCAAATTAAAGCTGGAGAGTTTACATAATTTGGTGAAGGCAAAATGGCCAGCAATTGACAGAGTAGGATTTTCATTCTAGGGAATATAAATCTAGAATCAGTGCTTCTCTCCATTTTGTTATTCTGTCTCTTGATGTAGGAGCTACCACATATTTTGAGTGGGGTACATAAAAGTATGCATGGTTTGTATGCCATTTTGGGTAGAAAGAGAAACTAGGGTTTCTTGCTTGAATTACATCAGCTCAACCAATGTTGAATAGTACCACCAGGGTATGAAGGGCTTCTTGTAAAGAGTGTTCTCAGATGGTTGGGGAAAATGTGCACATGCCAAACACCGTATGAAATCATAGAAACCACCCATCTTAAGGAGAGAGCAACTAAAGGAATAGCAACAGGAATGGAATGGAGGTTAATGTTGACTCTTATACTAGGATTTACCCAACCAGATCATTACATATTAAATAATATCATAACACTGGAATGAAGCAATGGAAGGGGATTGCCGTAATACACAGAAATCAACAAGTGTTGGAGCTTAAATATTGGCTGTCAAGAGTGGTAGCTCTCCTTACCTCATCAAAAAGTCCCCAGTGAAGCCTCTAACATCTTTTAAAATCAGGATACACAGTTGTTTTCTTGACTATTCTTGGGCTGGTGGACACCTGAGAGTCACAGTTGGAATGACCTAGACTTCAATATGAAAGTTACCACATAGTTGCTATGTGATCTTGGATAAAATATTTAATATCATGTAAATCTTACCAAGTGTCTTGTATAGAATAGATGTTTGTCCTATTTTACAGATGGAGAAATACACTCAGATTATGAATACTACATATTTTATAATATTGGTACACACTATGTTCATTAAAAAGTGCTTTACTTGCTAAAGGATAAGGCTTCTTTGTTTTTTGTAACGTTTTGTTAGTTTATCATGAAGAAGGAGTTAGCTGCCTTGAAGAATCATAAAAAGTTATGATCGGAATTCATCTCCAAGGTAATCCCAGATTTTATTTGTAGTTATTTAATTTATTAATTGAACCCAGCTCAGTAAGAACTCCATGCTGAATTTTAGAGAGTGAAGGGATTATAAATATTTCCATTCAGTTTATTATCTCTTATGGAAAGTGGTAATCTTGTACTCTAACAACATTTTCCAGGGATACAAAGGATACAAAATGTGACATGCTTGACCCCAAAAAGTTCTTATTTCATTTATCAATTTAAGTATTACCCACTGAGCATACAGAGATAAAAGACAGATTTGTCCTCTATTTTATCATTCATTCACTGGAAATTATTTACTATAATAAATATATATCTATATTTACATACACATATACACTTTCTTTTAATGGACTTGTGCACCTCAGCTATGGATAACAAACTTGGCATACAGCCATGAAAAAGAGACATACACTTGATTACACTGAATAAAGTCATAAGTAGAGTTTTAGAATTGTTAATTTAGCCCCTAAGAGCTCAGTATGGGAGAGTCACCTAAGCTCAGAAGAAAGATAACTAACTTAGACTTGGCATGGGTGGGGGAGGAGAGAGAGCAGAGAAAACATTCTAAAGGAGTTAAGGCATGAGCTGATCCTTGAACAATGAATAGAAATTAGTAAGACAAAGAACACTAAGGATGGAAGTTGGAGCAGGCAGTTTTCTGATCCTGAGAATACCATTGGGATGAGACTATTCTTAGGCTTTCCCAACACCGCAGATGGGAACAAATATTACAGGATCGCATCCTTCTCTTATATTACCTTATATATTAACAGGAAAGGAGACTCATTTGTGATGCTGAGGCCAACTTACAACCACACAATGGACACCCCTGCCACGTTCTTCCTGGCAGGTATTCCAGGATTGCAATCTTCCCATCTCTGGTTGGCTGTCTCACTGAGTGCCATGTACACCATAGCCCTGATAGGAAACACCCTCATCATGACTGTAATACAGATGGATTCCACTCTACAAGAGCCCATGTATAGCTTCCTGTGTGTTCTGGCTGCCATGGACATTGTTATGGCCTCATCTGTGGTACCCAAGATGGTGAGCATCTTCTGCTCAGGAGACAGTTCCATCAGCTTTAATGCTTGTTTCACTCAGATGTATTTTGTCCATGCAGCCACAGCTATGGAGACAGGTCTGCTGCTGGCCATGGCTTTTGATCGCTATGTTGCCATCTGCAAGCCCCTACACTACAAAATAATTCTCACACCCCAAGTGACTCTAGGAATGAGTGTGACGATCACCATCAGAGCTGTGACATTCATGACACCACTGAGTTGGATGGTGAGCCATCTACCTTTCTGTGGCTCCAATGTGGTTTCCCACTCCTACTGTGAGCACATAGCTGTGGCCAAGTTAGCATGTGCTGACCCCATGCCCAGCAGTCTCTACAGTCTGGTTGGCTCCTCCATTATTGTGGGCTCTGATGTAGTCTTCATTGCTGCCTCCTATATCTTGATTCTCAAGGCAGTATTTGGTCTCTCCTCAAGGAATGCTCAGTTGAAAGCATTAAGCACATGTGGCTCCCATGTGGGAGTTATGGCTCTGTACTATCTACCTGGGATGGCATCCATCTATGTAGCCTGTCTAGGGCAGGATGTAGTGCCCTTGCACACCCAGGTGCTGTTAGCTGACTTGTACCTGGTCATCCCACCCACCTTAAACCCCATCATCTATGGCATGAGGACTAAACAAATGAGGGAGAGAATATGGAGTTTGCTGATGCGCTGGCTCTTTGGCCATTCCAACCTTGGTTCCTGAAAACACAACCTCTGTTCAGACCTTGAGCATTCTAGCCAACCTCAAAGATGTCTTTGAGATCTGTGGAGCTGCATTGGTTTACCTGGTACTTTAGGCATTTTCAGATGAATCTGTAAAGGGTAGCCTTGTGTATATTTTCCATTTCTAGCAAGAATGTGAATGAAATATTTCTGATAATCTGAGAACATTTTCAATGGTTTTAGTAAGCCAATATCTGAATCAGAGATATGTTTGGGCAGAGAATCCAGCTTTGGGATTTTTATTTCTTTAGTTTCTGATCCATATTTCCCATTTAATTCCAGTTCCTCTGCTGAAGGAATCGACTCTTTTGTATTCCCACACTTGACCAGCTGATTTTCTCATACAGGCTCCTCCCCTCATGTGATTATATAGAATAAGCATTAGTATATGACACTTCTCTGTGGCCCAGTGATGAATCCACTCAATTTGGTCATATGCTCACACCTACACTGAGGTCTTTCTCCAGCCAAAATGTATGTCAGTTTATCTGAGGAGACATTAACTTAAGATAAATGATGGTGTTCATTTTATAACACATGAATTGTGAAAGAGGAAATTGGACCATAGCAAGAAAAGTAACTTAACAAAATGGGTTGGGAATAGTGAGTCTCTTCTTATCTGGTTCAAACTAACTTTGGTTACCCAGGTGCATTTGTTAAGTTCTGTAATATACTTCTATATACTTTTATAATTCATTCCTATTGCTAAGCTAGTTTGAGTTAGTTTACCAATTACTAGCTTTTTGGTATTTAAGCAACAGAAGCTATGTCTAAGTGAGTTTGGGTTTGGAAATCTATTTGTTTTGTTTTGTTTTATTTTATTTTATTTTTTTGCTTCCAAGTTCTGCTTTGTGTAACTCATCTTAAGATATAGAAGATGGATTGAATATTATACCAGTATTTCTTCTTGTGGGCATCTCTCAGGAGCTGTGCTCTGACATTAAAGATTTAATAGAGAACAATATAGATAAACGAGTTGAAATGTCATTAGTCTTCTCCGGGTAACTGGATACTTATATTATTTTTGTGTTTGTTTTACCCTTTGAGAAAGTCTTCATAGAGTATTCCATATCTGTTAACAACAACAAAAAATCTAATATATAAGAGATACATATATTTGGCTATGGTATATTTAAAAAATCTTAATAAAAATACAATTTCCTTTTTATTAAGATTTTAATAAAACTTTAATCTTCAAAGTACAAGAAGAAACTGTGTTGATAGCAAGTTATTGTATGTGAGTCTTAACATTTCCTGTCTACAGATATTGGATACAATGTTACTTTGTACAGGGTACTGAAGATTATATTAATAATAAATAGAAAGCACATAACACAACCTCTGACATATTGTATGTACTTGAAGACATATGCAATATATTTCTACTTCCATAATATTAAGGAGTAATTCTAGGAATTACTCAAAACACTTTCAAATAGACAGCTACTTAACAATGTACATCCATGTCTTTTCCTAATACTGGACTTGTTTACCTACCAAGACTGCATTCTATTTCTGGAGGGTAGCAAAGTAGGAATCATCTTCTTAAATATGTGATAATGATGCACTGAGGTACCAAAGGACAATAAAAAGAGACTCTCTTTCCTTTGTAAACTCTTCTATACAAATAAAACAAGATCATAAGGTTGTTAAACATATTTGATAAGATATCCATTTTGAAAAGTCACACTATTCTTTTTACATAAACAATCTAATGAATTGACTATGTTCATTAAATCAATGACTATTAGCTTCATTAAAGAGTCAGATATAAGGAAACAAACATATAGTCTTGCCTCTATCCAAAACAAATTTCTTCCCAGTATTTCCATTGGGAAGCCTGCCCTGCCAGCTCTGTGTTTCATTCTCTGTGTAATTCCCTGAAATTACATGGAATTAACTCACTGTTAGTACTCAAATACTTAGTGAACTACATGCTTCCCAAAGTTCCTTGCTATGCCTATCCCCAAACAAAAAGTTTTGTGCTTCTCACAAGCCGATCAGATATGGCCCCTGCCCTAACACATGAAGCAATGTGTGTTTATTTACCTAGGGTCTAGAATCCACAGTAGAGCCTTAATGTTTGGATTTTAAGAGATTACAACCAACCTTGCTTAAATAAAGGCAGATTGGATTTCCTGTGGGGAGTATCCAACCCAGGGATTTGCCCTTCCATGTTTTCCTTTAGCAAGACCAACCCTTTTACTCATTTAGCTGCCTTCATCCTTAATGGTCAGGCATAGCAGCCCTCAGTTTCTCTGCTAGTAAAAAAGGAGAAAAGCTCATTCCTGCCTCATAATAAGTAAGTGCATGATGTTGGGGATGCCACCCTGGGCATCACGGGGAGCCGTGCAGACCACCTCAGCGTGGCTGCCTGCCTCCTCCCCTTCTGGACCATGTTTGAAAGTCACAGCAGAAGAAATGATCCATTGGATTAATATTTGAACAGGAGGATAATTGAGTATCATCTAGTTTTACTGCTCCCTTAAGGTAGGAAGAACTTATTTTTGTTTTGATTCTAGACATATCAATGAATGTTCCCTCACCTATATGTTTAACACACAGACACACAGACACACAGACACACAGACACAGACACACACACACACACACACGGTACTATTTCTGGGATTCAGTGGTAAACCAGAAAAATAAGGTATTTTTCTTTCTGTGGTTCTTAGAATGGAATATGAACAACTACCCTTTAGAAAATCATTTTCATGCACTTAAAAGCTTCAGCCTTCAAGCCTGGTCTTAAAAATCAGACAATATGAAATAACATGACATCATTTATCATTCTAGCTCTTCTAACAATCCTAACATCCAAATCAGCTTATAAATGAAACAAATAAACAAACTAAAAATAGTGCATTATAAATGAATCATTCATTCTTTAGATCATTCTCGGTTTGAATGAATTTTATATCTAATAATCTTCTTTTTCTAGGAATCTTCAAAAAATTGTTCTAATAGGACCATCCTAAAACAACAACATCGATTTATCACCAGCCCTGTTCTAAGTGTCCAGGGATATAACTGGAGGTGCTTCCTAATGACCTCTTTCTCAAAGCTATTCCCCAGGGAGTGCCCCCAGGAGCAGACACATGTCCCTCTAATGTAGGAAGGCTCCATGCTTTGCAAGAAACAGTTCTGTGACTCATCAGCTCATTCCCCACCAGGGCGCTGATAGAAACTTTTTCCTTTCTACTGTTAATTCTCAAGGGTCTGTGTTAGGAAATCATTCAATAATGTCAGTAAATTAATAGATCAAAAGAGAAAAGTAACATAGCCTCACCAGAGATGTTGAAAAGGCCCTTTGACACCTATCGCTCATTAAAAAAACTCAATAAAATAAAAATTGATTGTAGTTGATATGTATACTTCATTTCTAAAGCCAGCATCTTACTTAAGGGAGAAACAGTAAATATTTCTATTATGATTAGGAACAAGGCAAGAATACCCATTGTCTTAGAGTGTATTTTCTGAGAAATGGATCCTAAGTCAAGGATTTGAATGGAGGTAGTTTACTGGAGAAGTAATGCTAGGAAGCACTAGGATAGTAGAGAGTAATGTGGGGAAGAAAAAAGGCCAGTACAGGATATGTAATGGGTAGGTTTCCCTGTGGCTCCCTGGAGAAGGGGGTGGTCAATCCTGCTGGAGGCCTCTGAGCAACTGTGCAGAACCTGCCACAGAAGGTTGAGGAGGAAGGGTGAGGAGGCTGGAGTATTTACCCCTGGCTCCCTCCATCTGTGACTGATGTCTTCCTTGGAATGTGTTAATGTACTTCTAAATTAGTACCTGAGCATTACCATATCCTTTTATCTGTGCCAATCCATGGTGTTGTCTAACTTTCTTCTTTTCCCACACTCATGAAAATATTATCTTTGTGTTTTTCTCGTTTTTAGTGGGTTTGAACATCTTGACTTACACCTTATTTTCTATTAAAATAATAGAAAATTATTTCATTCTATGTTTCTATTATCTCTTTTACTTATATTTTTTCAAGAAGTTCTCTGAATGTTCTATTAATCCCTTATCAGTTTTTGATATTGCAAGTATCTTCCACATAGCTTTGGGCATGTGGGAGACCTGGTCAGATAATCAAAAAGTGGTCTGCTTGTGGCTAGCCCGGTGCTGCTGAAGAGGCATAGACAGATGATGTCTCCTAAAAGGAGTAAGATCAAGGTATATTGATGTGAGAGGTAATTTAGGTGAACAGCCTGGAGGCTATCAATGACATCTATCCTCTGTCTACAGCTCTGGGTGTATATATAGGTCCCAGGCATGGGGAGTTGTAAGTAAGCTCTGCCATGCCATGGCATAAAGCAACACTGCCTTGAGACCTACTTCTTAACTTTTTGTGGAGCAGTAATATCAGATTATTGACAATAAGGAAAGAGTCATCTTCCCCACCGATTATGGTAAGTTTTAAGACCCAGACAGTCCAAGTTGGTCACATTCAGGTAACTGCCCCCAACAGCAAAAATGGCCAGTGCAGGTGGCATCAAATTCTATTCTTTTGTTGTAAAAGTGAAACTATAGGTGTGTGATTAGCTACTGTATTATTTTTGGTGTGTAATACATTGCCTTACAATTTATCATCTTAAACCAACAATATTTTATTATCTCAGAGTTCCTGGGGATCAGGAATCTGGTTAAACTGGGTGTCTGTGGCTCAGGGTCTCTGATAGGTTGCAACCAAGGTGTTAGTCATCTAAAGGTCCATTGGAGGAGGAACTGCTTCCACCTTCACTCACATGGCCGTTGCGAGCCTCAGAAGGTGCACTTGCAGGCTCATTGGCATTAATGTTGGGCCTTAGGTTCTTGCTGGCTACTGGTCAGAGACATGGCTTTCTTGTCATGCCGAACTCTCCACAGGGCAGCTCATAACATGACAGCAGTGTTTTCTCAGAAAGAGTGAGAATGACAGTAAGACAGAGAGAGCAAGATGGAAAGCACAAGGTCTTTGTAACTAATCAGAAATTCTGCAGCATTCTATTCATTATAAGTAAGCCACTAGGTCCCACCCACACTCAGGGGATGGGATCACAGATAAGTGTGAACACCAGAGAGAGATCACTGGGTGCCACCTGTGGTCCTTATTACACATACCTTTTGGGGAATCTTAGTAGTATTTGTGGCTAGGGACTTTCAGGAGCTGGAGGTCCTGTATCAACTAGTGTAAATTACAACCTTGAATGATATGTGAGTTCCTGAGAATAGATCTTTGATGTATTTCTAAATGTCTCCCATGTGTTAGGGTAAACTGTAGACAGAAGAAAAGTGAGAGAAGAAGGAAGTGAACACTTTTTGGTGTTAGACAATATTATCTATCGCACTTTTGTGCTAGACAATATTTTTCAGTTCTGTAGCCTTAATATCTTCACCACAATGAGGCAATAATATGTAAATGCAAAGTCAAACATTTCTGTTCAATTTTTGAGAAATGAGATATGTAACACATCTATTTTTTCTATTCATTTGCATGCTGTGGCAACTTTGATCATTGCTTTTATGTAATCCTAGCTTTTCTTCCATATTATGCAGACTACAAAGTTGTAAAGCAATGACTATAAGCAAATAATGACAAAGGGTGGGAGAATCAAAGATGCTGAAAGCTCTTGCTTACACATAGAATACTTCTTTCCTTATCATGATTCTGTCTTTGCACTTTTTTGGAGTGCTGCTTCTTCCTCTTGAAACTCTTTCTCCATGGGACTGGGTGTGGCAAAGGGAGTTTAAGGCCACCTACGGTTTGTGAGGATCCAGCACTGCTCTGAATACTTCAGTAGGAGCCAGGTTGAATCCCAGGAGACAGTGGTCCACTGTCACAGTTTAGCCGTGTCAACTCATGCTCTGGCTATTTAAGTAGCATCTTAATTGCCTTCTGCATTTGATTGCTCATTTTACCTATTTACCTAATCAATATTATAGATTATTTTTATGTGTTTGTTTTGACATGCTGTCTGAATTATCCTATAGGCAACAGGGACCCACAGGTTTTGGAATTTAAACTTCTGAGCATGGTACTTGTTGGGAACAGTCCTCTTGTGGCTTGAACACTGAGTCTTGTAATAGATGCTAAGTTGAACACAAACCCACCTGGTCTTTAGGAATGTGCCAGGTTAGGCTGAAGAAACCAAAAATCCTGTGCTCTTACTCCCAACACCCTGAGAGAAGACAGCAGAAGGCCTCTCACCATTCCCATCATGAATAACTATGTCTCCACCGAGGACTTAGGGAACTGAGAGCATGGCTCATTGTCTCCTGGTGTTTTTATATTTCAATACACTTCTATACCTGTTGCCATAAAAAAAAGAGAAACTTTGTATCTTGTGCCTGTTGGCCTCTTTCTCTCAACTTAATTCCTGTCCCATCATGATACCCAGTCTATAGTCATGCCTTTTAAACTATGATGCACACACCCCTGTAGCCTCTTTTCATTCTCTTTTAAGTGCCCTGCCCTCCACCTCCTCTGGATAATTCTCTGTTTGGAGAATATTTTGCCTTTCCATACTTTGTGCTGAGTTCCATGTCCTATCCTCAGTTTGAAAAGCTTATCTCCCTGGGTTTCTCTTACATCCTATTTCCCTTCTCTGTTCACACAGGCCTTTACCACACAGTGCCATGAGAAACACTGAACCAGTGAAGCTACCGCAAATCACCAGGGGGAACGAAAGACAGTGAAATGGACATTGAGATATTAAGTATGTATTAGTATGAATAATTTTACGATAGTGTGGAATGAATTATTGTTGCTAAAAATTATATTCTGACACTTGGGTTTTATATACTTCACTTAAACCTACCAAATTTAGATGTAACAGCACCTACATTATAAGGTTGTGAAAATTGAATGATATAATCTTTCAAAAACAATTATTAGGTGCCTGGTACATAATGGGCTTTCAGAAATCCTTCTAATCTTGGGCCTTTTGTTTTCCTTTCAGGATGTACTCTACTGTTAGTCTGAATTTTAGATATCCTCTGATGACTTGAAGAAACAAAGACTCTTTATCCATTAAACATCTGCTGCCTCCTGCAATCTGGATAGTCCCAGGGGCCAGAACACAAAGAGAAACCAGTCTCTGGAGGACTTACAGTGTTTGGCTGCTGGACAGAGGCCAGGGAAAGTGGAGTATCCAGGGAAAAGGCAGGATGATAAAGTATCTACAGGGAAAAGAGGGCTCCTGATGGGAGGTCTTTGGAATGGACAATATTCCTCACCATGACTCTGCATTGTTCCTCTTTGATTTTGTCTCATTCTTCCTGCTCCTTCAGAAATGTCATCATAAGTCCCTCTTCTTTTGAATTAAAGAAATGTGGACTACCAGGCATCAGCCCATCAGAGAAAGTTGAATAGAGAAAATCTAGGGAAGTGGGTAATTGACCTGGGGTTTTGGTGTTGGACTGATGGAGTATCATGGCCAGAGTCACCCCAGAAAAGAGGATATAAGCTCTCAATTCTACACAAAAGAGCTGGACAGGTCTGGTGGGCAATGCTGATACCAACACTTTATGGAAATGATGTGAGGATGAGGCAGGTGGGAGAGGGACTGGAAACATATGGTTTCTCTGGATCAAAACTCAGGCCAAGGTAAGTTTAAGCTTGAGATGATATACAGACATGGTTAGGGACCAAAATTATTACACAAAGAGACCAACAAGTAGGGATGATTGAAACAGTTTTGGTCCAAAGAGGGGAGATACTTTGTTAGTGGCACAGTGTTATTATAAATAGAAAAAATCAATTCAAATGAGTTATGCATTAATTCTTTTACATTCAGGAAAATTTTATTTTGAATTATGTATTCTCCATTCTTTTTAAGAAGAATGAATCAATTGCCACATATCTTATGAATTAGTTATTGATGTTGACTTGTTGATGTTGGTTTTCAGTGATAGATCCTCCAGGTCTTCATGTGAATGTCTCTGGAGGGTTGAAGGTAGAAGGAGGTACAGGGATGGAAATATGTCACAGGAAAGTTTGTCCATAGCTGCCTGAAAAGAATAAACTTCAACAACCAGGGAGCAATTGTATCTGCATTTTCTTCTGGGTAGTTGATATGTGGGCATGCTCCTTTTTTCATATTATAAAAATTTCTCAAGGTGTACACCTGAGATTTGAGCATTTTACAGTATCTGTGTAGTGTTTTAAATGGTTAACCAAGATATGAGGAACCTGCAGTAAGGTTAAATGTTTTAGAGAAGTCAAGTGAAAAGTTAAAAGAAGTTACTGGATTAGCAACAGATCCTTGATGAAGATCACTGTTGATCTTGACAAGAAACATTCAGTATCAATAGGTTATATGAAAATTTTAAAAACAGATAAGAAACAAAATCAAATGTCCTGTTTTTGAAAAGACTGATTACTTATGTAAATCATTGCAATGCTAATCAAGAAGAAAATTAAATAAAATTTAAAAATAAAAACACTCTCAAGTGCATGAAATATTTGACCAGATAGAAGTTTCCAGGGCTGGAGAGAGGAGGGATGGGGCAGAGCATGAGCCGATGATGCCCTCAGGAAAAAGGTGGATAGACACAGGGCAGCCAGGAGAGGAAGGACCTGGATCAGAGGTTGTGGGGACCAGGCATTCTGGCTCCTTGAACTGCTTCACAGCCCTTTTAAGCAGTAATGCTCAACACTGAGTTTGTGGCATCCAGAACACATAGAGCAGCATTAAGAATATGCTGATTTTTTTTTCACTCTTCACTGCCATTCTATCTCAAAAGTTTTCCCTTATGTTCTGTGATCTATCACTGAAGATGTCGTGCCCAGTGGCTGTACACAGCAAGGTTCCTACAATCTAACTGTGCTGTGAAGCTCAGTAGTTTATTCAATCTGTTCCAGGATATAGCATTTCTTATATTTAGGATTTTCTTTTATCTGTTGGTTGGTTAGTTTCCATAAGGATCACAGTTTCCAATCCTGTCCAAAATATTTGGGTTTAGAGAATACTCCTGCAATCTCCACCAAGGCTGCTGCTGGTACCTGGGTGTGGAGTCGATCAGTTGCTAGGCTCTATAGCAGGTAAAGGGAGGAGGGGAATGTGTAACCCATGATTAGGGCTGAGGACAAGGTGAATGTTCATTTATTGCTTGGCTAACAGAGAAAATGTCTACTGCAGCACAAGGGATCCTGATCACAAAATTCCATTAATCTATTCTATCCAGTGATTCAGAGAGGGGCCAGGCACAAGATGAGAATTTCACAAGGAGAAGGTAGAGACAGTATCCAAAGGTAGGAATATGACAACCTCTCAATCTGGATGCCCTTTATTGAGGAGAGGCACAGGAGGTGATATTTAAAGGTAGCTAGTCTTAAGGCTTGGTAAATAAGCACCCTTCATATAAAATTGCCAACAATTCTTGCAGTATGTATGAGTAGTGTTAATTCAACACAAGTTACACAATTGCTGTGGAGACCCACTAGGCGATTGGTTGAGAGATACAATATTAGGGCACTAAAAGTTTGAGGAAGGAGATCAATTGTACTTGCTATGCTTTGGTCCACACTTGGGATCCCAGATCCAGGTCTAGCAACAATCTACATGTCCATGTCCTAGAAAGTGAAATGATTGCTAGTAATAGAAAAAACAGTTAAAGCAGCAATGTAGCTTGGATAAGGAATATTTTTCATACTCACTTCTACTTGATTCTTAATCTGATCTCAATTTGGTAAGTATAGGAGACGTCCCTGGGTCAAGTTGTCCGGGACCCAAAGGCAGCAGAACGGGAGCACATTGCTTGTTCCCCAAATTGGCAAGACGTGACTTGTTGACAAGCAGAGAGAACTGTTCCTCAGGGCAAACGGCCAAGGACCTGTGGTTTCACACACAAACCAAGGTTGTCTGTTGTCCTGCACACGAGACCAGACACTGAAGGTTGGGGATGCACGCATCCCCTCTCCTTTCTCTTGAGCTATGTCTAGGGGAACAGCTCCTGCTGACATTTGGCAGCCACGTCCTGGGAAAATAGCTGCAGGACACTTGCCAAGTAAATACCCAGAAAATAGCTGGGGAAATAGCTGGCATGAGAAAAGAGCTGCGGGACGCTTGCCAAATTGAACAGTATAAAAATAAAATGACTGGTGCTTTAAGTGCTGCAGTCTTGTACCGTCTTTTGTGTCTGTGTGTTTTTTGTGTGTCTTTCTGTGTTCATCCCCTGTTCTGCAATCGAGCCACGACAGGTAAGAGTTGTTATATGTCAGCTAAGTGTTAGCCACTCTTAAGCTGTCTTATTAGAGCTGGGTTTTAGGCAAATGTAAGGGACACTTTTTCACAGAAATTATGAAGAAAGAAAAAGAAGCAAGCAACCAACCAAAACAAAATTCCTAAACTTGGGAACTGACCTATAATGGAACAGAGAGTGAACTCCTTCTCACAGTCAGAATAAAAGAACCTTACAGTCTATAGCTAGTGCGTGAGACATCTTCAGCGGCAGATCACGGGAGGACAGGAGGATAGTTGCAGGCAATGCAGGTTGAACTGATTTTTATTTATTTTTTTATTATGGCCTATAGTCAGTGTACATAAATGCTATTTGCAGCAATCTAGAACTAATTATAGAATTAAGCAGAAAAGTACTTGTTTTAAAAGCTACAATTTATTAGGACTGATGTACTTAGCAATTTTATATAGCTTCTCATTTATATTTCCAAGCATCTCTATAATGTAGAGACTTATATCTCCATCTTACCAATGAGCAAATTAAGGCTAGGAGTCTTTATATAATTTGACCAAGGCGAATGGCAAGTATGTGTTAGAGTATGATTTTCATTCTAGGAAATATGAATCTAGACCCAATACTTCTCACCATTTTTCTATTCTATCTCTTGATGATATAGCAGCTACCACCCATTTTGAGTGGGGCACATAAATGTATGCAGTGTTTTTTATACTGTATTCAGTGGAAAGAGAACCTAGTTTCCTTACAGAAGTTCAACCAATGTCTCCCAAGGCAGAATGTACCACCAGGGTACAAAGGGCTCCTTGTAAGGAGTATTCTCAGGTGGTTGTATGATTTGGGCTGTGGTTTTGTCATATATGGGTTTTATAATCTGGAGATATGTTCATTTTATGCCTAATTCGTTGAGGGTTTGCATTTTTTCAAATACTTGAAAGGGTGCTGCATTTTGTCAAATGCTTTTTCTGCATCTATTGAGATGTTCATATCATCTTTTTTTGCTTTTGTTTATGTGGTGAATCACATTTATTGATTTCTGTATATCGAACCATACTTGCATCCCTGGTATGAAGCCCACTTGGTCATAGTGGATTATTTATTTGATATGCCATTTAATTCAGTTTGCTAATATTTTATTCAGGATTTTTACATCTACATTCATAAGGGATATTGGTCTGTAGTTTTCTTTTTCTGTTGTGTTCTTTCTTGGCTTTACTATCAAGGTCATACTGGGTTTGCAGAATGAGTTGGGGAGCATTCTGTCCTTCTTGATATGATGGAATAATTCCTGTAACATGGGAATCAGCTCTTCTTTATAGGTCTAGTAATATTCAGCTGTGAATCCATCCAGTTCAGGGATTTCTGTTATTGGAAGATATTTTTATTACTGCTATAATCTCATTTATTATTGGTCTGTTCAGGAGTTCTATTTCTACCTGATTGAGTCTTGGGAAGTTGTGTGTTTCCAGGAATTTGTCCATTTCCTCTGATTTTGAGTTTATGTGTGTAGAAATTTTCATAGTATTCACAGATGATATTTTGTATTTCTGTGGTATCAGTTGTAATATCTCCTTTTTCAATTCCGATTGAGCTTATTTGGGTCCTTTCTCTTCTATTCCTGGTTAATCTAGCAAGAGGTCTATAAATTTTGTTTATCTTTTCAAAGAATCAACCTTTTGTTTCATTCATCCTTTGTATTGATTTTTGCTTTCCATTTCATTTAGTTCTCCTCTGAATTTAGTTATTTCTTTTCTTCTGTTGGGTTTGGGTTTGGTTAGCTCTTCCTTTTCTAGTTACTTGAGACATGTCATTAGATAGTTAATTTGTGGTCTGTCTTTTTGATGTAGGCATTTAAGGCTATGAATTTTTCCCTTAGGACTGCTTTTGCTGAATCACACAGATTTTGGTAGCTTCAATCCCCTTTGTTCATTTCGAGCAACCTTTTGATTTCCATTGTAATTTCCTTATTGTCCCAATAATCATTTGTCAGCAGGCTGTTTAATTTTCATGACTTTGTGTAGAATTGAGTATTTCTATTGGAATTAATTTCCTGTTTTATTCCATTGTTATCTGAGAAGATATATGGTATGATTTCTATTTTTCTGAATTTGTCTAAGATATGATCCATCTTGGAGAATGTTCCATATGCTGATGAGAAGAATGTATATTCAGTAGTTCGGGGATAAAATAATCTGTAATGTCTATTAGGCATATTCATTCTAGAGTTCAGTTTATGTTCAGTATTTATTTATTTTCTGCTTGAACAATCTTTTCACTTCTATCAGTGGGGTGTTGCATCTCTGGCAATTACAATGCTGCTGTTTATCTCTTTGTTTAGATCTAGTAGGTCTCCTTTATGAATATGGGCTCTCCTGTGTTAGGTGCACAAATAATTAGAATTGTTATGTTTTCTTGTTAATTTGCTCCCTTTACCATTATATAATGACCATCTTTGCCTTTCTTACTATTGTTGATTTGAAGTCAATTATATCTGATATGAGAATGTCTACACTGGCTTTCTTTTGGTTTTCATTTGCATGGAATATTTTTTTCTATCCCTTCACCTTGAGTCTGTATGAGTAGTCGTGGGTTAGATTTGTTTCCTGGAGACAGAAGATATTTGAGTTATATTTTTTCTTCCATTCAGCCAGCCTGTATCTCTTGAGTGGGGCATTCAGACCATATAAGTTAATTGACAGAATTGATACATAGGATGTTATTCTGTTCATCCTGTTGGGTAGTACCTTATTACTGTATTTTACCTCTTGTGCTATTTTTTTAAATAAGAGTTCTGAGCTTCAGCTTTTGGGTGATTAAACAGTGGTTGTTGTCTATTGTGTTGATCCATATATAATACAGTTCTCAGTATTTCTTGTGAGGCAGGTCTGGTCTTGACAAATTCCCCCAGTGTTTGCTTATCTGGAAAAGTCTTTATTTCTCCTTCATAAATGAAACTTAGTTTTGTATTATACAAAATTCTAGGCTTGCAGTTGTTCTGTTTATGAAGACTAAAGATGGGGCTCTGATCCCTTCTGACTTGAAAAGTATTAGTCAAGAAGTCTGTAGTTAGCCTGATGGGTTTTCCTTTGTAAATTAATTGATGATTTCACCTTATAGTTTGCAGTTGTTCTTCATTCATGTTGACTTTGGCCTGTATGATGACTATATGTCTTGGTGATTGGTTCTTTGCAATGAATCTCTGGGGTGTTCCTTAAGCTTCTTGTACCTGAACTTCTTAGTCTCTAGCAAGACCAGGGATGTTTCCTCAATTGTTCCAGTAGTTTTTCTAGCCCTTGTGCATTTTCTTCTTCACCCTCAGGGGTGCCTATGATTCTTGTATTTGGCCACTTTACTTAATCCCATATTTCTTGTAGGCTTTGTTCATTTCTTTTAATTCTGTGTTCTTTATTTTTGCCTGACTGAGTTAATTCAAAAGAGTTGTCTTCAAGCTCTTAGATACTATCTCCTGCCTGGTATAGTCTATTTTTAAAAATTATCACTGTGTTTTTATTTCCTTAAATAAATTTTTCATTTTCAGAAGTTCTATATTTTTATTTTTACATGTCAATCTCTTTAGTGGAATTTTTTTTCATTTTTTGAATTGTTTTTCTTGTTTCTTTGAGTTGGTTCTCCATTTCCCTTGGATTTCATTGAGCTTCCTTACAATCTATATTTGGAATTCTTTGTCTACCATTTTAATATTTTCATTTTGGTTTGTATCTATTGCTAGAGAGGTGGTGTTCCCTTTTGGGGGTGTCCTTTCACTCTGATTTTTCATATATCTGGAGTTATTTCACTGAATCCTTCTCATCTGGAGAGCTATTGCTTTACTTTTGGCTTTCTTGTGGGGGAATGGGTGCTCCACGAGTGCACTGTGGCTGCATCACACAATGAATTCGCCTATCAGTCCTGCCCACATGGGCTCCCTCACCTCCTGAGATTAGTTCAGATATCTCCCTTCCATGCCCCCAACAGTACGATTGAATTCTGGGGATATAGGATCTGGTCTCCCGAAGATCAATCCCTAGTTGATCCAGGGAGAAGCATGCTGATCCTGAGTTGCCTATGGGGTGCTTAAACAGATTTGATGTCCCTCTGCTGTGTGTTCTGCTCTGATGGAGGAGCTGGGCAAGCAGCACCAGGAGGGCTGGTGAGCAGGGAGCTTACAGTCCAAGCAAACCTCAGTCATCTGCAGGTCTTTAAGAGGAAAGGTTTGAGTCCTATTCCTCTGTGGAAGCACCAACAGAGGGCAAACAGCAACTTCTGAGAGGCCCAACTCAAGTGTCACCCTCAGCAGCCATGGGTGGAGGAGGGGACAGGGAGGAAAAGAGTCTGAATGGAGGAAAGCTAGCACTCTGGTTGTCTCCGTCCCTCTCTCTGGAAGGTAGCTTGCCCATAATGTCCAGGCTCTGGGGTCACACATAACCCCAGGACCCACGAGCTCCCTGTATCTCCCATAGTGTGGGCCAGAGTTAGGAAATGTTTCTGTGATAATGAGCAAGATGAAAACTGAGGGACTAAAGCTCTGTTGGGAAGATAAATGCACACTGTATATAGAAAAGTAATGTGATGCCTGCCATCTTAGCTTTTGTCTGTGGTGCCTGAAAGCACCCCAATGGAACTAGCAACCTAGGCAGCAGCTTCTGGGCTCATGAGAGTAGAAAGATTCTCCAGGATATTGGGAGCCTGTTGACTGCCACAGATATGAGGGAGGGAGAAACAAACTATTCCACCTACCCTTTTGCTGGACTGCAAACTTTCAGGGATTGACCTCTGCTGACATCTTGTTCCTTACTGTTCTGCTCCACAATTCTTCCTGTGGAATCTCTTGGAGATTATGTCACTTTTCCCTCAGAATTACATACAACATATGATTGTTTGTTCTTTTTCATCCAGAACTTTTCCTTCTTTCTGAGATGATATGTCATCTGGTGTCTCTGCTCAGACATATTGTCTCTTTATGTCTAATGACCTTATTTTTATGAACTCAGTAATATATTTCTTCAACCACAAGGATGCTGCACCCATTTTTGCTTAGGCTCTATATAGAGGATGAAAAATGTCTTATATTTGACTTCAAAATATTCTGTTTCATTCAGTAATTTTTAAGTGTTAGTAACTGAGCATACAGAGAAAGACATATTCTTTCCTCTGATTTATCATTCATCCATGGAACTGTTAACCATAATGAATATACATGCCCTTTTTTTTTTAAAGAACATGAGAATGAAAACTAAGGATCACACACTTTGTACAAGGCCATGAATAAGAGACATACATGTCAAGGAATACAATAAAAACATAGGTAGGTATTGCAATTGTCATTTTAGTCTATAAGAGGTCAGTATGGGAGATTCCATGAAAGGTTAGAAGAAAGAAACCTAACCTAGCCTTGGCATGGGATGGGGTAGGAGGGACAGCAGAGAAGACTTCCTTTAGGAAGCACTGCATGAACTGATGTTAGAATGATGAATGTCAATTAGTAAGTCAAGGAATTTTGTGGAGGAAGAAAGGTGAAACATGATAACTTTGTAAGATATCCATTTTCTGATCCCAAGAATATGACCAAGCTGAGAACACTCCCAATATCTATGAACACCACAGATGACAAAAAATCTTAAAGGATTGCATCCCTTTATCACTTTGTGCATTTTTCAGGGAAGAAGTCTAATCTGAGATGCTGGGGCCACTCTACAACCACACGATGGACAACTCTGCCATGTTCTTCCTTGCAGGTATTCCAGGATTGCAGTCTTCATATCTCTTCCTGGCTATCTCACTGAGTGCCATGTATACCATAGCCCTGATAGGAAACACCCTTATTATAACTGTAGTCTGGATGGATTCCACTCTACAAGAGCCCATGTATTGCTTCCTGTGTGTTCTGGCTGCCATGGACATTATTATGGCCTCATCTGTGGTGCCCAAGATGGTGAGCATCTTCTGCTCAGGAGACAGTTCCATCAGCTTTAATGCTTGTTTCACTCAGATGTATTTTGTCCATGTAGCCACAGCTATAGAGTCAGGGGTATTGCTGGCCATGGCTTTTGACCGTTATGTAGCCATCTGCAAGCCTCTACACTATAAGAGAATTCTCACACCCCAAGTGACTCTGGGAATGAGTGTGACCATCACCATCAGAGCTGTCACAGCCATGACACCACTGAGTTGGATGGTGACCCATCTACCTTTCTGTGGCTCCAATGTGGTTCCCCACTCCTACTGCGAGCACATGGCTGTGGCCAAGTTAGCATGTGCTGACTCCATGCCCAGCAGTCTCTACAGTCTGGTTGGTTCCTCCATTATTGTGGGTTCTGATGTGGTCTTCATTGCTGCCTCCTATATCTTGATTCTTAGGGCAGTATTTGGTCTCTCCTCAAAGAATGCTCAGTTGAAATCATTAAGCACATGTGGCTCCCACATGGGAGTTATGGCTCTGTTCTATCTACCTGGGATGGCATCCATCTATGTAGCCTGGCTAGGGCAGGATGTAGTGCCCTTGCACACCCAGGTGCTGTTAGCTGACTTGTACCTGGTCATCCCACCCACCTTAAACCCCATAATCTATGGAATCAGGTCCAAACAAATACAGGAGAGAATAGGGGGTTTGCTGATACGATGGCTCTTTGGCCACTCCAATCTAGGTTCACGCATACAACCTCTGTTCACACTTTGAGCACTCTAACCAACTTCAAAGATGCCTTAGAGATCTGTTGAGCTCTATTTTTTAACCTCCACTATTAGAATTCTCAGATGATCTGTAAATTGTAGCCTTGTGTAAGTTTTCAATTTCTGGCAAGAATGTGAATGAAATGTTTCTTATATTTTGAGAATATTTATAATGGTTTTAATAAGGTAATATCTGAATTAGAGATAAGTATGGGCAGAGAATCCAGATTTGGGATTTTTATTTCTTCAGTTTCTGACCCATATTTCCCACCTTATGACCTACCAGTCCCTCTGCAGAAGAAGTTACTGTTTTTCACCTATTTTATATCCCCATACATGCCCAGCCAATTCTCAGAACTATTCTTCTCCTGATATGATTAAATGGAATAAGTATTAGTATATGACACTGCTTTCTGGCTGAGTGATGAATCTATTTAATCAAGGTCATATGCTTACAACTAGACCAGAGTCCTTCTCCTGTAAAAATGGATTTCAGTTTATCTGGGGAGATATCACCTTCAGATCAGTGATGGTGTTCATTACAACACATGAATTTGGAAAGAGGAAATTGGACAACAGCAAGAGAAGACAAACAATAAGTTGGATGAATAGAACGAGTCTCTTCTTTTGTACTACCAACTCAACTTTGGTCACCTATGTGCATTTGTTAATTTCTGTAATATACTTGTATACCCTTTTAATTCATCCCTTATAACCTTTGAGTTAGTCTTAGTTAGTGCAGCATTTACCAGCCTTGGGAATGCCACCCTGGGCATTACGGGGAGTGTGTAGGTACCATCCCAGGATGGCTACCTGCCTCCTCCCCTTCTGGACCATGCTTGAAAGTCACAGTAGAAGAAATAATCCATTATATTGGTATTTGAACATAAGGATAATTACGTAACATCTAGTTTTTATTGCCTCTTTAAGGGAGGAAAAGTTTATTTTTGTTTTGATTCTATACATATTAATGAGTGTTCCCACACTTAAATATTTAACACACACACACACACACACACACACACACACACACACACACACACACAGCATTTTGGGATACAATAGTCAACCAGAAAAATAAGGTCCTTGCCTGGTTGCCTGGTGTTTAAAATCAGACTATGTGAAATAATGTGCCATTGTTTAACCTTGTAATTCTTCTATGAAGTAATCATAGCATCCAAATCAGGTTATAAATGTAAAAAATACACAAACCAAAAATGGTATATTACAAATGAATCCATTTAATTTCTCAATTCATTCTAAGTTTGAATAAATCTAATATCTAATCATAACATTTTTGTAGCAACCTGCCAAGATTTGTTCTAATAGGGCCATAATAAAAGAACAAAATTGATCAATCACCAACTGTCTTCTTAAGTGGCCACAGAATTAACTGGAAGTGCTTCCCAATGACCTCTTTCTTAACTCTATTCCCCAGGGAGTAGCCCCACAAAAAGACACATATTCCTCTAATGTAGAAAGGCTCCACCCTTTGCAAGGACCAGTTCTGTGACTCACCAGCTCCTTCCCAACTAAGCAGCTGATAGAAACTTTTCTCTTTCTACTGCTAATTCTCAAGGATCAAAGTTAGGAAATCATATCACCATATTAATAGATAAAAGAAGAAAAGTAATATACACTCTCCAGTGATATTAAAAAGGTCCTTCAATACCACTTCTCATAAGAATACTCAATAAAATAAACATTGGTTATACTGGATGTCTATAGTTCATTCCTAAAGCCATTATCTTACTTAAGGGAGAAACAATAAAAATACCCTGTAAAAGTAGGAATAAGGCAAGAATACCCATTGTCTTATTAATAGATTCTATCTTATCAGAAACAGACCCCGAGTTGAGGGTTTGAATACAAATAGTTTACTGGAGAAGTTATCCTAGGAAGCACTAGGAGGATAGTAGAGAGTAATGTAGGGAAGAAAAAAGGCCAATAAAGGACATGTAATGGGTAGGTTGTCCTGTCTTCCCTGGAGAGGGGGTGGTCAGTCCTGCTGGAAACCTTTGAGAGACTGTGTAGAACCTGCCTCAGAGATGTTCCACGGGACAGGTGAGGAAGCTGGAGTGGTAATCATTGGCTCCATCCATCTTTAATTGATGTCTTCCCTGGGATGTGTTAATGTATTTCTAAATCAGTACATGAGCTTTCCTATATCCTCATCAATACATAGTGTTATCCAACTTCCTACTCTTCTCACTCTGC
The DNA here is from genome assembly GCF_040939455.1 of Microcebus murinus. Lineage (NCBI taxonomy): Eukaryota > Metazoa > Chordata > Mammalia > Primates > Cheirogaleidae > Microcebus > Microcebus murinus. The sequence goes on along the minus strand of NC_134107.1, from coordinate 57,011,791 downwards.
TGGACATATATCGTCTTTATATTTTTCTCATTATTAATGAATTTCAGCCATTAAGGCTACCTTTTCTGTAATTTGTTCTATTTCCTATTAAAATAATAGAAAAATATTTCATTCTATATTTCCATTGTTTCTTTTACTTCTATTTTTTGAGAAGTTTTCTTCCTGCTCTGTTAATCCCGTATCTGTTTTTGACATTGCAACTATCTTCCACATAGCATTGGGCATGTAGGGTACATGGTCAGATAATCCTAACGTGGTCTGCTGGTTGCTCGCTGAGTGTTGCTGAGGAGGTGTAGACTGATAAATTTTCCTAAAAGGAGCAGAAACAAGTATATTGAACATGAGAACTGATTTAGGTGAACAGCCTGGAAGCTGTCAATAACATCTGTCCCCTGTCCATAGCTCTGCATGTATATATGGGTCCCAGCATGGAGGGCTGTAAGTAAACTCTGACATACCATGGCATAAGCAATACTGCCTCTCAACTCATAGTGGAAAAGCACTATCAGATCATTAACAGAAAAGAGAGCCAACTTCTCTACAGATTGTCATGCAGTTTTAAAACCCAGAGGGTTCAGGTTGGTCACAATCAGGTAACTTTCCCCAGTAGCAAAAATGGCCAGTGGTAGTAGCATCAAATGCTATCTTTTGTTGTAAAAGTGAAACTAAAGGCATGTAGTTGGCTACTGTATTCTTTCTGGTGTGAAGTACATTATATTACAGTTTAGCAGCTTAAACCAACAATATTTTATTACTTCAAAGTTTTTGAGGGTCAGAAATCTGGGTGTGACTTAAATGGGGGCCTTTGGCTCAATATCTCTCTTAGGTTGCAACCAAGGTGTTGGCCATGGCTGCAGTCATCTAAAAGTCCAAGGAAGTAGCAACTGCTTCCAAATTCACTCTGCATTTGGCTGGTGAAAAGCCTCAGAAGTTCTGCTTCCAGGCTCACTGTTTTGGTTGGGCCTTGGGATACTGCTGGTTATTGGGTCTGAGACATGGTTTTCTTGCCTGTTAGACCCATCCATTGTTCAACTCATAACTAGACAGCTATGTTATCTCAGAAAAAGATAGTGAGACAGAGTGAGCAAGTGGAAAGCACAGTCCCTCTGTAACTAACTGGAAATTTTATAGCATTCTATCCATTAGAAGTGAGCCATTAGGTCCAGCCCACATTGAGGGGAATCACACATGAGTGTGAACATTTCATTAGCCTCAATATCTTGAACACAAGGCAATACTAGGTAAATGCAAAGTTGAATAATTCTGTGCAATTTTTGAGAAATAAGATATGCAACATATATGATTTTTATGTTCTTTCTACTCCTTTATATGCTATGGCATCTTTGTTCTTTGATTGGTTTTATGTAATCCTAGCTTTTCTTCCATATTGTGCAGACTACAAAGTTGTAAAGCAAGCACTATGAGCAAATAATGACAAAGGGTGGGAAAATCAAAGATGCTGAAAACTCTTGTTTACACACAGAATACCTTCTTTCCTTATCATGATTCTGTTATCTTGGGTTTTTGCCCTTTTTGGAGTACTGCTGCTTCTTCTTAGAACACTTTCTCCATGGGACTGGGTGTGGCAAAGGGAGTTTAAGGCAATCTGCTGTTTGTGAGGACCCAGTACTGCTCTGAATGCTGTAGTAGGAGCCTGGTTGAATCCCAGGACACAGTGGTACATCTGTCACAGTTCAGCTGTGTCATCTCATGCTCTGGCTATTTAAGTAGCATCCTAATTGCCTTCTGCATTTTATTTCTCATTTTTCCTATCAATATTACATATTGTTTTTATGTGTATGTTCTGACATGCTGTCTGAATTACCCTATAGGCAACAGGGGATCCACATGTATGGAGTTTAAACTTCTGAGCATGGCAGTTGTTGGGAGTAGTCCTCTTCCAGGATTGAAAACTGGGTCATTTAATAGATGCTAAGTTGAACTTAAGTCCCCCTGGTCTGTAGGAATGTGCCAAATTAGGCTGAAGAAATAAAAAACCTGTGCCCTCACCCCTCTTAAGCTCTGTAAAAAGGCAGCAGACGGCCTCTCACAATTCAAATCATGAATAACTATGTCTCCACTGAGCACTGGGGGAACTGGGAATATGATACATTGTCTCTTGATTTTTCATATTCCCAAGTATTCCTATATCTGTTAACATTAAGAAAATAAACTTTATATTTTTTGTCTGTTGGTTTCTTTTTGTCATTTATATTCCTGTCCCATGGTGATGCCCAGGCAGTAGTTATGACCTTACATTATGGTCCATGCACCCCTCCTGCTCTGTTCATTCTCTTTAAGTACCCTGCCCTCTACCTCCTCTGGATAATTCTCTATTTGGAGAATATTTTGCTTTTTCACACTTTTGTGCTAGGTCTTTTTCTCAGTTTGAAAAATTTATCTTCCTTGGTCTTTCCTACATCGTATTTCTGTTCTCTGTTCAAACAGGACTTTAAAACACGTCATGAGAAACATTGAACCAGCAAAGTCCACCATAAATCCACAGGGAGAACTGAGGAATAGTGAAATAGACATCAAGATATTAAGTATGTATTAGTGTGACCATTTCTACAGCAAAGTGAAATGAATTTTGATGGTTATAATTGACATTCCCATACTCTGGTTTTATGCACCTTACTTGCATCTATCTAATGTAGATGAAATGGTGGCAGCTACTTTAGAATATTTTGAAACTTGAAAGATAATTTTCAAAAAGTATTTATTAGGTACCTGGCTTATAGTGGGCTTTCACAAATTCTACTAATGTTGGGCCTTTGCTTTCCTTTCAGGTATTCTATATTCTTACTCTAACTTTTAGATATCCTCTGACAACTTTATGAAACAGAAACATTTCGCTCATTAAACATCTGCCTCCTCTTGCAACCTGGAAAGCCTCCAGGGGCCAGAGCCCAAAGAGAAAGCAGTCTCTGGAGGACTTACAGTGTTTGGCTGCTGGACAGAGGCCAGGGAAGGTGGTGTGTCCAGGGAAAAGGCAGGATGATAGAGTATCTACAGGGAAAAGAGGGCTCCTGATGCGAGGTCTTTGAAAAGGACAATGTTCATTATGACTCTACATTGTTCACCTTTGTTTTTGCATTGTTCTTCTTGCTTCTCCAGAAATTTCCTACATAAATCTCTCCTTTGAGTAAAAGAAATGTGGACTACTGGGCACCTACCCATCAGAGAAAGTTGAATACAGAAAACTCCAGGGATGTGGGTAACTGACCTAGGGGCTTGGTCTTGGGCTGATGGAGTCTCACAGCCAGGGTCACCCAAGAAAGGAAGATATAAGCCACCAATTCTCACTAAAGAGATAGGAAGGTCTGGTGGGTACTGCTGATACCAAGACCTTATAGAAATGATGTGAGGTTGAGGCAGGTGGGAGATGGAATGGCAACATGATTATTTTGGATCAATGCTGAGAGAGGAAGAGATAAGTCCAACACTGGGATGAAAGAGTGAGATTTTAGGGACCAAAAGGACTTATGCAAAAAACAAACAACCAAAAAAACAAGCAGTAGGGATGATTGGGAGCACCTTTGGCTGGAGGGGGGTACTCAGTTAGGGGCACAGCAGCTTTGTCATAAACAGAAAGGATCAATTCAAATGAATTATGCATTAGAACTTTTACATTTAAGAAAATTTTTATTTGAATTATGTTTTCACCATCCCTTTAAGAAGAATAAAACATCACCACCAATCTTCAGATTTACTTATTGATGTTGATTCATCTAAGATAGTTTTCAGTGATTGATGCTCTAGGTCTGCATGGGAAGGTCTCTGAGGGTTGATCTCAGAAGCATGCAGGGCTGGAAATGTGTCTTCAGAGAGGTTGGCTAGAGCTTTCTGAAAAGAGTAAACCTCAGCAACATTCAGGAATCGTTTGTGTCTGTGTCTTGTATGTGTGTGTGTTCATGTGTTCACATTATAAAAATTTATCAAGATGTGCACCTGAAGGCCGGGCGCTGTGGCTCACGCCTGTAATCCTAGCTCTTGGGAGGCCGAGGCGGGCGGATTGCTCAAGGTCAGGAGTTCAAAACCAGCCTGAGCAAGAGCGAGACCCCGTCTCTACTATAAATAGAAAGAAATTAATTGGCCAACTGATATATATATAAAAAATTAGCCGGGCATGGTGGCGCATGCCTGTAGTCCCAGCTACCCGGGAGGCTGAGGCAGAAGGATCACTCGAGCCCAGGAGTTTGAGGTTGCTGTGAGCTAGGCTGACGCCATGGCACTCACTCTAGCCTGGGCAACAAAGCGAGACTCTGTCTCAAAAAAAAAAAAAAATAAAAAAAAAATAAAAAAAGATGTGCACCTGAGATTTGTGTATTTCACAGGATCTGTGTAGTGATTCAAAATTTCAACCAAGAATTGAGAGAAAAGGCAGTACGGTTAAATGTTTGGAGAAATCAAGTGAAAGAACAAATTAAAAGACATTGCTGAATTGGCAACAGATCCTTGATGAAGACCACTGTTGATCTTTGCAAGTAAGTTTCAGTATTATTAGGTTGAGTGAAACAAAATTTTTAAAAAGGGACAGGGAACCAAACCAAATGTCCTGTTTTTGAAAATACTGGTTATGTATGTAAATCATAGCAATGCTAATCAAGAAGAAAATTAAATGAAGAGTGAAACTAAAACCACTCTGAAGTTCATGGAAGGTATGCCCAGATAGAAGTATTCAGGCTCGGCAAGAGGAAGGATGGGGCAGAGCATCAGCTGAGGCTGCCTCAGAAGAAAGGTGGATGGACCAGGGCAGCCAGGAGAGGAAGGTCCTGATCAGGGTGGTGGGGACCAGGCATTCTGGATCCTTGGACTTCTCCTCAGCCCTTTAGGCAGTAAGATTCAACCATGAGTTGTGGCATTCAGAACACATATAGCAGTCTTAAGTGTATCCTGGATTTTTTTCACTCTTTACCACCATTCTACCTCACAAGGTTTCCCTTGTCTTCTGAAATCTATCACTGAAGATGTCTCACCCAGTGGCTGTACACAGCAAGGTTCCTATAACTGGCTGTGCTGTGAAGTAGTATATTCAATCTGTTCCAGGATATAGCATTTCTTATATTTAGGGTTTTTGTTTTTGTTGTTGATTTGTTTCAATGAGGAACAGAGTTTGTAATCCTGTTCCAGATATTTGGGGTTTTAGAAAACCTTTGCAGACTCCCAGCAAGGTAGCTCCTGGCATCTGGGTGTGGAGTCAATCAGGTCTAGGTTCTTTAGGAGGTGAAGAGAAGTGGAGAATATGTGTCCCATGATTAGGACTGAGGACCAGGTGAATGTTTGTCTATTGCTTGGCCAATAGAGAAAATGTCTACTGCAGCACATGGGATCCTGGTCACAAAATTTCATCAATCTATTCTATCCGGTGATTCAGGGAGGGGCCAGGCACAAGAGGAGAAGTTAACAAGGAGTAAGTAGGGGCAGTATCCAAGGGTAGGAGTATGACAACTTCTTGATCTGGATGGTCTTAATTGAGAAGAGGCACAGGAAGTGATATTTAAAAGTAGCTAATCTTGGGGCTTTGTAAATAAGCAACCTTCATATAAGATTGCCTAAACCCCTTAGAAACAGTTTTCAGGCTATAGATGACTGGAGTTAATTCAACACAAGTTACACAATTACTGTGGACAATGACTAGGCTGATTGCTTCAGAGATATAATATTATGGCAATGAAGGTTTGAGGAATGAGATCAATTGCACTTAGTATTCTTTGGTCTACACTTGAGATCCTGGCTCCAGGTCTCAGACCAAGCTACATCTCTGTGTCCTTAGGAAATGAAATGATGTGCTAGTAATAGAAAAAACAGTTGAAGCAGTAGTTTTGCCTGGATGAGGAATATTTTTCATATCCACTTCCACTCCATCCTTAGTCCAATCTCAATTTGGCAAGAGCTGTTACACGGCAGCAGAAGCATTAGCCATTCTTAGGCTTTCTTATTAGATGAAGTAGTGGGCAAATCTGAGACCTTTTCACAGACGTTATGAAGAAAAAAAAATAATAAAAGCAAAAGCAACCAAAACAAAAATCCTAAAGTTGAGAACCAACCTAAAATGGAACAGATAGTGAGCTCATCATCACAATCAGATTAGAAGAACCTTGTTCTCTATAGCTGGTGGGTGAGACATCTTCAGTGCCAGACCACAGGACAGGATGAAAGCTTCAAGTAATGCAGGCTGAATTGTTTTTTATTTTTTCTTAACATGGCCTGCAGTCACATTTACCCCTCTAAGTATGCCATTTGGAGCAATCTAGAACCATCCATAGAATTAAGCAGAGAAAATTATGTCTTTTTTAATTAACTACATTTTATCTAGCGCTGATATACTTAACTTTGTGCTGAGCACTTTTACATAGCTTCTCATTTAAATCTGCAAACATCTCTAGGATGTAGGAACTAATACCTCCATTTTACCAATGAGCAAATTTAGGCTTGGAGAGTTTGCATAATTTGACCAAGGTATAATGGCCAGCAAGTGACAGAGTACGATTTTCATCCTAGGGAGTATGAACATTGAAACAATACTTCTCTTTGCTATCCTGCCTCTTGATATAGGACCAACCACACATTTTTTGAATGGGGTACATAAAAGTATACAGGATTTTTATGGTATATTCAGTGGAATGAGAAAGTATGGTTTCCTTATAATAGTTCAACCAATGTTCCCAAGGCTGAGTGGTACCACCAGGGTGCGAAGGGCTTCTTGTGAAGGGTGTTCTCAGATGGCTGGGAAAACATGCACATGCCCAAATGCCAGATGAAATCATGCAAACCACCCATGCTACAGAAAGAGTAACTAAACGGATATGACACAGGAATGGAAGGTAATGAATGCTGACTCCTTATATTCAGGCTTACCCAACCAGATCATTAAATGTTATATGATATTGTAACATCTGAATCAGCCAGTGGAGGGCACATGCAGCAGCAATACACAGAAATCAAAAAGTATTAGAGCTCAGATCCTGACTGTGCAGAGTAAGTAACTCCCTTTGTATCATAAAAATGGAACAAGCGAAGCTCCTAACATTTTGTTTCTTAAAAATAGTATCCATAGTTGTTTGCTTGACTATTAATTTTGGGCTAGAAGGACACCTGGGAGTCACAGCTGGAAAGATCTGGACTTAATCTTAAATTTATCATATAGTTGCTATGTGCTCTTGGATAAAATATTTAATCTCATTTAAGTTATACCAACTGTCTTGTGTCGAATAGATATTTGCTCTATTTTACAAATAGAGAGATATACTCACATAATAAATAATATTCATTTTTTATAGTTCTATAGTACATACTATGTTCATTAAAAACTGCTTTCTAAAGGAAAAAAAGCTTCCTATTGTTTGTAATGTCTTGGTAATACATCATGAAAAGGGAGTTAGCTGTGATGGAGAATCAAAAACTTATTTGGAGGATATTTGTCTATAATGTAGCCCCAAATATTACTTGTAGTTATTGATTTTATTAACTGAACCTAGTTCAATGGGAAATCCAGGCTAAATTTTTGAGAATTTAGGGATGATAAAAATTTCCAAACATTTTATCTGCTATGGAAAGTGTTAATGTTGTTCTCTATTGATCCTATTTTTCTAAAACTATTAATGTATTTCGTCAACCACAAGGATGCTGCATTCTTATTTTCTCTAGGCACTATACTAAGGCAAAATGTGACATATTTAAACTCAAGAGGTTCTTGTTTCATTCAATAATTGTTAGCAACTGAGATAGAAGACAAATTCTTTCCTCTGATTTATCATTCATTCATGGAACTGTGGATGTGTGCATCACAGGTATGGATCATACACTTGATTGAAGGCCATGAGCAAGAGACATATACTTGAGTACATACAATAAAAGCATAGGTGGTATTTGAATTGCCATTTTAGTTCATCATAGGTCAGTATGGGAAATTCTATGAAAGCTCAGAAAAAAGATAACTAACTTAGCCTTGGAATGGGATGAGGGAGAAGCGAGATCAGAGGAGACTGCCCAGAGGAGGTACCACATGAACTGATGCTAGAATGATGAACAGAAATTAGTAAGTCAAAGCGGTTTGAGGAGAAAGGAAGGTGGAACAGGGTAACTTTATCAGATCTCAGTTTTCTGATCCCAAGAATACCATAAAGCTGAGAACATTCCCAGTCATTACCAAAACCAAAGATGAGAAAAAATCTTACAGGATTGCATCCTTCTCTTACATCACTTTGTGCATTAACAGGAAAGAAGTCTCATCTGAGATGCTGGGACCACTCTACAACCAAACGATGGACACCTCTGCCACATTCTTCCTCGCAGGTATTCCAGGATTGCGGTCTTCCTATTTCTGGCTGGCTATCTTACTGAGTGCCATGTACACCATAGCCCTGATAGGAAACACCCTCATCGTGACTGTAGTCTGGATGGATTCCACTCTACAAGAGCCCATGTATAGCTTCCTGTGTGTTCTGGCTGCCGTGGACATTGTTATGGCCTCATCTGTGGTACCCAAGATGGTGAGCATCTTCTGCTCAGGAGACAGTTCCATCAGCTTTAATGCTTGTTTCACTCAGATGTATTTTGTCCATGCAGCCACAGCTATGGAAACAGGTCTGCTGCTGGCCATGGCTTTTGACCGCTATGTTGCCATCTGCAAGCCCCTACACTACAAGAGAATACTCACACCCCAAATGACTCTGGGAATGAGTGTGACCATCACCATCAGAGCTGTCACAGCCATGACACCACTGAGTTGGATGGTGAGCCATCTTCCTTTCTGTGGCTCCAATGTGGTTTCCCACTCCTACTGTGAGCACATAGCTGCGGCCAAGTTAGCATGTGCTGACTTCATGCCCAGCAGTCTCTACGGTCTGGTTGTTTCCTCCATTATTGTGGGCTCTGATGTGGTCTTCATTGCTGCCTCCTATATCTTGATTCTTAGGGCAGTGTTTGGTCTCTCCTCAAGGAATGCTCAGTTGAAAGCATTAAGCACATGTGGCTCCCATGTGGGAGTTATGGCTCTGTACTATCTACCTGGGATAGTATCTGTCTATGTAGCCTGGCTAGGGCAGAATGTAGTGCCCTTGCACACCCAGGTGCTGTTAGCTGACTTGTACCTGGTCATCCCACCCACTTTAAACCCCATCATCTATGGGATGAGGACCAAACAAATGAGGGAGAGAATATGGAGTTTGCTGATGCATTGGCTCTTTGGCCATTCCAACCTGCGTTCATGAAAACACAACCTCTGTTCAGACCTTGAGCATTCTAGCCACCTTCAAAGATGTCTTAGAGATTGGTGGAGCTGCATTGGTTACATTGGTGCTATTGGAATTCTCAAATGAATCTGTAAAGGGTATCCTTGTGTAGCATTTCAATTCCTAGCAAGAATGTGAATGAAATATTTCTGATATTCTGAACACATTTTCAATGGTTTTAGTAAGCCAGTCCTGAATCAGAGACACCTGTGGGCAGAGAATACAGGTTTGGGATTTTTCTTTCTTTAGCTTCTGACACACATTTCCAACCTAATTCCTACCAAGTTTATCTGCCAAAGAAATCAACTGTTTTGTATCCCTGCACAAACCTGGCTGATTTTCTCAGAACTGCTCCTCACCTCATGTGATTATATGGAGTAAGAATTAGAATATGACCCTGCCCTCTGGTCCAGTGATGAATCTATTCAATTTGACTCATGTGCTCACACCTACATGAGAGTCATCCAGTCAACAAGAATTCCAGTTTATCTGGGGAGACTTGGAATCAGAGATGGTGGTCATTTTATAACGCACGGACCTGGAAAGAGGAAACTGGCCCACATTAGCATGATGGGATGAAAAGAATAAGCCTCTTGTTCTCTGATTCCAATTCACTTTGGAAACTCAGGTACATCCTTTAAGTTCTATAAAATATCTCTATATCCTATTAATTTATCCTCTATTGCTAAGCTAGCTGGAGTTAGTGTAACAAAAAGTTAATAGCTTTTTGTGTTTAAACAACAAACACTATGTCCACGTGACTTTGGTTTTGGAAAGCTCTTTTTGCTTCATAGTCCTGCTCCTCTTAACTTTTCCTTAAGGCATACAAGACAAGGATTGAATATAACATTAGTTTTCTTCTTCTGGGCACCTCTTAGGAGGTGTGCTCTCAGATGTGAAGGTTAACAGAGAACAATATAGATGAAGAAGTTGAAATGTCCTTACTCTGGATGATTATATGATTTTCGTTTTTGTTTTTTCCCCTTTTCAGAAAGTCTTAAAGTGAGTAATTCATATACATTAAAGGAAAAAGATCTCATATATGAGTAGTAGTTATATTTGACTTGGAATTGAAAATCTTAATAAATTGATAATTTCCTAGTGTTGATTTTCAAAGTGCAAGAAGAAACTATGTCAATAGCAAGTTATAGTATCTAAGTCTTAACATTGCCTTTCTACTAATAGGGGATATGATGTTAATTAATAGAGGGTATTGTAGGTTAAAAAAATAATGAATGGAAAGCATATAACATAACCTCTGACATATTGTATGTACTTAAAAATATATTTAATACCTTTCTAATTCCATAGTTTTAAGGAATAGTCTTATATAGATCCATTATCATATAACACTTTTAAATACACCAGCTGCTTAACAACTTAGTATCCATCCATCTCTCTTGCTAATATTGGACTTGTTTACCTACCAAGAATGTATTCTATTTCTGAAGACTAGCAGAGTAGGAATCATACTATTAAAAATTTGATAATGATACACTGAGGTCCCAAAGAGCAGTAAAAAGAAACTCTTTTTCCCTTGTAAACCTTTACATACAAACAAAAGGTTGTTAAATGTATTTGGTAAGATACTCATTTTGAAAAGTCACATTATTCTTTTTCCATAAGCAACCTAACAAGTTGACTATGTCCATTAAATCAATGAATATTAGCTGCATTAAAGAGTCAGATGTAAGGCAACAAATGTATAGTCTTGCCTACATCCAAAACAGAAATTTCTTCCTAGCATTTATATTGGGAAGTCTGTCCTACCGGCTCTGTGTTTCATCTTCAGAGGAATTCCCTGAAATGAGATGGAACTCACTGTTAGCACTCGAATGCTTACTGAACTACATACATAAAGTGTACTGGTTCCTTGCCATGGCTACCCCCAAACAAAAGTCCCGTGCCTCTCATAAGACACTGAGACACGGCCTCTGCCCTGACACATGAAATAAAGTGTGTTCACTTACCTAGGGCCTGGGACACACAGTAGACCCTTAATGTTTGGATTTTAAGAGATTCAACCAACCTTGCTTGAAAAAGGGCAGACTGGATTTCCTGTGGGGAGTTTTAAACTCATGGATTTGCCCTTCCATGTTTTTCTTTTGCAAGACCCAACCCTTTTAATCCTTTTAGCTCCCTTCACCCTTAATGGTCAGGCATAGCAGCCCTCGGTTTCTCTGCTAGTAACAAAGGATGAGAAAAGCTCATTCCTGCCTCGTAATGAGTAAGTGCAAGATGTTGGGGATGCCACCCTGGGCATCACGGGGAGCCATGCAGCCACCACCTCAGCGTGGCTGCCTGCCTCCTCCCCTTCTGGACCATGTTTGAAAGTCACAGTAGAAGAAATGATCCATTAAATTCTATTTGAACATATGGGTAATTAAGTATCGTCTAGTTTTTACTGCCCCATTTAGGCAGGAAGAGCTTTTTTTCTGTTTTGATTCTAGACATATCGATGAATGTTCCCTCACTTAAATATTTAAAACATGGGGCTTAGGGGGGGTTGGGAGGGGTGGAGGGGGGACCATTCCCAGGATACAATGGTGAACCAGAAAAACACGGCCCTTTTCTTCATGTAGTTTTTAGAAGGGGATATAAAAAAACCACCCTTTAGAAAGTCATTTTCATGCACTAAAAAACTTCAACCTTATTGCCTGGGCTTAAAAATCAGACAATGTGAATTAACATGGCATCGTTTAACCTTGTAATTCTTCTAACAAGTAATCATGGTACCCAAATCAGCTTATAAATATACTAAACAAACCCAAAATAGTACATTATAAATGAATGTATTTCATTCCTTAATTCATTCCAGGTTTGAATGAATTTAATATCTAATAATCCTCTTTTGCTAGGAATTTTCCAAAATGTGTTCTAATAAGACCATGGTAAAAGAACAATATTGATTTATCCTGGCTCTCCTCTAAGTGTCCAGGGACATAACTAGAAGTGCTTTTTAATGACCTCTTTCTCAACTCTATTCCCCAGGGGCTTGCCCCACAAATAGATACCTGGTCCCTCTAATGTAGGAAGGCTCCACCCTTTGCCAGGACCAGGTCTGTGAGTCACCAGCTCATTCCCCACCAACCGGCTGATGGAAACGTCTCCCCTTCTACTGCGAATTCTCAAGGAATAACTTGAAAGCTCAGTGGCTAGAATGAGTTTATGTCTTCATTTTTGCTTGTTTTACCTCCTTCATTCAGGAACAGCCAATTCAATTCAAGTAGAAACACAATTTTGAATACTCTTCACCATTGCCAATTGAAGCTACTTTGCTTCTGCCTATACTTAATCTTGGATCTATTTTGTTGCCCAATCCTAACGCAATGATCACTATCTTTAAGCCTGAATTCCATGAGAGATTGTGTTACGCAGAATCATGGTGACGACACAAGGTGTCGTACGTAATGTAGCCCCTTGCAATAAGCAGAGCCATTAATTCTCATATGCTTCCCTCACAGTGTATTTCCAGCTACAATCACTCCCACATCACATCCTTAAGACTTTTAGTAAATTATTTTGGTACAACCTTTTCTGCCACATATAACAATCACTCTATGGTTAATTGTCCAGAGACATAGCCTTGATTCCCTTTCATTATAACATATGACTCCAAAGCTGGCTTTTTGGCATCTAGTCCCATTCTTTTCCCCTGCATTTCTCTCCCCTATTCCTCTCTCTGTCACTGATTCAGAGAAGAGAAACACAGGGGAAATATTACGCAGTTTCTAGAACCATGAAGATTCTCTTGAACATCAAGAGATCCAAATGTTAGCCCAACTAGCTGGTGCGAGAGCCTTTCTTCTTGTTCTCTTATTCTACTTTTTTATTATCTCCATCTTTCGCTTTGACGCGACAGTCCATGTTCTAATCCAAAACCAAACACATGTAGTCAGATGCACAATGTTCTACTGCAGCCCAGTGTGCTACTGGTATGGGCACCTTTCTGCCTGCAGGGCTCTAGACTGTCAGGAGAGCCCCTAACAGACAAAGGCTCTGTTGTAAAGATGTTAGACATGATGGGAAGGTTACCATACACCTGCCTGCCTCTATCCCAGAGAAAGGAGCACAAGCATAGGATGGATCTGGGATCTGTACAACAATCCTATCTGGCAGAATATGTGATTTTATGTTGAATTACACCAATTTTTCCAATGAGAACACTTAAACCTTTCAAATAAGTGAGATGTTTCAGACCCAAATGTAATGAAAGATATGCAGACACGTAACCTGAGAAGTGAGTTTATCATCTTGTTTCATTTGAATTTGAAAAATACTTTATAATTTTCATAATCTTATCTTTAACAGTCTTATAAGAAATAACTTGCTTCATTAAAACCATTTTTTGTTTCTTCATCCATAAAGTGAAAATACAAAAACTAAGGCTCACAGGTTTTCTGATCCTTCCACTAAGGGCAGGACTTGGACACTGGTCTCCTTAGAGTTTGAGAAACAGTGATCTTCCCAGCTTGTGCTCAGAGAGGAGATGGCAGAGGGTGGTCTGGGCAGGTCCTGTATTCTCTGCTGCACTAAATTTCTCTAGTCAGTGGGTCAGAGAGTTGGGTCAAATACAGGGTGCTCGGTTGCAACAAACCTCAGGGAAAGCAGCCCTTGAGTGGTCTCAGCATAGCAACCAGCTCTGGATATGAATAGTGTTCTTTTGGCTTGTTGGTAAACCCTATTTAAAGGTTTTATGAAGACTGTATCCACTCCATCATCCTCACTGGCATCAGATAGAAACCAGGGAAGAGGGGTGTGAGCTAGAGAACAGAGAACCCCAGCAAGTTGCCTTAAGACTGCTCTGATCCTCACTGATAGCCTTATCACGTCTCCCTCATGGGACGCAGCACTCATATGACTAGGTTCCTGCTTTTTTACATGAGTGCTTTAGTGACAGACGCTGGCCTAGTAGCAAAAGACCACTGGGTCAGGCAGAGTATCCCTGGATCTAGGCTCAGCTCAGTTCAAGGGGACACTTGTCAGGGGCAGGGTCCTCCAAGACCTCAGCAGGCCAGGACAAACTGTGAGGCTTCTGGCCAGGATGGTAGCTCTCTTAGTTGTCCCTGTCCAGGGAGCAGATGGCCAGAGGAGCGGTGTTATTAGCCCCAATGCTGTAGCAGGGACTAAAATAGGGCAGGAGGCGCCCAGGGAAGGGATAGCGGGGAAAAGTGAAAATGTGGGAGCCACTGTCAGTCACATTGTAGAAGGAGATGCCATGAGCCTCATAATCCAGGAAGACTCCCACTCGGCGAGGAGGGACTGGCAGGGACAGGAGCGGGTACTCATCGGTGCCTGCTCGGTACTCATCTCCCTTCCTCAGCCTTATCACCCAGAACCCATAGTGTGGGGATAAATGGACCACCTCCTTCCAGTCCACGCTTTCCTTACAAACCCCCAGGCCCCATTCAGACCTTTTGCCCACCTCCACCTCCCAGTAGTGCCGGCCTGAGGAGATGCTCTGGCTGCCCAGGACAATGTTGTAGCGGTAAAACCTCTCGGGATTGTCAGGCACGTTCTGCTCGGTGTCTCCATAGTGCACACGTTTTCTGTCCTCGGACACGATGAGGCGTGAATAAGCAGTGTCAGGATCCAGGCACACATCAGCTAGGGAAAAAGGTCCGAGCTGGTAACATTGATATGGAGTCGGGGGCACAAGTGAGGTCTCTCTGGTAAATACAGCCACAGATTTCCCAATGATGGGGGAGGAAGCTAGAGGGGGCATCCAGAGGGTACCTCTCACCGCCCCCCACAGTCCCCCAGCATCCATTACCTGCATAAGTCTTCAGGATTCCTCTTAGCCCCAGCACACGGCAATCTGTCTTCAGCTCCAGGGACACTGGTTCTGGCTGATGCAGGCTCCAAGACTTGCTCCTGGTAGAAGATGGGGAGCCTTGTGGCCAGGAGTCCTGGCTCTGCCACACGGGCCTTCACTGAGTCTGGGGAAGAGGGGCTTGGCCAGGGACATAGTGAAATGCCCCTCCCCGGCAAGGCACAGATGTGATGATTATATGGCTGAGCCTCAAACTGTGTGCAGAGGCGAGAACGCCTACATCCCCATACTGTGGGGAGGGTCAGACATGCATGTGACACTGGGAGAGGAAGTGCCACAAATGAGAAAAGCTGAAACTCAGAGCTGGGAGCCACTGGGTAGTCTTTTTCCTTCCTTGAGTGATCTACTTGAAACCATATATTTTATAACTTTACCTGAAATTCTTTATGGTTATACCTGTACCTAAACTGAGTTTGATCAATTTTTCAAAAAGAAGAAAAATGAATGATCAACAAAACTTCTTTAGGCAATACATGTAAGAGGGACAAGACTGTGGACCAGCACCTGCTTCTCTGTAGGAACTGGGTCACCTTCCCGACTTCTGGCTCTGCCTAGGACCCACTATCTCTTATAGCGCTGCCTCGAGGCTTCAAGGATGGGACATACCTGTGTAAGATTTCCTCAATACCCTAGAAGAAGGAAGAAAATGCATCACATGAGTAAGTGTTGTCTCTCAGAGGGACCAGACAGATACCAAACTCTGAGAGGAGGTTTCTCTACGGGAAGGGAGGAAGATGCCAAGGCAGGAGAGAGGCCTTGCAGAGGTAGGTACAGGGGAGAAGCCCACATAAGGACAGCAGAGCAGGCTGGGCTTTGGCCCGACTGGCTGACTCAGGCTCCACCTCCAGACTCTCGGGGTCAGAGGGGAGGGCCTGGAGCTGCCTGAGTGCTGCCCCACCTATGAGGCTACTCCGGGCCAGGTCACCCATCAGTCAGGGAGAGGAGAACAGCAGGGATTAGCAGGGAGCACATGTGATCCGTGACCAGCTGGCAGAGTGCCGACAGACCCCACTGAATACCTGCTGATCCTCTCTCTAGGAGTCCCAGTCTGTCTCCAGCCCTCATTCAGGGTTCCCAGGGAAACCTGCTCCTCACCTGCAGCATCCAGCGGACAGGCCACTGGGACCTCTCTTCCAGCTCTGCGATCATCCGCAACAGGGCCCGGCTCTGCTGAGTGAGCTGCTCATGGTTCGACTGCAGTTTCTGCAGGGTCTCCCCTTCCTCCTGCTCCAGGCTGGCCAGAGCTGCCTTTGCCTCTCCCTCCAGCTGCCGCCCTGGTGGCTCTTTTTGCATTAGTAATCGCCTGTATTTCTGAAACTCCCATATGATACTCTGCTTTCGGGTTTCAACTCGTATCTGTGGAGTCAAGATGGAAACCAGCACTGGTATTTGTAGTGTAAGGGTCACCCAGAACTGAGGACACTGGCACATGCCTACATGCATACCCTGAACGTTTTGTGACCAACCATGTGCCAGGCACTGTAGAGACAAGATAAAGGATGCTTTTTTTCTTTTTCTGTTCCTGCAGCTACACTGGATGCTTCTGGTTCCCACTGCCACTCTTCCTGACACCAGTAGTGTCCAGGATGTTATCTTGGTACTATTTGCTCTAGACTAGTTTCCATTTTCAGAATAACGACCAGATGTGTTACACTGAAGTCTCTAAGGCAGTGTAACTTAACAATACTGTTAGATGGCTTTTCTTCTTGCTTGTATTATATCTATTCAATGTGCTTTTTTTTACATTGGTTCAATATTAGCTTTTATTGATCAAAAGTTCTGATGGTTTGGTACTCATTAGCCTGGAATTTATTTCAGAAGTGATTTTCCAATATTTTAATAACTGAACTCTTAGCAAATATGCTCTAATTGGAAAAAGTGACACAGAAATCATTATATGAGTCACACTGCTGTGAGCTGGCATGTACATGAGACACGCACTTTTCTTACTCATACATGAGGACATAGACCACAGGTTACCTCTACCTCTGATCAAGACACTGGAAATGAGAGGTTAGGTGGCCTGCCTGAGGCCAAGCGTCTGGTAAGGGGAAAGCTGGTGTTGGAGCCCCAGGCTCTCTGACTTCAAACCCCATATTCTGCTTCGCAGAGATGAGGAAGCTACCAGGGGCCAGCTACAGGACAACACAAGGACAACACAAACTCCTCTCCCAGGAGACACCTGCCTTCCAGTCAGCAGTTCGTTTTCTCTCACCAACTTCTAGGCCTCTTCTTGCTCTTTCTTGAGATGTTCTAGAGCCTCATGGAGTTTCCACTGCAAGAGATAAAAACCTCATGAGGCCAGCTCAGGCAGCCTGGGTTTCCTAGCACTGGTAGGTTCTGGGAAGACCAGTGTCCCTCAGGTTGTGGGCCAGAATTAATGCCACAGAGGGAGCAGACTCTGCCTTGGTGACATCCAAGGTCGCTCTTTGAGCTGAGAATCATTTCAACTACCACAGTCTCCAAATGTCTGCAAGGTAGAAGAAAAGGTCCATTCCTAACCTTTCCAGAAAACCACCTTGAACTTTCCTATCCATGCCTATCTTTATCCTTATCCACCATGTTATCCTACAGTCTCCTAGAACCTGGTTCCTCAAAGTGTGGTCCAAGTGGGTCAGCAGCAGAGGCATCACCTGGGAGCTTGTCAGAAATGCAGAATCTTGGGCCTCACCCGAGACCTGCCTGAGACTTGAATAAGAATCTGAATTTTAGCCAGATCCCCGCGTGGTTCCCACATGCACATTAAAGGTAACAAGCACTACCCTAGGAATGCATGAGATTTCTACTGGAAAACATAAAACATTCAGACAACACTTTTAATTCTGCTAATGGCAACCATTTTGTTTAAATTTACCAAGTATCAGACATGGCTTAAACATTAAACATAAATATAATAATTATAATCTCTTGAGATTGGTATTATCCCTATTTTATAGACAAAAAAAACCCTGAGGCTTAGACAGTGACCTACCCAAAGCCATTCGGCTAGCAAATGGTTGCTTAACCCCCATGCTATACTATCTTCCTATTTAACACTCTCAAAACAAAGTGAGCTAGTAAATACTTTTATTTTTTTAGACATTCTTCCCATATAGACAAAAAAAACCCCACAAACTAATTAAGGGGATTTGTCTTACATTGTTACCGTCTAATCTCAACTCTAAGAAGGAGAATTAAAACCTGCACTGGATCACTGGATCGCAGGATCATGAGGATAATGGTTCTGATAAAGACATGTCAGCATGGGAGCCTGAGGAAAGAGCAGCAAGAGGCCTGGACACTGGAAGCTGACGAAGTTAGCAATGAAAAAGGAGTAGCAGGTTGTGTCAGAGAAGACTTGTCCAAAAAAATAAAATAAACAAACAAAAAACAACTTGGAAAAGGAGATAGAAAACAGGAAAAAGAGCAAGATGACCTGAGTCATAGCTGCTGATCTTCCTTCACCTCAAGTCATAGGGACCTGAGACCATTACAGCAGAAAACCTCACTCAATCCTAAGCGCTCACCCATGGTTCCTTCTAGCTCTAATATCACTTACCACGATCGTAAATTTTTAAGCCTCAGTTTTGCCTATAAAATGAAGGAGTGAAAGTGACTCACTCAATGTCAAATGACTATTTGTGGCATTGCTGGAAGGAATTTGCAGGTTAGGTGCAGCCTTCACTACCTACATAACACCCTCATCCCCAAACTCATTCAAGGCATCCAGAACCCTAGTTAAAACAAACTCGTCTCCTTCAAATTCTCAGTATTGAAATCATTTTGAGTTAGGCATTAAGACATGCTGGGATCTGGGATGGGGTAAGGAAGAAGTGGGAGGAAAGGAAATCAAAGAAGGTCATGAATACAAGGAAAGGTGTAGCTCCCTGTATCAGATCCAAAGGTTCCGGGGGTGTCAGGAGACAAAGCCCTGAGTCTCTGGCACTGGTGGCGAAGCCTTTGATCAGAGATGGCCAAGCGAGGGGCAGAGGAAAAAGTGGAGTGGCCAGCCCCCATCTCCCACCTTATACTCCCAGGCAACATCCTCCACAGGCATGACACTGTGGGCCTCATGCTCCGGGGACCGGCTGCAGGCCTCACACATTACCAGGCCGTCGTCTTTGCAGAACACCTTTGGCTGTTCCCCATGGCGCTCACACACATCACCCTTCGGCCCCATTCCTGGATGTAGCCTTAGCAGACGGACTTTTTCTACAACACTGGCCAGCTGCCAATTAGGCCTCAGGTTCCTTAGCTGGGCAGGAGCTCGACAGAGGGGACAGGTGTAACCCCAGTTCTGGGGTTCTCCTGGGAAGTCCCAGAGTTCAGAGAGACAGCTATGGCAGAAGCTGTGGCCACAGTCGATGCTCATGGGCTCCCTCAGGAAGGTCATGCAGATGGGACAGACTACTTCTTCCACAACGGCTTCCACCAAGGCTGTGGGATCCACTGTTCCTTCTTATGTCCTCCTCAGAACATGAATATAACCAAGGAGAAGTTGTGAAGGCTGAAAAGAAAAAGAAATAAGAGAAAAAGGTGACAGGAGAACAGAGAAATCAGTAAAAGGTATAATTAATGACTGAAAAAAAAATTACAAAAACTTCTTCCTTTTGACCCCTTATCAACTTTGTTTAATTGGCATTTGCCTTCCCACTGAAGTTCTGATTTGTTCATATCACTCACACCACAGAGGAGACACAAGGGGATGTCTAAGCAAGTGCATGCTTGGAATTCTCAGTTCTCATTCATTTTATTGACCCTGAGTCTCCTCTGGGTTTGCTCTACCAGACCATTCCCACTCGGGCCAATGCTCTACAAGTCAACCTTCTTTCTTACTTGGGTAAGGTCATATAAAATGTGGTGTTTCAGTATCCAAAGTAAGGCCACAAATACCTACAGCCTCACTCTCTGGTATATTTACATTTATATTTACAAACTTCAAGGTGCAAAAGGATAATAGGTCAGAATACCACTCTCATCATATGCTCAATTTGTTTTGTTGTGTTGCACCCTAAAGTGTACAGTATAAGAGAAACAGGAGTTCTTGCCCCAGGCCCTGTAAACCCCTGCCCACTTCTACCTAGGGTTGTGAAATAAACTGAGTTAATCCATGAAAAGCACTCAGCACAGTGCCTGGCAGATAGTGTAAGTGCCTGAGGAGTGCTTGCTATTATTATTAATATATAATATGCTCTCAGTTACCTAACAATTTATAAAAGCACTTCAGGTATAGGAACCATTTTCTATGTCTAACACTAGACATATTTAGCACTAACATATTTATTATTTACCAAGATGCCAAGGCTCTCTCCTCAGCCTTTAGTGATATATTAGAAGCAGAGATGAAATAAAACACCTTGGAAGATAAAGAACAAAGATCATTTGATGACAAACCCATGTTGATGGTCACTTTTCCAGTTAGAAACCTGAGATTCTGGCAGGGCTACATATGGGTATGGAACTTGAATGGTGAGTGGCAGGCTCTTGAATGAATATTTATTCATTCAGTTTGCAAGTCTGCATTACCAGCTAGAGTTTGTGAAAGGAAGAGCCATGCTGGTCTCAGTTACTGCTATATCCTTAGCACCTAAGCAGGGCCTGCTATGAATACAGTCTTGGAAAAAAATTTGTTGAATGAATAAACCAGCTAGACACGGAAAACAGTTCCTAAACCCAAAGTGCTTTTATAAATTGTTAGGTAACTGAGGGCATATTTATTATACATTCATAATAATAGCAAGCACTCCTCAAGCACTTACGCTACCTGCCAGGCACTGTTCTGAGTGCTTTTCATAGATTAACTCAGTTTATTTCACAACCGTAGATAGAAACCATTATTCTCACTTCACATGTGCTGGGCCAGGGGTTCTACCATTCTATATTGGGCAAATTACTTAACCTCTTTAGCCTCAAGGTACAATACAAATTCAGGAGAAGAGAAATCACTGTGGTTTAGAGTAGTCCAGTAGGGATGCCTGTAGGAATCAGGGCAGTAGATCTTGCAGGACTCTGTTACAGACCAGTGGCAAGGCATGCCTTCTCACTGGGCTCCCTGCCTGCTTTTCTTCCTCACACCATCACTACCAAACTGTGGGATCTTGTATTCTAAAACTTAGTTTTCCTAAATCACTAACCCACTCAAGATCCCATCTTGGCTCTCCAATAGGAAGCTCTCTCCCTTCACCCTTGCAACAGCATCTATGCCTAGCCAAGCAAAGGGATAAACTTCCACACTTTCCTGCAAACCCCATGTCCATTCATTTTTCCCCACTTGAGTTCCTGCTGTTCTCCCAGTTGGGAATGACTTCTCTATGACCCTGCTCTTGACATCATTTGCCATGTATCTGTTTATTGTCTAACCTCTCAAACTAAAAGTTGCTTGTGGATAGGGACATTGTTCACTTCTATTATCCCAACAGCAGGAACAGTACCTCAAATATTTGTTGAATACGTGAGAATTAAATGTAAATGTTCAAGTCCAGCAGATGGTAGGTTGGAAGAGGAGGAAATATTAATATCCTCATTTAAAGACTAACATCGACGGAACAATAAAGTTTGATACCTATTATTTATTTAAAGTAACAAAGCTCAACAGGAGAACCAAAATAGCAATCGAAAATAGAGAAGATTGTGGAAGTAAGATAAGTGAGGCAAAAAAGCATCAAAATGATATATCTAGAAATGGGGTGGAAGCATATTATTCTGATTTAGGGTCATGGAAAGACCTAAAGATAGAAAAGATAAAAGCAGCGGCCTCAGCAAAGAGGATTTGGAGATGAGTAGTTACTGCTCTTCAAAATAAGGCCTGCTTTAAGGTTCTATTCTTTTTTATTATACATAAATTACTTTGAGAAAACTTAGGTAATTAAACGTTTAGCTGCTCTGACAGTGCCTTTGGCAGGGCGGGCAGCCAGCCTGGGAAGGACTTTCCCGGAGAGGGGCGGGGCCTGGGAAGGACTCCGGAGGAAGGACCCAAACGGGAAGGGGACGGGGTGGGGAAGGAAGTAACCCCCGGGGTCTGGGAGCAACGGGGACGTAACCCCTGCCCTGGGCGCAGGGCGCTGTGCAGGTCCCCAGGGCAGCGCGCGCGCGGCGCCGGCGGCGGTGAGCTTGCAGCACCTGACTTGAGAAGGGGCAGGGCTGCCCACCACCTCCCTCCTCGGCCCGGCCTGCCGCTTCGCAGCGGAAACCGAAAGTGGAGACGCCTGGTTCCACACCGTCCAGTGGCCCCGCAGCGTCAGAAGCACTTACCCGCCAGCGCAGCACTTACCGGCCTGTCCCGCGCCCGAACCCCGGAGCTTTAAGGCCGGCGACCGAGGCCAGGACTGCCACCCGCTCCTCCGCGACTCCGTCCGGGCTCCAGGTCCCGCTCACAGGGCCGGAGCCAATCAGCGGCGGGCAGGATCCGCTGGTGGCGGGAGCAGCCAATCACAGACAGGGTTCAGGATAACCCTAGCCTATTGGAGATGGGCCCGGGCGCGGCGCTTTCAGTTTGCAATGTGTTTTTCTGCTTCCTCAGTTTTTCTTGCCCCTTCTTCACTCAGAGCCACTTAAACTGTAAAGGGGCCCAAGAGCTAGTTCCAGGATGAGTCATAGGATTGAGACTCCGGAATGAGGCCGCTCAGGCCCTGCATTAAGAGAGGCGCAGCCGGCTGTTCATTCGCGTGTTTTCCTTGCTAAACTCGCAGCCTGTGACATCAGCCGGGTGTGGTTCTGTGACCAACTTAGCGCAGGGTTGAGCACACACATGCAATGGATTCTGCAGTTCCCTGCAAGATTTGCGATGTCTCATGGCCCCAGGCTGCAAATACTGGGTTCTCCTTAAAAATCCTATTGAGTTCTCCTGGCAAATTCTTACATTTCAATACTTCAGTAGGCAGCTTCTCATCACTATTGCCACAACCTCCTGGGAAATGGCGTAGAAGTGGAATCCCTGTTCACAAACTGTCTTATACAGTTTTTTTATTTTTTTTATTTTTTTAAACTACTGGTATCCTTCACTCACCCAAACACACAGACACAAGAATGCACAAACAACCGTTACTTAAGATAGTGATTTGAGTTTTTCTTTGTACTACCAGGGCCTTGTACTTTTCCTGATACTTAGTTCTTTACTGAGTAAGCAAGTGAAGGCACATCCTATCTGCACAGAAGATAACCAGGGAATCCTCCAGTTGAAGCCTGGTTCCAAATGACATCTTCACTGCTAGGACTGATACTCTACAAATCCTCATTCCAACATCACAGCCCAGGCCATGGGTGAAATCCTGAAGAGTGAAGGCCAGAAATTTCCTGAAACAAATGGGACTGAAACAACAACAACAAAAAGAAAGAAAGAAAGAAAGGAAAGAAAGAAAGAAAGAAAGAAAGAAAGAAAGAAAGAAAGAAAGAAAGAAAGAAAGAAAGAAAGAAAGAAAGAAAGAAAGGAAGGAAAGAAAGAAAAGGAAAGAGATACCTGAAGTTTGAGCTGGACTCTCTGCCTCAACTGGAACTGGAGAAATGGCTGCACTAAGGTAATAGTGAATGCATTAATTGAAACAAGCCATTTTAAACATTCATTCAATATCAACTTTTTGGCAACACTTTATACTGGGTGCTGGGATTACAACTGTTGGCCATGCAGTCTCTGCTCTTATGGAGCTCAAGATCAAATTGATTGTACTTCTCTGGAATTTCTGTGAAGTTGAAACAACCGGGAGATCTCGCTCATGTGTAACTTTCAATTTGTAACTATGACTGACTCTCTAGGGCCCTGGCAATAGGGTACCTTAGGGTTGTTGGGGTAAGGGGCTTGTGTTCATGATGGGGAGGCTAGACAGAGCTTTTGAAGACCTGGTGTAGCCACTCTCCTTTTCAGACTCCTTCAGGGTGCTGTTTCATTTAAATGACAAATAAGCACCACAAGCACCAACTCTACATTCACAAACTTTAGAAAACACAAATAAGTCCTCAGAACAAAATGTGGCCACCACATAGCATAATAGCATTTCCTGAGTCAAAGAGAAGTTCAAACCCACATTGCCATCACTGGTAATAGTTCTTAAAGAGAAATTATGTTATCTGAGGAGAGCACAGAATGGAAAAATAAGAGGGAATAAAGAAAGGATTGATAATCTCAGGCTGTCAGAATTGTTTCCTTTGTCAACCTATTCCTGTTGTTTAGTGTCCAGAGCCTGAGAATTAACTCAAGAATATCTCTAATTAAGAAGTTAAGGGTGGTACCATTACTCTCATATAATGTGAGGGGAAAAAAAGTCCATCCGTATAAACAATTTCCTTTTTGTGGGGAATTGTATACAAACCACTTCTTTTTCTCAGACAATTTAGAAATTCTCAATTTACCATTATTTCTCTAAATACTATTATGTATATTATAAAACCTCCACATTATTGTTTCCATCCCTTATGTTCCAAGCACCCCAATGCAGCATTGAGAGTGTGCTCTGCCTGGGAATACAACATCTACATTCTTTTGAGCAGTGTCTTAATCTATTTTCTCTGTTACAACAAAATACCTGAGACTAGTTTATAAAGAACAGAAATCCATTTCTCACAGTTATGGAAGCTGGGAAGTTTAAGATCAAGGCACTGGTAGGTTCAGTGTCTGGTGAAGGCAGAGCCCTCATGACTTAATCACTTTTAAAGGCCCCACCTCTTAACACCATCACACTGGAGCTTAAGTTCCAATATATGAATTTTGGAAAGACACATATATTCAAACCATAGCAAGCAAGATGCAGTACGTTCAACAAAAAACACTTATAAACACAATTAAGCAACCAACATTTTCCATAGTTCTTATTATCTGATATTTCTTTGTATTTCATTTGATCTGCTGCAGGTTTCCAAGGACTTTGTAGCTCCTTGCCAAAGTGGCTATCATAGCTACTTCCTATGCTGGAATTCCTTAGACCTGTGTGTCTGGCTCTCCAGGGGAGGTTGGTCTCCTATTGCTTGCCACATTCATGACAGCTGTAAACTTACCATCAACTGATTCCTGAACCTGAGCTTCTGTTTTATTCCAGAGCCTAAGTCTTAACAGACCTAGAAGGGCCTATTCTTTGAGATGTGAGTATGTGTATATATATATATATACACACATATATATATACATATATATTATATATGTATATATATAATATATATATATTCAGATTTTTGGTTTTCTTTACTTAGTTTTTACATTTTCCAGATTGTCTATAAATGTTGTAACCTCTTTTCATGAGTACTAAGCTATGACTCTTTTTTTCTACTGTCAGTTCAAGTAGGTCCAACATTTTTTTCCCCTAAACTTCTAACATTAGCTCCATTTTTTCTCTACCACTTATAGGGGCAACACATTTGCTAGATCAGAATGTATTCCTGGGCTCCCTCATTTTCTTTTTCAGCTCAACCCCTTTCTTCCTTCAATTCTCAATTCACTCTTAGTTTGTCTATTACTAATTTTAAAACTAAAACTGTCTCACAGTTATCTCTCCATATCTCATTAAGGCATTCTGTCATTATTTTACCTGCTTGCTAAAATGATTATGCAACTGACACTGCTGTTTTATAGAAATGTTAAAAAAAAAATGAATTAAGTCAAACCAGAATCACCAATGTTTACTTCCTGGGTACTATGATTCAATGTTTTGTAATTCAGCCTATTTAGTGACCTTCAGATAAATATTAACTGAGTAAAAATACAAATGCGCACTTTATTGGCTTCCTCTCCTTTCCTTTCTCATTTCCCCAACCCCTCTACTATTTCATCTTGGAATTACTTCCCAAATAAACTACTTGAACTCACATCTGTATTTTTGTTGTGTTTCTGGAGCATCCAACCTATGACAAGTCAGATTATTGGCTAAGTAAATTCTCAAAGAACTTCTCCCTGCCATTTATGCCACTTTATTCCCTTCTACTGCGTTTTTGTGCACCAGAACGTCTATTCTTCCCTGGTATCAAGGGTTATTTGCTTTGTGGCCATTTCCAATAGCTTAATAAATAGTTGAAATTGGTATTTCACTGATGCTAAAATTGTAATTTGGGATAAGAGCTGGACCCATATAGAACAGAGACCTATGTAATTAAAACTCTTCTAGATATGGAGAATTATCACATTTATCCAGGCACATAATTTAATTGATTTCCTTAAAACATATAGCATATCTAACCATTGAAACCCATATAAACAGTAGACACTCAAAAGGTCACAATTATTAATGGGTTATGTGCTTCTCACTTTATATGCAGTCCAATTTTTACAGCATCCTTACAAGGATTTATCACATCCATTATACACATAAGGATTCTGGGATGTAGATATGTGTAACCAAGAGCCCAAGCTTAAATCTGAACCCTGGTTTGTAGGAAAGTACTCACTTTTCTCCTATAACTCTAGCATTTTCTTTGCCCAGAGGTTGGGAACATTTCATTTTTGAATATTCTGGCTGAGCGTCTTCACCAAATATTTGTGGATCTTTTGTATCACAGCTACTGATCTTCTGGTTCAAAAGATACATCCATACATACCACACATGCACACACACACATATATACAACATTATATTGTGTGTGCATAAATATACATACATATACACAGTATATTATATGTATATAAATATGTGTATATAAATATACATTTAAAAATATATTATAACATTATTTTAAAAAACTTCATCAAACTCCTCTTAATCAATCCTTTGCTTATTCCTAGTTTTTAAGTGAATAGGCAATCCTGTGTAGTGGAGAGATCTTCAGCTATGTTTCAACTTCAGACGTAGTACCTAACCTCTCCTTCTAGGCCTGTTTTTAAACTAAGGATAAACTACCTATCTCATAAAACTGGTGTTTGTACTAAATAATAATGTATCTGATATACCTACTAATGTATCTATCATGTCTAAGAGTGTTTTGCATAGTTATAAAGGGTAACTGTAAAAGAAGGAAAAACTGCTTGGTATAATGTGGAACAGGATTTGAAACACCTACATAAAAAAAAAATAGACTTCAAATAAAAAAACCTAATGTGATGTACCCCAAAGAACTAGAAATGCAAGAAAAAACCAAATCCAAAATTTGTGAAAGAAAAGAAATAATAAAGATCATAGCAGAAATAAATTAAATTATAACTAAAAATGAAACGCATAAGATTAACAAAATGAAAAGTTGGTTTTAAAATTTTTTTAAAAAAAATATATTGTTAATTAATTAATTTCGAGACAGGGTCTTACTCTCCAAGCTCAATCATAGCTCACTGTGACCTTGAATTCCTGGGCTCAATCAATTTTCTCGCCTCAGCCTCCCCAGTAGCTGGGACTATAGGTGCTCACCACCATCGATATTCCAGATGTATTGGTATGTTGTATCTCCATTTTTATTTGTTTCAAAAAGTTTTAAATTTCTGTCTTAATTTTGTCATTGATCCAAAGATCATCCAGAAGTGTGTTTTTTAAATCCCATGTATTGTTTTTTTATTTTGGCATATTATGGGGGTACAGATTTTAAGGTTTCAAAAAAAGCTCTTTACCCTCCTCCCCCCACAAGTCTGAGTTTCCAGTGTGACCATCCCCCAGATGGTGCACATGTCTCTCATTATGTATGTATATACCCGCCCCCCTCCCCCTCCCCCCTGCCCAATACTCTGTTACTGTAGTTCCTATGTGTCCACTTAGGTGCTGCTCAGTTAATACCAGTTTGCTGGTGAGTATATGTGGTGCTTGCTTTTCCATTCTTGGGATACTTCACTTAGTAGTATGGGTTCCAGCTCTAACCAGGAAAATACAAGATGTGCTATATCACAATTGTTTCTTAGAGCTGAATAGTACTCCATGGTATACATATACCACATTTTATTAATCCACTCTTGGATTGATGGGCAGTTGGCCTGTTTCCACAGTCTTGCAATTGTGAATTGTGCTGCTATAAACGTTTGAGTGCAGGTGTCTTTTTTATAGAGTGTCATTGGATCCTTTGGGTAGATGCCTAGTAATGGGATTGCTGGATCAAATGGTAGATCCACTTGTATTGCTTTAAGGTATCTCCATATTGCTTTCCACAGAGGTTGAACTAATTTGCAGTCCTACTAGTGGTATGGGAGTGTTCCTTTCTCTCTGCATCCATGCGAGCATTTATTGTTTGGGGACTTTTTGATAAAGGCCATTCTTACTGGAGTTAAGTGATATCTCACTGTGGTTTTGATTTGCATTTCCCTGATGATTAGAGATGTTGAGCAATTTTTCATATGTTTGTTGGCCATTCTTCTGTCTTCTTTAGAATAGTTTCCGTTCAAGTCCTTTGCCGACTTTTTTGATAGGGTTATTTGATTTTTTTCTTGCTGATTTTCATGAGTTCTAAGTATATTCTAGTTATCAGCCCCTTATCAGATGCGTAGGATGCAGCAATTTTCTCCCATTCTGTCAGTTGTCTGTTTGCTTTCATGACTATTTCTTTGGCTGAGCAGAAACTTTGTAGTTTGATCATGTCCCATTTATTTATTTTTGTTGCTGCTGTGATTGCCTTTGGGGTCTTCTTTATAAATTCTTTGCCTAGGCCAATGCCTAGGAGAGTGTTTCCAACTTTTTCCTCTGGAGTTCTAATAGTTTCATACTTTAGGTATAAGTCTGTTATCCAGTGTGAGTTGATTTTTGTGAGAGTTGAAAGGTGTGGATCCCGCTTCAGCCTTCTACAAGTGGCTATCCAGTTTTCCCAGCACCATTTATTGAAAAGGGATTCTTTTCCCCAGCGTATATTTTTGTCTGCTTTGTCAAAGATTAGATGGCTATATGAGGATGGTTTTATATCAGGATTCTCACATCTGTTCCACTGGTCAATATTCCTATTTTTGTGCCAATACTATATTGATTTAATTACTACAGCTTTGTAGTATAGTTTGATATCTGGCATATTAATACCTTCCATTTTGTTTTTGTTGCCTAGAATTGCTTTTGATATTCGGAGTCTTCTTTGGTTCCATACGAAGCATAAAATTATTTTTTCTATATCTGTGAAGAATGATGATGGGATTTTAACAGGTATTGCATTGAATCTGTAGATCAGTTTGGGTAGTATAGACATTTTAATGATGTTGAGTCTGCTGACCCACGAGCATGGTATGGATTTCCATCTGTTTACATCCTCTGCTATTTCTTTCCTCAGTGTTTCATAGTTCTCCCTGTAGAGGTCTTTTACGTCCTTGGTTAAGTATATTCCTAGGTACTTTAATTTCTTTGTTGCTATTGTGAAGGGAATTGAGCCTTTGATTTGGTTCTCAATTCAATTATTGTTGGCATATATGAATGCCTCTGATTTCTGTGTATTGACTTTGTATCCTGAGACTTTACTAAATTCATTGATCAGTTCCAGGAGTTTCTTGGTTAAATCTTTGGGGTTTTCTAAATATAATATCATATAATCAGCAAACAGTGAAAGTTTGATCTCTTCTGCCCCTATTTGGATACCTTTAATTCCATTTTCCTGTCTGATTGCTGTAGCCAGGACTTCCAGCACTATGTTGAATAGAAGTGGAGACAGTGGGCAGCCTTGTCTGGTTCCAGTTCTGAGTAGGAATGCTTTCAATTTTTCCCCATTCAGTATGATGTTGGCTATGTGTCTGTCATATATGGCTTGTATCATTTTTAGACATGTCCCTTCTATGCCTATTTTCTTAAGTGTTCGTATCATGAAAGGGTGTTGAATTTTGTCAAAAGCTTTTTTTGCATCTATTGAAAGAATCATGTGGTCTTTGTTTTTGCTTCTGTTTATGTGGTGAATTGCATTTATAGATTTACGTATGTTAAACCATCCCTTCATCCCTGGGACGAAGCCCACTTGGTTGTGATGGATTATTTTTTTGATAAGTGTCTGGATTGGGTTAGCTAGGATTTTGTTGAAAATTTTTGCATCTATATTTATTAGGGATATTGGTCTGTAGTTTTCTTTTTTTTATTGCATCCTTTCCTGGTTTTGTTATCAGAGTAATATTTCCTGTATAACAGGTGTTGGGGAAGTTTCCATTTTTCTCGATGTTGTGGAATAATTTCTGCAAGATAGACACCAGTTCTTCTTTGTAAGTGTGGTAAAATTCAAGTGTGAAACCATCTGGACCAGGACTTTTCTTTTTAGGGAGATTTTTAGTTGCTGTTTCTATTTCAGCTCTTGAGATTGGTCTGCTCAGGAATTCTATTTCTTCCTGGTTGAGCCTACGAGGCTGTGTGTTTCTAGAAATTTGTCCATTTCCTCCACATTTTCTAGTTTGTGTGCATAAAGATTTTTGTAGTATTCGTAAATTATATCTTGTATCTGCTTGGGATCAGTTGTGATATCTCCTTTTTTGTTCCTGATGGAGCTTATTAGAGATTTCTCTTTTCTGCTTTTTGTTAGCCTAGCCAATGGTGTGTCTATTTTGTTAATTTTTTTAAAGAACCAACTTTTTGTTTTATTAATCTCCTGTATAGCTTCCCTGTTTTCAATTTCATTTAGTTCTGATTTGATCTTGTTGATTTCACTTCTTCTGCTGGGTTTGAGGTTGGTCTGTTCTTCTTTTTCCAGCTCTTTGAGTTGTTTCATTAGATTGTCTATTTGTGATCTTTTTGACTTTTGGTTATAGGTATCTATGGAAACAAACACTCCTCTCAGAAGTGCTTTAGCTGTGTCCCAGAGGATTTGATAACTTGTCTCTCCATGGTCATTTTGTTCATAGAATTTTTTTATTTCCATCTTGATTTCTTCATTTATGACGTAATCATTTAGTAGGAGGTTGTTTGAATTCCTCTTAGTGTTGATTTCTAGTTTTATTCTACCATGGGCCTGAAAGGATACTTAATATAATTTTTATTTTTTTTTAACTTATTGAGGCTAGTTTTGCGGCCTAACTTATATTCTTTCTTGGAGATGTTCCATATGGTGATGAGAAGAATATATATTCTGTAGTTCTTGGACAATGGAAATATAACATACCAAAATCTATGGGATACAGTGAAAGCAGTACTAAGAGGGAAGTTTATAGCAAGAAACACTTCTTCACTAAGGAAATTTGACACTGGTTAACAGTGCATCATGAACAACTATGCCTGCTCAATTTAGTCTCGGGTGATGGCAGGGGTTGTCTCAATCATCACTGTATCCTCAGCGCCAGGATTGTGCCTGGCGTGTCTTAGGTGCTGCATACATTTCTGCGGAATATATTTGTTTCAAGGAAGTTTTTAATTTCCTTCTTACGTTCTCCATTGAACTGTTGGTTGCTAGGGGTCATGTTTAATTTCCATGTGTTGTGATGTTTCCAAGGTTCCTTTTGTTACCGATTTCTAGATTTATTCCACTGAGGTCAGAAGAGACACTTGATATGATTTGGACTTGTTTTATCAGAAAACTGTAGGTCATTTGAATACAATACATTCAAGAATATAATCTGGTTGTAAAACCAATACAATGTGCTGTAAAAGAATTTTTTTTCTATTGAGTTAAATAACAACTCATCTGTAAATCCTGTAAAAATATGTTAATATTCACAAAATCTGAATGAAAAGTAACACAACTTTGCATTTCTACCCAAGGTAATTCAAAAGTTCCCTTTGAAGGGGATTGAATTCTTTGGGTTTAATTTTGCTTTCGAAACCAAATGTAATTAAACATGGATAGTTATCCAGAATGTTTGTTTATTACTTGTTTATTTAACAAAATACTATTGCTCTGAAATAAATTTCAGACATAATATTGTTAAAAAAAAGAACGTAAGTCCAGCATGGTGGCTCCACCAGTAATCCCACAGTTTGGGAGGCTGAGGTAGGGGGGTTTCTTGAGCCCAGGAGTTCAAGGCAAGTCTGGGTGACATAGGAGACCTTGTCTTTACCAAAAGAAAAAAAAAGTAAGAAAAAAAGAATATCCATATACAGTAGCCTGTATCTGTAGTCCCAACTACTCAGGAGGTTGAGGTGGGATTGCTTGAGCCCAGGAGTTGAAGGGTACAGTGAGCTATGATCAGGCCTCTGCACTTCAGCCTGGGCAACAGAGTCAGACCCAGTCTCAAACAAACAAACAAACAAACAAACAAACAAACAAACAAACAAGCAAACAACCTCCCTTACCCACCATGAAATGCGTGGTTGCTGCATTTTTAAAAGATTATAATAATTTAAATTCTAATTGCAACTATATAATTCTCTACTTTTAAATTTCATTGATTTATTTTTTAATGTGAAAAAAATCTTTTTTTCTCCTAAATCTGCGGTCCCCAATCCCCAGGCCCCGGACCAGTATGGGTACCAGTGGCTTGCGTCACTGGCCTGTTAAGGGCCTGGACGCAGGGCTCTGCCTCCCCTCCCGACGTGGGTGGAAAAACTATCTTCCATGAAACTGGTCCCCGGTGCCAAAAAGGTTGGGGAACACTGCCCTAAATCAGATTCAGGAGTCAGTTAGGTCCTTGGTTCTTAAAGGCGTCGCCCTCAGAGTCACTGTCTAGTGACTGCCAGGAGGCTGCATCTCCCCGAAGTGACCACAAGGGCGCAGCAGCAAGAAGCGAGAGGCAGCCCCGACCCGCTCCGGATCGCCTTGGGGACTGCGCTCTGAGCGCCAGGGCTTTCTGATGAGCACCCGCCTCCATTCCAGTAGCTCCTGTCTTCCAGTCCTGTCATTCCTTTTCTCCTGTCCACCCTACGAACCTCCCCCTCCCCCTCCCCCCCAGTCTCCTGAGCTGACCTCAGAAGAACAGTAGGGGAGCTCATTCCCCTTGGGTAAGAGTCAGGGCTCAGCCTTCCTTGGGCGCCTGAGTGCAGTGCCTGTCCCAGGGAGCCCTGGTTGTTCACCCTTAATCACTCCTCACACCCCCCAGGGCCCCAGAGAAGTTACATATGGGCGGGAGAGGCATCGTTGGAGAGTGCTCCAGGCCCAGTCCAGGCAGGAGAGTCCGCGGAGACTGGCACGAGGGAGGGCGCCCTGCATAACGGAGCTGAGCCTTAGGTTGGTCAGCTGGGCTGACTGCAGGAGGGCTTCCAGTGTACATGCTCCGGATTGCAGTAGTCCGGATCAGGGACCTTGTTCAGTGACCTACGCAAAGAGGAATTTCTTCAAACTGTGACGCTCATGCCAAGCTTTGCCTTTCCTTTGTCCCAGGACAGGGGTCCTTAGTTCCTGCCTCCTACTTTGCACTTAAGGCAAGAGGAATTACTTTACCAGGAGAAGTGTGTGTGCGTGTGTGTGTTGTGGTGGTGGTGATTGGAAACTGAAGCTCGGCTGAACTTGGAGCCACATGGTCAAGGGCCTTGTGTGTTGGGGTTAGGGAGGGTTTGGACTCATAGTTACAAGTTCAGTCTATGGTTTCCTCATAGACCCACTGTAATCTGATTTAGGACAGGAAGCAGGAGCTCAGTCTAGAGTTTCAAGAGTGCTGAGTTTAACTGGAAGGCTATGGAAATCTCCTGCAACTTGATAAACAGGAGCCTGACACGTCCAGTTTAGATGGCAGTGGTGTGGAAGATGGATTGGAATAGACTGGATTTGGAGGCGGGAAGGCAAGTTGGAAGGCTCTTTTTATAATCAGGGCAGAGTGGCTGATGTCACCAGGTTGCAGGGGAGGAAGGGTGTATCACATAAGAGAAAAAATTGCAATAGATTAATTGGAAGAGCAGAATCACATGTAGGGGGTGAAAGAAAGACCAGAGAAGCTGGTGTGAGACCAGCTGCCCTGACTTGGAGGACATGGGCACTGGGTGGCAGCATTCTCTGAGACCGGGAGCAAAACAAAGACACAGGTTTGGAAAGGGCTCTATTTGGGGCAGGATGACTATGAAGCCCATAGGCCATCCAGGGGGAAATACCAGGGGGGTGGCAGGAGGTTATATGCCTGGATCTCAGAACAGAGACTTAGCACAGTGTGGTCTGTGTAGAGAAAGAAGTAGAGCCTGAGGGCTGTGTGGTCAGAGGCAGAGTACGTGGGGGGAGGGTGTGCCTGCGGTCTGCCTGAGAGTGATGGCAGCAGCACGGGCTGATTTTCTTATCATGTCTCAGCTGCATCTGGTTTCCGTGTCATGCTCCAGACAGGCACAATCAGGAACTGACTCTCACGCAGGCTTTGAGAGATCCTGATGACAGATTCTGTTCTATTCTTTGTTAGGGGTTGGAAATGATAGACCATCTTCATCCCTACCTCCCATCCTCTAGGACACCAGAATAGCTTTCCCCAAATCTCTCTGATTAAAGAAAAACTACTTATGGGAAAGGGACTTACTGTTCTTTAAGCAGATTTCCAGGCCCCTCCCTTGGAAATTCTGATTCTATGGACCTGGATGAATGATATTTTCAACTACTTTAGATCATGCTATCAGAGAAATTTGAGAAATGCTACTCAGGCCTGAACACAAACTTCTTGGAATCCCATCCCAGACTGAGCCCCTGCTTCCTGTCCTAGATCAGATTACAGTGGATCTATAAGGAAACCATAGACTGAACCTCTAACTATGAATCCAAACCCACCCTAACCCCAGCATACACCAGAAGAGCACTGGCCAGTGGGGACAGTTCTGTGCAATCCTGTCTATTCTTGTGAAGTGGCCGAGAACAGTGCCCTGGTCAGCAACATCAGCTCTGAAAACGAAGGACTGTTTTACATGTTTTGTGAGTGGGCCTTCACACATGGATATTAATGGGGCAGTAATAGAAACTTCTTGAGTAGTACTGGTGTCTGGAGGGGCTCGGGGCAAGGCTCAGGGTGTCCAGAGGCTTGTATATGAGGAGAATCAGAGAGAGGCTAGGGCACAGAATTACTAGAAGTAAGTCTGTTTGGTCCCATCACTGCCTTTTCCTTGTAAGTTCTTTTTCTCCCCCGAGCCATGGCCAAATGCTATCTCTACTTTTCCCTTTCCTAGAGCCTGGATTTGGGATGCAGAAGTCCCAGCTCTTGATCCCTGCCATGCCTACTCCAAATGGAACTCTGGTGCACCCAGCATACTTCCTTCTGGTGGGCATCCCTGGGCTGCGACCCGACACACACTTTTGGCTGGCTTTCCCTCTGTGTCTTATGTATGCCTTGGCCACCCTGGGCAATCTGGCCATCATCCTTATTATCCGTGTGGAGAGGCGTCTGCACCAGCCCATGTACCTCTTCCTGGCCATGCTCTCCACCATTGACTTAGTCCTCTCCTCTGCCACCATGCCCAGGATGGCCAGCCTTTTCCTGACAGGCGCCCAGGAGATCGAGTTCAACGTTTGCCTGGCTCAGATGTTCCTCATCCACGCTCTGTCAGCCATGGAGTCAGCTGTCCTGCTGGCCATGGCTTTTGACCGCTTTGTGGCCATCTGCCACCCATTGCGCCATGCGTCTGTGCTCACAGGGCCCACTGTGGCCAAGATTGGACTAGCCGCCCTGGCCAGGGGGTTTGTATTCTTCTTCCCGCTGCCCTTCATCTTGAAGCGGTTGTCATACTGCCGAACACATACTGTCACACACTCCTTCTGTCTGCACCAAGATATTATGAAGCTGTCCTGTACTGACACCACGGTCAATGTGGTTTATGGACTCTTCATCATCCTCTCAGTGATGGGTGTGGACTCCCTCTTCATCAGCTTCTCCTACATCCTCATCCTGCGGGCTGTGTTGGAGCTGTCCTCTCGGGGGGCAGCACTCAAGGCTTTCAACACCTGCATCTCCCATCTCTGTGCTGTCCTGGTCTTTTATGTGCCCCTCATTGGGCTGTCAGTGGTGCACAGGCTGGGTGGTCCCACGTCCCTGCTTCATGTGGTTATGGCTAATATATATCTACTGCTGCCCCCTGTGGTCAACCCCATTGTCTATGGAGCCAAGACCAAGGAGATCCGTTCAAGGGTCTTCCATATGTTCTCGCAAGGTGGCAGGTAAGAACGACACCTACCCTAGTGTCCTCAACGCCTTCAAAGATGGGGAGATTTGTATCCTATCGATTGACTTAGTAATTGGAACATTGAACCCACTGGGCTGTTATCCAGAGAGATCTTGCATTCTGTCTCCAGGAATGTGTCAGTACAGAAGAACTTGTGGTCCTGCCTGGACAGACCACCCTGGAGAATGACTGCCCCAGTCTCTGTGCTGTCGTGGCCTTGCCTTTTCTCTCTCTCTCTCCCAACTGGAAAATACACACAGTTTTGACATGAGAAGGCTATAAGTCTCACACATCATGATTCATTCCAGCCTTGAGCTATGATTTTAATTATTCTTTCCCTCAAGTCATGTGAATCCGTACTGCCTATAAAAATTATTGCTCGTACCCTAAAATGGTTACACCATCATAATTTGAAGTTAAATGAAGGTAGTTGGGGGATAGTGATTGGAAAGAGATGGTAACAGGAGAGGAAGCAGCTAACGTGAAGTGTTTAAGTTTCTGTATGCATGTGGGTACAAGTGTCTTTATTTGGCATTTGTCAATGTATATCTGTGTGGCTCTGTGGAGACTATTTTTCCATAAGGACGACACTGTGTATTCTAGTTGTGGGTGAGAGTGTGCAGGTATGTTTATGTGGACATATGTGCCTTTTAGTGTGAGAGAGAGCGCGC
This sequence comes from Microcebus murinus, assembly GCF_040939455.1. NCBI lineage: Eukaryota > Metazoa > Chordata > Mammalia > Primates > Cheirogaleidae > Microcebus > Microcebus murinus. The sequence continues at coordinate 56,975,241 of NC_134107.1, read as the reverse complement.
ACGTGGAGTATGCCCAGCTGTGCCTCGGCGAGTGTGGTGCCGTGTCCTGGCACGTGCACGTTTCATGGCCATATCCCTGATTGTACGTTTATTGTGTTTCTGTGGTTTCTGTTTGTCCTTATGCGATGTGTGTCTCTGTGAGAACGCTGGCATCTGTCCCTGAATGGTGGGCAGTATCTCTCTGTGTATCTGATGAGAATGCTGCCTCTACCTTCTCTTCATGTCTGCACTATGTAGACTGTGGTGTGTGAGTTTGTGGAATGTGTATTACTGTGGGGGAGGGGGCTCCACCTTCTGGCATATGTGATATTTATCTTTGGTCATAGGTCTATTGTGCATAGTATTTGTGATATGAAATCCTTTTGTGTGGTATATGTGTCATTAGTGATATGTAAGTGAAAGGCAGTATCCTAATTGTGTGTGTGTGTGTGTGTGTGTGTGTGTGTGTGTGTGGACACTCTGTGATGATTGTATTGTGCTGCCCACGTCTGGTGCGTATGCTTTAGGGCACATGTCCTTTGCGTACTGGGTGTGGATCAGGTGGTGTGGCAGTGAGGGTGGCGTCTGTGCTCCTGGCCATCGGTCAGTGCGTGGTGCTGTGTGCGTGGGGTGGAGGCAGGAGATCGAGGAAGTCTGGTTGTGAGGAGCAGGAATAATTTCCAAAGTTGAGAGACAAGAGTCTAAGAGGCCCAGTTTCTCCATCTGGGCTCAGCCTGGGAGTATGGCTCAGTCTGTGGGGGGACGGGGGGAGAAAGGTGCTTCTTCTTTCCATCTTCTCACAGGCCAGACCACACCTTACTCATCTTGACCGTGAGGATTTCAAGTGCCTTTGCTGCCTCCTCCCACCTTCCCTGCCTACTCTACCCGGGGCCTTGGCCTCCCCAAACCCTATCCTCTGCCTCAATAGCGGGTCACGGCATCTTTACCGCTCCCCTGCCTCTCTTGCCGGTCTGCCAAACATGTATAAAAGGCCTTCATTGTAGGGAATTTCTGCTAGTCCTTCCGAGGGAGCAGGGCAGAGGGGAAGTTAGCTGAGGCATGGGAACTCCCTGAAGGCAGCAAGCTGTAAGCCTGCAGAGCTCACCTTGTTGTACACCTTGTCTTGTGCCTACTGCTCTTTAGTGTCTGATGTCCAGTGTCTTGCAAACCATTGTTTCATGCATATGGTCTCATTTTTTCCCCTTCTTGTGGGTATTACTTCCTGTTACTTCATCTTGGATAGAAGTAGAAGTCTCTTGGGTATTTTTTTTTTAACTTTTTGCATCATCTAAGTACATGGGAGGTTAACGGAAACAGCAGAGACGGCTCTAGGGTGATGACAGCAAGTGTCAGACTGCAGCTCCTGCAGGCACCAGAAGCTTTTGTAATCAATAATTTGATGTAGTCTGAATTAGAATCATCTGATTTTCCATCGTCTATTTTTTTGCTCTTGAGTTAACATGCCTTGTGTTGTGAATTTAAAACTTACAGTTGTAAAACCAATCAATAAAAAAATGAGAAGAAAACAACTACAAATCATGCTGTTCTATTTATTGACATAGTTTTCACTTATTTTAACATATAAGGCATTTAGTTTCACATTAAAATTATTCTTTAACTATCTAAAATGTACTATCACTATTTTAGCCCTGAAGAGAGAAACCAGATGGCATTGGGCTTGTATGGCTGGTGTTGGGGTTAGGGAGGGTTAAAGAAAAAACATCCTCCTTCCCCAGCTACAAGTTCTTCCAGGCAGTGGAAGGCAGAGGCACTGTCCCTGGGGACCTCTGTTATGAGTTAGCCAGACACAGGCACAGAGCCTGGGAGAATAGAAAAGAGATCCCTAAGGGCATTGGGGAAGGGAGGCTGGGACTGCTGAGCTCAAGAAGGACCTAAGCAGTGTCCACCATGGGACAGACGGCAGGGGAGAAAGAAGCCTTCAGAATGGAAATGGGCTGACACTTAATCATGGGGTTTTCCTGAAAACATGACTTGCCTTTCTTCTGACCTGTGAAGAAATTTGGAGAAAGACCCTCACAAAGACCATGGCCACACACAGGAGTTTCTTCTAGCTTTTTCTTATTCATTTCTCCTGTCTAACTTCATCTTGGGAGCCAGCAGAAATGTCCCAGCTGGCACAAGCCCATTGGAGAGGAGTCTAGAAACCTCTCTACCCACTGCCCCTCCTCTCCACACCCCCGACACGTGGTCCCAGGATGCAGAAGCCGAGGAGGAAACCCAAACCTCTGGGGTTACTGGAGGGTAGCTGCCAGTGGACCACCTGGACAGCACTCTGCCCTCCAGCAGGGAGAAGCAGAAAGAGGGAGGAGGTAAGGCGGAGAATAAACAACCCTGACCAGGGAGGTCCAAAGGAGGAGGCGGAGTCTGAGAGGCTGTACTTCAGCGCAGCCTGCCAGACCTCTTCAGGAAGAGTGCTGGACAAAAGGGGGCACGCGTTCCTTCCGGACAGTTGAGGTGAGTGCAGGAGATCTGGGGCACGTCCAGGTGTGTGGGCTTCTTGTAGTGAAGGATCTCCCGTAAGACCTGCTGAGGGACTGAGAAACCAGGCTGGAAACAACCAGAAGTGGGGAGTGTCAAGGAAGCCCCTGACTCAAGGGACAGGCAGCCTTAGCAATTTCTAGGTTTGTTCACTGAAGGTGTTAGAAGTTGCCTGAGGATAGTTTTCAAGCAGTGACCAGCTTGCTAGGGTACCCATCTAGAGGCCGGCAGGGGCTGGTGTGAATGAAGGTGAACAGGGTCTGAGCGCAGCCTGGGTTGGGGTTAGATTTGGGCTGGATTGGGGTTGGGTTGGGGTTTGGTGTGTGAACAGAGCCAGTACGCAGATCGTTAGTGTGGCTGAAGCTCAGTCTGTGACTGGGGTTCCTGCTACAGCTGGGGTCCAGGTGAGAGCTCTGAGGGGTCGGGGCCATTCTATACTGTCCATTGGGAGTCAGGCTGTGGCTGAGACTAGGGCTTTGTAATCTTCCTGGGGCTCTGGTCCTAGATAATCTGTCTTCAGGATCAGGATTCAGTCTTCAGCCCATGTAAAGCGTGGACTAGTGTCCACAGTGCACCCTCCTCTGCCTTGCACTTTCCCTAGCCACACTGCGCCACTTGCAGCTCTCTAAGAAAGGTCTTTTCTCATTCTCTCTGGGTCTTTGCATATGCCAGAGTGTAATTTTAAGAACAAATTAGATCAAGTTTGTTGATTAAATTCCCCCAAGTCACTTAGAATTAAAGCAAAGCTCCTTGCCATGCTGTGCAACCACCCTTACATGATCTGGCCCTGCCCTCCCAGACTTCATCTAAAGCTCTGCTGTGCGATTGATGCTCCGGCCGCCTTGACCTGCCTTCCATGAGCACCCCAAACTCATTCTTGCCTGAAGACCTTATTCTCTTGCTGTCTCCTGTGCATGGAAGGCTCTTTCCTTAGATCTTAGAATGGCTGGTTTTTCTCATCACACGGCTCATATATCCTCAGAGAGGCTTTCTCTGGTCCTGTCTCAAATATGGATCCCAGCTCCCATCTTTCTCTATCCTATCATTCTGCCTTGTGTTTAGTACACTTTACCTGAAATTCTGTTGCTTATTTATTTTTTACATTTTGCTGTTGACCTCCTAGTATATGAGACCCATGAGAGCAGTGATCATGTCTGTTTCATCCGCTGTTTGATCTCCAGTTTTGACACTCAGTATGATTTTGTTTACTTGAATACTGCTGTCTCCAAGTTCCCCCTAATGGCCTGGTTAAGTACAAGTGGTCCATCAAGTCATGTCCAATGTCACCTCCTCAGGGAAGCCTCTGAGCCTGCAAAGCTTGGTGAGCTGATGTTCCCTTTGCTTCTGCACCTTTTGTGCTTACCCTTGTCCTGACTCTCATCACAGTGTGCTGTGATGCCCGCCTGTTTGTCTCAGTTCCTCCCTGCCCCTGGAGGGCTGGAACTGTGCCTTCTTTACTCTGGGCCTTAGTATCTCCAGTGATCAGTGCAGAGTTGGTCAAGCAATAGTTGTTGAAAAAATGAGTGCACTGACAAAAGTCCCACATCAGGCACTTCCTCAGCCAGAGTAGCCCCGGAGGGCACTGATACCTAAGTCCAGCTTCGCAGGTCTGTAGAACAGTTATATGGCCCTGCTCGGGAAGTGGAGGGGTAGGAACTCTGCCTGGGGGTGACTTTAGGTGGCCAGGCTGACTTGAGTGAGTAGAGTGGGGTGGGAGCCTCCCTTTGATTTTCTGGAGTTAGAAATTTTACTCTCCATTTTTTGTGGCCAACACCTTGCAAGAGTTCATTTGCTTTGTCAAACCCAACCAAGGTGTAGGGCACTGCAGATGCAGATAATTTGGGGGGTGGATGGGATTCTGGGGCTACTACTATTAGAGTTTTAGGGAAAGGGCTTTCTCTCCAAGAATCAAGTGAGAAGCTCCCACAGTCCTTGCCAGCCACAGCACTGTCCCTGAGGTCTGCCTTTCCTGTCTGGACCTGGGAATAGACACCAGAGGCTCCCAGGATTGTTTGGGCTTCCCTCCAGAGACAGTTTGGGGTTCCCTCCAGAGAGATTCTCTTCCAACTATTCTTAAAGGCTGGCAGTAGCAAAGAGGGCCCCACTCCATTGCTCTGGGCATGGGGCCTTCTGTGTGTTTAGCCTAGAGAGTGACAGTGACCACAGATCCCCTCCTTGCTCTCCCTCCACACTGAACCTAAGTGGGGAGAGCTGTTCAGATATTCTGAGTCATAGAGGGACCTTTGGACTTATAGGCCTTCAATTTTGGATTCCTTGGTGATTAACACTGAAAAATCTCTTAAAAAGCACCCGTCCATTCTTAAGGAGACTGGTGAGGGCAGGGCAGTAGCCTGGCATATTGGAAAGCAATGGATTTGGCGTAAGGACCTTAACCCTCAACATCCTTATCTGTCAAATGGGATTAATAATACCTACTCGACAGGTTGAGGAGAGGCTCTAATCAGACAAGAAGGAAATACTTGGTAGAGGATAAAGCTTTTGAATCTCCATTGTGGGACCTGCCAATGTCACAGCCAGGGGAGATGGGGCTGGAAGAGGAGGCAGGTGCCCTATGTCCCTATTCAGGAAAGCCCTTTTGGCTGCCCTCTTGATTTCCCATCTAGGAGTTTATAGGGGTCCGGTGGTGGACTTACCACGTCCTTCTTCTACCTCGTCTCTTGAGCGGATGTTATTAGCTTTCAGAAGGTTTACCACAATTAGAGAAGGCCTAGAATGAAGGAAAACACACAGGTCCTGGTGTTAGACAATCTAGGTTAAGTTACTGCTTTAGCAGTCAATTGTTAAGCTCTGGGAGTATTATCTAACCCTTTGGAGCTTCAGTTTTCTCACCTATAATATGAAAAGGACACATAGACCTCCTACCATGCGGACCTGTTCTCGGGTTGGAGATAATCTTTACACAGATGGCACTGTATAGTTTCTGGCATTTTGTAGACAATAAATAATCTATGTTCATAACATAAAATCAACAAAATATGGGCTAAGAGTGACCTGTTGTTCTCTAGGGTCAGAAGAGATAGGGCTAATAGCCTCTGGTATACCTCCCTGATTGCTTTTCCATGGGTCTATGAGAGGGAAGGAATTCAGAGTTCTAAGGAAGAGTGTGAGGATGGGTGGGTTGTTGATGGTGGCTGAGGTGGCATGGAAAGACTTGAGTCCTGAAGGCAGGGGGAAGGAAGGAACAGGACTGAGGGCCTCAAAATGGATTTCCAGTCTGCGCAGCGGGGGCTTGCTTTCCCATTCCTGAGAAATGGCTAAGATGTCCTTCATAGTTCTCTAAGACATATTCCTAGGACTTGTTAAGATAGTTCTACTTTTTTAGAGAAAATCTCAAGCATAAAGCTCTTCCCTGGAGATTAGGGTAGTGTGTGGGCTTTCTTAAAAAAAAAAAAAAAATGAAAAGCTTTCTCAGTTTATTTTTCCTTCATTGTGTTTTACTTTTAATATAGAATGATTGAATTCCAACTTCCTCCGGAGCTCCAAATCATCTCTCTGAGTCCTAATTACTAATAGCTGCTTAGACTTGAGGGCCACCTGGAAGTCATCCTGTCTCTCTTTCTGCCTCTTGGAGGGACCGTTGGAGATTTGGATGCTTCAGGGCTGGATGGTCTGAAGGGTGGTACTTGGGTTGTCTGGCTGGCTCCCTCTACATTCCTTCATTTTGCTCCTGCTGCAGACTTCTGAGGGCTGGCTTGCTAGTTCACCTCCAGCTCTAGCTGCCTGTGTTATGCTGCCTAGCCACCTTGCTCCCAGGCTAGCTGGATCTTCCCCTTTCTTATTTTTGATATCTCTATATCAGTGCCCACTCTTGCCATTGTGAGAGATCGACTGCGAGTCAGTATGTATGTGCCTGAGTGTGTGCATAGGGGCCGAATGATGATAATGGTGACACATATTGGGAAATGAAGGCATTTAGAAACTTCCTACATTTTCAGAGGCCTTGTTCCCCTTTTTGGTGGAAGAAATGTGCTATGTGCACTGCGATTAAGTTTTTGCAACTTCCTTCAACATACTTTATCTCATATAATTTCACAGCAGCACTATGAAGCTATTATTATTCTCTGCATTTATTAAGAGCCAAGACTTGCATTCCAACACCAGGATTCTGCTCGCTATGTCACTTTATCTTCAGAGGCAATAGGGTTGCTTATGCTCATGTATGATTCTTTCCCAATATGTTTCCTAAGGCAGCACATTTTCATCCTGGGGACCACCCTGCTCTACTATGTTTGTTTGTATAAAATTGCGGGATGGCAGAGATATCTGGCCCTCTGGAGTACTAGAATCTTCTTGCTGATGTCTCCAGGTGAGGGATCCTAGGTTTCCCCTGCTCTCAGGCACAAACTATGCTGCATGTATACTAATTAATACATATAGTAGGGTCCCCAGCATTAAGGAGCTCATAATTCAGGGGAAATAAATATAGCAATAGCTATTATAGTTATTATTATCAGGATGGTAAATGCAAATAAAAAAGACCTAAATAAAGTTCTTTGGGGCACAGAGAAGCAAACATTTAATTATACCCAGGGGAAAGAGGCTTCGTGATAGTAGTGTATGAAACAGTAAGCCAGGATGAGAAAAATGAGTGTGGTCAAGGAGGGAGATCTGGGGTGGGGGTAGAAAGCGGTTCTCTGGACAAAGGTATGAGAAATAAAAAGACAGAAATATGCAGAGTGACAAAAATCAGTGAAACATTTATGAAATGCCATTGGAGCACAGGGGTCATAGAGAGGGGTGATGAGGGAGCATGTAGGGTCAGATGCTGAAAGATAGACTGTTAGCTACTTCCTAAGGGGGTTAGTCTTATTCTAGAATCAATTTGGAGTTTCAAGGGTATTTTTTGAAACAGTAGGTAGTGACCTGATTTCAACTGGTTAGAGTATGGGGACTGTGCGGATGAGGAGGTTCACACTAGAGGCACAGCAGTCAGGGTCCAAGCACCTTGCTTATGAGGCTGCTCAGGCCACTGTAACAGAGAAAAGAAATACTGGAGGGAAACAGGTATCATTTTTTTGCATACTTACTATGTGTGGGGTATGGATTAAATGCTTTACGCCTGTCATATCATGTAATCCTCACTTTGACCCCTATTAGCCAGGTTCTATTATCGTCATTTTAAAAGTGAGGAAACTGAGGCTTAGAAAGGTTAAATGATTTTCCCCAGATCACACAGCTCATGAGGTTGTTGACTGAGATTTCAATGCAGGATGGAATTTGACGCTCACTCTACACAGCTGTACAGGCTGTCTGTGGAAGAGCTCAGTTTGGGGGACATGGAGAGTTTGATGTACTTGAGAGACAACCAGGTGGACCCTTTCAGTAAGAATTTAGAGTTATGAATCTGGATCACAAAAGAGAATTCAGAGCTCACTAAATAGATTTGGGAAACAATATAATCTATCTATCTATAAATAGATTTACTGAAAGGGATGAGATGGTCAGGGAAGAAAGTATGGAACAAGAATAACCCTGAAGATAAAAAAAGAACATTATGATGTAAGGGTATGTTATAGAGTCACGAAGAGGAAGGTGGAGATCCAGAAAGGAGACTAAGAACTAGTGATGAGAGGGAGATAAGGGACAGCAGGACAGAGAGGGAAGAGTTTAAGAAGGAGGGGACTGCTCATGGTGCCACATGCCACAGGGAAACTACAGAGGAGTGCAGGGACATTGATGACTTGGGCCTCTTTGCCAAAATTCTAGGTTAAATATAGTTTCTCTGCCTTAACCTTCTCCTTCCAGCAGATTGAATTGAAGTCTGTCACCCTCTGTTTTAAAACTCATGCTCCTGGTGTTTTCCCACTGAACTCTTTCTGGGAACCTCCAGATGACAGCTGGAACCACTGATGGAACCATTATCACTGACACATCCTGAGTCCAGTGAATGGTCTATTACCCCTCCTATGCTGGCCATGAGCCTGCCTCACACTCAAGTGCATCCTGGTAACCCATGCCTGAAGCCCCTACCCCAGGTCTCAAGGTTTGAAACTATTTGAAAACTACAAAGTACATAATCTAATGATCTGATGAATACAGGTTGACTATTCCTAGTCTAAAAATCAGACATCTGCAGTGCTCCAAATCTGGAACTTTTTGAGTGCCAACATGACACTCAAAGGAAATGCTCATTGGAGAATTTCAAATTTGGGATTTTGAGATTAGGGATGCTGAACTTGGTGAGTATAATGCAAATATTTCAAAATCTGAAAAAATCTGCAATCAGAAACACTTCTGGTCCCAAGCATTCTGGATAAGGGATGCTCAACCTGAGGTAGGAGCACATGAGTATTTGTGGATGGAAGGGAGGAAGGGAGCTAGTTAATTCTTAACAGAGAGATGCAATTTAAGATAACTCAACTGACATTTTCCACCTCAGCAATATCTCTTTACATATCAGCTTTATAGCCAGATTAAATTCATATTCAGCCTGAACCCTGCTCTAGGATTGATTATTCCTCAGTGTTTCCAATGCCATCGTCACTCAGAGTTAGTGTTCTAATTGTGTCAATCCCACTCTCTTGGGCTGGATGGGTCTCCTAGAAGCAGATCCTGAAATGGGGATTCTTGTCCAAAAGATATATTGAGGGAGTGATGTCATGAGAAGAAGCAGGAGGGAAGCTGGCTAGGGCAGGAGACAAAAGCTAAGCAAGGATGTGGTCTCAGCTGGAGGCCAGCCTCAGCACAAAAAAAAAAAACAAAGCTGTGAAGCACAAATTGCACCACAGTGTTGTTCCCACCTGGATGCAAGGGCTGGCCTTTGTACCCTTATGTTAGGCAGTCACTGACCTCTAGATGTGCCTCATGAGGGCATGCTGTAATCTCCTGGGTGAGGTGCCTCCCATTTCACCAAAGACAATTCTTTGGAGAAAGGGGAAGCTGTGAGGCCTTAGCATTCAACACTCACTGCAGATGGGAGATTGGTGTGTTGGCTTTGTGAATGGGATCTGGGTGGGATACCTATGGCACTCACTATAGCCATTGTTCCTTTTCCAATATAAACTGAGTAGTCTGGACAAGTGTAAAACTATGGACAGGCACGTGGGCAATTGTGAAATATGGAGTTAGAGTTCAGGATGAAGGTAGTGTCAGGTTTTAATGGATTAGGGTTCATCATAATAAAATAGGTTCCATTAAGTTCTAGATTAAGGTTGAAATGGCTATTAAGTTTAGATCTTTGGTTAATGTCAAAGTTAGGGTTAAGACTAGAACTGGTGACATCATTAGATTAGTGATGAGGTTATGTTTAAATGTCAATCTTTGTTACTATTAGTAGTGCTGCATTTGGACTGGAATTCATTGTAGAGATAGTCTAATGATATGCTTAGAATTACAGTAAGAGTTAAGCATAGGGAAGGATAGGATAGAATAGAAGAAATGATGAGAATTTTTTTTACCGTCCAAGACTGATGTATACTCAGTAGCCTTTTTTTGGATAACTAAATGATTTAAAATAGACTGAAAAAATTTTATCTTAGTATTTCACTGGCTATCAGGATTGATATTGATGGGGTAAGTAAGTGGAACTGGGTAAATTTTCCCCAGATCCTTCAATTTGGTTAGAGTGAATTTAGAATAGGATAAAAATTTGGATAGGCAATGGAATTAGAGTTTGGGTTTGAGAATAGGACATCAGGAGGTGTGGTATTGGGATTTTGGAAGATCTGACAATGGCTTATTTTTACATTCCAGCCTCTACCTGCCTGGTGCTGGTGACAGCTCATCTTTTTCACTATGGTGGCCCCCAATGGCAATGAATCCAGTGCCACATATTTCATCTTAATCGGCCTCCCAGGCTTGGAAGAAGCTCAGTTCTGGTTGGCCTTCCCTTTGTGCTCCCTCTACCTTATTGCCGTGCTAGGAAACCTGACAATCATCTACATTGTATGGACTGAGCACAGTCTACATGAGCCCATGTATATCTTTCTTTGCATGCTTTCAGGCCTTGACATTCTCATCTCCACCTCATCCATGCCCAAAATGATGGCGATTTTCTGGTTCAATTCCACTACCATCCAGTTTGATGCTTGTCTGCTACAGATGTTCGCCATCCACTCTTTATCTGGCATGGAGTCCACAGTGCTGCTGGCCATGGCCTTTGACCGCTATGTGGCCATCTGCCACCCACTGCGTCATGCTACTATGCTCACGTTGCCTCGTGTCACCAAGATTGGCGTGGCGGCTGTTCTGCGGGGGGCTGCGCTGATGGCACCCCTGCCTATCTTCATCAAACGGCTGCCCTTCTGCCACTCTAACATCCTTTCCCATTCCTACTGCCTACACCAAGATGTCATGATGCTGGCCTGTGCTGACAACCGGGTCAATGTCATCTATGGCCTCATTGTCATCATCGTTGCCATTGGCCTGGACTCACTCCTAATCTCCCTTTCATATCTGCTTATCCTTAAGACTGTGTTGGGCTTGACACGGGAAGCCCAGGCCAAGGCATTTAGCACTTGTGTCTCTCATGTGTGTGCTGTTTTTATATTCTATGTGCCTTTCATTGGATTATCTATGGTGCACCGCTTTAGTAAGCGGCGTGACTCGCTCCTGCCTGTCATCATGGCCAACATCTACCTGCTTGTTCCTCCTGTGCTCAACCCTATCGTCTATGGAGTGAAGACAAAGGAGATCAGGCAGCGCATCCTTCGTCTTTTCCATGTGGCCACACACACGTCGGATCCCTAGGTGTCAGTGATCTAACGTCTTTTCCATCCAAATTCTTCTGATTCAGAATTTCATATCAAGATTTTGGAAGACAGTGTTAAGAAAATACATCTCCCATAATAAAAATACAACTCAGATCCTTCAAAGATGAATCTGGTTGGGGAATCTCCATGTGGAAAGGGATAGTAGGATCATATACTCCCAATCTCAATGTTTCAATATGTTTTCCTCTTTGGTTTTACTCTCTGTATAATTATTAAGAACCTGAGTTGGTTGTGGTTAGAAGTTTATTATTTTCCATTTTACTGTCCCTTTTAAATCTAAACTGATACTACTGATGGTCCACAGCATTCTGAGATAAGGATGGAATATCTAAAGAACATTTACCAAAGGCTTAAGCATGGCAAAAGGAAAGTAAACACAAGGATACAATAACATGAGATAATCTGTCCTAAAAGTGTCACTTTCTCTTCAGAACTTCCAACTATATTGGATCTCAGGAAAAGAGATGTACCTGGATTACCTTCTTCAAAATTACCTATACAGAGAAGAAATAATTTCTTTTCTTCTGGGCACTAGCTCTTAAGGGAAAGATTGGAAGTAAAACCTTGAAAAGACTACATTTGCTTACATTAATGATAGATGACACACTCTGTTGTTTTCATAGCATATGGACACTCTTTTTTTTCTATTTAATTTTCTAATGAACCTTTTTATTTAGGCAGGGATATTATTAGTACCCTAGTTGTAGCAATGGGGAAATTGATGTTCAGTGGGGATCAGTGAATTGCATGAGGTCACACAAGCTAAAAAAAAAAATAAGACTTGTAGTGTCCAATCTCATATTGTGTAGAAGAACTGTTAAAGAGACCAGTAGGAGAGTGAGTTAGGCATTTCCAGAGTCTTGCAGTTTCTAGAGAAGGTATTTAATTACTTCCCACTCTTCTAATGTTGTATTTAGGAGTTTCCTGACAACAGAACTCATGGCTTTAATCCCAAGAACTCTTGCTCGTTGTCCTGGTCCAGTTGTCACTGTACCTGTGTAGAAACATAAGTATGTTTGGGGAGTGGCTTGTTTGGGAAATAGTGTGATTAGCAGTGGAGTCACTGCGACATCTGAGAGACAGTTTATAGAGAGAAACAGCTGAGAACATCCAGCAGCCCAAGGCAAAATGGCAGGACTAGCTACCACAGACCAGGGAGTCAAGAGCAAGAGGCACCAGGAGGCTGACTAGGGACAGTGGCCCATGTGGCTGTCCAGGAAGCAAGGCAAAGGGAAGGATGGGACCACAAAAAGTGAGGAAAGCATATAAGTGGACACCACACATCCCCAGATCTTTGAACTGTCCTGCCGGACAAGCTCGCAGTGTTGATAATTGGATAATAAGACTGTAGGTCAAGGTAATAAATACTGCATCTCTGACAGCTGTATTTAGCATGGGTGTAGCCCAAGAGACTCATCTGGGAGACCCACAAACCAGGCACAGCACTTCCAGAGGGAAGCAGAATAGAAAGGAGTGGGTGTGGCCACTGCAGTAGGAGTGAACAAGGCAGGAATGAGATCACCACCCACAGGGGATGCTGGTCAGACCCAAAGTGAGGTAGGTGAGTAGGAGAGGCAGGCAGCATAGTGGAGAGCATGACACATGGCCAGCCAGAATCTTCTGACATAATTACTATTACAGAGGTGTACCTGATAGAGAGGACACATAGAGGCAGCATATCTAACTTCTTGAACTAGAATCTGGAAGATAAGAATTATGGGCAATGTGGATTCTGCTATGCCCAGGTGAGTGGTGGCCAACAGTACTAGGAGAATAAACTAAGGTCAGTGCAGGGCTTTGTCACTTTGAACTTTATGGAGGGTCAGCCCTTTGCCCAGAAGTGCCCTGCCATTGGGATTGAGAGAAAAAGACAGAATGAAAGCCAGATGTTTTTCTTATGTAGAGCAATATATGGTAATCTTAAACAAAAATCTTAGAAACAAAAATCTTAGAAGCCCTAAAGAGATAAAAGAAATAAAAATGTAATGAAAACCTTCAATAAAGTTGTCTCATTAAAATATTAAACATTGCTAGTATTTTGGGGTTTATTCTTCCAGATTTTTAATATGTATTTGTGTGCATGATTTTGCATGAGCATATGATAAATGTGTACATCTGTTTCATATTTGGAATCCTACTGAAGACAGACTTATTAATGTTATCCATGATGGATAATAGTTAGTTAAATCAGAAAGACTCATTTTAAAATTTTTCTAGGTATGCAGTCATTATCACAGATTTTACAATGGACTTCAAGTCTATGAGAGTGAATATGCCCAGGATATGCTTTGATATGCCAAGATGATCCTGAGTGATTTAACCATTTTGTGAATGTTAATACACAAACACATCCCCCCACCCACACCTTCCTTACATTTCCCAACAAGTATTAAATACCAGAAACAGCAGCAAAAATATAGCAGGAGAGAACCCAGAGTTGAGAACCAAGTTGAGGAGTAGATACATCCTCTTTTAAGGGATTTTGCAGGACAGTTAGGATATGTTCTAGACAAAGGCCTTCATCATATGCCCTTCACGGTGGGCATTCTTTTACCTTGCCCATTTCCTTTGCTTGGATCCTTTTGTCTCCGGCTCTACCATCTTAGCCACTTGGACCTTTGTTGGGTCTTGGAGAAGTCTGAATGATATTACATTTCAGTCTCTAAATCACTGATTCTTTTAGGTTTTATTTAGAAATATTTCATTAACACGTCTTGTGCCCTCTATTATGACTATCAACGCTTAGGTCCAGATACGTCTTGTGTGGACAATTGCCACAACCTCCACCTAGGAATCCTTGCCTTGAGCATCTTTTGCACTAGTCCTAAATCCCACGTAGCTTGGAGGTGTTGTTCTAAAGACAACTCTCATTATCTTATTCCCCTGCTTAAAACCCAGCAAAGGTCTTTTACTGCATCCTTTATACAGTCCAAACTTCTTAGAATAACAGTAGCTTCCTCTTCCCTTTGTACCTCTTCCCATCCTATTTTTCTAATATAATGTCTCTGATGTTTCTATATACTAAATCATTCAGCTTTATAATACTTGATATCTCTCAATGTTTTCATGTACTTTTAAGTCTGTATTCCCTTCATATGAATTTTGTGTTGTCATTTTTCTTTTAGTAACAACTCATAAAATAAAGCTCTTTGTGAATTATCCGACCAAAAACTGTGTTCTCTCTCCAGTGTTCCCAGATCTCTTCATGCAACTGAGACTGCTGAGTAATATCTATTCAAGTTAATAAACTGGATTATATCATTTCTTTAATTCAGTTGAGATAAGACTCACATACGTGTGGATGGTCATCCCCTTTCACTGTGTCTGGCTTTCTTGAGATAGAAAGACCTGGATTTGGGTAGGAGCCATACTATTCCATTGATTTAGGGTTTCAGAGTCAATGTTCATTGTTTATCTCTCAGACATAGTATGCTCAAAGTTCTTCTTCCCTGGAATCTTGTAGCTTTTTATCTTGGACTTGATAGAAAGGGAGTAAAGCTGATGCCAAAACAGATTGTGGTCTTGCCTCTTTCACTCATAAGGAAGCCAAAGGAGATGCAGGGCTTTTCACTCTAAGACAGGCGAAGGAAGTGGGTATGGAGAATCTGGAGGAAACCTGAAGTGGGACATGAAAGAGAGTGCAATTGTCGGTGTCAGACTTCAGCATGGGTACTGCCAGGCAAGGGAGGCTTTTGGAGCAATGGACATTCCTGAGAGAGGTCACAAGAAGAACTGGTGCTGAGGCAGGCAGCGCCATACTAGCCAGCATCACTTGATCAATATATTTATTTATTTATTCACTTATCCAATAAACATCTATGGGAAAAATCTATTGATATAAAGAACCATGTTAGGGAAGCTGGGGATATAAAGAAGATTAAGACAGAGGACCTGACTTAAGAGAGCTTTCAGGTACGGCATATTCTCTTAACATTGTATACGTGAGCTCACACCTTGACCTAAAGTATACTTTAAGAAAAAATTCTGTTACTGAAGTTGTAGGAAAGATTTGGTGTGAGTGGGAGCAAGTCCACTTTAGGCCACAGGTGCCAGGGGAGCTGGTATAGGAAATAGAGCTGTTATTTTTCCAGGGTCTTCCTCTGAGACTTTTCCAGAGCACTGACTTCCTCTCAAACCCATTTTCCCCTCCTTTTTTCCCCCACTTATTCTTCCTTTTAATCTTTTTCACCATCATTATTGAGAGGAAACATATTCCCTATTTTTAAGCTGTTCCTGGTGATTGTGGATTATTTTTCTGTATTAAAATATAGGTATACCACTGGAAGGAAGCCACACTTCCAAAGATAGAGGGAGGATTCCTGAAGGCAGAAATTACTTCTAGTGCAAATCAACCAGAGAAGGTGTGTCTTTAGAAAAGCTAGATAGTGGGAAGGAATACTCTAAGAAGGGGTGAAAGATGTTCTCACTCTTTTTGATCTAGACTTGGAAAGTTTTATTTCAATAACTTTTTACTAATACTTGTATTTGCTGCTAGACTGTAAGTACATGAGGGCATTGTTCATTATTGAATGCCATCTCTGTTCATTGTTGAATCTATTTTTGCTTATCATTGAATCCCCAGCAAAGTACCTAGAATGTGGTAGTGCTTGTGGTAGACACTTTCTACTTTTCAGATGATTAAATTCCAGCCATTACTTCCAATGTGAGTGGAAGTGACATGTGACACATCTATGCCTGCCTTATAAAGCCCCCCATGTGCAATCTTCCACATTGACAGTAAATGTGACTTGGAAAGCTGTGTGTTACACATGGTAAACCACAGCAGCCTGGATTCTTCCTCAGAAAACTCTGTATAACCTGACTCCTCCCACTTGCAACTCCCAGTTATACTTGCACCTGGGAGTTGAAAAAGTGAACAATAAACTGCTAATGTGTCAAGTCTCTGAAAATGTTTTTGTTGTTCTTAAGGTTTTCTAGCCTTGTAAACATAGCAATAATTTAATAGTTGTTGAGTAAATAAATTAAAAACTAAAGGAAATAAAACATGAAAAGTAAGGGTTTCAGGTAAAGATTGCTCTTTATCCTTTTAGAGCAGACATTGGAAGTATGAATTTATCAAAGGAGGAGGTATTTCCTTACACTGCCATAATTATTACAAAGTCTTCATTAATCAAGGTGCCATCAAGCTGGGTCTCATATAGGTTTTTACTAATTTGCTTTGGATGACTCCCCTCTTCCCTTTTCAAGAAACTTACATTATTGTCTCTCCTCCCTTGTGGATCTTCAACCTCAGAGGAATCACTCCTAGCATTTATCATGTTCAAGTCTCTTCCCTATTGAAAACAACACGGACAACAAATATAGACCTCTCTAGACCCTATATTCCTTCCTTATATCTTACCTTTAATAGTCTCATTTTTAGGGAAGTTATCTATAACTGATCTTAATTTCTGTATCTGTCATATAACTCTTTCAAAAAACTTTTATTATACGTTATCAGGGACCTCTGAGGTTTTCAGTCCTTATCATACCTGATTTCTCAACAACATTTAACACAGTTGACCACTCCCTCTTTCTTGATACATTTTCTTCCTTCGCACTTCGTGGCATCACAGTCTGGTTTTCCTCTTAGCTCTCTGGATACTTCTCAGTTTCCTTTGCATATACACTCTACTCTCCCTGGTGAGAAGACATGGTATAAAAGGGACTAGAATCAGGCCTCTAATTCCTATGCAATCACACTTTTATTGCCATCTGTATGTCAGTGACTTAAATTGTATCTCTACAGTAGACTACTGAGCTAGTATAGAGCTCTAGGTTTGTAAGTCCAATGGCCTGTGCAATCTCACCATTTGGATGCTTCCAAGGGAGTTCAAGCTCAAAGTCTACAAAATCAAACTCATGGTATTCTTTACCCAGTTATATTCATCTATTCATATTTCATATATCAGTAATCATACCACCATTTGTCCTGATATGCAAGCCCCAAACCTTGAAGTTATCCTTGGTCTGTTCCTTTTCTTCTCTTAGTCTTCATATTCAATCCAAAATCAAGTTATATAATTTATGCCTATTTTATAACTTTGGACATATCTTATTTTTTATCAGTCTCACCACTCCCTTAGTTCAAGTTTCCAGTAAATCCCATTCTGACTGTTTCAATAGAATTCTAACTAGTAAATTTGCATGCATTATAGCTTTAATTCAATCTATTCTCTATAACACAATATAAAATGATCTTCCCCAAAGAAAATGTGATTATGTCAAAACCACTGTCACTCCTGCTTAAAATACTAATTATTTCCATCTTTTTGGTTGATGATCATTTATATTTTCAGACTAAGCTTCAACCATAGGCTCTTTTCTCTTTGACTTCCAGTTCCATTGCATTTTGTTTCATTCCTGTATTTCACCATGCTTCCTCTTTCTGAAGCCTGTTTGGAGACATGGTTTTCTCTGCCTAATAATGCATCTTCCCCTAAACACTCTTCCACAGCTAATTTATCTTCAATATTAAGGCCTCCCCTTAATTATCACTTCTTGAGAAAAGACATGCTTAACACCTTAGAGAAGATCAGACAAACTTATTGTACACTTTCATAGAACCATCCATTAGTTAATCTGCTTATTTAGTCATTGTGATAGGCAGAATTCTAAAATATCCTCATAAAACATGTCCTGCTCTAGTTTTCAGAACCATTGAATATGATTAGATATCACTCCTGGGATTGTGAAATGCCATATGTCACAGTTGACCTCAAGATAGGGAGATTATATCCAGGTGGGCCTAGTCCAATCATATGAGCCCTTAAAAGGAAAACATTTCTCAAGCTGGTAGCAGAAGAAGTCAGAGATATGCAAAGCATGGCAAGGATGCGATGTACTTTTGCTGGTTTGGTGATGGATTAGGCCATGCAAGAAGAAACATGGGCAGCCTTAGGGAGCTGAGGGAGGCCACCAGACAGCAAGGTAAAGGTAATCCCAGTGACACAGCCTCAAGGAACTGGATTCCGCCAATAATCAAAATGAATTCAGGAGAGATTCCTTCCTGGGGCTTCCAAGCAGAGCCCTGTCAGCTGACACCTTTATTTTAGTCTTATGAGACCCTCAGCAAAGAACCCAGCCAAGCTCACTGATACTTCTGACCTTCAGAATGTGAACTCATAAATGGGTGTTGGTTTAAGCAGATAATATTTTTTATAATTTATTATGCAGCAACAGAAAACTAATACAGTCACCAAATACGTTTCTAGTGCTACTAACACTAGTGCTATCACAATGAGTGTGAACCCTGCATTGAGAATGCAATGCAGACAAGGGTGGCTTAGACTCTTCCCTCATGAAGTATACAGTCTACTGAGGGAAGAGAAGCCTAAATGAATAGGGCTTAGTGCTTTTGCAAATCTATATTTATTTGTATACATATTTAATTAATGTGTACTCCTTCCACAAGGTTTTGGTACTATTGTATTCTCATCATGTAACAGAGTGCCTGGTACATAGTAGTCATTAAAGAAAAAAAAAAGAACTATTTGCTAATACATGAAGGATAAAATGCTCCAAGTCAGATAGCTGAATGTATGAGACAGTTTTAATAGAGACATGACATACCAAGATGTTGTAAAATTGACCTCACCCTGTAGGAGGAGTGGAAATATGGGAGGTGCGGAGAAAAGCACACATGGATGTACAACTTCACTTCTAAGAAGATGCACTCAGGCAGACACATATAAACAAATCTTATATTGTATCCCTTCAAACTCTTTTTCTTTTCCTTCTTCTCTCCAAGAACTCTTTATGGAGCCAGAATTTTTCACTGACATATGAAGGACATCACTTCCAGCAAAAGGGCCCAGGAGAACTCCTAGGGTTAAAAAGTAGGAAACTTTCACTAGGAGAGAGTACTTAATCCAATCAGTTGTATTGCATACCTCATGCCCCCAGGTCAGCTATCTAAATTCATCCAAAAACCTTTTCACAAACCTTTGCAATTATTTATGTGTATTCTTTCTTCTGAAAGACAGAATCTCCCTGGAGGTAAATGTCTCCAAATTATCGCTCTCTCTCTCTCTCTCTCTCTCTCTCTCTCTCTCTCTCTCTCTCTCTCTCTTTTATTTTAGGTTATGTATGTTACCTTTCCCCCCACTTCTCCCCTGGAGTCAGAGCTTCAAGTGTGTCCATCTCCCAGATGGTGCGCATCACACTCATTATGTGTGTATATACCCATCCCCTCCCCCTTCCCATCTGCTCGAGTTCTGATAAATGTTATTCCTATATGTGCACTTAGCTGTTGATCAGTGAAACCAATTTGCTGGTGAGTACATGTGGCACTTACTTTTTCATTCTTGGGAGACTTCACTTAGTAGAATGGATTCCAGCTGTATCCAGGAAAATACAAGAGGTGCCATATCACCATTGTTTCTTAATAGTACTCCATGGTATACATATATCACATTTTATTAATCCACTCATGTATTGATGGGCACTTGGGTTATTTCCATATCTTTGCAATTGTGAATTGTGCTGCTATAAACATTCGAATGAAGATGTCTTTTTTGTAGGATGTCTTTTGTTCTTTTGGGTAGATGCCCAGTAATGGGATTGCTGGATCAAATGGTAGATCTACTTGTATCGCTTTAAGGTATCTCCATGGTGCTTTCCAAAGAGGTTGCACTAGTTTGCAGTCCCACCAGCAGTGTTGGAGTGTTCCTATCTCTCTGCATCCATGCCAACATTTATTGTTTTAGTACTTTTTGATACAGGCCATTCTCACTAGAGATAAGTGATATCTTATTGTAGTTTTGATTTGCATTTCCCTGATCATTAGAGATGTTGAACATTTTTTTCATATGTTTGTTGGCCATTATTCTGTCTTCTTTTGGAAAGTTTCTGTTTATGTCCTTTGCCTACTTTTTGATAGGGTTGTTTGATTTTTTCTTGCTGATTTTCCTGAGTTCTATATAGATTCTAGTTATCAGCCCTTTATCGGATGTGTAGCTTGCAAAAATTTTCTCTCATTCTGTAGGTTCTCTGTTTGTTCTTATGACAGTTTCTTTGGCTGTGCAGAAGCTTTTTAATTTGATCAGATCCCATTTATTTATTTTTGCTGTTGCTGTGATTGCCTTTGGGGTCTTCTTAATAAATTATTTGCCTAGACCAATGTTTAGAGGAGTGTTTCCAACATTTTCCTCTAGAATTCTAAGAGTTTCACACCTTAGGTTTAAGTCTGTTACCCAGCATTGAGTCTCTTAAATAAATAACTCATTGCCTTATCACCTGTTTAAAATCATTTATAATTAGATCTTCAAAATAATTATTGAGCATCTACTATTCCACCAACAACAGTAGGTACTGAATATATGTTAGCACCCTGGGGGCTCACAGTTTAGTTAAATGACAAACTATTGTGTATGTGTAGGAAACAAATAATGCGGAAAGGAGAATTCATTAAGCAAGATTTTCTGAAAAATTAGGTTTATACTATAATTGACAAATAAGAAGAATAGTTAGAAATGAGACATAGACAGGTGGGGGGGGATGAGAATGTTCTAGGCAGTGTAAAAGGTGTGTTGGAAAACCCTGAGACTTTATAAGAGCATAAACTGATTAGTCTTCCTAGCTCCTGTTTTGTTCACATGTCTAACACACTTCTATTCTGCAATTCATACTACTTATGTATATTATAGTAAAAAAAGAATGGTATTTATGCACTGGATACAAACCCAACACCTTAGCATAGCATGTGCAGTCAGTCCTGTAACTTTGGTCACCTACCCTGTGGCTTCAACCCTACTGCTCCCTCTATAACCCTATGCCACAGCCATACCTATAAAGACATCACAAGTGGTAGAGACATAGAAAAGTGCAAGAATGCAAACTTTTCACAACCACTTTCACTTGTTCAAAATGTAGTCTTCTTTTCATTTTACTCTTTTTTTTTCTAGATTTTTTCCATGCTTACTCAATTCCTACTTTGCCTAGAAAAACTACACATTTTTCAAAGTGAAATAGAAATTATTCTCTCCTTTGTGGAAGCTTTCCCAATCTTTCCTGGTAAAGTTCTGTCCACTACCCATTTGCAGGCCCTAGCAATCTCTTGGGTAGAACTTCCTTATGGCACTTATTCATCTATAGTCTGGTTGTGTCTTTGCATAACTTTTGTCTGGCACAAGATCATGAACATGCTTAATTTATTTCTCAGTCTTTAATTGTCCATCACTGCTTCCTTGAAAAGTATGGTGAACATAAATTTGTAACATACATAAACCTGATGGGTTTCCTGCTGTTTTAGTGTGAATGGGAGATTTTCAGTGCTTGCTGGGTCTAACAGGTTCCTGCAAGGCTACAGAGATGCCTTTCATGGTACCCAGATCCCCGAACCTTTCATGGTTTCATCAGCCTTGTGCCTTCCCTTTCAGCACACTGATCATGACCTCCCTGATGGGCTTGGATTTCACACTGTAGATGATGGGGTTGAGCACAGGAGGTACCATCAGGTACACATAGGCAACAAGAGCATGTGCAATATGGGGCAGGTGTTTTCCAAAACGGTGGATCATGGACATGGTGATACCCGGGATAAAGAAGACAAATACAGCCAGAATGTGAGAAACACAGGTGTTGAGGGCCCGGATTCGCTCCCTGGGAGAGGCCAGGCCCATGACTGTGCGCAGGATGAGAGTATAGGACAGGATTATGAGCAGGGAGTCTATGGCCCCTGTGGACAGTACCACGAAGAGCCCGTAGCGTATGTTGATGGTGATGTCAGCACAGGCCCGTCTCATCACATCAGCGTGAAAACAGAACGAATGGGACAGGGATTTATTTCCAGGGCAGAAATTTAGACGCTTAATCAAAAATGGCACAGGGAAGAGGCACAAAGTAGCCCGTGCCACAATGGCCAGGCCAATCCTGATGATGACATTATCTGTGAGGACAGCTGCATAGCGCAGGGGATTGGAGATGGCCACAAAGCGGTCAAATGACATAGCCAGGAGCACTGAGGACTCCACCACAGAGAAGGAGTGCAGGAAGAACATCTGGGCCAGGCAGGTGTTGAAGCCGATGAGGCGATGGTCAAACCAGAGCACAGCCAGGGTGGTGGGCAGTGTGGACAAAGTGAGGCACACGTCAGTGAGGGCCAGCATGGACAGGAAGTAGTACATGGGCTGGTGCAGGCTGGGGGTCCTCCTGACAGCCAGGAGGATCAGACAGTTCCCAGTGAGGGCCACAGTGTACATGGAGGAGAAGGGGATGGAGATCCAGCCGTGGAAGGCCTCCAGGCCTGGGATGCCAATCATGAGGAAAGCAGCGGGCTGGAAGAAGGAGATGTTGACATGGGACTGGGGAGGGAGCATCCTCTGAAGGCAGCTGAGAGCTCCAGAGAGGTGTGAGCTCTTCAATGTGAGCAAACAGGAGAACACTGACAGGACACCTGTCATTAGGAAGACATTTATTTATGCTGTGTAGGCTTTTCTATTAAGTGTTATCCACTACCTCAGCCTTAGCTCTGTATTACCAACTGGTCCACAGATGTGCAGATATTAAGGTATATTTCCTCAAGACAAATGCGGGTTGTAAGCAGTAGTTTAACTTCTCCCTAACTAGCAGAACAGAATTCACTGAGTTAGAATTAGGTTGTTGTTTTTTCAAGTTTATTTATTTTTTAAATTGACATATACTATATGTGTATTCATCATGTACTACATGAAGTTTTCTGGTATATATACATTGTACAATGGTGAAATCTATCTAATTAATGCATGAATTACCTCATAGAGTTTTCATATTTGTGGTGGAGAACCCTTAACTTTCACTCTCTTAGCAGTTTCAAGAATAAAAATGATATATTGTATGTTCAAATAATTTAGTTGCTTTGAAGTGTACATTTAATACTGTTTTCACTCTCCATACAGCATTGTCACTAAATGAAAGCATTTGTCAATATTCTTAAAAGTATAAAGCACGTTCTAATGTTCACCATCATCATGATCATGATCATGATCACATTGTCTTGTCTTACTTCTGAATCTTATTGTTATTCCAATCAAAGGAATTTTGCAGTACTCCATTCCTTTGATATTTTATTTCATCAGAGTCTGACAATTAACTTGTTTGATAGTCAGAGAAGGGATATATTTTAAGTAAAATGAAAGGAGAGAAATACTTATGTCCACCAAAGAAAGAGGAAACTGCAACTTTCCACATAAAACAGATATTAAACTTCAAGTTGTTTTTTTTGTGTGTGTGTGTTTGGAAGCTTTGAGTGCAAAATCTTGACTCTTTCTTTTAATCAAGACTTAGTAATGATGAAGTCTCAGGCTGAGAATGAAAATAGGTACTAGGAAAATTTGATAAATAAAGTGACAATTGATTCCTAGTGGGTCACTAAGAACACTCAAGTATTTTGGGTTCTGTTATGCCCAGAGTAGAGAATACCAGACTGGGGTATTGTAGTCCCTCACAATTCAGGGTATAAATTGCCTTTCAGAAATAAAAATAAAATCCTAAGCCCCCAAGAAACTGAATGGACCCCTTTTGGCCAATGGAACTGTATGGAAACCTTAAAAACTGAGTTCCTGCCCAATGTGAGACAGGAGGAAAGACACACTTATTTACACCCCTCCTTCCCTAACCACCACTAGACTGTTTCCTAAGGGTTCACCAAAAACCAGCCTTTTCAAAAGACTTGCTCCACCTCTGATTTCAACCAACACTACTAATGTTGTCCCTTCCTCCCACTCCAAAGTGAACATAGGGCACATTATATACATGTTAGCCTACATGCTTCCATGCCCCTCCCTTTGTGAATGTTCATAGCTACTCCTGTAACCTGCTCAGCATGTATACTTGGCCAACCTGTTCGGCTAAATTCTGTCGCATCCTCCCCTCCCAAGAAGTGCTTACTCTTGAATTCCGCTGGAGGGTACGCTTTCCAGCTGGCAGGTTACAGCTCTTCATCAGAAATAATGGTCTTCTTTTCAGACTTAAGAACTTCATAATTCCTCAGTTGATACCATACAAGAATCATCCATTTACTCCATTTCCCACAATTTAGGAAACCAGACAAACATTTTTTTCAGCACCTTAATGCACCGTTCCTGAGGTCTTGATCTGTCCTTGAATGTGCCTCCCCCTAAATCATTCAGCACTGTCATTTGCCCAATCTGGGAGGGTCACAGCTGCAGGCCTGAGGACTCAGGTGTTCTTCCTTAAAGTAAAAATTTCTACAGACACCAACAGAAACATGAATCAAAGGCATAAATTTAGGTTCATTGAATGTTCAGTGAGGTCTATCCTACTAATACCACGAGTTTTCCCGTCTGTTGTTAAGCAAATACAATTTCTATTTTATCTCCCATGATCCAGATATTAGATGTCTCACTTTTTTGTTTGTATATAATATCTCTCTGTCTCAAAAGTAACCATATAAGATAGATATTTTTGTCTCATTTCCAAAAACATAATAACAATAATAATTATATTACTAAAAATATAAAAGTGGAGAAGAGAGACTTAGTGAGGTCCTCTAGGCCAGGCTGAAAGTGAGAGTCCAAATTCAAATTCAGTTCTTTTCGGCTTAAAACTTGTAACAGTTTCAGATTCTCTGTATTTGTCATTGCATATACTATATACTGGAGACCAGTTAAGTGTGGGCTGGTTTTGTCAGATTACCTGGAAGAGATATTGTCTTGAAATGTTTCATGGTGACATGATTTGGGGCTTTGCAGATGTATTCTCTTCATATTTCTCTAAAAATCTTTTTATTACACATTCTGACCCTTTTGGACCTTTTTCCATAGCCATTTGCCTATTATTGTGCTAATTATCTTCCCATTCTTGATTTTCTTTTTACTAATCCAAGTCACATTTCTTCAGAAACCTAATTGAGTCTTAGTATTCTGATTTTAATGATTTCAAACTCTCTGTTCTCTTTCTTTTTTTCTTTCTTTTGGTGTTGTTGTTGCTTGTTTACTCTTTAAATTTTATTACAGGGATCATCAGTGAATGAGCAAGTGGATACATTATTGGATGAACACTCCTTTATTTTTATAATCTAGTTCCCATCTACCCCAACCATTAAGAGAGTATCCCCAAGCTGCCCGTATTCACAACTTAAAATATACAGTTTGCATATAGTAAAGATGAGTGGCTCCTTCAGATTAAAAATATAATCATAACTTTTAGTCAGTCTTATTTAAATTTAGAGTCAATCCAAGAAATATGCTCTTTGTTGTTGGTAGCATAAATCAAAATAGATTCTCCAATTACTTTTCAGGAATCTGAGGATAAATTTTCTTGGAATTAATGTGACATTTCTCTTTCTTTCATCCTGTGTTGACTTAACTCATCTTAAGTGAGTCACAAACCCTTCATCCCTTATCCTAGAACTTGTTGTTATCCCTTGATTGATATTTAGGTCCTCTGTAACTCTGGGGAGAGCTGAGAACTCAAGGTATAAAATACAGTACCTTTTAAGACAAGCTGCCAAAAATTTGGGGCAGCTCTTAAACAATCAAACTAAATTCTCCCTTATTTCAAGATAATGATCTTTCCATTATTATTTATGTATTGTGAATATTATGGTGTAATGAGAAGCCTGATGGGATAGGATTCTGTGTATTGAAAAGAAATTTTTTGGTTTTGTTTTCATTCTTTTACTAAACTTCCCATTTTAGTAGCCAGTTTGGATTGCCATGTGTCCTAGATCCCATGAAATCAGAAAGCATTATATTAATTTTTTTAATTTTGGAAATAAAACCAGGTTTGTTCTTCAGGTATTATTTCAAGGACAAAAAAGAGTTCATGCTATTTAAAAATTATAACTCTCCCGAGAGGACATATGAAAAATGTGAATGATCTTTTAAATCATTTTTATTTTATTTTATTATTTTTATGGACAGAGTCTCGCTTGTTACCCTGGGTAGAGTGTAGTGGTATCATCATAGCTCACTCCAATGATTTCCATTTTAATATCCTAAGAATCTGAAAATCTGTAACTGTTTGTGTCTGGGGGATTCGAGTTGCCTAAAATCAGGAGAATGAATTCACCATGCTTCATTCCCTTACACTAAAGGGAAATGATTTCCCTAACTCTCTTTTTATTCAGGAGAATGGAAAGGATGATCTCATAGTGAGAGCTGAGATAAAAAAGTAAACATTGAGATCATCCCTGGGTTGGTAACTGAGATGAGGTCTAAGAAACCCTCACAGAGTTGCCCTACTTAGAGAAACCAAAGGGAAAATGAATCTGCTTGGTCACAGAATCAGAATTTCTGAATTATAATCTGAACAGAGGAATCTCTGCACTCAGGAAAGTAGCCCCATTCCCTCCTCTCTCTCATGTGGGGGCACACTCCTGCTAGCTTTGCAGGTCCAGGCCTCCTCACTCCCCTTCCATCTCCTAACATCCCATATCCACTACCTCCTCCTCCTGGCAGCAGCTACAGTGAGGGGATCTCAGACTCACCAAGCAGACTCCAGTCTTCTAAATAGAGCAGAAGGAATCGTGTCCAGCCCCACATTACTCACCCTGCTTGTTGTCACAGTGTTCTCTGCCTCTCCACATCCTGCAGGAGCCCAGGGAGAGTCTGCAGCTGACACACTGTCCTTATACCCCTGGCTAGATGCCCTGGTGAGGTGCTGCTCCCCAGAGATGCTGGGCTAAGGCCACGGAGGAGATTCTCTGCTTACTTTTCCCTGAGCAAGGGGAAATGTGTGGAGCATGTGTGTTGGGAAGGCGCAGTACAAGGCAAATGAGATATTTGAGCAACTGAGCTGTGGAGGGAAAAAGGGGGCTACAATCTTCATCTCTTGGGGCTCAAGGTGCAGCACGTCCATTCTGCCACACCTGAGGAGATATTTCCTTTACTGTGCTCATCAGTGATATCAGCTCTGCCATTTGGAGTCACACAGAATATTTTCTAGCCCTCCAAGTGCCAGCCTTCCTGAGTCTCAGGGTCAGTGGGGTCTCTTTCCCTCCACTCCCTCTCAGCCCCAGGGTTGCTCATCCAGGTCAAGCAGCCCCACTTCCTGTGGCTTCTCCCCAAGGGCACTGCGGGAGCACCATTCTCTTCATCAGCATCTCTGAGTGAAGCAACCTGAGGGGACAGATGGAGTGTGAGGGGCCCTGCGACAGGGAGAGATGATCATGGGCAGGTGTGTTTCCTGGGCGCTCGCCCATCTCTCTGTTTTTCTGTCCTGAGAGATGCATAGTCATTCAACCTAGGAATTCTTCCTCGCTGTTTGTTCCATCCCCTTCCAAGAAGGAAGGGCCTGCCTTCCTTCTTGTAGTGTGAAGTAAATTGAAAACATGAAGAGGCCTATGGGCTGAAGTGCAGAAGCATCTTAAGTGAATGTGTTTCCACACATTGGCTTCTGAATCCTATTTCAACTTCCTCTCTCAGTGTGCTTCTGCCAGTGAGAACAGTGCCCCCACCAGTGAGGACAGTGCCCCTGCCAGTGGGCACAGTGCCTGCCTGGGAGGACTGTGGAATGAGTGTCTCCATCCCCAGGAACCTGGAGAAGAGAATCGAGTATAATTACAAACTAGAGTCTCTAATTTTATACTCTCAAGCAGTAGTGGGAGGCCAAGACAAAGTCATTCTCGAGCAAGGTGGTGCTCTTTTGGCTGAAGGAATGCCCATTTTTTCCACAGCTGTATGGGGCTATGCCTCAGAATATAGCTCCTGGTGCAGAATTGCCTAGAATGCGGCATGCACTCAGGAAGTGGTTGTTGTTGAATAAATTGGTGAAACACTTCAGGGTATTTATTCAGGGCTTATGGATCACATGTAGATTTATTCAAGTGGCATACCAAAGGACCTCTCTGGGACAATCCCTCCACCCAGGAATATAGACATTCAATATCAATCATGTTCCTGTGCTGCCCTTCAGGAACTAGAATGGGAGGTCAATACAAAGTATAATCTCAACAGCCTGTAACAAATGCTATATTGGAGGTGTGTACAGGCCTCAAAGGGCGTAGAATAGAGAAGATCCAGGTCAGGACACAGAGGACACAGCCTATTATCTCCTTCAGGAAGGACACTGATCTTCCAGATAGGAGAAAGTAGGGGAGTCATACAGCAGTAAGGAAAGCTGGCAGAGCCCTTCTGAGGCAGTGGGGTCATTTATGGGTCCATGCCTCTGCTGCCTATATTTGCAGGCAATTCGATGGAGAGCTAGATCCTGTGCAGAAAGCCTCTTTCCTGCCCAGATCCATAGGCTCTCTGCTACATTCTTTCCCTGTCTTCATTCCTCCGTCTACTGAAACTTCATTTATGGAGTGGTGAGCTTTTTGTGCCATGCCCAAGTTAAACGTTAGGCACATAAAGACAACTGAAACATTGTCCCTGATCCTGTCCTCAAGGTTTTCAGTCTCATGTGCAATTATTTGTAATTACAATAGAGTGTATTCAGTACTACAATCAAGGAAAGCACAGTGTGCTCAGGTGTCATGTTTAGACCTCCTGATTTGACTTTTGGTTTGGGGGGCCAAGTCCCAGTTCCAGTCTTAATGGGAGTTACAGTCTAGTCGAAAAGTTATATAATTATTTTGCTTCTTCTGTGTTCCAATTTTGTATGTTCAACAGTGATGCATCAGCTTCATCAGGCTCAGAATGGAAACTTACCCCATCAGTAATTATGTAATAATTCTTTGTCCTGTACGTGTTGGAATATAGGAGCACCTGGGGAACTAGTATCTGTGGATATACATACATATGCATATATATATATACACACACACATAAATGATTGCACCCATACCCGTATACATATAATGTGTATATACATTATATACACATATGCATATACATCCATATATTTCTAATCCATATGTATTTCTCTGCTCAAACTTTATAGCTTTTATAAATTTGAAATCTATGGAAAAGTTGAAAAAATATTATGATAATCACTTGTATTAACATGAAGTAGATTGATGACATTTTTTACCCATGGTTTTCTCCCTTTCTCCCTGTCCATCTCTACACCCCCCCCCACACACACTTTTTTACTGACTCTCTTGAATGTAAGCTGTAGACATTATAAGCCTTCTCTGTCAATATTAAGCATGCACCTTTTAAAATTAGATCGCCTTCATATTTTTGATATCATTTGAAACTGAAATAAATTATACTAACCTAACAATATAATAGATATTCAAAATTCCAGAATTGTCCTAATAATGACTGGTTAAAGGTAGTATTTGGGTATATACCTTTAATCTCTTTTACTTTAGATTAATTGCCCTACCACATATTTTATAATATTGCATTATTTAAATGATTCCAGGCCTTTTTGTTTGTATCCTTGTGTGTGTGCACATTTCTTCTCATATTCTAAATTTTCTATTTCCTCATGGTTAGAATCAGGCAAAAAATCATTGTTACGAATTATACATATGTGATGTTATGTTCTTATTGTTCAAATCAAAAGGTACTTTAGGTGAGATTATCTAATTTTTGATTCAGGTAAATTTTATCACTTGATTAAAGCAGTTATTATCAAACTTTTATATTAAAAAAGTACATTCATTTTTCTCTAGTAAGGAAGCAGTATAGTGATACTTTGAGGCTATGTGAATATTTTATTTCCTAATATTAAGAATTTGTTGATTATTCTTAAATTTCATTAAGAGCTACAAAAAGGTAATATTTTAAAATCTATCAATGCTTTCTTCTTGATTACATGAAATTCTTTATTAAAGGTTAATTTTCATTCTTTTTTTTCTTTCCTCCCTCTCTGTTTTTGTTTCATTATGGACTCAACCTGTTTTTAAAAAAGTTCCATTTGTTATGATTGATTGCTGTCAAAATTAATAATAAATTATTAATAATTTTTAATGTTCCTTTTTTTTTTTTCAGACAGGGTCTTGCTGTGAGGCCCAGGCTGGAGTGCAGTGGTGCTATCATAGGTCAATGCAGCCTCAAACTCCTGGACTCAAGTTATCCTCCCATCTTGGCCTCACAAATTGCTGTTATTATAGTCCTTAGCCACCCCACACAACCAATATTCCAATTTTTAATGTACCTTTAGGCACTGGTAGCCTGTTCAAATGGGTTTCTGTGTATATTTTTGGATACAACTTTATTGTCTTTTATGTTCTTTCTGGTATCAGGCACAAGCTAATGTGGTATCACCTTATATATCCCTGCTTCATATTTAGAAGAATCCATTTCTTCAAGGATCCCAAGTTATTTGTAGTAGGCAATGGGATTTCAAAATGAATAGGTGGTTTCCAGCTCTACTCACTGCTACTAGTGTTATCACTTCTGGGCACTTTCAATAAATAGAGATTGAAAATGTGGAGATACAATTTTGAAAAAAATGTATATCTATTGTTTCCAGTCATGGTGGCAATGAATTAATTTTACTATCCATTCTTTTTCCTAGACAGTTAATCAATGGTTCCTTTGCCTTTTTTTCCTACTCCACTTTTACTTTTCTAATCTGTAATACAGTTAAACCTGTGTTATCTTTTGCAGTGCAATAGTCTTCTGTGGTTGACTTTCAAGCAAAGGATGGAGTGTCGTGGCCCGTTTACAGGATGGAGGATGAACGCAGAACATAAAACACAAATGCAGAACACAAAGAAAAATACAGACACATGTACAAACGGTTGACTTGAGTAATAATACACCAGGTCCATTTTATTTTTATACTCTAAAAAATTAAAGTTAGTTTCTTGTACATAACCACCCAGGTGTGGCAGTGATAGCCATAAATTCTGGAACTCGTAGCCTTAGGAAAGCAGATATCCCCTGACTCAGAATTTCAAGGTGGTTGCTCTAGGCACTAGGCATAGATAAAGACCGAGATTAGCAAGGATGGGCAAGGTGATCCACAGGGGGTATTTCTCATCCCCAGCTTCTCTTAGTGTGACCCCCTAAGATCTTTGGCTGAATTCCGGAGGCTGTGCTGGCTTAGGTTGCCCCTCCCTTGAGGGGTCTTACCCACCATTGACTAATCAGCCATCTTATGGGGTGTTTGCAGCAATCACAGGAACAATATGTTTATCGTGTGGCCTCCAGACCCCCAATGCTGTGGGGCGGGGCTGCTCTTGCTACTTGCAGCTCAGGTCCTTTGTTATGCCTCTAGGCAACATCCTTGTTTATCACAAGGACCTTGTCAGACTTGTTTATCACAAGGACCTTGTCAGAACAGATTACTTTCAAACACTCTGGGCAGAACATGTATATTACTCACTAACTTTAATTCTTTTTTTTTTTTTTTTTTTCTTCCCACATATTTATTTATTTATTTTTTCCCCCATGTCCTTTATTATTTTTTTTTTATTTCCTTCATTATTTTTTTTTTTTATTTTGGCATATTATGGGGGTACAGATTTTAAGGTTTCAATAAATGCCCATTTCCCCCCCTCCCCCCAAAAGTCTGAGTCTCCATCATGACCATCCCCCAGATGGTGCACATCTCACTCATTATGTATGTATATACCCACCCCCCTCCCCCCTCCCACCTGCCCAATACCCTATTACTGTAGTACCTATGTGTCCACTTAGGTGCTACTCAGTTAATACCAGTTTGCTGGAGAATATATCTGGTGCTTGTTTTTCCATTCTTGGGATACTTCACTTAGTAGTATGGGTTCCAGCTCTAACCAGGAAAATATAAGATGTGCTATATCACCATTGTTTCTTAGAGCTGAATAGTACTCCATGGTATACATATACCACATTTTATTAATCCATTCTTGGATTGATGGGCACTTGGGCTGTTTCCACAACCTTGCAATTATGAATTGTGCTGCTATAAACATTCGAGTGCAGGTGTCTTTTTTGTAGAGTGTCACTGGATCATTTGGGTAGATGCCCAGCAATGGGATTGCTGGATCAAATGGTAGATTCACTTGTATTGCTTTAAGGTATCTCCATATTGCTTTCCACAGAGGTTGAACTAGTTTGCAGTCCCACCAGCAGTGTAGGAGTGTTCCTCTCTCTCCGCAACCACGCCAGCATTTATTGTTTGGAGATTTTTTGATAAAGGCCATTCTCACTGGGGTTAAGTGATATCTCATTGTGGTTTTGATTTGCATTTCCCTGATGATTAGAGATGTTGAGCATTTCTTCATATGTTTGTTGGCCATTCTTCTGTCTTCTTTAGAAAAATTTCTGTTCAAGTCTTTTGCCCACTTTTTAATGGGGTTATTTGATTTTTTCTTCCTAATTTTCGTGAGTTCTAAGTATATTCTAGTTATCAGTCCCTTATCGGATGCATAGGATGCAAAAATTTTCTCCCATTCTGTAGGTTGTCTGTTTACTTTCATGACTATTTCTTTGGCTGTGCAGAAGCTTTGTAGTTTGATCATGTCCCATTTATTTATTTTTGTTGCTGCTGTGATTGCCTTTGGGGACTTCTTCATAAACTCTTTGCCCAGGCCGATGTCTAGGAGAGTGTTTCCAACTTTTTCCTCTAGAGTTCTAATAGTTTCATATCTTAGGTTTAAGTCTGTTATCCAGCGTGAGTTGTTTTTTGTGAGAGGTGAAAGGTGTGGGTCCTGTTTTAGCCTTCTACAGGTGGCTATCCAGTTTTCCCAGCACCATTTATTGAAGAGAGATTCTTCTCCCCAGCGTATGTTTTTGTCTGCTTTGTCAAAGATTAGATGGCTATATGAGGATGGTTTTATATCAGGATTCTCACATCTGTTCCACTGGTCAATATTCCTGTTTTTGTGCCAATACCATATTGTTTTAATTACTACAGCATTGTAGTATAGTTTGATATCTGGCATATTAATGCCTCCCATTTTGTTTTTGTTGCCTAGAATTGCTCTTGATATTCGAGGTCTTCTTTGGTTCCATACGAAGCGTAAAATTATTTTTTCTATATCTGTGAAGAATGCTGATGGGATTTTAATAGGTATTGCATTGAATCTGTAGATCAGTTTGGGTAGTATAGACATTTTGATGATATTGAGTCTGCCGATCCACGACCATGGTATGGATTTCCATCTGTTTACATCCTCTGCTATTTCCTTCCTCAGTGTTTCATAGTTCTCCCTGTAGAGGTCTTTTACCTCTTTGGTTAAATATATTCCTAGGTACTTTAATTTCTTTGTTGCTATTGTGAAGGGAATTGAGTCTTTGATTTGGTTCTCAATTAGATTGTTGTTGGCGTATATGAATGCCTCTGATTTTTGAGTATTGATTTTGTATCCTGAGACTTTACTAAATTCATTGATCAGTTCCAGGAGTTTCTTGGTTGAATCCTTGGGGTTTTCTAGATACAATATCATATCATCAGCAAACAGTGAAAGTTTGATCTCTTCTGCCCCTATTTGGATACCTTTGATTCCATTTTCCTGTCTGATTGCTGTAGCCAAGACTTCCAGCACTATGTTGAACAGAAGTGGAGATAGTGGGCAGCCTTGTCTGGTTCCAGTTCTAAGTGGGAATGATTTCAATCTTTCCCCATTCAGTATGATGTTGGCTATGGGTCTGTCATATATGGCTTGTATCATTTTTAGGTATGTCCCTTCTATGCCTATTTTCTTAAGTGTTTGTATCATGAAAGGGTGTTGAATTTTGTCAAAAGCTTTTTCTGCATCTATTGAAAGAATCATGTGGTCTTTGTTTTTGCTTCTGTTTATGTGGTGAATTGCATCTATAGATTTACGTATGTTGAACCATCCCTGCATCCCTGGGATGAAGCCCACTTGGTCGTGGTGGATTATTTTTTTGATAAGTGTCTGGATTCGGTTAGCTAAGATTTTGTTGAAAATTTTTGCATCTATATTCATTAGGGATATTGGTCTGTAGTTTTCTTTTTTTGTTGCATCCTTTCCTGGTTTTGGTATCAGAGTAATATTCGCTTCATAAAAGGTGTCGGGGAGGTTTCCGTTCTTCTCGATGTTGTGGAATAGTTTCTGCAAGATAGGTACTAGTTCTTCTTTGTAAGTATGGTAAAATTCAGGTGTGAAGCCATCTGGACCGGGACTTCTCTTTTTCGGGAGATTTTTAATTGCTGTTTCTATTTCAGCTGTTGAGATTGGTCTGTTCAGGGAATCTATTTCTTCCTGGTTGAGCCTAGGGAGGCTGTGTGTTTCTAGAAATTTGTCCATTTCCTCCACATTTTCCAGTTTGTATGCATAAAGATTTTTGTAGTATTCATAAACTGTATCTTGTATCTCTTTGGGATCAGTTGTGATATCTCCTTTTTTATTCCTGATGGAGCTTATTAGAGATTTCTCTTTTCTGCTTTTCGTTAGCTTAGCCAATGGTGTGTCAATTTTGTTTATTTTTTCAAAGAACCAACTTTTTGTTTTATTAATCTCCTGAATAGCTTTCCTGTTTTCAATTTCGTTTAGTTCTGATTTGATCTTGTTGATTTCACTTCTTCTGCTGGGTTTGGGGTTGGTCTGTTCTTCTTTTTCCAGCTCTTTGAGTCGTTTCATTAGATTGTCTATTTGTGATCTTCTTGTCTTTTGGTTATAGGCATTTATGGAGATAAACTTTCCTCTCAGAACTGCTTTAGCTGTGTCCCAGAGGAGTTGATAACTTGTCTCTCCATTGTCATTTTCTTCATAGAAGTTTTTTATTTCTGTCTTGATTTCTTCATTTACGAAGTAATCATTTAGTAGGAGGTTGTTTAATTTCCACGTTTTTGTGTAGAAATGTGAGTTTCTGTTAGGGTTGATTTCTAGTTTTATTCCACTGTGATCTGAGAAGGTACATGGTATGATTTCTATTTTTTTAAATTTCTTGAGATTTTCTTTGTGTCCTAGGATATGGTCAATCTTAGAGAATGTCCCGTGAGCTGATGAGAAGAATGTATATTCAGTGGATTTTGGGTAGAATGTTCTGTAGATGTCTGTCAGACCCAATTGTTCTAGAGTTTTGTTTAAGTCCATTATTTCTTTATTAATTTTCTGTTTGGAGGATCTGTCTCGTGCCGTCAGTGGGGTGTTGAAATCTCCGGCGATTATGGAGTTGGTATTAATCCATTTGCTTAGCTCCAGTAAGGTTTGCTTTATGAATCTGGGTGCACCTAAGTTGGGTGCATATATATTTAAAATTATTATCTCTTCTTGTTGGACTGTGCCCTTCACCATTATATAATGACCCTCTTTGTCTTTTACTACTTTTGTTGGTTTAAAAACTAAATCGTCTGAAATTAGAACTGCCACACCAGCCTTCTTTTGGCTTCTATTTGCTTGGAATATTGATCTCCACCCTTTCATTTTTAGTCTATATGCATCCTTGCAGGTTAGATGTGTTTCCTAAAGACAGCATATACTTGGCCTGTATTTTCTTATCCATTCAGCCAGCCTATGTCTCTTGAGTGGAGAGTTTAAGCCATTCACATTTATTGAGAGAACTGATAGGTAAGGTAGATTACTGATCATTCTGTTGGGTTGGATGTTGTTGCTATGATTTCTGTCTTGAGCCATTGTAATATCTGGCCTTTAATATCTTTGGGTTTTGGTTGTTTTTATATCCGTGGGTTATTTTTATGATGTTCCATGCATAACGCTGTTTTAAGTACTTCTTGTAGGGCTGGTCTTGTCTTGGTGAATTCTCTGAGCCTTTGCTTGTCTGAGAATGTTTTTATTTCTCCTTCATATACGAAGCTTAGTTTTGCAGGGAATAATATTCTAGGCTTGGCATTGTTTTGTTTCAAAAGAGTGAGAATGGGGCCCCAGTCTCTCCTTGCTTGTAAAGTCTCATTAGAGAAGTCTGATGTTATTCGAATTGGCTTTCTCTTGTATGTTACTTGCTTCTTTTGTCTTACAGCTCTTAGAAGGGCCTCTTTAGTTGATACTTTGGTTAGTCTGATGACTGCATGTCGTGACGTCTTCCTGTTTGCGTTGAATCTCCCAGGGGTCCTCTGAGCTTCTTGAACTTGTATATCAAGATTTTGAGCAAGGCCTGGGAAATTTTCCTCTATTATATCTTCAAACAGCTTGTCCAACCCTTGAGTGTTGTCTTCTTCCCCTTCCTGTAATCCTATGACCCTCACATTAGGTTTCTTCACATAATCCCACAGCTCTTGTAGACTTTGCTCTTTTCTCTTGTTTCTCTGCTCTATTTCTGTGACTGATTTATTTAATTGGAGGGTGTTATCTTCAAGCTCTGAGATTCTTTCTTCTGCTTCATCTACCCTGTTCTTGAGACTTTCCACTGTATTTTGTAGTTCCTTGAATTGATTCTTCATTTCCAGGAGTTCGGTTACACTTTTCTTCAATGTGTCTATTTCTTTTCTCATATCCTGGAGACTTTTTGTGGTTTCTTGGTGTTGGTTGTTGAGTTGTTGTTGCAGCTGGGTCAGTGTTCTTATGTTCCACATACGAAATTCCTCTTCTGTCATATTGGTTGCCTGATTTTGGCTGGTGTCCGTTTCTAGGGGGCTGGTGGTCCTCTTTGGGGGTGTGTTTTCCGTTTGGTTCTTCATATTTCCTGAGTTCTTTCGCTGATTTCTTCCCATGTCGATCAGTTGTTGTTTCTTTCCTTAGGTTATTGTTTGGGTATTCACACACCTTGTTTAGTTTCTGAGGTGTTAGGTGGTGCCTGTGGGTGAAATTGGACCACTCCCTGTATATTGAGTCAGTGGGTGCCTTGGAAAGGCTGTGCAAGATGCCGTCCCTGTCAGTAGGTGGCGTTTGCTTGGAGGAACAGGCTATGGTGTTGATTTTGAGTCCTGTTATTAGCTCTGGTTCTGGGCGGAGCTGGGTTGGGTAAGCCTGCCCTCAGGCTGTTAGCAGGGGTCAAAGTTCTGTTCTCTGCTGTCAGGGCGGGGCTGGAATGGTCCCGCTCAGCCAGAAAGTCTGGGTGTGGGGGTGGGGCTGTCTGAGACCCACAGTCTGCAGCAGGCCTCGCTTCTTTCCACCCTCCCCAACTCCGCAGCTACTCCTGGGCCTCTGCCAGCAGGCCAGACCACAAGCCACCAGGCCTCCCCGGACTGTGATGCCGGCGGGGAGGTTCCCTGCACAGGAACGCCACCTGGGTTGGGCGCACGGCCTCCTCCTGGGAGGAGGGTTGCCCTCTAGGACGCCGATCCACCCCTGGAGGCACACAGACCTCAGTAGGCTGTTCACGTATAACCCTTCTGTGCCCCGGGCAATGCTAGCCCTCGGTGCAGGGGATCTGGTCTGCAGGTCCGACCTCTGGGTCCCAGAGTTCAAACTGTATTCCCACCAGGGAGAGGATTTCGGGTCCTAATTCACCCACAGGGAGCCCAAGCTGGGTCTATGTCTCTCAGCCTCTGAGTCGGCACCGTTTTCCTGGGAACACGGTGCCAGCAGCACCTGGGAGGGCGGGCGGGGTCCCAAACGGGAAGGTCCCGTTCCCTGGAGGTGCCTCCGGCTGGTGGCTGTATTGTCTCTCTGGGCAGCCACGGGTAGGGTCGGTGGAGGGAGGGAGGAGGCAATATGGCGCCTGCCGCGCAGCTCGGGTCCGTGCACACGGAGGTGCCCGGAGGAAGTTGGGAACCTGGTGCCACATCTGCTACAGGCTCACCGTTGGCAGGCGGCGGCAGTCTCTGGGCTGGTGTCCGCAGGTCTCTCCACCCGCTGGGGAGCCCACCAGCAGTCCCGAATGCAGGGGAGGGGAAACAGCAGATCCACCTACCCTTGCCGCTGGTCTCCGGGCTGCTCCGGTGGTCTCAGCCTCCAGTTCTCCTCCGCAGCCTCCTCCCGTGGAGTCTCCCGGGGTCTCAGGTACCCCTCCTTCCGGCCCTTGTCCGCTGTATGCTCGTCTTCTTGCTTCTTTCCTCTAGTTTCTGCTAGAATCGGTCTTTTCTGCAGAGACCCTCTGTCTGGCGGTGTTATTCGTCCGCCATCTTGCCCTAACTTTAATTCTTAAACTAGGAAAATATATGTCAGTCCCTTACAATGGAGGCTGAATGTATCATTTAGGTCTGAAATGCTGCAAGAGGTCTCTCTACTGCCTGTCACTTCTGCTCATCTCCTCTGGTGCTGCCTCCAACACAGACATACACAGATTGTGCTGAACCACAATGACAACTTGCTTTTCTACAAGTACATTCTATTATTCTATACTTCTGTTTTTCAACATTCTTTTTCCTTTATTAGGTGTGCCCTTCCCTGCTTGGGGAACCCCTATTCACCTTTAAGCCTTCTTCTTATGTGAATCCTTTCTCATTTCCTCTTGCAGGGCCAGTAACTGTCTTCTGAGTTCCTAGAGCACTTTGTGTGCGCCTATCAGAGTTTCATTGCACTTTACCATAATTGTACACCTGTAGGCTTCTGTCTTCCAATGGATAGAAAAGATCATATATGGTTCATTTGAATATCTGTAGTGAGGGACATAGATTCTTGCTCAAGTAAACACTGAATAAAATACCTCAAGTTAGCAAGAGCATGGAGAAATTAATAGACTTATGTCCATCATAGAAAGAGAAAACTGAAACTTTCTCTATAAAAGGAATATTAAAACTTCAAGTTGTTTTTTTTTTGTGTGTGTGTGCTTGAAGGGTTTGAGTGCAAAACCTGACTCTCTCAAGTCCCAGTAATGATGAAGTGTCACACTGAGAATGAAATTAGATACCAGGAAAATTTGGTAAATGAAGTGACAATTGATCCTCACTGGGTCACTGAGAACACTCAAGTAGTTTGGGTTCTTTTATTCCCACAGTAGAGAATACTAGTACTTCACCTATCACTCTGAGGCCATCCGTTTGCTTGTCATACTCTTGATAATGTGTCTGGGTCAGAGCTCTGAGTAAGGGCTTTCTGGGCAAAATATATAATTGTTGGGTCATATTTTCCCCCAGATGCTTTCTTTGTTTAGTTCATCAGTTTTGCCTCTTGCCTTTCAGAATTCTGATCATGGCCTTCCTGATGGGCTTGGATTTCACACTGTAGATGATGGGGTTGAGCACAGGAGGCACCATCAGGTACACATAGGCAACAAGCGCATGTGCAATGTGGGGCAGGTGTTTTCCAAAACGGTGGATCATAGACATGGTAATAACTGGAATAAAGAAGACAAATACAGCCAGAATGTGAGAAACACAGGTGTTGAGGGCCCGGACTCGCTCCCTGGGAGAGGCCAGGCCCATGACTGTGCGCAGGATGAGAGTATAGGACAGGATTATGAGCAGGGAGTCTATGGCACCCGTGGACAGAACCACGAAAAGCCCATAGCGTATGTTGATGGTGATGTCAGCACAGGCCCGTCTCATCACATCAGCATGAAAACAGAACGAATGGGACAGGGATTTATTCCCAGGGCAGAAGTTTAGACGCTTAATCAAAAATGGCACAGGGAAGAGGCACAAGGTAGCCCGTGCCATAATGGCCAGGCCAATCCTGATGATGACATTATTTGTGAGGACAGCTGCATAGCGCAGGGGATTGGAGATAGCCACAAAGCGGTCAAATGACATAGCCAGGAGCACTGAGGACTCCACCACAGAGAAGGAGTGCAGGAAGAACATCTGGGCCAGGCAGGTGTTGAAGCCGATGAGGCGATGGTCAAACCAGAGCACAGCCAGGGTGGTGGGCAATGTGGACAAGGTGAGGCCCACGTCGGTGAGGGCCAGCATGGACAGGAAGTAGTACATGGGCTGGTGCAGGCTGGGGGTCCTCCTGACAGCCAGGAGGATCAGGCAGTTCCCAGTGAGGGCCACAGTGTACATGGAGGAGAAGGGGATGGAGATCCAGCCGTGGAAGGCCTCCAGGCCTGGGATGCCAATCATGAGGAAAGCAGCGGGCTGGAAGAAGGAGATGTTGACATGGGACTGGGGAGGGAGCATCCTCTGAAGGCAGCTGAGAATTCCAGAGAGGTGTGAGCTCTTCAATGTGAGCAAACAGGAGAACACTGACAGGACACCTGTCATTAGGAAGACATTTATTTATGCTGTGTAGGCTTTTCTATTAAGTGTTATCAACTACCTCAGCCTTGGCTCTGTATTACTAAGTCTTCCAGAGATCTGCAAATATTAATTAATATTTCCTCAAAAGAAATGCAGGTTGTAAGTAGCCATGTAACTTGTCTCTAACTGGCAGAATAGAATGGAGTGAGTTGGAATTAGGATCTAGTTGTTGTTTTTTCAAGTTTATTTTGTTTTTAAATTGACATAAAAACTATATGTATTCATCATGTACGACATGAAGTTTTCCTGTATATATACATTTTGCAATGGTGAAATCTATCTAACTAATACATGAATTACCTCATATAGTTTTTATCTTTGTGGTGGAGAACCCTTAACTTTCACTCTCTTAGCAGTTTCAATAATAAAAGATGATATATTGTTTTCTTAAATAATTTAGTTGCTTTGAACTGTATATTCAATAGTGTTTTCACCCTGTGGACAGCATTGTCACTAAATGAAAGTGTTCGTCAATATTCTTTAAAATATAAAGCATGTCGTTCTAATGTTCACCACCATCATCATCATGATCATCACATTGACTTGTCTTACTTCTGATCTTTATTGTTATTCCAATGAATTAAGTTATGCAGTGCTCTCAGTTCTTTGATGTTTATTTCATGGAAGTCTGACAATTAACTTGTTTGATAGAGAAGGGATATATTTTAACTAAAATGA
Organism: Microcebus murinus; assembly: GCF_040939455.1. Classification (NCBI taxonomy): domain Eukaryota; kingdom Metazoa; phylum Chordata; class Mammalia; order Primates; family Cheirogaleidae; genus Microcebus; species Microcebus murinus. The sequence continues at coordinate 56,934,538 of NC_134107.1, read as the reverse complement.
AAGGAGAGAAATACTTATGTCCATCAAAGAAAGAGAAAATTGCAACTTTCTTTATAAAAGGAATATTAAAACTTCAAGTTTTGTGTGTGTATGTGTTCTTGGAAGGTTTGAGTGCAAAACCTGATTCTCTCAAGTCCCAGTAATGATGAAGTGTCAGACTGAGAATGAAATTAGGTGCTAGGAAAATTTGGTAAATGAAATGACAATTGATCCTCACTGGGTCACTGAGAACACTCAAGTATTTTGGATTCTTTTATACCCACAGTAGAGAATACTAGCTTGGGGCATTGTAATCCCTTGCAATTCATGCTATAAATTGCCTTTCAGAAATATAAATAAATCCTAAGCCCCAAGAAACTGAATGGACCCCTTCTTGGCCGAGGGAACTCCATGGAAACCTTAAAAACTGAATTTCTGCCCATTGTGGGCGGGAGGGCAGACACACTAATTTATACCCTTCTTCCTTAACCACCACTAGACTGTCTTTCCCGAGGGTTAAACAAAAACCAGCCCTTTCAAAAGACTTGCTCCACCCCTGATTTCAACCAACACCACCTAATGTTGCCCCTCCCTTTATGCAGTTTCCAGGCAGTGACTGACCAACATTCCTTCCTGGTAAGAGATCTGCAACCATGGAGTGGTTCTGACCATTCTATGAAGGCTGCACAGTGAGAGTCTTTGTGTCCTTTGTGTCACCTTTTGATGTAAAGGGTGTGATAGTAATACACTTAAATGTTAAGTCTCCACCCGAACATGAGCATAGGGCACATTACATACATGTTAGCCTACTATGCATACATGCTCCTCCCTTTGTGAATATTCACAATTACACCTATAAACTGTTTAACATGTATACTTGTCCAACCCATTCGGCTAAATTCTGTCCCATCCTCTCCTCCCAAGAAGGGCTTGTTCTTGACTTTTACTACACATATGATCCTTTTGAATCTTCTTCCATAGCCATTTCCCTTTATTGTGCTAATTATCTTCCCATTCTTGATTTTCTTTTTACTAATCCAGTCACATTTGTTCAGCAACCTCATTCAGTCTCAGCCTTTTTGATTTTAATTACTTCAAACTCTCTGTTCTTTGGAGTTTTTGTTTGTTTTTGTTTTTCCTGCTGTTGCTGCTTGTTTGCTTTTTAAATTTTATTGCAGGGCCAATGAATAAATGAGCAAGTGGATAAATCCTGGATGAAGGCCCCTTTATTTTTATAATCTAGTTCCCATCTACCCCAACCATTAATTGAGCATCCCTCACGTGTGACCATGTTCACAATTTAAGCTATATGATTTCCATATAGTAAAATTGAGTGGTTCCTTCAGATTAAAAATAAAAAGCATTATTTTTAGTCAGTTGTATGTAAGTTTAATTAGAGTCAATACAAGAAATATTCTCTTTGTGGTTAGTAGCATAATTCAGAACATAGGGCAAATTTTGGACTCTCCATTTAACTTTCGATAATCTGAGGACAATCTTGAAATTAACATGACATTTACATTTCCTTCATCCTGTGTAGACTTAACATGTCTCAAGTGATTCACAAACCTTCCATCCCTTATCTTAGAACTTGTGGTAGTCCCTTGGTTGATATTTAGATCCTTTATAACTCTGGGGAGAGGTGAGAACTCAAGATATAAAATATAGTGCCTTTTAAGACAAGTTGCCCAAATTTGGGGAAGCTCTTATATGATCAAACCAAGTTCTCACTTATCTCCAGATAATGATCTTTCCAATCTTTTTTATGTATCGTGAATGTTACGGTATAATGAGAAGCCTGATAGGATAGGATTCTGTGTATTGAAAGGAAAGTTTTTGGTTTTCTTTTCATCTTTTACTAAACTTCCTATTTCAGTAGCCAGTTTGGGTTGCCTAGTGAACTAGATCCCATGAAATCAGAAAGCATTATATTAAATTTTTTAACCGTGGATATCTAGCCAGGTTTGATCTTCAGTTACTATCTCCAAGACAGAAAAAAGTTAATGCTATTTAAAAATTGTATCTCTCCCCAGGAAAAAGAGTGATCTTTTAAATCATTTCCATTTAATGTGCTACAAATATGTTAGTCTGTAACTGTGTCTGGGGGGGTCAAGTTGCCTAAAATCAGAAGGATGAATTCACCATGCTTCATTTCCCTTATGGCGAAGGAAAGTGATTTCCCTAAGTCTCTTCTTATTCAGGAGAATGCAAAGGACGATTTTATAGTGAGAGTTGAGATACTAGAGCAAACACTGAGATCATCCCTGGGATGGTACCTAAGATGAGCCCTAAGACACCCTCAGAGAGTTGCCCGACTTAGAGAAACCAAAGGGAAAATGAATCTGCTTGGTCACAGAATCAGAATTTCTGAATAATAATCTGAACAGAGGAATCTCTGTACTTAGGAAAGTAGCCCCATTCCCTCCTCTCTCTCATGTGGGGGCACACTCCTGCTAGCTTTGCAGGTCCAGGCCTCCTCACTCCCCTTCCATCTCCTAACATCCCACATCCACTACCTCCTCCTCCTGGCAGCAGCTACAGTGAGGGGATCTCAGACTCACCAAGCAGACTCCAGTCTTCTAAATAGAGCAGAAGGAATCGTGTCCAGCCCCACATTACTCACCCTGCTTGTTGTCACAGTGTTCTCTGCCTCTCCACATCCTGCAGGAGCCCAGGGAGAGTCTGCAGCTGACACACTGTCCTTATACCCCTGGCTAGATGCCCTGGTGAGGTGCTGCTCCCCAGAGATGCTGGGCTAAGGCCACGGAGGAGATTCTCTGCTTACTTTTCCCTGAGCAAGGGGAAATGTGTGGAGCATGTGTGTTGGGAAGGCGCAGTACAAGGCAAATGAGATATTTGAGCAACTGAGCTGTGGAGGGAAAAAGGGGGCTACAATCTTCATCTCTTGGGGCTCAAGGTGCAGCACGTCCATTCTGCCACACCTGAGGAGATATTTCCTTTACTGTGCTCATCAGTGATATCAGCTCTGCCATTTGGAGTCACACAGAATATTTTCTAGCCCTCCAAGTGCCAGCCTTCCTGAGTCTCAGGGTCAGTGGGGTCTCTTTCCCTCCACTCCCTCTCAGCCCCAGGGTTGCTCATCCAGGTCAAGCAGCCCCGCTTCCTGTGGCTTCTCCCTAAGGGCACTGCGGGAGCACCATTCTCTTCATCAGCATCTCTGAGTGAAGCAACCTGAGGGGACAGATGGAGTGTGAGGGGCCCTGCGACAGGGAGAGATGATCATGGGCAGGTGCGTTTCCTGGGTGCTCGCCCATCTCTCTGTTTTTCTGTCCTGAGAGATGCATAGTCATTCAACCTAGGAATTCTTCCTTGCTGTTTGTTCCATCCCCCTGGGCCTGCCTTCCTTCTTGTAGTGTGAAGTAAATTGAAAACATGAAGAGGCCTATGGGCTGAAGTGCAGAAGCATCTTAAGTGAATGTTTGTGTTTCCACACATTGGCTTCTGAATCCTATTTCAACTTCCTCTCTCAGTGTGCTTCTGCCTGTGAGGGCAGTGCCCCCATCAGTGAGGACAGTACCCCTGCCAGTGGGCACAGTGCCTGCCTGGGAGGACTGTGGAATGAGTGTCTCCATCCCCAGGAACCTGGAGAAGAGAATCGAGTATAATTACAAACTAGAGTCTCTAATTTTACATACTCAGGCACTAGTGGGAGGCCAAGATAAAGTCATTCTCGAGTAAGGTGTTGCCATTTTGGGTGAGGAATGTTCCACAAGTGTGTGAGGCTATGTCTCAGAATAAAGTGCCTGGTAGAGATTTGCTTAGAATGTGGCATGTTCTCAGGAAGTGGTTGTTGTTGAATAAATTGGTGAAACACTTCAGAGTAATTATTCAGGACTTATGGATCACATGTAGATTTATTCAAGTGGCATACCAAAGGACCTTTCTGGGACAATCCCTATGCACAGGAATAAAGACATTCAATGTCAATCAGGTTTCTGTGCTGCCCTTCAGAAACTAGAATGGGAGGTAAATACAAAGTATAATCTCAACAGCCTGTGACAAGTGCTATAATGGAGGTGGGTACAGGTGTCAAAGAGCATAGAATAGAGAAGATCCAGGTCAGGACACAGAGGACACAGCCTTTTATCTCCTTCAGGAAGGACAAGGATCTTCCAGATAGGAGAATGTAGGAGAGTCCTACAGCAGTAAGGAAAGCTGGCAGAGCCCTCCTGAGGCAGTCGGGACATTTATGGGTCCATGCCTCTGCTGCCTATATTTGCAGGCAATTCGGTGGAGAGCTAGACCCTGTGCAGAAAGCCTCTTTCCTGCCCAGATCCATAGGCCCTCTGCTACATTCTTTCCCTGTCTTCATTCCTCAGTCTACTGAAACTTCATTTATGGAGTGGTGAGCTTTTTGTGCCATGCCCAAGTTAAATGTTAGACACAGAGAGACAACTGAAACATGGTCCCTGATCCTGTCCTCAAGGTTTTCAGTCTCATGTGCAATTATTTGTAATTACAATAGAGTGTGTTCAGTACTACAATCAAGGAAAGCACAGTGTGCTCAGGTGTCATGTTTAGACCTCCTGACTGGACTTTTGGTTTGGGGGGCCAAGCCCCAGTTCCAGTCTTAATGGAAGTTACAGTCTAGTCAAAAAGTTATATAATTATTTTGCTTCTTCTGTGTTCCAATTTTGTATGTTCAACAGTGATGCATCAGCTTCATCAGGCTCAGAATGGAAACTTACTCCATCAGTAATTATGTAATAATTCTCTGTCCTGTACGTATTGGAATATAGGAGCACCTGGGGAACTAGTATCTGTGCATATACATACATATGCATATATATATATACACACACATAAATGATTGCACCCATACCCGTATACATATAATGTGTGTATACATTATATACACATATGCATATACATACATATATTTCTAATCCATATGTATTTCCCTGCTCAAACTTTTTAACTTTTATAAATTTGAAATCTATGGAAAAGTTGAAAAAATATTATGATAATCACTTGTATTAACATGAAGTAGATTGATGACATTTTTTGCCCATGGGTTTCTCTCTTTCTTTCCATTTCTACACACACACAGGCACACACACACACACACTTTTTTTACTGTCTTTTTAATTTATTTTTTTCAGCATATTATGGGGGTACAAATGTTAAGGTTACATTTAATTCCCTTGCCTCCCTCCTCCCTTGAGTCAGAGCTTCAAGCCTGTACCATTCCCCAGTTGGTGCACATCACACTCATTATGTAGGTATATACTGATCCTTTCCCCTCCCATCTGGCCGACACCCGATAAATGTTATTCCTATATGTCCACTTAGGTGTTGATCAGTTAATACCAATTACCTGGTGAGTACATGTGGTGCTTATTTTTCCATTCTTGAGATACTTCACTTAATAGAATGGGTTCCAGCTCTATCCAGGAAATTACAAGAGGTGTTATTTGACTGTTATTTCTTATAGCTGACTAGTACTCCATGGTATACATATACCACATTTTATTAATCCACTCATGTATTGATTGGCATTGGGGTTGTTTGGACATCTTTATAATTGTGAATTGTGCTGCCATAAACATTTGATTGCAGGTGTCTTTTTCATAGAGTGACTTTTGTTCTTTTGGGTAGATGCCCAGTAATGGGATTGCTGGATCAAATGGTAGATCCACTTGTATCACTTTAAGATATCTCCATATTGCTTTCCAAAGAGGTTGAACTAGTATGCAGTCCCACCAGCAATGTAAGAGTGTTCTTATCCCTCTTCATCCATGACAACATTTATTGTTTGGGGACTTTTTAATAAAGGCCATTCTCACTGGAGATAAGCAGTATCTCATTGTTGTTTTGATTTCCCTGATGATTAGCGATATTAAGCATTTTTTCATATGTTTGTTGGCCATTATTCAGTCTTCTTATGGAAAGTTTCTGTTCGTGTCCTTTGCCCACTTTTTGATAGGGTTGTTTGATTTTTCCTTGCTGATTATCCTGAGTTCTAAATAAATTCTAGTTATCAGCCCTTTATCAGATGTGTAGCTTATGAACATTTTCTCCCATTCTGTGGGTTCTCTGTTTGCTCTCCTGACAGTTTCTTTGGCTGTGTGGAAGCTTTTTAATTTGATCATGTCCCATTTATTTATTTTTGTTGCTGCTGTGATTGCCTTTTGGGTCTTCTTCATGAATTCTTTGCCTAAGACAATGTATAGAAGAGTATTTCCAACGTTTTCCTCTAGAATTCTAATACTTTCACATGTATGGTTTATGTCTGTTACCCAGCGTGAGTTGATTTTTGTGAGAGGTGAAAGGTGTGGATCCTGTTTCGGTCTTCTACATGTGGCTATCCAGTTTTACCAGCACCATTTATAGAATAAGGATTCTTTTCCCCAGTGTATGTTTTTGTCTGCTTTGTCAAAGATTAGATGGCTACATGAGGATGGTTTTATATCTGTTCTGTTCCACTGGTCAATGTCCCTGTTCTTGTGCCAGTAAAAAGCTGTTTTAACTACTATAGCCTTGTAGTATTGTTTGAAGTCTGGTAAATTGATACCTCCCGGTTTGTTTTTATTGCCTAGGATTGCTTTTGCTATACAGAGTCTTCTCTACTTCCATACGAAGCATAAAATTATTTTTTCTAAATCTGTGAAAAATGATGATGGTATTTTAATAGGGATTAGATTAACTCTATAGGTCACTTTGGGTAGCATAGATATTTTAACAATGTTGATTCTGCCAACCCACGATCATGGTATGGTCTTCCACCTGTTTACATCTTCTGCTATTTCCTTCTTCAGTGTTTCATAGTTCCCCCTGTAGAGGTTTTTTACCTCCTTAGTTAAATATATTCCTGGGTACATTATTTTCTTTGTTGCTATTTTGAAGGGAATCGAGTCTTTGATTTGGTTCTCACTTTGACTGTTGTTGGCGTATATGAATGCCTGTGATTTTTGTGTATTGATTCACTAACTCTCTTGTGTGTAAGCTGTAGACATTATAAGCCTTCTCTGTCAATATTAAGCATACACCGTCTAAAATTAGATATTCTTTCATAATCGCAATATCATTTCAAACTGAAACAAATTATACAAACCTAACAATATAATAGATATTCAAAATTCCAGAATTGTCCTAAAAATGACTGGTTAATGGTAGTATTTGCTTATGTACCTTTAATCTCTTTTACTTTAGATTAATTGCCCTACCACATATTTTATAATATCACACTTTTTAAATGATTCTATGCCTCTTTGTGTGTATGCATGTGTGTGCACGTTGCTTCTTATAGTCTTAATTTTCTAATTATTTCATCATGGCTAGATTCAGGCTAAAAATCATTGGTAGGTATTATATATATGTGATGTTATGTCCTTATTGTTCAAGTCAGAAGGTATATTAGGTCAGATTATCTCATTATTGGTTAAGGTAAATTTGATCACTTGATTAAGGCAATAATTACTGATCTTTTGTATTAAAAAAGTACATTCATTTTTCTATATTTAGTAAGGAAGCAGTATAGTGATACTTTGTGATTATGTGAATATTCTATTTCCTACAATCCTTTAAGCATTTTTTGATTATTCTTAAATATCATTAAGAGGTACAAAAAAGTATTTTTTTAAATCTATCAGTACTTTCACATTGATTACATGAAATTCTTAATTGAAGATTAATTTTCATTCTTCTTTTTTCCTTCCTCCCTCTTTGTTTTTGTTTCACTATGGACTCAAACTGTTTTAAAAATGGGCCCATTTTTTATGATTGATTGCTGTCAAAATTATTAATAATTTTTAATGTTCCTTTTTTTTTTTGGAGACAGGGTCTTGCTGTGTTGCCTAGGCTGGAGTGCAGTGGTGCTATCGTAGATCACTGCAGCCTCAAACTCCTGGTCTCAAGTTATCCTCCCATCTTAGCCTCACAAATTGCTGTTATTATAGGCCTTAGCCACCCACCCATTCAATATTTCAACTTTTGATGGAACTTTAGGCACTGGTAGCCTATTCAAATAGATTTATGTATACATTTTTGGACACAACTCTATTGTCTTTCGTGTTCTTTCTGGTATCAGGCACAAACTAATGTGGTATCACCTTACGTATTCCTACCTCATACTTAGAAGAATCCATTTCTTCAAGGATCCCAAGTTAATTGTAGTGGGGAATAGAATTTCAAAAGCAATAGATGGTGGCTAGCTCTGCTCACTGCTACCAGTGTCATCACTTCTGGGTACTTTCAATAAACAGAGATTGGAAATGTGGAAATACAATCTTGAAAAAAAAATGTATCTATTGTTTCCAGTTATGGTGGCAATGAATTAATTTTACTATCCATCCTTTTCCCTAGACAGTTAATCAATGGTTCCTTTGCCTTGTTTTCCTACTCCACTTTTACCTTTCTAATTTGTAATACAGTTAAACCTGTGTCACCTTCTGCAATGCAATAGTATTAAATGGTTGAATGTCAAGTAAAGGATGGAGGCGAAATGTATCAAATGTATCAATTAGGTGTGAAATGCTCCAAGAGGTCTCTCCACTGCCTGTCCTTTCTGCTCATCTCCCCTTGTGCTCCCTTCAACACAGACATACACAGATTGTGCTGAACCACAATGACAATTTGCATTTCCACAAGTACATCCTATTATTCTATACTTCTGTTTTTCAACATTATTTTTTCTTTATTAGATGTGCCCTTCCCTGCTTGGGGAACCCCTATTCACCTTTAGGCATCCTTCTTATGTGAATCTTTTCTCATTTCCTCTTGCAGGGCCAGTAACTGTCTTCTATGTTCCTAGAGCACTTTGTGTGCGTCTATCACAGTTTCATTGCACTTTACCATAATTATGCACCTATAGGCTTCTGTCCTCCAATGGATAGAAAAGACCATATATGGTTCATTTGAATATCTGTAGCGAGAGACACAGATAAACACTGAATAAAATACCTCAAGTTAGCAAGTACATGGAGAAATTAAGACAGTCCTTCACCTATGATTCAGAGGACATCCATTTGCTTGTCATACTCTTGAAAATGTGCCTGTGTCAGAGCTCTGAGTATGGGCTTTCTGGGCAAAATATATAACTGTTTGGTCATATTTTCACCCAGATACTTTGTTTGTTTGTTTAGTTTTTCAGCTTTGCCTCTTCCCTTTCAGCACACTGATCATGGCCTCCCTGATGGGCTTGGATTTCACACTGTAGATGATGGGGTTGAGCACAGGAGGCACCATCAGGTACACATAGGCAACAAGAGCATGTGCAATGTGGGGCAGGTGTTTTCCAAAACGGTGGATCATAGACATGGTAATAACTGGAATAAAGAAGACAAATACAGCCAGAATGTGAGAAACACAGGTGTTGAGGGCCCGGACTCGCTCCCTGGGAGAGGCCAGGCCCATGACTGTGCGCAGGATGAGAGTATAGGACAGGATTATGAGCAGGGAGTCTATGCCACACGTGGACAGAACCACGAAGAGCCCGTAGCGTATGTTGATGGTGATGTCAGCACAGGCCCGTCTCATCACATCAGCATGAAAACAGAATGAATGGGACAGGGATTTATTTCCAGGGCAGAAGTTTAGACGCTTAATCAAAAATGGCACAGGGAAGAGGCACAAGGTAGCCCGTGCCATGATGGCCAGGCCAATCCTGATGATGACATTATTTGTGAGGATAGCTGCATAGCGCAGGGGATTGGAGATGGCCACAAAGCGGTCAAATGACATAGCTAGGAGCACCGAGGACTCCACCACAGAGAAGGAGTGCAGGAAGAACATCTGGGCCAGGCAGGTGTTGAAGCCGATGAGGCGATGGTCAAACCAGAGCACAGCCAGGGTGGTGGGCAGTGTGGACAAGGTGAGGCCCACGTCGGTGAGGGCCAGCATGGACAGGAAGTAGTACATGGGCTGGTGCAGGCTGGGGGTCCTCCTGACAGCCAGGAGGATCAGGCAGTTCCCAGTGAGGGCCACAGTGTACATGGAGGAGAAGGGGATGGAGATCCAGCCGTGGAAGGCCTCCAGGCCTGGGATGCCAATCATGAGGAAAGCAAGGGGCTGGAAGAAGGAGATGTTGACATGGGACTGGGGAGGGAGCATCCTCTGAAGGCAGCTGAGAATTCCAGAGAGGTGTGAGCTCTTTAATCTGTGCAGAGAAATAAGGTGAAAAGTCAAAGGTATCGGAACAACACTACTTCTAATGTCAAGTGACATGGGTTCATGCACAATAGCAAATATGTCATGTGAAGAAGATTTAGGGATTATTTCCATGTAAACAAAAAATGGCAATAACACTAACAACTTACTGATAGCAACAGTTTCATTTGATTTTGGAAACGCTGTTCTCTTTACATATTGAATAATGCCAGGCTTTCTTTCAAAATATATGAGGTGATCCTGACAAGAGTAACAAAAGTTCTATGTTTTAAGGAAGTAAATGTGGCCTCATATAAATAAATTGCAAATCTGTTTTGGAAACCTGAATGGTAGACAGTGTGGGCTTACTAGTTTCATTTTCTTGGATTTAGCCAGAATGTGAAGCACCCAGGTGTTGAGGGCTTCTATATTCCAAAACAGACATAAATAAGCAAATAAGAATACACAAAAATATCAAAGGTGGATCAATAAAATAATATATGGAAAACATCCACCAAAATCTCTTTAGCAGAAATTTAACAATTCACTAAAAATAGGTCTGTGAGTAAAAGTGCAGTTTATGATAATAGCCGGGTCTACAGTTGTTTCATTTGTAGGCAGTGTAATACGTTCTCTCTGAAGGCAACATTGACCACAAGCAGGAGGGTAGGAGCATTTGGAATTATTTTCTCCACAGGATGAAAGATTGTGCATATTGTTATAGAAGATTTTTAAAACATACATAGTAAATTAAAGTTTCTTGTGGTGTCAGCTTGGTCATTCTCTATTCTTTCTCTCTTGTATCATACTTTTAAGCATATATCAAGCCCTGATGGAACTCACTCCATTTAAAGATGAATAAAAAAACAGAGAAGTTCCAATATAGAATTTGTGCAGATATATTTTGTAACAATTAAAAGGGATAAACCAAATTAAAGGTATTTAAATAATCTTTGAAATAAAGAATTACTAGAGGAATGATGAAAAAATTCTGTATAAGCTTTTCTGAATACTCTTAAAAGTTAAAGAAAACAGGAACCATATTAAAATTTGTAATATTAGAGCATAAAAATGAGTTGATAATAAAGAGAGAAAAATGAAAGTCAAAATGGTAGACCAAAGAGAATAACAGGAGTAAAAAATAGAAGCAATTTTAAAATTGAAAATATTCTTATTACAAAAAGTGTTACTACTTAAAGCACTCAGAGATATAGAGAATAGAATCAAGAATAATCAAACAAAATTAAATTGAAACAATGATAAAAGTTACTACAGAGAAATGCAATAGATATGTTAAATAAACAGTAGAGTTTCAAACATAATAGGTATTTCTGAAGAGGTATAAAATAAAAATGAAAAAAAGAAAAATATTCAATATACAATAAAATAATTTTTCTGAAAAATGAAAAGCAAAACAAAACAAAACAAAACTGACTTTATATATCAAAGTGCTATCTACCAGAAAACAAACACTAATGAATAGGCAAATATAAATATATTTAAGTGTGGTCATTGTATTGCAAGGATACCCACAAGCTCTATAATTATTCTGATGGAAACAGTAAATTTCAAAGTCAAAAAGTATCAGACTCAAACCAGAAATCTCTTAAGATTTCTTAACATGTCATAAAATCTTTTCAGAGACCACTCACACACACACAAATGATCAATGTGTACAGAGAGTTGTGAAAAAATGAATGTAATCTAAGCATTCTTAATGCATGTAGAATGTTGTCTAGGTGGAAAAGGATAATGTTATAGGATGCATCAAAGTCAATATTTTTATTATTTGTAATATGGACTAATTTTGTTTTATAATTTTTTGAGTAGTTATATTAATGCCTTTGGGAACCAAGACTTTCAGGGTAAGAGGAAAAGGATACATATCTAAGATCAAACAAGTTAATTAAAATGCTGCAATCATAAACCTTAGTTTGGAATATCAGAATAAGCTCTATAAATATTTCTCTTTTAAGTAATATATATTTCTCAGCTTTATCTACAGAAAATGATTACAAATAAGAACAACTCAGTAGCAAGGAGCACCCCTACTGCTCACATATGATCTCTAGGTACCATCTTTCCCTAAAAGGAGTCACATATCTTTTGATAAATGAGCAATTTCAAACCTTTTGCTGGAAATATACCAAATACATTTGTACATCTTTTATTACTAGGAAACAGGAAGCCCATCAAAGACAATTGGGATCATTTAAAAAAGACAAAGCTGTCAATTTGAAAAGGCTCCCTCTTTCCAAATGTGGGTTAATTGAGCATCAATGAAAATAATAACTGAATAGTTGAAACACAGCAAATACGTGTGTGTGTATGAGAGAGAGAGAGAAAGAGAGGGAGACAGAGAGATACGTATACATACATAACCACACACACAGTTCCTCATTGGTCAATGATCTTAGGTACTCATTCAGTGTTCTGAAAACTGGCAAATAATCTGCTTTATGTCTATAAATTGTTGCCTGGTGTAAAAAAAATTGACAAGAAGAAGTTTTTCTTTATAGAAGCATTATAGTTAATAAGGAATAATAGAATTAGAGTATCATTTTTTTTATAAACCTAGTGAAATAATGGAAAAAATCATCAGGGCTGATAACATCAGTAAATGAGATAAAACTTGATATTTTACCAAAATAATGAAGTTGAGTCATATCCAACTTCCAGTTTACAGAAAATAGTGGAGACAGCAGGCAAGCAGGAATATTAATATAGTAAGAGATGAAGTCAGAAAAATTCAAATTAAAACAAGCAAACAAAGTTGAAAGGACAAAATTTAAGGTTTTTTCACAAATACATTATAAGAAAATAAAAAAGAATAGGGAAAAGGTAAGAACTGATAAATGAATTTAGTAAAGTTGCAGGGTATGAAATTAATATACCAAAGTCAATAGTATTTCTATATGCTAATAGCAACCAACTTGAAAAAGAAATCAACAAGCCAATTCCATTTACAATAGCTACAAAACCCCCCAAACAAGCCAACTTTGTACCACAAAATAAAATTCACTAAACAAGTGAAAGATCTGTAAAAGAATAACTATAATGCACTTATGAAATTGTGCAGAAATTGAAGAGAACACACACTGAAAAAATGGAAAGATACCCCATGCTCATGGATTGGAAGAATTAAAATCATTAAAATTTCATAGTACCCATAGCAATATATAGATTCAGTGCAATCCCTATAAAAATAGGAATTTTTATTCTTCAAGAGAATAAAAGAAAACAATTCTAAAATTTATATGGACCCACAAAAGACCCTGACTAGCTAAAGCAATAATGAGTAAAAGGAACAAAGCTAGAGACAAAACACTATCTAACTTCAAATTATTCTACAAATCTATAGAAACCAAAACAGCCAGAAACAAATCCACATATTTACAGCCAACTCATCTTTTCAGAAAGATGTTAAGAATATACATTGAGAAAAGGACAATCTCTTTAATAAATGTTGCTGGAAGAAACTGGATATCCATATGCAGAAAAATGAAACTTGATCCTGTCTTTTACTATATAGAAAAAATCAAGTCAAATGAATCAAAACATAAATATAAGATCTGAAAGTATGACACTACAAGGAGAAAACATTGGGGAAATGCTATAGGACATTGTTCTGCTAGAGTTTTGCCTCAAAACACAGGCAACAAAAGCAGAAATAGACAAATGGGATTACATCAAGCTAAAAAGCTTTTGCACAGCAAAGGAAAAATTAAGAAATTGAAGAGACAAACTACAGAATGGGACAAACTATTTGCAAACTATCCATCTGACAAGGGATTAATAACCAGAATATATAAAAAAATCAAACAACTCAATAGCAAAAAGCTAAACAATCGGATTAAAAAATGGACAAAAGACCTAAATATATATTTCACAAAAGAAGACATACAGATGGCCCAGGTGTATGAAAAAAAATGCTTGACATCATTAATCATCAGGAGAATACAAATCAAACCCTAGAGGAGATGCCATATCACTCCAGTTAAAATAGGTTTTATACAAACAGAAAAATATAATGGATGCTGAGAACAGGGAACACTCTTTTACTGTTAGTGAGAATGTAAATTAGTACAGCCACTACAGAGAATAGTAAGGAGGTTTCTCAGAAAACTATAAACAGAACTACCTTACGAGCTAGCTGTCTCACTCCTGGGAAATATATATACAAAAGAAAGGAAATCAACATATCAAAAAGATATCTTCACTCCCATATTTATTGCAGCACTAGTCACAATAACCAAAATATAGAATAAACCTAGGTTTATTATAAACTGGCAAATGAATGGATAAGAAAATGTGGTATATATGCACAATGGAATATTATTTAGGCATTAAAAAGAATGAAATCCTGTTATTCGCAGCAAGATGGATGGAACTGGAGGGAATTAAGTTAAATAAGCCAGATACAGAAAGACAAATATTACATTTTCTCGCTCATGTGGGAGTGAAAGAGTGGGTCTTATAAAGGTATAGAGCAGAATGGTGTTTACCAGAAGCTGTAAGAGTAGGGGATATGGGGGAGAAGAGAAGAGAGGATGGTTAATGGATACAAACATACAGCTGGGTAGAAGGAATATGTTCTAGTAGTATATAGCACAGTAGAGAGATTATAGTTAACAGTAATTTAATGTATGTTCCAAAATAGCTAGAAGAAAAGAATTATAATATTCCTAACACAAAGAAAAGATAAATGGAAGATGTGGATATCCCAATTACCCTTATTTGATGATTATACATTGAAAACACATTGATATCACACATTGTGATATCAAAATATCACATGAACCCCCCAAAATACATTCAGCTATTTTATATATATATATACACACACACACACACATATATAATCCATGTTTATATGTATGTTAACCAAAATAAATACGTGACCCTTGTGAGTATCTTGTTTTGAGTAAATCAAATGTAAAGAAATGGAAAAAGTGAGCAGACTAATGAACAAATATTTTTATGGAATAATTGGTGGAATCTGAAAACTGGTTAAATTTTGGATGATGATGTTTTATTTTGGTGTGATTATAATACTGTGGCTATATATATATTTTTTTGTGGCTATGTTTTAATATCTGAACATACCGGTAAATTATAGAATGACACAATGACTTAGATTGATTTCACAATAGTTGGGGGGTAGGATACTTGTGGTGGGAATTGTATGGTGATACAGCTACAGGAGTGGCTGTGAGCTGATGATTATGGTAGTTGGATAGGGATATAAAGAGATCCACTTTGTCTTGTCTTTAATTTTTTGTATTTAAATTTTTTCATAATATAATATTGGCTAAATCAGAAGTTTTCCTTTATAACAAGTAACAACATTAATGGAAAGAGTTTTCTAGTTAAACATGGTGTATTGCACAAAACATTTATCTCTACTCTAAAATCCCATTTAAGTGACAGTAAAAAATGAGACGTTATTAACTCACAATGACATAACAACAGGATGAGCTCTAAGGGATGCAAACAATATTGCAGTCTATGGATAAAAATGGGAAGAGTAGTAAAAGACTGGCAGAAAAGAGCGTTAAGTTCTTGTAGAGAGGTTGCACCACAGATCCATATCAAAAGGACTAAGGAGTTAGAGTTGAGAAAAGCAAGAGTGAGGCGTGGAAGTGAGAACAGGAGGATTTTATGAGGAGCAGCTATAAGACACCCTCTCTTGGCTGTACCTTCCACACTTGTAAAAGGCAGATTACTCTCTGGAAAAATTCTACCAGCAAGGCTCTGGATCCAGAGATGCCAGACAGACATGATAGTTGTGCAGTATTTAAAACAAGGGATTTGAGGAAAGGTGAGACTGCCCAGCCCTCTATTCCTCACTTGATTCACAGAGTCCTGGCAATCAGGTTTATTCCACATCACTTGAGAGTCACCTTGAGGGCTCTCTCAGCAGGAAAAGTGTGATAAAAAATGCCTATGGAGAAATGGCAGTTCAGAGAAGGATAGTGGAGATGCTGAAATAGTGCTCAGATGACCTCAGAATGCCAGATGGGAAGAGAACTGGACACATCCACTCCCTCTCTTGAGAGACTATAAAGGGCGTTTCTTCCTGGAAACAGTCTTGGATTTCTGCTCATCTCTGAGCTGTTAACTCCAGGACCTCGGGAAACCACCCTTAGGCAGCCATTCTTTAAGTGGGGGATAGGAGTACTGTCTCTCTTTGTCCCAGACTGAGTATTTCTCCTTTTACTGCTTTATGTCCAGCCACACCCCAATGCTACCTCCACCTGAAGCTGAGGTTCAGGCAACTGTGCCTGAGAAGTAGAGAAGAGCATGCGTTGGGGCCCAGGTTACTCACCCTGGCTGCTGACCCACACTGCCCTGGCACTCACCTCCTGCAGGAGCCCAGAATGTCTGTGCCAGAGGGACTGAGTTTTATACCACTGCATGGGGACACCTTGGCAGAAGTGCCTATCTTCAGGGAAGGCTAGGCTTGGGCCACAGAGGAGTCATTCCCTTCAGGTCCCTGGAGAATAGGAAAGTTGGGGCTGGCTTTGGAGTAAGGAATAAGACAAATGTTTAGAGAAACTAAATCATAAGAGGGAGAGAGAGACCAGAATCACAGATTCTACAATATCCCAGCAAGTTTAAATTATTTGTTCAGACTATCAGTTTCAACAGCCCATCTGAATGGAAGATCCATTAAGGATGATACTGCTGAAGCCTGCTGGAGAACAGGCCACAGGATGAGTCCTACAGCAGCTTGTAGACTTTGTAGAGGGTAGGGATATGGCGTGATGTAGTGGGGGACCCACTGGTGGCCTATCCCAGCCTAAGGCAGTCAGGGAAGGCTTCCTAGAGGAAGTGGAGAGGGAGCAGACTCTTGAAAAGCCCAAAGACTGGGTGCTAAGCTCTCAGCTCTCATTCTGGGACAAGACACCAGGCCTGTGGGCTTGAAACCCAGAATGGGGCTGGAAGTTTCTGCCCACATTCCTAGCCTGCAACTGGACTGCTGAAGCACACAGTATTAAAAGGGAGTGAACATGGACAATGGAAAGAACATGAACTACAGTGTCAGTCAGACTTGGATTTAAATTATCTATTTCTCAATACATACAAGCTCTCTCTCCAGCCTTTCTTACTTCGTAGAGAGTTTCCAAAATAGCTCCAGCCTCAGCTCTTTCCGAAATCAATCTGAGTTATGGTCATTCACCTGGACCTACTTTTTATGGACATATTTGATTTATTCTTGTCTGATTTTGCCTGCATTATCCAAGCCTGAATTGGGGCTAGCCTTCCTCTCTACCTTCCTTTCCTGAGGCAATAAGGAACATTAGAAAAGAATTGCACAATCTTGAAAAATTATTTCAAAACAAATTTATGGCCTTTAGTCTGAGCTGAGAACTTTTCATTGCTTCATAGTTCTTTCCTGTTACCATTTTTCTTGAGCTCTTTATTCAACCTGCCACCTCTCCTCTAAATAGCTAATTTGGTATTGCTCCTAACTTCACATGGAAAATGGAGGCCAAAAGGGGGCCTTCTCTAGGCTTCCTGTCCAACCCATCTGACCAATGTCCATTCCTATATATACATCTTGCCAAAAAGACCACTCTAAGGAGCATGTTGCTCTATGTTAGCTCCCTCCCTGCCCTTTTAACTACTTCTTTGTTGACTATCCATTATTTACAGAAAAAAAACAAAAACCAAAACAAAACAAAAGCCGAAACTAAGTGCCTTATGATGGCACCTAAGACTCTTCAAGATTTGTTTTAAATAAAGTTTTTTTTTATTTTTATTTTTTTTTACGATGGTTGTGGATTTTCATGCAGTTCTCTAAGAGGTAATTCAGAGAGATCAATATATACTTTACTTGGTTCCCCCAATGGTGACAGCTTGCAAAACCATAGTACAATCTCAAAATAAGGATATTGAAGGTACGGAAAGAAGGTACACCAATACAATAACGGCCTTACATGGCAAGCCCACAGCTAATATCATACTCAATGGTGAAAAGCTGCAAATTTTTCCTCTAAGGTTAAGAATAAGCCAAGGATGCCCACTCTTACCACTTCTTTTCAATTTAGGACTGGAAGTTGTAGTACAATTAGGCAAGAAAAAAAAGCCATCCAAATCCAAAAGGAAAAGTAAAATTGTGTTTGTTTGCAGATGATGTGACTATATATATATGTAGAAAACTATAAAGATTCCATCAAAAACTTGTTAGAACTAATAATGAATTCAGTAAAGTTGTAGGATATAGAATCAACATGTAAAATTCAGTTGCATTTCTATACACTACCAATGAACTCTTTGAAGAAAACAATCTTGTTTTTAATAGCATCAACAAAAATAAAAAACTTAAAAATAAATTTAACCATAGCTATGAAATTGAAATACATATACACTAAAAATTACAACACAGTGATAAAAGAAATTGAAAATGACACAAATAAATGGAAAAATATCTGATTTTGTAGAAAAATTATTGTATTAGAAAAATTAATATTGTTAAAATGTCCATAGTCCCCAAGATGCGTCTCCAAAGATGCAACGAAATGACAATCAAAATTCTAATGACATTCTTCACAGAAATAGAAAAAATCAATCTTACAATTCCTAAAAAAGACCAAGAATAGCCAAAGCAATCTATAACAAAAAGAACAAGTCTGGAAGTATGATACGAAACTCTAATAATCAAAACATCTTAGGACAGGCGTAGTGGCTCATGCCTGTAATCCTAGCACTCTGGAGGCCAGGCAGGCAGATTGCTTGAGATCAGGAGTTCGAAACCAGCCTGAGCAAGAGTGAGACCCCGTCTCTACTATAAATAGAAAGAAATTAATTGGCTAACTAATATATATAGAAAAAATTAGCCGGGCATGGTGGCGCATGCCTGTAGTCCCAGCTACTTGGGAGGCTGAGGCAGCAGGATTGCTTGAGCCCAGGAGTTTGAGGTTGCTGTGAGCTAGGCTGACTCCATGGCACTCACTCTAGCCTGGGCAACAAAACGAGACTCTGTCTCAAACAAACAAACAAACAAACAAAAAAACAGCTTAGTACTATCATATAAACTAATATATAAACCAATGGAATAGAATAAAAGGCCCAGAAATAAATCAACACATTTTTGATCAATTGATCTTCCACAAAGCTACAAGAACATACAATGGGGAAAGGACAGTTTTTTCAACAAATGGTGTTTGGAAAACTAGATATCAATATGCTGATGAATTAAATTTGACCCTTATCTCACTCCATATTCAGAAATCAATTTAAAAATTGATTAAAGACTTAAATTTAAGATCTGACACTGTAAAATTACTGTAAGAAAACATAATGAAAAAGTTTTTGGATGTTGGTCTGGGTAATAACTTTTGGGATATGAACCTAAAACACAAGCAACAGAAGCAAAAATAGACAAATGGGATAACATCAAACTAAAAAGCTTATGCAAAGAAACTATAAATTAAGTGAAGAAACAACCTATAGAATAGGATAAAATGCAAGCCATATATTTGATGAGGGGTTAATATCCAAATATGTAAGAAACACAATTCAGTAGCAAGAAAACAAACAACACAATGAAAAAATGGCCAAATGGACTGAATAGGTTCTTCTCAAAAGAAGACACAGAAATGATTAACTGGTATATGAGAAGATATTTATTATCACTAATCATTAGGGAAATACAAATCAAAGCCACAATCAGATGTCAGCTCACACCTGTAAGAATGGCTATTATAAAAATAAAAAAAAAATGATAATAAGTGTTGGTGAGGATGTGCAGAAAGTGGGGGGCTTGTATACTGTTGGTGGGAATGTAAATTGATACAGTCATTATAGAAAATAGTATGGGAGTTCCTCAAAAATTAAAAATAGGACTACCATGTGACCCAGCAATCCCACTTCTGGGTACATATCCAAATGAAATGAAATTAGAATCTCAAAGAGATATCTGTGTGCCCATGTTCTTTGCAGGATTAATCACAATAGTCCAGAAATGGAATCACCCTATGTGCCCATCAAGGGACAAATGGATAATGAAAATGTGATACACACACAAATATTATTCAGCCTTAAAAAAGAAGAAAATATAGTCATTTGTGACAACATGGATGAATTTGAAGGACATTATCTTAAATTAAACAAGCCAGGCACAGAAAGACAAATACTACATGATCTCACTTATACATGAAATGTAAAAAAGTCAAACTCATGGATGCACAGAGTAGAATGGTATTTTCCAGGCACTGGGGTTGGCAAGTGGGGAAAATGGGAAGATGTTCAAAGAGTAAAAAAATTCAGTTATGTGGGATGAATAAATTCTGGAAATCCAGTATACAGTCTGATGACTATAATTAATTATACCATATTATATACTTGAAATTTGCTAACATAGTAGGTCTTAAAGTTCTCATCGCTCTCTCTCTCTTTCTCTCTCTCTCTCTCTCCCTCTCTCTCTCACACACACACACACACACACACACAGTAACTATGTGAGGTGATGGGTATGTTAATTAGCTCTTTTAAAACTATACTTTCATCTGTGTGTCTTCTTTTATTTCCCTATTCTCTATTTTCTATTTCTATTATTTTCATATCCCTTGTGATGACCCCTGCCAATGGGACCCGATTTTGCTGGGAGCATTGCTAACTCTCCGCAGGTGGCAATTTTTAACTAATGGGGTATGGGAGGAATAATCACTTCCTATTTCCTTTCCACAGGAAGATGATTCTGAGACCGATTTTATGTAGTCTTGCAAGGTCTAGCAACAGTTGCCAGTTGGATGGGCAACTCTGTAATCCATCTTTGTTTTGTCTCCCATTTCCCTGCTTCAAACCAACTGTCCCTTGCTCTTGCTCACTGGATCTTATCCCCAACAGAAAAGCTACACTTAGGTTTTTGTCGCGGGGGAACTCAGGGGAAGACACAGCCTATGCTCGGGCAATAAAAGCATCTTGCAGTGTCGGAGGCCACCTCACTTCAGTTTCATGCCTCCACATACTCCTTAGCTTTTCTCCATTCACTTCCCTCAGTGTAAATGTCACCTGCTCGCGATGCTCTCCCTCATCTCCACGGCAATGCTGCATGTCCCTCCCCGTGTGGCCGCTGTACCTTGTTCATCCTCTATGGGGCACTGAGGACTCTGTATTAATACATTTTGTTTCATGCCTGATACCCACTGTAGTATCCGCTATTATTTACTTTTGTATTTCCTTTATGTTTCAAGGTCTGGAACATCGTAAATTATTCTTGAATGTTTAACATTGAATGATATTAAGAAATGGACACTGGGCAAGAACTTTGGCACCAGCTGGGAGAATTGGTGGTGATTATTGTCGGAAAGAATCCCAAATATGTGATGCTGGTAATCTCTGGTCATAAATATGTACTGAGTGTAAATCTTTTCTTACAATAATAAAGAAGGCTAGAGAAATCCGTATTCCCAGAAACAAACAAGTTTATGTTCTTCTCTTATTTCTTATCAATCCAGGATAAATGGTGTGTTGCTAACAGATGGGGAGCTAGATGGAATTGCTGAGGGATGGGAGATGTCCTATTCCTTGGGCAACCTCAGGCTGTGGCTCTCAAGGGGAATCGGCTACCTAAACTGGTGCCCTCCACTGCCAGGCCAACATAAACAGGGCTGGGAACAGGGCAGTGTTTTTACAGTCTTCAGTCCCTGGAGACCCTGTTTCACTGGGAAAGATACTCTCACTACAGTGATCACTGGCCTGAGACTCCCAATTCCAGAGGCCTCTCATGGCAGGGGCTGCCTGGGACCACCTCTGTGAGGTGACTCAGCTCCCCAAGCACCCAGAGGGCCTCCTCCAGGAAGCCCTTCCAGATGAATGGGAACAGGAAGGCAAACACTTTTCCAGGCCCCTGGACCCTATGAAGGAGGAGTAAGCAGTGGCCATAACCCCTCCCTTTCAGTTTGCCACCTTCTAAAATGTAATCACATTTTCCTGGGACAGCTTTGGAAACTGGCCTTTCTATTGGCCTTCCTGCTTCAGTGCCTAGATCAGTCATTTCAATCCCATTTGAATCCCAGCTCCTCCAGCTACTATGCTGCCTTCCTTTTTCCCATCTTCCAACCTTAGTCTTGGCACTGGTATATGTGTGTGTGTGTGTGTGTGTGTGTGTGTGTGTGTGTGTGTGTGTGTGTGAGAGAGAGAGAGAGAGAGAGAGAGAGAGAGAGAGAGAGAGAGAGAGAGAGAGAGAGAGAGAGAGAGAGAGAGAGAGAA
Organism: Microcebus murinus; assembly: GCF_040939455.1. NCBI lineage: Eukaryota > Metazoa > Chordata > Mammalia > Primates > Cheirogaleidae > Microcebus > Microcebus murinus. The sequence goes on along the minus strand of NC_134107.1, from coordinate 56,912,233 downwards.
ACCCCAGGTCTTAAACTCCAAGCTCCCAGGCTAATGTGACCAGGTGAGTGCTTTTAAGAAAATCTGTGTGGCTTGCTTGTCACAGGTACCAACACGCATTTCTAGTCCCTCGACACCCCTGTGAGGCAGGGATTATTGCCTGTTCCCTGTCCCCCTTCCATGGTAACAATGGGTATTCAATTGAGTTTGTACTAAATACCGTGCTGAGCGTTGTCCATGGATCATTACACATAATTCTCATAAAAGTTCTGAGGACAGACACTGTTATCATCCCTAGTAAGCAGATGAGGGAAATCAGTTTCATAGAGAATAAGTCGACTTGATACGTCACGGAACTATCTTTTTCAAAGGGACTGTCTTTCCTTATAGAGAGCCTATGAATATCTCTTACAGTGGAAAATCCTCATCCTTGGGAGCAGCTTCAATTTTTTGAAAGAGTTCTGATTGGCAGGAACGGGGGTAGGAGATCAAGTGGAAAAATGCCATGTTTGTGCAAACAGGTGTGGCCACAGGGAAGAGGGCTGGCTTCTCACGTGGGTCAGAGGGCAGTTTCTAAGGAGGCACCAGCGAATGTCAGTCTTGCAGGCCCTTTGGAATTGTCTGTGGCTTCTTAACGGTGCTCAGAGAACATCATATTTAGAAGGGGGAAGGGATTTTTAGATTATCAAATTCAATCACCATTTTTCATAGCTAGCTTAAAGGAATTATGTGAACTAAGTAAAGGCAAACACTTACTGGCAGAACAGATATTATAGGTCAAGGCTCTCAAATTCCTTCCCAGGACTCTGTCCTTCCCTCAATATAGGGCCCAGGACAGACCAGACTTCCCCCCACCCACCTCCCCTGGCACTCAGGTTCTCTCTGGGCCTGCTCTAGGGGCACATAGTGTGGAGTAGGAGAGAGGGCATCTCTTTAAAAGCCACTCAACACAGGGCCTATGATTAACAATACTGTATTGTATACTTAAAAATTTGTCAAGAGAGTAGATCTTTTGTTAAATGCTCTTACCACAAAAGGAAAATCAACAAGAACAATAAAGGAGGTGGGAGAAAACTTTTAAAGGTGATGGATAAGTTTATTACAGTGATTATGGTGATTGTTTCAAGGGTATATACTTATATTCAAACACACCAAGATGTATACATTAAATATCTACAGTTTTTTCATGTCAATCAGACTTAAAAAACAGTTATATGAAAGAAAAAGAAAATTTCACACACATCACTTCACAGAGTGGAAATTGTGGGAGTAGACACAGATTGGTTTAATTTCCTGATACTCTTTTTCTTTACAGAAAAGACATGGAAACTTTAACAGCAAACAATCCTTGGCCTGTAACTGAACCATCCTTGATATCAGAAGGGAAGATGCTACTCTGTCCCCCATGTTTCAGCTGGAAAAACAGAAGTACATGGGGGACGTGATTTGTGCAAAGCCCCCTCCTACAGAGGAAATCCTCCCAGTATCCATCATCACTTGCCTGGGTCAGTCCATACCTGCCTGCCAGGCTACAATCCTCATCAATGAAATGTGAAAGAGCAGACTCAGAAGTCAGAGAGACCTGGGTTCAAGTCTGGACTCTTCAATTTATTATTGAGTGATCCTGATAAAATTATATAACTATCAGTTGTGCCTCGGTTTCCTAGTCTGCAAAATGGCTATCATCTCAAATGTTTGTTTTGAGGATTATAAAAGTAAGGTACTATTGTGGTAGAGGATAAACAGTAAACCCTCAATATATGGTAGTGTTAAGTGTGATAGATATATCAAATCCTAGATTTCTCAAACCTTTATCCCCTCTTCTAACCCAGGTGGAGCAGGTCCTCTATGTGTCCCATGTCACATCTCCTTGGCCCACTTCTAACTTCATTTGCAGCTGTGACAGTCAGCTGCATTCATTCATTCTGACTGTTTCCTACTGCAGGCAGGTGCCCTTTCTCTGGGCTTTTCTGCTTTGGGGTTTTCTTCAAAGCCATAGGAGTAGGCACACACTAAAAGTGCAGATGAGTTAAAGCCCAAGGGGCAACCTTTAGTCAAAGGAGGATAAGAGTTGGTGGACAGATGCCTTTCTCATCCTTTGGACAGACAATTCCCTGAGGCATTCTATACAGAGATCCTAGCAGAGTCAGTTGCTTACTGCCCATCGCAGCCACCTTGGTGATGACACTGTATTGAACTTTCTTCCTCCCTGAATCGCTATGTTTGCTCCCTCACTCCTGTACTAGATGCATGTCTTAATTATATCACCTTCACTCAGCTCCTGGTTTAGGCTCTGTTTTGGCAACACTCAAATCAAGATACCAAGCATTTCTTATATAATCCACTGCCTCATGCTTAAGGGAATTCTCACATGTTTACAAATTTTTCTAAAATCCACCAGCTAAAGACCACCAGGGATATATATATTTGTAGTCAAACAAAGTTAGGTTATTGATTTATTGCAGCTAAGAAGAACACATCAAGGGGACCTTAACATGTCTCAAAAGGAGAGAGTTAGGGAAGTATATTTATAGAGTGTGAGGGTCTGGTGTTAGTCATAGGGCAGTTTTGGCAGAAGTTGTTCAAGGTCTTAATTTTAGAACATGTGAGTCCAACCAGAGTTGTTATTAGATAAGTCTGTTCTTGGTTTTGGAACATGTGATATGAACGAACTGGTGTTAAAAGAATTTGAGCTTGGATAGTTTGTGAGGCCTATTGTAGATTGCTCTAGAACAGTTGATCTATTTTGTCTTTTGCATGTTATAGTCTTTATGGCTTTTCTTTCCATTTTCAGTTCTCCCTTTGCAGTTTAGCCACTCACAGGGATGATTTTTTCCTTTTTTCAACTTTTAGGTCTATAATAGTCAAGGTTCTCCAGGGAAACAGAACCAAAAGGATAGATAGATCGATAGATCAAGAAAGAGATCTATGTTAAGGAATCGGCTCACACAATGATGGAGGCTATTACGTTCAAAATCTGCAGGATAGGCCAATCGGCTACAGACCCAAGGAAGTGTCAACATTGCAGTTAAGTCCTCAAGCCATGTCTGTTAGCAGAATTCCTTACTTCCCCAGGGAAGTCAGTCTGTCTATTAAGGCCTTCAACTAATCGGCAGAGGCCCACTCACATTATGGGGGGCAATCTGTTTTACTCAGTGTTCTCTGATTTAAATGTTAATCTCATCCAAAAAACACCCTCATAGAAACATCCAGAAAAACTTTTGACAATTATCTGGGCACTGTGGCCCAGCCAAGTGGACACACAGTATTAACCATCACAAGGTTGTATGATTTTGTCTCATCCACATAATCATAACTTTATTATTCCAATAGCAAGTAAGTTCTTGCTAAATTGTTACCTAATAGTCATAGAAGGATTTACAAAGTATATAGTTGGAAGTTTTTTTTTTTCCTATTTCTGTTTTTTTGTGTGAGAAATGAAACCCACTATAAGGCTATAGATAGAGAAAAGCAGCAGAGGAAGTGTGACTCACCCAAGTGTGCACAGTGACAGGAAGCCTTGTCTCCCCCTCTGTTTGCTCCTCCTTGGGCTATGTGACCAGATGCGGATACGTGGAGGCCTTTGGGATGGGACTTGAAAGCTATAAAAATTGCCACTAAAAATAATGGGCTTGTTACAACCATGGTAGTTACACTATTAAAACTTTATTACTATTACTATTTGGACTAAATATCATTTTCTTTGAGTGTCTTAAAAAAAACTTAATAAATATTTTTAACACAATATATTCAAAATACAATCATTCCAACATATTCTTGATATAAAATTGATGATGAGATATTACATTCTTTTGGGTGACATTTTTATTGTGGTAAAACATACATAACATAAAATTTACCATTTTAAACATTAAGCATACAATTCATTGGCATTAAGTACATTCACATTGTTGTACAACCATAACCATTATCCATTTTCAGAACTTTCCTATCATCCCACACTGAAACTCTGTATCCAATAAACAATACTCCCCATCCTCCCTACATTCAGCCCTGGTAATCTGTATTCTATTTTTTGTCTCTATGAATTTGCCCATTGTAGGTACTTATATAAGTGGAATCACACAACGTTTGTCCTTTTGTGTCTGCTTATTAATTTAGTGTGTTTTAAAAGTTCATTAGTGTTGTAGCTTGTGCCAGAATTTTATGTCTTTTTAAGGTTGAATAATACTCCATAGCATGTATACACCATATTGTGCTTATTTGTTCATCTATTGGTGGATATTTGGATCATTTACAACTTTTGGTCATTGGGGATAATGCTGCTATAATATGAACATTGGCATAGAATCCTTTGGGCTATGTGGCTACTCTTAAAATTTAAAAATCTTAGGATGGGGAAGGGAAGGAGTGAAAGGAATAGAATATAAATGACTTGGGCTATAGTGAGAGACAGTAAGAATTTTGAGAGAAAGAGATACACTAGTCATTAAATTGCCAATATGACCACATTCTTAGGCACATGGAAGTATGTTGGAGGAGATTTGAGGTACAGGAATGGACAGGGAGATAGAAGAGAATTGAGGTTGTGGGGAGAGACATAAAGGGAGTTCAATCTCATAAAATGAGGCCCGTACCCTCACTATTCAAGGGTAGGGTCCAATACCTAAATTTCTACTTTTACAAAGTACTTTCATTTCTTTAGGGAAGTCCTCCATTCCTCCCATTCTGTCTCCTTCCTTCAGGCCTGGCCTATCTGCATTGATTAACTGCATGACTTTGGAGGCTACTTTGCTGCCTCTGAACAATAAATCACAATCGGATGCTCACAGATCCAGATGCTAGCAGGGCCATTGCCAGAAGAGAGTGTGTGTCTGCTGTTCCCTCCTCCTAGGAAAGAGCCCACAGTATGGAGTTTCCTTCATGGTTTATCCATCTAGTTCCTGCATCCGAGACTTGTTCAGTGGAGTGACAGAGGAAACATATAGGCCCAAAATTGTATACAGATTTCAGCTGCTTATCGGCGCTTCTCAACAATACAGTGGGTATATCCCACCTTGAAACCAGATACATTCAGCATCTTCACAGTTGTGCCAACCATACCTGTCAGAACTTCTGCCCTGGTGAGAAAAATGACTAGGAATCCTCTCATTTCTCCGATTCTGATTTATAGGATTCTACAAATGTAAAAGCAACTTCGCAAAACTTAAAATTTTATTTTATCTTATACCCAAGTTAAAACTCAGATAGTATCATGTGCCATACATTTCAAATGTTTGACAGGTACAGGGCACACTAAAAAATGGAAGATATGATTGTGATATAAGAGATAAATAGACAAATACATTCTCCCTGCATCCCTGGAAAGAATGCGATAAGACTAGGAGATATGGTTGTAAAACATGGAGAGTAATTTGAGCATGCTGTCCCCAGCTAGGGCAGGGTTATCTCTCAGCACACATACAAAGCCATCAATCTTAGCACACAGCAGAGAGAAAACAAAGGATTCATACAGGCTGAGGAAATAAGGGCAGATGTTACAAAGGAAGCAATATAACATGGTAGTTTAGTAACTGTATTCAATTATCAAATTTAATTTCAAATCTTGGCAAAGGACCCACAAGTTTGTGACTTAGTTAAGTCCCTTTGTTAATATAAGTTTCATTTCTGTCACCTGCAATGAGGAGACAAAAATGGCACCTACCCCATGAAATTGTAAATATCATATAAAACCCATAAAGCATGTGTAATAGTGCCCAGAACATCGTAGGCACACAAGATACATTTGTAGCCATTGTTATTAAAGCCCTATATAAATTTCTAGGTAATGCATAATAAATCAACTGTGAGGATTGTAACAAGCCCTGCCTTTTGTAAATTGTCAACTTCATTTTCCCCATTTTAAAAGTTGTGCATGCCAGCTAAACAATACCTCCATAATAAGGACATTTAGAAAGTAGGGACAAAACTAAATTATTAGTAATTTGAGCACATTTTCTCCAAGGCATACACTATATTTCAAGTAAGTTACAGTCATGTACCTTTATTGTTTTTCTTTACACTATAAACATGTTTTGTTTTATAGCAGTCTTTAAACCACACAATATTCCATTAATATGTATTATTCCACAGAATATTCTATGAAGTAGATGGATCATACTTTAGTTTACTATTCCAGCCAGACAAAAGCACTAATGTGCTTGTGGGAAACTGGAATTAAGCTATTGTTAGGAAATAATTGTATAAATCAAGCCAGTATGGATAAGGGGAAGTGCAGTGGTAAGGGTCACTTGCCTTCCACAGCCTGAACGTCCTTGTCACAGCTGATCTTGAACAAAGCCAGCACTCTTGTTCGGATCTGTTTGGTCTTGGCACCGTAGATTATGGGGTTGATCACAGGAGGCAGCAGCAGGTAGATATCACCCATGACAATGTGCACAGTCAGATCAAGGCTGTTGCCAAAGCGGTGCACCACTGAGAGGCCAATGAGTGGCACGTAGAAGGCCAGTACCACTCCGATGTGTGACACACAGGTCCCAAAAGCCCTGGCCCTCTCTGCCTTGGAAGGCAGTTGAAGAACTGTTCGTATTATCAGAAAATAGGACAAGGAGATGAACATGACATCCACGCCCATAACCAGAAGAATGGCAGTAAGGCCATAGACCACATTGGGCAATGTGTCTGTATGGGCCAACTTCATCACATCCTGGTGCAGACAGTAGGAGTGTGAGAGCACGTTGGAGTGGCAGAAGGCCAGCCGCTTGATGAGCAGAGGCAGTGGGAAAAAGAAGAGGGACCCACGGATCACAGCCACCATGCCAATCTGGGCTGTTACTGTATTGTTGAGCACTGCGGCATGGCGCAGTGGGTGGCAGATGGCCACATAACGGTCAAAGGCCATGGCCAGCAGGATGGTGGATTCAATGGCAGAGAGGGCATGGATAAAGAACATCTGGGTAATGCAGGCGTCAAAGCTAATCTCCCGGGAGTCAAACCAGAAGAAGGCAAGGATCTTGGGCATGGTGGATGTGGATAAGGCCAGATCAATGGCTGCCAGCATGCAGAGAAAGAGGTACATGGGAGCGTGCAGGCTGCGCTCTGTTCTAACGATGAAGACCACGATGCAGTTTCCAAACACTGCCACAACATACATTGAAAGGAGAGGGAAGCCGATCCAGAAATGGGCTTCCTCCAGTCCTGGGATACCAATAAGCACAAAGGTGGCATGTGTGAAGTTGCAGGAACTCATAGCTGGCACAAAAGAGGTGGGACTGGTGAGGGTGTGTTGTGTTGGCAACCTGCAGGGACATGGAACACAATGAGTCCCTTGTACACCTGGGCTGAGCATCCCAGCTCCCTCTCCCCTCCTGTCTCCTCCCACTCCCACTTAGGCTCTTTCATAAGCTCTCAGACCCTCTTCCAAAGGAGGAAAGGTGACAGTTCAAATTCATTTTTCAGTCACTACTGTCAATGCCCATTCAATTTTTTAAAAGGAAACCTGGGATGACTAATGCTTATCCCAAAATACAGACATCCCAGATTCCCTCAGACTCTTCCTCCTGGTCCATATCTTCATTGTCTAGATACTGGGTATCCTTTTTCTCAGGTAAGTGTTAATAGATACCCTACTGGGGACACCTTCAGATTGGATTGTCTTCTTCCTTCCCTCCCTCTCTTCCTCCCTGCCTCCCCTACTTTTTCACTTATCAATTCATTGTATAAGAATTTACTTATAAGACCTACTATGTACAAGGCTATTGTCTAGGCACTACTGGTACAGAGTTGAAAGACTTCCCTTGCTCTCTAGATGGGTTGCCTCAGGTGGAAAATGGACAAGTAACCAATATATTGGAGTACTGTGGTAAATGCTAGCATAAGGTGTGCAGTTAATGAACAGGAAGAGAGGGATGAGCAGAGGAATCTTCCTGGAAAAGATGATCCTTCTGTTTAGTCTTGAAACATGAGTAGAAATTACAGAAAGGTATGGTGCTCAAATGGTGGTAGTGTACACAGGGATTCGGCGGCGGGGGCGGGGCACATCTTAGGGATGTGGTGAACATGGTGGAGGGGAAGGGAATACTTCTAACCCTTCTTACGGAGAGGCAAAGATATACAATGTAACCAAAATGTAAAAAAAAAACCACAAAAATAAAAACAAAACTTTTATCAGGTGGTGGGCAGGTGGGAGGGGGAGGAGGGGAAGGGTGTATACTTACGTAATGTGTGTGGTGTGCACCATCTGGGGGTTGGACACGCTTGAAGCTTGGGCACAGAGGTGGGGGAGGGGTGGCAGGGGCAATATATGTAACCCTAACAATATTTGTACCCCCATAATATGATGAAATAAAAGGAGGAAAAAAAAAGAAATTCTAAAGCCTTGAAGGAACACTATTGTTGAAGCATGAAAAGCTGATGCACAGGGAATGTAATTAAGCTGTAATAAACTGTTTACTTTTTAATTAAGTAAAGTTTGTTTGTTTCCCTGATTCTTAAAAAAAAAAAAAGAAAGAAATTACAGAAAGGAATAATCGATGTTCCAAGGCAGTGCGGATAGGAGATACTTTGCAAATTTTCAGGATTCCAGGTCCTCAGATCTAAGATCAGCAAGGAGAAAAAGAAACAACAACAGCAATTAAAAAAAATAATAAACCTGAAAAGAAAACAAATAAAAACTAAGAAAAATCACCAAAAGTCAATCTCTTGAGGATTAAAGGAAACTTATCAGGGGTCATAAAATCAAAGGTAGTGGCTCTTTCCTATGACTTCTTCAGAGATGAAGATGCTGGCAGGACATGTGGCCTGCCACAGATCCTAGCTGTCTGGCATGGTCCCTGTAAAAGTTCTTCTCTCTGCTCCTGATTGGTGGATATCTACACACCTGAAAGCTGCCTCCAGGGCCACTTCCATTGTAACCAAAGAGAGCCGAGTTGAGTCCTGGCTTTGGGAGAGAGATTAATGATTTTACTGTGATGTTCCTAGAACTTTGCCCTTCCCGGAACCTGCACCAACAAGTCATTCATCTCAAGAGAGACATTTCTTTTTTAGAAGCCCAGTGTTTCTTTGTCCCAACTCTTTTTTTTTTTTTTTTTTTTTTTTTTTTTTTTTTTTTTTTTGAGACAGAGTCTCGCTTTGTTGCCCAGGCTAGAGTGAGTGCCGTGGCGTCAGCCTAGCTCACAGCAACCTCAAACTCCTGGGCTCAAGCGATCCTTCTGCCTCAGCCTCCCGGGTAGCTGGGACTACAGGCATGCGCCACCATGCCCGGCTAATTTTTTTATATATATATCAGTTGGCCAATTAATTTCTTTCTATTTATAGTAGAGACGGGGTCTCGCTCTTGCTCAGGCTGGTTTTGAACTCCTGACCTTGAGCAATCCGCCCGCCTCGGCCTCCCAAGAGCTAGGATTACAGGCGTGAGCCACAGCGCCCGGCCTGTCCCAACTCTTGACTCCCACCTAAACACCTGGACTCTGACTTCATCAGACTCTGCTAGGTACTCTAGGTGCCCTGCTCTTTAGGGCTAATTGTTTTTAAAGAGCATGGCTTGGCTGTAAGAAGCAGAGGCTCTGATGCATGGAAATAAACTCTGCAAGTGTCGTCATTGATTGTATTCAGGTTAATCTGTTTATCCCTCCCAGGATTCTTCTTCACATCTCACCTGGGTCCTTCCTGCAGCTGGGAAATGCCCTTCAATTTGGCCTTAGTGGGTGGAGAGAGTTTAGAGACCAGTGATCTTAAAACACAGTGTGATAAAATGAGTACTAAACAATTTGAATTGGATATTTCCCATCTTGAGTAAGCAAGGACAAACAGATCCAGGGTTCAAAGATGACAAAAGCCACACTTCTGGCCTCCATTTGCTCTTCTCCATCCTCAGAACTTGTGCAGACATAACATTACTCTCCTGACAAGTAACAAATCCCAAATTTGGCTGCTAGCTGCTGTCAGAACGTAAAAAGCCTTTTGGAGGCAGATAATTGCATCCTTCAGTGAGATACAAGACAGCTTGTATCTCGTTTCCATCCATCCATCCATCCATCTCTGCATCCATCACAGATACCTTGGGGATGGAAATGCAGGAATCTAAAAATATCATGCTTAAAACCATGAGACTAAGCTAAAGTGTCTTTCCTGTAGAGAGTCCAGATCACAAGACCACTGTGTCCAAGAGACTTAGGACTTATGGTGAAGAAAAGGGTAGGCGGGGGGGGGGGGGGGCAGATTAAGGGGATTACAATGACATAGTTCCACTTTCTCAAGGCCTTTGCCCATGATACCACATGCAGTGCTGACACAAGGGTCTCTGTTGGCCACAGAGTCAGATACTTTCTTGATTCTTCTTTCTGCAGGGCACCTTTTCTAATTTTCTGGCACCTGCACTCCTTACTGAAGTGTAAGACTTTGGGCCATTACTAGCTCATCTCCCAAGGTAGTAATCGCAGGATACCATGTTTTCCTCCAGTGCTGTCTGGCCTCCTATCTAAAGTGACTCCTTGCTAGACCCGGTTTCAGCTTTTCCTTGTGTATGAATGTGGCTGCTGCATTTACCTGCCTTTCTGGATTGTTAGCTAAGGCTCTGTGACATTTCTTCCCAGCCCATGAAGGTGTGGATGGGAGCACAAGGGCTTCTCCCCATCCCTGCCATGAAGCAGTTTTTGGGGTCTTCATGTCTTTTGGATGACAAGAGCCTAAGGCTGCCTGACCCCAGGGGAAGGCACACTCACCTGAGAATGGTGCAGTGCTACTTAGAGCAGCAGGAACTGATATCCCTTCTGTATCAGCCTGTTTTATAACTACTTAAAGGCCCATGGGAACAGCCTTGGGAGTATGAGCTGAGGCCCCAGGGACTTGGCAGACAGAGGGACAATATCTCTGTGTCTACTTGTGTGCCACTCCCACAGGTCTCCCACTGTTCCTGTCCAGGGGGAGAAATCCCAAGGAGCCCACTGCCTCTGCTGTCACCCCCACACTCACACATGCAGGTCTCTCAACAATCTGTCCCTTCTCCCAGGCTAGCTCAAGCTCCGACTGTCAGCCACAGGGCTAGTGTGTTTCCTCATTAGCTACTGCCCTAGACACAACAGGCAAAGTGGGAGAATAGTCATGGTCCTTGGACTCTAAGAGTTTGCATTCTCTCTAAAAATAAAATAAAAAGAAAAAAAATAAAATGTAGCCCTATAGTTCAAAATGGGGACATGCATGTCTTCATATCTTTCCCTAGCTTTTCTTCTGGTTGATAAAACAGCCCTTAAGGTAGGAAAACCATTCTTTCTTGTACCTGTGTTACAGGTGAAGAACAGATGAGACGAAGGCTCTTTGCCTTAGGTCACACAATTAAATAGTGATATTATGGTTGAAGAACAAGATATTCTGTCTTTTTAATTATTCACATTCAATAATGTTTAACAAGGGCCTACAATGTCATAAGCAAAATGAAATAAAATATAAAAAGCACCATCACTACCATCTCCAGAAAGTATCTCCAGGCCCTCATGACCCTCTTGCCTCTCTATCCCAGTGACATGTGCCATCATGGCCAGCAGGCTGTTTTTATACCTTACTCAGCACTTTATTCTGCTCTGTCTGCCATCCTGTTAAAGTGTGCTCACACATGAGTCTTACCTGTCTTTGTCGCTGTAATCTCTGAAAATAGAGACAGAATTACTTCTTTATCACTCAGTCACCAAGCATTTATTTAGTCACCTATATCTGACAATGGAGTTAGTTCATTCATTGTGTAATAAGCATAAGCACAATGCTAGTTTTGTTCAGGCATTATGCTGAGTTTAGGAGTTACAGAGGGGAATAATACCAAATCTTTGCCTTCAACGTGTTCATAGACACCTACACAATCAATTCTGAAGTAATGTGGATGAGCACTGAATGCCACAAATGTTGATGAGAACTTGAGAGGAGGCATTTATTCAGTCATGAGATGGGCCCCCAAAGAGGGTTTTTCAGCAAAGAGAAAATCATGGAGGAAAGAAACAGAATTCTCTAAGTGGGAACTATTAGTAGTGGGGCTTGGCTGGAGGTTAGAGGCAACCCCAAAATGAAAGAGAGACATTAGAGAGGTCAGTGGATGTGAGCCAGTGGCAGATTGTGAACTGAAGGACTTCATCCTGTTGGATTTGGGAGGTGAACACATAGTTTCAAGCAGGGACATTGCAACTGGACATGTATGTTAGATTGCTATTCTAGAAGCCATTGGGAGGGTGAGTTTGGGGAGGATAAGACTGGATGTTTTTATGAATTTAGTTATGCAAGACAGAAACTGAAGATACACAACTTTTCTTCATCCCTCATATTCAGTTCAAATAAGATTTATTCAAAAATAAATCTTTATTCAAAAAAAGTTCAGATAAGATTTATTCAAAAAATCTTATCTAGTTTACTCTCTAAAACTATCTTGAATATTTTATCTTATTTCCATCTTCATCACCATCACCATGTCCAAGTAGCTACAATAGTGACCATGTGGCTACTAGTGCTCCAGCTTTTAGGAAAATACTGGATTCGTTTTGAGCTTCTCTGCCTTCATCAGAGGATAACATTTGCTCTGCAATCCACTCATTCTTGAAGTGTCCAAATTACCCACTTGCTAGTGATGCAAGTTTCCAGGATTGTTGGACATAGGGCTATCCACAGATTAGTATGTATGGGATGAGGTTGGGGAGAAAATCTGCAAAATGGTATGAGCATCTCAGTGGTCTGGTCCTCAAGATTGAAGTTCCTTCTCCTGCTTTGCATTTTTAGGACTCTGAGTAACTCCATTCTTCTCCAGCCCTGTGTTTTCTTTTTCCCTCAATCCTCCCTTTATCCCTACCCCATGCAGAGTGTGGAAACAAACAAACAAAAATCTAGTCTGTAAGCCCTCATCATCTCAGCTTCCCCATCTTCCCATCTTGGACCTGACGGTAGCTGCTTTGGATTTTTGTTTTGCTTCACTGTGAGTCACAGGTATGTAAGAAGGATGATCCATGGGGTACAGTTGAGGGACTAGAAGGAGGCAGAAATACACAGAAATAGACTGGCAGTTTATTCAAAATATAAATCACCTCTCTAAAATAGCCTCCTAACATATTTGTTTTTTATCTACATTCATTAGTGTCCAGCTAAGGCAAGTTTTATGTTGGAAAGAGGGTGAAGGAAGACTGCACAAGATTAGGGTGAGGCTATATTAGACCATATGAGCCAGAGTGAACTTTTCCTACAGAAAGTCAGCACCTGGTACTGTATTCTCCAAATTTCTAGCCTCGTGAAAATATATCTGTAGAAACTAGAAGAACTTTCTGATATTAAAGAACTTTGTTGTCTTCTTGTGTGCCATCCAAATCCTTAATTATGAAAGATGCTGTTTATTTATTCATTAATTTAATTAAGATTAAAAGCTACTATGGACCAGACACTGGGGATAGCATTGTGGAAACAACAGTGAATAAGACTTAGTCCCTGACCTTAAGAAGTGACCTCAGAGTCTGCTGTAGTGGAGAACAGTTACAACATAGCATGGAGAGGGTTGTAACGAGAAAGAAGGATGAGGAGCTGCAGAACCTGGAAAGGACACCAGGTACACTGGAGAGGTCAGAGAAAGTCCCTGAAAGAGAGTCATTTCTAAGTCAGGGACACAGGAGAGCAAGAGTGGCTATGGGTTGAGATAACAGTTGTGCAAAGGCTGGAAAGTGACACAAGGATTCAGGATTAAGGAAGTATAAGTTGTTTGTTGTGCTTTGTACAGAGGGAAGCTAGATAGAGCCAGATCACTTAAACATTTCATTATTTTTACTATATGGTAGGCCTTGTTTTAGGGGATGGGAGATAACATGAGTGAAATAAATTCCTTATCCTCAAAGACTTTGTCAAGTAGTGGGAAGACAAGAAAAGAAATAAACATATGCAATATGTTGGGGGATGCAAGTGCTAAAACTTGAAAACAAGGCAGGTAAGGATGAAAATGAATACAGATAGGGATTGACGGAGAAGTGCTGTCATTATTATTATTATTATTATGTCAAGGGCCTTGTCACAAGCTACACTTGAGCTAAGATCTGTATGGAATGATGGGGTAAGCCATGTGGGTCTATGGGGGAAGAACATTCCTGATGGAGAGAATAGCAAGTATGAACTCCGATGTTTGAGCATGCTTGGTGAGCTTAAGAAAATATCTAGAGGCTAGTGTCACAGAGTGTGTCATGGGGAGAGTGATAGGAGATGAAGTTGGGATGCTGGAGAGAAGTCAGATCATATAGATCTTTATAAGCTATTACAATGACTGTAAATTTTCCCTGGGTAAGACAGGAGGCCATTGGAGCATGTTGAACTTGTGTATTAAAATAGTCACTCTAACTGCTGTAGGGAAAATAGAATAAAGCAAACATGGGTGAAGGAAAGTCCACCAGAAAGCTATTATATTTCCAGTCCAAGATAATGGCTTGCATCATGGTGGTAGCAGTAGAGGTGGAGTAAGGTAGTTGAGTTCTTGCTATCACTCTCAGGAAGGAAGCATAATTAGGATTTGCTGATAGGTTGGATGTGGCATAGGAGTGACAGAAAGACATCAGGTGTAACTTCAAGTGTTTTGACTCAGCAACCTGAAAGGTAGAGTTGCTGAGTGAGGGAAGACTGTGGGTGAGCCTGTATTTCCCTTGATGGGAATATTAAGATATGGTTTTGTACATATTGAGTCTAAGATGATTATGAGACACTCAAGCAGAGATACTGATATGTAGGCAGTTGGATGAGTCTTGACTATAGATATTACTTTGGAGTTTGAAAGCACATAGATGGTTTTTAAAGTCATGATGCTAGATAAGATGACAGGAGATGGGAGCATGACAAAGAAAAACATCTGAGAACAAAGTCCTTGGACATTCTAACATATGTAGATCACAATAAGTAAAACTGAAAATACTGTTGCAAATATGCTGATTTAACTAATATATCATTATTAGTAAATAGCCAGTATTGTAATCACTTACTAAATTCCCTATGGATACAAATGACTACTTTCTACTTCCTTCCTGGAGCTAACACCAGCTATAGGGTCCACCTTAAATAAGTGATATCAATGTGTCTTTGAAATAAATGCTTTGAGAATTAATGGATACACCCAAGGTGAAAATAATTAATTTTCTGGATTAAGCCATTATGAGATAATTATGCCACAAATTAAAACAGTTCTAAGTAAATGACACAAACTGTAATTCATTTGCAATTCATAGTCATTTTCTGTCTGTTGGGGCAGAAAGTTAATGGAGGCCTGGGAGAAATTCTGAAATATGTTCCAGCTGAAAAAAATCATCCAGTAGAAATGTATTAATATTTGTGAGGCCCAAAGATTTTTGATTTGGGCTTTTCTTCTCTAATTTGATTGAAAATTTCTAGAGGATAGAGTTGTGTTTTATTTTGTTTTGCTTTGTTAATTTTTTTTTTTTTACTTATTTATGTTCTCTAGTACAAATTACATGGACTAACATATAAGTATGTGTAACAATTATATATCTATATGTAGATAAACATTATATATATTATAGGCAGCAAGATAGCATTAAAGTTAAGAGAATGAGGGGCCCTGGAGTCAATTTTCATGGGTGGGCTCTGCCACTTACTAGCTATTTAAAGAGGCTACTTAACATTTTATGACTCAATTTTCTCATTGGTGAAAGAAGGAACTACCTTATACTGCCATTTCAGATATAAAATGTGTTAATACATGTGAAAAACACTTAGAACTATGACTTGTCAGAAGAAATAATGAATGTTAGTTAAAATTATTATTACAGTAAGAAAATACTATTTCTCAGAAAGAAGTGACATTTTCATAATGTGTCACTCTGCTGCAAAGTGGATGAGGTAAGAATAGAAAGGCTACTGGCAGGGATAGAAGACAAGGGCATTTGGAACGAATGGTGATGAGGAGGAGAAATTCTAGACATAAGGCTTTAGGTTGCCCATCCCTCCAATTTGTGTGTTTCTACCACCTCCTCTGTAATATTAAGTGGTCAAACTAGCTGATGTTCTAAATAGATTTCAGCTTTAATTTCAAATGATTATACACTTAACTTTAAAGAACATCAATATTTTTGGCTTTTTGTTTTGTTTTTAACTGATAACATGACCTGGAGTAGAGCATCTTGAAGTGTCCATCTAGTGCTAGGAATTCTATAATTCTGTTTCTTTGGACTGGAGAATTTTTATCACAGCTCTACGAATCTGTTTTGTCTTCACACTGTAGATGATGGGGTTCATTACTGGTGGGATCAGTAGGTAGGTGTTAGCAATCAGAGTGTGTACATAGGCTGGGGCTTGTTTCCCAAATCTGTGAACAAAGGACAGACTGATCAAGGGAATATAGAATACAGCAACAGCCACAATATGGGAGATGCATGTGCTGAAGGTTTTTTTCCTCTCTTCCGAGGATGCAATGCTGAGGACAGTCTTAATGATCAGAACATAAGAAAGGAGGATGAGGACCGAGTCCACCCCAACAGTAGAGACCATGGCAGTCAGCCCCACTGCGCTGTTGATCCTGGTGTCCGTGCAGGACAGCTTCATCACATCGGGATGGTAGCAGTAAGAGTGGTGGAGCACGTGGCTGCGGCAGTAGGACAGCCTTTTAAGAAGGGCTACCATTGGTGTCAGCATTAGGGTTCCCCTGATGACAATTGCTACTCCAATTTGAGCTATCCTGGAGTCAGTTAAAATGGTGGCATACCTAAGAGGATTAGAGATAGCCACAAAACGATCAAAAGCCATGGCCAACAGCACTGAGGATTCCATGACAGTGAAGAATTTAATAAAGAACATCTGGGACAAGCAGGCATTAAAACTGATCTCCCTGGCATTGAACCAGAATATACCCAGCATGGTGACCAGAGTGGATATGGACAGGCCGAGGTCGGTGGTGGACAGCATGGAGAGGAAATAGTACATGGGCTGGTGGAGGCTGGGCTGAGTGACGATGGCAAAGAGAATCAGGCTGTTTCCCGAGAGGGCAGTTGCATAGAGGAAGCAGAAGGGGATGGAGATCCAGGTGTGGAAGGCTTCCAGCCCAGGAACACCAGTTAGCAGGAAAATGATGGAAGGGGATGTGGTATTCTGCAAAGTTGTCATGCTGTATTAAAAGTACAGAACAAGAAGAAAATCTGAAACAGAAAAGCTATGTGTGTTAATCCAATTAAAAATAATTTTATTGAACAGAAAACTGACTGCCTATATAATAAGAACATATGAATGGCTCATTTAAACTGATAAAAAGAAAGGTAATATTTCAACTGCTGTAGTGTGTACCTTGATTTTTTGAATTTGCCTCAGTGCACAAGGTTTTCTTCTCTATGGCCCTTTGCTGACAACAATGTGGATACCATGTGACCTTTCCTCTTACTCCTCCAGCTACAGAGGATTGAACTAAAAATAGACACTTTACCTCAAATTGGCCAATCATATTTCATCCTCTCTGGCATTTTTAAACTGTGATGAAGAGGTAGCAGATTTATTTTTCTGTGTAGTTGGCACCAGAGGAAAATACACTGGGGCTGTGGAGCAGAAATGTGGCATTGGTCATAGTGTGGAAAGCAGAGAAGCTTACAGACAATTTGGGAAACCAGAAAATATTGAGAAAGAGATCATTATAGCACAACATAACACATATAAAGTGACAAATAAGTGGCTTAGGCACCCATGCAATAACGTGCAGGTGCTTTTAGCATCTAGCCATTAAAGAGACCCATCCAACATGTTACCTGCCCTCACATTTGGGAGAGATGGAAAGTTAGGACACAGACCTCCCACCAGGCTAGGGGCAGAGGATGCTGCACCTCACCTGATATAATTTGCTGCTGTGTTCAAATGTAGTTGTCTTTTCAATCTGTAGTTCTCCAGAATGGATTTTCTCCATTTTGCTAAGACATACTTCTTAGGAGATACCTAATATAATGCTACTGTTTTGCTTTGGAGGGGAAAAAATATAACTTTATTGCAAACATCTGATTTTTGTCTTTTTTTTCCCATTAAGAAGATAATTACAGGCTAGGCAGACGAGTATGTATAAGGTGGAAATGGGGCTCTGGGGAAAAACAGGGATGAGGGTTGTGTCTGGAGAGGGCTCAATCAATGAGAGGTAGCCAATTTTAGGGTACCTATTTTCAGGATAAAAGAAAGGATACTGCATGGCTGACAGGAAGTCCTGATAAACAAGAGAATGGAGAGGAACCTAAATGTTTCTAGACCCACACATCCACCCTGATAAAATGCCACCTCATGGGTCCACTGAAGAAGTCTTAGTTAAAAAAAAAAGGAAAAATTTAATTGAAATTAACTGAAAATTAGAGGGAAAAAGAGAAGTGTTAAGTTACATGAGTTGATCAAATAAGTAAATTATAACTTTAGACTCTGAAGTTTACAGTCATGAGAGTGTCCTCAGGGCAGGGTTGAAAATAATATCAGAAACATATGATCAAACCTCATAATGGAAATAAGATTAATAGTTAATAATAATGTATTGTATATTTCAAAACAGCTGTGAGAATGGATTTTAAATGTTCTTATCACAAAGAAATGATAAATATTTGAAGTGATGGATATGCTAGTTAGTCTAATTTCATCATTCCACAATGCATAAATGTATTAAAACACCACGTTATACATATACATACAATTATTTTCCAATTAAAAATAAAATAAAATAATCTAAAAAACAAAACAAAAAACAACAACAAAAATGAATTAACAGAAATGAGGCGTTCTGTAGGTTTGTAGTATTTGGAAAAGGCTTTCTACAGAAAGCAGTGCTTGAAAGATTTCTGTTTTATATAAGTCAAGAGATGAATTCCAAGCCTTTTAGAATACCATATATAAGAGTGTTGAGCAATAATACACTTGCAACATTTCTTCCCTTGATCTTGCCTTGTGCTCTCAGGAACATTTACTGAGTACCTACTCTTTGCATAGTGCTGTGTTAGAAGCTAAGGGATTATAGAAACAAAACCCATTTTAAGGAGTTTATAAGCAAATAAGAGAGAAAGATCAGAACTGTTTTTAAATAACTTCAGTTTCTAGTGTACAATGATGAATAATAAAACTGATAGTGGAGAGGGCTCCATATATGTCAATTAATTCCAGCTACAATGATTTTTATTTCCTACGCAATGATTGAGTTGTAATTTTTGTCATCAAGGACATTTTATATGTGATCATTTAAAAAAATTAAACTGCTCTCTGAATATTTTCTCTTTCATCCTAATTTTTTCATGGATCCCCTTATGTCAATAATTGAGTTTATTTATTGCCTATTTTTATTCTTCTTGGCATTTTTTCCCTTTCTTGCTGAGAGATCATAAACAAAAAAACCCCAACCAAAACAAAACAAAACCATGGAATATAGTTTGCCCTGATCTGTGTTGAGCCTAGCAGAAGAGAACTCAAATTCCTTCCTCCCCCTTACTATACAACGTTATCTTTCCACACCTTCCCCTCATTCATGCCGGGCTCAGAGGCAGATGATTCCTTATTCCTTT
The DNA here is from genome assembly GCF_040939455.1 of Microcebus murinus. Lineage (NCBI taxonomy): Eukaryota > Metazoa > Chordata > Mammalia > Primates > Cheirogaleidae > Microcebus > Microcebus murinus. The sequence continues at coordinate 56,892,782 of NC_134107.1, read as the reverse complement.
TCATAGGCAATAACTCCACTTAAGCTCTTGGCCATCCATCACAAACATTTAGTTAAGTTCAATAGCAAACATACACAGTGAGCTCACCGTGCCTTGTGTCAGCACTGAGGATATGAAGCCAGTAAAATAACGGCGGTTTGGTGCCTGAGAAAACCAAATAGGTTGTCAGGAGCTGAAAACCTCATGCTTATAAGGTTGAACATCTTATCTTTAAATAGAAGTTTAGTGGATCTTACTAAAAATGAAAAGTGACTAATTTTGAACACCTATTACATGCCAGACACTGTCAGAGGAGTTGGAGACAAAGAGAGAAATGCCCCTAGCTGTGGAAGGCACAAGGATAGAATGCATCTAAGAGGTGAGAGAGAGAAGCAGTGTGGAGTGACAGATTCTGAGTGGGTGCATACATGAACATGTCTGCGTGTGTGTCGAGAGGAATTAGTTTGAAGAAATCTTAACAGACTATGTGATTTATGACTGTGTAAAGTTTTGATGGATGGATGTGAGCTTACAAGGACAAAACACAGGACAACGGTGCTCTCGATGGAGATTCCATGAGCAGAGACATGAATAATGGGACAACACAAACCAGTTTGTTGGACAACTACAAGAGCATTGGTATATTGGAGCTTTAAATATAAGACTAGGTGCTGTGGAAGATGATGCTAGAGAAATCACCAGGGTCAAGTCACGAAAATCTTGAATTCCATGGAAAGGATAATGAACTTAGATTTCAGTGGCAGAGCATCAAGAGCCAAACAGTTCCAAATATTTTATGAATAAATAAACAAATCATTCACCATCTCTTAAAATTTAACTCTAGCAAAATTCCTTTCCTTCTTTAGTATCTTGTTTAGTACTATTGGTTCCTGTTTTTGCAGTCTAAAATACTCAAGTTTTACTCCAACTCAAAAATGACAACTTGCCACACTTTTCTATAGATATTTCCAGCACACTCAGTTGAACCAGGATACGTTGAACAGCTCTGTGCTCTGTGCTTAGACAGTGAGGGGTAGAAGACATAGACCCTGTTTCCCCCTCAATTTCTTGTCACACCTTTTATAAGGACAAAAAAAATTCTTTGAAGAACAATCTGCTTTTGTTTATTGTTCTTTCACCTTCAGGAATAGTCTGTATTCTTTCTCTAGTGACTCTCAGAATACCCTCCAACTGATGTAGCCTGTGGCTTTCTAAATGCTAAGTCTGAAAATTTAATTTCAGGTTTGTTTTTCTCTCTCTCATCTCAAATTTTGGCAACGTTGACCTCCTCCTCCTTGAAACTTTCTTCTTCATTAGCTTCCATGATTGTTATTCTGTTTTTCTTTTCCTGTTTGTCAAATAATGTTTTTGTTCTCTGCTTTATAAATTGTGGGGCTCTAAATGAGTCTGCTTTTCTTCTAAGAAGTTCTTCTTCTTTTCTTACTTTCCATATAGTCTCTCTGAGCTATATTAGTTATTCCCATGGTTTTAAATAGACTTATATCCAAATGACTCATAATTCTGCAGTCTAATTATGGCATCTTCTGAGTTGTATATTTCAAGAGTTAGCAGAATCTTTTAAAGCTGTGGCAGTTTTTGGGCTTAATGTTGAAGGTAGTAACGCAACATGGAAATAGAGTAAGGCAATCAAAGCTGTAATTTAGAAAAACAACCAGCACCAGTTTGAAGAACAAATCAAAACTCTCTGCTTCAAGTGGTAAATAAAAGGTGAATAAAATATCTACCCGTGAAGGACTTCTCCACCCATAATCCCCCAGCCACTTCAACCTCAACATGAGCAGACAGACTCCTTCCTTCTTCCATTTCCAACCTGGCTCTTCCTCCTGTGCTTCATTGATCAGCAAAGAGCATCAGACTCTAGTAAATCATCTAATTAGAATTGTCCCCCACCCAACCCACACCCACACCCACATGCACATACACACACACACACACACACACACACACACACACACACACTGCTCTCCCTCTCTCTCATTCCCTACATATAAATATTCATTATTTTTCATTGATTCTACTCCTGAAATGTCAAAAACTGGAACATCAGTAGGTCTGTATAAGAAGATCTAACTAATAACAATTTGGTGATAGTGGGTACTTAAAGCTGTATGTCATTGCATTTTCATTGTATTGAAAAAAGAAGAAACTGTTTATATCAAAGACTAAAGGGGGACTAATGAATATTATTAGAGTGAGGCACTGAAATTCCTCCAAGCTACTTTTTTTTGTAGTGCCTTCACTCTCAAATCTGTCCGACCCATCTTCTCCAATATATTTATACTTTCATTTTCTCTTGTGTGAAATGAGCTATAGTCCCTTGACTAATTTTCATACCTACGAAGATCACAATGATGCTCTTCTTTCATTGCCCTGTTATGAACTGTAGCTTGTGGCTATCTTTAACTGCTGAATTAGACCATATAGCATCATCCATATTCTCCAAGCCTTTGCCAATGACATGGCTATCGTGTGTGTGGCCAAACTGAGTTCAGATTCTTGCTCAAACACTAACCAGTTTTGAGACCTTGTACAGTAATAATAAAAGAATACTTATAACAATAGCTACCATTTATTGAATACTTGTTCTATGAACATTATGGTGATAAGTGCTTTATAAACATTCTCTTAATTCTTACTGTAGCACCATGTGGCAAATATTATTAGATTCACTTGAAATTCACTTCTCTTAGAAAGGAACTCAGTATCAGAAGTATTATGAAGCATGTACAGGTTCACACACAACTAGTGAATGTCATAGCTGGGATTCTTAACCCAGTTCTTTTTAATTCCAATGCTCATGATCTGAACAACCATTGTGTCAATAAAATCTATACGTAATATAAACTTCCTTTGATCCAGTTTCCTCCTTTATAAGATGGGATATACACTGTGTTAATATAGTACCTGGCATGCAGTTGGTGTTCAAAATTGATAATTTTTCAATTTTAGTAAGAATAATTGGGCTTAGAAATGTAGTTCACTGACCATGATAAATACATTAGCACACTGATTAAACCATTTGACTAATATCAGGCTATTAAATCCATACAAGAAAAATAAAATGCACATTCTCTACATATTTCCTGCAAATAAATAATTCTACAAATTTTATCATCCTCCTCAGCCCACCATCCCATTTATCTAATCGAATTCTTCATATTTTAAGGAAATTATTCCCTGTGGATAAAAAAATACAAGTCATCTAGAATTAAGCATTTTCACTGAACAGAAGCAGTTTTACTTACAGAGCCCATACAGCAGTTCTGCCTGTGCTTCTCAGGCTGATTTGGAAGGCTGAGGAGGCTTTAAATTCCAGTAAAGGGCTGAGCTTATAAAAGGACTTATTCCAGCCTTGTTGGAGACAGGCACAGAGCTAAGAGGCCAATTCCTGGTGGTGGTGCTAACTCACTGTGTCTCCAGGGTATGTGGAGGTTCCCAGAAGACTTCTTTTGCCTCCTACAGTCTTTTATTTGTCCCATTATGCAATTACTTATATGGCTATGTGCTTTATAGGCTGATGTAGCTTTTTGTTCATTTCCCATTTTATTGAAGAGCTTTTTCCTTTAACAGCTTTATTGAGATATAGTGCATATACTATAAAATTCAACCGCTTATAATAATAGTTTTTAGTAAAATCACAGAGTTGTGAATAAAACCATCATTACAATCTAATTTTGGAAATTTTTCAGCACCCCAGAAAGAAACCACATAACTATTAGCAGACACTCTGAAGAGGATTTTTTTAAAAAAATGAAATGCTATAACAACTTGCTAAAAGACAACTCCTATTATAACTGTGAGTCACACCCTACCCCATAACTCCTTAGCATCTGTCATTACTCTCCGCAGTACTGTTTCATTAGCCTACTTGTGATCCTTAGCAGCAGCAGCCTCTCTCTTACAACCAGGAAAACTATCTCACTTAACATCTGTGCATATATCCAGTAAATATTTCATAAGAATGTCCTATATTCCAAACATCATGCTATGTGTTGGAGATTGAAGGGACAAAAAAAGAATAAAATATAGTTCTTACAGTCCAGGGTTTTATTGTAGAAAATAGACAGGTCAAGCAATAATGACATGTTAGTCAATGATAAGGCTATCTTGGAGGCATGAAACAAGTACTTGGTAAATGTAGAGGGTAAAAATCTTGGTCCACAACTTGGGTATGCAGAAAATACAATTTTATTTACTTTTTCATAATTTGACCTATTTTCTATTTTTAAGTCCTAGCCCACTAGGCAAAAGAAAATTAATTACAATAATTTGGGGTTCTTCCTGCTTATATTCAAATCTTGATTATCTTGTATTATATCAAGAAATTGGGGTAGGAGGGTGATGGATTTGGCCAGTGATGTCATCTGATGTGAGGTTACTATTGCTCTTTGTTAGTCTTTAGAAAATAGTATGCATATGTTGCTATAGATCACACATCTCTCCTTATGGACTCTTTAGATCCTCAGATGTTCCTACCATTCCTGGACTGCTCTTGGGCCTATGGGTCTTTGAGTCATCATTGATTGCTGTCTCTTACACCCTGGATTCAATCCATTGGCAAATCTTAGCAATCTCTTTTAAAATATAACCAGAATTTGATCACTACTCATTATCTTAAAAAATGCTACCTTTATCTTAGTTATAATCATCTCTCACTTAGTTTCAGTAGTTTATTAATGATTCTCCCTGCTTCTATTCTCTTCTCCTCCCACCAAGTCCATTTCACCACTAAAAATGTCATGGCCTGAGATATTTTGTTCTTCATACTGTAACAAAAACAATAACCAACATTTTATTGTGCATTCTATGTCCAAGATACTATGCCAAGTATTTGTGGTAGGCAGAATAATGACCCCCAAAGCTGTCCACATGTTAATGTCTGGAACCTGGGAATATCTTACCTTACATGACAAAAGGGACTTTGCAGATTTGATTAAAGACCTTGAGATGGGATTAACTGGATTAGCTGGGTGAGTCCAATCTATTCACATGCATCCTTAAAAGTGGAGAACCAGACAGAGGACAGCATGAGAATGATTTGAACCACTGTTGCTGGCTTTGAAGATGGCAGAAGTCCACATGCCAAGGAATGTGATGGCAGAAGAAGGCCACAAGCCAAAAAGAAGGCCACAAGCCAAGGAACATCCAGAAGGAGAAAAGAAAAGGAAATTTATTTTCCCCTAGACTTTCTATAAAGGAATGCAAAGTTTTACCTACACAATTCTAAGATAATATATTTGGTAGAAGAGTCTATCATTGGTGATTTATGCAGCTGCTAAGGACTAAAGGATTTAAGCAACTTACTTAGGTCTCTCAGTTAATAAGTTAATAAGTGAAATAACCAGTATTTCAAGCCTGGGCTATTTGACACTCTTTCAGTTTTTAAGACTTATTTTCTAAAGAGCCTTCGTATAACGATCCTTCCACTACTACTTCCAATTGAAGTCATCTAAATTAAAGAGCATGCATACATGCTATGTGCCAGAATGAATGTTAACAGGTTGTCACTTGTGTATGCTTATATTTTGCAAAACTGTTTTACTATTGTGTATCTTCATAGTGAACTTCTTAAGACCTTTGGAAACATTTTTTCTACCAGGTTGGGCAAGTTCTAAAGCTGTGACTGCTTTCCCATCAGTCTCAGAAACCACTAAGGAATGCTAGAATGGTCATATTTATTTTTCCTATGGATGAAAGAATGTTACTCTTCTCTCACTGAAGTAGAGTTACTATAGTGGTATTATGTAAATTCTGTGTCAGAGGTTAGTACATGCACATGGAACTGGGTGTGCACACCGATCAAAGCACTGATACACAAACTGCTATGGATACTTCAAAATATGACCCTTCTCACTGCCCTGCTCTCATGCTAGCGCAACAGAACAGTAGCTGGTAATTTAGTTAAACTTCCTGAAAGTCTGAGTATAATGTTCCTCCATAAAATTACATAGCAACATATCTTATTAATACGTCAATATAAACACCATTTCATCCCGGAAACGTATTACAGTCTGTGACGTCATTGGATTTCATATTAATGTTTCTGAATTTTGGTAATTCAAACAGGAAGGGCTCAATTGGACACAAGAAAACTATACTGTAGGGACTTGCAATAAGTCTTATTTATTGAATGTCAACATTTTACTATAGCAAACAGTGAAATATTCTTACCTATCAAATCAGCAAATATATTTTAAAACTTACAATACACAGTGCTGTGTTGCTGTGTTACAGTGGACTAAGCATTATTTTACAATGTTTGCATGAACTTTCTGAAAGTGGATTTTCCAGTATGTTATTGTCTGAAGATTTCCATAATATTCCATTTCTAAAATTTTATTTAAAGGAAAATATTAGAGATACAAGCCACATTTTATGTACAGGGATATTTATTGCAGCATTATTTACCATAGTTAAGACACAGCTAAATTTTTTCAGTGATACAGAAAATATAAAGTATTTATATTCAGTCCTGGGATGATGTGCAGCCTTTAAGATTCATGCATGTAGAAGCTCACGTGGATAGTCATGCTGGATCAGGAAACAGGAAAGCAGGTTTCAGGGCTGAGAGTCTTACAAAGCAGCAAACAGTGCAGGTTCCAAATTAAACAGAGTTTAATGCAACAACCAGGGGCCAGAGGCAAATCAGGTAATCTAGGGTTAATGCATCCAAATTGTAGAAATAGACTTAAAAGCAAGCAAACAATAACAGGAGAAAAAAAAAAACTGACTCTTGCATGCTATAGTTTGGATATATGTCTCAAATTTCATGTGTTGGAAACTTAATACTCAAATTCATATGTTGATTAGAGGTGAGTCCTTTGTAAGGCAATTAGGAATAGGTAAAGTCATCTGGTTAGGGCCTCCATGATGCCATTTGTGGCTTTATAAGAAGAAGAGAAGATAGACACATGCTGTTGCCCTCTTCCCATGTGGTGCCTTCCACCATGTTATGATGCAGCAGGAAGGCCCTAGCCAAATGCTGGCACTATGCTCTTGGACTTCCCAGTCTCCAGAACTGTGAGCTAAATAAACTTCTTTATAAATCACTCAGTTTTTGATATTCTGTTATAGCAACAGAAAATGGACTAAGACAATGCATCAATTTTTTTTTCTGTTTAAACTACTATTTTAAAAATTATTAAGGCTTTACATCATCTACTTACTGTCTATGGTCTGATGAAAGCCTCATTCACCTCTTTTCATGGCTCTAGTCATGTTGAATTATTAGGGGTTTTCCTACCCTGTTGATTTAGCCAACACTGACATTCAATTTTAGTGTATATAGAAATGTAGCTCATCCTTACCTCAACCCTAAGATTTTCTTCTGGCTGTTCTTATTACTGCTATTTTTTCCTTTACTTTCTGCTCCCACTGCATCTTGCATATGCTTCCATTAAAATTATTAATCCATTTATTATTATAAAAGTATTATATACACTATATATCTGGTATTGAACAAGACCCTGAGGATATAACAGTAAACATGATAGAAATCACCCCAGCTATTAAAGAGTTTGAAGTCTAGTGGCGGATACAAACAAGTACATGGGAAACCAAAATACTTTGGGTGGGTTGGGCATAGTGGTTCACACCTGCAATCCTAGAACTTTGGGAGGCTGAGATGGAAGGATTACTTAAGCCCAGTGTTTAAGACTTGCCTGGGCAATATAGTTAGACTCCATCTCTACCAAAAAAAAAAAAAAATAGCCAAAAGCATGATGTCACACACCTGTAGTCCAAGCTATGCATGAGGCTGAGTCAGGACCATTGCTTGAGCCCAGAAGTTTGAGGCTGCAGTGAGCTATGCTTGTATCACTGCACTCTAGCCTGAACAACAAAGAAAGATACTATCTCAAAAAAATAATGTGTTATAACCACTCTAAAAGGTTTCAACAGAGATCTTTGCTATTGAAGGACCAATGATTTAGCATCACCTGGGGGCTTGTTAGAAATGCAAATATATATATATATATATATATATATATATATAGTGAATCCTAATCTACATTTTTACAAGATACCTAGGGTAATCATGTGACATTCAAATTTGAGAAGCACCAATATAGATCACATAGGTGTTCAGACAACTTAGCATATGTGATCAAGGGAGTTAATCAAACATAACTGCTAGAATGAGACCTGAGGAAATGAGAAGGATTTTCCCAGGAAAGCTACTAATGGGGGCAGGAGAGTAGAGAGTAGGGTGAGGAGATGATAGAAGGTTGAGGAAATGCTTCAGGCACAGTGAATAGCTGTGGTGTTTTATTTAATTAGAAGGCTGAGTACAATATCACAGCACTGAAAAGTAAGGGAACTAGAAAGAACAACAAAAAAAGAAAAGTATTAAAAAACCACCAAAATTCAGATTTCATTTTTTAATCTATAATTTGCAAATCAGAAAATTTAGGAAAAAAGTTATTATAATTTTAATATTAATAAAAAATAAAGCCTGTTTTAAATTGTGTTTTAAGCAGAATTTGGGAATCAGTAAACACCTTAATACTGCCTTGGAGAACAGAATGAGTGAAAATTCAGCAGTGAGCCAAAATATGACAAGTTCTGGAATTGGAAATGGGTTTAATACAGCTGAAGCAGAGAGTGAAACACAGTATTTCTTCACAGGGAGTAGCAAGGTAGATTCCTGAGGACACTGGGAAGCCAAAGAATGGAAAGCAGGGTAGGTAATGTCCTGATCAGATTTCTCTTCTTATAATGGTTGTCTCATCTGTCAGAAGTGTGAGCTCCTCGAGGGTAGATACTATCCCTTTTCAGCTCAATGTCTATAACATAGTAGTATCTGATACATACTAGGCACTAAATGATAATTTACTAAAATTGCTATAGTAATGAAAAATAATAATAGCCACGATAAATAATAACACTAAATTAATGTTTTGAATGAATACAAAGTATACTGTGCTAAAATCTTTTTATAGATTAATATTAGGTCATTTTATTTATTTTACAAAAGAGATTTATAAAGCAGTGTAACTTTTTTCCCCATGTTAAAACAAACAGAAGTGGGATAGTTATACAGTTAGCCCAAGGTCACTCAACTGGTCACAGAGCTGAGCTTTGGACCAAGGCTATCTGGTTCCAAATTCTTTGAGTTGAACCAATGCTATGGTGACTCTTGATGGATGGGTAGATGCAAGAAAAGTATTTACAATATTTAAGTCTTGGGATAGGCCAGTTAGAACAGACACTCAACCAGTCAAAATAAGCACTGATCATTAAGTCCTTTATCTGTGTACCCACCACGTATTAGGCCTTGGCTGAATTGTTGAAATCATTTAAAATGATTTGCACTAAAAAGGAATTCAGGGTTCTGCTAACCATGTCCCATTTATGGCAGCTGTGTGCAGGAGGCAATCTGCACATGTCTGTGAGTATAGACCAGTGCTCCTCAGATTGGAATCCTCAGCATGGACAGCACGATTTTCCCATTTATATCCCTGTGGCAGTCTGGGCATCTGCTTTTGCTTCTGTGTCTTGGAAGCTTCTATGTAAATTATGCATCTTTCCCACGGAGTCTCATGTATTTTGTGGCACATTTATCTAGGACTGTGAAAATGTCTCCTCCATTTGTTGAAGTGCTTTCTGGGGAAATACTGTGTTTCTATTAGTCCAGAAGATAACCCAAAAAGGGAGCATATTTTCTTAGGTTCTTGATGAACTCCTGGAAAGAAAGGAACCTTTCCAGATTTTCCCACGGATCTATAAGTTTGTGACGTAAGAAAAAAAAATAAACAGGACAAATAAGGTATGTGCTCTGCTGCTACCCTAGTGGAAAGTTACCCCATCCTCTTCTTCCATATAGCAGGCCTTTGCAAGGTAACGTCCTTTTGACACAGCTTCTTATGTGTTAAGCATGTTTAATAAGCTATTTTTCTTGAAACTTATCAACACACCCTACTTACCACTAATTGTCAAAGTCTATATTAATGGAAAGGCTGAAAGCCATGCTGTGTGTCCACAGCTGCCTGCCAAACATGGTTAATTCTCCACCACTGTGGTAAACATACTGGTAGCAGCTTAAGATCAGTTATCAGAGCAGCCTAGTATCTCCATAAACTATCGAGGAACGTACAAGGGACTCATAAAGTTCTGTCATGTTCCTTTAGTCACTGCCCCTTAAGCTATCATTTTAGGTTAGCAACAGCTCCCAGGATGTTCAGGTTCCCCAGGGAAGGGTTTGGGCTCACTAGGCTTAGTGAATGCAGTTACTCAGCAACCCCTTTCCTATCTGAGTTTTGTGTCTTAGGACTGCTGTGAAACTGGCAAATGACAGCTGAGCAAATGCAGCTGTTAATGATCAATTAACACCACTTTTCCCGTATTCTGGTCCTATGCAAAGGTTAGTCCCACAGTTGATTGGAGTCAAATTGCTCTTAAATGAAAACTGAAATTGCTATTCATCTATGGAACTCCCTTTGGGGGAAGTAAGAGTGAAGAGGGACTGAAAAGGTATTGCCTCTATAGTCTGTTCCTTGGAGCACAAAGGGTTAGGAAGGCACAGCTGTACAGTTCTCCCCTAGGAATTTGTTTTTCTGCTAGGGAAATGTCTCTTACCAGACAGCTTCTGGGCTCCTTATAAAAGCTCTCTTTCTCAAATCTGATAGCTGCTCCATTTCTGAGTTTTCTCCCTATGTGTTTTCTGGCAGAATTGAACCTCTTTGTCAGGGGGCAAGACTGATCCCCCAGCTTTAGTACAGGATCTTTCTGCAAGTAAGTTTCTAAGCTTGAGATAATCTCTCTCTCTCTCTCTCTGATTCTGTTGCCTGGGATGACCTTCTAAAGGGCATGGAGCAGGATCAAATGACCTCATTTTCCAGACCCGAAAATTTTTCTGTGCACAAGGTTAGTATTTTAGTGCATGAAAGACTTTTACAAATACATTAGGCAATCAGGCATTGTATTATATAATCTTCAGATAGTTTATATAACCAACAAGGAACAGTTCAGAGTAATTTGGTGACTGTGAACTCAGTAGTATATATTTTAACAATTCAGTTATTATGTCAATGCAAAACGATTGAGATCATTGTGTTTTCCTGGGAGTCATTGTTACCTTAGTGGTCACGCCTCTTCAATTTCATTAGCAGATGTTTCTTTTGTCTTTTATTAACTACTGCCATTTCCCAGGGCTCTTTCCTCAGACTTCTTTTCCCTTAGATTTATTACTCCAAGATATTAATATTTTCACTGCTCCTGTGACTTTAACCACAAACACCCGTTTCTCAACTTGCAAGCCTTATTATCAGGGCAGGATTCACTTTCCCTGGGATGCATATGTAGGTACATGACTCAATTCTTGTATGCAAAGTCACAGGTGAAAAAGTGAGGATGGTTCTCCAACTAAGGTCCAAGGGCTGCCTCCAAAATGAATATATTTTGTTTTGTTTTATATTGCCTGTCAATTCAAATTGTCCAGTCATTATTTTTTTTTAAGTGAGTGCTCAAAGAGGCTTTCTGTATTGAACATTTTTCTCTTTTCCTCTCCTCAAATGCCTAGAGAAATGCCCTCTTGAACACACCTTCTGGAGCCAATTATTCTCAACTAAGTCTAAGCTTTTGCCTATTAATTCATGGGTCGTAATGAAGGTAACCAAGTTAACTTACACTCAAATATTTTTTTCCCCAGAGTCATGTACAGGCCTTCTGAAAACACCATATCTAATTCTAACTCTATCCATTGCATACAATGGCATTTTGTAAGTATTTAAATATTTCTTCACTAAATACACACTTGAATGAATAAAAGGGGAACACACATACATTAAAAACCAAGTATTGTTTCTGTAGATAAAAATTCTGTGTTAGAAAATTCAGGACAAGAGCCAATATAGAGGAACTTCTTCAACCCTATAGATGCATGGATCTGGGCAAGTGTACACTCATATCTCCAAACAGAGGAGGGAGATCCCCTTCAGCCAATGCTTTCTCAATATCTTTCTGCAAAAATGGAAAATCAAGAAACTTGCTCAGATAATTCTGCTCCAACTATTATTCATGGGCTTCTAATGAGTTCCTGTGTTTGTGATGAGGTTACCTTTAAATCATCTTTCTTCAGATGGAATTTCCCTTAAACACAATCAGTTTCTCAACCACCTCCTGTATAAACAAACTTTTTTTCTATTATCATCCACTGTGGTCTATTGGTATAGATTTAATTGGTTCTTTCCTGGTACTTAGTTTTATTTTTACCAACAGCTATTGAGTATTTATTCAATCAGAAATATTTTACTAGAAAATGTTTAATAGTATCTTATTCTCCTATTTTTTAATGGGCCTCAGGGTTTTTGCTTAGGAAACTGAGAAGTGAAGAAAAGCAGGGCGAATTGCCTGTTTGCCCAGAAATATCCTGTCTGCCCAGGTACATAGAGTTATACAACTGGAAAATATTTTCCATTATTGAATCTATCTCCTCTTTTATGTATGTGCATGTAAATATGTTGAAGCCTAGTTGTAACAGAATGGGAATCTTGCTAAAACCCATATTTTTTCACACAATTTAATGCTTTGTGTCTCCTCCAAGTTCACCCAAGATAAAATCCAAGAAAACAGTGACAGACTATGCAATTCCATCAAAGAACAGGACATGATTCTCTGGTAATCCTAAATTGTATGATACGTAGAAGACAGTAAAAATATTTTTCTTTCCTATTATTACATGACATGATTCTTTCCCTAAGAAAATATGCTTCCCTCAATTATTATTCCATCATCCTTCAACCAGAGCATTTTGCACCCTGCGGTCTTCTTTCTCACTGGCATCCCTGGCCTTGAAACCTCCCATGCTTGGATCTCCATCCCGTTCTGTTGCCTCTATGCCATTGCTATCTCTGGGAATGGCATGATTCTGTTTGTCATCATCACTGAGTCGAGTCTCCATGAACCCATGTACTATTTTCTCTCCATGCTGTCCTTCACGGACCTAGGTCTGTGTCTTTCTACATTGGTCACCATGCTGGGTATTTTCTGGTTCAAGGTTTCAGAAATCAGCTTTGATGCCTGCATTGGCCAAATGTTTTTTATCCATGGCTTCACATTCATGGAGTCTTCCGTACTCCTGGCGATGGCCTTTGACCGCTTCATTGCCATCTGTAACCCATTGAGATATGCCACAATCTTAACCAATTCGCGGATCATCAAAGTGGGCTTTGCAATCGTTATTAGGGGGACAGTGGCTCTAGTGCCTTTACTCTTGCTCCTCAAGCGTCTGTCCTTCTGCCGCAGCCATGTGCTCCACCACTCCTACTGCTTCCACCCTGATGTGATGAAGCTGTCCTGCACAGACACCAGGATCAACAGTGCGTTTGGCCTGTCCATTGTCATCTCTACTGCTGGCTTGGACTCTGTCTTGATCCTCTTCTCCTATGTTCTGATCATCCGCTCTGTGCTCTCTATCGCCTCCCCAGAGGAGCGGAAAAAAGCTTTTGGTACCTGTGTCTCCCACATCAGTGCTGTTGCCATCTTCTATATTCCCATGATCAGCTTGTCACTGGTGCACAGATTTGGGAAGCACGCCCCTCCCCTTGTGCACACGCTCATTGCCAATGTTTATCTGCTCATCCCTCCTGTAATGAATCCCATAATCTACAGTGTGAAGACCAAGCAAATTCGCAAGGCTGTGCTGAAAGTATTTCGTTTTAAGCTAATTTAGGAAAGTTTTGGACTACTTCTTTCTGAAGTCTTCCCTGAACCATGTTTGATCATTCAGTCCTGTGGGTTACTATTATTCTTTGAAAAAGCCTGTCTATACATGATTTCTGTCTATTCTGATGATCCACTATTTACACAGTTCTAGACTGGTTTCTTTGAGGGCAGGGACTATGTCTTGTGTACATCTGACCCTATCATGAATATGGAACTCGGCACGGTATGGGACCATGGTTAAAATATGTCCACAATCATGGGCAAATAAAGTCATAGTTTGGGGTCTAGACAGTCTCACTGCCTCCAGAGTATGTAGCTATCCAACATATGTCTCATACAATATAGGTCAGTAGGAAATGTCTAGGTTCAGCAATTCTTAGGGTTTATTAGTAATGATTATTATTCCTCAAACTAGATTATTGATGGCTGAAGCATATGAATAAGCACAATAAACAAGAAGAAATGTGAATGAAAAGAGTACTTATAAATTCTTAAAAGAGTCCTTGGGTCCCTTTGTCAAATGCATTGATATTTTAATTATATAAGACCTAGTTATTTGTCTTCTAAAAATGTGTCCAAAGAGGTAAAATGGGCAAGAATGTAGAGATGTATTGTGATGTTCAACACACCTTTATACATCACAATGATAATTTGGAAACTGCTTGAACAATTACTTTAGAGTATTGATTAAATAAAATATGAAATAAAAGGCAATAAATTTAATACTGACACAGATGTAAATGATGTATTGTTAAAAGAAAAGATAGATTACTATACAGAGTACTTATCGCTGTGTATGTATTTCATGTGAATATACATATATGCACATATACATGAAAAAGGTATGTATAGACACATCCCAAATGTTAAAAGTGCTTATCTGTGAATAGTTGGATATTGCTTTGTTTATATAAATATTTTATAAATTCTCAATAAGCAAGTTTTTAAAATACTTCTCAGACAATGATGTAATCAGTTTGCACTTAACACCTCCCCCAAATAAACACAAGGTTTTTTTTGCTCTTCATCTTCCACTGGGTCTTTATTCCTGTGAGTCTTCACAAATCTGGCTTCACACAGTCTGCTGGATACACCAATAGTATGACATCCACTTTCCATTTGCATCCATCACTATTCTCAATGTTCCAGCGCCAGTGCATCAGAACCACTTGATATTCTTTTTAAAGTGCAGATTCCTTAACTATACTGAAGAATTACTTAATCAGAAATCATTGAGATGGAGTCCACAAATTTGCACTTTAATCAGACATCTACAGTTTATCATGCATGCTAGAGTAACACTCTCCTGGGGTCTATCCACTTCTGGTGATAATATCCACTTCTGAAAAACACCATTAATGTCTTGCCTCTAGATATTTCATTACTTTGCTCTCTCTGACTGAAATATCCCTCCCCTTTCTTTCCCTGCTTGTTCCTTTTTCCTTTATTCTTTCAGGTGCCATTAATGAATCTTTGTATTATAGGTAGTTATGTCTCTCTTTCCCTCCTGACCTGAAACTCTTTGAAAGCATCTATTATACTCTGGGGATTAATATATCTGCCCAGACCCAAACACAGTGCTTTATTTATAATCGTTACTTAATATATGCTTATTTAATTAAATTTATTTCTACATAACTTTACATATATTCTTATATATTTCAAGCATCTTCATTTTGGCAAACAGTGCAGAAGGTACTAGGGATAAAACTATGACCAATGAAGACACAGACTCCACTCTTGAGGGATTTACACTCTGACTCAACATATATAAATTGAAACAATATTTTAAAAAAGTTGTTTCTTATGAATAATCTACTGTGTACAAAACATTATACCAGATACAAGAGGAGTTATAGATGGTAGTCTCTCTCTTTCTTAGGAAGAGCCTGAACTAATGGATAAATAATAAGCCTAGAAAATACTTAGCCAGATAAGAAAAATACAGGTCTTAGTAATTTACTGTTTAATAGAGAATTATATAATAGCATTCATTTCTAAGTAATAGAAGCATAAATATAAATGATTTAGATTCATGGATGGTCAGGAAAAGTTTTAAAAAAGAAGAATTTTGAAGATGGGCAACCACATTTTGGGGCATGTTTTAAAATAAATGTACTAGAGAATGTTCTTGTGAAAGCAACAATTTGCACTCATGCTACAATTAAGCGTCAATTACAGATAATTTTGTATGGTATGGTTACATGTACATTAATAAAATCCACTTTAAAGTATGTTTCTTTTCTTTTGTATAAAGTAATGCTATTTAGATATAATTTTCTAAGTACAAATATTTTTCTTTTAATTTTACAGGTTATACTTTTCACTTTTCCTACTAGCTGTGTTATGCTTTGAATTCAACATCATCTGATACAGAGATGTATATATCTTGCTTTTATTTATAGACCTTCTCAAGCAATGCTTGTTTAAGACTATTTTAAGAAATGCTGAAAATAATAATATTGGTTCATTTGAAGTATAATTTGGAAGAGTAGGTAGTGAGGTATTCTGCCAAGAATGAATTCATTGAGGTTCCCTTTGAGGTTTTCTGAACTGATATTTCTGTTTTGCTGATACATTGTGACTTAGAGGGAAATGTGATTTTTGCACCATTCAGGTTGATATTGACATCAAGCAGGGAACTGCAATATATTAGGAATTGTCCAATAAGGTGCTTGACTCCCTCAGTTGCCTCACATGGAGCTGTAGATATGCATTTTCCTAGGAATGGGGGAAGATTAAATTCCATGCTGAGAATGGATGTTTTATGTTACTCAGATTCAAATGCCTTAGAATGCCTAAACGATCCTCCATAGCATTCATCCTGCCTTTCTGCTTGGCTTCACCTCTTGCTGCCCTCTCCCCCACTGGCTGAATGTGTTGTTAGTCATCTGCTGTTCTCTCTGTGTTCTCTACTTCCTTGTCTCCTGGCAGACCTGGGCCCGGACTTTCCTGCAGGGTAAATACATGCTCTTGTATGCTGTCATTGTAAATACGCCCTGTTTAATCACTGAGTTTTATGTCTGTTTTCTCACTGGGTTGTGAGCCCTGGAGGGAAGAGACTGTTCTATCCTCTAGACTACAGTACAAAGACCTGGGATATGATAGATACTTAAAGTGTTTTATGAAAGGATAAATAAAGTTTTTTTTTTTTTTTTGGTTGGGGAGGGCAGAAGCAGAGATGTTTCTAATATATGTATAAAATTCACCCAAATGATGTTGGAGGAAGATAAATTCATCAGTTGTGCATGAAAGTAGTGTAAGGATGAAGGGTGAGCTGGTGTTTTTCTGGGGGGTGTGGGTATTTTTACTCACAAATTTACTTTTAACAAAATTTTATCAGAACATAAGATTAAAGAGCTGTCACACCGGTGCCCGCATGGAAACTATCAAAGTAAGTGTGATGGAGTAGAAGTAGATGGAAGCTGTGGAGTAGAACGAACCCTCGGGGACCTTCGCACTCTGAGGAACACGCAACTCTCCCAGGAGTTTCTGATTAGGAGATTCACGTGGCCTGCGAGGTGGCTCTTACATAGGCCACCTATCCCCTAGTAGAGCACCTCCACAGCTCCTCGGCCCCTTCCTGGAAAACAGGACGGGGAAGAACACATCTCTGTACTTTGTAAGTAAAAGT
Source organism: Microcebus murinus (assembly GCF_040939455.1). Classification (NCBI taxonomy): domain Eukaryota; kingdom Metazoa; phylum Chordata; class Mammalia; order Primates; family Cheirogaleidae; genus Microcebus; species Microcebus murinus. The sequence goes on along the minus strand of NC_134107.1, from coordinate 56,875,486 downwards.
GCTGCGTTCAGGGGAAACATTAGGCCTTTCACACACTGGTTTCCTTTAAGAATGAGGAAGGTTTTATTTATTGCAAAAAGCTCTCATGGGTACCTAAGAAAAATGGTAGAAATATCTTTCCTAAAGTCTGTGTTTTCTGGGGACATTTTATGCTGAGGAGGTTCAGCTGGTCTATGAGCCATTTGTCTTGCTGCTTAGAGCAGGTTGCTAACATGCCCATGCAATTGAGAGTTTTCTGGTTAATCGTGTCATATTGCGAAACTGCCACCTAAGGCCAGTTGCCTCTACCATATCACCCCCCATTGCCACCATCATCCTCATCCTAATTTACTATTATCAAAGGCCTCCCCTGTCCCATGACTAGTCAGCATATCAGATGCTTTACTATGTTATCTCTCTCAATCCTTACAAATTAATGCCGTTGATGAGCTACAAGTTTCACTACAATGATATCTGGTATAAAGTGCTTATTTGTAGAACTCCAGCTAGTTGATGGCAGAGACAGTATTTGAGCCTAGGGTTTGCCTGGCCCTATAACCATATAACTGACTCTGTAATTAGAGAAGAGAGACAATGCAAGGTAGTCCAGCACAGAACCTGCAGCATGCTTTCTTACTGGGACTGGAGTATTAATGTCATCTAAGAAGGAAAGAATTACCGTCACCAAATGAGAGGACACACAAAAGTTAATCCTCCAATACTAAGGCAGAGTCTTTCATCAAAAACAAATAAACCCATTAATCAGTTTGTGGGAATGTGGGCAAGTTCAGCGAGATTTCTCCAGTAGCCACACGTGTAATTTCAGGCAACACAGCATAATTTAAACAAACAAAACTAGAATGCATTATCATAGCTCACAGTAACCTCAAACTCCTGTGCTCAAGCGATCCTCCTGCCTCAGCCTCCCGAGTAATTGGGTCTACAGGCTCATGCCATCATGCCCAGCTAAGTTTTCTGTTTTTAGTAGAGATAGGGTGTGGCTCTTGCTCAAGCTGGTCTTGAACTCCTAAGCTCAAGCTATCCTCCCACCTTGGCCTCCCAGAGTGCTAGGATTACAGGTGTGAGCAACCGTGCCTGGCCAAAACTAGAAATTATTGAGATCTTTCATGTTCAGAATCTTTGGTCAGTTTACAACTCTCAAATAGAATTTATGTCAACAAGTATATATTGTCTGCAGACACTTTTCGGAATGGAGTTCAAGGTATTGGGAATATAATGATGAATAAGCAATGATCCACCTGCTAGTGGCTTAATTTGGTTGAAGAGGCACATTTTCAAATAACTAATGATCATACAATGGAATAACCACTATTCTAGATGTGTAAATATAAACTGTTATAACTCCAGATGAAGAAGTAATTTCCCCTGACTTAGAGGAGGTGATGTCACTGAATGCTTCCTGAAATAAATAAATTCATTTCAAACTTATAAATGGTTCAATGGATCAAATAATGAGTTTCAAGAATTTTATCTTATTCAAAGAAGAGAGGACTGCATGAATTAAGCAAGCACATTAGTGTGAAAGCATGTGCTATATTTGGTAATTTGGTGAAGTAGGGAAAAGCCCAGGCGGATTATATCAAAAGGTTCCTGGGGGTAGGGAAGATGGTCACTGACGGAACTGGAGGATAACAACGAATAATCACGAGACATTGGAGAAGTTGAACCTGTGAAGGTTTAGAGAGGAAATAGCCTTGACAGCTGGGGTAGGCAGAATTCTAAAAGGGCTCTGAAGATTCCTAGCCATGCCGGTGCACTTACTAGTCCTGTAATAAAACCCAGCCCTTGGGTGTGAGTAGGGCCTGTGAATGTGATGGTGTATCACTCCTGTGATTATATCACATTATATGGCAAAAAAGTTTTACAGCTTTAAATAAGGTCCCTGATTAATTGACTTTGAGTTAATCAAGAGGAAGATTATACTGGGTGAGCCCAATCTAATCACATGAGCCTTTAAGAGAGACAAAAAGCAATAGAGAGGTTCTCCTGCTGGATTTGAAGAAGTAAGATTTGTGTTGTGAGGGGACCACATAGCCTCTAGGAGGTAAGGGTGGCCCCCAGGCCCCAGCAAGCAAGAAATCAGAGACCTCAGTCCTACAGTCCAAGGAAATTAATTACTACAATAATCTGAATGAGCTTGGAAGAGGACCCTGAACTCCAGATGAGGACACAGTCCTGGCTGAAACTTCACTTTCAATTTGTGAGATCCTGAGCAGAGGACCTAGTTTTGCTGTGCTCAGACATCTGAATTATAGAATTGTGAGATAATAAATGTGTTTTTAAGTGACTGAATTTTTGTTAAATTTTTTAAAGCAGCTATGGATAACTAATGCAACAGAATATGTTTTTGGCAAAAACAGAAACTCGGAATGAACTATAGGTGTGAACCATTAAAGAGGGAAATGGGGATAGACAATTATATGAGTTATTGGTAAAGGAAAAGACGTACATGTACCAGGGAGGCGGGGTAAGAAGGTTTTTTGTTTTTAAATTATGTTTAGGTTTAGCAAGAAATCGGCATATTTGTAAAGATTGTAGTAAGGGTATAAATTCCTTACCCTTTTGAAAGTAGCAAGTAATTCCATACTTGATCCCTGTTATCTATTAAACACTACCTTTGCATATTTTGTATCTCATGCTTTAGTGGCATTGGTAGAATGTCTGAAACTCCATTGCCTTTGGATATGCTTAAAATTTCTTTCATGATGATTTTCACCTATCAACTTCTGCACAAGAATTCTTTACTTACTCAAAGAATCCTTTGACACATCTACCACAAATTTCTAGTATATACAACCTTTGTATTTTAAACACAGTCCCATTATTGTATAATATATGTCATACCACATTTTGCTTATTTGCTTACACGTGTTTTCCAAACCACCCTGCTCTTTCCTAAGGATCCTCAAGGGCAGGTGTAATATCTAACTTGCTTCTGTATCCCTGTAGTCTAGATTGCAGCTTGCACTCAGTCATGTTTGTTGTCAAACTAAACTAATATCCAAAACTGACTGGGAGGCTAGGTAGTAGGGTGGTCTGGAAAGGAGCAAGAGCTTTAATCTTCAATCAGGAAAGATGAAGAAAACACGAGAAAAACATAGTTGTGGAGGAAGAAGAGACTAAACGAGGAAGAGATATTAACCATGGACATTACCTAAGTCAGAATTAGAAAATATACCCTATGCCATTCTATAACTTGAGAGTAAAAAGAAAAAAAAAAGGAAATACACCCATGCTTTTCTTTTTCTCTTGGCTTCCAAGAAAGAGACAAGTAGATAAGTGGGGAGGGGTGAGAATAACTATAGAAAAAAAAACCACAAAAAAAACAGTGAGAATTTTTTAACTTTAAATTTTCTTTAAGTGATAATAACTAATATTTGGTGAGCTTTTACCATAGTGAGCTACTCTGCTGATACTTTCACATACATTAACTAGTTTAATTCTCAGAACAATACTATGGGGTATGCACATCATTATTACTTTAGATATGGGAAAACTGAGACATATACAGATTAGTATTAATAATTTGTCACCAGCTGATAAAAGCCCAGAACATTTAACCCAGTCAAATGTTATCCTATATTCTGGGATGCAGAATAAAAATTCATAACACCAAACTATCCATAATACTTACATTGGAGACCCTCTATATTCAAATAATTCTGTTTATACACAATATTCTCAATTGCTCATACTTGTTATGTGGGATGAAAATTAGGTACAGTTCAAGTTTTGATATTGCAAGTAGACTATAAGATTATCCAGGGAATTATTATAACTACTAATGGATAGTAGGAGATCAACAAGCGTTAGCTATTTATTGGAAATGTTGAATCTGATTCTGATTCCAAGGCAGTATCCAGAAGATGAACAGAGGATTTTTTGGATGGGCCTCTGGAAGCTAAAGTAGTTCCATTGCTGTATCAGAATTACTGTATACCCTGTTTACTAATTTTCTAAACTTTCACACAACCCTTTGTCCAAAGCATTTCAACAAATATTTACTGACTGCCTACTGCTGGGAGTCAGGAGGTGCTGGGCTAGAGCTCCAGCCCCATTGCTTATCAGACATGCAAACCTAAACAGAATGCTGGTCCCTTTGTTTCGTACAAATTCTATATGCTCAGGTAATCGTTTATTTCCTATTTTCTGCTTCTTTATTTGACGTTGTTTTAGTTGTTCTTTTTTTCTTAACCAATCTTCATGAGCTTTTTATACAATATAGTTACTGTCTTTTACAAATGTTTACCTAGTGAAATAACTTCAGGTTGAATGCATAATAAATAAATATTATAATAAATACAGTTTATCATTGCTAGACCCTCAGCTTAAGATTCTGCCATTTGAGTTCAAAATGCTAACGTTGCAGAATATGACATCATCTTCCATCATTTTCCTGCTAACTGGTGTTCCTGGGCTGGAAGCCTTCCACACCTGGATCTCCATCCCCTTCTGCTTCCTCTATGCAACTGCCCTCTCGGGAAACAGCCTGATTCTCTTTGCCATCGTCACTCAGCCCAGCCTCCACCAGCCCATGTACTATTTCCTCTCCATGCTGTCCACCACCGACCTCGGCCTGTCCATATCCACCATGGTCACTATGCTGGGTATATTCTGGTTCAATGCCAGGGAGATCAGTTTTAATGCCTGCTTGTCGCAGATGTTTTTCATTCAACTTTTCACTGTCATGGAATCCTCAGTGCTGTTGGCCATGGCTTTTGATCGTTTTGTGGCTATCTCTAATCCTCTTAGATATGCTTCTGTCTTGACTGACCTTAAGATAGCACAGATTGGAGTGGCAATCATCACCAGGGGGACAGTAACACTGACACCAATGGTAGCACTTCTTAAGAGACTGTCCTACTGCCGCAGCCACGTGCTCCACCACTCCTACTGCTTCCACCCTGATGTGATGAAGCTGTCCTGCACGGACACCAGGATCAACAGCGCAGTGGGGCTGACTGCCCTGATCACCACTGCTGGGGTAGACTTGATCTTTATTGTCCTTTCTTATGTGTTGATCATTAAGACGGTCCTCTGCATTGCATCCCCAGGAGAGAGGAAGAAAGCCTTCAGCACATGCATCTCCCATATTGGCGCTGTTGCTGTATTCTATATTCCCTTGATCAGTCTGTCCTTTGTTCACAGATTTGGGAAACGGGCCCCACCCTATGTACACACTCTGATTGCCAATGCCTACCTGCTGATCCCTCCTGTAATGAACCCCATCATCTACAGTGTGAAGACCAAACAGATACGCAAGGCTGTGCTGCAAGTTCTCCATTTCAGCACAACAAAGATCTAGATAGATGCTCTTTTTGATTTTTTCTAGGCTTTGCCATTCACAGAGGTTAGACTCATGATTATGTTTAAAGTTTCCCAAAAGATAACTTTAGTTCTATGTAAGAAGACTGTGGCTAAGTGAGATTAATATGAGCTGGAGATTCTGAAGAATATCACTATTTTCATTAGACAATCATAGTGATAATAAGAGCATTTCTTCATTTACGATGAAGGATTTTCGATGATCTAGATGACCAATGACCCACCTTCATTTGTAAATGTGGAATTATTTCTTTTTTAAGTGGAAAAAGAGAAGGTGTCTACTTGTTGATTTAATTTCTTCTTTACAGAGAGAAATTGCATCACCCTGCTCACAAATGGTAGTACCCAGAGTTACTTAATTCTTGCAAATATTCTTACTGTCCTTCTTCCTCTCTTGCCTCCCTGACCTCTTCATCTAACAGCCAGTATAATCATCAAAAACATTGTATTGCCTTGTCAGTAACCTAACATTTTTTTTCAAATATTCATGCCTTCTCCCAGCCCTTCAGGGAATATTTTTAGTATAAAAATTCTGTGAAAAAAAATAACTCTTCTTAATACAACTCCAGTCTATATAGTTTCATCAAAAGTACTAATGGTCATATATACTACTTAATAAATGTGTTCTTTCTTTTGGAAAATATTAATCTTAAATAAATTTTCTTTGAAGCCCCAAGATCAAAAGGAAGCAAATACAGAGATATTTTAATCTGGTTGGATTTATAATGCTATATTTAGATCTCCTTCTCAAAGGATGAAGTGTGTATACCTGTCAGGCTCTAGGTTGAAAAATAATTAACAGAATTAACAGCAGGAACATTTAATACAAAGAACTGGATAACAGGTACTGGAGGACTAAAAAAGTAAAAAGAGAACTTACAAATAATACAGAAATAATAACTGCAGGAAGTTTCTGCCACTGGTATGGTTGGGGAACAAAGAGAAGAGTTCAAGCTTATTAAAACTAGGTTCTTCCTAGAGGTTCCTCCCACAACTGACACTCAGAGCTATAATGAGAGGGCATTGCCCTGCTGGTTCTAGTACCTTAGTAGCTCAAGGGATAGAGCACATGGGATCAAGACCCAACCTTGGAGGAAGGGGCACTTCCCAGGTATAGCTCACTCCTCAAGAGCATAGAGGACCTCTCATGGAGTTGGGAGTCAGATCTCTGATAAAGGCCAACCTTTGGTTGGTTCTGTTTTTTCTCAGGGGCATGATGAGATTGGTACTGGAAGTATGGGGGAAAATAAAACCACAAACTGCAACCAATGCAGCTAGGCAAAGACCTATTGCTGTGGCAGCACTGATGGGTATGACAAGCAAACATGAGAGGGATACTTGTCCCTACAGCAGCCTCTGGGCTCCTTCTAACATCCCCCAATTAATAGAATATAGCAGGAAACCAGCTGCCAAGTGATGATTATGACTCATGAGTTGCATCCTTCTTATCAAAAACAGATTCTATACAATGGTAGGTTTGGAGCTGACATAGCCAAGAGCCAGTGCAACTAGGTAATGTGCTCATGACACAGTTAAGCTCAATATGGCCATGATGGGGGATTTATTTGGTGTTCAAGCATGGACTGTTGATAACAACAGCAGTAATTAGTAACTATAACCAGCCAAGTGCTTCCACAATTCACTAAGCATTTTTAATACAAGGCCATCAGCTGACACTTTTCAGATTGTTTCTGGAGATGTTTCCCTGCTTTTTACCAAATATCTTGTTCTCCTAGGACCACTCAGGTCTCTTGTTCAATGGCCAGCAATAGAGTTCCAGGTTGTGTCTGAGTCAACTTTTGTTTTGGAGCTTGCTGGCTGCTCAGGGACTCTTGGTGGCTTCTCTTTCCCAATTTATCTTGTTTCTGTTCATTAATGGCTTCTTTCCAAAAACTGAGTGTATGACATAACTATTCCTGGGTGACAGATTATGACTGGAAATTTGTGCTCATCATTTTTGGTGTCCTCGCATTTTTAGTTATATCATGCATCCTTCTGTGCTTTGTTTGATGCCCCAGGGTATTGATCGAAATGGATTGCATCACTGAGGCTCTCCTGTGAGCTGACTCACAGGAGACACTAGCAGGAGAATGTAGGGTTGGAGAAGCGATCCTGCTTTGACAATGTTTCTTCTTCCTCTTTGGCTCTTAGGCCAATAATGATTTCTCACTATCAGTGGTCTCACTATCTCACCTTGTTTGTGTCCTTAGCCCTGTCCATCATTCTGCAATTAATTATTTCACTAACATCTCTCACTTTAAGTTATCTGAATGAGTTTTGTTTCCTGCTGATTTTGCAACTAATACATATCTCTTCAATGAGTAAAGATAATGTCTCCTTGATCCTACTGGGTCTACTCCAACTTCACCTGTAAATACTTTTTGAGCTTGAGATGCAAGAGATAGGTGCTAATTGGTTCTTTGCTACCTAAGGCAAGAAGTAAATGCCTTTTTTGGGGCCTTTGATCTAGGTCTTAATACCATGAGCCTCGCTTCAGCCATATATAAGATCCCAAGAAAAGCCCCACTGACATGATTCCTAGACACAGAGGGCTATGCAGGATTTTCCTCTACACCCTGTCAGGGCCTGAAACAAGGGTGGGGTAACTTGCAACCTCCTGGTTAGCTTGTCTGTAAGGATCTGGGCACACAGCTTCATATATTTGCTCTGATGCAAATATTAATAGAATAGACAGTCATAATGTCAGACTGAAAGGAGGGAGGCTTCTGTTCTGCCCTAGGATTCCTCGTTTGGCCTTAGCTTACTTTAAAAATATAATATTGGGAGAATCTATTTACTATTTACCTTGTGCTTTACCAAGTGGAACACAGAGATTAGAACTTTGCCTTTCTAGCTCCCAGGGGCTTGCTGATTTGGAAGCAAGAATCATACTCAAATGTTTTGGAGAATGTAAGAGCTAAAAATAAATTTGCTGCAGCTCCTACACAAAAATCCCAGAAAGGGGTAGGAGGTGGTAGGGAACATTTTCCACATAAATGAATTCAATAGCACAACTTCGTTGAATACTATAATACAGTGTTAAAATTGGATTTTCTTCTCTAGTTGTGGCTGAGGCAGGAAAACAGTAGATACTAAACTCCAAAGTGAGTTGTGAGATGGTCATGGAAAACAAGTCAGATTAGAAGAAGAATACACAATATAGAAAAGAATTGAAAAAGTTATTATAGACATAAAGAAAATAGACTAAAATATGAAATTTAAGATTGACTCTTTTCTTACTAATCTGCATGTCCAGGTTAAATCTACTATTATAATACACACATATAAAACAGTCTTCTTAGCATCTTAAAATTGAAAAGGTATTTTTATACACTCTAATGCAGAGCTGGCTTAGTATCTTGAGCAAGAGGCAAGTTGTTTCTTTGCAAGAATTGCCCCCCTTTGTTGTCAGAGCCTTGTTTTCTAAGAACTTTTTTCTCTTTTTTGAGGTAGAGGAATTTTGACACGGAGGTAGTATGGATAGGGTACCTTGTGACTCAGGGTGGTGCTGTCAAATAGGGCCCTTATAGTAAGGTTTGTGAAGAGGACAACCTTAGGAAAAGCTGTGTTAAGAGCTACCTACTCCCTCACCAAAGGAGGAAGGATCGAGTGGTTCGGAAGAGAGGGGTTGGGACCCTTCAGAGATCTGGGGAGGACAGATAACTGACTCCCTCTGAGAAAAGTGAAGAGCAGGAAAAGGGACTGGAGAGTTTCTGTGGTGGCAGAATAGGAGAATTGCTGTTTCACATATTGGGTCCATAATACTCTCTCAACACAGCATGAGAGTGTCCTGCGGACTGATGTAAATTGAACACACGTGAGCAAGCCAGTAAGGGTTCTCTTAGATCACACCCAGTAGGGTTGTCCAGAAGCACAGCAGAAACTTAACAGAACGGGGATAACCTCTAGGTCATGGAAGGAACTAGAGCACATTCACAGATTAATGAAAACACTGGTGAGAAACCAGTACTGTTTGTTGGGAGATCTTTGATGAACACACAAAAAAAGTTCAAGAGAGAAAGTAGGTCCAAAAAAATCACCAAATCTGGCAAATATGAAAACACCTTATGACAATATCAAATAAATAAGAATTTTAGTACTGGTTTTACTTTTATCTTCCTTTTAGCTTTGACCTTGACAGTGTGAAAAATAGTAGCTAGTAAGATGTGAGTATGCAAGAGAAGAAGACAAGTAGCTTCTCTCTCGATGTCCTGAGGCCGACTAGCAGCCAGCTTCAGCTCAGACAGCAGGGAGGAGTATTGCTTTCAAATGAATATACAACTATTGATTAATTTATTGAGCTGAATTCTTTCAGTTTCTAAATTGAAAAATGTGTTTTATGACTTAAAATATTTCCTAGCATAAGCAGAAAACAATTGTTTGCTAATATTTTCATCCAAGAGTAAGAAAGAATATTTTCCACTGAGCAGCTATAAAAGGGGCCTGGGGGAAAAAAAGAAATAAAAACTATATTTGTTTTAAAGAAAACATCCCATGCATACTGTATGTTCATCAATATCAGTTACAATACAAAATATAACAGACATCACCCTTTACTTACAAGCAGATCACGTATCATATGGCCTGTTTAATAGCATTTGTTAAAATGTTTGCTTACAGTTGTAAAACATTTATAAATAGCAAATATAAAAATTTTATTGCTTAAAAGGAGGTGTTTATGATAGTTGAAAAATATCTGTATTTTTCTGTAACTTCCTGTCTTAGTACCAGATACTTGATCCCAGTAAAACAAAAAGGCACCCAAGCCTTTTCAGCTATAGTAATAATCAAGAAGACACAGAATAAAACAATGTGTTGTCATTATTCAGCTATTAAATTAGCAAATATTTAAGTAAAAAGTCATAATAATATAGCCAGAATATAATTATGATTAAGTAGTGGGCGTGTAAACTGATACAGTTCTCCTGACAGGCAAAATGGAAACTGGGGTATGTATTAGGAACTGTAAGTTGTTATCTGATTTAATTCAGCAATTCTAATTACAGTGATGTATTCAGGGAAAAATGAGATATGAAAAAATATTAATAAAGATGCTACTTAGGTTTTCACATAGCATGAAAAGTTGGAAAAGGCCTAAATAATTTAATTTAGGGAAATGATTCCTTATGAAAAATTATATTATAACCCAAGAAGAAATTAAAATTTCCACTTATTCATCCTCTTTTCAGGACTAAGGCATGATTTTCCTAGCTTTGCAGAGTGCTGGCTGCTGAAAGATGAGTCCTTCTCTGGAAATTGCCCTCATCTGAATGGAGTTGCCATGTCCAAGGTTCTGGGGTGCACTGCAGTGACTGGTCAATACAGGTGCACAAAAGCCTTGTCCCCCTTGCCTAGACAACTCTGAAGGACCACTCCAGTTCTACAGCCCTCATGGGACTTTTGTTTGACATCCCCTTTTGCCCAATTAGGACTCTTTTACTCTCTTATAGATGCTATTCCAGAAAATACACTTTAATAAATTTCCTGTATGCAAAACTCCATCACAGAATCTTTTTTTTCTTACATCTGAAAAATCTGATGTAAGACATGTGACTGCTTTTTTGTTTCCCTCTTTATACTATTGCCCTTTCTTTCCTAGGAGGTGTGTGCTAGAAGTTAATACTATTCTGAAAGTGGTGAGCGTCATTCCCTTGAAGGTTTTAAAATTTTTACTAAAAACATGCACATGCACATGCACAGACAGAGCACATAGAATTGTTTAGAAATTTTAAAGTCATGTGAATACCTTCTATTTAGCACATGTACTTTGCATTTTGCTCTACTAACTAAATCTATTTTGAGATCATACATTTGATATATAGTAATATGATTTTTGTGTCATATATGGTTTTAAAAACTTGTATATATTACATTTCATACTAGACATATACTTCATATTTTTTTGAAAACTAATCTTCCATTCACAGACATTTAAATGATTCTCATTTTTTTTTTGCTGTGATAAAAAAATGCCATCCTTAAGTATCCTTATCTAAAGCCTTGAAATTATACTATAAGCATCGTCTTAGTTCACATGTAAGTGAAGTTCACATGAAGTTCTCTAGGTGTTAAATTGTTGGGCAATAAGATGTGAAAGTCAGGGGTTAAGCAGAAAATCAGAAGCCACTACAAATATTTTAAAAGAAGAATATAGTTACCTAAGTGATGAAGAACCTGAGAGCCATGCAGGTGATGGCGAGGTAACCTGACTGCAGGAAGCCACTATGACCTCTTGCCTGGACTCTCCTTGTTGCTATTGGAGCTTGGGAGGTTCCCTGATGGAAGGTGGAAATGTGGAAGAAATGCGACACTGCCAGAGATGCTGCCCAAACAAGGCACAGAGGGGTGGGGGGGGAGAAAGTCCTTAACTGATTGCCTTGCCTTCAGTCTCCTGTTAGTGACTACCTTAGGCCAAACCCAGCTGGAATCCAGTGGCATGGAAGGCTGAGATGCACAGCCTGCAAGGTTCTGCTCTCCGGAGGTACTGAGCAGAGTAGAGCAAGGGAAAAAACAGATTTGAGGGCAGACATGTCCAAGGCCATCATAGTCCACCCTTTTTTCTATTCGTCAAATATATTTAATAGATTCATGATTCAACCTAACAGGTATCATTATTTTTCTTTTACAGGTATTTGGGATTTTTTTATATGTTTATTTGCTATTGTTGTTTTCCATCAGTGTTCTTTATTTTTTCACAACCTTATGGGAGATACAATTTATATAGCATACAATTAACCCATTTAAAGTATACAATTTAATGATTTTTAGTCCATTCACAGAGTTGTATAATTATCACCACAATCAATTTTAGAACATTTTCATGTTCTAAGGAAACCCCACACCCATTAGCAGTCACTTCCCACTCATCCTCCCCCCATCCCCTAGAAACCATTAATCTACTTTCTGTTTCTGGGGATTTGTTTATTCTAGACATTTCCTGTAAGAGGAATTATGCAACGTGTAGGCTTTTGTGACTGGCTTCTTTCATTCAGCATAATGTTTCTAGAGTCTTCTACATATTCAGTGTTTTCTCTTCATGCTTTTGTGGGTATTGTTTCTATTTACTATTTAGACTGATTTCCTTCTGTGTCATGGGGAAGGGATGGAATACCCTGTCATAAGGAGGGAGGGTACACTATTAGCTCTTCATCTGGGCATAAGAGTCCTCTGTTCATTCAGGATGTTGCCAGAGAGTTAGAGTGCAGACTTGTCTTGGTGATCACGTTCATTCTTGCCACTTTTGGGCAAATATCTCTCTGTGGCCTGAAGGATGGCACAAATAGGGCCAGGGTGGGATTGTTGGGACAGTACTAAAATGGCTGGACGTTTCTATGGGATTCTCTAATCTAACCACCTCAGGGATTGGAACATGCTATAGAATTATTTCCACTTTACCTCAGTATTCTCCTATACAGATCTTGGGCTGCAATTTTGTTCTGTCAACATTATTTCATCTTTTGTGGTACCTTTCATGGATTCCACAACTTTATAGGTCACTGATTGTATGAATTTAATCTTTATTCCAGGCATATTGTCTCCCCTTCCTAGGGTGGGAGTAATTTGAGAATGTGTCATTTCTTCCCTTTCCTTATCTAATCTCTAATTCTTCTTTTTTATTATTAATATAATAGTTTTATTATGATGTAATTCACTCATTTAGTGTGTAAAATTTAATATTTTTTAGTATAGTCACAGAGGTATGTAACTATATCACAATAAATTCTAGAACATTTTCAAACCCTCCTAAAAAACACCATACCCAGGAGCAATCATACCTTATTATCTCCATCCCCCCCAGCCCTAAGCAACCACTAATCTACTTCCTGTCTGTATAGATTTGCCTATTCTGAAAATTTCAAGTAAATTGAATCATACAATCTTGGTCTAATATGATTTTTTTTTCCATTTATCATACTGTTTTCAAGGCTCATACATTTTGTGGCATGTATCAGTCCTTTTTTATCACGTATTTCAGTCATTTTTATAGCTGAATTAATATTCTATTATATGACCCCCTAGGATTTTATATATCCATTTATTTTACCTGATAGACATTTGGGTGGCAGCACCATATGTTGAAAACACTATTTTTTCCCCATTGAACTGTCTTGGCAAGTTGGTTGAAAATCAGTTAACAGGAAATGTGAGTGTTTATTTCTAGACTCTCAGTTTTAGTTCATTGATTGATATGTCTCTTCTCTGCTGTTTCATGCTGTTTGAATAACTGCAGCTGAGTAGTAAATTTTGAAATTGGTAAGTATGAATCCTCCAGCTTTGCTCTTTTATTTTTCAAGATTATAATGGCAACTCTGGGTCCTTCAAAATTCCATATGCATTTTAGGACCAGCTTGACAATCTATGCAAAGAAGTGAGATTTAATTTTGATAGAGATTGCATTACATTTGTAAACCCATTTGGGAAGTATAGCCATCATAACAATATTAAGTCTTCAAATTCATGAATATGGCATGTCTTTCCTTTTATTTAGGTCTTTAATTTCTTTCAGCAATATTTTGGTGTAAAATATTTTCAGTGTTAAGTCTTGTGCCTCTTTGGTTAAATTTATTTCTAAGTATTTTATTCTTTTGATGCTATTGCAAATGCAATTTTTTTCTTAATTCAGTTTTGGATTGTTCATTGCTAGTGTATGTTAAAACAATTGATTTTTTGTATATTGATCTTATAATTTATAACTTTGCTGAACTCATTTATTAGTTTTAATATTTTAGTGGATTTCTTAGGTTTTTCTATTAGTTAATTCCATTGTGGCTCTCCACTCTTGGTGTGAAACTCCTGACATAAGCAGGGCAGTAGGCAGGATGGCATATAGCTTGTTAAGTTTGTATCTCTTGATATGGACCCTCTGCCTTAGGACTGAGCTAGGGAAAGTGTGATGGTACCCAGTATTCTCTGGCTGCCATGCTAGAGGTACAGCCTCTGCTCTGTGAGTGGGGGCTGAGTGGATAAAGGGAGCCATTGACCTCTGGGTTGCACTCACCTGCATAGCTTCTGCCATGTAGAGCTGAAGTGAGAAATGCTGGTGGTCTAGACCAGGTGTCCCAACCTTTTGGGCACCAGGGGCCAGTTTCATGGAAGACATTTTTTCATTGACCAAGGTGGTGGGGAGATGGTTTTGGGAAGATTCAAGTGCATTGTATTTTATGTGCACTTTATTTCTACTATTATTATTATTACATTGTAATATATAATGAAATAATTATACAACTCACCATAATACAGAAATTAATGCTACTGCTGATCTGACAGGAGATGGAGCTTAGGAGGTGATGTGAGTGATGGGGAGCAGCTGTAAATATGGATGAAGCTTCCCTCACTCATCCACCACTCACCCCCTGCTGTGCAGTCTGTTTCCTAAGAGGCCATGGACTGGTACCAGTCCACAGACAGGGAGTGGGCACTGCAGGTCTAGACTGAAAACAGAAGGGGCATAGGAGGAAGGGAAGGAACCCTGTGTTCTTGGCTATGCCTACTTGGAGAGGAGTGATCAATACACTGAGCTGAGAAGGAAAGGAGGGCAGAAGCTGGCCATACTTCAAGTCCCACAGACTCTTACTCTCACAGTAATTTAATAGGTTTTCTCGAAAAAATATTTTCTTTTCTTTTCTGTATACCTTTAGGGTAATTTCCAAAGGATGTAAATGTTTACATTTATTTCACTATATATACACTATATATATATATATATATATATATATATATATTCTCTCTATATATACACACATATATGTGTGTGTTTATATATATGTACACATATATAAAATTATATATCTTTCACTATGATTTTATAAATACATATGTATCTCATATATATTAGCTATATATAATTATTGAACTTGTGTGTATATATATTTTATCTATATACATATATATTTTTCACACACACATATATGTGATCACATCACATATATATGATATATATATATACACACATATCACTGTTTATGGCTGTTTTCCTGAATGATGTGTCCTCATAGCTCCTCATGCTATCATTCTAGAAGTGGATTTCTCCAATTCTTGACCTTATATCTCAAACAACACATTTTGATGGTTTCCCAGGCTGGATTAAGCTTTACTCTTATATATTCTTATTACTCCTTTTGACTTTATCTATATATTCCAACATATCACATAGTAATCAGATTTTGATTCATTATTTTCTTATCTATGAATTTAACTATTTATGAAAATATCCTTTCTGTTTCTGCCAACCTATCATATTGTGCAGTGTCTGACAATAGCAGACACTCAGTAAATGAAACAATGACTTAATGGTGATTAAATTATGTGTAAGAATAATAGGTAATAGGGTCTAATTTAAAGTTAGAAAACAATTAACTATTATGTGTACTTTAAGAAAACCAGATAGGACAGAAGATATGAGTTATTATTTTACATGTAATTTTGGAGGCTTGATCTTAAGAGCAAAGTGTTCATTTTAGCCATTATTATTCATGCTTCCAAAACTTTACTAACATTTTTATATTAAATAACATCAAGATATTGTATTGCTCATTTCTAAAGAATAGATTAATAATAGTTCTATTGCAAATAAAGAATAAATTTCCTCCAAACTGCATCCCCCACCCAACCTTCTATGTATTTTGATTTCAGGTTACTTATATAAGGAGTTATATTGATTAAATGCTATGTCTTAGAAGTGACAACTAAGGAGTAGATTTTATTGTGAAGTATTAGAATCAGACCTCAGATCCTTTGGGAAAGAGGATTTTTTTAATGGCCCTACAGATCTGCTTGGTTTTCACACTGTAAATAATGGGATTCATCACTGGTGGAATAAGCAAATACACATTGGCCATAAGAGTGTGCACATAAGGAGGGGCTCTTTTCCCAAACCTGTGGTCAAAGCACAAGCTAATGAGAGGGATGTAGAAAATGGCAACAGCACCTATGTGGGAAATACAAGTGCTAAAGGCCTTATGCCGCTCCTCTGGGGAAGCAATGCTTAGGACAGTCTTAATAATCAGGATGTAGGAGAGAAGAATAAAGATGGAGTCCACTCCTGCAGTGACTATGAGGGCAGTAAGCCCTAAAACACTGTTGATCTTATTGTCAGAATACGAGAGCTGGATAATGAATACGAGAGCTGGAAACAGTAGGAATGGTGGAGCACATGACTTTGGCAGAAGGACAGACGTTTAAGAAGCAAAGCCAAAGGCAATAGGATCACTGTGCCTCTGACAAGGATCGCAAACCACACTTTGACGATTCTGGAGTCAGTCAGGATGGTAGCATATCTCAGTGGGTTACAAATGGCAATGAAGCAGGAAAGGCCATTGCCAGGAGCACTGAGGACTCCATGACAGTAAAGAGTTGAATGAAGAATGTCTGGGTAACACAGGCGTGGAAGCTGATCTGTCTGGCGTTGAACCAGAATATACCCAGTGTAGAGACTAGTGTGGAAATGCACAAGCCCAGGTCCGTGGTTGAGAGCATAGAGAGAAAATAGTACATAGATACATGCAGACTCAACTCGGTGATGATGACAAATAGGATTATGCCATTTCCAGAGAGGGCAGTTACATAGAGACAGCAGAAGGGGATAGAGACCCAGACATGAGCAACTTCTAGTCCTGGAACTCCCGTCAGGATAAAGATCAGAGACGAGGAAGTGACATTAAGAAAAGATGACATGATTACTATGGAAGTATAATTCTGTTGCCATGAAATCTCCTAGAATGAGAAATGATAACAGCATTCAGCAATTTTGTTCTGACTTCTATAATATTAACTAGTTAGATAAATCAAATTGGAAGTTATTCTTAGGATTTTATCCTCTCCTTTTTACTTCCCAGTTTTGAATTCCTTTTTTTTCTGCTTTTCAACTTTCTCCTCATGATTCTTGTGTTCTGATTCACAATAGAAAATAGTAGCTCCTTTTTTCCTTTTTTTATTTTTAACCCAAGGGTGTTTTCAATCCTCTTTCAATTTGACCCTAATCTGTTTCTTTCTCTGTTCCTTTATACTTTGCACACGAAGGGATAATTGGATTAAAATAACCTGAAAATACAATGAATTCAATGGAGACTTGAAAATCATATTAGTTTTTGAAAGTAAGATTTATTTTTAATAAAAATATACATATATTTAAATCTTTGTGTAAAAACTTTTCTGCATTATCATGAAACTTTATCATATATTTTAATGATATATAGCATTTTAAGGAAATAATTTTACATAAATAAATAATTTTGTAAAAGTGAAAACGGCCTATTTGCTATTTCTTGGTCAATGATTTTACCCCAGCCATATTCTGGTTGTTTCTAGCCTAGGGTTTGATTTCTGATCTTGATTTTTGATTTTCTTATCTGTTGTCACCATAGCTGAGTTGATTTATAACTGTTAAAGAAAATTATCTATAACATCACCTTCAGCAATTAGTTTTCAAAAGGACAATTGTATTAAGTTTCAGGGCTAGGAGTGAACTTAGGTGTGCAGATGCCTGATAGGACACTTCCCTTCCCAGCCCAAAGTTGTTGCAATCATTTCCACCTTTTACTTACATACTAGCCTCAGAAGTACACTTTTAAAGTCTGTCTTTATCAAGACAAATAACACATGTGAACTTTTAACTTTGTCAGGGCAGCATCTGAAATAAGACTTATTAATATGTAGGTGAGGGTCTAGGTGAGTTTTATTCTCTTTCCTTTCTTCTTTCCCATATTGACTTCACTCTTGTGATCACTTCCTTTAGATTCTCTTAGGAAAATCTTGCTAAGATTCTCACTAAGCCAATTAGTGGTGCTCTGAATTTCCATGTGTTGTTCAGCCTTGAAGAGATTGTATGCTTTCCTCATAGTCTCAGGCATTGGTTGATATCCCATTGGTCACTCATGGACATTCAGAACCAGGATGCCTCCAACCACTTGATTTGGAGAATATCTTCCTTCAGCTGTGTTATAGCCACACAATTTTACCTCCTTAGTGACACAGTCTGGCTCTAAATCTTAGTTTATGAGACCTCTTGGACTGCATGTTTTGTTGTTGACTATATATCTTTATATCTCCAGCTATAATACTATTGATGTCCAGTTTTGGCTTTTACTCCTGTTCTGAGAGGCCACTGAGATCTCAGGGTATCTTATATCTAAGGCCACTCAGTTTTGATTTAGCCACAAAATAGCCATATCTTTGGTCTTATCAAATAATGTTAATAGTAAGGAGGGTTAACTGAGATAATATCCATTATTATTTTCTTATTCTATATTACTGAAGTTCCAAAGGATCACAACAATAAATTTTTGAGCATTATGTAATATCCTAAATATTTGTGAGATTATGGAAAGGGCCCCCATGCAGAAAACTACAAGTGTTGATATAGTGATTGTAGAATAGCTACTCTGCTGAGTATGAGGTGATTCATGTCCCATTAACTTCATAATTTGACTAAAAAGTGTATTAGGTAAAATACAATAAATTTCTAACTCAGTTTTCTGGCATCAATCCAATATTAACATTCAAAACATAAAAGTAAAATTCCTTATTCATCAGATAATTTTAGAAGAATATTTTAGTGGTTGTAAATATGGAAAGATAAAAAATGTTTTATTATTTTAAAATATTAAGGAATACAAAGTTTTTTTTACATGGATAGCTTGTATAAGGCTTAAGTAGTGGCTTCTTGTGTGCCCATCACCAGAATACTGTTTGTTGTGCCCTCACCCCCCAACCATCCTCTGTTCTTAGTTTTTAGTGTCCTTTACATCCCTTTGTGTCTGTGTGTGCTCATCATTTAACTCCTAAATATCAGACACTACATGTGGTGTTTATTTTTCCATTCCTGAGATATTTCACTTGGGATAATGGTCTCTAATTCCATCCAAGTTGCTGCAAAAGACATTATTTCATTTCTTCTTATAGCTGAATAGTAGTCCATGCGGCGTGTGTGTGTGTGTGTGTGTGTGTGTGTGTGTGTGTGTGTAGACCCAAAGCAAAATGGGTCTTTTCTGAAGATCTTTTCTTCTGGTGGCTTAGAGTTTGGTTTTCTCTTCTTTTTCTAGTTCCTTGAGAAATGACATTAGGTTGTTACTTTGTGGTCTTTCTGTCTTTTTGATATATGCATTTATGGCTGTGAACATTCCCCTTAGGACTGCTTTTATTGTCTCCCATAAAGTTTGAAAGTGCTTGTGTCTCCTTCATTGTTAAGTTTGAGGATTCTTTTAATTTCTGCCTTAATTTCATCATTGACCCAAGCATCATTCAGCAGTAGGTTGTTTGATTTCCATTATTTTGTGTGGATTTGAGTGTTTCTCTTGGAATTGATTTCTTGTTTTATTCCACTGTGGTCTGAGAAGGTATATGATATGATTTCATTTTTTTTTTAATCTTATGAAACTCATGTATAATGCAGTTTTGAGTATTTCCTGTAGGGTAGGTATAGTAATGACAAATTCCCTTAGTGTTTGCTTGTCTGGAAAAGTCTTTATTTACCCATCATTTATGAAATCAAATTTTGCAGGATATAAAATTCTTGTTTGGCAATTCTGTTTAAGAAAACTAAACATAAGGCCCCAATGCCTTCTGGCTTATAAGGTCTCTACTGAGAAATCTGCCATTAGTCTGATGGGCTTTCTTTTATAGTTATTGCTTTCATCTTGCAGCTTCATTTTGACTTTGGTCATGTTGGTGATTATGTGTCTTGGAGATGTCCTATTTACTGTGAACCTTCCTGGTATTCAATGACCATCTTGTATCTGGATATCAGAATCTCTGGTGATATCAGTCAAGTTTTCCTCAATAATTCCCTCAAACAGGTTTTCCATGCTTTTTGTTTTTCTTATTCTCCTTCAGGGATACCTATAATTCTTATATTGGCCTGTTTTGTATAGGCCCACATTTCTCTGCGTGACTGTTCATTCTTCATTATTCTTCTCGCTTTATCTTTGACTGACTGGATTAGTTCAAAAGCCTTGTCTTCAAGCTCTGAAATTCTTCCATCTGTTTTGTCTAGTCAATTGTTGAAGCTTTCTGTTGTAGTTTGAAATTCTCTAAATGACTCTTTAATTTCTATAAGATCTGTTATATATTCTTTTATGCTATCTATTTAGTGAGTTTTTTATATTTTTCATTTGTGTCCTGAAACTTTTTTGGGGGGGTCTTTGTGTTGTTTGTCAACTTTCTCTTCAATCTCATTTCTCTTATTTTCATCCATATTCTGAATTCCATCTTTGGCATTTTGACAATTTTCTTTAGGTTGGGGTCCACTGTTGGAGACCTATTGTGATACTTTGGGAGTGTCCAATCAGCTTGTTTTGTCATGTTGCTGGAGTTCTTTTTATGGATCCTTCTCATCTGAAATTACTTCTCTCAGCTCAAGAGAGATAAACTTTCAGCCCACCTATTCTCCTTTGCTGGGAACTCTCCTACTTAGTGCAAAGCAGAGGATTCCTGGATGGAGCACTTGTGTCCTCCACTGGAGGATTGACCCAGCTGGAGCTGGGCAGATGTCTGTAAGCACTTAACACAGTTGCCCTCCTGCCTCTCCTGACTCACCATTCTTCTGTGGTTGCCACTGGTGGTCCCCCTATTGCAGAATGAATGAATGTCCCACCTAGTTCTCTCAGCAGCAGTCATTATCAGCAGTGGTGACTATCAGGGGAATGAGAGCTGCTCTACTTTGATCTGTAGGCAGCAGTGACTGTCAGCACTTGACAACTTCAGGGTTAGAACTGTGGGCCACAGCATTTGTAGCTGTGGCTTGAGCGTAGCACTGCCCATCTATGGGCAGAGGTGATTGTCAGCCTATGCCCATTGAAAAGCTGCCCCATTCAGTTCCTGGGATGGCTGTGTTTGTCAGCTGGGCTCCAGCTTGTGTGCAGCCCTGCCCATGTTGACAGGTGGCTGTGATTGTCTGTCTGCCAGGCCCAGGTCCACTGGGGCAATGGGAGTGCAGGGCTCCTGCCAGGGATACATGAGAGCTCCCTGCCCCTTTGCTCCTCCCACCCCTGGACTCATGAGGTGGTGATGGGGAAGCAGCAGCCACAAGTCTGACCCCTGGGTAGAGGCTGTGCTCTGCGTCTAGGGTTTTAAAATGGCACCAGCCACAGCGCCCAGGGTTCGCAAGCCAATGGGTCACTGCTTGTGAAGCCTATGTCCTCTCTTTGGAGTAATGTCACTGCATAGTCTCCAGATAGTTCCTATATCAGTCCTGTGGCCTTCAGCAGTAGAGGGTTCCTCTCAGAGGTCAGATGGCAATGATCATGGGGTGAGGGTTAGCCCCAGGATTCTCTCCTCTGTTCCTTCCCCACATGTGCACTCCTCTTCCCTGTGTACCTCCAAACCGCAGAGCAGATTGCTTCACTTCCTGCTCCTTCGTGTTGGGTACCTCTTGTTGACTCTCCTTTGATTCACAATGCTCTCTCTTAGAGGGTTGATCTAAAGGTGGATATACACTCGTTACCTTCAGTCCACTCCATTTGAGTGGTGTGTGAAGACTGCTTCTAGTCTGCCATCTTGGTACCCCTCTACACCTCCCAGGAAAATGTTATAGTTACAAAAATAATGCACTTATGGCTAGAACCATCAATATGAATTTAAACTCTTTTAATTTAAATAAAATAAATGACTAAGAATGTCAATATTAAAACCTAGTGGTCATGGGAAGGAAAGTAGCAGCAGTAGAGTTCAAGAAGAAATAATATTTGTCTCTGAAAGTCTCTTCTAAGACCACCTGGTATTGGCTCTAAATGTCTCCATTTATAACATTTTAGAGTCATGTAGAATCCTAGAGTTTTAGAATTGGAAAGTGCTTCAATGCATGAAGCCAGAAACAATGCTACAATGAGCTTCCAATACTGCATGACAGTACTGCCACTTTAAGCACAGATATTGAAAATAGGATGCGTTCATTCAGTAATTCAGAAAATACATGTTGTAGGTCTAGTAAGGACTAGCCATAGAAAATTAAATATCAACCACAACAAAGTCACTGGTATCAAAATGAGTAGTTGATTACAGGACACAGACAAGTATCATGGAATTATAGAGTGAAGAAAAGAAACCCAGAATATTGTGAGAGCACACAAAGAGGGCAATATGCTCATTTGGGGAATAAGCAATGGTTTCCAGTAAATAATAATATCTAGATTGAGACCTGAATTCTAAGTACATTGGCAAAACATTGGAGTGAAGGGAGGGGTGTGATAATTAATTTTATGTACCAACTTGACTGGGTCACAGGATACTCAGATATCTGTTTAAACTTCACTTCTGGCTGTGTCTGTGAGGGTGTTTCCAGAAGAGATTGGCATTTGAACTGGCGGCTGAGTAAAGCAGATGGCCTGTCCCAATGTGGCCTTCCCCAGTTTATTAATATATGTAATTCAGTAGGTTCTCTTTCTTTGGAGAACCTGACTAATACAGTGAAAGGGGAGGAGATGTTTAATAATAACAAAACTTTGGAATGAGAGGCCTTAATTTAGAATATTGTTGATGCTCTTTTCTCATTGGTGAATTAGAGATGATAATAGTTATAGCTACTTTGCCAGGTAGTTAAGATCTATCATTGACAGAATGCTACATTGTGTGAGGCATGATGCTATGTGGTTTATTAGAATTACTTCATTGAATTTAAAAATTATATTGTTTATAAGATTCCAGTATTTTAGCCTTGGAAGTTAAAAATTAGAGTGGTTAAACAATTTGCACTATTTCATACATTGAGAAAGCTAGGATTTTAATTCCATCTGTGTAAATTTAAAACTTATTAAAAATTCCACTGTGCTATGTATCAGTGTTTTCCTATGGTGCTGAAAATTTATATAAGAATTAATTTTTATTAATAATTTTAATAAAAAGTAAACTCATGTTACATGCATATGTGAATTACTAAAAAGGCAGTATTCATGTGATTTTCCCTCAATAGCCATATACTATCATTGTTCCTTGGCTCCACATGGTCATATAAATGCATATACATCAGGGTTTCAAACATTTGATACTCAGCAGGTTTGTTTTTCTTTTTGTTACTCGCTATAAAAGTCATTTCCTTGTCAACATACTGGAGATAAGGAAAGCAAGTATTTCTTTGTGTGCTAAATTATCAAGACTACTGGTAAAATTAATTAGTTTCTGTTGTACAATAGGGTCTTCTGGTATTATGGATTTGAGTTATGGATACTTATGTTAACTTTGCTCATTTTCAAAGCCACTGATGACATACGTAACCTTAGTTAACCAACTTCAAAGATGTCTTTTTGTTATCAGCCTGGCTTTAATGTCTCTATCTTTTAAAAGATATTTAATGTCTCTTCCTCTGAATGTAGCATCATCCCACTACTAGACAAATCACCAAAAGCTTATGCCCTACTGATGATAGATATCTTATTTGGATAAATTACTTATTTTTTAAAAGCTCAATACTGTGTGTCTGAAGTTATGACCCCAAGTGTTCCATATTGTTTGTTTCCACAAAATAAATCATATTCTTTATTATTGTCAGAATTCTACATGAATGAGTCAAATTCATTTTTTTGGAATATTCTGACTCTCCATATCTAATACCATGGATAGGAAATTAAAAATTTTTATCTTATCTAGGGAATCCGGGCCAGATTTCATATTGACCACATTCCCTTGATTTTTTTTTTCATAATTTCACTGTTTATGGATATTTTCAGAATGAAGATTTTTCACTTTGAAAAGAGTCTCTATTGTTTATTATTAAGTTTCCCTAAAACCAGTAAAACTTCAGGGCCTTTCCTATTATAAACTCTTGAATCAAAGGCAACTGCACAGCACTTTGTGTTTGCATGGCTGTTATAACTTCCTCTTAGAAATATTTCTTCTGATGAATCTGACTATCTTATTGCAAAACAAACCCACATAAACCTTCTGACATTAATGCATAGCCATCGTCTCTTACACGCCCCTGTACTTATATTGAGTGGAGAAGATGAGGAAGAGACAGGGCTCTAAGGTCCCACTCAGCTCCCAGAATGGAGGATATTTATGAGGAACTCATTTTCAGGAAGATCATTTAATCCAAAGAGAAACTTATTCCTAAGGGATTATTCTGGTAAATTGTATTTGCTTGTTTTGCCTTTGTGCTTCACAGTCCCTCTGCATGTCTGGATCTACTTACTCTCCCATGTGGTTTCTTTTCTTTTCTTCCTTATTAACATTTTTTCCAGATTTATTGAGGGGAACTGACAAATAAAAGTTGTATATATTTACAGTGTATAATGTGATGTTTTGATATAGATAAGTGTTCTGAAATGTTTTCTTGTTGACTTGTTATGATTGATATTAAAAGTATATGTCAGGAAAAATATAAATATTGAACAAATATGAAAAGTGTATAAATGTAGTTGTCACATCTCCTTTGGGAAGGAGGCCACTGAAGTCACCCTATACTCTTGGATTTTAGACCAGAGAGTTATATTTAGAGTTATTCTATATAGAGAAAGACTTAAAGATTATTTTCCCACAAAGATCAAAACAAATACATTTTAAACTGGAGAAAACAAACAACCGAGAGACATCTGGTTATATTTGTTGTCTCTCAGTGGCTCCCCAAACTGGCTGAGTATCAGGTATGCCTTGGGATCTCGTTATAAATATAGGTTCTCAGACCTCATCCCAGAATGCATACAATAAAATATTCTGGGAGTAGGGCCCAGTAACCTGCATTTTTGTAAACTTTGTTTGTTAGACAAGTTTTAGATTCACAGCAAAATTGAGTGAAAGGTACAGAGTTCCCATATATTCCTCCCACCCATATGTACACAGTCCTTTATTGTGTTTTATTGGACGAAGATGCATTTAGAATAAAAATTTTAGAAAGTACATCTTTGCAAATTATATTCCTCATTAGGCATTAAGCTCCCTTAAGGCAAGAAGCTAATCTTGTTCATGTTTGTGTTCCTAATATCTGCCCTAATACCTGGTTTATAGGAGATGCTAAGTGCATATTGTCATTGGAAGATGAATAGGAATATAATTTGGAATCATCACGTCCTTTGTCTTATGCCTTCTATTCTTAAGGCTACAAAACTTTGAGCTGGATACATTGTAAGGCAATGTGTTCCACTACCTTATCATCATCTGTGAAAATGTGAGTTTATGAAGTAAGGTAGGGTGAATCTGATGGCTTTGAACTTGGCAGTGAGCTATGTAATTGTAGGGTTCTTTGTGGCTATGGTTGATGGGAGTAGAGCCTAGCAAGCAATCCTTGTAGATAGTGTCCCACAGTATTTCTATGTCTATACAAATTAGCAGTCCAGGACTAGCTTATCAAATAGATATTATGCATGTACAGAGAACTAGGCAGTAGGGTTTGGAACCACAGGGAACAAAAAACCTGGGAAAGTGTTATACAGGATATATGAAGGGACGGTGATACCCATAGGAATTTTGGGTAACAAGTTTCTCTAGCAGGTTTTATGTAGCTCTTGAAATGATAAGCAGAATGTTTCTAGGAAGCTCTGCCATTATCTGAAATACAGATAATAAAATTTGCTTTAAATTACATTTTTCCATGTCTATGAAATAAATCCATAAAGAAAGAGAGGTTAAAAATCAAATCTATACAATGGTTAACTTTACAGAGAAGTTATAGAGAGACTGGGTTTGTGTGAATATAGCAAGAAGGACTTTGTCCCTTTTCTATATTTTATTAATGAGAGCATATTATTTATTGTTTGTTAAAATTTATTAAAATACTTTAGAAAAGGTCTTTCTGACTGTTTTATGGAAAGTAGGAGGAAGAAAAGGATAAGATTAGAGACCTGGAGACATATAAGGAAACTGCAATTGAGCTGAAAGATTTTGGTGTCATAGACTAAGTCCAAAAGTGAGGATAAAATATTTTGTTATTAGTATAGACAAGAAATAAAGATTCACTACACATGGGAGCAAATGAGTAAGCAGTTGAAGATGGTTCACTAGTTTTCTTTGGCACCTGGGAAACTTTAAAAAATTACCTAATTGATATCCAGTTCTAAGACCTTTCACTCATGAATAAAAAAAATGGCTTAAGTGATTCTTAGAGTGAGCCTTATGCAAACAGGAATAAGTTCTTGAGACCTCAGGTTCTAAAACAGCCATTCAGCTATATGGTTTGGAAAAGTCAGAGTTATAATCAATTGCTAGATAACATAGGCATAAAAAATTGGATTCTGTTATAAGAGAAATTTTTTATGATCTGCATGTCAAATATGGAATTGAATGAATTAACACTGAAATTGTTCAGATGGGCTATTTGATAGTCTATTAGACATAGCTCAATTCAATAACTATGCATGAGTGTCTGTTATATGAAAGATATTATGTTAGGTATTGTAGAGGCTCAAATAAAATCAAGACTTTTTATTTAGGAATTTTATAGCCTTGTGGAAGCCATAATAATTAATATACACACATGGGCACACACATATATAAAGGCAAAACAGATATAAAGAACACAATATGAAGGGCAAATTATGGGAAATCAAATATCATTGAAGCAATCATGAAAAATTTAAAGAAGAAGAAATTTAAAGATGAGTTTTGAAACCAAATTAGAATTTCAAGGTGGAGAAGTGGGTGTCAAGTTTGAAGTCGCTCAACAGTAAGGCCTGCCATTAAAAAATTGCATAATTTGAAAAAGTAGCTAGCAGACTGGCATTCTTAGACTGCAGAGTATGTGGAAAGAGAAAAAAAGTAGGTTAAACTGTAAAGGAAAATTAAGCCCAAGTTGTGGAGGAGCAATTCCTGTGTATACCACTATACACAGGAATTGCTGCTTCATTTAGTTGGGGTGTGACAAATAAACATGGAAGGGTTTTTTTTTTAATTTTATTAGAGCTGGAAATTTGGAAACTTAATTCAAAGTGAATGATGTTATTTTGAGCAGAAACAGCATAGAGATAGTAGGTCATCTACTGGATAGTTAGTCATCTATTGGAATAAGGGAGTTGAGAGATTGTGCGAATCTTAATTAGCATGTGGGTGGTAGGAAAGATAAGATTGCCCTAGGAGGGATAACTCTACTGTGGAGATGTTTGAATTAGATGACATCTAGTTCCACTCAACTCTAAAAGTATATGGGTTTATAAGTCTAATTTGTGGTAAATTTTTCTGACTTTGAAATAAGTCTTAATAGGAGTAGCAATTGTTAAATCTGAGTTCCCTTGGAACATACGAGTTTGAGCACAGCTTTCTGAATCTGCTTGGTTTTCACGCTGTAGATGATGGGATTCATCACAGGTGGCAGGAGAAGGTACACATTAGCAATGAGGGTGGGCACAAAGGCGGGGGCATGTTTTCCAAATCTGTGGACAAAGGACAGGCTGATCAGAGGGATGTAGAAAATGGCCACAGCGGTGATATGAGAAATGCAGGTGCTGAAGGCCTTCTTCCTCTCCTCTGGGGAAGCAATGCTGAGCACTGAGCGGATGATTAGGACGTAGGAGAGCAGAATGAAGATGGAGTCGACTCCAGCAGTGGAGATGATCGCAGTTAGTCCAAATGCACTATTGATTGTTGTGTCTGAACATGAGAGCTTCATCACATCAGGGTGGAAGCAGTAGGAGTGGTGGAGCACATGGCTGCGGCAGAAGGACAATCGCTTAAGAAGCAGGACTAGTGGTGTCAAAATGACAGTTCCCCTGGTAATGACTGCCAAACCAATCTGTGTGATTCTTGCATGAGTTAGAATGGTGGCGTATCTCAAGGGGTTAGAAATGGCCACAAAACGATCAAAGGCCATAGCCAGGAGCACTGAAGATTCCATGAAAGTGAAGAGGTGAATGAAGAACATCTGTGATAAACAAGCATTGAAGCTGATTTCCCGGGCATTGAGCCAGAAGATTCCCAGCACTGTCACCAGAGTAGAGATGCACAAGCCAATGTCAGTGGTGGACAACATGGAGAGGAAATAGTACATGGGCTCGTGGAGGCTGGGCTCAGTGAGGACTACGAATAGGATCAGAGTATTCCCAGAAAGGGCAGTCAAATAGAGGCAGCAGAAGGGAATGGAGATCCAGGCATGGGCCCACTCAAGTCCAGGGATTCCCATCAGGAGGAAAGTAGTGGAAGTGGAGTTATAGAAGGTCGACATATGGAAGATGTGCTCTGTGGGAGCAAAATTCTTTTGTAAGATCTTGATTTTTTATATTTAGGAATTTTAAATTATTTTAGTTGAAGTTTGATATACATTGAGTAAAATGCACAGAAGTTTAGAATACAGCTCAATGAAGTTTGACATCTACATTTACCTGTGTAACTACATCCAAGATCAATTGATAGAACGTTACCAGCAACCCAAAAGGCTTCATAATGCCTACCCTGATCAATGTCCTGTGTAATTATAACTACTATTCTGACTTCTGTTACCATTATTACTTCTTCATATTATTGATCCTGATATAAATAGAATCATGCATCATATACTGTTTTTATGTAGCTTCTTTCATTCAATATTTTGTCTGTGAGATTCATCACTGAACTAAATTCATTAGTTTCTATTTAGATATAATTTATTTGGATGCATTTACTTGGTGTTTACCATTTACCATCTTGTACTCTCATAAATCATTTTGATTAAATGTTTAATCATTCAGCTGGATTTGTGAATATGGTTTTATGAGAATAAGAAATATTTTAGCTAATCTTTGATTAGTAGAAATCCTTGTAAGAGACATTTAATATAGCTTCGCCAATTGATTTACATTTATGTATTCTTTGTGAAGTACTCTATCCATGATTAGGGCTTGATCTAGAAAAATAATTGAGTAATTTTGATTTTTGGTTTGGAATCTTAGAATTATTGAACTCAGATACTAAGTGTCATCACCCCATTTAGCAAACAGAGAAACATCTCTTTTCAGGGCGTACATATACCTAAGAATTCACCCCCGGATAATGGCAGTTCATCCTTTCTCATTATGTATGTTTACTACAGGGGAGATGCTTTAGCTCATATGAATCTGAAGCTTGATATTCTCCTTGGTTTTTAACAGTAAAATATTGCTCTTTTTATGATTATGAAATCTACCTCTGTTGTGCTCAAAATCAATGAGGCGAATAATAAGCTGCTTTTGTATGCCCTGGCCCTTAACCTGGCCTTTGATCTCTTACAAGATTACTGAAATATATAATATTGTGTTAATGATAAAACTATATCCATACAATGTTTTAAACATTTTACATAGATTATTTCTTTTGAGCTCTGTGAAAAACTAAGAGAGAGGTGTTTTTATGAGAGATGCATAAAGTGAAACTTGAAAGTTTAGATAAATTTTCAAAGTTCATAAAAACTGGAAGAGATGATGTTGGGAATCAATCATAGAAAAAAAGACTCTAGAGCTTGTGCCATTAATAATGATACCGCACCACCTAATAATAGCAATCATGATAATAATTATGATATAATTCTACTTAAATTAATAGTATGCTTATTAATAAATCAAATATGATATAGATATCTGTGCTTGCAAATCTCTATTTAAAATTTTTATAGTTCAGACTTGAGAGAATTTATTTCACTATTGCATATATTTTGTATAATATACAATTAAATTATTGATCTTATTTTTAGTAAATAGTAAATACTTAAGATAATTTTGGATGCTATAACTCAAATTAATCCATTGTGGAAATGACATATTTATTATAAAATAAAGCTATTTATCAAAATATATTTTAAATTTTTAATGACTTCCTTTACTTTTACAAGCCATCCAAGATTATTCTCACTAATTATGCTTATTTTTATATAATTTCTATCATCTAATTGACTACATAGCTTACTTATGGATGTAGATGAAAGTTAATTTGGCTATTTCTCCAAATGTTTCATCTGTTTCTATATACTTTCAATTTTATGGGCAATCCATGGACAATGTTTTTTTGTTTATTCATTCTTCTACTTTAAAGCTCTTGTCTTCTTTCAAGATTAATCTCCTGAATATTAGATCCATATGTCTAACTCTTTGATTCTTCCACTCTAATATCTCAAAATAAGCTCCAACACAAAATGACTGCATTCGAATTCAGTCTTCCCTACAGAACCAAAACTTGTATTTTCTATTTTCCCCATTTTGATTAATATAATAATCTATAGTACTTGTATAGATCTTGAGTAGTTATAGGTCTGTGGTAGTTCCATATATCAAGTTGTTCAATTCAGAAATCTGCACATACTCTCACCTCCCACCTGCTGATCACCAATTTCTGTCTTTATTGCAACTCCTTCTAGTTCATACACTGTATTACTATCAGTTTTTTCTAAGACTTAAAGAAGACTTTCATTTTAAAGTAACTTTAGAACTATATGAAACAGTCTTTCCTAACTTTACATTAAATTTTCAGCACAGTTGTAAAGAAAACAAACAAACACAAGAAGTACTAATACTAAAACTCATGGATGTCCTAAATCTAAAATTTTTTGAGAGTGATTAACATCCCTGAACTAAGGAATATGGAGATGGATTGAGTCAAAATATAGGACAATACCTACTCTATCTCCGTAGTCGACACTAAGGAATCCAGAGACTATACCAACATAAAAAGTTGGGAACCAGACATCTCTTTTTATAGGATGCTTAACTATCAAGTGGGACTTTTCAACTGTGGTTGACATCACATCTCAATAAAAATAGCCAAAAATAATGGTAAAATGACCAGCACTGGTAGAAAAACTTTGAATTTTAACATAAATATTGGCCCGATATATCTTTGCCATCATAAGAGGAAACAGAAGTAAAATAGTACACTTTGGGAATTTAGGTTGATAATTTCCTCTATAATTCAATATGGCAAATAACTAGACAGTGTTGGTCACATGGATATTATCTTGGTGAAATTATAGGCTGATAGAAACTTGGAATTGGACAAGAAACTGCACTCTACATAATCATGCTTATTGGGACAGCAACCATGGGCAAGCCATATATATAGTTTATTTAAAAAAAAAAAAAGTCCTGAAGAGATCTTGCTTTGCACTTGTGAGTGTATAAAGAAATAAAATACTAACATAAAATCTTTAAAATATTGCATTAAAAAGGAAACAAAATCTGAAAATTCAGAGCATGAACATATATGAAGATATATAATAATGTCTATAACCATCTAGCATATTACCCATCATATCATAAAGATTCAGTCATCATCATCACAGATATAACAACTTCTGCAGAACTAAGAAGATAACATCCTTAAGGTAAAGTAGACAATAGCAGCATGTGGGATTATGGAAGAACAAAAACACACTTTAAGTAAAAGCCAAAATAATAAAATATTAAAAAAATAGAATTAAAATACATGTTGGACATAATAAAAAGCAGAATTGAGGGACAGTAATTTGTATTAGTCTAATTTGAAGAATGCATTTAAAAAACCCTCTTATAATCCATAGGAAAAATAGCAAAAAGAAAATAATGAGAAAATTATATTTGGGAAGGGCAAAAAAATGAAAATCCAACATAGAGATCATTAGTGTCCCAGGAAAAAGAAACAAAAATAGAATAAAAATGACTGTTCCAAAAGAAAGATTCCAGTGTAGGGAGGATGAAAGGGCTCATTGTATTCCAGTAAAATCAGTGAAGACAAAAAAAAATACAAATATTTGACTTACATAAGTTTTTAAATTATAGGTTTCAAGCAGAAAATATGTATTTCCTATAAAGAAACTGAAATCAAACTGGGTTTAAAAAAATTTTACAAAATATACCATAATAGTGCAGAAAAAAATAAAATATATAAAAACATTACTAAATAAACTAACTAAAACTTGCACACTGAAAACTGCAAAACATTGCTGAAAAAAATTTAAAAATACATAAATAAGTGGAGAAACATAATATGTTAATGGATTAGAAGTCTCAATATCAACAAGATGGCTATTCTCCCCTAATGGGTCTATAAATTCAATGTAATATCAGCAGACTTCTTTTTTTGTTTGTAGAAATTGACACTTATTGTATAATTTATATGAAAATGCAGAAGACAAAGTGAACAAAACAATTTTGAAAAATAACAATTTTGAGTATTTATTATACTACCAGTTTTCAAAACTTATTAGTAAGTCATCACAAATAAGACATAAGGAACAAGGATAAGTCATATAGATCAATAGAACAAAATTAAGAGTCCAGATTTAAACACTTGCATTCTAGTCAATTGATTTGGTGCAAAAGTATCAAGACAAATAAATGAAGGAAAGGATAGACCTTTCAACAAACGGTGCTAGAACAATTAATATCCATATAGAATAAAACAAAAAGAAACAACTTACACTCTTACCATTTTTCTCAAAAATTAACTCAAATTGATTATAGACTTAAATGTAAGAGCTAAAAATCTGAAACTTTTAGAAATAAATTTATAGGGAAGATTTTGTGACCTTGGGTCCGGCAAAACATTCTTATATACCATACCAAAAACATGATCCATTAAAAAAACGATCAATATCAGATTTCCACCCCCCAAAATTGCAATTCCAAAGTCACCATTAAGAAAATGAGAATTCAGACCACAGATTGGGAGAAAATGTTTGCATAAAAAACTTATATCCAGAAAATATAAAGAACTCTTGTAACTCAACAATAAGAAAACAAACAATCCAATTAAAAATGAGTAAAGTATTTGAATACACATTTCACCTAAAGAGATATATAAATGCTTAATATGCACGGGAAAGGCAATCATTAGAAAAATATAAATTAAAAAAATAAAAATTCAAACTACAATGAGCTACTACTTACCCACTAGAATAGCTATAAATAAAAAGAAAGATAATACCAAATGTTGATAAGCATATGTAGAAAAAAATTGGAAACATCAGAGATTGCTGGTAGAAATGTGAAATAATACATCCACTCTGAAAAACAGATCAGCAATAAAATAGAGTAAAATAAAAATTTAAGCATAAATTTACCATATGACCCAGAAATTCTATTCCTAGGAATCCACCCAAAAAGAAATGAAAGCATATACATACACAAAACTTGTACATGAATGTTTGTAACAATATTTTTTATCATAGGCTCAAATTGAAACAACCCAAATATCCATCAGCTGGTTAATTGGTGAATAAAATGTAAATTATCCATATGATGAAATGCTGTTCGTCAAAAAAAGGGAAAAAAAAGTACTGATACATGCTACACAATGTATGCACTTCAAATATATTATGCTGAGTGAAAGAAGCCAGAAGCAAAAGATAATATATTATATGATCCATTTTTGTGAAATAACTAGAAAAGAAAAATTTTTTTAGACATAAAGCAGAGCAATGTTCTCTGGTGGTGGGAGTGAGATGACAGCAAAGTAGTATGAAGAACTTTTCAGGATGGTGGACAGATGTTCTAATGCTGGGTTGTGGAAATGATTACAACTATAAGTTTACTAAAAATCTTTGAATTTTATACTTTTTATGACATGTAAGCTGTATGTCAACAAAACTGTTAAAAATAAGGCTGGATTTACATTTTTATGAAATAGTCAGTGTCAGAAACCAATAGATGAACGTCTATAGACTTTTTGCCAAAATACAATATCCAGGCCAGTTAGTTTCACTGGCAAAAGGAAGGGATATGTAAAAGCTCAGAAAATATACCCACCATATTATCTATAAATAAATGACTACAACCTGGGTCTGCTATCCTTTCTGCATTCTCCATATCCCACTTGGCTTCCGTCTAGCCAAATCCTAATTTCTATTGCTGTCATTCAAAGGTATGTAATTAGACATGAGTTGGAATCTGTGCCTGAAGATTTGGGGAAAAGAGAACAAGGGGCTTATCCTTATTTAGGCTCTAAGGAGTATAAACAGTCAATATAAAGCGTAAAACACTTTTTTATTTTACAAAGAGAAATATGAGGTCTGATTATCTAGATTATTAGTCATCTCATATTTAAAAAAAAGATCTCAAGTGAGAACCTGCTGTGCAGAAAAATCAGTTACCATTATACAGTGATTTGTTGAAACAATGACAACCAACACACTCTCTCCAGAATGACAAAATGATATTCCTCTTATTGAAAACGCCATGGATTCAATTAATTTAATTTGATTAATTGATTTATCTATTTATATAGAAGGATTATATTTTTCTGAATTTAGGACACTGCCTGTGGAATAGTTACAAAGCTAAGTACCCACAGGGAGGCAAAGGAGTTACTGTATCCTAAGAGCATGGCAACCTGAGGCACTGAGATAACCATCCTTAGTGTCTGAGGCTTGGAACTGAGATATGCACTAGGTGCTGGGAAGATAAATGAGAGGATGGATATAATATTCTCAGAGAGACGAAAAATGAGCATTGAATCTAGTGCTTTGCTACATATCTCTTCACATGTTACTTTAAAAAGCTGAGACTAACATTCCCAGGTTTCAGGTGAGATGAACAACAGTCAGAAGGAGGAATTTATTGAAGGTTTCCATTGATAGATAGCATGAAGCCAGTGTGTGAATCTGGGTTTGTCTAGCCCTAAAGATGTGGTCATTTTACTGTGCCACATTAGTGTTTAGAACCAAATTAAAAAGAAATAAATCAGATGGATGTGGGCTTGAGAAACCGAATGGAATAAATGTGCTGCAGTAAGTGTAAAAAAAGGCACCTGCACTTGAATGTTTATAGCAGCACAATTCACAACTGCAAAGCTGTGGAAACAACCCAAGTGCCCATCAATTCATGAGTGGATTAATAAAATGTGGTATATGTATACCATGGAATACTACTCAGCTTTAAGAAAGAATGGTGATATAGCACCTCTTGTATATTCCTGGATACAGCTGGAACCCATTCTACTAAGTGAAGTATCTCAAGAATGGAAAAACCAGCACCACATGTACTCACCAGCAAATTGGTATTAACGGATCAACACCTAAGTGGACATATAGGAGTAACATTTATCGGGTGTTGGGAGGGTGGGAGGGGGGAGGAGGGGATAGGTATACACAACCACAATGAGTAAGAAGTGCAACGTTTGGGGGATGGACACGCTTGAAGCTCTTACTCGAGCGGGGAGGGGGGCATGGGCAATATATGTAACCTTAACACTTGTACCCCCATAATATGCTAAAATAAAAAAATAGTAATAAAAAATAAAAAATATAAGTTAAGTAATAGTGAGGATGGGCCACTGACTATACTTAGAATTTGGTTGTTATATGTGGTAGGAAATACATACATATAAAAACGACAGTTTTTGATATGATTAGCTAAACAGATGAAAATGAAACATCTATATATTTCAGGGTTTCTCAACAGGCATGAGGCCCATAGACATGAACAAAACAGGAGGGAGGGAGTTAGGAGCTGGGAGGGCTTGGAGGTCAAGCACTAGGGTTAAAAATGTTGGGGGGCTTACCTTTCAAGGCATGGAGAATAAGAAGAGCTACAAATAGAGATGATGGAGCAATGCCAGAAGACTAAATGAATTATTGGTTTTAATTTCACTTCCAAAAGATTCTTCCTTGTGTTTATCTAAGCTAAATTGCTTATTCTAGAGCTTGAAAGTTTTCAGGCACAACAAAGTACTGTTTCTGATCTGAGAGCAGCTGCTTTCCTTGGACTTCTGATAGGAAGGAGGAACTTCTCATGCTCTTACTTAGAGTGGGGTATATAAAGATGACTCATTTACCGCAATTAATGGAGAAATTTTTTTTATAAGGAACCTTTATGGTAGAGTCATTTACCCATGTGGAATAAATGTACCCCCGTGGGATTTCCTTTGCCATTCTGTTACACAGTACTTTTCTTTCCCCTGAGCTAATTAGCTGGCATCAGGAACTGTGGATGTTTCAACAAGTAGAAAAGAATCAAATAAAGAAAAGTGAACATATTGACACTAGAACTTTGTGTTCACATGGTTTAATTAAAAATGAAAT
Organism: Microcebus murinus; assembly: GCF_040939455.1. Classification (NCBI taxonomy): domain Eukaryota; kingdom Metazoa; phylum Chordata; class Mammalia; order Primates; family Cheirogaleidae; genus Microcebus; species Microcebus murinus. The sequence continues at coordinate 56,839,308 of NC_134107.1, read as the reverse complement.
TGAATCATTACTTTGGAGATAAATAGTGCATTTAAGATGAGGAACCAGTATTTTTCTTGCTTTTTATTCTGCTGTGTGTTTCTTATAAATAATCTGTTATACAGATTTTTGTGTACAACTAATTGGAGTATCACATGATTTGAAAGTATCACTGGGTAATATGCAGTAAATGTCTGTTAGAATGAGCAACTGCATTCTATAGAATGGCCAAGTCAAGGGGCGCTATGGGAGTGGACCTTTCAATGGGGGAATATTTGGCATCTTGGGAACTCATGTGGAAGCAACTAACAGAAAAAATAAAAGAAATACCTGGATTTTATTCAAGGATTTTATCAATTAAGTTCTGTATAGTGATTAGTGTTTTCCATGTAATTTCAGGTATATTAATTTATTTAGTTTTAGCTGCTCAGGCTAAAGCGAAGTTTATTATTTACCTGACATATATGGATGAATACAGTACTTGACACAAAATCAATGGTTAATAATGTTTACTGAATTATTTCCTTCCCTTGAAGATCTATTTCTTAGTCTAGAAAGAGAATCATATGAATAAACAAAGTATAATTCATTTTATCAACTCTATTTTGGCTAATGGTTAAGTTTATTTTCTAATAAAGTTGGTTAAATGTAGGAGTCATAAAAATAATTTTAATCTGCATTGAATATTTTATTTCAACCTAAAACTTATGTATGTATTTCATTCACAATCTTTTCATGTAGAGTTAGGGCCTTTAAATATAGTTTTGCAAAGTGGAATTTCACATTATCTTCCTTGCATGAACCTCATATATTTAATGCATCATATACAACTTCTGATATAATAATTATACCAGTTTGGGGGGGGGGAAACAAACACTGACAGCCTACAGTCCATTTATTGGGACCAGTGAGGACCTGCTAATTGGAGAATGAGCTAAAAACAGTCAATTGGCAGCTATCATTAGTATATTTTTCAGAAGTAATGAAATTTCTGGTTAATCCAGCAAGTTTGTTTAGTAGAACTTGCATAGAAATCTTTGTACTTATAACTTTGTTATATGCTTTTAGAATAATGGAAAACAGAAAAAGGAAACTCACTTAGGATGCCAGATACATAGTACACGTATTTTCATTGTTGAGAGAAGCAGCAAAGTAGAGTTCCAAGAACCCTGTCTTACACAACCAGAAAACCAGAAAACTTTGCTCTGTTAATGACAGTGGCTCAAATAAAAGATATCATCACTGTGGTCATTAGTTTCCTTATCAGCAAAATAGAGTGGTGACATGGATAATCTCTAAAAATTTTAAACAATATTACACAGGTTTAGGATTTATTGTCTTCCTGACTGGTGAAGTTTGTTTACAATTTGGAGAGTGAGAGAAACCACTGAAGGTTATTTTATACAATGTAGTAATCCCATTAATTACATATAATCTCACATTTTTATATACAGATTATTTTACATTAATCTACAGTTTAATCTGACATTTGTGTCAAGGATAAATCAGTATAAGGAGACATCGAAGGTAAGGCCACCTGCTAGACTGTGAGGACACAGAATGGTGAAACAGGCAGTGAGAAAGTAGATGAAGTACAGCGTCAAAGAAGCTATGTTTATGTTAGATGGTACCAGTTTGAATGGTGACAATAGGGAAAGACCAAAGGTGACATTGATAAATCAGGCTTGTTTGAGTGAAAAAAGTATGGCATCATAAAGAGGGGATAAAAAGGTTCAGTTTTGTTCTAATAGAAATTTAAACCCAAAGATACGTTACCAGGGGTATGATGAGTGCTTGATCAAGTTTCTTCAGGAAAGAAAATGGCTTAAATTACCTTACATCCTTAATTATCAGGAATAGTTTCACTCATCAACAGAAGAATCATATTATTTTTAAGAAACAAATTAATTTTGTTTTGGACTTGCTGAATTTGAGGTACTGAAGAGCATATCAGTTATTTTGACATGGTTACAAATGCTTCATGTGAATGCATGTCCTTCAACAGCATGCTTTATATCTTTTCACTTGTAGTAGGTGTTAATAAATATTCACAGAATTAATAATGAACAAATAGATGCATAACATTTTGAAAATTAGTTTTGAATGATGTATTTCTATTCGTGTATGGTACTATTTATTATTAGTAGCAAGATATTTAGTATTAAATTAGATTCCTAAAATTGTCAGGATAAGTAATTTTTAATATAATAAACAGAATTTTATGAACAATCTAAATTATACATAAGGGATATTTTATTGTGCCTATATCTAACAAAATAAGATTATAATATTGATTGCTTTTTAATCTTTGCTTCAAAATATCTGGGTCTGTCTCCACTGGCCTGCAGGAAAGATATGACACGTTAATACATGTGTTTACTCTGTAATTTTATGTAACTGTTCTATTGTTCATCTAATCAGTGATTGTGTAATATTTGGTACTTTTGCCTTAAGTGGTGTGACTAAAAGGGAAATGTTAAGTTGACAATATTCTTCTGTTTAGTCAATTTAATCCCTAGGATAATGACTATTGCCTTAAAGCATGTGTCATTAAACAAATGCTGCTAATGCATATTGTTAGGTAAGGAGAAGTGTAAGAGTCCACGTCAGCCACATTTCCCAGGAGCTGCTTCCAGGTGATGATGGGGTGTGGCAGGGAAACCAAGGCAGACCTATTCCTGGAAGGCACAGGACTCCTTTGATGGGTGACTTTGACTTGAGGCTACCCAGTGGCCTAGACTAACCCTGTTCAGATCTGCACTAGAGTCTAAGATGCTTCTTTCTACCAAAACTTTCTATCTTCCTTCTCTAAATCAAGGTCAATCTTACATCAAATCTGACAGTTCTCCCAGCCTCCTGCTTCTCCATTCTTGCCTTCTTTTTGTAGTAAATGTTACCTAGCCCCTTGTTGGTTGCTTGTCTATTTTGGCTCAGGGAAGTCATGCTCTACTAATCATCTCCATAGCTTTAAGCTGATCTCCTGGGCATTGAGCCAGAAGATTCCCAGCACTGTCACAGAGTAGAGATGCACAAGCCAATGTCAGTGGTGGACAACATGGAGAGGAAATAGTACATGGGCTCGTGGAGGCTGGGCTCAGTGAGGACTGCAGATAGGATCAGGCTTTTCCCAAAAAGGGCAGTTAAATAGAGGCAGCAGTAGGGGATGGAGATCCAGGCATGGGCCCATTCAAGTCCAGGGACCCCTGTCAGGAGGAAAGTAGTGGAAGTGGAGTTATGGAAGGTTGGCATAGGGAAGATGTGCTCTGTGGGAGCAGAATTCTCTTGTAATATCTTCATGTCCTGAGATAAAATATTGTTCATATATTAATATTTTATTATTACTTTTATTTTTAGTATACAATTTGGCATTTATCATTTACAATTTTACATTCTTAGCTACCTTTTTTAAATTTCATGATATTATGGTTACATATATGACTTTGCCACACCCACACCATGATTTGAGGCATGCCCTTTCCCCCCTAAGATGCCACCTTTCTCAGTGCATGTGATTTACTGTTTAACTATATTATTAGATCTTTTAAGCATTTCCATATGAGGAAATGGCTTATTTTGTGCCTTACTTATTAGATATTTATTGTTGGTCAGTTGTTTACTTTTCTTGTTCTTTTGGTAACTAATTATTAGGAATTTGCCTAGAAGGAGAATTGACTAATTTTTTAATAAGAATTGAGGACTTACTTTGTACAGCTAATAAGTGAAAGTTATATTACCCTTATTTATTAAGAAGACTTCATATTTACTTCAGAGAGATCATGAAACTATGAATCTACCTTACAAAATGCCAGTTCACTCACAGTGATTACATGTGCTTACTTGAAAAAAAGTTTTCCCATTCCAATGAATGTAGATATCAATGCCTTCTTAACCATAACATCTGGTTTGGTATTTTGAAATCTGCCACTATTGTTAAACTCAAGGGAAAATAGCTGTCCTACCTATTCTTAACACTAATTCCTACCTTTAGGAAAAATTACACGTTATATGAATTGATTACATGATATGTGAGAGGCTTTGTTCTCAATGCTTATTCTCATAACAAGATGAAGAGAGATACTATTATTGAAGAGCTACAAACTGAAATTATCATAGAGATATATAACTTGTAGTTTAGAAGCTTGAATACATTGCTACTGGTTACAGAGACTGAAAATGATGTAGTTGGGGTTTAAATCTGATACAACATGACTTCTTCTGAGGCTGTCTGTCAAATACTATGGGATATACTTTATCTTTAAAAGAAAACACATAGCTGGTCATGATGGCTCATCCCTGCAATCCCAGCAGTTTGGGAGGCTGAGGAGAGAGGATCACTTGAAGCCAAGAGTTTGATTTCAGACTGGTCAATATAGTGATATAGTGAGACCCAGACTCCAAAACAAAAAAAAGACGAAGACGAAGACGAAGACGAAGACGAAGAAGAAGAAGAAGAAGAAGAAGAAGAAAACACATAAGTTAAAAATATGAGGAATTTAGAGGCTAATAACATACTTGGAAATATATCTGAAACATAGAAATCATTGATAGAGATAATGCATTTGGTATATTGTAAAGATAGTAATTAATGAAAACATGATAATAGAAAAAATGGACAAATATCATGAATGGACAATTCCTGTTAGAAAAATTAATAGCAGTAAATTATTGTAAGTTAAAAACTTCAATATCACTAGCAATATGAAAGTCATATTAAAATACTATTTATAATTTATTAAAGATTACAGAGTATCATTAAGGTAAAAACTGATACTCTTCTATTGTTGGTTGATATATAATACAAAGAGGTAGACACGTCATCTAGCAATGTAATTTTGAATCTTTAAGATTAAATTTCACTTGAGTAAGAATTTTCATTTTTCATAATTTATTAATAATAACAGCTATTAGTAATGAAACATTTGTTGTACATCACATACACCATTTAGTTTTTCAACAAATATCGAGTGTCTATTATAACCATTTATTTAATCCTCAAAATAAACTTATTATAATAACATTGTTCTGGATAATGTTTAGAGATAATATAATATAGTATTGACTAGGAATGTGCTAAATTTATTAAATTTAGAAAAGGGGCTTTTTGGCTTACTCCTTACATGTACTACAAGGGCCCAGACAAGTTGCTAGACCTTATTGTTAATGATACATAATGACCTGATGATACATGATTAACAAATACATTTTATACTCACAAATTCTTTTGATATACTCTAATACATCTTAATATCTTATGCTATGCTATAATCCAGAGACACATTTAATAATCCCTAAATATAATAATATCAGATTCCATTTCATGGTAAAAAAAAGATAAGAGAAATAGTAAAGAAAGAGACTAGTAGAAAAGATGAAGGAAATTAAAAATTCAGGGCACATTAAAGAATTGTTTTCATAGGATCTGAGCTGAATCCAGATTTTGAGGAAAATCAGCCACAATTAGATGGTAATTTAGTTAAAGCAGCATAAACAGAACTTTCTGAGAACCATAATGTCCTGTTTCTATTATTTAAAAAGGCAGTACCGAACTGCCAACATATTGCATACAATTTAATATGGTTTTATTTGTACAGATGAGTTTATGTTGGGTCGTTATTACATTGTATTAATTTTAGAAGTAGTGCTATAGAGTGTTAAAATTATTTTGGGCATGGTGATCTTATCACTGTGTTAGCTGAATGCAGTTTTAGAAGGCCAGATGGAAATATGGACTAGGTTAGTGTCGTTTCCTGTGTGGTCCATGGACCAGTGCCCTTCTGTCAACCATTTGTTACCAGTCTACCAGGATATAAGAATAGGAATTTAGAGCAAGAATTTCTAAAATTTTACAAGAATTTGACATTGTCAGGGTATCTAAAAATGTAATTAGAGGAATTTTATGGGTAAAAAGATAATGAATAAGGCTAGAAGCTGTCATACTTGCGAGGTGAGTCACATACGCCTCAAGTTATGTGCTCAAGTTAGTAACTATTTCATGGCAAATTGGAAATACAAATATTAAAAGTCTGGCTCTTCATCCCATACAGTTTAAGGATAGTTGAATGAGATTATATATTGGATTATAAGTGAGGGCATAGATATATCTGTCTAGGAAAGAAGTAATAGAAACTAATATTAAGGTTCTATGCTATGTGTTCTATACTACTGTGGTTACCAGAGGCTGAGGCAGTTGGAGGAGAGGGTGTTGGAGAGATGTTGGTTAAAGTATAGAAAATTATAGTTAGATAGAAGGAATAAGTTTGAGATGTCTATTGTACAGTTTGGTGAATATAGTTAATGATGATATATATATCATATTCTTGAAAATGCTAAGAGAGTAGATGTGTTCTCATCACAAAAATGATAACTATAATGAGTTAATAAATATGTTAATTATATAAATTTAACCATTCCATAATGTACATATATTTCAAAACATCATGTTTTACATGATGGATACATACAATTTTGTCTGTCAATTTAAAAAATAAATAAGTAAATAAATTTGAAACGATGTGCATAAGGTAGTAAGGACAGTTTCTGTCATGCATTACTGAAATAAAACATCCATGCAAAAATGTCTTGGAAATAATGAAGTTTGGGAGTTCAATATAAGGATCAGGCCTGGTGATTGAAAATAATTGAAAGTGAGTATAGTCAAGAGCTCAGATTACCTGGAGGCCAGAAGACAGAGGTGAGCAGGAAGATTCTTACCTTTCCAGATGTGGAGAACTAGTGGTGATACTAATGTGATGTAGAAGAAGTGCCAGAGATTTGGAGGACAATTGGTGTCTTTACTTCAGTTTTAAGAAATTCTTTCTTGTATTCCTCTATGCTAAATTGATCGTGGTGGGGATAAAAACCTTTAGAATACTTTATGATAAACAAAACCAGGGCAGTTCTGACAGCAACTCCTTGACTTAGCCTTTATATCAGTAGGGACATTTTTCCCTAGTGGACAGGTTTAGATCTATAAGGATAACTCTCTTATATTTAGGAATGGATAATTTTAATAAGGAACACTGACAGAATGTTCTTATTTAAACCACTTATTTAAACCATATGAGATACAAGTTCCGTGGGGAGAATTCTGAGCCATTTTTCTATGTTCAACACAGGTAGGTCAGCTATTCTCTGGCAATATTTAAACAAGTAAAAATAAAATAGAATAAAAAACCTTTTTGCTGCAAGAATTCTGCGAGCGTGTTTATTTGTCTATGTGCACATGCATAAGTGTTAATAATTGCATTGCTTCTTGCAGCATGCATGTTCGGTATGAGGATCAAGTAATTTACTTGGCTTTCCTGTCATATAATTTTTGTAAATATTTTACTATATGGACTTTCGTGTTTAACTAAGCAGAGTGTCAGATATTTCCATATTATTCTGGAACATAGCAGGTATAGAATTACTGTTTATTAAATGGATTCCTAAGAATAAGAGACAAGTAGTAAACTAGAACTACAAAGGCAAATGGACTCCATGGGAATGGTTGTTTCAACACAAGAAGGAAATTTCGCAGTGCATGCAATGAAATGAAAACTATTTTCAGAAAAATGCTTTGGTTATTTTTATGGCATGAAAATAATATTTATACTATACTTGATATTTATAGTTGTTTTCTGATTTAGTATTAGTTGTAAAATAATGAGCATTTATTTTATATCAGTTTCATTGAGAGATAATTTACCTAGAATAAAATATATCCACTTTATGTGTATATTTTGATGAGTTTTGACAAATTTGTACACCTGTGTAAAAGTAATGACAATTGGAATATGGAACATTTCCATCATCTTGGAAACGCTATCATTCTCCATGTCACATAATCCTCAACTACCCTGGCTCTGAGCAAATGTTGGTCTGTTTCACTTTATTGTCACTCTGTCCATGTTAGATTTGTCTTTTCTAGAGTTTCATATACATGGAATGAAATAGAACATACTCTTGTTATGGTCTTCTCAGGCTCAGCATGGTGTTTTTGAGTTTTCCCCGTGCCGTCTGTGTCAATAGTCCACTCATGTTTTCCTATTCACATGTTGATGAAAATTTTGTGTTATTATAAATATTTATGAACATACAGGTCTTTCTGAGAACATACTTTATTGATTAGGTAAGAGGAGGAATATCTCTGTGTATTTGTCAGGGTTCTCCAGAGAAACAAAACCAATAATGTGTGTGTGTGTGTGTGTGTAAGGGCTGGTCAGGCAGAGAGGCTAATTTTAAGGAATTGGCTCATTTGACTGTGGAGGCAGGCTGGAGATCCAGGGAAGAATTGATGTTGCATCTTAAGTCCAAAGGCAATCTGGAGACAGAATTCCTTCTTCCTCAGGGGACCTCAATCTTTATTTTTGTAAGGCCTTCAACTGATTGAATGAGGCCTACCCACATTGTAGGCTTAATATGCTTTACCCAATGTCTACTGATTTACATGTTAATATCATCTAAACAGTACTTTTACAACAATGTTCAGGCTGGTGTTTAACCAAATATCTGGGCACTGCATTAGAGCCAAATTGACATAAAATGAACCATCGTGAGCTGCATCACCTTTTCCATTAAATTAATGTATCAATCACAGGAATAATTAATAGTTAATTGAAACTCCCTGTATTATAGTTACAATATTTAGGTTATCCCAGGACTTCTGCAAAAAGCTTTGATTCTGTCTATACTGTTGGCCACCAAGCAAACAGAGCAGGGTGGATAAGGGTAGAAAGTGCATGACTATCTTGTATAATTCCATTGCCTTTCTCCTGTACTTCTGTTAGTCTGATATACAATTCAGCTTTAACTAAATAAATAACCATTTCGTTTTTTATTTCATAATATTATGGGGGTACAAACACTTTGGTTACATATATTACCTTTGCACCACCTGAGTCAGAGCTGCAAGCATTCCCATCCCACAGAAAGTAAATTTATCAATTCTCTCCTCCCCTTTCCCACCTGTCTGACTCCCAGTGAATGTTACTTCCATAGGTGCACCTAAGTATTGATCAATTAGTGACAATTTAATGGTGAGTACATGCGGTGCTTATTTTTCCAGCCATTTCTTTTCTGTGTTTTTTAATAGTTTCAACGTTTACATCTTGGAATTACAGTATGATCCATTCTAGAATAGAATCTCAACTTTATCCTTTGCTGCCCCTCATTTCTCCAGTATCTCCCAAACTACTTTTGACAATGTATACCCAGATGTGTGCTAAGTCTTCTGGATGTGACACCAAAGAAGGGCTCCAGCAGAGAGGGTAAAATGCACATTGAAGGAATGCCCAATTCAAGACAATGTGTTTATTAGCTAGTTGAAAATAAACTGCAGATGCTATAGGTTTTAAAATTGTAGCACATAGATCAATCAAAACTATATATTAGAGTTTATATTGTACAAAACTGTTTTTTAAAAGATGTGGAACTATGATTTTAATATAAATTAAAACCAAAAGAACAAGGAACATGATATTTTAGAGTGAGAAGTAGCATGATTCAACCTGAAGTTGACTTGATGCATTTGAAGAACTGTGAAAAGGCAAGCCTAGTTGGAAACCTGGTTAATTAAGTAGATAAACATGCATTTTTATTTCAAGGCTAGAGACATCAATAAGATACATCCTTCCAAAAGAAAAATCTTGATTCACTTTCCTCCATTAATTGTTGGAATGCCAGTGTACTAGATGGTCAGTTGAAGAGAGAAAAAAGAAGGAAGCACAGTTCGGAGCTGGTGTACTAGTTTATGGGGAAATGGATATATAAAAATTGTAGTGTTAGGACTCAGAAAAGCAGTGACAAAGGAGCATAGGTTTTCATTCTGGCTTGTCTACTTGCTGTCAACAGCAAAAAGTCAGTACACTTTAGTTGTGATTATGCTTATGATATGTAAGCATTATTCCATAATCATCTCATCGAACATATTATATTAGAATATATGAATTTTTGGTATTCAAAAAATTTTCTTTTGGGTTCTAGTTTCTGCTTGATCTTTTCTAAGAAGGTCAACCAAAGTTGGAGATGCCTTATCCAAATTTTTGTTTTCATCTTATGAATTCCCAAATATGTATAAGAACATCACTTCTTTGCCATTATCTTGCTTACTTGCTCAGTTCCAGCTAGAGAGGTCTCAGTCAAATATCTAGAATCTTTTATTTAGCAAGTTCAGCTAGAAGCACATTTTGTCATGATGTAGTCCATTAAACATCTCAAAGTGAAAGTCCCTGAACATTAACATTCTTATTTGTCTTATCTTTCTTAAGTTCTAAGCAGCTAATATACACATAGAATTACCAGAGAAAAAGGTCTCCCATATATAAAAATCAGGAAATATAGCCAAATTCCTAAACAAAATCTATAAATAAATTCTTTTATATAATAGCATTGTTCAAGCAAAAGATAGTCCTTAAGCTACTAACACAAATCTTATAATTTAAATTCTCTTGAGGGAAGCTAATGGATAGAGAATATAGCAGAAAGAAAAGTTTTGTGTTTTCATAATTTCTATGCCTATGTATAGATAGAATCCATAAATTTAAAACACAGTAGACAATTCTCCCATTAACAGCAAAATTGTTACACAATACTTCTTACAATCTTCCATGGAGTTGCTTCCAAAATAATGCTTTCCACCATGCACCTCTGGAAACTCTTTCAACTCAGATGTCAATACAACCAAGGGATAATATTTGACTTTTATATTATGGACCATCACTCTACTACATGGATTATTTTGTATATTTTTTGCTCATGTTTGTATTTTACACAGTAGATTTTAAGTTTCTTGAGTGCAGGCGAATATGTTTTATTGCTCTTTTAATTTCTATTGTTTCCCACAAAGCCAAACATAAAGTACACCAGCAGTCACTGATGCGCCAATAAACTGAATCTTAAAAAGAAAAACCAGTAACAAAAAATAAGTCCCCATTTGTAATGTTTGCCACTTCCCATGGTGTAAATATTCTTGTTATGAATGATTTCAAGCTACTAATATAACATCACTGAATGCGGAGTTGGAAAGAGATACACACAATCTTGAAGCTGATGTGCACCAGCTCTGGCACACTGCTGTACCCGTGTTTGTGAGATGCGTGGGATGTTTCTATCTATCACCACTTTTCCAGAGGGAATAAAATTGATGTGACTCCCTTCAGGTTTTCATCGCCTTTTACCTCTGAATTGTCTTTACTATTTTCTGCAACTAAAGTTTTTTTTTAAAGCAAAAATTGTTTAAGCCTCCTAAATCAATATAGTTATCATAAGTCCCTTTTTAAGAACCAAACATTTTGGGTATAGTTCTGTATTACTGGGTAAAGGCTAAGAACCAGGAATTCCTTACATTTGTTCTTTGGTTGGTTAAGGGAGCCATGTAGATCTTCTATGGCATTTGTGAAACCTCTGAAGTTACATGGAAAATAATGTGATATGTTTATCTCTGAAAAAGATCCATGGATTTCATTAGATTCCTAAAGGATCATGTGCAGAAAAAGGTTAAGAACTTATGCCCTATGCTTCCCGGTAACCTACTTCATGATATTTTCTAGTTTTCCAAAGTTCCCATTCTCTGTAATAAATTAACACTTATGCCTCTTTTCTAAAGTTTTTCTTTGTAGTTTCCAACATTGGATAATGATTTTACACATCATGGCATAGCTACTGCTACCTTTTTTTTTTTTATGGATTATCCACGAAGAAGACAAGCTAAAGCATATTTTAAGAAGGCTACCAAAACTTTTGAATACATGGTATGAATTCATGGAGATTCATGTCTTACTTCTGATTTCATAATATTTCTGCTAGATGCTTTTGATAGATATTGTGACACAGTGGCGAGGAGCAGGGCATCTGATATACAGAGCACCTGAGTTCAAATTTCAACCCTGCCTCATGATAGTCGTATTGCTTTTGGTGACCTAGATATTTTTATACCTGTCTCTTCATCTGTAACATATAGTTAATGCTAGTATTTATTTCATTGTTCTACTTTAAAAAATAAGTGAAATAGGTCTTAAGAGCAGTTAATATAGTAGAGCACTTAGCATGAAACAAAGAGTCAATAAATAATAGTTGCTATGAGTATTATTTTTGTTATTTCATTATTATTATTTCCATAATTAAACTGTAAAAGTCTTTGGGTGACACATCATATTTTATGACTGAAAATACAAAAATATTTACTAAATACTTGGTGGATAAATGAAAAATATGAAAAAAATATCCAATAGGCAGTAACCTACCACAGTTGCTTTTCTACAGTGAAAGTCATTTATATCAGGTTTTCCTCAAACTTAATAATCTCTGTTTATTTTGTAAGAAGCAGACTGAGTATAGCCTTGCGGATCTGTTTCGTTTTCACACTATATATGATGGGGTTGAGCACAGGGGGCAAGAGCAGGTACACATTGGCCATCATTGAATGGAGCACTTTGGGGGCTGACCGACCATAGCGATGCACCAAGGACAAGCTCAGCATAGGGATGTAGAAAATAGCAACTGCTCCAATGTGGGAGACACAGGTGCTAAAGACCTTGTGCCGTTCTTCAGGGGAGGCGATGCTGAGGACAGATTGAATAATTAAGATATAAGACAGAACAATGCATGGTGTATCTATTCCTGTAGTCAGGATTAGATCAATTAATCCACAGATGCTATTAGCCCAAATGTCTGAACATGCTAATTTAATCACATCTGGATGGTAACAATAGGAGTGGGAAAGGACATTCATTTTGCAGAAATGGAGAGGCTTAAGGAGCAAGAGTAGTGGTACTATTAATACTACAGTGCGTATAATCATCAGGATACCCATCTGAATGATTCTGGAATTAGTGAGAATGGTAGTGTACCTCAGAGGATCACAGATTGCCACATAGCGGTCAAAGGCCATGGCCACCAGCACCCCAGACTCTAGGAAAGTGAATCCATGAAGAAAAAACATCTGGACAATGCAGGAATCTAGACTGATTTCACGTGCATCAAACCAGAGGATACCTAATGTGGTTGACATTGTGGAAACAGTCAGGCCCAGATCAGTGGCTGACAGCATGGAGAGGAAATAGTACATGGGTTCATGGAGACTCTGCTTGGTAATGATGGCAAACAGGATCATGCCATTTCCAGAGAGGGCAATGGTGTAAAGACAACAGAAGGGAATGGACATCCAGATGTGGACAGATTCTAGGCCAGGGATGCCAGTCAGCAAGAAGGTTGGAAATTTAGATGTCAAGTTGCTTAGGATTTTCATGTTGTCCTGGTTTTGTAGCATTTGTCCTCACAAATGCTCATATCCTATAGAAGGAATAAATTACATTATTATGTGAAAATATTTAAGTAAATTTTGTTTTGGTTAGGAAAGTTGTCCAAGGTCATAGATAAATTCTGCATCATTGAGAAAACTCTAAATCTAATATAATATTCATCTACCATTTATAATCAGGGATCTTTTCCCCTCAAGTTCAAGGAAAATATGACCATATGATTTTACATGTTTTTATGCTATTTTTTTTACATTTATAGAATTTTAAGCTCCATTGGATCATAAGATTCTATGAATAAAGACTTAAGAAAAGTCAGTGCTTTCAATTTTGAAAATATTGTGAATAAAATGAGTAGGAGAAAGCCACTTAAAAATATCCATGGTTCTGAAGTGACCATGTGGGTGCAAATCTGCAGACACAGACCTCCTGTTTTTTGCCAGTAACACAAGTTTACAAGTTATCACTTTATACGTGTCATTTTAATCCAATAGTGTGGGTGAACAACCTCAGAGAGTAGATTTACAAGATGAGATCAATGAATAAAGAACTCTCTAGAAGTTACTGGAAAAGACTATATACCCTAACGAAAGATGAGACTGGTTTTATGGGAACCGTGAGAACCAAGAGAGCATGGTGCATGCCTGGGTGTGACATGAATGGCAGCTCCAAGTTGCCTGAGCAGTTGAGTCTGAGAAGGATTAAAACATTCAAATGCAGCCAAGATGACATTACTCACCCTGGAAAAAACAGTCGAACATTGAGAACCTGCTCCAGAGGTTTGAAGAGTGAATAAAAAAGTAGTAGAGGTTCAGTGTATTTTATTTCTAGAAACTTGACAGTGAAGGCAAGGAGAGAAATAGGCCATGACTAAAGAAGGCTTTAAGGTAGATGGAAAAATTTTACAAAATGGGAAAGACTTAGAGAAATGGGTAAGTTAACGAACTAAAATTAAAGATACAGTACATAATGAGAGACTGAAAATATAAATCGAGAGGAATTAATTGATATATAAATCTTTAAGAAAGTACTACCTGATTGAATATAGAGCATGATAGTTATTAGCTCTTAAAAAGATGAGGTTTGTCATTTTCACAGACATGAGAGAGGAAGTGGAATGGGTAAGTTGGAGCAGGGTTATGGGAGGAAATTATTACCCAGCATCTCCCTTTTCCTCGGTGAAGTATTAGGGGGAAATTTATTGCTGTCCAAGAAGCACAAAGTGATGGGTGAATGCTGGCCTGAGGATAAGGTAGAGGTTTTCAGGACCCAGGGAATGACAGAGACAGTTGACTCACTAAATACAAAAATGCTATAAAAACTTGTTCAATTAAAATTCTAAAAATAATTTTTAAATTAATACATTTATATTGTTAAAACAGTTCTGGAAATATTTAAAATAATTAATAACAATATTTATTATTATAATTTAGTATTTTTGATCAAACTTTTAAAAATGCTAAATGGCAGAGTGTGAAGTTTAAATTAATGAGAGTAAATATTCTGTAATAAGCATACATGTTACCATTTCCTTTATGCTGATTTTCAAGTTTATTTTTAATCTCTAGTTCCATGGGTTTTAATTCAATCTGAGAAACACGATTAATATATTTAACTATGAATTATTAGAGGTTGTATGTCTATGTGCTATATGAATCCAGGAGCACAAAGCAGACTCTAATGTTATTTTCTGTAAGCCCATAAGTATTTGCGAATAAGTAATGATCAAAGCACAAAGTATGTCCAATGAATATCTCTCTCTACCTTCTTACCAGTGTCATGTGAAAAGAAGAGCCTTCTCTGTGTTTTCTCGCAAAGAAAGAACAGATTGTGGTTCTGGATCTAGGGATTTATAAGAAGGTGAGATTCAGCTGTGGGAACATCAGTAAGATTTGGATCTCTCTGGGGACACAAACAGAAAAAAAAAATCTTTCTCTCTCTATTTATAAAAATTACAGGGCAGGGTTATGCAATCTCAGAAAGATTTTAGCTACTAACTCAAATGACCAGTAATCTACAGAAACATTAAATGCAAATAAAAACAAAACAAAACAAAACAAAACAAAACCCAAGTCATACATAAAAATAGAAAGTTTAGACGTCATTCTGGGCACTGGAGAATAGAGAGATGCATACTGCTGTCTCTGGATAATCAGTGTGTGGGCAAGATAGGAAAGCTGACTACTATTCACCAGAATAACATGGTGACAATAAAAGGGGAAAATTTAGAAATGAAATTAAGATGGAAATCAAAAGATTCCTCAAAATGAACAACAAAGGGGACACAGGCTATCACAATCTATGAGATTCAGTAAAAGTAGACCTAAGGGGAAAATTCATAGCCTTAAATGCCTACATCAAAAAGACACATCACAAATTAACAATCTAATAACACAACTCAAGGAACTAGAAAAGGAAAAGCAGGCCAAACTCAAAGCCAGCAGAATAGAAATAACTAATGTAAGAGCAGAACTAAATGAAATGGAAAATAAAAAAACAATACTAAAGATCAATAAAACCAAAAGTTGGTTCTTTGTAAAGTTAAACAAAATTGATAGACCTCTTGCTAGATTAACTATTTTATTCTTGATGTCTTCTTTATTTCAAGATGTCATCAATTACAAGAAACACATTAATTTGACAGTGTGCTTTAGGAAAAGAAAAATAGTACAATGATCATATACGTTGATTATCAAATACAATCTTAATTTATATACTTTAAATGTAAAAATAGGTGAATATTAGATATTAAGAATAAGAAATCAAGTATTTGATTGTATATGAAGAAGTGCTAATTTATCTGAATTTTATAACTTCATTAACTAGAAATATAGAAAATATTTGTTATAATACAGTCATTATCAAACTTGACTGCACATTAGCATCGACTGAGAAGCTTTTAAAAAATATTATGTGCTCACCACAGACTGATTGAATTATCCTGGGACTATGGAGCTTGAGTCCCATTGGATTTTGATGTAGAGTAAGAATTGAGAGTCATTCAATATGTAAGAGTACTAGAATAGAATTCCAGGGGCTTCTCATCCTGATTTTTCAATAGCTATGTGTAATTCCTTGGGAATTTTGATTTGAAATCTTCTCTGGATTTCAGTTTCCTCAGATATAAAATGAAGATAAGAAATAGTAAGAACATTTACTGAGCACTTATGTGCCATGAGATTTAATTATTTCATGGAGCACATAACTCTTGTAAGTAAACAGTGATATCCTTAGTGCATATGTTAAGAAATTAAGAATCAGAAAAGTTAAATGACCCTGTAAAATTTTATATAGGTAGTATCAGAGGTAAAATTCAAACACAAGTTTGTCTGAAGATCTTAAAATTTTTGCCCAGATAGAAAGTTTTATAGCTAGGTCATTTCTGGAAGTATGTTAACATTGATGGCAAAATGAAGAACTTGTCTTTAAATAGTTCTTTTCTTGTTTTTTTTAAATTTTTTTATTTCAGCATATTATGGGGGTACAAACATTAAGGTTACATACATTGCCCTTGCCTCCCCTCCCACCTGAGTCAGAACTTCAAGCCGTCCATCCCCGAAAAGTTACGCATCACACTCATTATGTATGTAAATACCCATCCTCTCCTCCCCCCTCCCACCTGCCTGACACCTGATAAATGTTTGTTTTGTTTTTAACATTTTGGTTACATTTTATATCTTTGCCTCTCCCTATGAAGGGTTAGAGGTATGCCCTTCACCTCCACAATGCTTACCACATCCCTTAGACATGGGTCTACGCCCCCCCAACCCTTTTGAGCACCATAGTGTTAATCAGTCAGTACCAATTTGATGGCGAGTACACGTGGAGCCCATTATTCTGATCTTGTGTCACCTCACTTTGAATAATGGGTTTAAGCTTAATCCAGGATAATATAAGTGGTGCTAGCTCGCTGTTGTTTCTTAGAATTGAGTAATATTCCATTGTAAACATATACCAAATTTTAATAATCCGCTAATGAATTGACAGACACTTAGGTTGTTTCCACATCCTTGTAATAGTGAATTGTGCTGCCATAAACATTTGGGTGCAGATCCCAGTGATATTGTCCTGTATCAAGAAATCCCAAAACAGCAAATGCTGGCGAGGATGTGGAGAGACAGGAACACTTACAGTGCTGGTGGGACTGCAAATTAGTGCAACCTCTGTGGAAAAGAATTTGGTCTTTAAATATTTTTAAGTAAACTTTTAATTGAAATATAACATAATTCGTACACAAATTATAGTTCTATAGCTTGAATTTCCACATTTGGACCACCCAAGTAGCCACCATCCAGATAAAGAAATAGAAAGTAGCTCCCAAGAAACCACCTTTTGAGAACTTTCAACCATTATTTGTCTTTTCTCGAAGGTGATCACTATCCTGATTTCTATTAAAATCAATTAGCTTTGCCTTCTTTTGACCTTTATCTGAATGGAACAGTGCTGTATTTATAGTTACATTATGCTTGTTAAGTTCTTTCACAGAGCTGTGTGTAATTATAGTTCTTTCCTTTTTATTGCTATATGATGTTTTACCGTGTGGCTATAACTAATCTCAATTAACTTGTCCATTCTTTTGTTGATGGATATTTGCTGTTTTTCCAAGTTTTGTTTTCTATTGTTAATAATTCTGCTGTGATTATTATTGTCCTTGGCATTCAGAACACATGCATGCATTTTCAGTGGTTATATACCTGAGAGTGAAATTGTTGGATCACTGGGCAGGTTTATGTCCAGCTTTAGTAGATATGGTCAAGAAGTATTCTATAGCTATTATGTATAGCCATATACTCTCCCACAGTGTACATGGCAGTGCATGGCAGTTCAAAATAATTCACATCTTTCTCTACAGGTAGAATTTCTGATTTTTTTTTAATTGTTTCTCTTAGGTGTTCACTGGTACTTCAATGGAGTTTTAATTTTAATTTTCCTTATGATTAGCAAAGTGGAACAACTTTTGGTATATTTTATGCTGTTTGGAAGTGCCTTTCTAAGTCTTTTGCCTATATTCTATTGAGTTTTGTTCTTTTATAGTCTTCTTCACACTTTTATGTCTTTCACTTCCACATGGATATCCACCAGATCTGGAACCAGTTATTTATGTAAACACTTTTTTGTCATTGTACTGTGATATTGCTTTTGATATATGTCAAATGCCTGTCTATAACTGGGTTGTTTCTAGATTTTCTGTTGTGTCCCATTTGTCCATTTTTCTCTTTTTGCACCAATACCACATTGTCACTATAACATGTTTTTATGTCTGGTGGTATAAACCTTTCAACTTTATTTTTTTTGCTACAGTGCCTTGGCAATTCTAGATCCTTCACCATTTCATATAAATTTTAGAATAATTTCCACAGAAAAATCTTCTAGGATGTTGATTGATATTAGATAGGACCTATAGGCCATTTTTGGAAGGACTTACTAATGTAAAATACAGCTTATAATTCATAAACATAATGAATCCCTGTATATATGTACTTTCTTTAATTTCTCTGTTTTCTAGCAATGCCTTTCACATATTTCTCAATGCAGAGGACATTGAGATTGAGAAAAAGGGATGGTGAAAATTGCACTTATCAAAACATGGCTTCTTCTACAAGTCCTTGTCTCATTGGACAGAGACAATATTTAGGTATTTTACTAAGACTATTAACTTTCTGGTACCTTCTTTTGGTTATTAATATGAGGTAATAAAAGTCTTCTTTGGCTTCTTACAGTTAAGAAGTGTTTTCTACCCCCTTTCCACTTATTCATGTCTAGATAAGTGTTTTTGATTAAATAAGAAGAATAAATTAGAAGAATCATTTGACTGTGAGAATAGTTATAATAAGCACATTCACACAGATGGCTACACTTTTTAAAGTATGTACACATACTAACACATATCCATACCTCAATTCACAAAGACAGGTAAAAATTGAAAGAAAACACAGATAATAATGATAATTATGTAATTATTTTGTTGGGAAGCAATTTTTCTCTTAAAGAGGAAGAGGTTTAATGGGCTCTACTACAACGCCACTCTACTGCCCTGCCTCCAGACCCTTACCAACCCTTAGCAACGTATTTAGGGAAAGATATTTTTGACAAATACTCTATCAGTAGGTTTTCTAGAACAAGGGCAAGAAGGTCACTACAATGCCCAGTTTACTAAACTAATCTCAAGTGACATTGAGAGGGAAGGGACTGGCTTGAGAGTCGTGCAGATTTTCTCTGCCTTCCTGAGGGAAGAATGAGAGAAGCAGTGATCAATCACTCTCACTCTCTCTGGTCAGAATAAGAGACACACACTCATCAGAAGAGGGGTCTAGTTATCAGTAGAACTTGGGTCATTAGGAAATAAGATAGGGGTTAAAAGTCGATAAACTAAAAACAATTCTGGTGTATTTGTTGAACATTAACTTCTCTATCACTACATGCTTGGAAAGAA
The DNA here is from genome assembly GCF_040939455.1 of Microcebus murinus. NCBI lineage: Eukaryota > Metazoa > Chordata > Mammalia > Primates > Cheirogaleidae > Microcebus > Microcebus murinus. The sequence continues at coordinate 56,819,661 of NC_134107.1, read as the reverse complement.
GTGATCCTTTAGCTGCCTGAGGTGGTTTCACAGGTCTGTAGATGGACACAGAGGATATAAGAAGAGGAAATGGAAGTTACATGTGTTGTTTATTCATTGTATCAGAATTCACTGGGTACTTGCCATGGGCCAGGCAACTTGTAGTTTCTTTAAAATGTTTTACTTCAGTACTCTCTAAAATGTGCATGTCACATGTTGTCATACCTTTGTATCGGTAAATCAAGAGACTCTAATAAAAGAAGTAGAGTGATTGTCTCAAGTGAAACAGCTAACAAATTGCAGAGCTAGATTTAAATTTTTCCAGTAATCTTTTTTCATGGGCTGGTGTGTGTAGGGAGAATATGTACAATGAGATTATTTACCTTTCTACTTTTACATGAGTTATCTCATTTAATTTTACAATCACTCTTTAATGTCACTAGAGGCACCATTCTTTCCAGGTATAACTCAATTGAAATCACATCTCCCCTGTCATGTCAATGTATAGTACCTCTAGGGTCCTTACTGTGAAAATTCAGGCTCTCAGGAGCAAATCTTGTGGAATACAGAAGCAACCAAATCCTTCAATATTTTCACCTTTTCTCATATCCATTAAAACTTATAGCTTTTATGAATTGATTCAAAATCATATATTTATATATAAATAACTTATATAATTTTGCTTGCTTTAATCAATATAAAGAAAAGAGTCAAGATAATCTTGGAAAAATTAAGAATGCAAAGTTACTCCATCACTTCCCTAAGACTAGTTCTATGTCTATGCTAAATCATGATAAATTAAATAACATTTCCAAAATAGCATCTAAGTGGGGAACCATCACAATTTTCATCCAGAAAATTTCTGAATCATTGCTCTGCAAGAGTTTGCATCCTGAGTGTTTACTCACTTGATAATTTCGTGAATTTTTTAGATGAAATCAATAACAGATTGAAATGAATTTGGTTATTTCTACCTCTTTGGTCCTTGCCTGATAGGATTGTAGAAAATCAAAATGGAGTTTCTATGGCAGAAAATTTTTCCAGAAAATCTCTGTATCATGCTTTCCTGGATATGCTTATTCCTTACCCCACAGATGTTCTAAACAAGGAAGCCACTAGTCGGTAGACACTGAGCAAAGAGGGGAGAATTACTCTGAATATATGGTAGCAAAAGCAATGGGAAAAGAAGGAGTAGAGTGCTGAGTGGGCAGGGACAAAGTGACACCAATGTGAGAGGTGTATGTGCTAAATACCTTGTGTGGGGATTCTCCATAGGGTAGCTACAGCATAGCCTGCAATGCCATGACATCTGTGGTTGTAATGACAAATAAATCAAATCTGACCACAGAGAAAGCCACATGAGACCACAGATTCAGCCTGACCACTTGTTCATAATAGATCTAGGGGAGAATCTGGTTGAGGCAGAAGAGGATGTAGGGGAACATGAAGCAAAAGGGCTCACTCACAGCACATGCTGTTTCACCACAGCTCTTCTTTCCCTGACTGCCAATGATTGGAGCAAAATGGCACGGTGGCCACATCTAATGTCTAGATCGCCATATCTAGTGACCACCTCTGACCAATATAGAAGAACATATAGAAGAATCAAACCTGGAATGGTTGAGTCAGCTATAGAAGTTGATTTTATGGGTTTAGAAGCAACAAAATTGATAATAGATTAGGTAGAAGCAAGAGCCCCTGCTTCCTTGAGCTAGAAGGGACAGGAAGAAATACATGGGCTCATAGAAGAAGTAGGCAGTGCAGGTCACATCGGAGAAGGCTGATACTTCTCACAGCAGCCAAAACATAGCTCATAAAGAACAGGAAACACATCCTGAATTGGGAATCCTCCCACCTGGGAAGCACAAGAAGCAGGTGTATGTTGTGGTGGGTGGGGGTGTTCATCTTCAGTGGTACCACCATAGGATAACTCCTGCCCTAACATTTGGAGGAGGAACCTACCCCTGAAGAGACTAGCCAAATAACAAAGAAATACTATTTCTGAGAAAGTTGGAAATTATGAGAGCCAAGAGATTAGAAAATTGTATGAACACAAAACCTTTTATCATATATTAATAATCACAATTTTTTTCTTCTAAATTAAATCTAACAAAATTATCACCTAATGACAGTCTTTAGAAATCACAGGCCTAATTTTATAAAATGAAGAATAAGCATTTTAAATGTTAATTCTCCAAATAAATATGAGACACAGTAAATGCTACATTAGCCCTTGTCCTTTGCTTCCACATAAAAGTCAATTGCACCTAAAGAAAGAAATTACTTTTCATTATGCCTGTGGGCATGTCTAAACACTCTTCTCTATTATACACATCAAATTAAAATAAATTAGGAAAATCAGGAGGATGTTGGGACAGGGAGAGGGAGGGGGAGAGAGAGCAGGGGAGAGAGAGACAACTAACAGTCAGAATCTTGCCCATTCTTCTTGTACATTTTTAAATTATTTATAGCACCCAAAAGACCATTTCCATGGTTTTGTCTCCTTGTTATGGGGCAAGCTATACATGTCAAGAGTTTGCTGTTTTCCTTTGGAACCCATTATTTTCCCTTAAGAGTTCCAACATGACGTGCCCCACTCTGAATTTGCCCAGGCTTCCTTGGTTAAAACACACAGTGAGGGATTTCTGTGCCTTGCAAGCTAAAACCTAAGCTCCTTGGAAAGATAGTCTGGATTTTGCTCTATAGCATCATTTGTCACAGCAACCACTTGGCTGTTCCTTGTAGATCTCTTGTGGTTCATTGTCTTTATAAAGGCTGATACCACTGCTTTGAACTTTCTCACCATTTTTATCCATCTGATCAACTAAAACTACTCAATTTAATAATCATTTCCTTATTGATATCTTTTCTGATGCTTAGATAGAACTACTTTTCCTCATTTGTACCCTGTTCATGGAGTCATTGCATTATTTGGACCACATGCATTGCATTTCTATTTTTTTTTTCAAGTCTATCTCTTCTGACTAATTATAAGGTCTTAGTTCAATGTTAGACTATGTCTCTTCATGCCCAATATGGGTGCATTCTGGGTGTTGCAGGTCACTTATTAATAAATCCCTGACTTACAGTCTCCCTGCCAACAGGAGAATTTATAAATATACACACTTCCTGTGAACATATAAATAGGTTCTCTGTGTTGGAAGTAGGCAGGTCTGATCAGTGATTGTGGTTTTATTCTGATAGGTGAGGAAATGGAGACAAAGTTTTTGGGGCAGGGAAGGGTTTCCAAACTGAAGAAAGTCCTGAGTGGGGACTAGATCCCAGGTCTCCTCACTCTGCAGTGCTCCTCTCCCTCCTGTGCTACTGCTGGGTGATCTCAGCCCTAATGTCTGGGAACCTTGGGCAAAAGGATGGTGCCTTAGGGCCAGTGTGCTCAGTAGCTGCTGCTGGAAGCATCACCATTGCCACTGCGTCCATGAACCAACAGAGCCTTTCAGCCTCATATGCTCACTTGCCTTGTGAGGCGAGAACTCCCTGGAAACCTGTATAGTGGCTCGTTCACCTTTTAAATCCTGCGTGAGACCTCTGTAGAACATAGTATTCCCCATTCATGTATTTGTTCATTTAACAAGTAAACTTGTCCTATTTAAGCACTTACCCTCTTCCAGGCTGCTAAGTGTTGGGCATGCAGTGATAAGAATGCCTGCTCTCAAAAACGACTTAACAACCAGTTGGGAAAGGAGTAAAAAAATAAGATTGTTCTCGCAGTTACTGAATAAATGAAAGAGCGAAAGGATGGCTCCCTCTCCCATGTGAATTTAATAAAACTAGCCTCAAAAAGATTTATTGGTAATTCAAGCCACCATTGAAATACATCCAGAGTCCAGGTTACCACATGTCAGACTTCTCTACTCCTTTTCCTGAGCAACACTTCCTCCCCCCTCAACAGACCTTCCCTCCCAAAGTCCTGCCCACGTGGCCCAGTGGCTGTGCGCTGTTACTGCTCTGTTTCTAAAGGTGAGAGAACTGCCCTTGCACATCTGCTTCAGAACATCCACGGAGCCCTTTCTACACAGTCAGGAAGCCAATTAAAATGGGGAGAGCTGGTGAGAGGAATCCTGTCCCTATCTGCTTCCTCTAGACCTCAATCCTCTTTTCAAACCATTAGGTTTCAGTGGAGCTGACATATTCTAGAAGCAGAAATTGGCACAAGTAAAATTTACTTTTTAATCTCTCCCTGAGGTGCAGTTTTGTACAACTTTAGGTGCATCTTTGCTTTGGATTACAATGTAAATTTCTCCTATTAGGTAGGGGAATTAGGTAAAACACAGCCCTTAATTGTAAGTTTCTCTAAGACTTCTAGCTGATTTCTTAGAAAAAATCGATTCCCACCTGGGAGCCCTGATTTTTGTTGATTTGTTTTCTTGTTGTTTTTCTTCTTTCTGCCTCTTTTCTACTTTCTGGCTCAGAAATAAACCCCAAAGTTGTCACTTATATTCTTCTGTTTCTACTTACATACACCGAAATGCAGTGTCGCAAAGACCTACAGAAAATATTAGGGCTGGCTCCTGAAGGATTTCTAAAAACTAGAGAATTCCAAATCTTTCCCATGATGGTCCATACTTAAGACAGACACATTGAGAACTGGAAACCACAGACTGAGAGTCCGGCTTCGTCTGGTGTGGGGGTGGGTGAAGGGAAGGACACGGCTCTGCAAAGTCAGGCATTGCCTCCCCTGGGCCTTTCTTTCCTCGGAAGCCTTGGCCTCAGAAGACGGAGCAGGATTAGCCAGTGACTTCAGGGTTAGGAGACTGAGAGTGAAAATTAAAATGGGCCACATCAGGGTGAGGAAACAGGACCTTACAAGCCTGCAGCCATCAGCCTCATCATCTTCTAGGGGAGGCTGGACCATGGACCTGTGGACACAGCACAAATGTCCACAATAGTCCACATGCAGAGTATTGAAAGTATATATTTTAGTTCCTTACTAAGAAGTCTCTAATCTCCTTTGAATGGACAAATATTGGTTTTTACACATTTGATATCTGCTCTGTGTTAGTATTTCTGAGATCGGAGGTAACCAAAGCACCATTCATTGTTCCCTGTGGAGGGGAAAGCATGGGTGCAAACACAGAGCTAGGCCTTTGGCGTGCAGAGGACGCGTGCATGTTGAGAGCAGAATGGAGCAGGTGCTGTGGGAGCACAGAGCCGGGTCTTAAGAAGCGCTGTGGACTTTTATCTATATATCCCAGGCACCAAGCAGTGCACTGGGTGCATATTAATTGATCAAAAAATGCTGTTGATTTGTGTATGTAATTTCAGCATTCTAATAACACTATATTTGTCTCTGTGCAGAATAAACAATACTGAAGAAGGATTTCCCCTTTGGAAGTACTCTAGAACTAAGCCCTGAGATCACGGCTTGGCTCCAACATTATTTAGAGCCTAACTTACCAGGGGATGCCTTTACTGAGATTATGTCTTTACTCTTAGTCACTCTGATCATAAATTTGTGTTACTTGAGGGAAGAGAGGCACTGAGATAACTCTGCCCATCTACAGTGAAGTTAATCATCTATTTTTATTATTTATTATTTTATCAGAATACTTAGATTTGCTTGTAATCATGACAGAGGTATGCATCTTAAGTAATTATTTTCTAAACTGGGGCTGGAATTATAAGTATTCAGTATTTTGGTTTTGGGTGGAAACTGCAAATTAGATGCTCTGCTTGTCATTTTCTACTGTTCCCTATTCTACTCCCATGGCAGAAGGCTGAGTGGAGAGTAATTGCTCTATATATTGCTTGAATAGAAATTTTAAATGTTACGAATACTTTAATTTTTGTAAGAAGAGGTGAGAGACAATTTACTATTTGCATAACAAATTGGTCTTCTTTGACAACATCCTTCAAAAATTTAATTCCATGGGGTTAATAAAAAAAGTGCTTAGGACTGAGAGGTACGGTACTATATTCAGTGCTGGAGGAATGTGACAAAATAGACCTGAAATGCCATCTTGTTATTAATATTAGGTGATAGGTATTCTAAATACCCTGATTTGAATTTTATACAGTGCATGTATGTAAACATCAAACTGTATCTCTTAAATATGTGAAATTTTTGAGTCAATAAAAACATAATAAAATTAAATTAAATTTAAAAATATCCTAAGGTGTGAAAAGAAAATTAAAATCCCACAAGCCCCACTAATCTGAGCACCTATTATTAACATTTGTATATATTCCTGAATCTTTTTCTATGCATATGTATTTTGTTTAACAATTGGCATAAAGCCTTATCGGCAATTGTTTTTCTCTTCTTTTTTATGTTTTAAATATTTTATCTTGACATTTCTCATATCTTTAGATAATTCTTGCAAATACCACAGTTAAATGGCAACTGGTATGTAATTGTTCATTACTTCCTTTGGTTTCCTAGAGAACAATATTTGAAAGGTTTTCAATTTTCTTTTTATAAAGCATGATTTTATGCATGTTTTTCTAAATATTTTTTTTGTAAAATTCTATTTCTATAAAGAGCCCAGATGGGGAATATACATGTGGTTAACTGATGTAAATTTTAAATTCCTTTCTAACAAAGAGTACCAACTTATACTTCTACCAATAGTGTAAAATAATATTTATACCTTAATTGTGTATAGAACATGACATTCTTTTAAAATATTTACTGATTTAATAGGTTAAAATATTTTTTTTCTGATGATATACATGGGTCAATTAAATTGTTATTATTTGTCACATCTCTCACAGAATTCTTTCTCTCTGTATCCTGAAAATTGTTCCTCTTGCTTATGGAGGGCTGCCCATCTCTGAGCCAGGTCTTTACACAGGTGGCTTTGTGATTGGCTTGTTAAACTTGTTTCATTTGCAGCTGGCAATAGCAGTGGTGGTAATGTTGTGACTCTTGGCTCAGAGGTCTTTTCCACTAAATCCTTGGACAACCTTATCCCTGATCTGTTTGGTTCCAACTCCGTAGATGATGGGGTTGAGCATGGGAGGCACCAGGAGATAGAGATAAGCAAAGATAATTTGTACCATGCGGGGTACATGGTGGCCAAAACGGTGGGTGAGGTAAGAAAAAAGGGCTGGTATATATAAAGCCAAGATAACACAGATATGGGAGGCACAGGTGCCAAAAGCCTTGAGGGAGGCTTCACCTGAAGGCAACCGAAGCACAGCTCTCAAAATCATCACGTACGATATACTGATGACAGTCATATCAAAGCCAACAACAGAGAAGGCCACGAAGAGCCCATACCCACGATTTACTCTGGTGTCGGCACACACCAACTTCAGCACAGCCATGTGTTCACAGTATGCCTGGGGAATGACCTGGTTGTCACAGAAGGGCATCCTGGAGACCATGAAGCAGAAGGGGCTCACCAAGAGTAGCCCTCTCATCAGCACGACAGACCCCAGTTTGACCACTACTGATGGGATCAGGATGCTGGAGTGTTGGAGTGGGAAGCAGATAGCCACATAGCGGTCCAAGGCCATAGCCATGAGCACCCCAGACTCCACAGAAGAAAAGGTATGGATGAAGAACACCTGGATGAGGCAGGCATGATATTCGATCTCATGGGCATGGAACCAGAATATGGCCAACATCTTAGGCTGGGTGGAGGAGGAGAGGACCAGGTCAGTGATCGCCAGCATGGCCAGAAAGAGATACATTGGCTCATGCAGGGTGCGGTCTATTCGGATTATATGAAGAAGAATGATATTCCCAAGTACAATCACCATATACATGACACAGAGTGGAAAGGCAATCCAGAATTGGGCACTCTCCAGTCCTGGCATTCCAAGTAGGATGAAGGACACAGGATGAGAAGAGATGTTCCTTGAAGGCAACATCATAGGGTAGGTAATATTGTTCTCCGTTGGGAAGGTAATCTACTCTCTGCAGGTGACAACAATCAAAGCAAGTATTATTATTAATTATAAACTTTTTGCATGGGACAATGTGGGCAATTGGGTTTAATGATAAACTGGTATAACTTCAACTGTTTTAATAAATAAAATTTTGCAACATAAAATTATATTACTTTTTATTCTTATTTGTATTTTCATCACTCAAAATGAAGTAGATCATACTAGTGGCAAGTGTAATTATTTTTTAAAGAATCAATATTTTTCCTGAAATTAGAATCTGCTAAGAGAAAAGTATCATGACAAACGATGTCATAGTAATTCTTGTCCTTTAATTCTATAGAACTGCCATCTGATTTTTTCAAACTTTCCCACAGGTCCTAGTTATCCCTCTTTTAAGCCACTTCAGCAACTTCTTAGGGTAGGAAGTTGGGAGGGCTTACAAGCCTATGGCAATTTATGTATTGATTCTGAGTTAGCATTGTCTCTGGGTCAGTTACTATAAGGGTTTGGGCTGGAAGATAACTGACTGACCAATTGTGCACTGGCAATTTAATGTATTATTTAGTGTAGACTCTTAGTAGATTGAGGGTGAGCAAAAAGTCAGAGCTTAATAAAATGTCGTATATGTATACCATGGAGTACTATTCAGCTCTAAGAAACAATGATGATATAGCACATCTTATATTTTCCTGGTTAGAGCTGGAACCCATATTACTAAGTGAAGTATCCCAAGAATGGAAAAACAAGCACCAGATATATTCTCCAGCAAACTGGTATTAAATGAGGAGCACCTAAGTGGACACATAGGTACTACAGTAATAGGGTATTGGGGGGGGGCGGGTATATACATACATAACGAGTGATATGCGCACCATCTGAGGGATGGTCATGCTGGAGACTCAGACTTGTGGGGGGAGGGAGGGAAGGGCATTTATTGAAACCTTAAAATCTGTACCCCCATAATATGCCGAAATAAAAAAAAATGTGAGGAATTATGGCCATACATTTTCAGTTTCAATGAGTCAATTTAGCCACTGTAGTGTTAAAAGCAGCCATAGTGCATAAATAAAAGCATGAATATGGCTGCATTGCAATAAAACTTTATTTACAAAAATGGGCTGTGAGCAGGATTTAGTGTGCAGCCTATAGTATGCCAACCCCAGTTCTAGACACTATACCTACCATCTCTGTGCTTGGTACAGAGGTGTTTAATAAAATATTGCTGAAGAAGGTAACAGATAAATGTCATTAATAAGTGGCCACAGGCTCATGAACTGATAAATGATATCCTAAATGTCCTGATAGACTCCTCTTAACCCCATTTTGATATCATGCCCTCCAGTCAGTAATGCCCATTTCTCATATGAGAGCTTGGCCTGTGGCCAGTCACTATTTAACCTGAATTGTCCTGTGCTTAGGTTTGAAAGCCTCAGTTCTCACCTCCTTCATATCAGAAATAGCTGGACAAGAAGAGTAACCTTTCAAATCTCCCTTAACAAGTCACTTATGAGAACTAACAAATGTTTCATTCAGCTACAACAAATGGATCCTTAAAAAAGTTTCTTCAAGATCCCAAATAGAGCTAGGCTTTTTCTAATTTTCCCTAGATTTGTAATGGCATGAGGGAAAAGGGGATTCATGCTTTATGTCTTTCTCTAAATGGAAAGTTTGACCATCCTACCTAGATAACAGCTATAGTTTGCTCAAAACATGTACTCCTTCCTGGAGTATGGCCAAAATTCAAAAACATACTGTATCTGTGGCCCACGAGCTCCACTTTATCTCCTTCTGTCTAGCCTAGTATCCCCAAACTGTCTTGTATATTCTGTTTGAGACAATCTCTTCTTTCCTACCTGCCTCTTGCCCTTGTATGTCCCACTCCAGTTTGGGAACACAGTCCCCAGGCTCAGGAGCACCTGGAAAAACATGCTCAGATCATCATAATTGCTGCACCAGGCACTAGAAGAGGCAAAAGTTATGGTTTCTCAAAGCATATAATTATCTGTGATTAATTGTGGAAGAGATTGTTATTTTTTGAGGTATAGCAGTAAATTACAACTTTTACAATTTTGTTTCTAAGTCACACAAAATCTCTGTATCTTCATTTTAAATGAGAAAAATAGAGTTCAGAAAAGTTACATGATTTTCCCATGATCACAAAATAAATAAGTTTTAGGGTGCACTATTACACAGCCAGTGCTCTTGGTACACATGTCACCTGTGCTAGGTAATGATTGACTGGGACTTCCAACCCGTTTGGGTAAAGCAGAGATTGTTGCCTCATCTTGACAAAGGCAGACATGACAGGTGTTTACATAACTGTATCCCGAGTTAGAGGCAGATCTGCACTGAATCCCAGGACCTCTGCCACTTCCCTGGCCTGGAGTGTCTGGAGCAACCTCTCGCATGGCCTCCTGGCATTTCTGGGCATGTGCTACCTTTTCTGGGATGTCATCTTCATTGGCTTCTGCCCATGGGCCTTCATGGAGAACTCTCCTGTCCTACACACTCTTTAGAGACCGGCAACTTTGTCCCCAGCATATTTCAGCGTACCCACCTTCTATAGCCCTTTTGAAATGTAGTGTCTCTGTTCCCTCCATCAAACCCCAGTGTACTTTTCTCCTGTCAGAGCTTCCCCTTTAAGTGATGCCTCTCAGCCTTCCTCATTCCATTCTGGCTCTGATTTTCTGCTCAGATTTTCTTTCTTTGGTAGATAGTTGAGAGGCACAAGTCCTGGGACCCAAGACTGATTCAGGAGAAGGGGACCCTTGAAAGATGCCTCATTTATTTCCCTCTCTGCATTTTCCTCTTATGAACCCTTAAATCTAGAGCATTCCCTGTAAGACAAATCCTTGCCTCTTTTCTTCACAGATTTATAAGCTTAAAATGGGCAGAGTTAATGCTACATGTCACGGGAGTTGGACGGGGAGTTAGCCAGTCCTCATTCATTTTTGTCCAGTGTGTGATGTTATCAGTATGGGAAGTACAGGCTATCAGGGAGCTGCTAGGATGAGGGAAGGGAGTGTGCCATCCCTGAGATATTGGAATCAGAAGAACCATATGATTTCTCTTCTTCCCCAACACTTCTTCCTCCCCTACCATGCCATTAAATGTGGTTTTTTTTCCTTCTTTTTTCACAGGCTAGAATTCTTATGAATATAGCACATACTAAAAACTAAAATAAAATCATACTCTTTTCAAACACTATACCTAGAAAGATCAACTTTGAACTTCAGATTCAATCATTCTGTTTACCAAAATAAAATTTAACTTGTGAAATCACCATGCAGATTTTTCTACCATTGAGCGGAGCTCCAATGTTATATGTAAGGATGGATTTGAGTCCAGAGATACTACTCACAGTGTCTGTGGGCCTCAGTTCCTCCACCCATTATGTGAAAATAGTTAACTCCATTAGTGAGTTGTGTTACTCAAGCTAATGAAAGGATGAAGGATAAACTCAACCAAGACCTTGGTAAGGAACAGCTTAGGGAAATTCAGACCCTATTTTCCCTCTTTGGGGGATCTGAAACTAAGCCATAGAGCAATACAACTGGAGCAGGGTGGATTTCCGAGCCCACCTCCTTCATGGAGTTGATGTGTGCAGGCAGTCTTCCTACCTTTCTAGGGTCTCCTAGAGGACACAGTGGAAGTACCGAGTCTTCTCCTTATCTCAGAATGAAGGCCCCTGGTCATGGATTCCTGGACCTAAAGTTCCCAGTGGGTCAGGCCTTTCTGCACCATGCATTGCCTGGCCTTCCTGTTTCTCACAGCCTCAGTGAGTCTTACTGCTCTGGAAAGGGAAGAGGTGATTGAGGCACAGGGAATCACTCTCCCTATGCTCTTCTCTATCTTTGAATATGCAGGGTACGATCATAAGCAGTTCTAAAAAGCTCCCGGGATTCAGCCTTTGGCCCTCAAATCAGGGCCTATTTAAAGGACCAGACCATGTCTAGCCTTTCCCTTCCTCCAACATTAGTTGTCTCACTGCCTCTGAGCCCCATTGCCTCCTCATATGCACATGGGCTTCCTTTGGGACTGGAGACTAAAGCTGGAAGCATTAACCCCTAACTTTCCTTTCTCCTCTGTATGCAAATGGAGAGGCAGGGCATTTGAATGCTTGTGCAAGAAGGTGAATTGTTGAAATTATGAGTGTGAGCTCATCCATCTGCATGCATTTTTCTTAGAGTATGGATATTTATAATTGAAGAGATATTTTGTGCAAAAGGATGTGTGTTCTTATGTAAGTTAATGTGTGTATCTGAGCCGTATGCGTATCAGGGACTGGATTTGCATGTGAGTGTAAGTAATTATGTGTAAAAGCATGTATATATGTGAAGGTATGGATAATCAATTGCTTTATGTATGTGTAATTAGTGTGCTACCATCATGTTGTGAGTACATGGTCACTGAATGCACATGGCTTGTGGAAACTACATGCCTACCTACATACCTGGTAGTGTGAGGTTGTAAATCAGAGTATAAACATAGGAGTGTGTATGTATAAGCAGTGTAGGTTCAATGAGGATGTTTGATACTCTATTGCTTTGATGTTCACTGAAGTAGGTATGGTTCCAAGATCCCCAACTTCTGAGTTGATGATTATTAGAAGAGGTAAAAGAAATTCCAATGGAGATGGTGTCATAGTCATTTCTAAAACTTTATGAAGTTGGAAGGCTTTCCTCACTCAACCTGAACAGTTAAAGCCTACACAGAGCTTTTCCTCTCTCTATTCCTATATAAGGACCTACAGGTATTGCCTTGTTTATTTTTTTCTCAGAACTCCCTGATATTTGTATTTCTCTCATATTTGATGAGATGTCAAAGGAAGATTTGAGAAAAACAGCATTTAAAAACAGAAATAAAATATTATGTGAACAGAATGCAAAGCAGTCAAACTTGAGAAGCTATATCTTACAAAATATAAAACCCAACATCTATTTAAAGAGAAAAATAACACAAAAATTATCCAGGTTATCAGGTTTACACTGATGTGCTGGTAGATTGCGGTAATCATAGTCAAAAGGTTCATGAGTTATTTTTAGATATCAGCCTCACAAAATCATAAATACAGTTGTTTCTATTAGAGAGTCCAAGTTTACAGAAAATATTCAAAATTTTATTATTTTGAGGATTAGGCTGACATTATACATTGTAATTTTGGTTTTATCTCAGGTTGCAAATTATTTTCAGCTTTTATGGTGCTCAGCACAATGAAAGCAGAACAAAGTTCAGGTGATTTTGCATTCTTTTTTTTTTTTTTTTCTACTTTGATTTTAGAGGCACTTTTCTCTCCAAACAGAATGTAGTGTCTAGGGTAGAATCTGCATTTCCTCATCTCTGATTCTTCCATAGTCCCAAAGGCCACATGGGTCCAAGCAGACATGACCCAGGCTCTTGTGGGAAGTACTTCTCAGGACAATCACACGACTCTGCAAGTTTATAGGGCATGGCTAGATGAAAGCAGCCTGTAGTAGAAAGATCTGCATTTTCCTGGATCATGCTCCTAGAGGTTCCTCATGATCTGAATCTTTCCGAAGCTGTACCTCTGCCAGAATCACTGAGGACTTAAGAACCTGGCTTATAGCCCTGCTCTGAAGCCCAGTCTCTGTTAGCATGTACAAGGATTTCCGGGCAGTATTGAAAGCCTAATAAAGGGTGGTTACAATAAATTTGTAGTCACCCCAATCTGTAATTTCAGGATCACAAGGTTAGGGCAAGAACAATGGTTAAAATAGAAGTTTAGACAAAAGAAAAGGTTTGTGGCGATATTGACATGAAAATTGTGGGTCTCTTCGGTATATCTTTGTGGAAACGTAGGCAACATCCATAGCCTCATAATACTAACTTGCTCATGTATGTTGACCTTTATCTTCACAATCCCACATGAACATGACCTGGACCTTGTCACAGCTCAAAGATACTAGAATACTATCATTTTAGAGCATCCTGCCCTTTAACTACAGAATCCATCTTTCTAGTTCTTGTACTCATCCCACGTCCTTTCACATCATCAATTCTTTATATATATGTGTGTGTATAACTGTATATATAGTATCTGATATATAATATGAGGTTTTTATGTGGACATATATAACATATACATTATATATAAAGGGATAGATATAATACACTCATATCTATCCATATCTATATATCCTCAACCTTTTTAATAGTCCTTTGCATAAAATATAGACCTTAAAGTCCGTCATTTCAACTATACTAATGTGAATAACCTCAATAACTGTTTGTCCATCACAGCTACCATTCAAAACATTATCTCTTCCTATCCCTGTGCTACTAAACTATTGCTAGAAACAATAACATAGATGATTATGTCGTTACTGTTGCAAGTTTATGGTCACCAACTTTATCTGGGCTTTCAAAATATCCCAAAATACTTTTTACATTTCTCTCTCTTTAATGATGCAGGGGCATGATATTAGAAGCTTAAAATAATTATAATAACAATATACTGACCTTCCTGATTAAGTATATTGCTCAGCCTCTATCCCCTAAGCTATAATAATTGCTTGGGAAGCAGAATTTCCAGTCCTGATGTTGAAGATTAAAGATCCGCATTTTTGACCTATGGAAGGGAGACCTGGGGTAGCTTTTGCCTACCTCACTGCTTCTTACTCACCTAAGCTTTCACCATCGTCCTCTCCAACATCAAGGGTGCATTACCACATTCACATAAGCGAATCAAATCTGGTTAGAGGAGAAATATCTATGTCCATGCTCTGCCTTCCTCTAATTTTAGGAAAACTAAAATGTCAACATTGTAGTGAAAGTTCTGGACACTGCGAAATATCTAGAAAATGCATGTCCCATGATTGGACAACTGTTGCTGTTTGAATTGTGTCCCTACAAAATTCATATGTTGATGCCTTAATCCTCAGTACCTCAGAATGTGACTTTAATGAAAAATAGGGTGATTGCTGCTACAATTAGTTAAATTAATTGTGGTCATACTGCAGCATGACCCGTTCCTAAATCAAAATACCTGGAGTCTTATATAAAGGGGAAATTTGAATACAGAGTTATACACACATAGTGACAATATCTGAGGCATCTATAAAGTGAGGTTTGCAGGAGACCACCAGAAGGTAAGCGAGATACATGGAACAGTTTCTCCCTCACAGCCAATGAAAGTAGTTAATTCTACAGAGAGCCTGAGCCTGAGCTGCTCTCCTCTAAACTGCAACATGAATTTTTGTTGTTTAACCCACTTAGTTTGTGCTACTCTATTGTGGTAGTCCTAGAAAACTAACACAAAAATAAATGCATTTTTATCTATTATTCTATATCTTCATCTATAAATAATTATACTTCACATGGGCTAGTGGACTTTTAAATTAATTTTATTGAAATTATTTATCTAGACAGGAACCCTATGAAACGTATTTTCCAAGTGTTCCTTGTTTCCCAAGGGTGGCCTTGTATTTATGTAAAGATGATCAGTACATTATTAAAAAAAATAACCAGAGGTAGTTCCAAATATATAAGTATAAATAATCGATTCTCAGTAGAGGAATCAGTGCAATTCAGTGACAAAAATAAGTGCATTGTACTAGAACAACTGAATTTCTACATGAATATTTAGCCATATTTTAATCAAAATTGTGTTGCTTTTAAAGTTGGAAAAACCTAAACATACCTATGAAATCATAGCTATAAGACTGTATTTAGATTTATATCTTGTCCAGGGAATCATTATGCTACAAGTGACTAAATTTGGGAAAGGAGGGAGAAGAGAAAGAGGAAAGTGCAAGGGCGTTTATTTCCTGCTGTCTACACAGCAGGAAGTAGAATCTAAAGTTAAGGAAGAAAAAAAAAGAACATTTATATCCATTTAAAATATTATAAATATAATAAAGTAATTAAAAGAGAGATGCAAACATACTATCTAGATCTGCTTCAATCTACTGTGAGGGGCCTCCTGGGAAACTCTAGTCGTCACACCTACGGTCGAGTCCCCAGGGTATCTTGGCAGCAGGGTTATAAACTGGGATCCTTATAAAGGGCCAGGTCCAAGAGTCATCCACATACACACTTAGCTGGACAGTGAGTGGAAGGTGCACCTCTTTATCTGTTGGGAGCCAGGTAAGGTGCTAGGTCAGGAAAGAGCAGGCCAAGAAGACAGAGACCTTGAGGTCTAAACTGGAGAGCAAGGATAGAGCAGAGAGGGAGGGATGTGGAGTGGAGAGGCAGGTGCTCAGAGGTAAAGTGCTGTAAATCAGAGGCAGAAGGGTAGAAATACTGGGAAGAGGGATTCAGAGTAACAGGCTCAAACTTAAGGGTGTGGGAATTACTAAGATATCAGCAAGACATTTGCAAGCAATTGTTTTTTTCAGGAGAAAACACCAAAGCCAGTATCTCAAGGAAATGCAGTAGAATTATTGTGATTCTGTATGGCCCTATGTGACATATACTGTATGTTTTATTGCTGGTTCACTCAGCTTTTAAATTTAACTGATTTCTGGACCCCTGTTTGTTAGGAAATAAACTTTTTTGAGTCTCACCAGTTGGCCTCAATTCACCTTATTATTTTCTGAGTTCCCCTCTAGCTCTCTTAATTGTAACCATTTATATTTAGAAGGAAGTACTTCAAATACATCTTAGCATTTTGACCAAAATAGAAACAACTGGAAATAGGCAGATCAAGGATATTTTTAAAGCCCAAGATTTACAGATGAGGGACTGTAGATGAGAGTGTGTTACCAAGGTTCTGCCTCCCTCAGTGGAGAAGCAAGGACTTCTATCTTCATCTCTATTATTCTGTCTGGCCAGAATGACTGTACTTCCCAATATCTACCACTTCCTCCATAAGTCAAACGCCCAGACACAGAAATCTATATTTAGGGTTATTGTTTTCTGTTTCTAACTTACTCACTGTTAGTGAAACCACAGAACATCAACTCCCCCAAAATCCAAGAAAACCCCCCAAAACCAGACACACAATGTAGTGTGAAGCAGGTTCATTGGTGCTCTCTCACTATCCTCAGATATTTGAATTTATTTGATCTGGGCTGAGTTCTTGGCTTCATATTTTTAAAAAGCTCCCCAAGTAATCCTAATGTGCAGGCATGCTTTACAGGCACTAATCTAGTCCACCAATTTTATTGAAAAGTTAAAAAAAAAAAAGTCCGCAGAGTAGATGTTGTTAAAAAAATAAGTGTGAAATAGAGTAGCCAAGATCAAATTCCAGGTGTTTTGATTCTTGCTTCATTACCAAAATGGGCAGATTGATGGTTCTGTGGGACATGTTTTCTTACCTTCTGGTAGAGAGAGCTTTACACCATCTCTTTACTAACACCTTTTACTTCCTGTGCTGGCCCATTCACAGTCATAAATCAGGTTGTTCTTATTTCTTCGATTCCTCATCTAGCTTGTACCCAGTTTTGTCCTGATAATTATGTCTTGTTAATTCTTTTTTTACAAAATATGTTCAAATCTCTATTTCCATCTCATTTTCTATACTGTTATTCAGACTATCACTTTTAACTAGATATGTAAGTGTTCTTTGGTCTTGGCCTTCTACTGAATGTATGACCCACTATATTTCTAATTTCATTTACATATATCTTTTGCAATCAGTTGTATTTGATTTTAAGGAGTGTTCTATATAACTTTTATTTTAGTGTCTTTAATCCTTAAAAAAGTAAAAATGTATTTTCCTTTATTTATTCTAATATTATTATATGACAGTTTTTGTCTTGAAATCTTTACTCTAAATGCAGGAATGTATAAAATAGGGATCTTTATTTTTTTAAAAATTGTTAGCAAATTGGCCAGTCCTTATTTATCACATCATTAGTCTTTATTTAAATGATATAAGATGCCATTTCCAAATTTGTTATCCTCGTTCATACTTTTTAAAGCACACTCTTATTTTCCAAGATGTATATTTTTATGCCTTGGCAATACTACACTTCATTAGTGAGAACAGCTATAGATTACATCTTGATACATCAAAGGACAAGTATCCATTTTTGTTGTTCTCAATATTACACTCAACATACTTGCACATTTGTAGTATATATTTTAGGATACATTTGTCATGATTCATTAAAAATTATTTCATATTATTTATTAATAATGCTTACAATTTATGTGTTAGTTAATTCTTATTTGTAGGAAAGGAATTAAGGAATAAAGGGAAGGGGGATGGATGAAGGGAGGTTGCTTGACAGTGCAAAGTGGCTTCCTGCAGGGAAGGTCCTGACTTCACCACAATACAATATGTCAGTGCAACAAAATTGCACTTGTATTCCATGAATATATACAAATAAAAAAATAAAAAAACAAAGCCTTATTTTTTAAAAAGTTTCTTTTCTTTTTCTTTTTTTTTTTTTGAGACAGAGTCTCACTCTCTTGCCCAGGCTAGAGTGCCGTGGCGTCAGCCTAGCTCACAGCAACCTCAAACTCCTGGGCTCAAGCAATCCTCCTGCCTCAGCCTCCCAGGTATCTGGTACTACTACAGACTGCAGGCATGCACCACTATGCCAGGCTAATTTTTTCTACTTTTAGTAGAGAAGGGGTCTCGTTCTTGCTCAGGCTGGTCTTGAACTCCTGAGTTCAAGCAATCCTCCCGCCTCGGCCTCTCAGAGTGCTAGGATTATAGGCATGAACTACCGTGCCTGGCCTATAAAAGTTTCTTAGTGGTTAATTTTGTGATAAGAAAAATCTATTAATTTTTGATATTTATCTGGTTATTTTGGTAAGCTCTATTTTAAGACTTTGCTGTCTATTCTTTGGATTTTTCAGGGAAAAATCAATTAAAACGTTAAGATTTCTTTTTGTTTCTATTCGAAAGTGACACAATTTTCTTCTATTTACTTTTTTAATTTGCTAATGCTGTTCCATAAAATGTTGAATGGTAGTGTGATAGTAAATGTGGTATCTTGTCACTGCTTTTAATGAAAATACTTTTAACAGGTCATTTTTAACCATGTTTGCTCTGAATTTATGGAACATATTTTTCATTGGGAAACTTTTATTTTTTATTTTCTTCCTAAACATTAAGAATTTTATCATACATTCTCATTTAATTTTGTGAACATTTTTTCTCATTTCTGGGGAAAATCATGTTTTTATTCTCCTTTAATCTATTAGCAGAGTCATGCTATTGACAGATTTATTAATTTATTTTTTTATTCATACGACATAGTCAACAGTGTTAAAATGCAATATTCTTTCAAAGCATGGTAGCATGTGACTTACTAATAAGTTATTTATAATGTTTGCATCTGTCTTCATAAGTAATTAGGTGAATAACTTTCCATATTTTCATATGTTCTAGAATAGAATTTCTTAACCATGGCACTATAGACATTTGGGCTGGATAATTCTTTGCCATTAGGGGCTGTCTTGAGCATTTTAGGATGTTTAGCAGCACACTGGCGTCTGCCTAGGTGTCAGTAACATTCCTTCCCCAGTTGTGGCATCCAATAATGTATCCACACTTGCCAAATGACCCCTGGTGGGTCTCTTCTGGGCTAGATAAATTGGTAAAAGATAGAAATACTCTAATTTATTTTTTTACTTGATGTTTGGCAGAACTCACAAATCAAAACACATGCTCTTATTCACTTAGCTGGTAAAGTTTGTTTTCTGTCACTACCAGCTCTTATCTGCTGGATTTTATTTCTTTGGCTAGCTTGGTGATTGCTGTTTTCCTATAAAATTATCTATTTCATATGTGTCATAAAATATATTGTCATATTTTTACATACTATTCCATAATATTTGAAGTAATATTTCTCTAGCTATAATTTTGTTTTCATACTTCATGCTTCCTTCCTTTCCTTCCTTTGTTTCTTCTTTTCTTTCTTCCTTCTTCTGTCCCTCCCTGTCTTTCTCTCTTCCTCCTCCTCTTCCTCCCGCTCCCTGTCTCTGTGTTGTCTCTTTCTTTTCTCCAACTTTCTTATATTGGTGGTTTTATCAACAGTTAGGCAGTGCTTTATAAAGCTAACATTAGGTGATTCAGTTAATATACTATAGACATCCTGCAGTTGATGTACGAATGAAATTATATAACGCATGTAAAATATTAGCAACACAGGGAGTGCTCAAGAAATAGGATTAATAGTTATTTTTATTAGGATTGTTTTTTTTAGGCAGCCCTATTATAGCATATATATTAATAGACATGTGTATCTCAGGGATGTTTTGGTATTCTTCTGAATATTTCCCAGGGAAGCCTAATAATGTTCACATTTCAAATATGACTTAGTTTGTTCAGTGTTTTATTTCAGAATTAATAGTTTATTTTCAACATGTATTAGAAACCAAATTTATGATAAATTGTTTAGGTATTCTACCAGAGACTTTTATTGGCAAGGGTGATGTTTGTTGCTACTAAAGAAAATTATAAGCTTAATGTACTTAAGAAAATTCGATGTGGCACAATTCAGGGAATTCTCTTTTCTGAATAAATGTGAAGCACTGAGAGTTTGAGAAAGAAGTTTGAAGCTCCAGGAAACTCAAAAAATGCTTAAGTTTTTAGAGAATTAGAAACATTAATAGTAATTCGGTGAATCTTGGAGTGCCAGAAAGATGTTCTAAGTAATAAGCTACGTATGATGTGTTGTGTTCGATTACTCAAACATCCCTGTCTTCTCAGTCCTTCACTATGTTGATCCTCAATAATACCAATACTCAGCCTCTGACCTTCTTCCTGACGGGCATTCCAGGTCTGAAAGAAGCCCAAGTCTGGATCTCCATCCCCCTTTGTCTTTTGTATGTCATCGCTCTCTCTGGAAACAGCATGATCCTGTTTGTGGTCCTCCGTGAGCAGAGCCTCCATGAGCCCATGTATTATTTCCTCTCTATGCTTTCAGCCACAGACCTGAGCTTGTCCCTGTGCACACTTTCTACTACCCTTGGTGTCTTCTGGTTTGAAGCCCGAGAGATCAACTTGAATGCCTGCATTGCCCAGATGTTCTTTCTCCATGGATTTACTTTCATGGAGTCTGGCGTTCTGCTGGCCATGGCCTTGGATCGTTTTGTGGCCATCTGTGACCCACTGAGGTACACCACCATCCTCACCAACGCCAGGATTGCCCAGATCGGGGTTAGCATGTTGGTACGGAACGTTGCTGTCATGTTGCCAGTCGTGCTCTTTGTCAGGAGGCTCTCCTTCTGCAGCTCTGTGGTCCTGTCACACTCTTACTGCTACCATGTTGATCTCATTCAACTCTCTTGCACAGACAACAGAATCAACAGCATCTTGGGTCTGTTTGCCCTCTTCTCTACTACAGGGTTTGACTGCCCTTGCATCCTGCTCTCCTACATCCTGATCATCCGGTCTGTCCTCAGCATTGCTTCCTCAGAAGAGCGACGCAAAGCCTTCAACACCTGCATATCCCACATCAGTGCTGTTGCCATCTTCTACATCCCTCTCATCAGCTTGTCTCTTGTCCATCGCTATGGCCACTCAGCACCTCCGTTTGTCCACACCATCATGGCCAACGTCTTCCTGCTCATCCCTCCGGTGCTCAACCCTATCATCTACAGTGTAAAGACTAAGCAGATTAGAAAGGCCATTATCAAGGTTTTAATTCAGAAAAAGCTCCCAATCTAATCATCAGTTATCTCAGAGTAGAGATAAAACCATTTGAATAAGCACTTTGCTAGAATGTGGTAATTGTACTCAAAAGTTCCTAGACATACCTCCAACAGTTTAAAGTATAGGTTGTACAATATTTGCTTACTCAGTTTGCCAGTAAATTCATATTGGTGCCAACTAAATTATGATTTTGTTTTCAATATAAAGTGAGATAACATATATAAACAACTGTTGATATTTGCAACCAGTATAAGACCTACATAAAATGTTAATTCAGGCTTAGCATACAATTATAAAAGTCCAGAACTAATGTGGGAAACTTTCCTAATAAGCTAGTTATTATTTTCTGAATTACATATAAAAACACATTAATTTGTTGTGTTTTTTCTTTAAACTCTTGATTCTCTGCATGCTTCCAAAATAGACATTTTCTAGTGTGAATCCTAAAATACGTATCAATGTACTTAAACCTTGGGTCTTATGTAGATGAAATTATTTTGTCCTTTATTATGTGCGGGGGTTATCCATTGTAAATGCGAAATTCCATATCAAGTGCTCAGCGTCAGTTACTGTGGCTGTTAACTAAAGAGTAAAAGTTGGTAACAATATTGCTAACATTTTAGGAACAAGGACAATGCTATTTATTTACTAAGATTAGCTTTGGTAAAAGGGGACCCATACTTGTGGCTCATGTTTATCTCTACCTCTGCCTTTTGACACCACTTATGGTACCACTGGACTCACAATGGTGGAGCAAAGTCTGGCTGATATCCACATGTAGGCACTTTCTACCTGGTTGTTGAGTTCCTCCTATGAAGTGGGCACTGTCCAGTAAATATTAATATGAGACACAAACATATTCATCCTTTGTATCCACTTCAATATACATGTCACATATAGACTTCCTTGTAGTCCTTCTTCCAAAGTAGCTAGTTGCATCCCCTGACCTATCCAGTCCTTTCAGCAAAGACCAATAGTCCATGCATCTCCACAGACCTCAGACTGCCTCTCCTTCCATAAAAAGTTAACAACCAAGGGTACTACTCAAAACAATGCCCAGTAGAAGTATGCTCCTTCCCCACTCTTCTGTACGACCATCCACGTGTAAGAGTTATGCTGCTGTATGCCAGTTTTGGTTAGTCAAACTTGTCCACCAGTCCATCCATTAACCAAGCCTGAATATTTTCCTCCTTTTTCAGCATCTTATCAGTATCTTTTAATGAGTCCATGGGTGTAATTTAATGCAAAGCCATCTGTGTAACAGTGACAGGTACCATGGGATTCTGGACCAACTATTCACATGATTTATTTGTGCTTTTTTGACCTAGCATATCATTCATCCTACCATAATTATTTAAATGTCTCAGAGTTGGTAACAATGGTAGAATTTTTCTAGCTACTAGGTATAGTATTCCCATTATACAGTTAATCTATATAAACAATAACCACAGGTAAATCTGAAAAATCATTGAGCTATGAGATAAACTTTATCCAGAGTCTGTTAATTGCATTGTCTCAATAATCTAATAAGTTAACAAAAAAATCATGATGGTATATTTAGGTGCCTATTATCAGTAAGATATAGCCTATATCTAATAGTACTCAAAGAGTCTGGGTATCCTTTCTCCAATGAATATTTACATTAGTAAATAGGTCATCTTGGGGAAAAATCTGGATAATTTTTCTTGCATACTGGCAATGGCACTACAGGGTACTTCCTGAAGGATAACAAGACTCATGTTCAATTAATGGGCTTTGTGCACTTGAAGTGACTTAAATATTAAACAGGCTAAGTGACTACAACTTCCCATTATGTGGTTGATGTCAGGCCGGTGCTCAGCAGTTCTCTATTTTAAATGTATGCTGAGTAATGTCCTAGTCAACTGTCCACTTAGCTTGTCTCCAGGAAGTCTATCATCTATTGCATCTATTGCAACAGATCACCATGGGTCCGGTCACTCTAATTCCTATTCTAGCCTTCCCATCCTTGCAGTAATCATATCCACCTGATATCTGATTGTTAATTACTGCCATGTGGTCTCAAAATACCTTCATCCTCATTGTTGGTAGAGAGCCCAGTTCCATGGAAACACATTCCATTGCTAAGTCTAGCCTACAGAGCACAGCAACTGCTGAAATTTAAAATGTTCCAGATTTCTTCTTACACATTCATCCTTTTTGCCTTAGTGAATAAGTGTCCTCTCTTTCTTCACAGAGAAAATAATTTGTAGTAAATTTTCTGGTTTTATATGTTAAATCCATTCTAACATGTCCACCTCCCTGATAATTCTATAAGTCTATACTATGCCAACCATATTTGCTATGTCCATCTAATTTGCTGTAGGTCACTATCATGTCCAGTTTCAAACATCCATGTCAGCAGTGCATTTGCACAATTTCCAGGTATCCTTTATATAATATATAACCCCAAATCATGCATGAGTGCCTTCCTGTCAATACATTTTGTTTTATGTCAATTAATATTCATACCACCACCTACTTCCTCTGCTGCCTGGATCTAACACTTTCAAGATTAACTCCTGGTAGTATTCATTTGTCTCCACTTAGTAAAATTAGGTAGGTCCTGTAGTACCCTCAATGGATAAACTATTTCCTCCCAGAATGTTAATATTTCCCTTCTCAGCCTTTGCTGAGACCTGCTGAATTATTGTTTTGGGCACAATGAGAAGTGATGGGGAAGTTCTTGTGGAGGGAAGGTGTCCCTTGTGAGGCAGGCTACTCAGGTGTGGATTGTGTAAGGTGTCCCAACAGGAATAAATGAATATCCTCTGAGAAGTGAGAAGGGAGTTGCTTTTGCTGTCATGGGATATTCAAAATTTTCCAGATTTGAAGGCTTATTCACTCAAATGCCAACATTCCAGGAATGTGAATCTCACCATTTTTCTATTATTTTATTTACAGTCTTGTACAGTGTTATGACTTTATCATAGATCTGTCACACTGAGCATCTGGGCTGCCTCACAGCTCTGCACTCTTTCAGTTAAATTCTCTGCCTGTGTTTTATAGATATATGATTTATGGCTGAAGGAGATAAGGGTTTCCTTAAATTTATTTTATAGAAGTCCTTTGAATTTTCATAGCATTTCCTGCATTGTCAGCTGGATATCTTAATCTAATCAGTTTTTATTCCAAGGTTTTCAATGCAGATAATTCGCCTATTCCATAATCTTTAGAATTATGGAATTATAATTATAGAATTATTTAAAAATTTGCCTATTCCATAATCTTTAGAATTAATGTTTTTAGGTAAAAATGGGAAGACTAGATTCAAGATCCACAGTTTCCATATAACCAAACACCTTGCAGTCAATCATAAGTGAGTGTCTTAGTAATTATGAGGTAATTTCAAGGATCATTGTCAGCTCTCTCACTACTGGTAATAGGGTCTTAGCTGTCAATTGACCATGTTACTGATAATGTCAATATGGAACAACTGAAGTCAAGTGAGGTAGGAGGATGCAAACACCTTATTGAGTTTGATGCTATGTTAGTCAGGGTCTGATCAGAAGACAAAAACCACGCACTTATTTGAACAGAAAAAGTTTAATATAAAGAATTACTAGCAGGGAGCTAAAGTAGTGGGGAAACTGGCTAGTTAAAGATAATTGTAAAGAATCTAGTAGAAGCAGGTTATAAGGAGAAACCATTATCTGAAGGGTTAAGATAAAGTGATCAAGGAGGAGACCTCCGGTCCTTCTTCTTTGCCTATGAAGTCACTAAGGTGCCTTATTAGTGAGGCCTGCCATAGATCTGCCCATTGAGAGCTCCAGGGAAGGCCTTCCATAGGAAGGTGCTGAGCCGCAGAACTTTTTAGGAGCTAGGGAAGCTGCTGGCTGCTAGGGACTGCTGTACCTGGGAGCTGGAGAGACTGCTCTCTGTAGGTGTATAGTGCAGCTCCATGTGTGGCTTATGCTGGGGTGCTCCAGGATGCCTTCCCAGGATGAGGGTTGGGTGGCCACCTTGCTAGACGTTTGGTCCCATAGGCCCCTGTTGTGCACACATGTATGCATGGCTAAGAAGAAGATACAGAAGAAGCTATCTCAGCTACAGCACTGGTCCATTCTTCCTGGAGCTCCTGGTTATGCCATGGTGTCCTGGTGGAGAGCTAGAGAACAAACCTGGAGGCTCAATGCTGAAGAAAGCTATGCACTGCTAGAACTGAGTCCTGGAGAAACCACACAGGGCTGAGCAATGGAGAGAAAGCATGTTCTGTAGGAGTCTGGCCAGCAAACCACAATGAAATCAAGAAGAGAAAACCTCTTCTTACAGTGTTCCTCCACCACCCTCTACTGACAAGTGTTAACACTGTACTAGCTGGTAAAAGAAATATTTACAGGCCCAATGCCAGCATCATATTGCCCAATTCTGCAGGACCACCTCTGAACCCTTTATCAAATATGTCTCAGGATAGTCCACCCCAGAAAATAAAGAAGGAAACAATGCATCCATTGAAACTCATCTCCCATTGGTCAAAGTATACCCAAAGAGTTCTTAATTCCCACATACTTCTGGGTTGTACTAATACATGCATGAATACCAAGTGAGTACCTATAGATAATCTCATGGCTCAGTGCCAGCCCTGGGGCAAAAAACAAGTGGTGCATGGTGCAGGCTTAAGGAGAGGTGTTTTTGGGTTCTCTCTGCCAGCCAATGGTTGGATGGGTCTGGTTGCTGCAACAGTGATTGGAAAATGAAGCTGAAGGATTTGTATTGAAGTGCTGGAAGTAGCTCATTCACGAGGCAAACTCAAACCTTTATGTTTTAGCCTAGAGAGCTTGTAGGTTCACAATGTGGCCTCCTCAGAATGAGGTTGAGCCATTTCTCCTGCTGTACTAAAAATCCATCCTTTTTGTAGTTGCTGTTGTTACTGTTTTGGGTGTAAGTTCTATTTACCTGTTTAACCTCATAGATCAATTATTAATAAAATTATATACTCATCAAATTTTCTTCTTTTTCTAACCTCAAGTAGAGAAGAGAAATGATCCAGAAAAATATATTAATGGGCCAAGTTTTTTAGAAAGGGTGAGGATGGCTCCAGGGCAATAAGGAAAGTGCTATGAGCACATGAAGTACACAGAAATGATCTCGGGAAAGCTGCTGAGAGAAAGCTTCTTTTACAAGGAGTATTTCTCATTGCTAAGTTCATACCCTTTTACATTAAGATGATAATATTGAAAATAAATTTAAAAAGAGGAATAAGGGAAAGAATAAATGGAGGAGGAGGGGTTAAGGCACCAATTTGAATTGGAGAAAAAAATAGAAGGAATATAATATATTTTATTTCATCTGTTACCTAACATTACCTATATTACCTACATTTAGCCCTTCTAAGATCAGAATTTTCATTGCTTTACTTCCTGAAAATAAAACCAGTTTTGTTTTTTTTTTTCCCTCTAGTTCTAGTTATTTTTCCGCCTGGTAACCTTTTACCCTTTTCTGGACCTGGAGGCCAATGAATTTTTAACTCGAAATGATGCAAATATGTGTCAGGAAATAATGAGAGGATGTAATATAAGACAAACATGAGCCATATAATTCCATTATGAACCTGGGCTGATGCTGGAATAAGTACATTAAGGTTAGAAATTTATACTACCTTATTAAATACTCTAACTGGGATATAAATTTTTTTGAATGTATGCAATCAAGTTGAATTAAGTCTCCTATTTTGTGTGTAAGAATAGGGATGGGAGGAAGTATTAATAGTTCTTATTTTTCTAAGCTATTCTAAACTGATTAGGTGCCCCTCACCATCTGGTAAAAACTGCTTTCAGTTTAGGCTCAAGGGCTTCTGGAAATTTATCTCTATATTGCCATTTTTTAATATTGGTTATTATGCTTACTGACTTGTATATACAAGTATAGTACCTATATTTTTACTCTAAAGCATAAGCTTAATAAAACAATGTATCTATCTTGGTCATTTGTGTTTCTCAACACAAATACATTTGTGTACACAGTGTATTATGTATTACTAGTACTGTCATCTGGTAGCCTGCTAGAATTATGTCAGTGTCATGGATTCAGGCCCACCTTGGCCACATAGGACTTTCATTGCAAAAGTATTTTCATTCACACAATGATACTAGAAGAGGACCATTCTGAAAGTCTTGTATGCCCTCCTGTCTGTCACCCTCAGCAGCCAGTTCTAAGTAACTATACTGTTTAACATACCTGGTTTGAGTCATCCATCTGCCTAGGTGTTCCATCTTTGCACCTGCCCACCACGTCTACTAAAGGCTTGCATTTAGGGGAATCTGAGGCTTTAGAGAAACATGTAATGTCTGACTAGGACTAAGAGTTTCCCAAAGGCAGGGGATTAGGTGTCATGGCCACAACTGTATTTCTAGTGCCATAAACTCATTGTAAAAAGAAGGAAATATCAAGAAATTCTGAACTTGAGTAGGGTTCACAGCTTTATCAAGGCAGCACATATTAGTAAACCTTCAGAAATAGTAAGCCAAAAAGAACCATGCAATAAAATCAGGCTGCTGGTTCATTGGCTTTTCCCAAATCCTCTCCCTGTCCTAACTTGATGATAGGCCCCCACCTTCAGCACTTCCCCTCTTGTATTGACCTGAAATCATCATTGTTAGCTTATCTAAATTGGTTTATTTATCCAATATATTTTGTTTCAGATCAAGGGTGATTTGCTGTATCTTATTTTCTATTCTCTTTGGCTGAAAGTCCCCATTGAACATGCCACCAGAATTATGCCTTTTATTTATTTCCAATTCTCACAGTAGTGGGCTGAATAAAAATCGATGTCATTCCTTTCTGTTCTGTGAGATTAAGTGCCTTCGGGGACCAATAATGTGAAGGGGCAGGATATAAGATAACGAAGAAAGGAAGAATCTATGATAAATTTGAGAGCTTGTACCCTGCCTAAAGCCATGCACTTTAAAAATAAATTTAGACATTGCAATGAACAAACTGTACATCTGCATGCAGGATTACACCCCAGGTCTGCCTGGTCTACCTGTGTGATAGCCTCATGTTGAGTCTTTAAATGCACATGCTAAAATCTTAGGTAGAGGCACAGCTGGATATAGGCTGACTTTACCAATGTCTGAGACTGACTGTCCCCAAAGCCTGCACCAGATGCAGTAATGGGATTGCAAGATTTAAAGGCATGACCATCAGTCAGAGCTTGCTGTCTGCATTCTCTTAGGAAGGCCCCTTATTGACACAGATGAAACAAATAGAGTCATTGTCCCCAGGTGACTAGGTGTCTGTTAATTCTCAGAAGGATATTCCCATGCTAAAGAAGAAAGAATAAGGGAATATAAATAAAGATGTGGATTCTCTACTGTGCTAGAACACAGAAGCTGCAGATGCTGTAGGATTTGAAGCCTTTCCACGCTCTATCTGGAACAAAGCAGCCAGAAGCCTGGTAGGTGTCATGGAGCTCAAATTTAATTTCTCTAGGATGCTTTTGTCTTTCCCAATGAAAGTATTGCAGCTTTTACAGATCAATTCTATGTCTTTCACAGAACTGGAGGAAAAAAATGCCTCATGGGTTGTCCTACCTAAAGATCAAACTATATTTTGGTCAGGGTTTATGCCTAAAAAATTTAGGATCCATATGCGGGATGGGGTACTTATGTGTATTTGCATGATGAATACACTTGGAAAAACAAGGTTGTTGACAATAACTTATTTATTCATGAGATAGTTTTGGAGCTTTATAAGAAAGTCCTCAGCATGGAATCTTGGAAATAGTCTATTTTTGAGGGGACTCACTGAACAGGGATGTACCGTGTGTCATTTTTCTCCATTTGTCTGAATCCCACTCTTCTGACAAGGACAGACTGTACTGGTAGAGCTTTATTTGGTCTATAGCTCCTAAAAGGGGCATTATCCATGTTGTCATTGGTACTGGCACAAGGAGCATGAGCAGGATCAAATCCAAATACCAGAGGTAAGAGCCTGCATTGGTCACAGATCTAAAGGGTAGACACAGAGAAGCCAAAAGCACTGGGAAGGGAATTCAAGAACAGGGAGAGAAGGGAAAAAGCTGTTACCATTCTGAGCAGGGTCAGTAGCAACTGCAAGGAAAAGTTGTGATTGCTTTAAATGGCAGCTGTCATGTGTGGTATGTGGCAAGGGCACATTAACCACATTGGAAAGGCTGAGACAAAATGGACACTTGATACTGTGAGTAGGAAGTATGTTCTCCTCATCAGCCTTATCACTGCTCTTCTCCCTATGGCATGTCCATACATACCACTAAACCTCCTTCATAGCTCCTAACTCAGGTCAACTTGAGGCAAAAGTCCTTTCAAAATACTGGCAGTAGAAAGAAAATCTGGCTACTGTTTCCCTTCTCCTTCATACCTTTCTGTGTCCACCCATCACCCTCTAATTTCTTCTATCTGGATGCGACCTCCTCTTTACCCTTGCCAAGAAATGCTAAGAGACCTTCCATGAAAGGACAAAGGCTCATGCCTGGCCATTTGTTTTGGCAATTACAGTGATCGTCCTGCTGGCGGCTGGTCACCTGAGTAATAACAGCTGGTGTCAGAGGAGCCCTTCCTCTGTCCCTGAGGAGCTAAAATCACTCACGCTGCCCTGCCTCAGGCTACTGTCCAGTCTGATCAGTGGTGCTTGGTACTGGAGATCCAGCTGAGGTTTGGGGCCTGTGGTTCTGGGAGTGATGCTCAGTAGGACAGTTGATATGAGGAGAGAATTAAAAGAGTATAGAAAGGTACAGAGAGAACGCACAATTCTGGTGGACAAATTTAAATATTTGTGTATTTGTTTCATGTGCTTTTGTTTTTTGAATGAAAAATTTAAAAATTACTCTTAAATTTGAAGTTACTATTGACCCATAGTTCAGTCCCATGATACACATTTATACTGCCATGATTGTGATAGTGTGTGTGTGTGTGTGTGTGTGTGTGTGTGCATGCTTGCTTGCATAACTTTTTAGTTTGGGTGTTAACAAACTTTTTCTGTAAATGACCAGGAAAAATATTTTAAAATTTTCATTTTATAAATTTTATGTAGATATATACTGTCTCTAATATGTATACATTTATTTTCTCTTTTTTAAATAAAATTCTTAAAAAATATAATAAGCCCACAACTTATTATACCAAAACAGGCAGATAGCTGAGTTTGTCTCTGCACCATAGTTTGCCAGCCTCTGTGGCAGATCAATTTTATTTTTTGACATCCATGTACCATGTACAAGAACATAAGATTTAAGCCTCCTTTAGTTTCTGTTACTATAGTGTCTGTGTTTTATGTGAGTACATGACCCCTGACCACATTCACGGTATTAGCCTACAACATATTCCACTTAGTTTACTTGATGTATAAATCTCAACAGGTGGTGATTTCAGGAAAAAGGTGTCAAAATGCCTTGTTTCTTCTGAGCTATAAAGTTTGGAACTGTATTAGAAAATAAGAATAGATTTGAAGTATAGCATAAAGGTCTTAAATGAATGCTATGAAGAACCTGTTTAAATATACACCATTTTTTATGTAGGAAAAATTTAATTACATTATTTCTTGACACCTAAGATTGAGCTATATTAAATAACCCACAACGGAACTTGGTTATGATCAGTAAATAAAGCTAAGAATTTCTGACTATTCTTGATATTTGGTTTGACCCAGGGACAGATAAACAAGAGACGGACTTACAATGTTTCTTCTCAATGCCTCAGAGGTTGAAGTCTCCACTTTCCTGTTGATTGGGATCCCAGGGCTCGAGCGTGCGCACATTTGGGTCTCCATCCCCATCTGCCTCATGTACCTCATGGCCATCCTGGGCAACTGCACCATCCTATTCGTCATCAGAACAGAGACTTCCCTGCATGAGCCAATGTATTATTTCCTGTCTATGCTGGCCCTATCTGACCTGGGCCTATCTTTCTCCTCTCTCCCCACTATGCTGAGAATCTTTTTGTTCAACATCATGGGGATTTCTGCTGATGCATGCATTGCTCAGGAATTCTTCATCCATGGATTCACAGACATGGAGTCTTCCGTCCTCCTAATCATGTCCTTTGATCGCTTTGTAGCCATTCGCAGCCCCCTGAGATATAGCTCCATCCTCACCAGCTCCAGAGTCGTGCAAATTGGGCTGGCATTTGCTATTAAAAGCATTCTCCTGGTGCTTCCCCTTCCTTTTACTTTAAAGAGACTCAGGTACTGTAACAAA
The DNA here is from genome assembly GCF_040939455.1 of Microcebus murinus. Classification (NCBI taxonomy): domain Eukaryota; kingdom Metazoa; phylum Chordata; class Mammalia; order Primates; family Cheirogaleidae; genus Microcebus; species Microcebus murinus. Next base: position 56,788,063 of record NC_134107.1, on the reverse strand, counting down.
CACCTGCTATCTCATTCCTACTGCCTCCACCAAGACGTCATGAAGCTGGCCTGCTCTGACAATACGGTTAACTTTTACTATGGTCTGTTTGTTGCACTCTGCATGATGTCAGACAGTGTCTTCATTGCTATTTCCTATGTGTTCATCCTGAAGACTGTGTTGGGTATTGCATCCCATGGGGAACGGCTCAAAGCTCTTAACACCTGTGTCTCCCATATCTGTGCTGTGCTCATCTTCTACGTCCCCATCATCACTTTGGCTACCATGCATCGCTTTGCTAAGCATAAGTCACCATTAGCTATGATTCTGATAGCAGATGCATTCTTGCTGGTACCACCGTTGATGAATCCCATCGTGTACTGTGTAAAAACTCGCCAGATTAGAGTAAAGGTCCTGGAAAAACTTTGCCTGAAGTCTAAATGATGGGGCAAAGGTGGAAGTTCCATTTTCTCTACAATAAATTGTCTTAAGAGCAGGACAGTGTTTCATCTCAATAGGAGATGGTTTCGTTTACTTTATAGTCTTTAAATTAACATGAATTAATTAGTTAATAAATTAATTTTATCTCCTTGTGTGCTGATAAAAAGAACTCCCCCACCCAAAAAAATTGTCAGTCAAGTTGATGTGCTTTGTAAAGGAAGAATAGTGTCCTTGGCTAGCCAGCGGTGGTGATAGCAACCATTATATACTTGAAGGTTTTGACAGAATTGATGTGGATTTGACCAGTGTCCAGAAGAGAGTAAGAACCAGGACAGCAATTGAGGCTCTTCTGTGATAGAGAGAGAGTTCTTTGCTACACTGATTTAGAAGAGTAATAAACACATGGAGGCAGCCAGAGGTCTGGGCTTTAGTTCAATATTGATTTACTGCTTTTCATTTAAAATACATTCTTATGTAATTCCAAAAGAACAAGAATGTTTCAATATCAAAAACTTTATCAATGTGTTAAAGCAGACAATTACAAATTTATCAGTGGATGCTGAAAAAGCATTTCATAGTATTAGGAAGGTAAGCCTTTTAAAAAGTAAGGCTGGGTGTGGTGGCTCACACCTGTAATCCTAGCATTCTGGGAGGCTAAGACAGGAGGATCACTTGAGCCCAGAAGTTTGAGGTTGCAGTGCGCTATGATGATGCCATTGCACTCAACTTGGGGTGAAAGAGTGAGACTCTGTCTCAAAAAAAGTAAATAAAATTGAAATATAAATTAAATATTTAAACATTATAAAGTTTACCTAAAGATCTAGAAGCAAATCATCATTTTAATAGGTGAACTCTGCAATTTCTATTAAAATCAGAAATGAGATTTAAATGTTCACATTCACTATTATCTTTCAAAATTGCTTTGATGATTCTAGTGAAGTAAATGACAAACAAAATGAAATAATATGTATGACTACTGGGAAAAGTTAATAATAATTTATTTTTACTTATATATGCTGTATGCAAATAAAATCCAAACATTAAAAAAAAGTAACTGTAAGGCATTTGATAATTTGGTAGCATGTTTTAATGCAAGATAAGACATTTTATTTATAATAGCAACAAAAAAGATACATCTATAAAATACATAAAAATAAACTTAAACTAAGTAAATACTTTTATTGGAAATATAAAAATGTTGTTAATAATTGAAACACTTATATATTCTTGGATGCAAAACTTATAATTAATGCTTATTTTCTTATATTTAACCCATAAATAGAATGTAATTATTCTTAGAAATTTAAAGCTTTTGTTTGTTTTGTGTGAAAGGGATTACTTTATATCACATATTAAGTAAATCACACTATGAAGCTACTGTAATAGATCAGTGATATGTCACCATCCATGAAAAGATTTGTAAAGCAAAAACAAAATGCATAAACATATATATATGTGTGTGTATGTATATATAATTTATAAGATGATTTACATAGTATTTTATATCAGTGAGAAAGAGAGAATGTATTTAACAGATGATTCTACTCTTACTACATATTCTCCTTGATTAATACATATTTGGATTTCTGACATAGGAAGACTTAAAAGTAAAAACTGTTATAAAAATTTTAGAACAAAAGTATAAGAGATGATGTGTAGAATATAGGGGTCAGTTATATCTTTTTTAAAGCGATATATGAAATACAAAAATTTTTAAGAAAAGTAAAGGTTGTTACATAAAGGTTGTTGCTTGTTATATAAAACTATCTATATTTACTTTTTGAGTTGGTTGGCAAAAAAAGGTCAAAGACAAATATTAGATTGGCAAAGACATAAAATTAAGATCTTTTGCAAATTTACAGATAAAATAAATGTTATAGACATTGGCCTAGGCAAAGAATATATGAAGAAAATCCCCAAAACAATCACAACAACAACAAAAATAAATAAATGGGACCTGATCAAATTAAAAAGCTTCTGCACAGCCAAGGAAACTATGAGGAGAGCAAACAGACAGCATAGAGAATGGGAGAAAATATTCACATGTTACACATCTGATAAAGGGCCGATAACTAGAATCTACATAGAACTCAGGAGAATCAGCAAGAAAAAATCAGGACTGGAAAAAGTGGTGGAGTAAAGGTAACCCCCTGGATTCCTGCTCCCAGAGAAGGAGACATAGATCTTGGTCTCCTACATGTGAATGGATCTCCCCCCTACAAGGACAGCATCTAGAATCCACAGAGGTTCAGCACAGGACTCTCAAAACAAGAATAAACAAGGTGACCGGGAGATAAGGTCGGTTCTCTGAAGAGTGCAAAACAAACAATAAGGCATAGAGCGTGGGAGGGTGCCAGTCCCCCCAGGCCAGGCGGTGAAGTGGGGTCAGACCCACAGGAGAACTCCTTGCTTCCCCATTGACTTCCACACCCACCCAGCCAGGGACCTGTCTAAAGTTGGTGCAAAATCGCAGCAGGAGAAGAGGGTACTGGAGAGTGTAGTCATTAGTGGAAAGTACTGTGAACTCCCTGGAGCCCCGTGCTAGGACCGCTCCAAGAGGGGAGGAAACCAAACTGAGCTGATAGGGGAGGCAGTTAGATGTCTTGTTCTGGTAATGAGCGGGGCCAGTCCTACAGAGCTGTTCACTAAGTCAGGGACTCTAAGCTGTAACTACCTTGGACAAATAAGACTGCATAGGGTGGGTCAGTGAGAGTGAGAACTATGGCTGTATGGGCATTAGCCATAGGGAAGGCAGCATAGAGGAGGCAATGGGGCATCCTGATGACTCAGACCCCCAACCCAGCACCTGCCACCTTCAAAACAGTCGCCCCCAGTGCTGGTGCCCTGCGAGTGGGCAAGTGGTTGCCACTGAGGGAGTCCACAGTGCAGCCATTGTGGTGCGATACAGTGTGGTGGGCATATCCCCTCCCCAGTATAGAGACTCTCCTGACAAATTCTGCCCCTACACAATCTGCAATTGGCTGGCCAGGCCTGGCTCGATCAAGGAACTACTGAGAAGACTCAGACTAGAGAGCTACCTCCTCCCCCTAGCTTGCATCTCTCCTGCCAAAAGTGGTAGGCTCCACCCCTGGAGGTGGGGTAAGACAAGAAAAACCACTCTCCCCCAGATCTAGGGAGAATCCGCTGGGCCTGTGTGCAGTTCGTAAGTAGGCAGTATAAAAGACTTTGCTTCCCAGAACAGTTTAAGTCACCCAGTTGATCAAAATGCTGGTGCTGGATCTCCTCCCCTGGTCAGTGGCCAAGAGTCAGGGACATGGTCAAAGAACAAATCCCCTGCAAGTGGCCAAAATAAGCTCCACAAGTAACCCCTCCCATCAGGGGTGCCTTCCAAGTGTGCTGGAAGAACTCTCCCCAGTGCCAGATCAAGAAACTACAGAAGAGAGGACCCCTGGCCGGCACAAAAAATATCAGCTGGTCCAGATGTGGAGAGCTCAGCAAAAGAATTCTGGAATTTTGAAGTATCAAACTGAAAACTCTTCCCCTAAGAGAAACACCAGCTCTCAAGAAATGGAAACTGACCAAACCCAAAACCCTAAAATGACAGAAGAAGAATTTCAAAATTGGATTGTAAGAAAGCTCAAAGTTATGCAAGAAAAAATGGATAACCAACACAAAGAAACCACAAAGAAAATTCAGGACTTGGAAAAATAATTCACCAAGGAAACTGAGATCTTAAAGAAAAATCAATCTGATCTCCTGGAAATGAAGAATTTATTCAGGAAAATACAAAACACAGTGGAAAGCCTCAAAAATAGTGTGGACCAAACTGAAGAAAGAATCGCAGAGATTAAAGATAACACCTTAAAAATCAAATAAGTTAATCACAGAGATAGATCAGAAAAATAAGAGACATGAGCAAAGCTTACAAGAATTGTGAGATTAAATGAAGAAAAATAACCTGCAGCTCCAGTGGATTCCAGAGGAGGAAGAAAAAACCCAAGGGATGGATAAGCTATTTGAAGAAATAATTGAGGAAATTTTCCCAGGTCTGGTCAATAACTTAGAATTAGAAATACAAGAAGCCAAAGGACTCCTGGGAGATACAATGCAAACAGGAAAACACCACGACATGTAGTCATCAGACTGACTAAAATATCAACAAAAGAGACCCTCCTACAAGCTGTAAGGTGAAAGAAGCAAGTTACATACAAAGGAAAACAGATCAGAATAACACCAGATTTCTAAACATAAACATTATAGCAAGGAGAGACTGAGGCCCCATTCTCAATCTTTTGTAACAAAATGCCCAGCCTAGAATCTTGTACCCTGAAAAACTAAGCTTTACATATGAAGGAGAACTTAAGACAGTCTCAGATAAGCAAAGTCTGAGGGAATTCACCAAGACAAGACCAGCCCTACAAGAAGTACTCAAAACAGTGTTGTTCACAGAACAACATAATAAATACTCACAAACATAAAAACATCCAAAACCTAAAGATTAAAGGCCAGATATTACAATGGCTCAAGAGAGAAATCAAAGCAATGACGTCCAACCCAACAGAATGAACAGTAATCTGCCTCACCTATCAGTTCTCTCAATAAATGTGAATGGCTTAAACTCCCCACTAAAGAGACATAGGATTGCTGAGTGGATAAGAAAATAAAAGCCAAGTATCCTCTGTTGACAGAAACACATCTAATCTGCAAGGATGCATATAGGCTAAAAGTAAAGAGGTGGAGATCAGTATTTCAAGCAAGCAGAAGCCAAAAGAAGGCTGACGTGGTGGTTCTGATCTCAGATGATTTAGTTTTTAAACCAACAAAAGTAATGAAACACAAAGATGGTCATTATATACTTGTGAAGGATACAGTTCAACAAGAAGATATAACAATTTTAAATATATATGCACCCAACTTACGTGGACCCAGATTCATTAAGCAAACCATACTGGATCTAAGCAAATTGATTAATAGCAACTACATAATAACCGGAGATTTCAATACCCCACTGACTGCACAGGAAAGATCTTCCAAACAGAAAATTAATAAAGAAATAAAGAACTTAAACAAAACTCTAGAACAATTGGGTCTGACTGACATTTACAGAACATTCTACCCAAAATCCACTGAATATATGTTCCTCTCATCAGCTCACAGGATATTTTCTAAGATTGACCATATCCTAGGACACAAAGTAAGTCCCCTAAAATTTAAAAAAATAGAAATCATACCATGTATCTTCTTAGATCACAGTGGAATAAAAGTAGAAATCAACCCTAACAGAAACTCACATTTCTACACAAAAAGGTGGAAATTAAACAACCTTCTACTAAACGATTACTTCACCAATGAACAAATCAAGATGGAAATAAAAAAAATTCTTTGAACAAAATTACAATGGAGAGACAACTTATCAAATCCTCTGGGACACAGCTAAAGCACTACTGAGAGGAAATTTTATTTCCATAAATGCCTATAACCAAAAGTCAAGAAGGTCACAAATAGACAATTTAATGAATTGACTCAAAGAGCTGGAAAAAGAACAGACCAACCCCAAACCCAGCAGAAGAAGTTAAATTAACAAGATCAAATCAGAACTAAATGAAATTGTCAACAGGGAAGCTATGCAGAAGATTAATAAAACAAAAAGTGGGTTCTTTGAAAAAATAAACAAAATTGACACACCTTTGGCTAGGCTAACGAAAAGCAGAAATGAGAAGTCTCTAATAAGCTCCATCAGGAACAAAAAAGGAGACATCACAACTGATCCAAAGGAGATACAAGCTATAATTTATGAATACTACAAAAACCTTTATGCACACAAACTGGAAAATGTGGAAGAAATGGACAAATTTTTAGAAACACATATCCTTCCTAGGCTCAACCAGGAAGAAATAGAATTCCTGAACAGACCAATATCAAGAGCCTAAAAAGAAACAGCAATTAAAAATCTTCCTAAAAAGAAAAGTCCTGGACCAGTTGGTTTCACAACTGAATTTTACCACACCTACAAAGAAGAACTGGTGCCTATCCTGCAGAAAGTATTCCACTACATCCAGAAGGATGGAAACCTCCCCAACACATTTTATGAAGCAAATATAACCCTGATACCAAAACCAGGAAAGGATGTAACAAAAAAAAGAAAACTACAGACCAATATCCCTAATGAATATAGATGCAAAAATTTTCAACAAAATCCTAGCTAACTGAATCCAGATGCTTATCAAGAAAATAATCCATCATGACAAAGTGGGCTTCATCTCGAGGATACAGGGATGGTTCAACATATGTAAATCTATAAATGCAATTCACCACATAAACAGAAGCAAAAACAAAGACCATATGATTCTTTCAATAGATGCAGAAAAAGCTTTTGACAAAATTCAACACCCTTTCATGATACGAACACTTAATAAAATAGGCATAGAAGGGACATACCTAAAAATGATGCATGCCATATATGACAGACCCATAAGCAACATCATACTGAATGGGGGAAAATTAAAGCATTCCTACTTAGAACTAGAACCAGGTAAGGCTGCCACTATTTCCACTTCTATTCAACATAGTGTTGGAAGTCATGGCTATAGCAATCAGACATGAAAGGGGAATTAAAGGTATCCAAATTGGGGCCGAAGAGTTCCAACTTTCACTGTTTGCTGATAATATGATATTATATTTAGAAAACCCCAAGGATTCAACCAAGAGACTCCTGGAATTAATAAATGAATTCAGTAAAGTCTCAGGATACAAAATCAATACACAGAAATCAGAGGCATTCATATATGTTAACAACAATCAAATTGAGAAAAAAATCAAAGACTCAATTCTCTTCACAATAGCAACAAAGGAAATAAAGTACCTAGGAATATACTTAACCAACGAGGTAAAAGATCTCTACAGGGAGAACTATGAAACACTGAGGAAGGAAATAGCAGAGGATGTAAACAGATAGAAATCCATATCAATCTCGTGGGGTTAGCAGACTCAACATCATTAAAATGTCTATACTACCCAAACTGATCTACAGATACAATGCAATACCTATTAAAATCCCAACATCATTCTTCACAGATATGTAAAAAATAATTCTACACTTCATTTGGAACCAGAAAAGATCCTGCATATCAAAAGCAATTCTAGGCAATAAAAACAAAATGGGAGGTATTAATATGCCAGATATCAAACTATACTACAAAGCTGTAGTAATTAAATCAATATGGTATTGGCACAAAAATAGGAATATTGACCAGTATAACAGATCTGAGAACCCTGATATAAAACCATCCTCATATAGCCATCTAATCTTTGACAAAGCAGACAAAAACATACATTGGGGAAAAGAATCCCTTTTCAATAAATGGTGCTGGGAAAACTGGATAGCCACTTGTAGAAGGCTGAAGCAGGATCCACACCTTTCACCTCTCACAAAAATTAATTCATGCTGGATAACAGACTTCAACCTAAGGTATGAAACTATTAGAATTCTAGAGGAAAATGTTGGAAATACTCTGCTAGACATCGGCTTAGGCAAAGAATTTATGAAGAAGACCCCAAGGCAATCACAGCAGCAACAAAAATAAATAAATGGGACATGATCAAACTAAAAAGCTTTTGCACAGCCAAAAAAATAGTCATGAAGTAAACAGACAACCTACAGAATGGGAGAAAATTTTTGCATCATACATATCTGAAAAGGGGCTCATAAGTAGAATCTACTTAGAACTCAGGATAATCAGCAAGAAAAAAATCAAACAACCCTATCAAAAAGTGGGCAAAGTACATGAAGTGAAGCTTTTCTAAAGAAGACAGAATAATGGCTAGCAAACATATGAAAAAATGTTTAACATCTCTAACCATCAGGGAAATGCAAATCAAAACTACAATGAGATATCACTTAAACTCCAGTTAGAATGGCCTTTATCAAAAGTCCCAAAACAACAGATGTTGGCAGGGATGCGGAGAGATAGGAAAACTCCTACACTGCTGGTGGGACTGCAAAGAAATATGGAGATACCTTAAAGAGACACAAGTGGATCTACCATTTGATCCAGCAATCCCATTACTGGGCATCTACCCAAAAGATGAAATGACACTCTACAAAAAAGACACCTACACTCGAATGTTTATAGCAACACGATTAACAACTGCAAAGCTGTGGAAACAACCCAAATGCCCATCAATTCATGAGTGGATTAATAAAATGTGATACATGTATACCATGGAGTACTATTAAGCTCTAAGAAACAATGGTGATATAGCACATATTGTATTTTCCTAGATAGAGCTGGAACCCATACTACTAAGTAAAGTATTCAAAGAATGGAAAAACAAGTACCAAATATACTCACCAGCAAACTGGCATTAACTGAGCAGCACCTATGTAGACATATAAGAAGTACATTAACTGGGTATTGGGCAGGTGGGAGGGGGTAGGAGGCGATGGGTATATACATACATAATGAGTGAGACGTTTACCGTCTGGGGGATTGTGACGCTTGAAGCTCAGACTTGTGAGGGAGGGGGACAAGGGCATTATTTGAAACCTTAAAATTTGTACCCCCATAATATGCTGAAATAAAAAAAATCAAACAACTCCATTAAAAAGTGGGCAAAGGACATAAACAGAAACTTTTCAAATGAAGACAAACTAATGGTCAACAAACATATGAAAAATGTTCAACATCTCTAATCATTGGGGAAATGCAAATCAAGACCATGATGAGATATCACTTAACTTCAGTGAGAATGCCTTTTATCAAAAAGTCCCAAAACATAATGAGTGCAATGCACTCCATCTGGGGCATGGATACACTTGAAGCTCTGACTCGGAGGGGGAGTGGGGGCAAGGGCAATATATGTAACCTAAATATTTATACCCACATAATATGCTGAAGTAAGAAAAAAAAAAAGATTAAAAAAATGTCCCAAAACAATAAATGTTGGCATGGATGTAGAGAGATAGAAACACTCATACATCATACATTGCTGGTGGGACTGCAAATTAACACAACCTCTGTGGAAAGTAATATGGAGATACCTCAAAGAGCTACAAGTAGATCTACCATTTGGCCCAGCAATCCCATTACTGGGCATCTACCAAAGGAAAAAAAGGCATTCTATAAAAATGACATCTGTACTCGAATGCTTATAGCAGCACAATTCAAAATTGCATGGATGTGGAAATAACCCAAGTACCTATCAATACATGAGTGGATTAACAAAATGTGGTATATGTATACCATGGAGTTCTACTCAGCCACAAAAAACAATAGTGATATAGAATCTCTTATATTATTCTGGATAAAGCTGAAACTCATTCTATTAAGTGAAGTATCACAAGAATGGGAAAACTAGCACCACATGTACTCATCATCAAATTGGTATTAATTGATCAACACTTATGTGAACATTTAGTAGTAACATTCATGAGATGTTAGGCAGGTGGAGGTGGATGGATATATTCACACCTAATGGGTGTAGTGTGCACCATCTGGGGGATGGGCACACGTGAAGTTCTGACTCAGGTGGGGCAAAGGCAATAAATGGAAGCTAAATATTTGTACCCCCGTAATATGCTGAGTTTAAAAATAAAAGTCTCAAAACAACAAAATTTGGTGTGGATGTGAAGAGATAGACACTCATACAGTGCTGGTAGGACTGCAAACTAGTACCACCTCCATGAAAAATAGTATAGAGATACTTCAAAGAAGTAAAAGTAAAAGTAGCATTTGATCCAGCAATCCCACTACTGGGTATTTACCCAAAGGGAAAAAAAAGACATTCTATTAAAAAGACATCTGCACTCAAATGTTTATAGTAGCACAATTCACAACTACAAAGATGTGGAAACAACCCAGGTGTCCACTGATACGTGAGTGGATTAATAAAGTGTGGTATACATATACCATGGATACTACTCAGCCATTAAAAATTATGAACTAATATTCATACCTCTTGTATTAACCTGAATGGAACCTGGAGACCATTCTTGTGAGTGAAGTATCACAAGAATGGAAAAACAAACACTACATGTACTCATCATTAAATTGGAACTAATAGATCAACATTTATGTGCACATATAGAAATAACATTCATCAGAAATCAAGAAGGTAGAGTGGGGAGGAGGGGATGGGTAAATTCACACCTAATGGGTACAACATACACTATCTGGATGATGGGCACACTTTGATCTAAACTATATGAAAGCAATGTATGTAACCAAAACATTTGCACCCCCATAATATTCTGAAATTTAAAAAAATTAAAAAGAAAAGAAAGAACCCAATAGAAAAATGGACGACAATTGTTTGAATAGGCCATTCATGGAAGAAGAAACAAAATAATCAATAAATGTGTGAAATACATTCATTTTTACTATTAGGAAAATTAAAAATAATGAAAACAAGATAATTCTCACTAGTAAAATTGGTAAACATTTAAAAATACCAAAGTAGTCAATTTTGGTGTATATTCCAGAAAAAGGAAGTCTCCTACATAGTGTAGAAATATAAATCTAGATAGCCTTTTAGGAAGGAATCTATTATAAACAGAAAATAAAATCTCAGGATACCCTCCAACTCCTTATGCAAAAGATTCCATTTTTCTCTTCCAAAATTCTCCTTGTCTTATGGAAAAATATAGATTTTTCTGAGTCTTACAAGAATATAACCATTTTGTCTCATTACCCCCATCCTCATACCTTGTTTTTCTTCTCTATGCCTTTAAATGTTCAAATTTCCAAATTCCCTTTCAGAAAAAACAGCAACAGTTTTGCCTGTGGTTAGTGTTTTTTCTGGACACATCCTCAGCTTTGGGTTAGTAAGCCTCCATTGATTGAGATTTTGTCTTAGTCATTTATATTGGGTGGACACTACCAATACATGCTTAAATTTTTTAAATGTGCTATCCTTTAAAGCTATCAGTCATGCTCTGCAGTTCAGAGATCAGTCTTAGAGAAATAACAGCATAAGCACACATGGGTAGTTGTATGAGAATGTTTATTACTACATTGTTTAGAGTGACATAAAACTGAAGACAACACTAATATCCATTAATAAAAAATAATTGAATAAATCACAGTTCATTCATACTATGGAATATTATGTAGTCATTCAAATGAATTCAATCCATATCAATTGACTTAGAGGGATTTATACCAAAAGAAAAGCAAGATACAGAAAAGCATACAGAAAGTTGTTCAACCATTGTGCTACAAATGAGGCAAGCTCCTTGTATATATGCACTAATAATTGTATTGACATAAATAAGAAAACATTAGGAAATTAACCATGTTTATAGAATAAAACTGTAATTATACTGTGTTAGTCCACTTTTGCTGCATACCAACCCCAAAATCTCAGTGACTTACCGATACAGCATTTGTTATGATGCTCGCTGGTCATTAAATTGACAGAAGTCCTCTTGATCTAGGCTGCTTTGACTTTGTGGCTCTGCTTCAGTTCTCCAGGCACCAGAGACTGGCCCCAGGCTGTGGATTTGGCTGAGGTCTGCACCACGTATCTCATTCTGGAAACCAAGTTGACGGGGAAGTACCTCCTAGTGAGGCACTACCCTAGTATAAGGATTCAGACCCCATTGTAAAATCACAATTAAGCTCCTGCTCTTACCACATACACTAGCATCTTGTTGACCCAAACAAGTTATGAGCACCGCAGTGACCAGAGAAAATCATGTTTCTAAGTTCAAATTCAGAGTGATGGTAAATACCATCTGCACACTTTGACCCTGATGATGTGAGTGTGGTTGTGTAATACTACCACTGGGAAGTAAAGAACTGAGATCAATAATTCTACCACATGTAAGATTCCATTTATATGAAACATTATAAGTGTTCACTAAAAAAGGTAATTGTAGTTAAGTTTTGATGACATGATTTATGGTATTTTTTATTTATTCTATTTTTTCTGAATTATGTGAAATTTTTTAAATTTATTTAATGGAGAAATAATAATTGTACAGATTCATAAGATATGTAGTGATACTTCCATACATATAATGTATAGCAATCAGATCAGGATAATTAGCATATCCATCATCTCAAACATTTATCATTTCTCTGTGTTGGGAACATGAAATAAAGCATACATATTTAAAATTTATACCAACATTTGAAAACTAAAGGATGAAGAAATATTACTTTCCCTCTTCTTTTTCCTGGACTGATCAGAGTTAAACAGCCTGGTTCATGGTGTGAGGAGCTAAGTGAGAGACTTACTTGAATCATCTGCCTTTATCTAATCCCTAAGGACCGGTGAGAATTCCTACTTCCTATGAGGGTCCAAAACTGGTGGAAGGTCTTCCACCCATTTGTGTAGAATATTTCTGTCTTCTTTTTCCCTTGCCATGCAGCTGTTTAACTCCTCAGCTTTCTCCATTATTCAGGTACAGATATAGTGAGGGAATTAACTGCAATAACACAACAGCCACACACTTAAATGGCTGTGGCAACGTCTCCACTCTGGCCCTTTCTATGCCATTGACATGCAGTGTAACAGTGGGAAGATCACCTCCATTCCCTGGCGCTTGTCATTTTTCATGGCTAAACACATGCACACTTATAGAGACAGGCAGACACACCCATGTACCTGCCCTTATGTGTGCCTGTATGACCATTTCATGCCTGTGCACTGAGTCCTCAGTTATAGAAACTTTTGTATCGGGAGCCCTGTAGCACCAAATGTGGAGGGACATCCTCCTCATTGAATACACCCCACCTTCCCTGGCTGTAACCTCTTGAGTATTCTCTCTCGAATCTCCTTCATTTTGACACTGTAGAGCACAGGGTTTATCAGTGGAGGAAGCAGGAAGTGGACATAGGAAAGCAGGGTATGGGCGTGCTGAGGGATTGGCAGCTTCAGGCGGTTAATGAGAGCCAGGAGGATCATGGGGATGTAGAAGAGAAGCACAGCAGACAGGTGGGCAGCGCAGGTTTGCCCAGCCTTCCAGCGATCTTCCTTGGACCCCACACCTTGCAACACTCTGCCAATCAGGCCATAGGAGAGGAAAATAAGCAGGGGGTCCAGTCCCATGGCTGACAGGACCACGAAGAGGCTGTAGAGTGCACCCCAAGCTCCCGGGCAAGCCAAACGGGCCACATCGGGGTGCAAGCAATAAGAATGTGTCAGGACCTGTGGGTGGCAGTAAGGCATGTGGGCCAGGAGGAATGGCAGGGGCAGATGGAGACCCAGGCATCGGAAAACAATGGCCAGGCTGATCTTGCTGATGACGCTGTTGGTCAGGAGTGCCGGGTAGTGGAGAGGTCGGCAAATGGCCAGTGCCCGGTCGACAGCCATGGCGAGCAAGACAGAGGACTCCATGACGGAAAAGACATGGACAAAGAACATCTGTAGAAGGCAGGCTGAGGCAGGGACAGCGTGTGCATCAGCAAGGGCGAGGCCCAGCAGTGTAGGCATCAGAGCTGTGGCTAAGCCAATGTCAGACACGCTGAGCAGGAAGAGGAAGAAGTGCATTGGGCGGCGCAGGGCAGGTTCCAGAGCAATGATGCAGAGGACGGTACTGTTGCCCAGGGCAGAGAGCAGGTAGATGGCGAGGAGGGGCAAGGCCCACCAGGAGGGTGCAGCGGACAGGCCTGGCATGCCCACCAGCAAGAAGGTGGGGGCCATTGACGTGCTGCTATTGGGGGTTGCCAGGGTGGGAAATGTTGACATAGTTCAGGATTCTGCTTTGAACTCTGGAACCTGAAAACGGATTAGAAAGAGTCACTTAATGCTGTGTCAAATTTACATGATGCTTAGCCTGCCTCTTCCCTCCCCTGACTCACACAGTCATATACAGATACATTTCCTCTTTCCACCCACATTCATTCAATAGTCTATGAAGTATTCATGCCTTGCCTTGGAGCTTTTTCTGTAACTGTCCTAAAAGCTCCGTGGCTCCATTTCTTTCTGTAAATTGTTTTCCCTTTGTTGTTTAACTGTGCCTATCCCTAGTGTTTTTCGAATTTATCTTCCCCCTTTAGTGACAAACTCCTGAAAAGAGGGTCTATACTCTATATCCATTTTTTTTTCTCCTCCCAATTTCAGACACTGTGGCTTCTGTGCTGCTTTAACACATTCACATTTTGGTATGCTTAACCTGCTTTTATTAGGTCACTAATTGCTCCCTTTTTCCTAAATCAAGGGACACTCATTTTTTCCAAGCTTGATTTATTTCTTAATGATCTTTGGCTGGTATGAGTCCATTTTTTACTTTTCTTTTTAACTCTACTTCTTAGAATTTAACTTTTTAGTTCATCTTGCTGTGTCCCTATAACTTTTACATTGGTACTTTTGAGGAATCTTTACTCAGTCCTCCTCTTTTTCATCAGTGGTCTTATCTACTTTCATGACTTCAACTAAACTTGAAAACTTAGGAATCACAAATATATTTCCTTATTCTATCTTCATCCATATTCATCTCACTATGGAAATCTCTACTTGGATGTCCCATGCATTTTAAATAAATAATCCCAAACAGATCTTAACAAATGCATCTTGAAACCTCTCCCAGAGTACTCAGTTTGGAAACAGTGAAGGGAAAACTACAACAATACTAAAATCAGTGAGACATATCTTGGTTCCCTAAGTCAGTTGATGCTGGTACCACTCATTAATTTTCCAAAATGAAAGCCTCAGAAGTAGACTCTTCTCACATATGACATTATTATATTTAAAATTTCAACAAGAAGGACTGGGCAGACACTATAGTCTTATCTCCTTCCCTTAGCCAAAAGCCCCCCAAATATTTGGAAATTCCAGACAAAATGACCATGAAAATAGAGATCTAAGGAAAAGTAAAATAAAAACTTATATTCTTAGGGAATGACATAGATATAAATTAACCTTCAATGTTTATTACACAATTCTAAATGTATATGTCCCAAAACATGAAATTAAAAAAATTCAATACTATGCAGTAATTCTCAAATTAAAAAAGGAAAATAAATGTAACAAAAAGCTTAATTGATCCCACAGAAAATGTTAAGAAAGGAGTAAATAGAAACAGACATTCGTTTCTGGTGTGATAGAGCGAGGAGGCTGACCAATCCTGCAAAGCATCTGCAAAGCTGGCCAACTGTCACCAGCATCCACTTCAGCACTCTGGAAATCCACCAACGATGTCGACCTGTGTATTAAAAATACCACTTTTGGCATTCTGATCTGGGGTCCCTCTACTCACCCCTACTGTCTCCAGCTTTGTCTACAGTTCTGGGACAGGGAGAGCCAACAGCTTTGTTCTGGCTGCCTGCGGCAACATCCTTTATTCTGAGCATTGTAAGTCAACATGCCAATTCTGGTGGCAAGTAAATAGGGAGGGCCAGTAACCTTAACCCCCCGACATTATGGTCTTCTTGGGGGTGATACATCTGCCAGCAGACTAGCTGAGGATTTAACATGAAGTTATGGCTGAAAGGAAAAAAACCCCAGATTTGGTAAGTGGAATTCACAGGAAGAAATGAAGAGAACCAGACATAGTCGATATGTGGGTAAACGTAAAGGACTCTAGACATGCTTTTCTTAATGTTCTCTAAATTTCCTTGAAGGACATATATTATGTGAAGAAACAATTATAATGCTGTAGTGTTGGGATATATATATATATACATATATATATATACATATATATATATTATACAAAAAAAGGGAGAATGGAAATATATTGAAATATAATTTTCAAATTTTACTAGAGTTAGGTTGATATTATTCAAAAGAAAATTATATGTTACTGTTGTAACTCTAGAGCAACCACAAATAAAATAGTTTAAAAACATAAAAAAAATCAAGAGATGCATTAAAATGGTTCATCAGAAACACTTATTTAACACAAATGAA
Organism: Microcebus murinus; assembly: GCF_040939455.1. Classification (NCBI taxonomy): domain Eukaryota; kingdom Metazoa; phylum Chordata; class Mammalia; order Primates; family Cheirogaleidae; genus Microcebus; species Microcebus murinus. The sequence continues at coordinate 56,771,827 of NC_134107.1, read as the reverse complement.
ACCAATGGAAGAAGAGAAGAACAGAAAAGACACAAAACTAACAGAAAACAAATAACAAAATGGAAGGTAGAATTTCAATCATATCTATAATCACTAATGGACTAACCACACCATACAAAAAGCACACATTGTTATGCAGATTAAAAAAACAAGTTGTAACTACATTCTCTATTGAAGTGACACACATTAGATTCGAAGGCATAAATAGGATGAAAGTAAAAGATGGAAAAATACATACCCTGCAAAAAACCATAAGAGAAATGGAGTGGCTATATCAATATCAGACTAAATAGACTTCAAGACAGAAAACATTATGAGACAAAGTGGGACATTTCATAATGAAAAATGGTCAATATCAAGAACATATAATAATTATAAATGCCTATATAAATAAAAATAGATTCCTAAAATACATGAAACAAAACTGACAAAATTTAAAAGAGAAATAGGCAATTCAACAACAAAACTTGGAGATTTCAACATTACAATCTTAATAATTGATAATTATACAAAAAATCAGCAAGGAAATAGAAATTCTGAAAAACACTATGAATCAAAAATGACATTTATATAATACTCTCCACAACAACATTATTATGCACATTCTTTTCATACTCATATAGGATCTTCTGCATGAGAAACTATAGTCTGGGAGACAAAATAAACATTAATAAATTTTAAAATATTGAAATCATACAAAGCATGTTTCAGGCTAAAACAATTAAATTAGAGCACCACAGTACCAAGAAATCTGGACTTTAAACAACACACTTCTAAATACCAATGAGTCAAAGAAGAAAGAATCAGGAAAACTTAAAACTATTTTAAACTAATATGAAAAATACTATGCAATGTATCAAAACTATGGTATGCAGTTACAGCAGGGCTTTGAGGGGAATTTATAGCTTAAGATATCTATATCAGAAATAAAGGTCTCAAATTAGTAGCTTAAGCTTGTACCTTAAGTAGTTACAAAAAAAATCAAACCCCAAAATAAACAAGTATTGGTGAGGATTTGGAGAAAAGGGAACCCTTATACATTGTTAATGGGAATGTAAATTGGCATAGTCATTATAGAGAACAGTATGGAAATTCCTCAAAAAATTAAAAACAAAACTGCCATCTTATTCAGCAATCTCACTTCTTGGTATGTATTATTGTAAATACCAAATCCCACTATGATTCTAAAGAAATTAGAGCAATGTGATATTGTCACAGGTAGACTATTATATATCAAAAATCTAGAAATAGATTTAGATCTATAGAATAGATCTAGAAATAGATCTATTTCTAGATTTTTGATATAGATTTTTTTCTTTTGGCCTTTGTGTGTGCAAGATATAGATTTTTGATATATAGAAATTATATATGTGTCATTTAAAATCTATGGGGCCAAGATAAACTTTAAGACATGTTGTATTTTTAAAAGTTTAATTTAGATCTCAGTCTTATAGCATGCATTGAAAATAAATTCTAGATAAAACCAAGAATGAAAGTGAGGAGAAAAATATCATTATATTTAGATTAAAAAAATAGGATACTTTATAACATTGAAACAGAAATGTTTTCCAAAAACTGGACCCAATATGTTCAAACTGTAAATTAAAATAATAAAAATGTGACGATGTTAAAATTAAAACATCCAATATGACAATGGTACTAGATATGAAGTTAAAAGGTAAGGGGCAGAATGAAATAGAATGTCCAAGAATGGGACAATATTTGCAATTTACATTACTGATGAAAATTTAAATTTTGGAATTCATAAAGAACTACAAATAAATAAGAAACAGATGGGTAATCTAATATAAAATGTGGCAAAATGTGAACAATGATTCATTTAAGAATAAATATAAATGATAAACAAATGTATAATAAAATCAATCTCAGTGCTTATTGAGAAAATTCATATTAAAAATGATAAGAGATTCTCTACCTATTATATTGGATAAAATTATAAAAATTGATAAAATTATGTTTGGGAAAGGTATTAAAAGACTTCTTTGAATCAAGCTGATAAGATCATGACATTTTACAGCACCTCTGGGAGCAAATTGGCAGACTCCATTAATATATGAAATCAATTTCATTTGGCAATTGTAGATATATATATATATATATATATATATATATATATATATCAGAGAGAGTCTTATGCATAAAGAGAAATTAAAATAGTCTGTGTTTCATAAATCTTTTACACTTCTATTTTGTACTTTTTAAATTCTACTTTTCTAAACTTTTCTCCTGAATTTGACCCCTCTTCCTGAAATGTCCATTTAGCTTTCTTATTCCTTTCTCAAAAATTTCCCATTCACCTCTCATCTATGACTCATATGAGTTTCCTAAAATATGTTTCTTCACAGCATATTTCTAGTCCTCACTTCTCATGACCCTTAGAGCCTCTGCCTCTCCACATGGAGCTTGTCAGTGGCTGGGCTTGTAATCAGGAGAATAGAGGTTTCTGATGCATATCATGCATTTCATATTATGTCCCTGCTCATTAAAAACAGGTCGGGTAGCAGATGTGTTTGATAGAAGATAAAGTAGAGGAAGTTTGGGACAGGTGCCTATTGAGAAAAGCCTGTGAGTCTTTGTGGGAATATTTAAGCCACCGCATGGGACCTTTATGTTCCACAAGTATACTCCTTACCAGAATTTTGAAAGCCTTCTTATACATACCTAACTAGCATACAAGAATTATATACATCTTCTCTTATGACCACTGTTCATTCACAAAAGGATATTCAACATTTAGTAAGCAATGTCCGTAAGCACACATAACATAGACATACACACATGCACAGGCCCACATCTAAATTGATGCACAGAAACAAATACACACACATACACACATGTAAGAATCATTTACATCATATACAGAAATATTTATGAGGCAGACTCAAGTCAAATTATAGGTATTCAAACAAAATGTACATTCATACTCATATATATTTTCAAGGATGCAGAAATATCCAAATAAATGCTTATTCTCTAAGATAGAAGCACTTCTGTATATGTACTGATATTTAATATATGTATATATGCATATGCTCACATAAAAAAGAATGTGACTACACAAATACCTGTACATGCACATATGTTGTTATTTTATATACATTTATCGCTAAAAATCTTGAGTGGCAAGTATTCTTAATTAATTCCTTGTTTCTTCACACAATTAGACAAGTAAATGCAAAGACTTGATCCTTTTTCCACAAACACACATATGTAGACAATGAATAAGTTCTTTTCCTTCACATATACACATATTCACAAAAAGCCCTTCGATATGAAGCATACATGCATTTATACAGATTAGAAAAGAAAGTGATCATAAACACATCTCTTGTGATTACATCTCACATCATACATACTATTACATCATTCTTATTTTACTCCAAATATTTGGTAGATTACTGCAAGGACAAGTAAATATTTCTCTTGTTGAAATCATCCTGTCTATAGATTTAGTTTTTTGGATTCAAATTATAAGCGGGGATATTGTCACCAAAAGACATTTACAAATATTTTTATTCATTACCAGATTGGTTCCCAGTAAGACTATTAAAGGGATGGAATATGGGATATTTAGGTATATGGGTGATTGGATGCTGGTGAAATGGAGAAATCTGAGCAGCCACATGGAAACAGCAGATATTATGAACAAATTCTATCACTTTACACTAGTGTTCAGACCCTGCCCTAGCTATGAGGGTCCTCTTCAAAATTCTCTCTAGTACTTACCAGACCAGTATTGAAGAGTGTGGGTCAGACAGGGTCTTTGGCAGCAGATAAATGCTGCAGTATCAGAATCGGTTTAAGGAATGGGAACTGTGAGAAAATATACAGCATTGACTCTCCAGGAGTTGGGCCATAGGGATAAACCAGAGTAGGAAGAAATGGCTAGGAGGGGTGGACTTATCACCAAGGCAATTGTTGCCCCATCTGTATCTTGAGAGACCCCCATGTGTCTCCGACTTAACCCTGAAAGTGCTAAGAGAGATATCGTCAGTGCTGAGCACCAAGCAGTTTGCTGGAGAAATGTGGTATATTCCCTGGATAAATTAGCTAATAAAGTAAAAGATCAAATCAGATATATTATGTCCATAAAATATGGACATGGTAAGAGATCTATGTATATAGGGATCAAAAAATTAACAATGACAACAACAAAAGAAAAACAAACACAGCATCTAGGGTTAAGAAATAAAATACTATAGGGAAGAGACATTATTAGGTAAGTTACAGGTCCTCAATTTAGATAATAACCTCCCATATTCTAAGTTTCAAATATTTGTGGGTAGTTGGAACATACGGTAACAGTCGGTTCTGCTGCTCCCTATATTCACATGATTTCTCATACTTGTCTTCACAAAAATTCCTATGGGATTCATCCTTGCCCTGAAGAATCTGAGGATGAGGAACCAAGCAGATTATCACTGTAGCAAGGTAGGTAGAAAGTCAGACCATATATAAGGGATGGAAGATACTGTCATTGAATTTGCAAGATTTCCTAAGTCTTACCACCACCCAGAATCTTTGGTCACCAGTAAATTTAGAACTATACTACACAATTTTGAGACACCTCTCAGCTATAAATTTGATCAGCAAAGCCTTCTCCAAGTGCTTTCCTAGCTTTAAAGTATTGTATTAAATTATAATGTCCTCCTTTATCTCTAGTTGTATTAGTCTTTTACCCAATTCCAAATACTGCATGCTGCTTCATAGCCCTTGCCTTTGCACCTATGGTTATGTCTGGCTTCTCTCAATTTTCCATCTCAGGAACCAATTTATCCTTACTAGAATTCATGCTACCAGCTCCCACAGGCCTTCCAATATATTACTCCCCTTCAGATGAATCTCTCCTTATTCTACTACCTCTATCCACGAACTCTGCACATCGGTATAGCATAACCTAGCTCACTATTGTAACTCTTTCTACACCTTCTTCCTATATTGTGAGCTATTTGAAGATAAATACTATGTTTTTTATTTTATATTTTTCATTTCTATAACTATATTAACAACATCTATCCTTTATACCTAAAGTGAGTGTGGTGAATGCCATGAGTTGTTTTGAAGATTGTGCTGAAACAAAGTATTCTCTCATTGCTCAGATACTGAGCTTCACATCTGTCTATCTTCTGCAAAAGGCACTGTGTTTTTTCTTATCGCTCCACCTGCTCCATCCTAGTCCCTCAGCCTCAGTCTACATTTTAACTTTTCAGAAATTGAAGTAACTTCCTGAGAAGGTTCTGATTCTTTGTCCTTTCTCCTTTCTTTCTTTAGAGGCTCAGGAACAGGAATTGACACACCTTTTCTCCCTGCTCCTTCCTCTCTTTTCTGCTTCGTCTCCCCGTGTCCTATCCTCTTCCTGTTTATTCTATCACTGTCACTCCCAATCTTAGTGTCCTATCCCATACCTGCTTCTCCCTTTGTGCAGTACACTCACCACACCTGGTTTCTCCCAGCGACTCTTACACACTTTGGTGTTGTGGTGAGTTGCCTTGACTGCATTCTTTATGCTACCTGATTGAACCATGTCTGGAGGTGTGGGGTACAGGAAAGGTGAGCACAGGTGTCCATCCTCTCATTGCCAGAGCCCCATGGGAGAGCCTCAATGAGACTAGTTAAAAGCCTATTTTTCTGCCCAGCAGGAGGACCATAATGACCTTTGAACTGCAGCAGGAATGGAAAAATCTCTCCATCACTAGCACCCCGTTCTGCTCTTACAGCCCATGAAACAGGTCCTGCTCCACCCCATACTAGTCCTGAATTCATAGACTTTGTAGACCCTAATGCTCTGTTATGTCCTGACCTGTCTGCTCTTGTGCCATTACTATAGCCCCTCCCCAGCCTTTGTTCAGAGAATAGATAATGAGCCCCAGAGGGTGCTCCAGTTCAGTCCTCAGAGACACTTTCTGATTTTGATGCTTACCTTTGTTTTGACTAATTGCCATCAGCTTAGTGGGATAACACATGGGGTTCATGGCACTAAGGTCACAGGGTTCACCTCAGGCTGCATCCTCAAATAACTCAAGGACTGCCTGGGCTTCAGAATGAGCTCTTATCCTTGTTATGATTTAATCCCCATATCTGGCCACACGTGCACACTGTTACATATAGTCAAATCTCTCAGAAATGCATTAGCTAGCTGAAGGGTGAAAATCCCATCACTCTTCTGGGCCACTTGTTTTGACTCTTTCTTTGTCTCTCTTCCTTGTACTTTGCACTTTTGCATTTTTCCTTCCATGTCTTGTTATTAATAAATATCCTATTTTCTGATGGATCAAGTGTCACCAGACACCCCTATTCCCCTTCCCAGCCTGTGTTTTTTTTTGTCACACCCTGAACATAGTCAGCCCAAATCTCTGTCAACAACTTGGGCATTCATTGTGCACCATGCCATGCACTGCTCCTCCCCTCCTTCAGACCTTTCTGGGAGTGTTTTTGTCCTGTAATCCCTGTAGCAGACCATGGAAACCAATCCGAGATCACAGATTTATCCTGGCTGGTCCCTGTCATTTCCATACTCCCTTTCAGGAGATGGTGCATTAATCTTTCTATCCCCAGGGTACAGCCAAATGTCTCCTGGACTCAGCTTACAGTTTCCCTTCTCCCACTTCCTTCTAGACAATTCAAGCCAGTGTTATCTATTAGACCTGGAGGCTGCCCTCAAACCTACCAGCTGATATTTAACCCCATGTTTAATGGGACAGTGAATATTGATAAAATTCACCTTAGTGTAACCAGTTCCCCATTAAACAAATTTCAGTGACCTCTCTATAAACCTCTCCTTTAACTAAGTACTTGTCATTTTGAGTTATTTCCCCCAAATGGTGGATTTTCTGTGAGACAAAAGAGCTAAAATTCTGAATGACCCTGGGCAGACTTCCTGATAAGATTCACCATCCGTGACACTCTGCCTCAATGTACCCTAGACATCAAGACCTACCCAAGGCATATGGACCCTCTTTTAAACGTCCATGATGGACGTTGGGGAGATGGGGAGATGGATTTGAGGCAGCTTTTTCCAGTTTTCTGACAACTACTAAAAATTCCTTTTTTCCTTGTCAATCTTTGTTGTTGTTTTTGTCTCAAATATTGATTCTTCATGCGGCGAGTAACTTTATCAAAACACCTGTGCCATTTCAACAACATTACCTCCTCAGAACCTCCACAATTCCATATTCAGATTCTGTCTTAGGCTCCCTATTCTTTTCTATGTACCATTCCCTATCCCTTTGTCATCCTGGGACCCAAGGGTTTCTTTCCTCCGATAGGGCACCTGTATCTACCTGTTCTATGGTGTCCTTGACATCCAGGTTGGTAATTTATCAATGTGAGAAATAAATCTAGCGTAATAGGTTAGAGGGAGGGACAGAATTAAACTAGCCCTAGAAGCCGCCTTTTCTCAGATGAACAAATGTGTTGTTTGATATTGTATTTCATGAGAACACAGTATGGTGCTATTGAATTCAGATATAGACCAACCTTGGTGAAAATATCCACTTTGCTACTTTCTCACTATAAGGCTATAGACAAGCTACTTTATATCGATGAGCTTCAGTTTCATAATAAGTAAAAAGAGCTCAAATATAAACTGAATGGAATATTTAACACAATGCCTAACTCCTATTATTTACAGTATTTGCTGATGAATATCAGTTTTCTAGTTTCCTCCCTTTGCTGTCTAAAATGGGTTTCAGATGTGGGGGCGGAGCAAGTTGGTGGACGAGAAACACCGCCAGACAGAGTATCTCTGCAAAAAAAGACAGTTTCTAGAAGAAATTATAAGAAAGAAACAAGCAGACGAGCATACACTGGATGAGGGTTGGAAGGAGGGGTACCGGAGACTACGGGAGACACCATGAAAGGAGGTTGCAGAGGAGAACTGGAAGCAGAGACCTCCCAAGAAGCTCGGAGACCAGCAGCAAGGGTAGGTGGAGCAGTTAACTTTCCCCTCCCTTGCATCTCGGACTGCTGATGGGCTCCCCAGCGGGTGGAGAGACCTGCAGACACCAGCCTAGAGATTGCCACTGCCAGTGAGCAGTAGCAGACATGGCACCAGGCTCCCAACTCCCTCAGGGCACCTCTGTGTGCACAGACCTGACCGGATGACAGGTGCCATATTGCTTCATTCTCCCCTCCTCCTTCTCTATCGGCCGCTGCCAAGAGAGACAATATAGCTACCAGCTGGAGGCATCTCCAGGGAATGAGACCTTCCCTTTGGGGGCCCTTTAGCTGACTGAGGGATACTCAGACTGTGAGCTCTCTACCTGCCAGCCCTCCCAAGTGCTGCTGGCCTGGTGATTCCAGGAGAACAGGGCAGACCCTGAGGCTGAGAGATGTTGACCCAGCTTGTGCTCCCATGGGTGAATTAGGACTTGTACTCCTCTCTCTGGTGGGGTTAGGGAGTGAATTCCAGGGCCCATAGGTCAGACCTATGGACCAAGACCAGATCCTGTGCACCCAGGTCTCACATTGCCCGGGGCACAGACAGGATATTTGTGAATGAGCCTGCTAGGGCATGTGTGCCTTAAAGGGCAGATCAGCATGCTTGAGGGCAACCCTCCTCCAAAGGGAGGGCCATGTGCCTAGCCCAGGTTGCAACTTGGTGCAGGGAGCCTCCCAGCCTGCATCGAAGCCAGAGGAGACCCGGTGGTATGGGGTCTGGCCTGCTGGCAGAGGCCCAGGAGAAACTGTGGAGTTGGGGAGGGTGGAAAGGAGTGGGGTCCACTCCAGACTGTGGGTCTCAGACAGCCCCATCCCCACACACAGACTTTCTGACTGAGTGGGGCCATTCCAGCCCCATCCCTGACAGCTTTTCCCAGAAGCAGAGAACAGAACTTTGACCTGCTAACAGCATTTGTGGTGTCTGAGGGCAGGCTTAACAAACCCAGCTCTGCCCAGACTCACTCCCAGACCAGCCCTCACTGAGGTGAGAATAAGGACACACCTGGAAGTCCTAGGGCCTCACCAACCACCTGAGGCACTAGTGTGCCTCTCCAGAGTAACAAAAGCTGGTTACAGGACCCAAAAACAACAGTGTAGTCTGCTCCTCCTAGCAAGTGGCACCTACCAACAGTGAGGACATTCTGCACACCCTTTTATGGCATCCACTGACATATCATACAGGGTGTGGTCGAATCTCACCCACAAACACCACCTACTGGCTCAGAGACTAAACAGGGCGTGCCATTACCCAAACAAAAACCTAAAGGTAAGAAGCAACAACTGACCCACATGGGAAGAAATCAGTGAAGGAACTCTGGAAATATAAAAACTCAAATGAAAAGCACACCCCCAAAGAGGAACACCAGCCCCTCAGAAATGGACATCAACTAAAATCAGATCACTAAAAGTGACAGAAGAAGAATTTCGAGCTTGGATGGTAAGAAAATTCAGTGATTTGCAAGAAAAGCTAGATGACAAACACAAAGAAAATGCAAAAAGATTCCAGGACCTGGAACAAAAATTCAGTAAAGAAATTGAAACAATGAAGAAAAATCTAACCAAACTCTTGGAAATGAAGAATCAATTCAGGGAACTACAAAACACAGTGGAAAGCCTCAAGAACAGGGTAGATCAAAGAGAAGAAAGAATCTCAGAGATTGAAGATAACACCTTCCAATTAAATAAATTAGTCACAGAGACAGAGCAGAGAAACAAGAGAAAAGAGCAAAGCCTAAAAGAGATATGAGATTATATAAAGAAACCTAATGTGAGGGTTATAGGGTTACCTGAAGGGGAAGAAGAAAACACTCAAGGGTTGGATAAGCTATTTGAAGATATAATAGAGGAAAATTTCCCAGGCCTTTGTAAAAATCTCGATAAACAAGTTCAAGAAGCTCAAAGGACCCTGGGAGATTCAATGCAAACAGGAAGATGTCATGACATGCAGTCATCAGACTGACCAAAATATCAACTAAAGTGGCCCTTCTAAGAGCTGTAAGATGAAAGAAGCAAGTAACATACAAAGGAAAGCCAATCTGAAAAATGCCAGACTTCTCTACTGAAACTTTACAAGCAAGGAGAGACTGGGGCCCCATTTTCACTCTTTTGAAACAGAATAATTCCCAGCCTAGAATCTTATTCCCTGCAATTTGTGTACGAAGGAGAAACCAAGACTTTCTCAGATGAGCAAAGACTGAGGGAATTCACCAAGACAAGACCAGCCCTTCAAAAACTACTAAAAACAGTGTTATCCATGGATCAACAAAATAACCACTCACGGATGTAAATCTATTCAAAAGCTAAAGATCAAAGCCAAGGAACCAGAATGGCTCAAGAGAGAAAGTAAAGCAACAAAGTTCAACCCAACATAATGAACAGAAATCTGCCCCACCTATCAGTTATCTCAATAAATGTGAATGGCTTGAATCCCCACTCAATGGACATAGGCTGGCCAAATGGATAAAAAAATACAAGCCAAATATCTGATGCCTTCAGGAAACACATCTAACCTGCAAAGATGTAGTTAGACTAAAGTTAAAGGGGTGGAGAACAATATTTCAAGCAAACAGAAGCCAAAAGAAAGCTGGCTTGGCGGTGCTGATTACAGATAACTTAGTTTTTAAATCAACAAAAGTAATAAAAGACAAAGAAGGTTACTAAATAATAGTGAAGGGTACAGTTCGACAAGAAGACACAACAATTCTAAATATATATGAACCCAACCTTGGTGCACCCAGATTCACAAAGTAAACTCTACTTGATCTAAACAAATAAATAAACAACAACACCATAATAGTCAGAGACTTTAACACCCCTCTACAGCACAAGACAGATCTTCCAAACAAAAAATCAACAAAGAAATAATGGACGTAAGCAGAACTCTAGAACAAATGGGCCTGACTGACATTTACAGGACATTCTACCCCAAAACCACTAAATATACATTCTTCTCATCAGCTCATGAGTCATTCTCTTAGATTGACCATATCCTAGAACACAAAGCATGTCTCAAACAATTTAAAAAACATAGAAATCATACTATGTATTTTTTCAGATCACAATGGAATACAAGTAGAAATCAACCCGAATAGGAACTCTCATTTCTACACAAAGTCATGGAAACTAACAACCTTCTGCTAAATGATCACTTCATAAATGAGGAAATCAAGATGGAAATCAAAACATTCTTTGAACTAAATGACAAAGGAGACACAAATTACCAAAACCTGTGGGACACAGCTAAATCAGTCCTGAGAGGAAAGTTCATTTCCACAAATGCCTATAACCAAAAGTCAAAAAGATCACAAATAGACAACCTAATGCATCATCTCAAAGAGCTGGAAAAAGAAGAACAGACCAACCCCAAACCCAGCAGAAGAAGTGAAATCATTAAAATCAAATCAGAACTAAACGAAATTGACAACAGGGAAACCAAATGGAAGATTAACAAAACAAAAAGTTGGTTCTTTGAAAAAATAAACAAAATTGACACACCTTTGGCTAGACTAACGAAAAGCAGAAAAGAAAAATCTCTAATAAGCTCCATCAGGAAAATAAAGGAGAAATTACAATGGATGCCACAGAGATACAAGATACAATTCATGAATACTACAAAAGCCTCTATGCAAACAAACTGGAAAATGTGGAGTAAACAGACAATTTCTTAGAAACACACAGCCTCCCTAGGCTCAACCAGGAAGAAATAGAATTCCTGAACAGACTAATATCAAGTACTGAAATTGAAACAGCAATAAAAATCTTCCTAAAAAGAAAAGTCCTGGACCAGATGGTTTCACACCTGAATTTTACCACACCTACAAAGAAGAACTGGTACCTATCCTGCAGAAAGTATTCCACAACATCCAGAAGGATGGAAACCTCCACAACACATTTTATAAAGCAAATATAACCCTGATACCAAAACCAGGACTGGATGCAACAAAAAAAGAAAACTACAGACCAATATCCCTTATGAATATAGATGCAAAAATTCTCAACAAAATCCTAGCCAATTGAATCCAGGTGCTTTTAAAGAAAATAATCCATCACAACCAAGTGGGCTTCATCCCAGGGATGCAGGGATGGTTCAACATATGTAAATCTATAAATGTAATTCACCACATAAACAGAAGCAAAAACAAAGGCCATATGATCCTCTCAATAGACATAGAAAAAGCATTTGACAAAATTCAACACCCTTTTATGATAAGAAAGCTCAACAAAATAGGCATAGATGGGGCTTACCTAAAAGCGATACAAGCCATATATGACAAACTCACAGCCAATATCATACTGAATGGGGAAAAATTTAAAGCATTCCCATTTAGAACTGGAACAAGAAAAGATTGCTCACTATCTCCACTTCTATGCAACATAGTGCTGGAAGTCCTTGCTACAGCAATCAGACAAGAGAGCAGAATTAAGGGTGTCCAAATGGGAGCAGAAGAGATCTCACTCTTTGCTGATGACATGATATTATACCTAGAAAGCCCAAAGGATTCAACCAAGAGACTTCTTGATCTGATAAATGAATTTGGTAAAGTCTCAGGATACAAAATCAATACACAGAAATCAGAGGCATTCATATATGCCCAAAATAGTACAAGTGAGAACAAAATCAAAGACTCAATTCCCTTCAAAATAGCACCAAAGAAAATAAAGTACCTAGGAATATATTTAACTAAGGAGGTAAAAGACCTGTATAGGAAGAACTATGAAACACTGAAGAAGGAAATAGCAGAGAATGCAAGAGGTGGAAGAATATACCATGCTCATGGGTTGGCAGAATCAACATTGTTAAAATGTCTATACTACCCAAAGTGGACCTACAGAGTCAATGCAATCCCTATCAAAATGCCACCATCATTTTACACAGATATTGAAAAAATAATTTTACGCTTTGTATGGAACCAGAGAAGACCCTGTATAGCAAAATTAATCCTAGGCAATAAAAACAAAATAGGAGGTATCAATTTACCAGACTTCAAACTATACTACAAGGCTATAGTAATCAAAACAGCTTGGAAATTGCACAAGAACAGGGGCATTGACCAGTGGAATGGAACCAAAACCCCAGATATAAAATAGTTCTCATATAGCCAACTAATCTTCGACAAAGCAGACAAAAGCATATACTCGGGAAAAGAATCTGTATTCAATAAATGGTGCTGGGAAAACTGGATAGCCACATGTAGAAGACTGTAACAGTACCCACACTTGTCATCTCTCACAAAAATCAACTCACACTGGGTAACAACTTAAACCTTATGTGTGTAACTATTAGAATTCTAGAGGAAAATGTTAGAAATACTCTTCTAGACATTGGCCTAAGCAAAGAATTCATGAAGAAGACCCCAAAGGCAATCACAGCAGAAACAAAAATAAATAAATGGGACACGATCAAATTAAAAAACTTCTATACAGCCAAGGAAACTGTCAAGGAAGCAAACATACAACCCACAAATGGGAGAAAATTTTTGCAAACTACATATCCGATAAAGGGCTGATAACTAGAATCTATTTAGAACTCAGGAAAATCAGCTAGAAAAAAATCAAACAACCCTATCAAAAAGTGGGCAAAGGAGATAAACAGAAACTTCTCAAAAGAAGACAGAATAATGGCCAGCAAACATATGAAAAATGCTCAACATCTCTAATCATCAGGGAAATGCAAATCAAAACCACAATGATATATCACTTAACTCCAGTGATAATGGCCTTTATCAAAATTCCCAAAACAATAAATGTTGGCATGGATGCGGAGAGATAGGAACAGTTCTACACTGCTGGTGGGACTGCAAACTAGTTCAACCTCTGTGGAAAGCAATATGGAGATACCTTAAAGCAATACAAGTAGATCTACCATTTGATCCAGTGATTCCACTACTGGGCATCTATCCAAAAGATCAAAAGTCACTTTACGTAAAAGATACCTGCACTCGAATGTTTATAGCAGCACAATTCACAATTTTGCAAAGCTGTGGAAACAACCCAAGTGTCCATCAATTCATAAGTGGATTAATAAATTTTGTATATATATATTATGGAGTTGTATTCAGCTTTAAGAAACAATGGTGATATAGCACCTCTTGTATTTTCCTGGATAGAGCTGGAACCCATTCTACTAAGTGGAGTATCCCAAGAATGGAAAAACCAGCACCATATGTACTCATCAGCAAATTGGTATTAACGGATCAACATCTAAGTGGACATATAGGAATAACATTTATTGGGTGTTGGGCAGGTGAGGGGTAAGGAGAGGATGGGTGTATACAAACACAATGAGTGAGATGTGCAACATTTGGGGGATGGTCACACTTGAGGCTCTGACTCGAGGAGGGAGGGGGGGCATGGGCAATATACATAAGCTTAACACTTGTACCCCCATAATACGCTAAAATAAAAGCAAATAAAAAATAAATAAAATAAATAAATAAAATTTGTTTCACTCAACAGATCATTTCTGATCACCTGCTATATGCCAAGTTTTGTTCTAGGCTGCAGTGGTAAACAAAGAAGATAAGACTTCTTTTGTGGATCTAATATTTCAGAATTGAGTGACAGAAAATAGATGAGTCAACAGTGATGAAAATTTCAGATGGCTCTGTATAAGGTCTATTAAATAAACTGAAAGGGTCATAGGATAATAAATGCAGAGTGGCTAAATTTTATATGAATGATAACGTGTTTGGAGAGGTAATATTTAAGCTGAGACCCAAATACTGATAATAAACCAGCTATGTGGAGATATAGAGAAAATGTGTACCAAGGCAGTGAGGCAAGACTAAGCTTGGTGTTTCTGAGGAAAAGGAGGGTGACCAATGTACCTGGAGTTAAAGGAAGGAGGGAAAGATTACAACAAGAAGTAATTGGAGGTATTCACAGGGCTGTGCTATGTGCTGTCATGAGACATGGTTAGGGATTTTTATTCTAAGTACATGAGAAGACATCAGTGTGTTTCAAAAGCAGAGGGGTGTAAGGTTGTGATTTGTGATTTTAGAAAGTTGCTTCCACCTGCTGTGCAGAGTAAGAATGGACTTTGACAGACAAAAATGGAAGCAAGAAGATCATTTAATGGAAACCTTTCAAAGCAATTAAGAGTGGAGGAAAAGTGATTCCTATTGCCTCTCAAACCAATATGTTTGTACATTTGTATGTGACACCACCATCATTTTATCTATCTGAACAGAAATTATGAAGTCATATTCTCTGATCAATCATTATTTACCAAGTTCTAATTATCTATGATCCTATCGATAGTGCAGCTTGCTCTTCTGTCCTGTTGTCTTGACCTTCATTTATGCTGTGTTAAACTCATTATGTCTCCTACTCTCCATTGCCTCCTCCTCTTTGAAAGAATATATCTGATCATTTTATTTTCTTCTGCAGAATTTTTCCACTGTTCATTCCCCATGCCTTGGATAAACTCCAAATTAGTAAGGCATTCAAGGAACCTAACACATTTATTATAAGCAGCGAGATATAGAGGTTAAGACATTGCAAGTAGAGCAGTTCTACATGTTAATTATCTGAAACAATATTTAAGGAGCGATTCTGTGATACAGGGATGAATTTTATTTAACTTAAGAAACTCAACATTGTGAGAGACTATGGCATTCTAAGCATAATATGCATCAATACTAAATTACTTTGGGACTATATAGATGAATGATAAGTGAATAAAAAAGTTTAGAATATGAACCTCATTTTATATAAGCATTTCTTCCTTACCTAGCCATAGTGACCTTCAAGATCCAGGAAGTCCAGAGCACGCGTAGGACAGCGAGGGGCCCTTGCTCTTTTATTCCTATGCTAAGTAATTACTATAATGTAATTCTTACAATTACCTCAGGAATCTGGGACGATTTTCTATGTGAGATCCTCTGTTCTCTTCTGAACAACGAGGATGATAATTACCATATCCACTTCACAGGATTACATTTATGAGGATTTATGAACATTAGAATGATTATATTATGAGATAAATGTAGTAATTATGACTAATTAAGCTCAGCGTTTATATAGGATATTATTATTGCTGCTGCTATTATTATTATTGATAGGACAGGTAGAAACAGTAGCTTCTGAAGGTGATTATTAGATATTGTGGCATATTTATTGCCTTTTGGTTGATTGGGACAATAGTTAATGACTTCCTGAAGGAACTTTTGCTATACTTTTACACAGGGCATGATTTATGACTAGACTTACTAGATTGACATTGAAGACTAAAAAATGCAGGTGGAATATCAAAAGAAATTTATTTATCAGGGAATTGTTTCAACTTTAGAATCCCTTTTGAATTGGAAAATCATAGACTCACTTTTCCTTGAGTTTTTGTTGTTGTTGTTAGTTTTCTTGTGTTTTGAGAAAAATAAGGGGAGGTATCATGTACTCACATGTATTCGGGGTATAGAAACAGTGAGATGGCTAAGAGATTGTAATTGAATAGTAAGTATCCTCTGGAACTTCCCAACCCCTCAAGCACACACACACACACACACACACACACACACACACACACACACACACAAACATGCACACTCACACACACACACTACTTTCATAATAGCCTCCCCAATACTATCTCGTTTCCCAGAAATGAGAATCTAGGGAATGATTTGACAGCCCTGGAAAGACCTCCTGGGTCTTGAACCCCTGGGAATAACTCTGTTTGTGGATCTGTGAAACTCGCCATGGCACAATAAAGAGAGGAATGCTGGAGAGGCTCAGGGCATAAAAGTCCTCAAGGGGTAGTAATGATGATTCTTCCAGATGAGCCTCATGCTGCTTAAGAATCTTCTTCTTGCTGGGGTTCCTCTCAGCAACCAGGTAAATTTTTCAGTAAAACCAGAGGATATGGTTTGTCTGTGGCGAGAGTATGTTCAGATATCATTACTGAAGTCTCTCATTGACTTCCAGTCACTCCCTTCTGTGCCCCTTTTCTTCCTTGCCCTTGAGTCCCCAACCCAAGCACCTATGTCCTCTGTGTTGTCATCTTTCTCCCTCCCATCTGCTTTAACGGAAAGATGTGAAGTCAACCACCTTCTTTAACATAATGGCGTATAGGTGACCCCTTTCTAAGAGGTGGGTAGGTATCTGATCCTCTTTAGTGAAGGCAGTGTCTTTAAAGGGAGGGGAATCCCAATCACTGGAACTAAAGTAGGCAGAAGGTAACTGTCACCTACAGAACACTGCATGCTTATCTCCATGTTGGTTAGACATTGAGTCTTTAAAATCCCTTCTCTATAATTTAGAATGATTGAAGTTGGAAATGGTCCTTTTGAGAGAAGAATTTGTGCCATTATCTGGCGAGGGGTGTTTACAGTTAATCCCTGCATCAGGAGGGCTTTTATCCCTGTTTCCTCAGGTCTTCAGGACCCATCATATGTCCCAGTATGATGAAGGGTAAAATTATCTTTTTAAGACCAGTCCCAATCTGATTGTAGTATTTCCAAGTGTCCTAGAATGTCTAGAAACATGGAAGTTTTCCTACTACTTATAGTAAATGAAAGTTTGCTTTTTGTTTCGGCAATTCCTGTAATAGAGAGATTTTATAATTTACTTTATTTTCTACCTGTTCCTTCAATCTAAGATCTATAATGAAGTCATATAACTTGTGACAGCTTAGGGGCAGATACAGAACATTTACACCGCCGTTTTTCCCCCAAGTGTGGCAGTGTAGATAGCAGAGGGTCCAGACCAGAGAAGACTTTCAAAGGCAGAACTTGGGGTCAAAGACTCAAGTCTCATAGAATAGACTTGAACTCTACCTATTTTCTTGATGCTCACCAACACAGATAAAAAAGTCTGAGGACCCATATCAGGGAGTAGGGGTCTTGAGCAGAAGATGCAATTTTGACTTTGTATTCCCTAAGTGAGCCCCCAAGCTCCCATTGCACTTAGTTGTGATTTTCCTCAATGAGGCTATGCACTCCCCCGCCCCCCCAACACCCCTGTTTTCTCATCTGTGTTGCACCTAGAAAGGTATTTGACTCAGGGAAAGTTATTTTCTTTATCTAGGTTTAAGGTTTTTTATTAGTAAAATGTGAAATAGATCAATGTTACCTCTGCCGTATTTTGAATTTTTTTTTTATTTTTTTCTCTTCTCTCCTTCCCTCCTCCCACCTTATTTTCTTCTCCCTTCTCTCACTTGCTCATTCTTAAAATTTTCCTCATTACCACTTTTATTACAATTATTTAGGAAACTTAATAAGCAAATTTTTCCTCAAAATGTCCTAACACACACACAAAAACCTACAACAACAGTTTATTGGAAGGACATAAAGTGTATTTTGGCAATCTAATAGGCCATGTATTTGAACTAGCAGTCAGCTATCTTAAGAGACAATATAAGATAAATCTTATGTCTTCCATAAGTGCAATGAAAGGAAATGGATATGTTATAGAAATAAATATGATATCCTGGCTAACACTGGAGGAAACATGATCAGAAATCTTTCAAAGAGGATTTTTTGGGGAGATTTTGAAAAAAGTTATAATATGGTGTTTGAATCATCATAAGAAGGCTCAGCCAGATATGTATGTAGAGAGAGCAAGAGCCTGGGGGTGGGATGCTTGATACTTACAGAGCAGAAGGTAAATTATTTTTAAAAAATTACAAAGAGTACAGAATTAAATGTGATTCTTTGTAAAGAAGAGAATCGATCAGTCTTTACTTTCAGTGATTACAAAAAACTGGCTGAGAAACCCAAACCAACAAAAAACAAGAAAAGATAAACCCAAATCCAATATCAATACTGAGAGTATGTGAGTAGCAGAACATTTTTATTTCAAGTACCCATAATCAGAAGAACACATTTTTCTTCTAGGGACTTTGCCTTTTAATCCACACACTAATCCTGTGGAGTAGGTGTTGTCTTTGCACAACATATTGCACATGTAGGGACTATACTGAAGACCGGGGAAGCTGGGATCTGAAGACGGGAAATATGGACGTCAGTGCTTTTACTACTACGTTGCTTCTGAGTCAACTTGATTCCAATCAATTTATAAAAGGAACTGATAAGTGTCTTATGTTTGAGGGCTTTTCAAAGAGAGAGTGTTCTACCTGTGACTGGCAATCATGTCCAAAGTTGACTGACTCCACCAGGGGCCTTTACTGGTTCTGGCAGTATGAGCATACCTTCCAGATCTCCACTGAACCTCCATACTGGCTTAGTCAGGGTGTAACGTGATCACTGTGCCTTAGTAATAAGAGATTGCTGAATAATCGTGATCCTGAAAATGTCTTCAGGTAAGCCCTAGGTGTCTTACTTTCTTTTGGACAGAATGGGTTACTCTAAACAAGAATTGCTATTATTGCTTTCCAAGGTATAATTTATTTCCCCTTATACTAATATTTCACTAATGTAGAAATGATAAACACATTTCATTTTACACAATTGAAATGGTTGTCTGTGGTTCTACGGTTGAGAATGATTCTAAGGCTACATCCAGCCTCAGGGAGAGTGAAAATGCACCCTACTCAAACAGAGGCATAGGCACGTGCTCTGTGTATTTCCACCCCTACCCTCCATACATGATCTGTCACCTTCATGAGAGTCCTGAGAATAAGGCATATGATGGGTGGGGATGACATCTTTGTAGGTACTTAAATAATTCATATTTTATATTGAAACATATTTATATTGACTGGGTTATTATGTCCTCAGCCTTCGACTCAACAACTTGTAAGTTATTGTTTAGAAAGAGGGGAGAAAGGACAGGAAAAGCCATCAGATGTTTTACCTAATGAGTTGTTACTACAGTGTATATTTTAAATATGACTTGTTTTTACTTGAGTGAGTAATTTTCCCCCTGCTCATTGGAAACCTCAACAGGATACACCGTGGAGTAGTAATTTCAGGGATTCCGTCCTTTCTTACCCTTTGCCGCCCCCTTATATGCACACCCATGTGGAAATAGAATGGCCCCACCCCTTGGGAAGTCAGAGTCTAACATATTGTTAATCTCTGTCATTGTATTTTTAGTACTCCATTCATCAGGATCTCACAAGTTCCCTTCCCATGCCTACTTCACACTGGCGTCATGGCAGATAGTAACCACTCCCACTTTCAACATCTTTACTTTGTCTTAACTGGAATCCCAGGGCTTGAGCAAAAGTATTACTGGATGGCATTCCCGTTGGGTGCTATATATGCCATTGCCCTCTTTGGCAATGGTGTCATCATTGCTACCATCAAGTCTGAGTCGTCCCTGCATATCCCCATGTACTACTTTCTGTGCATGCTGGCTTTGGCAGACATGGGACTTGCCCTTTGTACTTTGCCTTCTATGCTAGGCATATTCTGGTTTAACTACAAGTCCATTGCTTTTGATGCCTGTCTTGTTCAGATGTATTTCATCCACACCTTCTCAGCCATTGAGTCTGGTGTGCTGGTGGTGATGGCCTTTGATCGGGTTGTGGCAATCTGGAGCCCCCTCAGGTATAGCACCATCCTAACCAGTGGTGTGGTCTGCAAAACGGGGGTGGTCATCTTGTCAAGAGCAGTCTGTGTCGTCTTCCCTGTGCCTTTCCTTATCAAGCGGCTCCCCTTCTACCGCTCTAACATCTTGTCCCACTCCTTCTGCCTTCACCAAGATGTCATGCGCCTTGCCTGTGCCAGCACCCGTGTCAACAGTCTCTATGGCCTCATCGCTGTCATCTTTACCAAGGGTTCTGACTCCCTCTCCATCCTCCTCTCCTATGTGTTCATACTCCGAACAGTGATGGCCATAGCCTCCGGGGAGGGCCGGCTGAAGGCACTCAACACCTGTGTTTCACACATTTGTGCTGTACTCATCTTCTATGTGCCACTCATTGGGGTGACTGTCATTCATCGTTTTGGAAAGCACCTGTCACCACTGACTCATGCCCTCATGGCAAATGCCTACCTTCTTGTACCCCCTGTGCTGAATCCCATAGTCTATACTGTGAAGACCAAGGAAATACGAAGAAAAATCATCCATATATTTGTTCACACCAAGATTACTGTGGAAGGTTAGGGTTGACTAGTTTGAGAGAGGAAGAATTTGTTCTGTAAAAGGTCAGTTATGACCAGGAGAAATAAAGGTTTATTTATTTATTTTACATGTTTTATGCGTGATTTGAATTGGGCAAAGAAAGATTTCCCTGCTCACAGAGAATACTTTCTTTCCTTGTGCCAAATTGTCTTCTTCCTAATACAGAAAGTGCAGCATCCATAAGAATTGTTTGATGTTCTGTCTTATAACTATACATTTAAGGCATATAACAGCTGAAGGTAGGGAACATTACTAATTACATTTTTAAATAACTCTTTTGAACAGAAATAGACCATGGGTTTTTAATGCCTTTAGGTTCATTAAATTAATTTAACATTCCAGTTTAAGAGTTAGGAGTGGCCTCCATAGCCTAGTAGGAGAGAAACAAACTATACTCATTAAATAATAAGAGAATACCTGGGGAGAATACATTAAATTAATGTACATTTTATTGAATGCATTTTATTAAAATAAAATATAAATCAGAAAAATTAAAAAATGTAATCAGAAAATTTAAAAAATTCAGAATTAAGAATACAAATGTGGGCCGGGCGTGGTGGCTCATGCCTGTAATCCTAGCACTCTTGGAGGCAGAGGCAGGAGTATCGCTCAAGGTCAGGAGTTCAAAACCAGCCTAAGCAAGAGCGAGACCCTGTTTCTACCAAAAATAGAAATTAATTGGCCAACTAAAAATATGCAGAAAAAATTATACCATATGCTTATATCATGTGCATAAAATATAATTTAGATCTTCTGGACTTTGTGGGGAGACTTGAGCTCTACCATGCCTGGAGGGCCTTGTTAAGAGTTTGCCAACCTTATCACAGCCCTGAGTCTGGGATGGGGACTATAACCCTAGAGCTGTTCCTGTTGTTAAGAGGCTAGACCTAGAGCGACTTCCTCCAGTGTGGGGGAAAAGGTCCTAGAAGCAGTGTAACGCAGCCACCATTATCAAGGGATGAACAAGATTCTCTGAGGACTTTTGGATCTTGGGTGTTTTCAACCACAGGGGGTGCTTGAAATTTGGGTGATAGAATTTAGAGGTATTCTAAATCATACTCCACATCTTAGAGACAAATAGAAATGTTCCTCATAGTTGCTATCTCTGGTGTCTTAAGTACATAAAGGTGGCCTCCAGAAACAAGCATAATGGTGAGTTTGTTATTTTCCCATATCCCCTTTCAGCTTTCTTCATTGTCTCCTTTAAAGATGAAGAAGGTAGCTGCAATAGGATCAAGACCAGAAATATTAGTAGTCATAGCTACAGTATCAAGTACTGACCACAGTAACTAGTGTTTTTGTGGATTAAGACACTTTAAGATAAGGATATTATCCTGGTTTACTTTTGTGGGCCTAACGTAATCACAAAGTCATTTAAACATGAACGATGGAGGCACGGGCATCAGTATCAGAATGATGTGATGTGATATAAGATTGACTTGACTCTTCATTGTTGGCTTTGAAGGGATCCACAATCCAAGGAGTATAGAAGCCTCTAGAAGCTGGAAAAGGTAGGTCTCCCACAGGACCTCTTGAAATACATCCCTGATGAAACTTTAATTTTAGCTCAGAGAGACCCATTTCAGACTTCTGACTTCCAAAATAGTAGGATAATAAATTTGTATTATTTTAAACCATCAAGTTGTGGTGATTTGTTACAATACCAATAAGAAACTAATATAGGGATTGATGTTGAAAATAAAGAAATAAAGGTGGGTTTTGTACGCTGATAGAAACACTTCTACACTCACCTCCTAATTCTTCCTATTTGAATTCATCCTTAGACTCTAGGCGGTCATCTCAGGTGGAAACCATTCTCTACTGTTCAAAATGTGAAGCCGACTGTTTTATAAAAAAAACAAAAAAACAAAAAGAGGGCCGGGTGCAGTGGCTCATGCCTCTAATTCTAGCACTCTGGGAGGCTGAAGCGGGCAGGTCCTTTGAGATCAGGACCCGCCCAGACCAGCCTAGCAAGAGCGAGACCCTGTCTCTATCAAAAATAGAAAAAATTAGCCAGGCATGGTGGTGCATGCCTGTAGTCCTGGCTACATGGGGGGCTGAGGCAGAAGGATAGCTTGAGCCAAGGAGTTTGAGGTTGCTGTGAGCTAGGCTGACTCCATGGCACTCTAGCCAGGGCAACAGAGCAAGACTTTGTCCACCACCCCCCCTCCCGGCCCAAAAATGGTATAGCTTTAGAAAGTACAAATCATTATTTAGAAGTGGAAAGAGATACAGGCAATCTAAAATGATATAGGGTCCCAAAATGTATTGCAACAAGCTTTAGGATGTGATGTAATCAATCCCATTTATCTATCTATAATATATTTTCATAGATAAGCATCACACATCAGTGGGAATTTGAAAAATGCACACATAGATGTATGGGCAGGGATGTGTATCCACTTTCAGGTATGCATGCACTTCCATATAAAGCTGTACGAATAGATGTGTATGCACACAGAGATATATATATTGACAACTCTACACAGCAATGGAAATAAACTCACACATCTCTAAATAGTTCTGCACATACATCATTACTCAAATGTTGACACATTCACCTTTATGATTTGTATAACAACCCAGATAATTTTTAACAATTTATAATCTCATAGTATTACAAGTATTTAGATCCATATAACTTTATCTGCACACTATATGCTCATATATACATGAAAACTACATGTGGAGTCAAATTCGGCCCATAGCCTGTGTTTGTACAAAACTGTGGACTTTTAAAAATATTTTTAAATGGCTGTATTAAAAATAAAAAGAGAGAGAAGGAAAGGCACAGACATGGTATGTGTCTGAGAATTATGAAATATTTGCTTTCTGGTCATATAGAGAAAAAGTTTGTTGACTGATAGATTAAAAAATTATACATGCAAGTGCACACACAATCATGGTAGCAGAGGTGAGTATGGTGGGACTGGGTCAACAGGAACTTAAAATTTAGGAAAAATGTTTTACCTCTTCCATAAAAATCACAAAAACTAAAACACATGAAACAAACACACAAATGTTTACATGCAAACACAAGTGTTGCTCTCTGTACATTTCTATGTTCTTTGAATTCTCTCCTCATCTCAACTGTCTCACTGAGCATCACTCCCAGAACCACAGGCCCCAAACCTCAGCTGGATCTCCAGTACCAAGCATCACTGATCAGACTGGACAGTAGCCTGAGGCAGGGCGGCGTGAGTGAGTGCAACTCCTCAGGGACAGAGAAAGGGCTCCTGTGACCCAGCTGTTATTGCTTTAGGTGACCAGCCGCCAGCAAGAAGATCATTGTAAGTGGTGAAAACAAATGGCCAGGCATGAGCCTTTGTCCTTTCATGGAAGGTCTCTGAGTATATTTCTTGGCAAGGGTAAAAAGGAGGTCGCATCAAGATGGAAGAAATTAGAGGGTGATGGGTGGACATAGAAAGGTATGAAGGAGAAGGGAAACAGTAGCTGGATTTTCTTTCTATTGTCAGTATTTTGAAAGGACTTTTGTCTCAAGTTGACCTGAGTTAGGAGCTATGAAGGAGGTTTAGTGGTATGTATGGACATGCCATAGGGAGAAGAGCAGTGATAAGACTGGATAAGGGTGGATGAGGAGAAAACACTTTCTACTTACAGTACTGAGTGTGTCAGTTTTTCAAATGTGGTTAATGCTTTCTTGACACACCACAGCTGTCATTTGTATGTGCTTATAGCAATCACCACCTTTCTGTGCAATTGCTACTGGCCCTGCTCAGAATGGCCTCAGCTCTGTTCCTTCTCTCCCTGTTCTTGGATTCCCTTCCCAGTGCTCTGGGCTTCTATCTGTGTCTTCCCTTCAGATCTGTGACCAAGGCAGGCTCTTATCTCTGGCATCTGGATATGACCCTGCTCATGCTCCTCATGCTGACATCACTGACAACTTGGGTAACTGTCCTTTCAAGAGCTCTAGACCAAAAAAAGCTCCAATACTGCAGCTGACAGTCTGTCCTTGTCAGAGGAGTGGGATTCAGACAGAGGGAGAAGAGTAGTAACATACCATCCATATCTGCTTAATAAGCGCCAGCCACTCATCTACCTCCCTTTGCGAAGTGCCTGTTTGATCGTTTGCTTATAGTTTTAAATAGCTGTTTGTTTTTCTATTAATTGATTTTGGGGCTTTCTTTGTTAGATATATGTACGTCGAATATTTTCTCTATCTGTGGCCTGCCTCTTCACTTTTATAATGGTATATTTTGAAGTAGTTTTTTTTTTTTGAAGTGCAATTGTTGTTACTCTTTTCTTTAATGACTAATGCTTTTGTGTACTGTTTAAGAAATCTTTGCTTTCCTCAAGTTCATGAAAATATTATCCTGTGTTTTTTTTTTCTTTTGGAAGCTTTATAATTATAGATTGCAAATTTAGGCTTATGTTACATCTCAAATAGAGATTTATTCTTTTTGTACATAGAGGTAGAAAGTGAGGTTCATTTTGTGTTTTTTGGACAGATACCTTGTTGTTCTAGTACCATAATGACATTTTTATGTCACTGAATTGTATTGATTTCTCTATTGAGAATCAATGAATTATATGTTTGGAGTTATTTCTGGTTTCTTCATCATTTTTCAGTAATATATACATTATGGAATATATATATTACTGAATATTATTATATATTCAGTAATAAATATATTCATTTTTCTATCTTTGCATAAATACTAGGCCACCCCTAGGGTGCCAGGGACAGTAGGCAAATACATTTTGTAAAATTCCTGTCTAGATAAATTATTTCATTAAAACTGTTTAAAAGTCCACCAGCCCATGAAAGGTATAATTATTTATGGATGTACTTTTAGAATAACGGATAGATATGAGCTTTTGTTTTATTGGTTTGCTAGGACTGCCATACTAGACTGCCACAAATGGAATAAGTAAACGACAGAAATTTGTTGTGCTGCAGTTCTGTGTTTTTGTTGGCTGTGAGGGAGACTCTGTTCCACGTGTCTCTCCTAGCTTCTGGTGGTTTGCTGGAAACCTTTGGTGTACAGATGCACCACCTTGATAGAGATCATGTCCTTCATGATCATGGCCTTCATTTCCACATGGCATTCTCACCATGTGTGAATCTCTGTGATCAAATTTCCCCTTTTAGATAAGGACTTCAGTCATACTGGATTATGATGGCATCATATTGTGGTATGAACTCATTTTAATTTAAATACTTGTATCTTCAATGACCCTATTTCTAAATAAGACCACATTCTTACATATTGAGAGTTAAGGCTTCAACATTTGAACATTGAGGGGAACTCAATTTAAACCATTAATTGTCCAATCAAGGAATATACGTTTTCTTCTTTGTTTTGGGGGGTTTTTGATGTTTCAGGGACTAAGCCCGTCATCACAATGTTGATATCAACAATATTGTCTCTGAAATTGGAGGAAGGCAGAGTGTAGACCTAGATATTTCCCCTCTAACCAGACTTGAATCTCTACTTGAATGTGGTAACACACCCCTGTTGGAGAAGATGATGGAGAGAGCATGATGCTTAGGCGAGTAAGAAGCAAAGAGGCAGGCAAAAGCCACTCCATGTCCCCCTTTCTCAGGTCAAAAATAAGGGCTTTAATCTTCACCATCAGTCCTGGAAGTTCTACTCCCAGAGGAGATGCTTAAAATAAGGAAAAATATAGCATATCATTAATCTTTATATTAGATTCATGTAATATATATATATGTGTATATATATACATACACCCATATGTATGGAATCAATGACATGAAAGAACCTGAGATGAGTAGAAGAATTAGAAAGATGGATGTTATACTTAAAGATCAAAATGCTCAAAAATTTAGTGGTCTAGTGTCTCTGATCTGTGACAAGGTCTAGGCCATGACCATAGGTGATTGATGGAGACATAGTGGAGAGAAAGATGAATAGGGTATGAATGTGGCCCAGCTTTCTACCTAGATATATGGAATATATATATATATATATATATATATATATATATATATAGAGAGAGAGAGAGAGAGAGAGAGAGAGAGAGAGAGAGAGAGAGATATCCCAGAATCTCATGTCAATATCCTTGACAACCTTCTTTCTTTCACCAAAACTTCCTTTCCAAACATGCTTCTTGCCCCACCCTTATAACCTTACAATTGAAGATTGGTATGCCTCCAGGTTTATAGGAACAAATCTTATCTGGGCTCCCAGTATAGCTGAGAAATCCTTGTATCTTCTAAGGGAGACTGGGCTTCAGGGGAGGGATGTAGGCCATGTTCTTAAGCTTTCAATGTGTCCTGCAGAGGTACCAGCTTTGGAACTACTGAAATGATGAGGGGCAAATCAGGAGGGTGAATCAGAATAATACT
Source organism: Microcebus murinus (assembly GCF_040939455.1). Lineage (NCBI taxonomy): Eukaryota > Metazoa > Chordata > Mammalia > Primates > Cheirogaleidae > Microcebus > Microcebus murinus. The sequence goes on along the minus strand of NC_134107.1, from coordinate 56,744,508 downwards.
GACATTTCTACTACACACTCATTTCAGCCTGCCATCCTCCACTGATCTTGAAAAGTCATGTGCTTGGCCTGAGGGGTACTTTTTTCAAGGGCCCTGGTGTCACGTCTGTTGGAGCCACTGAGTCATTTGGGTTGGTAGAAGAGTCACAGATGAGGAAATACAGTTCCTACCCTCGATGGCACATTCTATGTGGGGAGGAAAGTGCCTCTAAAAACAGAATAAGAAAAAAGAAAGTTAAAAGACTGAAGTTTTATCTGCTTACATTGTGCTGAGCACTTCACCAATCCAAAATCCAAAAGAAACAAAGAAAAAAAGTTTGCAATCTGAGATGAAAACAAAATTTCAATGTACAATGTCAGCCTAATCCCCAAAATAATAAAACCTTGAATATTTCTGTAAACCTGGACTCTAACAAAAACAATTATATTTCTGATTTTGTAAGGCTGATATTTAAAAATAAATTATGACCTTGTGACTATGATGATCATAACCTACCATAAGCACACCAAAGTAAACCTGATAACCTTGGTAATTTTTGCATTATTTTTCTCCATTTATATGTATGTCAGGTTTTGTATTTTGTGAAGCATGTCTTCTGAAGTTTGACAGCTTTGGATTCTGTTCAAGTAAGTCTTTATTTCTGTTTTTAAATGCTTATTTCTCAAATCTTCCTTTGACATCTCATCAAACATCAGATTAAAATAATCAGAAAGTGCTGAGAAAAAATAATTGCAAGAATACCAGTAGGTATATATAGAAACTGAGAGAGAGGAAGTTCTGTGTATGCTTTTGTGTATGCTGTGTATGCTGTGTATGCTTCACTCAACTGTTCAGGTTGAGTGAAGAGGGCCTTCCAGCCTCACAAAGTCTCAGAAATGACTTTGGCACCATCTCCATTGGAATATCTTTGCCTGTTTACATAATACCCACTCAGAAGTGGGGGGCATTGGGACCATACCTACCTCAGTAAACACTGAAGCAGTGACAGAGGGTCAATATCCTCATCAAACCCACACTACTTGTAAATACATACTCTTATATATATACTGATATGCAACTTCACACTTTCAGGTACATAGCTAGGCATGTGCCTTCACAAAACATGTGTATTCAATGACCTCTCACTCAAAGCTTGATGGTAGAAACTAATTACACATACTTAAAGTAAATGATTATTTATACTTTCACATATACACATGCTTATACAAACACATACTCAAATTCATATGCAAATTCATCTCATCTCGTATGCATGTATTCATTAATGTGGCTCTCAGATATACATACTGACTTATATAGCATTATCAACATACTTCTATATTGCACAAAATATCCTTTCAATTGTAAATATGCATACTCTAACAAAATGTGCATACAGATGAACCCACACTCATGTAATTTCAATAATACATTTGAAATAATGTATTTATTTTAATACTTTTGAAAGCATGCACATACTTTCAAATCCCCTGCCCTCCCATTTGTGCATACAGAGGAGAAAGGAAAATTAGAGGTCAATGTTTCCAGCTTTAGTCTCCAGTCCCAGAGGAAGCCAGTGTGCATATGAGGCAGTGGGACTCAGTGGGAGTGACAGCACTAATGCTCTGGGGAGGGAAAGGCTAGACACTCCTTTAAATAGGCCCTGTGAATTTCAGGACCTTGTTAGAACTGCTTATGGTCATGCTCTGCTTGGTCAAACGTAGAGAAGAGTGCAGGGTGAGTGATTTACTGTGTCTGAGTCACCTCTTCCCTTCCCAGAGCAGTACAACTCCCAGAGGCTGTGAGAAGCAGGAAGGCCAGGCAAAACACTGCAGAATGGCCTGACTCACTGGGATCTTCAGGCTCCTGGGATCTAGGACCATGGGGTTTGGTTCTGAGATGGGGAGAAGACTCAGTGCTCCTATTGTGTCATCCAGGGGAGCTTACGGAGGTAAGAAGACTGCCTCCACATACAACAGCTCTGTGAAGGAGGTTGGCACTGAACCTCACCTTGCTCCGGCATGAGGAGAGCCTGAATTTCTCTGAAGCTATTTCTTAGTAAGAGATCAACCTATTTTATTTTTTATCCCTTCACTGGCTTAAGCAGCACAGCTGACTGATGGACTCACTATTTCCACACAAAGAGTGGAATAATTGAAGTCCAACAGAGCCAATAAGTATTATTGCTCGACTCAAACCCATCCTCACAGATAAAAGCTGAGCTCTTCTCAGTGGGAGAACATGGTTCTTGGAAATGTTTTTCTCAACCAAAAATTAAGCACTAGTTTTATAACTTTGATTTTATTTTGGGGAACAGAAAAACTCAATCTAAAGTTAAAAGTTTGATTACCCTAGCTATTATATTTGAAAAGGACATGACAACTTCAGCTGTTAGTATGCTTTATACCCACAAGAGTTTTAGCCTATGAAGTATTAAAAAATAACATACATAGTAGCAGTTTAGGGGAGGAAGTAGTGTTGGTCAAGAAGGAAAATTATATTGTTCTTCTTTTTCCTACCTTTTAGAGAATTCTACCCTTTTCCTACCTACATAATAGCTATAGGTTTGCTCAAACAAGTACTGCTACCTTGATGACACTGGTGAAAATTCAAAATCACTTTATCTGGGTCCAGGGGCTTTGCTCTATTCCTTTCTGCTTGGACAAGTAGGAAAAAGAAGAACAATGTAAATTAACACTACGATGGCTAGACTGACTACTTGCAACAGAGACTATATGACCTACAAGTCCTCAAATTTTTATGATCTGACTTTTTACAGAAAAAGGTTTGCTAACCCCTAATCTAGGATAAGCTTATACTAAAGATAATACATTTAATTGTAGGTATACAACTGGTCACTCAGTTATTTTCCAGCCCCAAACCTCATGGTAACAAATTTAAAGTCAAAGATAACTCAACATCTACACATAAACTGCTCTACTGGCTTCCAACCCTGAGAAGTTACTCAAGAAACTTAACAGAAGTATAAGAAGATCTGTGGGAAAGTTTGAAAAAAACCGAGTTGTTAGTTATAAAGAATACAGGGGCAGGAATCACTATGATATTATTTGTCAAGGTAGTTTTCCCTTAGCAGATTCTACTTTCAAGAAAAGTACTGATTCTTGAAAAATAGCTACCTTTGTGGCTAGTATGATGTACCCCACTTTGATGACATAAACATGGATAAAGAATGAAGACTATCATTTAATGCTGCAAAATTTTATTTATGAATACAGTTGAAGTCATTCCAGTTTATCATTAAACCCAATGATCCTATTACCTAATTTCCCCATTTAAAACACTTATAAATAATAATGACAGTTGCTTTGATTGTTGTCACCTGCAGAGAGTAAATTACCTTCCCAGCAGAGAACATATTAGCCACACTATGGTGTTGCTTTCACGGAACAGCTCTTCTCATCCTGTGTCTTTCATCCTACTTGGAATGCCAGGACTGGAGAGTGCCCAATTCTGGATTGCCTTTCCATTTTGTGCCATGTATATCGTGGCTATACTTGGGAATGTCACTCTTCTTCACATAATCCGAATTGACCATACTTTGCATGAACCCATGTACCTCTTTCTGGCCATGCTGGCGATCACTGACCTGGTCCTCTCTTCCTCCACCCAGCCTAAGATGTTGGCCATATTCTGGTTCCATGCCCATGAGATTGAATATCATGCCTGCCTCATCCAGGTGTTCTTCATCCATACCTTTTCTTCTGTGGAGTCTGGGGTGCTCATGGCTATGGCCTTGGACCGCTATGTGGCTATCTGCTTCCCACTCCAACACTCCAGCATCCTGACCCCATCAGTAGTGGTCAAACTGGGGGCCGTCGTGCTGATGAGAGGGTTGCTGTGGGTGAGCCCCTTCTGCTTCATGGTCTCCAGGATGCCCTTCTGTGACAACCAGGTCATTCCCCAGTCATACTGTGAACACATGGCTGTGCTGAAGTTGGTGTGTGCCGACACCAGAGTAAATCGTGGGTATGGGCTCTTCGTGGCCTTCTCTGTTGTTGGCTTTGATATGATAGTCATCAGTATGTCGTACGTGATGATTTTGAGAGCTGTGTTTCAGTTGCCTTCAGGTGAAGCCTCCCTCAAGGCTTTTGGCACCTGTGCCTCCCATATCTGTGTTATCTTGGCTTTTTATATCCCAGCCCTTTTTACTTTCCTCACCCACCGTTTTGGCCATCACGTGCCACACATAGTACACATCATGGTTGCTAATCTCTATGTCCTGGTGCCTCCCATGCTCAATCCCATCATCTACGGAGTTAGAACCAAACAGATCAGGGACAGGGTTGTCCAAGGATGTTGTGGGAAAGACCCCTGAGCCAAGAGTCACAACATAACCATCATTGCTATTGCCCCACTAATCTAGATATGCAAATGAATTTGAAAAACCGTGACGTGTCATCACAAAGCCAATTTATAAACAACTGGTGCAGGGTAAGAGGAACCATTTTTAGGATACCTAGAACAGAAGGTCTCTGGGTATGAGAGTTGTGATGGATAATAACTTAGTCGACCTATGTTTATCATCATAAGAAAGCAATAAAAGTATTTTTACCTATTAAATAAGTGAATATTTTAAAAGAATGTCATCTTCCACAAACAATGTAAACAAATAAAGCAAAATATTATTTTTACATTATTGGTAGCAGTATAAATTGGTAGACTTTGTTTAAGAGAAATTTAAGAATTTGCATCCAATAGTTTAAAAGTATATATATTTTTCCCATCTGAGAATCCACATAAAAGTCAAATATTAGAAGCAAATATATATATAATGCCATGCATAAAATCATTATTTATAACAACACAACAAAAAACATTTATATATTGTTCTGTATGAAACCAGAAGCAGCAATGGGCAAATGAATATCAGGTGCCATTTATCTATCATATTTGCAATAAGTATCTAAAGATGAGAAAAATTGTCAAGATATTAGTAAATAAAAAAGAAGAATTGCCTATAAGGTTTGATGCCAATTCTAAAACAGAACACATATGCATAAAAAGAGATTGAAGAAATACATACAAATTCTAGTAATAGCTACTTGGAGTAGTGAGGCTTGTGACATTTTCATTTTCTTTTTGAACCTTAGTGTATTTTTAAAAATTATTCTGGATTGAGGAAGTTTTAGTATGAGAAAAAAGTAATTAAAATAACTATGAATGCAAACAGGAGAAGTTAATTCAGTGCCAAAAACTAAGGGTAGTGAGTAGGCAGTCTGAGAGGAGATAAAGGTCCACAGAAGCTTGAAAATTTGCATGTAAAACTGCTGCCAGACCACAGCTTTGAGAGACTGCTATCAATGAGGATCAGGTGGGGTCAAGTTTTGGTCTCTCTTCTCCAAAATTTGCTGATTCCCTGAAGACAATGAATTTCATAACGTTTTTGGAAAAGAATGAGGAAGAAGATTCTCATCTGAAGATAGTATATTGTATTTTAATAGTATATTTTAATAATGTTTTTCTTTTGAATTAAAATTTTAAGCTGCTTTTAAAAGCATGTTTCCTATCATATCATTACACTTGAATTGATAATCTCTTCACTGTTTTTTTTTCTACCAAAGCCAATAGTGAAGAAGGTTCTAGAATTCAGGGTCTTATATTACTAAAACCAACATTAGATAAAGGCTCCCTGAGAGGAATTAGGAACACGTTTGCTTTTTACAGAAGAAAAAAATTATTGGAGCCTGAAAATGCCCCAAGATAAGAATGGGTGCTTTTTCATTTTTCTTTTTTTGAGATAGTCTCACTCTGTTGCCCTGAATAGAGTGCTGTGGCATCAGCCTAGCTCACAGCAACCTCAAACTGCTGCACTCAAGCAATCTTCTGCCTCAGCCTCCTGAATAGCTGGGACTACAGGTGTGTGACATGTCGCCAGGATAATTTTTCTATTTTTAGTAGAGATGGGTCTTGCTCTTGCTCAGGCTGGTCTCAAACTCCTGAGCTTAAGGATTCTCCAGCCTTGGCCTCCCAGAGTGCTGGTATTACAGGTGTGAGCCACCACACCCAGCTAGAATGGATGTTCTGAAGGAGAATTTTTATTCTTCCCAGATTTCAGAGTTCAAGGGACCGTGATCCCTTTATCAGCAAATTGGTTAATCAATGTGATAGTCTTTCTTTCTGTTTTCAAAATTAGCTTCATTACTATATAACTTGCAACAATAAAATGCAAGATTTTAATACATAGTTTGGTGCATTTTAATGTCTATGTAGTTGGCAGCCCCTCAATCAAGATAGAGAATGTTTCCATCACTTCATAAACATTTATTTTGTCCCTCTGTAGTCAATCAGCTCCCCTCCACCACAAGTAGGAAACCCTGATCTGATATTTTTTACTATACACTGATTTTGATGGCCTTAGAATTATATACAAATAGAAGAATAATGATATATTGAGTTCATCATATTTTGCTGAGTATACTGTTTCACCCATGCTGTTGTGTATTTTAGTAGTATATTTTCTATTTTTTTTGAGTGTTATATTTTATGATTTCAACATACCTCCCCTAGTATATTGATTCCTCTCTCCATTGCTCCAGCCCTTCTAGTCTTATACTTTCACACAAACCAATCTCTTGTCTGTCTTAGAGCTTTGCTCTCACTCTTCTCACTTCTCCAGTCGTTCCTCTGCAGAAGAAGAAGATAGCTCCCTGCCATCACACCCCAGGTCTCAACCAATGGCATCTACCCAGGGAGATGTTTGTTAATCTACCTGTCTTAACTGGATCCTGAGCCATGGATTTGTTACATCAATTCAAATATTTTGTTCCTTCCCAATCAGCACAATATATAATTATTAATATTTTATTATTTATAATCTGTCCCTATAACTTAAGTATAATTCCATGAGAGTGTAGTGTAGTTGTTCACTCAGCTGTCCTAAAACCTAGCACACAGCCACAAAAAGGCCATATAATGAATGAATAAATTTGAAAGTTTACTGTGTCTGATATCATTGCTGCAATAATTCCAATACTGTCCCAAAGATGGCATGTGCAGTTCCATTTTTTCCTCATTCCTCTAAAACAGAATACAGTACCAGACTTCTCAGTCCTGAGCAGTCCTTTTGTTATCTCCACAAAATTAAAATTCTGGGGGGAGGATCAAGATGGCGGACGAGAAACACCGCCAGACAGAGTGTCTATGCAGAAAAGACAGATTCTAGCAGAAATTAGAAAAAAGAATCAAGAAGACGAGCATAGAGCGGACGAGGACCGGAAGGAGGGGTACCTGAGACCCTGGGAGACTCCACGGGAGGAGGTTGCGGAGGAGAACTGGAAGCTGAGACCGCCGGAGCAGCCCGGAGACCAGCAGGAAGGGTAGGTGGATATGCCGTTTCCCCTCCCCTGCATCTGGGACTGGTGGTGGGCTCCCCAGCGGGTGGAGAGACCTGTGGACACCAGCCCAGAGATGGCCACCACCAGCTATCGGTGAGCCTGTAGCGGACGTGGCACCAGGCTCCCAAATCCCTCGGGGCACCTCCGTGTGCACAGATCCGAGCCACGCAGCAGGCGCCATATTGCCTCCTTCTCCCCTCCGCCGACCCTACCCGCGGCTGCCCAAAGAGACAATATAGCCACCAGTCGGAGGCACCTCCAGAGAACGGGACCTTCCCTTTTGGGACCCTACAGCTGACTCAGGGGAACTCAGACTGTGAGCTCCCTACCCGCCAGCCCTCCCAGGTGCTGCTGGCAGGGTGATCCCAGGAGAACGGTGCAGACCCTGAGGCTGAGAGACATAGACCCAGCTTGGGCTCCCTGTGGGTGAATTGGGACCGACACTCCTCTCCCTGGTGGGGATACAGTTTGAACTCTGGGACCCAGAGGTCAGACCTGCAGACCAGATCCCGTGCACCGAGGTCTCGCATTGCCCGGAGCACAGAAGGGATATATGTGAACAGCCTACTGAGGTGTGTGTGCCTTCAGGGGCAGATCAGCGTCCTAGAGGGCAACCCTCCTCCCAAATGGAGGCCGTGCCCCCAACCCAGGTGGCGTTCCTGTGCAGGGAATCTCCACTCAGGCATCACAGGCAGGGGAGGCCTGGTGGCGTGTGGTCTAGCCTGCTGGCAGAGGCCCAGGAGTAGCTGCGGAGTTGGGGAGGGTGGAAAGAAGCAAGACCCGCTCCAGACTGCAGGTCTCAGACATCCCCACCCCCACAAGCAGATTTTCTGGCTGAGTGGGGCCATTCCAGCCCCTCCCTGACAGCTTTTCCTGGAAGCAGAGAACAGAACTTTGACCTCTGCTAAAGGCATTGGTGGTGCCTGAGGGCAGGCTTACCCAACCCACCTCCGCCTAGACTCTCTCCTAGACTAGTACTCACTGAGGGGGAGAAAAGGACACACCTGGAAGTCCCAGGGCACCACCGACCACATGAAGCACTAGAGTGCCTCTCTACAAGAACAAGAGCTGATAAGAGGACACAAAAACAACAGCATAGCCTATTCCTGCAAGCAAGGCCACCTACTGACAGGCAGGACATCTTCCACACCCTTTACATCCTCCACACCTACTGACTTATTATACAGGGAGTGGTCGAATCTTACCCACAGACACCACCTACTGGCTCAGAAACTAAACAAGGCGTATGAATACCCAAACAAAAACCTAAAGGAAAGAAACAACAACTGATTGACATGGGAAGAAATCAGCAAAGGAACTCAGAAAATATGAAGAACCAAACGGAAAACACGCCCCCAAAGAGGAGCACCAGCCCCCTAGAAACGGACACCAACCAAAATCAGGCTACCAAAATGACAGAAGAGGAATTTCATATGTGCATCATAAGAACACTTACCGATCTGCAAGAACAACTCAATAACCAACACAAAGAAACCACAAAAAGCCTCCAGGACCTAGAACAAAAGTTCACTAAAGAAATAGACACAATGAAGAAAAGTTTAACCGAACTCCTGGAAATGAAGAATCAATTCAGGGAACTACAAAATATAGTGGAAAGTCTCAAGAACAGGGTAGATCAAACAGAAGAAAGAATCTCAGAGATTGAAGATAACACCCTCCACCTAAATAAAACAGTCACAGAGAAAGAGCAGAGAAACAAGAGAAAAGAGCAAAGCCTACAAGAGATGTGGGATTATATGAAGAAACCTAATGTGAGGGGGTTGGACAAGCTATTTGAAGATATAATAGAGGAAAATTTCCCAGGCCTTGCTCAAAATCTCGATATACAAGTTCAAGAAGCTCAGAGGACCCCTGGGAGATTCAATGCAAACAGGAAGACATCACGACATGCAGTCATCAGACTGACCAAAATATCAACTAAAGAGGCCCTTCTAAGAGCTGTAAGATGAAAGAAGCAAGTAACATACAAGAGAAAGCCAATTCGAATAGCACTAGACTTCTCTAATGAGACTTTACAAGCAAGGAGAGACTGGGGCCCCATCCTCACTCTTCTGAAACAAAACAATGCCCACCCTAGAATCTTACTGCCTGCAAAACTAAGCTTCATATATGAAGGAGAAATAAAGACATTCTCAGACAAGGAAAGACTCAGAGAATTCACCAAGACAAGACCAGCCCTACAAGAAGTATTCAAAACAGTGTTACGCAGGGAACACCATAATAAAAATTCACGAATATAAAAACAACCAAAACCCAAAGATTAAAGGCTAGATAATACAATGGCTCAAGACAGAAATCAAAGCAATAACATCCAACCCAACAGAATGAACAACAATCTACCTTACCTATCAGTTCTCTCAATAAATGTGATGGCTTAAACTCTCCATTCAAGAGACATAGGCTGGCTGAATGGGTAAGAAAATACAGGCCAAGTATATGCTGTCTTCAGGAAACACATCTAACCTGCAAGGATGCATATAGACTAAAAATAAAAGGGTGGAGATCAATATTCCAGGCAAGTGGAAGCCAAAAGAAGGCTGGCGTGGCAGTTCTAATTTCAGACGATTTAGTTTTTAAACCAACAAAAGTAGTGAAAGACAAAGAGGGTCATTATATAATGTTGAAGGGCACAGTTCAACAAGAAGAGATAACAATTTTAAATATATATGCACCCAACTTAGGTGCACCCAGTTTCATAAAGCAAATCTAACTGGATCTAAGCAAATTGATTAATAGCAACTCCATAATCACCAGAGATTTCAACACCCCACTGATGGCACGAGACAGATCCTCCAAACAGAAAATTAATAAAGACATAATGGACTTAAACAAAACTCTGGAACAATTGGGTCTGACTGACATTTACAGGACATTTTACCCCAAATCCACTAAATATACATTCTTCTCATCAGCTCACGGGACATTCTCTAAGATTGACCATATCCTAGGACACAAAGTAAATCTCAAGAAATTTAAAAAAATAGAAATCATACCATGTACCTTCTCGGATCACAGTGGAATAAAAGTAGAAATCAACTCTAACAGAAACTCACATTTCTATACAAAAACGTGGAAATTAAACAACCTCCTACTAAATGATTACTTTGTAAATGAAGAAATCAAGATGGAAATAAAAAAGTTCTATGAAGAAAATGACAATGGAGAGACAAGTTATCAAATCCTCTGGGACACAGCTAAAGCAGTTCTGAGAGGAAAGTTTATCTCCATAAATGCCTATAACCAAAAGACAAAAAGATCTGCACCTGGCTAATTGTTTTTATTGTAAACATGGGGTCTTCCTATGTTGTCCGGGCTGGTCTAGAACTCTTGGCCTCGAGCAATCCCCCCCCACACCTTGGCCTCCCAGGGTGCTGGGATTGCAGGTGTGAGCCACCACATCCAGTTGGCTCAGAGAATTTAACACATTAACTGCCATGAGAGTTGTATTTAACTCATTCTAGTTTTGACCCTGAGGCCACGTGAAGTATATATAAAATCTGACTTGTTGATGTTCTTATTGTTACAGTTAATATTGACAATTTAATTCTAAAATTATGGATTAAATGAATAGAAGTCAATAAATTTTGTTTTTCTATTTATGTTTACCATTAAATTACACTCAAGGGTTTTATTCTATTTTTGTAATAAAACACTGTGGCCGCAGGAAAAAAAAATTAAAATTCTGAAGGATGTCATGAAATAAAATAAATGTGTTGTACAAATAGCAAATTGTCTCTCACTTCTTTTTATAAAAATTAAAATATTTGTAACATTTTACACTTCTATTTAAGCAATGTATTATGTAATTACTCTTTACCCAGCATTTTGCAAGAGGATGGAGGATATTCATAGAATAGTGAACAATAGAAATTGACAGGCAGAGCATCTAATTTACATGATTTTCACCCAAAACCAAAATACCGAATGTCTATAATTCCAGCCCCAGTATAGAAATGAATTATTTAAACTGTGCAGCTCTGTCATGATTGTAAGTAACCTTAAGTATTCTGTATTAATGAAAACAGGTGATTCTCATCATTTCTTGTTGAATCCTTGTGTCCATGAAATCAAATATGTGATTAAATTCGAATGCGTCCACAGTCATTTACAGAAGCTATGCAGTGAGCACGTTGAGTGAGGGACTTGATTTCCCATTTGTACATGGGCAGAGTCATCATAGGGTTTCTCTTCCCTTAAGCAACTCAAACTTATAATCACACAGATTGCAGGCAGACAGAGACAGCAGAAAGAAACAGCAAAGGCAGCCCTTTGCCAGGTCAGCTTCTTGTGATTATTAAATGTTAATCAGAGTTAAGCTGTGATCTCAGGACTCATTTCCAGAGTACTTTCAAGAGGGAACTTCTTCTTCAGTATTGTCTACTCTGCACAGAGCCAAACATGGTGTCATTAGTATGCTGATATTTAATACTCAAAACAGCAGCATTTACTGACGAATTAATGTGTACCCAGTGCACTGCTTAATGCCTGGGAGAAAGAGATAAAAGTCCACAGCGCTTCTTAAAACCTGGCTCTGTGCTCCCACAGCACCTGCTCCATTCTGCTGTCAATATGCACACTCCGTCCTCTGCACCCCAATGTCCAGGTCTATGTCTGCACCCATGCTTTCCCCTTCACAAGGAGCAATGGTCCTTTGGTTACCTAAGATCTCAGAAATACTAACACAGAGCAGGCATCAGTGGAAACCAGTGGAGCTCACAGTCATGCCAATTAGGAACTAAAATGCATACTTTCAATACTCCATTGTTGACTATTGTGGGCATTTGTGCTATGTGCATAGGTCCATGGTTCAGACCTCCCCTAGAAGATGATGAGGCTGATGGCTGCAGGTATGTGAGGTTCTGTTTCCCCACTCTAATGTGGCACATTTTAATGTTCACTCTCAGTCTCCTAACCCTGAAGTCACTGGCTAATCCTGCTCTGTCTTATGAGGCCAAGGCTTCCGAGGAAAGAAAGGCCTAGGGGAGGCAATGCCTGACTTTGCAGAGCCGTGTCCTTCCCTTCACCCACCCCCACACCAGACAAAGCCGGACTCTCAGTCTGTGGTTTCTAGTTCTCAATGTGTCTGTCTTAAGTTTGGACCATCATGGGAAAGATTTGGAATCCTCTAGTTTTGAGAAGTCCTTCGGATGCCAGTCCTAATATTTCTTGGTCTTTGCAACATTGCATTTTGGTGTATGTAAGTAGATGTGATCATCCAATTATATTATGTAGATGAGGAAACAGAAACAGAAGAATATACATAATGACTTTGGGTTTATTTCTGAGCCAGAAAGAAGAAAAGAGGCAGAAAGAAGAAACACAACAAGCAAACAAATCAACAAAAACCAGAGCTCCCATGTGTGAATTGATTTTTTCTAAGAAATCAGCTAGAAGTCTTAGAGAAACTTATAATTAAGAGCTGTGTTTTACCTAATTTCAAGGAGAAATTTACAGTGTAATCCAAAGTAAAGATGCCCCTAAAGTTGTATAAAACTGCACCTCAGGGAGAGATTAAAAAGTAAATTTTACTTGTGCCAATTTCTGCTTCTTCTTGTGCCAGCTCCACTGAAACCTAATGGTTTGAAAAGAGGATTGAGGTCTAGAGGAAGCAGATAGGGACAGGATACCTCTCACCAGCTTTCCCCATTTTAATTGGCTTCCTGACTGTGTAGAAAGGGCTCCGTGGATATTCTGGACCAGATGTGCAAGGGCAGTTTTCTCACCTTCAGAAACAGAGCAGTAACAGCGCACAGCCACTGTGGCACGTGGGCAGGACTTTGGGGGGAAGGTCTGTTGAGGGGAGAGGAAGTGTTGCTCAGGAGTAGAGAAGTCTGACATATGTGGTAACACAGACTCTGAACCAACTGTGATGATGGCTTTAATTACAAACAAAACGTTTTTTTATAGCTAATTTTATTTCGTCTAAATGGCATAGGATCACTTGAGCCCAGGAGTTTGAGGTTGCATTGTTCCAGTGAGCTATGATGACACCACTGTACTTTACTCAGGGTGACAGAGCCAGACTCCGTCTCAAAAAAAAAAAAAAAAAAGAAAAAAGAAAAAAGGGTTGTTGAGAGAATTTACTGATACGACCTATATCAGTAAATTGATAGCATTTTTAGTTGGTATTAACAAAATAAGTGATATTATTAATAAGTATATTAATAATAAGTGTATTATTAATACAATGTTGTAATATCTGCTTACATTGTTGTCTGTATGCATGTTTCTTTACAGAGAAATATTTCAAAGATTGATCAGAAAATTGCTGCAATTTTTTCTATATTCCCACAGTCTAGCATCATGACTGGCATTTCATCTGTGTTCAATGTATATTTATTGAATGAATAACTATTCACCCTAGCAACTTGGTTATATAATGATTATCACAATTCTTAAAGCAGATATTATCCTCAATGCAAAAGCACATTGCCACCACCTATGTACACTATGTTTTTAAACCTCTGCCCTTTGCTGAGAATTTTCACTTGCCTCATACAAGCCCAAGAGTAATTTTATTCAGTAAAGTTCTACTGGATCCTGTAGTACATATGAAAATTGATGTCACTTGTGATGGGTCAAAAGTACAAAGGCAAAGTACTCATTAGTATACTAAGTATGTGGCAGAAAATTAGAAGTATGATGGATCTGTAAAGAAGTGGTACCACTTAAAAGAAAAGGTATGACTCAAGGAACCACAGCTGTGCCTGCTTTAATTTCAGAGTAGACTTAATTCACCCAATGAATACCTAAACATAAGGTAAATACTTTTGGTTCTATAACAGTTTTTTTCCTTTATTTGAAGGAAAAACATATATTCAGATAGCTTGTCCTTGGCAGGCAGTACTAAAGGGCTTCTGGTATCCTTCATATTGTAATTAGTATTTAATTAATAACTAAGGAAAATATTACTTAATATTATAAGAGTAAACACTCATAAGTATTATCTGGACAAACAGGTGATAATATTTTTCTCACTGATGCTCATCTCCAGTTTCAAAGAAGCATATGCTATTACTTAATTAGGTTAGATATTGTTTACCAGACACCAAAATGCATACATTCCAAAATAAAGTATATACAGAACAAGAATAACCTGTTTTTTTATCTTCACCCACAAGCCTTGTCCACCATTACATTTTTGCAGATGTGTAAAGTTTGTGCCATAACTGTTGAAAATTGAAATATTAATATAAATTCTTTCAGTGGCTGCTTATTCTGCATCTTACATGTGATTCCATTCCACTAGGCCCTGCTCTTTCTCTGGAAAATGTGGATTATCCGTCTTCTTATCTGTTTGGTCTTCACACTATAGACAATGGGGTTTAGCACAGGCGGGAGTAGCAGGTAGATATTGGCCATGAGTGTGTGCACTACTGGTGGTAAATGCTTCCCGAATCTGTGGATCATGGAGGCACCAATAAAGGGGATATAGAAGAGGAGAATAGCACAAACATGAGAGAGGCAGGTGTTGAGGGCTTTGAGTTTTTCAGCATTGGAGGCAATGCCCAGCACAGTCTTCAGGATGAGTACATAAGACAAGAGAATGATAAGGGCATCGAGCCCCAGTGTGAGGATGACTACGATGAGACCATACAGGCTATTGACACGAGTGCTGGCACAGGCTAGCCTCATTATGTCTTGGTGAAGACAGTATGAATGAGACAAGACATTGGAATGGCAGAAGGGGAGCCGCTTTATAAGGAAGGGCACAGGGAAGACCACACAGATTGCCCGGGTGAGAGCAGCTAGTCCAATCTTTCCAATAACGCCATGGGTGAGGATGGAAGCATAGTGTAGTGGGTCTCGGATGGCCACAAATCTGTCAAAGGCCATGGACACTAGGACTCCTGATTCTGCTATTCCAAATACATGGATGAAGAACATCTGTGTGATGCATGCATCAAAGGAAATCTCAGGGGCATTGAACCAGAAGATGCTGAGCATGGAGGGCAAGGTGGACATGGAGAGACTAATGTCAGTGATGGCCAAGATAGAGAGGAAGTAGTACATAGGCTCATGGAGACTCTGATCCACCTTGATGACAGCTAGGATGGTACCATTTCCCAGGAGTGTTAGTGCATAAAGAAATCCCAGAGGAAAAGCCATCCATGGGTTCTTATCTGGCATCTCTGGAATACCTGTCAGAATGAAACTGTGGTGGCTGACATACGATGAATTCGAGTTCATCATGGTGTTCTCACCATCGGGTGAGGCTGGCTTCTCCCACTTAGCTCACAGCTCCTAAATTGAAAATATATTCTGATATAAACAGGAAAATGGCTTTAGGGATCTATAAATAGAATGACAGAGGGAAGAGTAATATTAAAAACTAGCATCTGAATGTTTTTTTCTTTTGCTCCTAGAAAGTCACATGTGATGACCTCCCTTCTCTTTGATTTAATTTTTTTATCTGCAAAAATGGGGATAAGACTAAATAGTAATTGTTTAGATAGTAGAGAATTAGACTCTTCTTTTTATAGCTCTCCAAGTTTGGCAGAAAAGAAGCAGCCATAAACAAAGACTTAACAACATAGAGTATTTTGCTAAATACATTAAAAAACAAAACACCAAATTCACACTACCATCACCACACCCACACACCCACACGCAGTCCCATGGCCATCACAAACCCACATCCATACATATCCATGCGTGTGTGTCAGTGTGTGTAAATATAGGTCTATATCAATCACCTGCCTAGGTATCTATTCCACTGTATCTGTAATGAACTGCATGTGCAAAATAGACACATTAGTGGACAATTGCTCATATTATCAGTTAATCTTCACAAATTTCAATAATTTATAATTTTCCATAACCTCACTTTAACAAGGAGCAGAGAATAAAGGTTATTGCCTCAAGAGAAGAGCCACAGATGAAACTTTTTGTTGGTCTCCTAACACACCAGAAATTTTGGAGCCATATTTAAAAACATTTCCTTCATCAAATCAACACTTGACCAATTTCCAAACCTATCTCTAAAACACGAAAAAAATTATCTCCTTTCTTCCTCTTCCTTGAGCCAATAAATCATGTATCCTATTTCTTCCCAGCTTTCTAACTGATCTTAGTGCATCAACTAGTGCCCCATTCCAATACATTCTTCATTGTGCAGTCAGAATAGACTTTTTTCCAAAAATTAGCAAATCAATTTATTCATCAGGAGCAAAATGACTTTAAGGGATCCCATTGTACTTAAAACACAGTTCAAAATTCTTTGCCTGCAAAGGACAGCAAGATCCAGCCCCTCCCTCTTCAGTACCAAGTCATGCCATTTACTCTTACCTTTGGTCTATTTAATCCAGCCAAATTTGTAGTCTTTAAATTCCTGGATCTCACTGAAATATTTCCTGATATAAAATTTCTACATGTGTTCTTCCCGATTCTTTGTGCATTTCATCACTCCCTGTAAAGTCCCTCTTTCTTGTTCATCACCTCCTTGAGCACATGCAAAGCATATCTTAACTTTTCCATACCAGTTGAATGAAGAAATAAAACAATGAATGAGTGAATATGGAGATTGAATGCCAGCCTTCTTTCAAGCAATCTTGCATGCTCTCAAACCCTTTTCTATTTTTCTATGAGGCCACAAACAAAAACTTCAATAGGGAGTCTGTGAGAGATAGTATGGCCATATTTGTTTTCACCGAGGTATTTGTGAAAAAGGAAAAAGATATCTCGAGAGCTGGTCGGGGAACTCTGAGCTTGGGATAGGATTAGGCACACATGACCAGGCGGGTTTCCTTGCTCATTTTGTTTCCTGTTTCTCTGCTGTAGGATGAGGATTTTCTGTTTGGGAAACATGAATAGAAAGAAGTTATTTTGCAGATTCTAATTTCTTAGACACAGAAGATTCTTTGAAAGGGAGTATAGTCACTTATAAATGTTGTGTTGTGTCTTCCTAACAGAATCTCAGCCTCTTCAAAAAATATACGTTCATGTTATGTGAAAGCCCTTCACTTGCTTGGGTCTGCTGATCCCTCATCCCAAAAATTCTGGTGGCTTTCACTTGGGAAGAATCATTTGGCTTATCCCTACTGGAGGTTTTCTTGGAAAATCTTTAATATCCTTTGTCTAGATCCCGACAGCCTCCTGAAACACTGTTCTTCTATGAAAATAGTTGATTCTTGTTTTCCCCTTCTGTGATGCTGGTTTTGACTCTGCTTTTCTTTATCTGAATGTGTTTTACCTTATTTTCCCGTTTTCACCCTCATTCTTATCTCTACCATCTTTCTTCTTTTCATCTCCCTTAATTTTTTAGCTCCCTCCTTCTCTATCTTTAAAGGAAATCTCTGTGTATTCTTCCATCTCATCTTTATTTTATATTTATCTATGCACTATGTCTTCCCTCACAGTATATACCTTCTTTTATTCCTAAAAATAACACCTGCATTTTACTTTTTCTTTTCATCTTTGTTTTCCAATACTGCATGACACTGTGTAGACTATTATCTGTATTTATCATATCCTTAACTAGAATTTCTGCAAGGATTTAATGAAAAATTTTACATAAATAATTCAATACAGTGCTTGCTTTTATGTAGAAGGCATACAAAACATTTTAAGGTTAATTTGTTACCAGTATCAACCTCTGTGCTCCAGTTCAGAATCAATTGGGCTCCTTCCCTTCCTTGGAACTAGCGTGCAGAGCACTTATGAAGACAACCCAAACCTCTTGTGGTGTCTGTGGCCATTATGATTCTGTGAGCATTTCACAACTTCTCTGTAAATAATCCCTTGTGGGGTGTTATGCAGTGCCACCTGGGCTATTGCCTATTTCATCTCCATTTCTCTACGAACTCCAACTCTTCCTTTATTTGTCAGACTGCCCTTTCTTCAGCCAACACTTATCTCAAAATTTTCCTCAGTTTGCTTTTATTTGCATCCTCTCAGCTAGTTGTGAACACACACACATGCATATGCACACATACATGCACACACACTGATTTGCCTCATGCTAAAGCACTGACTTTTAAGATTCTAGCTGAATTTTGGTCCAGGGCTTCTGACTCCAAAGCCAGTCTCACTCTCAATGATGGAATAGTGTCGTAATTGGCCTCGCAATAGGGCTGGAGTCTACTGTTGTTTTTGGATAGAGAGAATGATTGCCTGGACTCTGTCCTTCAGGAACACAGAGGCAAAGTTCTGTGAATTTACTGGACTTCTTTGGTTTCCTAGGTTGTCTTTCCAATATATTACATACAATCTCTTTCATTTGTTTTAAGGCATTTTTTATAATGATTTTTTTTATCATTGAGATAATTCTGAAAATTATACAGCCAGCTGATTACTTCAGACTGTGCCTTTTTGGGGTCAGTTCTTCAAATGTCCACAGACCCTTTCTATCACATCTTTATGCCCCTTTGATCTCATTTATTTTCCTTCACAGTCATATTCACATTATTACAGCAGAAAACAGAAGTCAGATATAAAACATTATTTTGGGGATACTTTAGGTCAGTTGTGATTGAGAGTGTATGGCAGAAGTTTATCTATTTATTTTAAATTACTAAACCCATTTCTTTCCCAGTGTGTATTACAACCTGAAGGAGACAACGTACACCATAAGCATTAAGGACTAGTGCCTAAATATAAGTGCATCTATATATTTTTAAATAAGAGATTATGAATATGTCTAGAAACCTATGATTTTCCTGTATATTTATAGGATTAATTATTATATATTATATAATATATATTAATATAAAATTCTATGTCTGATAGATGTTATAATATATTTTATATATTATATGGTCTGTATTATATACAATACATACTACATATAATTTTACTATATTATACATATTTCTAAGATACACTACATACTATATATATTTCTATAGATTAGGTTTTAATTTTTTAAACTATCTTTAAGCAATGCTATTCACTAAGGGCAAAACTTAAATGACCAGATCTTTAATTTCAAGGAGTTTCGATCTTTTGAGAGTGCTTAGTGGGGACAGAACTAAATACATACAAAGTGCTTGATGCAAATTTTATGAGTGCTTAGCTGGTGGTATGGACTCCCCTGAGGACATCTAGACTTGCCTAATCCCTTTGTACAGAATCCGATGTCACCTCTAGCATAACCTCCTCCAGAAAGACTCCAGATTATTCTAACAGTCAGAGTTTTCTATTGTCTTCCAAAGGTGTGCTTCTCCATATCTAAGATGGCAAAGTCAGTACAAAGAGTAGTCTGTTAAGTCTGATACATCTTCTTTGAAATCATGGCTTTAATTTTTCAACTCTTTGATCTTAGGGACAGTTATTTAACCTGCCATTCATTCAGCATTTCCTTGTTGTCCATTATTAAGCAACTTCTCCTGTATAAGTGCAACTATTCCTTTCCTTCCCCATCAGCATTCTTACAGCCCAATATGTCTAGGGGAAATCACACAACCACATTGACTACTGCTACTTTAAATGTATTTATTTATTAATAAATTTATGACTTTATTACCAAAGTCATCATGTATTCCTTCAATGCTTTCAGACAATCATATTTTATAACTTTTCTCCTCCCTTAGATAATAATTTCTTACCAATCCTTTCTCCTCAAACACCCATCCTCTTACCCAAATACTTGCTCTTTATTGATGACTTTGCTTCTTCCATCATTAAGAAAATTAAGACAATCAGAAAACAACATCCAGCACCCCACACTACATTTATTCCCCTACTAACAGTGTCAAATATACACTGACTTTTCTGTTACCTTATATTATAAAGATTAGATGAAATATTCATAGTCCTTTCTAAAATCCAATTCTCTAGTCTTTCCATCAGATTCTATCCCCTGTTGTCCACTCAGGAACATAACTTTAGCAATTCTTTGTCTAACTCTTTCTCATCATACAGTTTTTATCCTGTACATGATTATTTCCACCAGCATCAAACATCCTGTCAGGTTTTTCATCAGGAAAAAAAAAGTGTCCTGCCAGTGTTTGTTGCATTTCTTTGTTTTCTAATATAAATATTCTAAAGTGCATGTGTGTATGTGCATGTGTGTGAGCACATGTGTGAGTATGTATGTATATATGTATATATATACATATATGTGTATAGCAGTAGACAAAGAAGATTTTCTGCCTTCTTCAGAGGAATATATTGGTGAATCCAATGTAAAAAAATATATATGTAAAACTGGATAAATTATTTTTAAAAAAATCTAATACTCTGGAAATTAATCCAAGACAGGCAACATATTGAAAAACTTATACAGCTTCTTGCAATAATGCTACTCTTCCACCACTGTCAATAATAAGAATAATAAAATCAAAAAAGTAATTTTACCAGGTTTGGGCTGGCTGACAAACCAGCAGTGTGGCCTGAGTTTGCAAATAGGGCATCACTGAAAAATTTAACAGGGAGAACCTGGAGAGTACAGTTATGAAAGGGACAAAAAGCTTTTCGTGCATCCCTTGTTTTCTGAGAAGCTATTTTAACATGTGGGGGAAACTCCAAAGAGCCTGCTGGAAAGTGAAAGCAGAGAGGGACATGAGAACTGGTTGAATATGAAACGTATTCCCACACAACTCACAGATTCAGTGGCCCAGTGTTTCTGACTTAAGGTTCTTGGTAACAATTTTGGCCCAAATTATTGGCACACCATCAAGATGTGGAGACTCATAAGCAATGCCTAGGAAGCCAGGCTAAAAATTGGAATAAAAATAAAAATAATCTGAGAGTACACATCAGTACTTAGTGGGAAAGATTTCACAGTTTAAATTCAGACATATTACTAAAAATAAACAAACAAAAGAAAATAATAACAAAAACACAAGAACTATCTTAAAAGCAATTAAGAACCTAAGGTTTCTATGCTATTGTATATAAGGTACCCAGTTTTCAACAAAAAATCTGTGAGACTTTTATAGAAATAGGAAAGCATTGATGATAATCAAGAAAAATAGCAATTAATAGAATTTGACTATGAAATGGCCCATGAGTTGATTTTAGTGGACAAATAATTCAAATAATATATTTTAAATGTGTGCAGATTATTTTAAAACTTATATTTAAATAACAAAAGGAAATATGATGATGGTGATTGAACAAATAGGTAATCTCCATAGACAATATGGGAGTATAAAAAGGAGCAAAATGGAAATTTGAGTTGAAAATTACAGTGTACTAAAATTAAAAAATAATCATGAGTTAGACTCAATAGCAGACTTGAGATGGCAGAAATTAGAGTCTAAGAACTTGAAGATAGATAAATAAAAAAGTAATAAAAGAAAATAATATATAGAAAAATATTGAAGACAAATAAATAGTGTCAGGCATTTGTGGGACAACATCAGTGTACCAATATCTGTATGATGGGGATTCCGGAGGAAAGATGAAAGTGGCTGAATCAATTTTTGAGCATATATAATATTGCAAATATTCTAAATTTAGCAACAAAAATTAGTCTACAGATTCAATAAGTTCAAGAAAACTAAATTAGAATAGGAAGCTGTTAACACATAGACACCACATCATAAAACTGCCAAAAATCCAAGACTGATAGCAGCAAAAGAAAAATGACTCATCAACTTATGGGGTAAAATAGATTGAATCAATGCCTGGTATTTCATCTGGAAAAAAAAATGGAGGCTGGATGGAATTGGGTTAGCATATACAAAGTTCTGAAAGAAAAAAAATATGAAAATAAGAATTCTATATTCAGTGAAACTCTCCTTCATAAATAAAGGGAGAGGGGAAGAGTAAGATGGCTGAGTAGAAACCTCCAGGGATTGTCTCTCTGCACAAAACCCAAATTCAAGAACTATCCATGCAAGCATGCACCGTCAGACAATCAAAAATCAGGTGAGTGATCATACTATCTGGCTTTAACATTATATCAAGAAAAGAGGCACTGAAGAGGGCAGAAAAGATGATCTTGCATTGCCTATGAAACCCCTCCCCTGTGCCCTGGCAGTGCCACCCCAGCAGGCCAAGTAGAGAGAGCATCTGTGTGCCTGGGGGAAGGAGAGTGAAGTTATTATGGGAATTTGCATTTAAACTCAGGGTCACTCTGGCACGAGGGAACACAGCACAGGGCAGAATTCTGCCAGTGACCATGGAGAGAGTATTTAGATCAGCCTGGCCAGAGGAAAATCCTCCATGCCAAAATCTGAGTTCCAACTACCCCTACCACCAGCTGACAAAAAGCAAGCTGGGGCCTAGGCTACACTCCTAAGGCAATAGGGCTATAAGGGCTTCAGTCCTTGTGCAATTTCTGTGTCTGTGCAGGTTCAGAGCCAGTAGACTTGGGTTTCACATGACCCAGTGTGACACCAAGTCACCCCTCTCCCAAGTACAGGCAGTGTGGCTCAGGAAAAGCTGTCTTCCACTCAGGGAAGGGAAAGGATAATGTTCAGAGGATTTTGTTTTATAACTCAGGTATCAGCTCAGACATGGTAAAATAAAGCACCAACCAGACTTCTGAAGCCCCTGAGTCCAGGCCTTAGTTTCTGGAAGGCATTTCTAGACCTACCATGAGCCAGAAAGAAACATGTTGCCCCCAAAGGAAGGACCCAGTACTGGTGGGGTTCACTACCTGCTGACTAAAGAGCTCTTGGGCTTTGAATAAACATCAGAGGTAGCCAGGCAAGTTACCATGGACTTTTGGTGAGACTGTGTTGGCTTCTGGTGTGACCTGGCAGTGGTGGCCACTAAGAAGTGCCCTAATCACTTCTTCCCAACTCCAGCAGTCCAACACAGAGAGTGAGGGAAGAGAGTGAGAGTTGTTGTCTGATAATCCAGAGAATTTTCTTGTGTCTTACCCAATCTCACCAAGGCAGTACCACCAGGAGTCTGTAAGAGTCACAGCATTACTGGCATTGGTGCATGCCCAGAGCTGATGGAGCTGCAGTAACCAGAGACTTAGACCACAACATTGAATTCCATTTGAGTATCTGGAAAGCCTTCTAAAGCATGAGTTCAAACAAGCCCAGAATGCAAAGATTAAAATAAACACCTAACTTTTCAATGTCCAGATATTGATGAACATCCACAAGCATCAAAAACATCCAAGAAAACATGACCTCACCAAACAAACTACATAAGGCACCAGTGACCAATCATGGAGCAATATACATGAATTAGCAGCAAGGTTTGACATTAATATTCCATCAATATTGGAGCATTTGAAACAAATCAGCAAGGCAAAGAAGCTGGGTAGATGGGTACTGCACGAATTAAATGAGTATCAGAAGAGAAATAGTCCCAAAGCTTGCCTTTCTTTGCTGTCATGACATAAAGGTGAACCATTTCTATACCGTATTCTTATATGTGATGACAAATGGATTCTTTTTAATTTTTTTCCAGAATATGATGGAGGTACAAACATTTTAGTTACTTGAATTGCTTTTGTACAGTTTGAGTCAATGTTAAAAGTGCATCCATCTCCCAGAAAGTATGCATTGTACCATTAGGTATGAATTTCTCCCCCCCCTCCTCCCCCTCCCACCTGTTTGATTTCCACTGAATTTTACTACCATATGTACTCATAGGTGTTGAACAATTAGTTCCCATTTAGCAGTGAGTATATGTGGTGTTTGTTTTTCCATTCTTGTGATACTTCACTTAAAAGGATCCATCCATGTTGTTACAAAGGTATTAGTTCCACTTTTTTTAATGGCTGAGTAATACTTCATGGTATACATATACCACGATTTATTAATCCACTCATATATTAATGTTCACTTGAGTTGTTTCTACATCTTTGCATTAGTGAATTATGTTGCTATATACATTACAGTGCAAGTGTTTTTTTAATAAAATGTCTTTTTTTCCTTTGGGTAAATACCCAGTAGTGGGATTGCTGGATCAAATTGTAGGTAAACTTTATTTCTTTGAGGAATTTCCATACTACTTCCATAGTGGTTGAACTCGTTTTCAGTCCCACGAACAGTGTGTAAGTGTTCCTTTCTTTAACATCCATGCCAGCATCTACTGTTTTGGAACTTCTGGATAAAAGCCATCCTAACTGGAGCTAGGTGATATCTCCTTGTGGTTTTGATTTGCATTTTCCTGATGATTAGAGAGCATTTTTTCATATGTTTATTGGCTATTGGTCTATCTTCTTTTGAAAAGCTTCTGTTCATGTCTTTTGCCCACTTTTAAAAAATAGATTCTTTTTGACAATCACAAGTGTTTGGCCCAATGGTTGGATAAAGATGAAGTACCAAAACACAATCCCAAACTGAATATTTATGAAAAAAAGCTAATGGTGTCTGTTTGGTGGTCCAGTACTAGTATTATCCACTACAGCTTCATGAAACATGATCAGTTGATTACAGGGGGTGTCTACTTCATCCAATTGGATGAAATGACTAGGATGCTTATGGTTAAGGAGCAAAGATTGGTCAATAGTGACAGGCCAATCCTCTTGCAAGACATCACTTCACCACGTGTCGCACAAACCACAATGCTCAAAGTACAGAGGCTGGATTTGGAAACACTCTGTCATCCATCATATTCACCAGACCTTGCACCAACTGACTACCACTTTTTCCAGTCTTGGGACCACTTCTTGCAAGGACAAATACTCAATTTTCAACAAGCTATGGAAAACTCCTACAGTGCTTTCATTGCTATTAGCTCTGCAGGCTTCTTCACTGCTGGCAAAAACAAACTAACATTAATATGGCAAATTTGATAGTTTAGATGCATACTTTGATTAATTGTACTGCCTTTTATATGAGATATGACAAATGAACGTTTGATTCAAAATAGTACGTTTCATATTTAAAGACCTGAATGAACAATATTTGATTGCATAAGAAACTGACTATAATCAACAATAGGTTACAGTATGCTTTAAAAGAACTAAAAGAGAAGAATAGAATTGTTCCTAATATGAAGAAATAATAAATACCTGAGGTGATGGATACCCCAATTACCCTGATTTGATTAATTCATATTGTATGCTTATATCAAAACATAACATGTGCCCTATAATGATATACAATTATGTACCCATTATAATTAAAAATTAAAAAAACTAAATTTAAAATAAATAAATTTCCTAATAAATATAAATCTAAAGATTTTATTGCTAGAAAATCTACCTCACAAGAAACAGTGAAAGACTGTACTCTTGGTGAATGGAAATGACACCAGGCATTATCTTGAATCCAAAGAAGAAATAAACAGCATTGAAAATGACAAATGTATAGGTAATAAAAAAGATCACTTATGTAAATAATATTATGTTTTTAGTTTATTTAAAAACACAAGTTGTTTAAGTAAACAATGAATTATTTGGTTTATGATGTGTAACACAATAGGTATAAAATGATTTCATAAAGGATTGGAGAAAATGGATGTATGCGGTAGAAAATTTGTAATATTTTACTGGGAAGTGTAAAGTAAGAAGTTAAAGATGCATTTTATATATTTTAGGATAATTATTAAGAAAATAACTCAAAATATAGCTAATGAAGTATTAATACAGGAATTAAAATGTTACAATGAATGGTACAATGGTGATGGGTTAGATTTTGAGAAAGAGGGCAAGACCTGAATTTTGGTTTGGGCACCTAGGAGGATTGTGGTATCTATTGTGATTTATTGAAATTATATATAAGCACATAGGAAGAAACAGGTTTTTTTGTTTTACAGTATTTTCCATGTTAAATTTGAGATTTTATTTTATTTTATCCTATTATGGGGGTACAAGTGCTAAGCTTACGTATATTGCCCATGCTCCCCACCCTCGAGTAAGAGCCTCAAGTGTGTCCATCCTCCAAACGTTGCACATCTCACTCATTGTGTTATATACCCATCCCCTTCTCCCCCTCCCACCTGACCGAAACCTGATAAATATATTTGATATCCAAGTGGAGTTACCAAATAAGAAGCTGATAGGGAGATTTAAGCAGAATTCTGGCCTGAAAATATATACTTACAGGTAATAAGCATATAAATGATATTTAAAGGTTTATTAAAAGCTTTTTTTATAGTAATACTTAAAATATTACTCATTGAGAGAGTGGAGTTAAATTAAAGTATAGGGGAAAAGACCAAATAAAAGATTCACCAACATTTTGTGATCTAGTGAGAAGATAAATCAACACCGGATATTGAGAAGTGGAAATTGAAGTAGGAGGAAATATCAAACAAACAGTTTTGCAGAAACCAAGAAAAGAAAGTAATTCTACGTTATAATTTTGCACTGTATTGAATCCTGCTGAAAAGGAGAGTAAGTTGAAGAATGGTCTCTGAGTTTACAATAAGCAAGCCACTGACGACATCTGGAATACAATGTTGAAAGTCTTTGCTGTGAAAAAGAATTAAAAGCATGAGCAATAACTAAAAGACACATGAAACAAAGGCAAACTATTCTTTTAACTTTTTTAAAGAGAGAATTTTAAACATTAAGCCATAGAGTATAATTGTATGTTGATATAACTAGTGATGCAGCATGCATATAGGACCCAAGATTAGTTCTGTTTGCATGGGTTACTGTCACAGGCTTGCACTGGGGAAAACCAGGTCCTCTGAGACCACGACAAAGAAGACTTGCTCAGAAGCTGGAGTCTGTCTGGACTTTGGCCCGAGAGGCATCTCCAGGAAGTCAGCCTCTCATGTTTCCATAGGATCACTCCAAAGGAAACTGGGATCTGCCCTAACTTTACTGCTTTTAAGTCTCTGTGCTACTGTGACTGTGAGCATTAGAAAAAACACGAGTTTCCCAGACCAGGCTTTGGGTGAGTTGGAGAGAAATCTGAAGTGCTTCTTTGAGGGTACTGTCACAGAATGGAAGGGACTGCAGTATGGACAGTTCATAGAAAAATATAAAGGTCAGAATTGAGGGGTGGGAGTTAGGGAAGTCCTGGCTGAGCTCAGTCCACTGTTTTGTCTGGAATTTGAATTTAATGGGAAAAATTACCCCTAAAAGTTGATCCTCTTCTTTACAACAAAACAGAACTTCAAAGCACAATGATCAGAGTACCTGGATTTAACTTTTAGTTTTGAGATTTGGGTCAAATTAATTAACTTCTCTCATCTTTGTTTTCCTATTGCGTGCAGCAGCAATAATAATAGTCCCTTTCCCGTAGGCTTTTTGTATTGTTAAATGAGATAGGATATGTAAAAGGCTAAGAAGAAAGCCTGGAACAAAAATAAGCAATCAATAAATATTAGATATTTTTGTACTTAAAGGAGTACATAATTTTAATATTTTTATCCATTATTTTTCCATTGTTTATCATATAAGTTTATTGCTTGTGCTTTCTACATATTTATAAAGAGCCCAGAATGACCACAGTGCTCAGGAAGCATTTTTTTTCATTTCTGTCTCTTTTTTCATTAAAATAGAAATAACTCTTCTAACTGTAGATCTGGGAATTAAGTGGAAAGAGGAGTACCTTATTTTGCCAAAGGCTAATTAGTGAAACAAGAGCCTTGCAGATTGTTGCTCCTAAGTCCCAAATCAAGTCCAATGACAAATACGTTCCTTGCCCAAGTGAGAGCTCAATCCTAGGCTCCCACATGAGACAAATCAAATGGCCTTTTCATTCTAAATCCTGGAAGAGTGCCACTGGTTTTGGGATTAAGCTCCATAGATTGCCAGCACAGTGTTTCTTTTGTGGTTGCTAGTTCTTCTGAATAAATTTTCCTTTTTGTTCTCTTGTTATTATTGATGTTTTTACTACCTTTGACTCCTACTCATGTACCATCCTTGAATTTCTGATTTATCCAGGACTTACTTCCTCTAAATTTTTTACAGTAAGCAGTAATGGTTAAGTGCAAAGTCACTGAGACAGATCTACAGAAGCCAACATCTTGACCCTTGCAATACCCACCACTTGCAAGACATAGATTTTAGTGTTGGGATAAATTGGCTGAGGGATGGAGAGATATTAGCAATACAGAATTTGATGGAAATATGAACATAATATGTGGATAGGTTTGTACATAAATTTAACAACATATAAATAGATTTCAGAACATAAATATTTTGAGAGATAATGTTTATACTTAAACAAACATTACTAAAGTTATGGATAATGGATGAACATTGAATATAGCTAAACATTAGTGGTGTTTATTATTCCCTGATGCTTATCTAAGTGTCCTATCCATATTCCTAATGAATACTCTTAACAACCCCATGGTAGATACTATTATTTTCATTTTCATTGTAAAGAGGTGAGGGGTGAGCACAGAGATTATTAAGTAACCTGTTCAAGGTCATACAGCCAGGATTCAAACTCAACCGGTCTCTCTCCAGGGTCTTTAGTTTTAAAGCTATTTTCCTTTTCAAATTTTCAAAACAGAGACAAAGAAAGAGATATAGATAAAGAGAGACAGAGGTTATACAGTATATAAGTGACAGACCCTCATATCTAACTGGACCAAATATTTGTCAAGAGGTCAGCTAGGATGTTGCTATCCTTTAACATGGCAGTCTGCAGCCCTGACTTTTCAAGTTTTAATAGAATTTTCTTCAGTGAGAAAAATATTCTACATTTGTACTCAATAATTCTAATACAGTAGCCACTAGCCATAATGTGGCTATTGAACACTTAAAATATATCTAGTACAACTAAGGTGAAATTTTAATTTAATTTGTTTAAATTTAAATAGGACATGTGTCTAGTTTCTACCATGTTGGACAATGCAGCACTAAACTACTGATTCCCAAGAAGTTTGGGATGACTCTTTTCTGTCTCCATTCACTGTCAAGCATTCATTCTGTCTTTTGTGTCTGCTCTGAATTTTATCTAGTGGCTTTTTTCCTTTCTGTGATCCAGGTTCCTATTTCATGTTTTTTTTTTTAATCCTTTAAGTCTGAGTTCTTAACTTGGGTCCATGATGGTTTTCAACAAAATGTAAATTCACTTAATATTTGTGCAAAATTTTTTGTGTGTGTGTATTTGTGTGTGTGTGTCTGTGCACATTCTTACCTGGTAGACCTTTTATGAGGTTTTCTGAAGGGTCATGATAAAAACAAGGTTAAGCGCCACTACGGCACTGCTCTTTCTTTTAATACTGAACCCTCTGTCAGCTGTGGCTAGACTGACCTAAAAAGGTGATTGTCTTAGATGCACATTTGAATATATATTCTTAAAGACAATAGCACAAAATTGAAATGGAAGAGAATAGATTGTGTGGTACTAAGATTTTAATTTTGATCTTTGTCACTGTAAGCAATGGGGATGAATGTCTAGAATAGCCCATAGATCTACACAGGCCTTACTTAGAGCTATAGTGAGAAATGTAGTTGTTGCCAACTCAAGATGGAGCTTATTAGAGCAGCCGTATAGTAGCATGGAATAAAGAGAATGAGGGTCTCTATGGAGGGACGGAGAAAGAAGTCCAGATGAGTTTTCAACACTACAGGTGCTGACTTTACTAATCTGAACAATGCTTGAATCTCTCTTTTTGGAAACTCTTTATGAATGAATTTCACCTAGCTGAACCAGCTGTTAACTGCAAAACTTGCAATATTAAGAGGTTATTCTAATCCCTAAGGAAGAGAAAAATCAATCTCAGAAACTCTTTCCAGATGTACCTTAGGACAAAGAAATCTAATTGCAATAAAAAAAAATTGTCTTTTTGACAGGTACTGAGTAATTGAGACCAGTAATAGGAAGACTTGGAATGTTCCAGAAAAGGTACTAAAGCAACTCTACTTTGGTTCCCAGATATTCATCTACTACTACTGCTATAAGGAATTACCACAAACTTAGTGGCTTAAAGTAACATGTATTTATTATGTAACAGTCTGCACAATGCCAAATTTTTCCTTATTATTGCAGTCTGAAAGATAGCCAACTCCTTGATGTTTTCAAATGATTTATATCCTTCTTGGGGGCAAATGCTAATTGAAGTTTTTTTGTGTGGTTTTTTTTTTTTTTTTCCTTTCTCATAAGTATTTTAGCATTCTATGATCAGTAACAGAATTCTTGCATCATGGGGCATATCAATTAGTCTATGTATCAAGCTGTGAACATGGATGTGTTAGAATAATAGTTTAATTATTCTCTCTTCTGGCTACTTATTATCACATACAATAAGTATCATCTAAATACTTATTGTCACTGATTCCATTGAAGGATGTTTGACTTAATGAGCTCTTCTCTTTTTGTCTAGTCAACCACTGTTCCACTATGTCACTGTTCAACCAAACTGCTGATAACCACCAGACCTTCTTCACCCTGACTGGGATTCCAGGAATGCCAGAGAAGGACTTGTGGATGGCCTTGCCCCTTTGTCTTCTGTACAGCACCACATTCCTGGGCAATGTCACCATCCTTGCTGTGATCAAAGTTGAGCGAAGTCTCCACGAGCCCATGTATTATTTTCTGGCCATGTTAGCTGCTACTGACCTTAGCCTTTCACTATCTTCCATGCCCACCATGGTCAGTGTTCACTGGTTCAGCTGGCGTTCAGTAACTTTTAATGCCTGTATCACCCAGATGTTCTTCATCCACACCTTTGGGGTAGTGGAATCAGGTGTTCTGGTGGCCATGGCCTTTGATCGCTTTGTGGCCATCCGCTTTCCTTTGCACTATGCCACCATTCTTACTCATGGTGTCATTGGCAAAATTGGAGCAGCAGTCCTGTTGCGGAGCGTGTGGGCTGTGCTCCCTGTGCCTTTCCTCATCAAAAGGCTACCTTTCTGCAACTCCAATGTCCTCTCCCATGCATACTGCCTCCATCAGGATGCCATGAGGCTTGCCTGTGCTGACACACGTGTCAATAACCTCTATGGCCTGCTGGCTGTGATCTTCACCATTGTATTAGATGCCTTAATCCTCTTGGTGTCTTATATTCTAATCCTCCAGGCAGTATTGGGCATAGCTTCCCAGGAAGAGAGGCTCAAGGCTATCCACACCTGTCTCTCTCATATCTGTGCAGTGCTGCTTTTCTATGTGCCTCTCATTGGCATGACCCTGGTTCATCGCTATGGGAAGCATCTGTCACCACTAATACACACATTCATGGCCAACGTCTACCTGCTGCTCCCTCCTGTGCTCAATCCCATTGTGTACAGCGTTAGGACCAAGCAGATCCGGCGGCGCATCATCCAGGTGTTCTGTCGGGGCAGGGTTGGCCCTTAACAGCATCTACTCTTTCAGTGCAAATGTAATCAGCTCAGAGAAGAGTATCAAATGCAGCACTGTTCTATAGAAATTCCTGCAGAAATGGAAATATTCCATATCTCTGCTGTGTAGTACAGTAACCGGTAGCCACACATGGCTATTCAGCACTTCAAACATTGCTAGTACAAGTGAGGAGCTAAATTTTAAATTTATTTAATTTTAGTTAATTTAAATGCAAATTTCCATAGTCATATGTGGCTATTAGCTACTGCATTGAACAGTAGAAATACAATTGGTTTGAGATGACATTGCGTAATGGTTTCAATGAAAGCAATAATTTATTGCAGCTTGATAAAAATATGAACTTTTATATTTCAAAATGGTATATAACAAGTTTTTAAACATTTATACACAATAACATTCACTCATTTTGGTATATAGTTCTATAAATTTTGAGAAATACATAAAGTCATGTAACCACCATTGAAACCAAAATATAGAACAATTTTATCACTCCTCCGAATTTGTTAATGGTGTTCATTTGTAGTGAATTGGTCTATTCATACACAGCCTCTCACAAACACTTAGTGGTTCTCCTTCCTTGTAATCTTTTTCAGAAGTGTCATGAAAATGGAACCTTGCAATAGTAATATATAGTCCTCTGTGTCTGGATGGCTTCTTAATATAATGCATTGAGATTCACTCATATTGTTGCATGTATTGGTGGTTTATTCTTTTTTATTGTGGAGTAGTTTTCCATTGTATGCCATTGTTTAATAAGTTTTATGAAAAATATTTCCAGATTGTTCTTGCTCCATTATAGTCACTCAGGTATTTGGTGCAGAACATAAGACATTTATTTTATTTTGCCTTTATTTTTATGTTTAGTTATAGATTTTATAAATATGAGGTGAGCATGTGTGAGTGGTTGAAAACAAGAAAGAAAAATATTTAAAAATATCATGTGCAAAATATGAGAGCATGGTGTATTCAGAGAGTTGGAAAAATTAGAAATTCTTTGTGTGTTTTAGATCCCCATTTCAACCTCACTTCTGTCCAGAGGGCTTTTCTGATCTTCCTTTTAATATGTCACAGTTTCTCACATTGTACTGCGATTATCTAACAAATATCTTCCCTGCTATTCTATATGATCCCTAAGAACAGGGACACTTTCATTCCACTTCATTGTATCCCACATATTTAACATAGTTTAGAACATATGGTAGAGACTCAATATATATTTTTGAATGAATGAAAACTGTACTTTATTAATATTGATTTCATGCTTCCTATCCTTTATGTTCTCATTTAGTATTCATAAATCTCATTTGAAATTTTCAGAGTCACTCATTTTAACTCTCGGAAACCAGGGGAAAGCAGTGATGTTTACGTATGAATTTGAGCACTACTTAATATGTAAATTCATGGAGTTACTCAAGGTTTCCAGATACTCATTGAGATAAGCACTTTTGCTCAGTGTGCCCCATATGGATATAGTGAGTACATAGATGGGAAAATGTTTCAAGAGTATAAAAAGCAAGAGAACTTTAAACATGAGCAGGATGATTGATTCATATTTACTACATACTCTGAAAAGTTGGATTCTAGTCAAAATGAGGCTTAAATCAGGTGTGCGCATGCAGTTGGGAATCAAACAATCCATAATATAGATAGATTGATGACCATGTAATTAAACCATATTTCCTGAAGATATGAATGGAAAGAGTTGACTGTAGAAGGTAGTATGACATATTGGTTAAGATCAAGAGCTTTGAAGTAAGATAGATATAGTCTTGCATACCAACTCTATAACTTGCTAACTTTTAGATGGGTAAAGTTATTCAAAACCTCTCTGAATTTCACTTTCCTCAGCTGTGAAATAATGGATAATAATACTTAACTTATAGAGCATGAATAAATAAGACAATGTATTTAAAGGGTATAGTGCAGTTTCTATCATATATTATGTGTTCGTCAAATGTTAGGTGACTTATGCTTAGAAGGTAGGTGGGCTGCAGACATGACTCAAATATGAAGGCTTCTTTTAAGGGGTGCTTCTGTGTCAGAAGAGGCCAGGGAGATAATGGGAATGGCCAGGGGGATAATGAGAGCTGTTAGAAAGAGAACATATGGCAAGCAGAGGGATGACTCTTTCTGCCCTCTCCTGATCCAGCTCTGACATTCAGGGAGCCTCTGTGGCTGAATATCTATAGCCTAAGGCTGGGGGAAGAGGAATGGTTGCAGTTATCTGACCCAGGAAGGTAGTTTGCGCAGATGCCCATTACTGTCAGCCCCCAGGGCCAGGGCTATGCTCCTAGCCACTGATAGATGGGGTTTGCTTGGGCCTGGGAGCGTGGTTTGAAGATGTGTCTGGGAGATGTGTCTTGGCTGCTGTAGAGGAACATGTGAATATGGGTCCCATCACTCTTACTCTAATCAGTACACTTACCAATCAAGGAAAAGTGCCCTGTTGCCTGGGAACTCTATTAGGCTACCTATAAAGCCCCCACCCTTGGGAGCTGGTTTAGTTCCTGCTCTGGGATAGGGCTGAAGAGAAGTTGGTCGTGTTTCCCACTGACGTGACCAGGTAAGATGAGTGAATATATGGGAAGAGACCAAAGGGAAGGAATTAAAGAATGAGGAATGGTAGGAAAAGGATGGGAGGAAAACGATGCAATGGATTTATGGAAGCTACAAGTGGTGATAAAGAAATGGAGAGATGTAATGATACTTGAAGAAATTGAAGTAGGAAGCAAAGTACAGGAGGGAAAATAAGGGAGAAAGACAAAAGGAGATAGTGCTCAGAATTCTTTTTCTCTGGCCATAATTACTCAGGAATCAATCAACATAATTAATTAAATGGAGCTTTCTACTGTTGTAGATCCTGCTTTAGTAGCTAGTATTGAGAGATGAAAAACATGCACACCTAAACTTTCAAGGAACTCACACTCCTGGCAGAAAAGGATGATATTTACGCATATAAATTACCAATCTCAGCTGTGCATCGTTATTGAGAATCAAATGAAAGGTCCAAAAATTAAGTGGTGCAAAGATTTATAAGTGGAGGATAGTTTCATTTTAACATGTCCTGGATCTGTCAGGGCAGGTTCTGAATCATGGGAGAAAACAGAATTCAGTGCTGAGAAATAAACAGAAGTTAGGGGTTGGTAATGAAAAGGATGAGTATATATCATTATTGATGCCAAATAAACAGTTATGGTGACCTTTGGATCACTACTTCATTGAGTTGGATGTTATCTATGTCATCTCACCTGGTCTTTTTGTATATGAATGGGCAGATGTTACCTTATGCCTGGATGGTCACATGGAGACTTGTACTTGAGGATAGAAAGCACTAGCCTATTCCTCTGGTTAGTGGGCAATGCAGAAGAAACCTTGCTGAACTTAGGCACTAAACTTTGACCTATGCCTGGCTTCAAAGTGTATGAGCTCAGAGAGAGAAAGCTCTTTGCTTCTGCTTCTTCTATTCTCCAAGAAAAATTTCTTCAGTAGCAAGATGAGCCACTGTATCTTATCCTCCTACCCCCCTCACATTATCCCATGTCACTTTTTTGGTCTTTGTGAAATATCATTCAAAGAACAGAAGATAAATAGTATCTGCTTTGTGGGCATCTTCTGTCTCATTTACTCTTCCACACCAAAACTCCCCTCTACATAAATCAGCACACGGAGACACACACAATACACACACATGCAGACATTGACACATATTTGTAAACACATTGAACTCCATAAACATTCTTCTTTCAATGAGTCATGAGGACACAGTTCTCTATTTTACTTATTTCTCATCTCTATCCCTCCTCTGTATCTCATAGATATACAATAGGTGATTTAAAAATTTATATTTCAAAAGAAGGAAATTACAATGTCCAACTATCCATACTGTCTCATTAGCCTGTCTCTCTGATAGTCAGAAGTGTAATAAAAAATAATGGACTTTGAAGTCAGTCAATCTGGTTTTGAATTTTGAATTTATATCTATTTTACCTTGGATATATTATTTACCTTCCTGGGTTCATTTTCTTTCTTTAAAACAGGAGAAAAATATCTACTTTGAATTTTCCCTGGGATTATATGAAATGATATATGAAGTGGCTAGCCAAATGTATTTCTTACACAAAGAATCTTAATTATTTTATTTTTCTCTTATTCTACCCTCCTTCCTCTTCCAGTTAGGGAGAGAGGATGATCCCTATTTTTATGGGGTCTAGGGAAGTAATTTTCCCTGGGTTTTTCTTTCAATACTTCCAGGCTCAACCTTCATTCATGTATTCTTTATCCATTTCTCTATCATCTACCACATCTACCATTTATCAATGTATTGATGTAGAATATTTGAGTTGCCATGTGCCAATCATTATGTTTGTCTCTAGATAAAATATAAAGATGGACAGCATATGTGTTGTTTTTCGAAAGAGTCAGTATTCTAGTGGGGAAAAGAATATGTCATCATAGGTACCCAGACTGATTTGTATGTGCTTCTCGGTTAGTTATGGAGCAACTTATAAAACTTGGAGATTTAATACAAAGACTCATCAGGTTGTAATTGTGGCTTTTGTTGTTTTGTTAGTATTAATATGTGTACATGTGTGTGACCTAAGCATGTAAGCATTTTCTACTTCAACCCAGGGCTAGTCTGAGCAATAGCATGGAGATGAGTCTAGGGAGACTGATGTTTGTAATCAAGAGAGAGTAGAGGCAGGAGAATGGGGCCAGGTTCTAACAGGAAAAATCCAGGAAGCTGTAGAATTATGTGATAGGTACAGTAATTAGACTGGGGGTTTTGAATAAAGAGAAATGACTGTGTAATTTGAGAAGGGTTTACGAAAGAGTTAGGACTTAAGAAAAAGGGATCATTCTAACAGATATTCTTCTTCTTATTTTTCTTTTCAGGGTGTGTCCTCAACCCACCATGCTAATTTTCAATAACACCACATCCTCCTCCTCAAACTTTCTCCTTACTGCGTTCCCTGGGCTAGAACGTGCTCATGTCTGGATCTCCATTCCTGTCTGCTGTCTCTACATCATTGCCCTCTTGGGAAATAGCATGATCTTTCTCATCACAATTATTGATCAGAATCTCCACAAACCCATGTACTACTTCCTCTCCATGCTCTCAGTTGTTGATCTATGTCTGACCATCACAACCCTTCCCACTGTGCTCGGTGTCCTTTGGTTTCATGCCCAGGAGATCAGCTTCAAAGCTTGCCTCATTCAAATGTTCTTCCTGCATGCCTTCTCCTGCCTGGAGTCTTCAGTGCTGGTAGCCATGGCCTTTGATCGCTTCATGGCTATCTGTAACCCACTGAAGTATGCGACTGTCCTCACAGACATGATGGTCCTGGTAATTGTGCTGGTTGTCTGCATACGACAGGTACTTTTCTCAAGTCCTGTAGTTGTAGCCATACAGACTCTGTCTTTCTATGGGGGTCAAGAGCTTTCCCATCCATTCTGTTACCACCCAGATGTGATCAAATACACACGTTCCAACTCCTGGTTCAGCAGTTTTTGTGGCATGTTTCTTCTGTTCTACATGAATGCCACTGACTTACTGTTCATTCTCTTCTCCTATGTCCTGATTCTCCGTACTGTTCTGAACACTGTGACCCCAAAGCAACAACAAAAAGCTCTCAGCACTTGTGTCTGTCACATTTGTGCTGTCACTGTTTTCTACATGCCAATGCTCAGCCTGTCTTTGGCACACCGTCTCTTCCGCTCCACCCCCAGGGTGCTCTGTAGCACTTTGGCCAATATTTATCTGCTCCTACCACCTGTCTTGAACCCTATCATTTACAGCTTGAAGACCAAGACCATCCGCCAGGCTATGTTCCAGTTGCTCCGATCCAAGTGTTCCCAGGGCCGTCATGTGAGGGGTCTTAGAGGAAGGAGGGATTGAAGGGAGAAAGCTGTTGGGACATAAATAATGTGTAGGTAGGAAATAGAATCGGACCAGTGTCATCCACAGGCATTTTGATCCTGAAGCCATTCAACTGAATTATAGGAGTGATAAGAAGAAAGTAATTTTTTCCTGAGCTTATCAAAGTATTTTTATTTTTAATACAATTAAAAACTGAATCAATTGTGTCTATGCCTCTCGAACATTTAAAACAATGTCATAGACTCTTCCACATGATAAAAGCATAATAAAAATCATTTTAATTTAGCAGAATAATTCAATTATCTGCTTTAAAACAGGACTTTTTAGACCAGAAAAAAAAATGACAATTTTAATTTTGGGTTCAGCTAAAGAAAAATTTTGTCCTCCTGAGGTCAAATTTCCCACAGGGCGATGGAGATTGTTCCTTGAGCTGGCAAGAGGGAAATTTACATGTGTGTATAAAGGCATACACTTAGAAATTCGCAATTAAAATATTCAGAAAAATCTTACACATTGGTTTCAGTTCCTAGAGTCACTTCTGGAGAGTGCTATATCCTTGCAGATGCACTCTCTGTTCTCTCTTTTCTTTAATCCTTTTTTTTCTAGTGAAAAAGTTATTTTTTTCAGTTCTAATTGCTACTTTTTATACCTCCAATCGGTCCAATATATAAAATTACACATTAAGTCAATTATTATTAAATTTGTTCTATAAAATTTAGAGTCAGTTAAAGGCTGCACTCAAGGATCCAGAAGGCCACAGGTCCCCAAGGCTGCAGGTCTCCCTCCCCCCACCAAATTCTGATTTCATAGCCACTCTTCAGTGCTGGCTCTTTCTCACATCTCACGCCTGCAGCTTCTTTTTTATTTGTCCTTGTTTCTTGGGTTGTTAATTCTCTACAGAACAGCTATTAGCTCCCTCAACCTTATGGTGTACTTGTCACTGTAGAATTGCAGAGTAACTTTGATGCTTTCAAGTAAGACATCTTTGGATTACTTTTATTAACAATATTTGTTTTGTGAAGAAATAACTTTAAGCGCAGGGTTGCTTGGAGTTGCAAGAATTCTCCAAAGTTTTCTTTCAAACAGAGTTTCGACAATTTAGTTCCACCCAGGATAATTCACGTCTGAGCACAGTGGACCAAGAATTGGTGGGTCCTGATTTGACCCACCTGTCTCCTACCCCATGTCACCTTTCTACTCTTTGGTAGACAGGTAATACCCATACCAGTCTTTGATTTGTTTACCTCAGTGTAAACAAGCTGCATTGTTCAGCTCAAGCACTGACAACTTTGTGACTCTGCTGTGCTCAAATCCCAATGCCCTTTGCTTTAATCATTAACAATAATATTCACATATTATTTATAATTAAAATTATTTATATGATTTTGTTTTTATGCAGCATATTCAGGTGATTTAGATCACACAAGATTGCATGGCAGAAGCTATTAAATTAAGTGGAAAAAAGAAAGTGCACGACCATCCTATAAAGTAGTGTAACTGGAAATAAAATTCAAATTTTCAGGCTCTAAACTCAGCATTACAGCAAAAATGTCTCTTGGCTTTGTGCACTCTGAGGGCAGCTCTGTTTTCCAATTGTACTACAGTTAAGTATTTTACTTTTCAATATTTCATTCTCTTATTGCTGCCAAATAAATATCTTTTTGGTTGTACCCTCATCAAAAGGAAAAAAAAATACAGCTATTATGCAAAAGTACAAGAATCTCAAGATATATCTAGTTTCTATACATTTGTTCCGTACTAAGAATTAAGGGCAGGAGAATTCTTTTAAGACAGACAGCAGGTTAGTAAACCCAGAGTAAAACCACAACCTTAAGGATTATTTATAAGGACTTTGTAGGTTTAAGTAAGAATACCAGGATTGGGGTTGGGCAGATAAAACTGTCACAGAGTTGAGCGTGTACTAGGCGAAGTCACTTGGTGACTTCAGGAATCTGAGGACTTCAGGAAATGATATAAAATGCCAAACAATATTTTTTAACATTCATGTTATTGAGCCCAGACATCAGTGTGCCTAGAGATGGAGAGGGTTTGTATAGCAGCTGAAAGGGACAGTGGCAATGAACACCTATGAGCTGGGAAACAAGAGACCATTTTCCTTAGACAGTGTCACACTGTGGCAGAGGCTCTGACCCTGGAGTGAACGTGTGGCAGAGTAGACGACTCAGATCATACCCTAATCTCACCATCCAGACTCTTCTACATTAGATAGCTCTTTCAGATGTCTCTGCTCTTATAATTGCTTCTTTTTTTTTTTTTTACCTGCCAAATGTTTATTATTTATTCATTTTTTTTCTTCTTTTGAAGACTTTTCTAAGGTTTTTCTTGGTAGATCTACAATTCTCTATTCACAATTCAGAAATTTTAAAACATTTGAAAAACAATAGCTGTTTTTTTTTTCATTATCTTAACATGGGTGCCAAAAATTATTGACTGAAAAACCTAACAGGAAAAGATATGAACATATATATGGGTTATTATTTATTCATATATTTCAATTCAGAAATATTGCCTCGAAGGCCATATGGCCTTTTAAATGTATTAAAAATTCTAAATTTTAAATGTTTTAGATGTAAAATTGTGAAAATGCACAATAATTCTTTCAGTTTTATTTCAGTCAATACCTAGGGCAGGCTTCCATGTGTGTTAATCTTTTACTACTTCAAATGTACTTTTCATACCTGACTCAAAATGCAACCTGCTTACTCAACACCAGAAACATTTTTATCAGTTAATAGGATATGAATTTGTGTTTTGTTGTTAGTTTAAGCAATGTATTTAATATATTTGGAGCTTTCTTCTGATTATAATTGTCATAAATATTATATATAATTAAATTTGTGAATATATTAAGAAATATAGAAAATTATTAAAAACATTAAAAATACAATAAATTATTCACAACCATACTGAGAGATTACATGATACAGTCATGTACTCCAAAATGACGTTTCAGTCAATGACAGACTACAAATATGACTACAGTCCCATAAGATTATAATTCTAGTATTTGATTGTACCTTTTCTATGTTTAGATATGTTTACAGACACAAATACTTACCATTGTGTTACAATTGCCTACAGCATTTAATACAGTAACATGCTGTACAGTTTTGTAGCCTCGGAGCAATAGGCTATACAATCCAGGTTTGCATAACACTATATGATGTTCCCACAATGATGTATTTCTCAAAAGGAATCCCAGTGTTAAGGAACTCATGAATGTATAATGCCTAATCTTTTTTTAAAAAGCTAACACATGTACGCACATGTATATATTCATCAACTGAAATAAATAGTTTATACCCGTGTATATCTTACTTGTTTGCTTGATTTTATTCATTATTCTCTATTAAATTGTAAAATTTTATATTAGACTTCATTCACTTCTAGGAAGCTTTCCTTTCATTCTCCACTTAGGCACATTGCCGTTCTTTTATGTATGCTTTCTTAGTTATGTAATTGAACTTACCATACTTTACTCAGCATATCTAGTTATTTATTTATATCTCCTCACCACCAGACTGTAAGCTCCTTGATAGTAGGCCTATGGCTTATCTTTCTTTTAATCCTTAACTCCTAACATAGGGTTTAGCAAATACCACTTAGTTGTTGATCCTGTGGTGCATTGGTGAATAATATTTAATCATATTTGTACATCATGGATTACGTTGTTATTTCTTATTAACATTTCAGTAACCATTGATATATATTTTTATAAATATATATTTTGTCTTCTGATTATGTTCTTAGATTCCTGGAAATGTATATGATTAAATTTAGAGGGAGGCAAAATATCTGCTGGGAGTCTAGTATAGTGGCTAAAGTTGTAGGCTCTGGAATCATACTGTATGAGTTTAGATTTATTGTCTTAATATTTTATGGCTCTATATACTTGGAAGACAATTGTTTAACTTAAATCTTTAACTTTCTAATCCAGAAAAGAGGGGGAAGTAAAAAAATCTACCTTTCCATGCTCTTGCTAAAGTTAATGATGTCGATTCTGGTAAACACAAAGTCCAATGCCTGGCACCTGGTAAGCGCTGGATATATCCTGTTATTATCCTCTAAATTTTGCCTATTTAAATTTTATACACATAACTAATTGGATTTTTGTAAAAAAATGTAACACTTTTTCTTTTACTTTTCCATTGTAGTTATTTGGTTAGAAAATCATTTCCATCCAGAAATGATTTATTTACTTATATTTAAGTATATTTTAAGTTATCTTTGCACTTAACTGTTAATTTGTTT
This sequence comes from Microcebus murinus, assembly GCF_040939455.1. Taxonomy (NCBI): domain Eukaryota; kingdom Metazoa; phylum Chordata; class Mammalia; order Primates; family Cheirogaleidae; genus Microcebus; species Microcebus murinus. Next base: position 56,702,932 of record NC_134107.1, on the reverse strand, counting down.
ATAGATGTAAAACTTTAAATAGCTTGCCATTTTTTCCTACCTGTATTATTTGACTAATCAATTTATTTTATATAATGTTCTGATATCCCTTGATTGTTAAGTTTTCAAGACTTATATGGTGTACTGCAGTATGTTCATTCTCTTTGTTCTGCTCATCAATTTGTTGAATAAATACAATTTTACTGCTGTTTAATGAATGTCATTATCATATTGAGCTACATTATTGTCTGTATTGTGTTTGTTTTATTATATATTCTCCAGTTTTCTCTTATACCTCTATTTTTAGAATTATATTGGTAATTACCAAAGAAATATTACTGGAAGCTTAATTAGAAATATTAAACCTGTCTGATGATTGAGAGAAACAATTTTTATCCTATTAATTCTTCTGATCCAGAAACATTTATTGACATTTTATGACTAGAGTCATTTCTGTATAGTACAGATATGAATTTCTGAATTGAGTTCAAACACTGAAAGGGGGATAAACCTTTGTCTTTGTGTCTTTCATGAAAGCATATTTGCTTTTCCTTGTGGTTTGACAGACAGGAACCATTTTATAGGACAGCTTCATTGACTTGAAATCTATAGTTATCCCTTACTATTTGGCAATAAGTTTTCTATGATGCCAGATGTTCAGTGCACTTGTAATTTATCATCATATTCCTTGTTGTTAAAGGCTTTCTTGTTGTTTTGACTTTTTTTCAAAAGTAGTTGGGAAGTATGTCAGACCACTAGTCAGATACCATTTTATATATACTCTGCAAGTAATGGAGATATGCCAAGGCCAATGAATTTGATTACTACAATTCCTTTCAGGAAACGAAATACAAGTAGAAGAGACACACGTGTGAACTAATAATTATAACACAATCTGGAGACTGATTGAGGGCACAGAAAAAGAATTGACTAGTGTACCCTGGAAGGAGTCGAGCAAGGTTGTCCCTCCCTTCCTTGATTAGGCTGTGGGCATCTTGCAAGGATCAGCTATTGAACAATAAGAACTTACCTAAACTCACCTGGGGACATAGCATATATAAGAATATTTACCTATTTTTAAAATACAAGAATATTTGAACCTTCTTCAAAATGGTTCTTTGAAACAAAAATAATATTAATTATTGGTGAGTTCAATGTAGGCAGTAAAATATTGAAATCCATTAATTGAAATAGTTTTCTCTCAATTTCTAATACAAAATTGTTAAGAATTGATTTATCTAAAATTTTACAGTTTATAACATTATCTACTACTAAGTGCTCACAAATAAAAGATTGACAAGAAATAAATGAATTTTACAGAAAATAATTTGAGGTACATGATCATCTTCAGTTAGCAACTTATCTTTTTAAAATATGGAACAATTCATTCATGGATTCAATTTTATATTATATAATACAGTTATTTTCTGCTTCTTTAAAATTATTTTTATTCATGCTGCTTTAAGGGAAGTAAAAAAAGATAAAATTATTTCTAGCTTGTTTAATATAAATTGACTATATCAGAGTTTCAACTATCAAGTGCCTAAAGAAGCAAAGAATCATTATTTTAGAACATATATTTTAGAACAATTAAGAATATCAATGTAGCCGGGCATGGTGGCTCAGCCTATAATCCTAGCACTCTGGGAGGCTGAGGCAGGCGGATTGCTTGAGGTCAGGAGTTCAAAACCAGCCTGAGCAAGAGCGAGACCTCTTCTCTACTATAAATAGAAAGAAATTAATTGGCCAACTAATATATATAGAAAAAATTAGCCAGGCATGGTGGTGCATGCCTGTAGTCTCAGCTATTCGGGAGGCTGAGGCAGCAGGATTGCTTGAGCCCAGGAGTTTGAGGTTGCTATGAGCTAGGCTAATGCCATGGCACTCACTCTAGCCTGGGCAACAAAGCAAAACTCTGTCTCAAAAAAAAAAAAAAAAAAGAAAGAAAAAAAAGAATAAGAATATCAATGTTTTAAAGCCACATACTTACAGCCAACTAGTCTTTGACAGAGTCAACAAGAACATACACTGGTGAAAGAACACCCTTTTCAATAAATGATGCTGAGAAAATTGGATTGCCATAGCAGAAAAATAAAATTGGACCTTCATCTCTCACCATATACAAAAATCTACTTAAAATGGATTAAAGACTTGACTATAAGACATGAAGCCATAAAAATATTAGAATAAAACCTAGGAAAAACTTTTTTGCACATTGGACTAGGAAAAGTACTCATGACTAAGACCTCAAATGCATAGGCAACAAACACAAAAATAAACAAATGGAACTTAATACAGAAGAAATAATCAACAGAATGGACAGCCTTCAGAATGGGAGAAAATATTTGCAAACTATACATCTGGCAGGAGACTAATATCTAGACTTTAGAAGGAACTCAAACAACTCAATAAAAACAAAAAGAAATAAATTAATTAATTTAAAATGAGCTAAGGACGTGAATAAATATTTTTCAAAAGAATTACTGCTTTTTAAAAATTTTTAACCTTTCCTACTTCCTACTAATAGCACAACCATTCCTCTGCTCCCCTTTTGGTAGCTATGACTTATTAGAACTTTCGAGTAATGTAGGAAAAAAAGGAAGTTTTTCTAAAAGAATGTCATCAGAGAGTTTATTGTCATAATTTAAGATTATGAAAGCTATAAAGTAAAAGAATCACTGGTTGTCCCTATTTGATTGTTAAGAACAAAGGACAAATATTATTAGCAAACTCATACTTCACAATAGACTTCTTTCACTTAAATAGGAAGTCAAAAATTCCCACAAAATTGACTTAAGTCTTCTCAACAAATACAACGTCTCTGAAGGCCACATGAAAGAAAATCAACAATTGGAATGGAGTAACATCCTTTCACCTTTAGCTTCTTTCGTATTCATTGTCTCCAAGGGGATAGAATCCCTTCTTCCACATGTACTCACCCTTATGCTGTAAACAATGTAACAAAAATCACATATCCATGTGTTCATTCATGTTTTTAATAATATTCATTGATTGTCCCATACATGCTTGCAAATGTCCATGTCAGTCCTATGCTCACAGATGTCTTAGCCCTATATATTACACTGATTACCATCATCCCTCGGTGTCCATAAAAGATTGGTTCCAGGACCCCTGGGGATACCAAAATCTGAGCATGTTCAAGTCCCATATATAAAATGGCATTGTATTTTCATATAATCTACTCATATCCTCCCACATACTTTATCTCTAGATTACATATAATACAATGTAAATGCTGTGTAAATATTTGTATCTTTAAGGGAATCATGACTAAAAAAGTTTGTACATGCTCAGTATAGATGAAACCATCCTTTTTTCATGAATATTTTCAATCTGTAGATGAAGAACCTGTGGATATGGAGGGCCAACCGTATAAGGATAATTAAGAAAGATAATGATAAATTATTGATAATGCTTTGATTAGAAATATATTGTTTTCTTCCCTGTTCCTGGCTGACCCTGCCCTGCTTTGTCCCATATCTTTATTTTAGACCTAGTTTTCCCAAAACCTTTTCTCGAATTTGACGTGTCTTCACACAATATACAATGGGATTCATTAGAGGTGGCACTAGCAAGAAAATATCAGCAATGAGGATCATGGCCATTGGGGACTTATGCTTGCCAAAGCGGTGCATAGATGCCAAAGCAATGATGGGCACGTAGAAGATGAGCACAGCACAGATGTGAGAGACACAGGTGTTGAGGGCCTTCAGCCGCTCCTTATGGGACCCAATTCCCATCACAGTCTTCAGGATGAACACATAGGACACAGCAATGAACACACTGTCTGACATCATACAGAGAGCAACAAAGAAACCATAGAAAAAGTTGACTGTGTTGTCAGAGCAGGCCAGCTTCATGACATCCTGATGGAGACAGTAGGAGTGAGAAAGCAGGCTTTTCCTGCAATATGTCAATCTTTTAAGAGTGAAAGGAAATGGGAGTACTAGTAGCATGCTTTTAATGAGAAACACCAGCCCCATTTTGGCAACCCTGGCACTGCTGAGGATAGAGCTGTATCTCAGAGGGTTGCGTATGGCCAAAAAGCGATCAAATGACATGATGAGAAGCACTGAGGACTCCATATCTGTGAATCCATGGATAAAGAATTCTTGAGCAAAGCAGGCATTTGGAGAGATTCCTGTGGCATTGAATACAAAGATCCTCAGCATAGTGGGTAGGGAGGAGAGGGACAGGCCCAGGTCAGAGACAGCCAACATGGAAAGGAAATAATACATGGGTGCATGGAGTGATGGCTCAGTCCTGATCACAAAGAGGATGGTGCAATTGCCCAGGATGGCTACCAGGTACATGAGGCATATGGGGATGGAGATCCACACCTGAACATGCTCCAGCCCTGGGATTCCAATCAGGAAGAAGGTGGTAATTTCAATTTCAGAAGAATTGAGAATGTTCATGTTGAGTCTATTGGAAAGTAAAGTATTTATTCTCATATCTAAAATGACATTTTCAACACTAATCAGTTGTACATGTTTGTCTTCCTCCTTCCAGCATGTTTGAGACATAAACAAAAATATGCAATTTTGAAAGACTTCCCATTTTAAGAAATAAAAGAGTGCAATATTAATTCTAAACATATTATAATAGAGTCAGATGATGTTAACTAACAAGGAGAACCAGAAATAAGGATATTGTCTTGACCAGTCATACATTTCTGTTAAGTGTTCGGGAAAAAAATACTCACGCAAAGAGCAGTAACCATAAATAAATTCTTCTTATGCTATTAGGCTTTGCTCCTCATCATCCCAATCCAATGAAAAATTATATAGAGTCAATCTAGACTATAGGGTTATATCTTTTTACTTTGTCCAGAGTAAGCACAGAATTAAAAAAAATAAATAAATAAAGACAACGAAATTCCAGGAAGTGGATTTGTAGAGAGTAGAAAATTAGATTTCTCTAATTTCTAGTCATTTGCTGCAAATACTTTTAAGGCCATTCCTTAAGCTTCTAAAAGCTGTTTTTACTCACAAATTCTCCATAGTAAGCAGTCCAAAGAAAGGACAAAAAACAGGCCATATAGCTTGAATATTAGTCCTCACTTATAGCATAGTGAAAATGCCACTTTATGGTTAATTATTTATAATCAATAATATTAATAATCACATGCTTATTATTGATTATTTATTTCAATTTAATATAATTATAATAAATTATGATTAATTCCTTTAACTCACATAGTGTTTTGTGTTTCTAAATATCTTTCTGCTGATATCAATATATTTCCAGCCTGAATTTATCCCTGTGGCTTTGGAAGATTCAGTTGTTCTTGCTAGTTGTCTCTTTTTTCCTGATATCTTTGGCTTTTGTCTCAACTCCATTCTATATACCATTAACAAAGTCATTTTTAATGCTCCTTTTTGTCCCCCAGCCTATTTGCAAAAACTTCTTTGCATAATGTAATATATGCATATATTATTTAAATTATACTTATATATTTCATAAAATATAGTCTGGATTAGATGAACTCCTGTTTACAGGTTTAAATAGCAACATCAAACTAAGTAAAATCCTAAGTGAAAAATAACTTTATAGCTATGTAATCTCTCATTCCTCCAATAATTCCCTTCATGTTTATAATAAAATCTATACATCTTACCATAGCTGATAAGGCCCAAGAGGATAAGACCTCTAGAAACATCTCCAGTGTACTACGACCACACTCCTTTTCATAACCCCTCAAACATTCCGACATCTTTCCATCTCAGGACTGCTATACCTCAGCTCCAAACGCACTTTACACAAATGTCTGGGTCGTTGTTCAGAAGTCACACCTAAGAAAGGCTTTCCTTGAACACCCTAGCTGCTTCAGTAATACTCTAGCCCCTTGGTCTGATTTATTTCTTTTAAATGTTTTTTAGGTAGCATTTACCATAAGAAGGTAAATTCACTTATAGCACCAACATTGCTTTGTATGCCTCTGGCACATAGTAGATTATCAATATATTTATTAGATAAATGAATAAATAAATAATATCTATTAAGACAACATCAGTGTACTTATTGACATAATGAGATCAGTTTTGTATTTTTAAAATATACCTTATTAGAAAATCTTAGGTTAAGGTAAGCATTAGTTTAAAAGAATATTTATTTTTTTATTTAGAAAATAGGGGTCTAACTCTGATGCCCAGGCTGGAGTGCAGTGGTGCAATCATAGCTCACTGCAGCCTCAAAATTCTGGGCTCAAACAATACTCTCATCTAACCCTCCTGGATAGCTGGAACTATAGGTGGGTGTCACCACACCCAGCTAAATTTATTTTCAATTTTTTAGAGATGAGGTCCCATTATGTTGACCATGCTGGTCTAGAACTTTTGGGATCAAGTGATCCTCCCACCTCAGGTTCCCGAGTCACTGGGATTATAGGCATGAAAGAGTGTTCTTTATGAAATATTAAAAAAAATCCTATTGACTTTAATAAATGACCTACATAAAATATAAAAATGCAATTACCAAGATTACTCATTAGCTTTTGCATGTCATTGCAAAATTAATTAACTAATTACTTAATTAAATGGTGCATTTTATTCCCAGATGCTAAAGTGTGGGGAAGAAAGAAAAGTGGAGTAGGTTGAAAGGGAAAATAGGAAAATGAGAGAGGTGGGGATTAATTTTTATTGCATTATACTAGATGTTTTAAGTCTGTTATTTCCCTCGATCCTCACATGAGACATTAACTACCTTCTCAAAGAAACATGTATTTTTATGAAGAAACATGAGGTTCTAACAGATGTTGCTTGACTCTAAGATTTTTAAATTATATCATGCTTTCTATCTCTTGTTAATTAATATCATTTAAAAATGTGTATATTTCAAGGAAATTGCATTCTACTAAAGGAAATACACAAATTAGGATACCGTATGTAATATAAATGTCAATGAAGGCCAAAGCCTTGAATTTTATTACAGGCCAGATTCATCGTTCTAGAGAATCACCTCCAGGGCTATTGTAATTAATACAAGACATTTCAATCAAATTTCTGACAAAATTACATCAAATAGAAATAAAAAGGCCAATAGTAATTGTTAGTAGCAAAACCCAGGAAATGGAGCCAATTCTGAAACAGTAAAGGTAAAGATGTTAGTGAATAATCTGCCTCGCCAGGTCAAGGGTTAGCATCGGCTTTAGCCTTAGCAAGCTGAGAGGGAAGAAAGAAGAGAGCATAGACATTTTTAAGAGAGAGGCAAAAAGAGAGCATTGGAAGCTATTATGTGCTAGACATTTTGCTAGACTATTTTTTATATTCAAATAGTCATTTTCAAAATCAGTTTGTTCTATTTTTTATGTAAACTTGCAAATATATATTTATCTATGAAGCCTTATGGACCTTATTGATGAACAGGAAATAGTAAAACAGCAGAATTACTTTGAGGATAAGAGATAGAGTTGGCAAAGCCCTAATCAGTCTAAAACCTAATAAACCTATTAGCAATAATTATAATCAGAAAAGGCCCAATGCATTTTTTCCTAAGTACAGTGCCTTATATAGAAAATTTACCCAAATGTTTTTAAGAAAATTGATTTTTTTTGAGAAAAAGTCTTAAATTTTACTAAGAAGAATGAAAATCAAGGGATACTTTCTCTTAGATGATATCTTATTTACATTTACATATTATTTAATTCTCAGAGTATCCTTATGAGGCAGGTACTATTTTTAACTCTGTTTTTAGGAAAGAGAGAAATAACTGATAAGGAATTTAAATCTAGACCTGTCTCATTCCCCTGCTGAGTGCCAAACAAGTACTACCTTACACTGCCCCATGTATTACTTCCTTTTCAATTCACATATAACTCATTTGGCATAACTTGGTTATTGTCTGGTCTCTGTTCCAAAGTTCTTCCAATAACTTGAAGCCATAATGTCAATTCACCTGCCTTTTCTTCTTCTCCTCTGATTCTAGTCTAGAGGCTAGGACCCTACTGTTCATGGACTGATTACTGGACCTGAAATGTCTGCCTTCCTATTCTTTGCTTAGGCAGATAACTTAACCTATCAGAGGAGTTGCCTTATTTTCTTATCCCTATCCCACATAGAGCTTTGAGTCCAGCACTTTGTTTTACTGTGAATGATTAATCGTATGATTTCTAAGATGAACAATACATAGTGGAGTGAAAAGTTTTAAGGGATGGTTAGACAGAAATTTAGCGCCTATTTAATTTTTATAGGTTTTTCTCCAAATTTAAGTGAAACTTGCCTCTTGTCAGGAAATTACAGCTCCTTCCACTGCTCATTGCATCCAATTTTGTTTTTTTACCTCTAAGCCCCTCCTACATCAAAATTTTGGAGTTTCTACCACAGCCATCCACATTTATGTCTTCTCCAAGTCCTTAGTATTCTTGTTTCAGGGACACTTCAGGAGATAAAGCCATATTGAAAGACAATATTATGTTAATGGCCCTATTTCACTTACCATTTAGCCACATAGGGAAACAGAAATGAGTTTAGGCTAGAGCCTTCTCAGCTTTAGTGTCCCATGTCTGCTGGCCACGACTTTTATGTACACACCACAGATTCCTTGAGCAGTCTTCTGAGGTTTGCTCTACTGGAACACCAGTTCCTCCACCTTTGCCTGTCTCTCTAAAGACGTGATTTCCCTGAAATATTTCCTAGAAATTCCCAGAAGGAAGTCTGGTTCAAGACTACCGTTTTATCTCACTGGTTCCCACAAGACCATGACAGAGTTAGACTAGGAGGGACCAAAGGTTTTAGAAACCTGAACACATCAAGGAGAATCTACCCAGAAATAAGGAAAAGGAGTTAAAGCTACCAAGAAATCACTTAACACCAAATTAACTGCTATATTATTTAGGTTCACATTTCTTCATTTCTTTTTTCTTATTCTCAAGAAAGGTGTTTTTCCTTACCTTACTAATGAAATACAATTTACATATAGTAAGATGCAGAAATATGTAGTATACAGCTCCATAGATTTTTATGTACATATGCGAACTAGTAACATTCAACCACAGGAGTGCTAAAATCTCCAAATCTGATTGTGAATTTGTCTTTTTAATTTCAGTTCTCTTTTTGGTTATTTCGTGTATTTTGAAGCATTCCTACCACATGTATATACATTAGGATCTATATAACTTCTTGATAGATTGACCCTTTCATCATTGCAAAATGCCTCTCTTTTTCTTGGTGACAATGTCTTGCTTTAAAGTCTATATTCTATAATAATAATAATACAGCCACAAGGACTATATATATTATATACATGATGTATCTTTTTCCATCCTTTTAGTCTTAATCTGTCCTTATATTTCACATGTAATTTTTATAATCAGCATGTATTTTTAATCCATTGTGATAAGTGCTTTTTTGTAATTGGGTCTTTAGCCAATTTACATTTAATATTTTATTGATACATTTAGTTTTATTTCTATAATTGTCTTGTTTTCTCTAATCCTTTTCTCTTCTTTATTATAGCATTCCTTATTTCTTTTAAATCTTTAAATCAAATTCAGTCAAATGTGTTTCAGTATTTCATTTTATTTCCTCCATTGGTTTTTTAGCTATACTTATTTGTTCTTTTCTTAATAGTTCCTTGAAGTAAGCAACCTTAACTTTTCAGAGTTCACCATAAATTAATAGTATATTGCTCCATATATAATGCAAGAAACTTTTGACAATACATTTCCAATTAACTCATTTTTATCCTGTATATAATTACCATCAAGTATATATTTCTATCTGTGTTTTAAAGCTCTCAATACATTGTAATTTTTAAATAATAAATTATCTCTTCCAGCAATTCATAAAAGATAAAAAATAGTTTATATTTAGTCACATATTCAGCCCTTTTGGTATTCTTCATTTCTTCTTGCTCATACAAGTTTCTGCCTTGTATTATTTTACTTTTGCCTGGAAAACTCCCTTCAGCATTTATTGTGTGTGAGTCTTATGGCTGTGAATTTTCTTGGGTTTTGATTATCTGTAAATGTATATATTTTACTGTCTTTTGAAAGATAATTTTGATAAATGTTTCATTCTAGGTTGACAAATTTTTCTCTCAGCAATTTAGAAATGTAGTCCTATTGTCTTAATTATAGCATTGTTTCTAATGAGAAGTTGGCTGTCATTATTATCATTATTTCTCTATATGAGTATCTTTTTTTCCCCCTGCTTTAAATATTTCTGTCTTTTTTTTTCAGAATTTGACTCAATGTGTCAGTTAATATTTTTGTGTTTATTCTGCTTGGTATTTGCTGCTGTGGCACTCATCTCAAATATAAATGGCCAATTACTCTCAGAGTTTCAGCTTAATAAGTCTTGCACCTATTATTCTTTTATTGTCCTATAGAAAATTATGACTTTTATCCTGTTCAGGACATCCTCCTAGTTTCTCTGGGGGATTAATGTAACTCATTTTCTTCCACATTATAATCAGGACAAAAATCTGTGTAATATATTAATAAATCATGAGAAAAAAATGTATATTTCTATTGTTGACATTATTTATCTTCCTTGAAGATGTCCATGAGTATATTCCTTAACATGTAGAAGACATTTACTTACCTCCTACATGAGGAAGAAACCCTAAACCCATCTATTCCAGAAGTTATTGGTTTGGATCTGCTATTTAAGATAGCATTCATTATGAATTTAGAAAATGAACTCTTAGATAGAAGATTAGCATGCAGGAGAATTTCTTTTTCTTTCTTTCTTTCTTTCTTTCTTTCTTTCTTTCTTTCTTTCTTTCTTTCTTTCTTTCTTTCTTTCTTTCTTTCTTTCTTTCCTTTCTTTTTCTCTTCCTTGTGTATGTGTATGTGTGTGTACTTTCAAGAAAAATACTTATAAAAGTGTGACAGAATCTTGATTGATTAAAAAGGTAATTTATCCTTTAAGGCAGTAACAATGGAGTCCTCAGTTAATGCTGAAGGAAAGTCTGGTACTGGGATAGCTTTTTAGAGTTAGACTACATTAAAGCTAAGAGGGAAAGGGCACAGTCTTTTTTATTCCTAAGTCAATCCATCACTGAATATGGTCTTTCCACCACCAAGAGGCATCAACTGGGTGAAGCAGCTTTATTTGAATCAAAACAATTCCAGAAAAAGGGCTTAGCTGTATTCCAACAGCAGCCAAAACTCCTGGAAGCTGGGAGTTGGTGCCTCAGTTGTGAAATAAGGATGACTAGGTGATTCACTTTATCATTTATTACCATCAACACTTGAACTACTGATATACAACTGTTTCATATATTAAACAGTTGGGAATAGCTTCTTCAGTGTTTGGGTTATTTTATTTGTCCAAGAAGACATATATTTAAAAACATAGTGAATTAACTACAGCAGTCACCATTAAAGGTGTTCTTGAAACCTCAACTGATCTTATTATCTTCCATCTTTATAATCCATTCTAAATTCCCCTCTTCTAAAGGCTAAAAGCTTTACGGTCTGGGTGTTTTTGATGGTGGAGTGACCAGACCTTTATTACCAAAGGGTATAAATGACTGAATACAATGCCCTTCTCAAGCTATCAGTACTGCCCTTGCTAATTTATCATCAAAATTTGTAGGAAATTACTAGGAAACAACTAGTCAACCTCTTGGGTACTGACCATATACTGAACATATTCCATTCCTTCACTGTTCAACAGAAGCCCTATGGATGATCATGGACTGATTACTACTGTCAGATTAGTGACCTCTTTCCTTACCAACTGGTCTTTAGTCTTGGAGGATATCAAGGTTACTAGGCAGGAGTGTAACTTACATTTTATTGTACCCTTACTGTATCTCCAACTCTGGAAATGGGAACCTTTAGTCCAAAAGAATCCAAATTGCAGAACTAAGAAGTGCAAATTGCCCACATAGGTCACTGGAAATAATTGTAAGTGGGGCAACTGTTACATTCCACACTTTTATTTCCAAATACGTGTATTCTAATTATTGGAGTCATACTCATTGTAAGTGTAGAGTTCCCAGTTCTAACAAATATATACATCTTTATAATCACCACCACAATTGAGATACAGAACATTTTCATCATGACAAAATCCACCATCCATGCCTTGTCAAAGGCAATCACTCATTTGCCTTCTGATTTCATTATAGATTATATTTGTTTTTTCTAGAGTTTGATATAAATGGAATTATGCACTATGTAATCATTTGTGTCTTACTTCTTTCACTTAACATCAGGTTTCTAAAAATAATCATTCATCCTGGTGCACGGATTAGTAATTCATTCTTCTACATTACAAGGTAACACCTCATTATGTGAATACAGTACATTTTTTCATGCATAATACTTTTAATTAGTCACTATAAATATCTGAATTGTAAGCATATTTTTAAACATATGGCACATATTATCAGCTTGTTCAACTTTAGAATCTCTCTCATGCCAGTAGCTTGCAGGACTACTTCCTTTTCCATGAAGCTCCATGAATGTTCCCAATTCAAACTTGGCTTTCTTCAACATTTTTACTTTTTAAATAAACGTACCCTGAAGAGAATTACTAGATTGGCGTGACTTTTCTATGTCTTTCCTAAGGCTGTCTAGAATCAATTTCTTAACAACTCTTTTCAAGTCATTTGTCCGGTTCTCTCAGGTCATGATTATATCATCTTCCTCCGGATTTGATGGATGTGTTGGTAAGAGATCTCCTGAATTGGATTGTTGTGTTTTTTAGTAAAAATCAACACAGAGCAGGGGAAGTAAATATCCATGAGTAGTCTTGACATCAATATGATCTTCAATCACAATTCGCTATTTTTTGACCATGAAGTACTTTTTGTCATGGGTAAGAGCCATGCCATGGAAGTTGGTCAGGTAATTGTTTCCTTCAAGTAATTAGTTTGAAATTTTCTAAATGCAACTTTATCAATATTGGATAAATAAGGCTTATTTCCAAAACAAAACCTTGAGGCTATCAGATGCAATTTTGCTTGCTTAAATCCTTGTGATTATGTTTGTCCAATATTTCTTATATTGAGTATAGTTGGTACTTTTATATTATACCAATCTTTCTTAGAAAACTTATCAATCACTTTGTTCATGGCTCTTTTTTGTTACCTTTTATAAGGAGCTTATTCTTGCCAATCACTATGGTGTTGTTTAGAGAAGCTACCACATTTTTAAAATAGATCAATTAATGGCTTTTGGGTTTTTTTTTCAAGTTTTGGGTTATTATTAATATATTTGCTATGCATGATTGATTATATAGAAATAATTATGTTTAAAGATGCTTTCATTTCTTTTGAGCAAATACTTAGGAATGTAAATGCTATGTGACATGTAAGTCTGTATTTAATTTGCTTAATATATGTTGAGGCTATACATTTCAGATTATGTATAATATGATAGAAATAAATTATGTTTCTGTTTTTCCTTTTACTGGTATATACTGTCATTCCTTGTCCTTCGTATGATATTAAGATGACTATGCTAGCTTTCTTTGACTTTATGTTTGCTTTATATATCACTTTTCTTCCATTTTTTTACTTTTTTGCATGTATTCGTTTCAATATATTTTTTGTTAAAAAGCATATTATAAATTTTTTAAAATTTTTGTTTCTAATCTAGTACCCAAGTTCTATGTCATTTAATAGGGAAATTTAATTCATTTAATTTTACTGTGGTTATTTCTTTATTCAGAATTCTCTGCCCTTTAACTTACTATCTTCTATTTATTGTACTTTTGTTTTTCCCTTCTTTCTTGCTTTTCTTTGGCTAGATCAAATTATATTCTGTATTTCAAAAGTTGTTTTATTTTTCTCATGAACATTTCCCTTCAACTCAGGTTCATATTTAACTTTACTTTTCCTTGTTGATTTTTTATCACTATTCCATAAGTCCTATAAGATGACAACTCAGAACTAGGTCTTATCATTTTGGTGCTTTCTATTGATAGTCACAGATCTAGACAGTAACCATCTTATGGTTCAAGTATAGGACAAGAACCTGCTTCTCTAACCAGTTAGATTGGTGGCCTCTGTAAGTAATGTAGATCATTTTTAGGCTTCCTTTATGAATTGTTTGCATATGGCTTTGATTCCTCTCCAAGCAAAAACTGAGGAAATAATTTTAGAACAAGTTGATTATTTGGTAGCTGATCCCAAGAAATACTCACCATAACTGTACAGGAAAAGGAAGGCTTGATACATATGTTATCAAGCAAGTTACTAAAGAATCTTACTCCTTCTGAGTAACTCTGGAAGGCAATTTAGAACATGTGTGTCAAAGTTATTCCTCCTCAGGATAAAGGAAGGTAGAATATTTATAAATTTACATCTGTTAATTATTGGTGAGGGCTGATTCCAGAGTTGCTGGAATGCTGGGTGTAGACAAAGCTTGCTCATGGACATTCTAAATTAAAGAAATGCAGATATTGGCAGTTGGAAGTCCAAGTGTCTAAAAATAATATTTTAAGTACCAAGAGGGTAGGGTGGGTATCAAAGCATCCTCTAGAATAGCCAAGTGACTTTTAATAAATCAGTTTGGTTCAGGTAACTTGATTTCACATGGAGATAGAAACCACCCTTTGTAAATTAATAAAGGGACACAAGGCAAGGTGAGGCCCTAAACTTTGCAAAAGCACAGGCATAGCTAAAAATAATGATAATAAGCAGCCACTGTGCCCTAGTTTTCTTTCCTATAATTGCTACTCAGGAGTCACTTAGCTGATGGTCGTAAAGATTCTTAACTTTCCCCATAGATAACATTACTCTTGTGAAATCTAAGGGTAGTTTTTAAGGTATCTTCCAGGCCCTGCATTCCAGTGGATTGGCTGACTTGCCCAGAACAGTGGCCCATACTGAGGAACTGACTCAACTGGTATTGTGATCCCCACCCAAGAACCAACTAAGCAAAGGAGACAATTTCTACACCCCTGAGGTTCTGACCCGAGCCCAGTCAATTAGCAGACCCAATTGCTTAGACTTTTTTTTCTGATAAATTATTTTTAAAAACTGTTTCTCCCAAATCTTTGGGGAGATGGATTTGAGAAATTTCTCCCATCTCCTTGCATGGTGCCTGTGATAGTAAACTCCTTCTCTCCTATGATCCCTGCTGTCTCAGTGTATTGGCTTTCTCTTGAACAGTGGGCAAAGAACTTGATTGGACTATAACAAGACTGTTTAATCTAATTTATCCTGTGGGAGTTGATTATCTTCTCCAGATGTGGAGCCTGGCCATGAATAGACTTATCCCTGCTCACTATTTTAAATTTCTGTTCCTTTTATCATTCAAAGAGATGTATGTCTTGTATTTGAGCCTGGTTGTATCTTTTTATGTTATTCTTTTCAAATCCTGTTAATAATAATTCTGTTTATTGTTAATGTAAAGGCTTTCCATTATTTTGGCCAAGGCTTTTCTTTTTAATTTAGAAATATGCTTTAAAAAGCAACTTAAAACCATTATCTATCTATATATCTACCTATATCTTCTTATTTTATAAATATATATCTTTTTACTTAAATGTTCTTTGAATTTTATATTGCTTCATAGCCTTGAGTAACTATTATTAATTTAAAACCTTAGTGGCTTACTCCTATAATCCTAGCACTGTGGGTGGCCAAGGCAGAAGGATTGCTTAAGCTTAGAAGTTCGAGGCCATCCTGAGCAAGAGCAAGACCCCATCTCTGCAAAATATAGAAAAAATTAGCCAGGCTTGGTGGCACATGGTTGTAGTCCCAGCTACTCAGGAGGCTGAAGCAGGAGGATCGCTAGAGCCCAAAAGTGTGAAGTTGTAGAGAGCTAAGATGATGCTACTGCATTCTATCTGGGACAACAGAGCAAGACTCTGTCTAAAAGATTAATTAATTAAAAAATAAACCCTTGTTAGACCAACATAAAAATTGAAAGATATGAATGAAGCACAAAGGATAGCCTTCAAAGAACTTCTAGTAAATGTAATGTAAAAATTCAAAGGTATGTAGTTTTGAAATATCTGTTTAGAAATCTAACAGAGTATGACAGGTCATGTCTACTTCAACATTAATCTAATGATATTTGCCAAAAATGGATCATAGACATAAATGGAATTACTGGTAAATCATTTTATAGTTTGTAAAGTGCTTTTAAAAATATCTGATACTTGTATATTACTATCTCCATGTTGTGGATAATTAAGCTGAGGTAAAGAAAATTCAAGTGGTATGGTTTAGAATTGGAACTAAAGTATTTTGATTACAGATATTTTGTAATTTTAACTACATTTTCCAATTTCTATGAACACCACATTTCAAGCTGCTTCTATCAATGTGATTTTAAGTATTTATCTTTCCCTTGAGTAGCCTACCAGTTGTTTTGTCAGCTCTATTTCCCTCTAGTTTCTACTGAAGTCCTGAATATCCCAAAGTGTTAATGTACCAGCCCCAGGCCCAATGGTTTCTGTGTAAGCTTGATTACTCCCAAGGGTCTACAACTCTGAGAAAAACAGAGGTAGGTACATCTACATAATGTCTAGATCAAAGTGGAGAGTTCTTGCTTTTATCTTTCAGGGACTCACTGAGCATCTGGTTCTGATAAAGGAGGTAAAAATCCCTTTGGAAGCCTAAACATAAGTTTAAACAACTTGTGTTTGAATAAATGTCTATGGGAAGGAAGAAGAATTGGCTTCAGTGTGTGTGTGTGTGTGTGTGTGTGTGTGTGTGTGTGTGTCTGCGTGTGTGTGTGTGTGTGTATGTGTGTGTTTGTGTGTGGATAAATGCATAGTGTACAGTATGGTTTGAAAGTTAAATTGGTATAATATGAAGGTTAAATAGAAAAGGTTAAATATCAGGGTATTTCTTAATATCCAAATATCAATAGGGTCTCATTTATTTAATAATATGATAAATAAAAATAAGCTTTATTATCAATTTAAAAAATAATGGCTAGGGGAATTTTTTTTGAAGTGATTATTAGTGGTTTGTATTTGCTGATTATCTTCAGTATGTTAGAGATATCAGACTGCCCAAAGCAACTCTGAGTAGGCATTGTTATTTACAACAATTAACAGAAGAGAAAACATCTGCTTGGTGGCGTAAGCAGGATGACAAGATTCACACAGGGTAAACTGCCAAACTAGGATATATGCTCAGATGTTTGTGCATTAGCCTGAGGACTGATTTTTTATGTTAAAGAATAAAAATTCTAAGTGGTTTGGGCAATGTTTGATCTGAGGACTATCCTTGAAACATTCTATTTTTTTGGAACCTACCACATCCTACCTCTCTGGATATTCCTTTGCAACATGCTCTCAACAATCTTGCTATACTTCAGGGTTCCATGATATTTAAATTCTATAATTTGTACATTTTTCCAGTATGATTTCATTTACTCTCATGATTTCAGATACCAACCATCATGTCAATATTTTTGAACAAACAGCTCTGTTGTGCTATTTTTTTTTCTGAAGTTCATCCATATCCAAATGCATACTGTGTATAAGAATGCGTTTACCAAGGATGATATGAATGACAGGAATGTGCATCAATATTCCTTATTTGCTGCCAGAGAAAAACAGGGAGAAGGTGCTAAGAAATGATTCTACATGTCTTATATTTCATCCATTCACATTAATTCTTTACATATTTGCTGAGAGTCTTTCATATTTCATGTATCATGTTGATGACAGATACATGAAGATAAATAAAACTCTACCTATGCCTTTTAGCATTTAGCAATCAGTGTACATAGTGGTGGTGGAGTTGCACATATAGGGTTTCATGAAAACAGTACAAAAGATTGCATGGAAAAAGCAATGGAAATGATTCTAGGTGTCTTATTACTGATTCAATAAAAGCAGCTCCAGTTTGATATTATTCTATTTGGTTTAATGTATTATTTTGTTTAAAAGGCTAAAAAGTCACTAACTTAGGATAAATTCTTAGTAGTAAATTTTCCACATTGGAGAATATGAACACGTTTAAAGACTTATAGTAAATTTTGAAGATGATAATTCATTAACTTGCCAAATATGCTTTTGAGCATAGTATATACATGAACTCCTTGTTCCCATAGAACTGAGTTTTATGCAAAAGTATGTCTGCTTTTTGTCCATGTGGTTTCAGATCTGGTTAAAGAGCTTGTATTTCCATGCATCATGTCTGTTCTCAATAACTCCGAGGTCAAGCTTTTTCTCCTGATTGGGATCCCAGGACTGGAACATGCCCACATTTGGATCTCCATCCCCATTTGCCTCATGTACCTAGTTGCCATCATGGGCAACTGCACCATCCTCTTTATCATAAAGACGGAGCCCTCTCTTCATGAGCCAATGTATTATTTCCTTGCCATGTTGGCTATCTCTGATTTGGGACTATCCCTCTCTTCCCTTCCTACAATGCTGAGGATCTTCTTGTTCAATGCTATGGAAATTTCACCCAATGCCTGCTTTGCTCAAGAATTCTTCATCCATGGATTCACTGTCATGGAATCCTCAGTGCTTCTAATTATGTCTTTGGATCGCTTTCTTGCCATTCACAACCCCCTAAGATACAGTTCTATCCTTACTAGCAACAGAGTTGCTAAAATGGGACTAGCCCTAGCCCTTAGGAGCATTCTCTTAGTGCTTCCATTCCCCTTCACTCTAAGGAGATTAAAATATTGTCAAAAGAATCTTCTTTCTCACTCATACTGTCTTCATCAGGATACCATGAAGCTGGCCTGCTCCGACAACAAGATTAATGTTATCTACGGTTTCTTTGTTGCTCTCTGTACTATGCTGGACTTGGCAATGATTGTTTTATCTTATGTGCTGATCTTGAAGACAGTACTCAGCATTGCATCTCTGGCAGAGAGGATCACAGCCCTAAATACCTGTGTCTCCCACATCTGTGCTGTGCTCATCTTCTATGTGCCCATCATCACCCTGGCTGCCATGCATCGCTTTGCCAAGCACAAAAGCCCCCTTGTGGTAATCCTCATTGCAGATATGTTCTTGCTGGTGCCACCCCTGATGAACCCCATTGTGTACTGTATAAAGACTCGACAAATCCGGGAGAAGATTTTAGGGAAGTTGTTTAACACATGTAAGTGATAAGAACTTGAATAACTAGGAAATAAATTATCAGTAATCGTTGGCACTTGCTATGTGTTTAACGCTATGATGGTCACTATCTCATGGATGACTGGAAGGAGGGAGTGAAAAGCTATATAATGCAGAATTTATAATAAAGTTGGAAATATAATTTAAAAAGGATAGAAAAAATAATCAGTAGATATATGATATAATTCATAGATGTTTAATTAACATTTTAGGATGAATTGAAAGAAAAGATGTGATAAAGCAGTTGAATTTGAATTAGGTCTTAAAGAATGGTAAGATTTGGGTAGATTAATATTATGCAATTAGCCTTTATTACATATATATATAGTATAATCTTTATACTATCAAGGAAACATAAAATAGTAGAGCAGATAGCAGATATGAAGGATATTAGTGTGGTTGGAATACAGAGTATAATTTGGCAAATATTGAGTATTAGTTTTGGATAAAATGAGTGAACCAGATTTTGCAGTATCTAGAAGAGACTTCTAAAGTCTAAATTTAGAAGGGACTGGAAAACCAGATTAGTCTCTAAACGTATTCGTAACATAATAAATCTAATTTTAAGAACAGTGTGTATGAAAACATGAGCAAAATGGATTGAATTTGGGAGAGATGAGGAAGGGAGATTAACAAGAAATAGCACAATAGTCCTGCTGTGAAGTGATGACTCTTTGGATGGGCACCGAGAGAAAAAAACATTTAGTTTTTGTTGTAACCAACAATAGAAAATTCACAAATTATACTAAGAAATAAGTTTAAATTCTATGATATTGCTGTTTAGTCTTTTCTGTGATTTAGTCTTTTTTCCTGGGCTTTAAAAAATTCAGCCCCTCTGATATGCTTTTAAAAATTGAACTTTTAAAAATTGAACAGTACAAAGAATTTTGTACCATGATATTTTCACTAAAATTTATATTTTAAACTTTTTCTCATGTACAGAAGAAATATTTCAGAGAAAAAAAATCAAATGATTGAGCATACAACTGAAAATTCAGTTTGAAGGATGGCAAGGAATTAAGACATAAGGCAATCTATATAGGGACAAATATATTGCACACAATTGACAATGTATTATTTGCTCAACACTTTACCACATATCTCACATACAGTGTCTCACTTAATCCTTATAACAATGATCTGAAGTAGATATTATTCTCATCCAAAATTTATAGCTTAGACAAAGTGATGTTAGTGAGATGGTCATTTAGAGTTGCCTGGTACTCATCTCCCCCCCAAAAGAGACCAGAACAAGTGCATTTCTACTGTATGTGACTATACACAACTACATTTTGACTGGAGTGACTGAGGAAGTAGTCTGGAGAGCACCAGGTAAGAAGCAAAATCCCTGTGGTGGCCAGAAGCCCAGAATAGCACCACAGAGAGCCAAGGAAGGCACCCTGCCTATTCACACTGTTTCTCTTGCCTGACTTCCCTCCAGCTTGGATTCAGAAGGGACTTTTTATGGGGAAAGGGTAAACTGGAGACCCTCAGCAGTCTCCACTTCCACCAAAGATGTCAGCAGTCCTTGCTATAGGAGAGTCCTCAGTCCTCTTAAGCCCTAAATCTAGGTTGGATAGTTGCTGGGAGCTCACATGACTGCATTGCCTCAGATCAGGAGTCTCCAAATTAAGCACATAATACCCATATAACCTAAGATGTTATGATATGGCACGATCTTGAACCTGGACCCACTGCTATAGTGTGCCCTGTGTTTTGTCTTGGCAGTAACCAGTTTGTGCTGGCTTTGACTGGGGCATGTGGACCCTTGCTCCAATTGTTGCCAAGTCCTGGTAAATAAAGTAGAACTACCTTCTATTGAAATTGGGTGTTAATCATTCTCAAAGCTTTTGTTTAGTATTGTAAGCTTATGTAAGTAAGCTTTGGCTCAATGCTCAGGCAAGTAGCCAAAGTCCACCTCCTATATAATCTCATATCCACCACTACCCAAAGTTAGATTTCTAGGCTTATTCTTTTGCACAATGGCCCATATCCAAACACCAGATCTGCAAAACATGATGTTGGTATCTCAATGGGGATCACATTGAATCTGTAAATCACTTTGGGTAGTATACATACTTTAACAATGTTAACTATGCTGATCCATGAAGCATGTTACATTTTTCCATTTGTTTACATCCTCTGTGATTTCCTTCCTCAGTGTTTCATAGTTCTCTCTATAGAGGTCTTTAACATCCTTGGTTAAATATATTTCTAGGTATTTTATTTTCTTTGTTGCTATTGTGAAAGGTATTGAGTCTTTGATTTGTTTCTCAGCTTGACTATTGTTGGTGCATATGAATACTACTGATTTGTATACATTGGTTTTCTAACCTGAGACTGTGCTAAATTTATTTATCAATTTCAGAAGTCTCTTGGTATAATTTGGGTGTTTTTTTTTTCAGTTATAAGATCATATCATCAGCAAAGGGCAATAGTTTAACCTCCTCTTTTCCTATGTGGATAGGCTTGATTTTCTTCTGTTGCTGGATTTCTCTGGCTAGAACTTCCAGCACCACGTTGAACAGAAGTGGTGACAGTGATCAA
This sequence comes from Microcebus murinus, assembly GCF_040939455.1. Taxonomy (NCBI): domain Eukaryota; kingdom Metazoa; phylum Chordata; class Mammalia; order Primates; family Cheirogaleidae; genus Microcebus; species Microcebus murinus. Next base: position 56,681,381 of record NC_134107.1, on the reverse strand, counting down.
CCTTGTTTGGTTCCAGTTCTAAGTAGGAATGCTTTCAATTTTTCCCTGTTCAATAAGATGTTGGCAGTGGGTTTGTCATATATGGCTTTTATAATATTGAAGTATGTTCCACCTATGCCTATTTTGTTAAGAGTTCTTATCAGAAAAGCATGCTCAATTTTGTTCAATGCTTTTTCTGCATCTATCAAGAGGATCATATGGTCTTTGTTTTTGCTTCTATTTATGTGCTGAATCACATTTATAGATTTTCATATGTTGAACCATCCTTGTATCCCTCAGATGAAACCTACATGATCATGGAGGATTATTTTTTCTGATGTGCAGATGAACTTGGTTTGCTAGGATTTTACTGAGAATTTTTGCATCTATATTCATAAGGGATATTGGCCTGTAGTTTTCTTTTTTTGCTGTGTTCTTTCTTGGCTTTGGGATCAAGGTCATATTGGCTTTGTGGAATGAGTTGAGGAATATTTCTTCCTTCTCTATGTTATTAAATAATTTCTATAGTATGAGTACCAGTTCTTCTTTGTAGGTCTCATAAAGTTTGGCTGTGAAAACATCTGGTCTAGGACTATTTTTGTTTTCTTGGAAGATTTTTTATTGCTACTTTAATTTTGTTACTTGATATTGGTCTGTTTAAGAGGTCTATTTCTTCCTGATTGAGCCCAGGGAGGTTTTGTATTAACAAGAATTTGTCCATTTCCTCAATGTTTTCAAGTTTATGTGCATAGAGATTTTTATAGTATTCAGAAATGATATTTTGTATTTCCATGGTATCAGTGTAATACATCTTTTATAAATTTCTGATTAAGTTTATTAGAATATATTCTTTTCTGCTTCTGGATTCTGGTTTTATCTGCATATGGAACCAGAAAAGACCCCAAATAACCAAAGCAACCTTAAGCAAAAATAATAAATTGGGAGGCATCAATCTATAGTACAAGGCTATAGTAACCATGGTACTGGTACAAGAACAGAGATATAGACCAATGGATCAGAACAGAGAAACCATCTATAAAACTATCCTCATGTTGTCATCTGACCTTTGACAAAGCAGGCAAAAATATACACTGAGGAAAAGAATCCCTATTCAATCCCTATTCAATCCCAATTCCCTAGGAAAAATGGATAGCCATATGTAGAAGACTGAAACAGGATCCATACCTCTTACCACTCACAAAGGTTAATTCACAATGGATAATAGACTTAAACCTAAGACATACAAAATTCCTTTCTTCCTTAAAAATTCCAAAATTGAAGACAAAAATTCTTTTAAAATTCCTTTCTTCCATCCTCATTGACTCATTAATTGGATCTTTGAGCAACAAGCAACTAGACCTAAACCAAAACACCCCATGGTTTTGACAACAAAAAGATAATTTTATATGGAAGCTTGTGGATATACAATTTTAATGAAAATATAAGAGGATATAACAAACTATTTCTTCTTTGTTCATTGGCTTATGGTCTTTCTGATATGGTCAGTCCCTCAATCCCTTCCCATTTACCTCCCTTAATCCTCAAACCTTCCCTAACATGCTAGAGAACAAGGACAACAAAAACAACACTTCAGATACTTCCCTGAATACATTTTACTCTCTATCACTTCTGCCCCAGCTACACATGTTATTTTTTCAGACTGGAATATACTTTGCATCCTGCCTCTTATAGTTGTTTACTGCCTCATTCCTACATGTCCCTTAACGTTAGCTACTGTGTCAACTCAGGGAAACCTTTTTTGATACTTTCTTCCCCCCATGAGGGGGAAGATATCTATTTTATGCTCTTGTATTAACCTTTTTATACTTTGAGCAATACAATTATATGGTTGTATAACAAATCATCCCAAACTTCAGTGTCCTGGAATATTTATTTATTTTTTATAAACCTGCAATTTGGACTGAATTCAGAGAATGCTTGATAATCTGCTTCACTGGACCCTAGATGGGGAGACTAGAAGGGGTGGTGGCTAGAATAATCTGAAGGATGATTCACTCAGTGGTGGTTGATGCTAACTCAGCTAATTCTGAGGCCTTACCTGAGCCTGTTGGATAGAACACCTGAATGTGGCCACGCTATATGGTCTAGGCTAAATCTCAGATTGGGGGCTGGATTCCATAGCAAGTGTTGAGTGAGACAGAGAGAAGTAGAGATAGATTGAAGATGGGGGAAAGAAATTAAAAAAAGCAGCAGCAAAAAACTTATCACCTTTTATGACCAAGCCTTAAAAGTCTCACAGGGTCATCTCCACAGTATTCAATTCAGGAAGCATTTACAAAGTCCTACCTAGTTACAAAGGGAGAAGAAATAGATACCACCTCTTGAGTAGTGGCAAGTATCTGGAAGAGAATGTGAGATTAAAATTATTTCTGTGGTCATTTTTGGAAAACACAATTTTCCACATTATATTACATTTTATTTCTACTGCCCCAACCCCTGCCAGACCAGAGTGAGAGTTCTGTGAAGGCTGTGATCTCTTGTTCATCCCTGTATATGTTTGTTAGTAAATAAATAAATAAATAAATGTTTCCTCTATTTCATGCTCATTAGATATTATAAAGGATAAACAAGTGTGGGTGCATTTAAGGTGATAGTGCCTCCAATATTAGACCCAGTTAGTAACAAAAGGCATGGGTCACCCGATCTCGGATCTGTTTTGTCTTCACACTGTAGACAATGGGGTTCATCAGGGGAGGAAAGAGAAGATACACAAAACCCATGAACACCTGGACCAGGTGGGGCGTCTGCTTTCCAAAGCGGTGGATAACAGACAGGCCAATCATGGGAGTGTAGAAGAGAAGCACAGCACAGATGTGGGAAACACATGTATTAAGAGCTTTCAGTCTCTCAGCCCTGGAGGCAATGGACAGTACAGTGTGCAGGATCAGAGCATAAGAGAAGAGGATGAGTAGCGAGTCTATACCCACTGTGGAAATGATGACAAACATGCCATAGATGCTATTGGCCTTGATGTCTGCACAGGCCAATTTCATCACTTCTTGGTGGAGACAATAGGAATGTGAGAGGACTGGGGAGCCACAGTAGGGGAATCTTTTGAGCATGAAAGGCAATGGGAAAATGAGTGCTACGCTACGGCCCAGAGAGGCAAGACCAATCCTGCCAATGGCAGCATTGGTGAGAATGGAAGCGTAGTGCAAGGGGCGGCAGATGGCCACAAAGCGGTCAAAGGCCATAGACAGTAGCACAGAGGACTCTAGGAAGGACAAACAGTGAATGAAAAAGAGCTGGGCAAAACAGGCATCATGACTAATCTCTCGTGCCCCAACCCAAAAGATGCCCAGTACTGTAGGAAGGGTACACAAGGACAGACCCAGGTCAGTCAAAGCCAGCATGGACAGGAACAGGTACATGGGCTCATGGAGTGAGGGCTCTGTTTTAATGATAAAAAGAATTGTGCAGTTGCCCAGGATGGAAACCAGGTACACAAAGCTCAGTGGGATGGAGATCCAGACATGCATGTGCTCCAGCCCAGGAATGCCACTCAGCAGGAAAGTAGAGGAGATGCTGCTGCTGTTTCCCAGGGATCCCAGTGTCATTGTGTGTGGAAACAAGGGGAAAGTTGAGTTCTCCCTAAACTCCTGAAATGAATTGAGGAAATGAGAGTGATTACACCCGGAAGAAATTAAAGAGAAAAAAATTAGAATCAAATAGACCTAAAATTGCATAGCTTCTTTCAGGGGTGGTTTCACTTTGGTCCCTGGCTTCCTCCTATCTTTTTGTGGGAAATACTTTTAGTATCAAAGTTTCAATAAGAAACAAAGACATGGAATTGTGAAGTGACTGCTAGGTAACTTGTAAGAGTCAAACTGGGTGAGTTGGCTATTCTACATGAGCTCTTCCATGCTTTTTGCTCTGTTCTGACCTCTGTATCAACCAGGTCTTCTTGGCCTCTGGACTTTTTAGTAGGCTCAGACAATGGGAAGCACCAAAAATTGATAGGAGCATGGGGGTCAGGGATCAGGCTCTTTCTCCATGGCATTGTGGGTTGGCAGTGGCTGTGTTCCACCACTGAAGGCCACAGCTATTGTTGGGGACCTTTCTTCTCCAGCAGCACAAACCTTCTTGAGCTGCAGTAATTGCTCTCTGCTCCTCAGACTAAGGAGTGAGATTTCCTTCACTGTTCCCACTGGCCATACTTAACTTTGCCTACCCCATAACAAATAAATCTTTCATTAAACAATCTTCAAGTGACTCTTTCCTTCTGGGTCTCTCACTAACGTTACAACTTTTTTTTTTCATCTTCGTTTTACCCCTTATCTTACATTGATTTCGTTGTTATCTTTAACTTTATTTTTCTTTCTTTCCCTTTTTTGTTTAACCTCTCCAGGTATGAGAGCCCTAATCCTGGACATAGACCAACCCTTACTAACTATCTCTTCTGGTTTTCCTGACATAGAAGCCTAGCCTTGTCCAGGTAGTTCATAAATGCTACTCAGATCACAGATTTCCAGAGAGAACTGGAAGGTGTGTGAAGATCTGTGAAGCTATTCCCGACTGCTAGAGTAAGAAGGCAAAGCCCCGACACTCCTGTCAGTCAGTAATTGATATTCTCCAGAAGTCCAGAAATCCAACTACTGTGGACTTAGGTGGCAGGACCTAGGTAGCAGGAGAGACTGAAGCATTACCATTCATGGCCACATCCCACATTACAAGGCTGAGTCCAGGAGAGTCCCCAGAACAGAAGGCAGAGATGCTGGGAGGACCCATTCTTCTACAGATCAAGAAATGAAGGCTCAGGAGAGTCTAGTCACTGGGGAGAGTTTCACATGCCAATTTAGGCCTTCTGAGGTGCAGAACAATAATATTTGCCTTCTTAATTAATAATGCCACTAGAATATGAGCTAAAAACAGGTAGGAGTTTAGCCAGTGCTTAGAATATGCTCTGGTTTATAGCAGTTGCTCAGAATTTTTTTCCTTTCATAAGTAAGGGTTAAATTTTTTTTTAGTTACTTGTCAGTAACTTGATGCATGCTTTATCTTCTTAAAAAAAACCTGTAAATAATGTTCTATTGATAGCATGATGCAATAGATGAGAAAATAGAAGCTTTAAGAAAATTATCAACATGTCTAAAATAAGAGAGATAGTAAATGACCAAGTTTTGACTTTTCTATAGATTTCAGGCTCTAAACAACTGCTACACTTTCTTCCCACATAGAAGGTAATTCAGTGTCAATTAGCAGCAGCTAGCTGAATAGGTCTTCAAAAACAGTGCTGACTCTTTAGCTGAATTAATAAATAAGTGGATTGGAGAAATACACACATAAACATAACACATAGACATTTTCTCTGTCACTTTGAAAACCAGTGACATTAATAGCCAATGCCATTAACTCACTGTCCATTTGAAGGTCAGATTGGTGCTCATGCTGTGCTCCTCAGCTTCTTCTGCAGCCATGATTAGTGATCACCACGTTACATATCAAAGTGAATTCAGAAGAGCTGTGATAAACTTACCTGTCAGAGGTAGACAACCTACATGGTGGTTTAACAATATGACTCATAAAACTCAAGGCAGAAAATATTTTTGACATTAAAATGAAGTAACGTAGTGAAGAAGAAAGAAATATAATTCCTGATGAACACCTACTATTTTCTAGTCTCTGTATCAGGAACATTGCAAAAATAATCACATGTAGGCTTTAGAAAGACTTTGCAAGTTAGTATTATTCCATTAATTTTCACTTGAGAAAAGAGGAACTTAGAGAATTTGATCATGTGCCTCAAGTCATACAGCCAATCAGTGCTGGAACTGGAATTCAAACTTAGATCTCTGAAGCTCCAAAGTACATATTAAAAATTTGGAAAAATTAAGGTTAACAAGTCCAGACAACTGTTTAAATTAAGGCAGCCTGAAATGGGTGGAGGTTAAATGACAAAATATATGGAGAAATATTGAAAATTTGTTTCCCACCTGTTTGTCATAAGCTCAGATAAACTCTCTTTGGGATTGGAATTTGTGTTCACATGGTCAGGGGTAGGGCAGGATAAGAATCAGAGAAAGAATGATGAGAACAGGTTGGAGGAGAGGACCTAGAAATAAAAGAAAATCTAGAATAATTAAGAATAATTAAGCCAGTTGATATCTGTATGGGAAAGATCACCTTTAGCCTGATGGACAGAGAGATCTTAGTAGTATGTGCTTCTTAATGAAGATCTTCAGATTATCCATTATCAGGTTTGGTGAGGACTTTATTATTCCTGACCAGTACTAAAGCAGTGTTCCAGAGTAGGGTGAGATGGGGGGATAGATTTAACCCATGACCTTTCTGCCCCAAGTTGCTTTGCTTGGAGACTACTTCCTGAAGGGATTTAAGCAAGTTCAATGGTTGTTCTGATTCTATTATTTATATTCTGTGATCACTCAGGGAAATGTCCTTTTATTTCACAGAAAAATTTTCCTCCCAGAGGGTCAGATTAATTCCTGTCCATTAATTCCTTTGCTTCTTGGAAATATCTCTTGATTCAACAAACCTGTGTCTGAGACTAACAGATAGATGCTGAACCCTTAATAATTGAGCTCATCTCATTCCTGCACTGCAATTTTGTCCACCTAACTTGATTGTCTCTCTGGGTGTCATCAATATTCCTGTTGTTACCATACAGGAGGCAGCTAGCTCTCTAGTCAGAGAACCAAGTGAGTGAATGAAGAGAAAGCTGCTGTCTGTTTTCTGAGTTAGTGCTAAGATCAGACCTGGGATCCCATGAAACAAGCAAGATCTTACTTCGGCAGTTGCCATATTTAGCAGGCACCCTCTCAGCCTTTCTGTGACCAAAGTCCTTTCTCTCACCTCTCTCTCCAAAGCTCAGGAAGTATTGAGAGACTGGAGGACAGAAGTTTAAATCCCTGATTTTTATGCAACGGCCTATTGAGACCATTTCAAGGATTTTTAATCAAGTCTCTATCAGGACTGGCTCCCTGGACCTCATTACCTCATACCTTGGGGATAAGGGAAAAAGAGGAGAGGAGAGTGGTTTTATGAGATGCCTAGATGGGAAGCCCAGAGGACATTATGCACTTGTAGCTACTTCTAAAGGATACGATGAAAGTTTTGAACAAACTCCACAACATCAGGAAAGCAGAGTGGGTGTTGTTGACAATATTTTATGTGTGATACAGTATAACTCCAGTTTATGCATACTGGATGTGATACTGTTCATGTTATATATATAACCAGGTGTGAATTTAAAAACGGTTTTTTATTTTTTATTTCAGAATATTACAGAGTTTCAAATGTTTACATGATATACATTGCCTTTGCATGGCCTGAATCAGAACTACAGCGTGCCCATCCCCCGATAGTACAAACTGCACCCATTAGATGTGAATATACTCATCCCCCATCCCCCTCCCACCTGCCCAACACCCAATGAATGTTACTTCCTTATGTGCACACAAGTGTTGATCAATTGGTACCAATTTGATCGTGAGAACATTTGGTGCTTGTTTTTCCATTCTTGTGATAATTCACTATGAAGAATTGGCTCCAACTGAACAAAGGATAATACTAGAGATGTTAGTTCACCATTGTTTTTTGTGGTTGAATAATACTCCATGGTATACATATACCACATTTTATTAATCCATTCATGTTTTGATGGTCACTGTGGATAACAGACATAAACCTAAGACATGAAACCATAAGAATTCTAGACGAAAATGTTGGAAAAACTCTTACAGTCATTGGCCTAGGGAAAGAATTTTTGAAGACCCCAAAAGCAATCACAGCAACAACAACAACAAAAATAAATAAATGGGATCTGATCAAATTAAAAAGCTTCTGCACAGCCAAGGAAAGTATTATTAGAGCAAACAGACAACCTACAGAATGGAAGAAAATATTTGCATGCTATACATCCAACAAAAGGCTAATAACTAGAAGCTATATAGAACTTAAGAAAATAAGCAAGAAAAAGGGCTTTTTAAATTTAATGTTTTTCCCATCACCAATGGGAAGAAGGAAGTCAGGCAAGGATCTTAGAGACACAGTGATGGTTTTGATGGTTAATCTTGGTACCCCAGATAACCCCATATTCCCTGTATTCTCCTGTGCCACCTATACTCAGGGACTCTATCTCCTCTTTCTTTCTCTGATCTGCTCAGAACTCAGCCATTTGTTTTTAGATGTCAAAGAGAAAATTGAATAAAATAATCAGTTCTTATGGTTAAAACTAAAAAGGAGGTTTTATATGTTAATATAAGGATATGAAGAGTTAATCATCCATTTTTAGGCCCTAGGAGAGCTGATGGAGAAAAGATTCTAGAGATATGGAGAGGCATTTCAGTGTTTTCATTGCCTAGATAATTAGTATCCAGCTTATTGCATCTCTCCTGGGAATATAAAGATATAAATATTAAGGGATTTCCCAGAGTCCCCAAACCATTCATAAGAGGTTATTTTAATTCATTGTCTTGATATCTTTGGAATGTGGCAGTCTTCTTCTGGCCACATTCCAGTAATATTTGGTTGAGCATATGTATACATTTAAGTGTTACAAAACAGTGTTTTTCAAATTACAGTCCCCGGATGACCTAGATCAGAATCTCTTGTGATGTTTGTTAAAATGCAGATTTCTGGGCCACACCTCTGCAGGACAGAATCAGAAACTTTGACATTTGTGACAACCACAAACGTTTAGTAATTTTCATATATCCTTGTCCTTATCATTTGTTTTCAACTCTTATTCCATAATTTTTTATTCCCTCTATAATTTAACGTATATTTTCACTTTTAGCCTGGAATTTGTTTCAAAACACGGTTACTTGTATTAAGTTGCTAGAGTTGTCATAACAAAATACCATGAACTAGGTAGCTTAACAGCAAAGATTTACTTTTTCAAAATGTTAAAGGCCAGAATAATCTAAGATTAAACTGTTGACAGGTTTGGTTTCTCCTGAGGCTTCTCTACATGGTTTACAGATGGCCGCCATCTCACTATGTCCTCACAAGCCCTTTCTTCTGTGTGTGTGCACTCTTGTTTTCTCTTCTGGCATCCAAATTTACCCTTCTTACAAGAATACCAGTTATATTGGATTATAGCCCACCCTGCTCACCTCATGTTAACTTAATCACCTCTTTAATGTCCACATCACCTGTTTATCCATACACCTATCACACATTTATTCACCTGGTGAACAAATATTTTATAACAAATTAGTAATTTGCATATAATAAAATGACGTTGTGTGAATGAGACAAGAATGTAGAATTGCACATAAAATGGAGATAAATTGGCTGGGCGCGGTGGCTCACGCCTGTAATCCTCGCACTCTGAGAGGCCGAGGCGAGTGGATTGCTCACGGTCAGGAGTTCAAAACCAGCCTGAGCAAGAGCAAGACCCTGTCTCTACTATAAATAGAAGGAAATTAATTGGTCAACTAATATATATAGAAAAAAGTAGCCAGGCATGGCCGTGCATGCCTGTAGTCCCAGCTATCCGGGAGGCTGAGGCAGCAGGATTGCTTGAGCCCAGGAGTTTGAGGTTGCTGTGAGCTAGGCTGACGCCACGGCACTCACCCTAGCCTGGGCAACAAAGTGAGACTGTTTAAAAAGATAAAAATAAAAAATAAATAAAATGGAAATAAATAATCTCTATTCTTCAGGGAAAATCTTAGTTAGAAAAATAAGACTGTACTTATTCATATACTCATTGGTTCCTTCAGGCATTAATTTACTCAACACATATATTAAAACTTGAATGCAATTTTCTCTCTCTTCCTCTTCTCTAATCTGTTACTATTTCTATCTCTTCTCTTTCTCTCTCGAACTCTCTCTTCTCTCTCTCTTTAAAAGAACTTAAATATGAAATTAAATTAATTCTTAGAAAAAGGAACAGATTTGACAAAAATGTAATGAATTTCAACAATGAATTTTATTATTTTTTATTTTTCAAATAAATTCTTATGATTGTAATGAAAATAAAAGTAATAATTTTTTAAAGTTTGAGAATAATATGTATTATTATTTTAATGTGTAATCCATGTACTCTCACTTACCCAGCACTTCCAGGTCTACAAGATTTGAAAATCCCAGACACCCCATGAAATTTGCAGACAATGAACTCTCCTCATTTCATGGATGCCTAGGATACTGCCTGGCATCAAACTGGTTCTCAGTATATATTTGCTGAACAAGCTGGTGAGGGAGGTCACAGAGCTGTTGACGCTATGCCTAGATTTCCTTTCTTGCCTTACTCTCTCCCAGAGCTCTGTCATTAGAATTCAATATGTCATATGTGACCATCCTAGCTCTCTCCACATAGCTCCCCAAACCCACTCCCCTTAGTTCCCACTTGGTGAAGATCTGACAAATTGATTACCCGGTATTGTGAGAGAGCAAACTCTTTATAGTGAAATCTGCCTTCTTTCTCTCTCTTTTTACCATATTCTTAAAGAAATATACATTCCTTAAAGAAAAAATTCAAATTTCAGATTTATATTTCAAAATGCATTCATGAAAGGCAGGTGTGAAGGGTTGGAGTGTGGCTTCTCAGGGCTTGGCAGACCACACTATGCTACTGTGTGATTTCTTCATTAGAGTGAAGAATGGGGCTTAGGTCAGAGATGAACAAAAAGGTGGGGAATACGATATTATGTTTTACAGTTACCTACATTTCTGTCTTTATAGCATCGTCTTTATAAGAGCTTTTTGTGGTCACACTTAAGAAACCTTCTCTTGGGTTTCAACATCATTCAGATCCTTGCAAGGCCTCAACTAAATCTCTTTCTTGTTATGAACATCTAGTAGAACCAGAGGTAGGCCATCTGAAACTGCTTGTGTGAGTGGGAGTGGGGGCATGTTTTGTTGCCTCCTTGAGTCCATGAGTATGTTTCTATAAGCACAGAGCTCTTTGCACACAGTGGTTCATTCATGCCTATGTGTGTACACTAGTGTGTCCTTTACTGTATTTTATAGAACATGACAGCTTAAAAGCAGTGAAAACAGACCCAGGTTTAGAATACATGAAACCCAGCTTTGTCTCCCAGTCAATTGCTGTCTTTCAGCACCACTCTTCTCCAGTGTAACATGTGGATAATAAAATCCAATCTGCTGAGTAATTGGGATGATTAACCACAGCCACCATGAAATTCTTGGTGTATGGGAGGGAGTCAACAAGCAGTAGCTATTGTTACCGCTAATATTTTCAACCACCCTGTTAGATATTAATGTGTGCATTTTACACTGAGGGGGTATAAGACAAGCCATTAGACTGAACATAGCTGCTTTCCGTCATCTTTCCTTGCCTTTCTCTTTTATTACTCTCTTCCTCCCTATCTTCTTCCCTCTCTTTGCCTTTCCCTCTTTCCTATCTTCTTTCTAGTCACAATTTATCCACCACTTTCTCCTATGGCTTCTATACCCAGGAAATGCTTTACTTTAGGAAAACTCACGTTCACATGTCTCTAAAGAGATAGGCCTCTGTGCCATTTTGGTTACTTCAGCTTCCTTCCACATCACCTCATCCCCAGTGCACTTCTGATTGAGCCATGACTATTTCTCTGACTTCCAGCCTGATTCCTTCCAACCTAAGTCCCATTCTAACCATTGACATTTGGAGATTGGGCTCTTCCCGAAACTCATGTGCCTCAGATGGGGTGGCCTCCTATAAGCATGTTTCTTGACACAGAAAGAAAACCTTAATTTTTTGAGATGAGGTCCTAGATATAGTAGGTGTTATGAGAAATTATGATCTTTATGAAAATAGTGACGATGATACAATTAAATACAAAGTGAGCACAAAATGATTGAACATAATACCTTCAGTATGATTCCAGGCAGTGCTGTGTGAAGTTCTGCCAAGGACTTTTGGGTTTATTCCTCAGACCCAAATGGGGAGAATTACATTATGAAAATCCCTTCATGTTAGATTCAAATTTTACCTATATTTATGACTTATTTATGTTGATGATCCTCTATACAATATTTAATATGCTAAATGTAATCTTTTCTCTAATAGTCTACCATAATTTTGAAAGTATGCTTTAATCCAGAAAATAAAACTAATAGTAAATAAATCCAGCTACTGTCATTACTCACTGATGTCAGACTTCATCTCTGAGTCTTTCCTTAAGCATAGAATTGTGGAGATAAGTGAATATTTATTGAATTTTGTGGAAGTGAATATTCATTGAATTTTGTGAATCTAGAGAAAGCTAATCTTTGAAGTGAAACCATACATATCTATCTATTTTTTGTCCCGATTTCTAAACAATCTTCTAGGAGCCGAGTAACAAGTTGGTAAAGAAGGTACAACCAAAAACAGCAGAAGGTGTCGAAGCAGCTTGCAGGACTTTGATACTCTTATGGCAAGTGGATGGAGGACTTGTCTTTTTTGAACTCTGTGAAAGATATTCTTCCCAAATTGACAATGGGGAAACTGATCTGATCATTTTCATGTAGTCAAATTTCTTATAGCACTACTAGTTATAGTTCCTTCCTCTTCATGGTGAAATATTTTATCTTTGTGTTTCTCTTCCAATGACTTCATTTTTGTTATCTAGCATACAGGCCAAGGTAACCATAAAGAAAGGAAATTTCTAAGCCAAAACTCTCCTCTTCCCCTGACCCTCGGTAAAGCCCTAGATTAGGACATGTCTACCTACATGAATATATAAAGTGTTATAGCTCACTCCTTATGCATCTGGACATATGTGCTAACATACAGCAATGAATTTATACAAATTGGCTTAGGGGGAATAGATACCAACACAAACTAGCACGGCATGGCAAATACACACACACAGAAACATCAAAAAACACTCAGAAAGAACAACAGTAGTGTGTGAGTGCACACATGTGTGCTTTGATATTGCTAGACAAAGAGATTAGAGAAACATCCTGCAAATAAGTACAAAATAACACATACTTTTCTCCCACCTTTTTACTCCTGGAATATATGTAATAGTGAAGGAAGAAATCAAGTTGCTTGACTAGTTACTTGGATGGTGGGTGATAACCCTCAACCTCCATTATCTCTCTTGAGGATTATCCATGAATATTTTTTCATTGTTTCAATTTGATACCTTCCCTCAAGCTCCCAGGGCATCTTCTGTTCCTTTTTAAAATTTTCGGGTATGTGCTTAGAAAGCACTGTCATGAAAAGGCATTACTTGGGACATGGGTATGGATATGTGCAAGTGTTGTCAATAAATAAAAATTACAATTATAATATAGTAACAAAAGTAAATAAATTAAAATACAAGCTTAAAAGATCAATCATCAATCAAATTCCACTGACCAAAGAATTGAAAGTTGAAACATATGTACTCTTTTGAATTTTCTCAAATAATAATATTAAATAGTTAATATTTTTGGAGAATTATATTTTTGTCAGTTATTATGTTAGGGATTAACATAAATCATCTCATTTAATCTTCACAATATACCCATAAGGAATGAAGGTATTATAATTACTTCCATGACCATTCTGCAATTGAAGAAAAGGAAAACCAGAGAGTTAGTTAACTCTTCCGAGGTCACAATGTCTGCATGCTGCATAGGTAATTTACCTTTTTGTTGATATTCAGTACTTTATTGTTTTGCCACAGCATAGTTGAAACCTAATGTACCTGTGGGCTTTATGCCCAAATCTTCTTCCCTTCCGTATAGCTTAATCCTGCTGAAAACACCTAAGTGACTTTACAAATTCAAACTTCTTAATGATGCGTTGACGGATTTGCTTGGTCTTGATGCTGTAGACAATGGGGTTCATGAGGGGTGGTACCAGCAGATACACATAAGACATGAGAAGGTGTACAATGCGGGGAAGATGTTCACCAAAGCGATGCACAAGAGACAAACCAATCATGGGGGTATAGAAGAGTAACACAGCACAGATATGGGAGACACAAGTGTTGAGGGCTCGGAGTCGCTCCTGGTGGGAAGCAATACTCATCACCGTTCGAAGGATAAGGGCATACGAGAGAAAGATGAGCAGGGAGTCCACGCCCACTGTGCAGGCCACGACAAAGAGCCCATAGACATGATTGACAATGATGCTAGAGCAGGCCAGCTTCATGATCTCTAGGTGCAGACAATAGGCGTGGGCCAGCACATGGGAGCGGCAGTACTGGAAGCGCTGAAGGAGAAAAGGCAAGGGGAGGATGAGGAGGGCACTTCTAAGCACTGAGCTTAGGCCCATCTTGACAATACGCTCAGGTGTCAGGACCGTGGAGTAACGCAGTGGGTTGCAAATAGCCACATAGCGGTCAAAGGACATGGACAATAGAACCGATGATTCCACTAGAGACAAGGTGTGGATGAAGAAGAGCTGAGTGAAGCAGGCAGGGACACCAATCTCTCTGGCATCAAACCAGAAGATGCCCAACACAGTGGGCAGTGTGGAAAGGCAAAGGCCCAAGTCTGTGAGGGCAAGCATGGCCAAGAAATAGTACATGGGCTCATGGAGGGTGGCGTCAGTCCGGATGACATGGAGAATGGTAAGGTTCCCCAAGATAACTGTCAAGTAGATGGTGCAGAAGGGGATAGAGATCCAGCCATTGAGATGTTCCACACCTTGAAAGCCCGTCAGGAAGAAAGTGGCTTTTTGGAGGCTGCTATTAGAAGGGATTATCATAGCTTTATAGTCTTGTATTTACCAACCTGTAATATAGAATGAGATTCCTGGAGAATGACAGGGCTGAATTCTTACTCACCTAATTTTTCCAGGATCATTAAGTCAACAAAGGTCTGCAGATCACATGGGGAAGAGCTGCGGGCTTGATCTATTAGCCTTTTCTAGAGGGCCTAGGAAGGGGACTTTTATAATGGATTACTATAGCTCATGAAAGCCATGTAATTTAGCTTAATGGTGGTGTGTCCACCAGTATTGGCCTCTCAGAGATTTAATGAGGTCATCTAAGATGGCTCTTTTTTATGTGCTCCTCCATGAAACAATTCTCCAATTGAATCACTAGAGCTTTCAGAATTTGTGTCATATATATGGGGGGTTGGTAGTACACACCACTTTGCATGATTATCTACTTGAATCAGGTATATGCAATGTGCTTTCAAGTGTATTTGTAATTTGCCTGGGGATTTTGCTTTATTTCACAGTGCCAAGCCTACAGGGGAGACCAGGAGGTGTTTAGCAAATGTTTGTTGAATTCCATGGACTCCTAACATGTAACTAGAGAGATGCCTCTCCTGTATCTACATAACAGCTTTTGGTGGGTTAGGAGAGAAGTGGTAGTGGGCAAATCTGAAGCCTGGAACTGAAGACCATCTTAGAAGAATCTGGAACTTTAGAAAACAGTTACAGGAAAGGGGGATTTCGGCCTTAGTTCCGAGAGAAACACCAGGAGAGATGTGTATCTCCAATATCAGGAGGGTTAGGCCAAGACATAGAGATGGGGATGGCAAAGAAGTGTGCATCAGGTATGAAGCACAAGGAGCAAAGAAAAGAAATCTGAAATTACAAGGGAACATCTCTAATCTTCAGTTTAGAATGAGGAAGCTAGATCTGAAGGCTCTCAGTGAGATATATGCCTCTGGGGCTTGGATTGATAACACGCCTGTTCTTATAAAATCTGAACTGAGTTCTCTTTTGCTCTGCCTTCAGAGCTTTTATTAAATTACATTGCAAAATTCTGTATTGTGTTCTACATATATAAGTGTGATGCGATCAGTGCAGTATCACATGCACAAAAAGCTTAAAATATATAATATTTATTAAATATATTATGTGCCTATTATATTTTTAAAGGCTTAATATGTATTACATCATTAAAGTCTGAGACAAATTCCATCATATAGGGTCTATTCTTAGGAGCATAGTACAGGTGAGAAATTGTTGACACAGAGAGGTAAAGTGACCTGGGGAAGGTTACAGAGCAGTCAAGGTTGAGGATAAAATTCAAACCCTGACAGTATACTCCAGAGCCTATGTTATTGACTTTTATACCATATTTCCTGCTACTACTGCATAGTACATGGCTGCTACAAGAGTCCGACAATTAAAAAAATGAAAAAAATCCATGAGATTTTTACTCTGGACAAGTCTGTGGATAGCCATTTCCATTATATGAATAACATCAGATTAGCCAAGATAGATAACATTAGAGAGGAAACATGTTTTATGGATCAAGTTCAGTTGGGGGTATGCTAGATGTAAGTGTGAAAAGGAATTCCTGGGGAAAGTGTCTGGAAGATATCATATGTAGTGATCTTTGGACTCACTAATATGAGTGAGGGCTTGAGTTGTAGAATATCTGCCATGGATATGGAGAAAATTGCTAGGATATGCAATGTGAAAAGGAGACAGGAACTCAGTTCATAAAACTGAAAACTTTTAAATGAGGGTAGCACATAATATTAAAACTGGAAAAGAGACAGAGAATGGAGAATCAGAGACACAGGATGAAAATAGTAGTACATAATGTTAATAAATTTAAGTCACCACTATTGACCATAAAAAAGAGGTAAAGTAAGTGTTTTCAAAAAGACATTACACTTATGGTGGTGAGGTCATCATTAATTTTTCAGATAATGTTTCAATATGCAGGAAGTGGATTATGAGGGCTTAGATTATCAGTGGGTGAGGAGGAATAAATAAAAACGTCTACATTTTGTATAGTTTTCCTTCAAGGGAAAATCTACAGATGAGTAAAAATACCAGGAATTTTTCAGGAAGGAAGATAGGAAGTTAAGGATTTTTTTCAAAAAGAAAAATATGCCACTACCTTTTTCTCAGTAAGGTAGTGGCATTTTGAAGGGCTGAGGATAAAGAAAGACCAAAATTTCCTGTCTAGTTCACACTTCAAGTAAAAAAAAATACTAATATTGTAATACAATAATTAATATAATAATAAAACCCTTCTAGTTTTATGATTCCAAAGGGGAAGCTTGAAAAGGATATAAAAAGGGATGGCAAGGAAAGAGAAAGAAATGAAGAGAAGTAGAGGCTTGGAAGGGAGGTGGGCTGTGAAAGACAAAGTGGGTGTCATAGAATTTAGAGAGCATGCTGCAGGCAGCTTAGGCAGTGAAGCAAAGAGGTTTTGAGGTTGGGTGCATTGATTAATGAAGAAAAGAGCAACAGAATTTTTAAAAGGAATAACAATAAAGAAGGGGAAATTTCCCATCTTAGTGAGATGCAAACACAACTTTAAATGTATGTGTGTCTTTTCAGCCACCAGACTCAGAGTGAAGCTTGCTTCTATCCGTCTTACTCAGAGAGTTTGAGACACACAAGAAACCTTCAGAGATCATCCACTGCACCCCTGTATCCCTAGACAGGGAAGAGTCATTCTGCCTACCTATTGAGAAATTGTATTTCTCAATAGAAATTGCATTTATAGTATTCCATCTCAGCTATTTTATCACCTTCAAATATATTCCTTGCATATTATATTTTGGATATGATTAAGGTTCAAGGGTATAAGGCATGAGGAGGGAGAGAAAAGATAAAAGCAATTCATAAAAAACACCTGAGAGTTGGAATTATTGCATCACTAGAGCTTACAACTATGGCACAGGTTTGCAGCCTAATAAAGTTTGCAGAATAAATATTGAATAAATGTATGAATGAATGGATAGAAAAGAGATGAGGTACAGTAGAGATTAAGCACAATAATTTCCTTCTCAATGGCACTCATCTTCAGATCAAGGGATCAGAGAAGTGTCAGATGATTCCTTCACTAGACTACATGAGACATGATCCTCCCTTGAGTTCTAACTTATTGGAATAAAGGAATGTCATCATAGAGTCTATGAAGGAGACAGAGAAGAGGTGGGCTGAGCAGTTATCTCAGTGATATTCTTACTCCCTCTGATTTGTATTCCTCATATAATTTCACACAAAGTTGTTTATTTTTATCAACATCTGCATTGGTGACAGTCTACAAAATTATTCCCAAAGACAATCATGACCTTATCTAAGTATAGAGCTTGATTGTTACAAAGTGCTGTCAAATCCACTTTAATATTTAATTACCATAAAGCAATTTTAAGGTAAGGAAGGTAGAGATTACAATTTCAATTTTGAAGTTCAAGGACCGAGTGGCAGCAGGGATTAAACAAAATGATGAATATGACTTTTACAAGATCATACACAGTGACTAAGCTGGAACTAGAACCACAGGTCTCCTAACCCCAGTCCATCCACTACTCAAAACTTCCTTGATTGATGGGATGTGGGATTTAGCAAGCAGCTAAAATGGAGAGCTCAGTCTTTGGCCCTGGTTCTATGTGCCCAGTTATCTCTGTGCTCTGACTGTCGTCGCTGGGATTCTGTGTGTAATACATACCTGAGCACCAACAGCTGGAGAGAAAAGGGCTTGGAGGGAATACTTCCATCCAGAAGTCAGGTTGGATGGTGGCTTGGCTAAAGGAACAATCCTTGTTTAAAACTCAGAGTCTTTTTGAAGAGCCCAGAAGCTTCTCCTCAGGGCCCTTTCCAAAGGCTGAGAACTCTCTGAAGAGTTCTTATAAGCTCTTTTCTGAGGATGGAGGCCACAAGAGACCAAGAAAACACAATATCTGGAAAATGAGGTACACAAATTAAGTATTAGGAGGAGAAAATCTCATGTCTGTGGGCAAATGATATCTTCTAAATGTTAGGATATTTCAAGTTATGGATATCATCTTGTGAAACTGGTTAAGAAAGACCTAGCTAGACCAGAAGGCAAATATTTCATGAGAGAAATAGAGTGAGAGCTATCTAGAGAGCAGTTCCAAATAAAATATACAGCTGATTTCAACCTTATCTCTGATACTTTCTAGCCATGTGACCCTATGACCACGGGCAAATTATTTAATTTTTCTGAGATTATTTTCTTATGTCTTACAAAAAGGAACTTCTCTCCTTGTTTTGTTTTTGTATTGAATGCAGATTCTGGTACTATCAGGTATTCTCAGCTATTAACTGCTAGCGTGATTTGGTTTGAGTTTAGGGAGAAGGAGGATTCCCCTCAGCCTTCAGTCTGAAACTATAGGTTTCTTAATTACTGTTGGCTGTTCTTTGTGTGTTCTTCCTAGGACACATGCAATTTGCATCATAATTCTGAAATTTATACTTCAAATGTCAATTTAGTACCGTCAAATAATTCACCAACCCATTTACACTACCAACATCTATATCAAGAGTTCTTTCAAAATCAATTTAAATAATTAAAATAAACATCTGAACAGAATAGCTGATACTTAATTGATTCTCAGTAAACACCATTATTAAAATCATTAGTAGAGTGACCACAATCCTTGTTTAACAATACTGTACCTACTTTATACATGTTGTCTTGGTTTCCCAATCAGTTTGGAATCTGTCCCAGATTTTTTATTTTTTCATAGTGTGTTATAAATAAGTACTTCAAAATGATGGGTTGCTAGATCTCCACTTTGAACTTCAAGATTCTACTGCAGCTTAATATAATTGCATATGAGATACATACACAGTGCATACAGTTCTCATTTTAACACATTTCTAAATCTGAAAAATGACTAGTGATCTCCCATCTCTCTTTTCTTAATCATTTCCAGTGTGATACCAACAAAGCCATAAAGACAGGAGTAGGCAGGATCTTCACTGATAAAATGAAATGTAGTGGCATATAAGCATGCAGCCATAGCTAACTTTTTCCAACTTCAATTGGAAGTTGTACTTGACAATGCCGGCCCTTCCATATACTTTTATTTATTCATTCATTTAAATCAGACACTTTGGTTACTTCTTTGCCAAAGCTGTGAAATGAATGAAACCACAGGGCTGCAAGTAGCCTGGGGCCAACAGAAAATTATTTGATTAAGTAAACCCAAAAATATGTGCAGGAAATAAAGACCAATGCCTATCTAGTGTTTATCATTTATTATACTGGTATAATTTATTTCATTGTTTAATAATATTAATTTTTGATAAATCTATTGGCATAAAAGAGGCTGACAAATAAAAGTTCACACTTCAGATTTAAACAATTTATTTCTACTTCTCAGCAATATCTATAATAAACTTATAACTTGCACAAGATGTTTGTCAATATGTAGCATAGTTGTGGTGGCCAAACTGATATAATCGATCACCACATGTACTCAGCATGAAATTGGTATTAACTGATCAACACTTAAGTGCACATATAGTAGTAACATTCATTGTGTGCCGGGTAGATGGGAGCGGGGAAGAGGGGATGGGTATATAATCACCTAATGGGTGCAGTGTGCACCATCTAGGGGATGAACATGCTTGAAGCTCTGATTTAGGTGGGGCAAAGGCAATATATGTAACCTAAATGTTTGTACTCCTGTAATATGCTGAAATAAAAAAAATTAAAAAAATTAAAAAGATGATCTTTGGAAACATGGTTATAATTACTTCATTCTAAAAATTGAGAGTCAAATATATATATAGTGAAAAAGTTTAAAAAGTAATAGGTATGTGTGAGAATGTGCACATGAGAAGATAAATGTAATTTTTTTACAAAGGCCACTAAAATAAGCTATGGATATATAGTAATTTGAGGTTCTTTTAATTATGTAATTGGTAATAATGACTCATATGACTCCAGAGTAATAGCACTGACAATGTATAGTTTTAATTTATATCCAAAGATACAGTTAATATACATATTTTAAAATCCTTGAGTCTGTGCATGATGTTTTGGAATTAAATAAATCAACCATTGCATCATCATGAACCTTAAAACTGAAGAAGCAATTTATCCCTTCTCTTAATAGGTTTTACTTGTTAGGAAAGTAAGGAAACAGGATTCTTTCTTTCTTTTTTTTTTTTAAAGACAGATATAGATATGGTACTTTTTTCATGTTATTTTACTGTCACTTATTCTAGAAAGCAGGAAGTAGAAGCTTCCAGTCTTCCAGTAAGGCTCAAAGTTCTATATATATAATCTGAGAATCAGAGAGCTGAACTTTCCCATGATCACAGCAGTGTTAAGGGTATTTAGGGTACTGAATATCAAAGGCTATTGATTTTATGAGCTCTGTCTGATTATTAAACCCAAGAACAATCTATTTATATGTTTAGTCCCTTTCTCATTCCTTCCAATCAATTTATTTTTGGACAAAATTTCCCCACAACCTTTTCCCGGATTTGACGGGTCTTCACACAGTACACAATGGGGTTCATGAGTGGTGGTACCAGAAGGAATATATCAGCCATGAGCACATGGACCATAGGAGACACATCCCTGGCAAAACGGTGGAGCATCGCTGCACTTAGCATGGGCACGTAGAAGATGAGCACGGCACAGATGTGAGAGATACAGGTGTTAAGGGCCTTGAACTGCTCTCTGGGGGTTCCTATTCCTAGTACAGTCTTTAAAATCATAATGTAGGAGAAAGTAATAAACACTAAGTCCAACATAGTAGAAAGTGCAGCAAAGAGTCCATAAACAACGTTGACTCTGTTGTCAGAGCATGCCAGCTTCATGACATCCTGATGGAGACAATAGGAGTGGGAGAGCAGGTTTTGATGACAGTATTTCAGCCGTTGCAAAAGAAAGGGCAATGGAAGAATCAAAAGAACATTCTTGGAAGTCAGAAAGATGCCTGTTTTGATGACTCTCGGGCCAGTTAAGATTGTGCTGTATCTCAAAGGATTGTGGATTGCCACGTATCGGTCAAATGCCATTACAGACAGCACAGAGGCTTCCGTGACTGTGAACAGATGGATGAAAAACTCCTGGGCAAAGCATGGAGCTGCATGAATTTCATGGATACCAAATAGGAATAGTCCCAATGTGGTGGGTAAAGAAGAGAGGGATAGCCCTAGGTCAGAGATGGAGAGCATGGAAAGGAAATAGTACATGGGTTCATGGAGGCTTTGTTCTGTCTTGATAAAGAAGAGGATGGTAAAATTCCCCAGGAAAGAAAGAAGGTACACAGATGAGAAAGGAATGGATATCCAGATATGACTCTTCTCTAGTCCAGGAATCCCAATTAGAAGGAATCTGAGAATTTCAATTTTTGTGTCATTAAGAGGAGACATGACACACAGAAAGATACTAAACCATATGTTGCCTCAATGTAGTTGGAAATTTCTTAAATGAAGTTACGATAGAAGATACCTCTTTCTGGTATAATGTACATCACAGATACTAAGAGGGTTGGTAGACACTTCTTAAAGCCAAATGTCTATATTTGTGCTGTCAGTTCAGACTGTAAAAAAAAAACACAAAAACAATCAAACACATACACAAATGAAAAGAATATGAGAATATGACCTGCTTTCTCAACAAGGCATGTTTTTCAATTTGTTAAAGTATCAAGTAATTTGGACTTTTAATATTTAACAATTCCAGATAATCTTTTGACCACATGAAAGTACTCATGTAACAATCTCACAAACCAGGTCTCTAATTTCATGGCGCTCTTATTTCAGTTTTATAAAAACTTCCTGATGAAGGGAAACAAAATCTTGAAGGAAAAGGCAACATTTATTGTAGATTAGAGATGAGATTCATAAATTATTCCATACATATATTCATACCTATACATCTCTATATGATAAACATTTGAAGTAATGGCTGAACTAGAAGTTTATAATTATACAGTCTTATAGTTAAAAGGGACCTTTGAAAATATGTAGTCTTACCCTCCTGCCTATATGGAAGCCACTCTAAATCATGCTGAGTAGGTGGTCATTGGTTTATACATCCTTACTTATTACCAGTCTTAACATATTAACTACTACCTAAAACTTTCTACTTCTGCTTGAGTACTCATATTGCTTTTCTTCTTTGAATTGATTTGATATATGTTTCTAAAAAAATCCTATCTTCTTTTCTCTGAAAGTGCATAGTCTAGTCCCTTTTACTCAAAATAGCTTCTTATTTTCCCTATTATTATTACTAAGGTCTGTCTTCTCCCACAATTAGAATAAAGAGGGTAGGGAATTATGCACTGTTCACTACCACATTTCCAGTTCCTAGCATAATAAGTGCAATTTAGTTGTAGACCCATAATTATTTATAAAATTGAATATTATTTCCCAAAGTTGAAGACAGGAATAGTTTTCTCCATTCTTTAGGGTAAACTTTGTCTATTCCATCATATAACATGTATGTGAGTTTTGCTTGTTTGTTTTGCTTTGTTTGTTTTAGATTCTTCATTTTGTGCACCTCAAACAACAAGAAATATTAGACGTTTTTAACATATCCCAAACACTGTTCCTTGACTATTGGTTCAAGAGAGGGTCTATCTCTTCCAAAGTCTTTATTTTCCATTTTTGTAATGATCTAGAAATTATTAACTCTCCATTTAATCATCCATACAATCTTCCTCATTTTTAATTACTTGTCAAAGTTGATTCTTTTCCAAGAATATTGGGATTATGGGAGAACATTTGGTTCTAGAAAAGTATAATCTCTTCATGTTTCTGGGTCATACTGGCTGCTTTGTTGCTAGATTTTTCTCTTCTTCACAACCTTTAAATGGGTGAATGCACAGAGTACTGTCCAAGGACCTGAGTCATTGGGAACCTATAGCTCATTAAAAATAAATATTTGTAATTTAATAGAAAGACCAAATCTGCATTGAATGGCATAATATACATCATCTCATGTGTTTACAAATTTCTCTTAAAACTCCTAAAACTCTGAGCCTCAAAACAGTGCTGGGTATAGCTAAAATAATCTTATGTCAATAGACCGAGGTCATTTGTGTTCTGTCATTTGTCTAACAATTGTCTTAAAGATTGCATTGTTTCTTAGAGGTAGTCTCTATTGAGATTTAATTCAAATGCATGGGATAAACATACATAAACTTAATCATTATATTATACATTATTATATTTTAACTTTTAGGTAATAATATGACATTCTGCTAAAAGATTTGGATAGATTTTTCTCACTTATGTTATTATTTTACCCATTTTATAGATAAGAAAACAAAGTCTTAGAGAGGTATAATAACTGTCCAATGTCATGTATCTACCTACCAGCAGAAATAAAGGGAATTACATGATATTTGAAATGTACTTCCTTCTCACACGTATCACCCATATTGGGCATTTCTGGCTCAGCATTCCTAAGACTTCTCCAGCCACACACTCCCATCAACATGTACACACTGTCTCTCTCCTTGAAAGTTCCCTAGTATTCTCAATTTTCAAGGGCATCTTTTGGCTCACTTTGTTAATTTAACATCCAGTCCATTTCTTCAGAATCCAAACAGAGAGGACATGTAATGAAAACTATGTCACATAATTTGAAAAAGTAGAACTATATCTTACTTTTTTTAAGGCAATATGACACTCCACCATGAAGTCAATGGTAAGAAAAAGACTAGAAGCAGGGAAGAATCCTTCGGACTCCCCTTTCTGCTTGCAAGCATTGTCTTATGAAGCCCAGAGAGCCTCTGGGGATGCCTACAGGTAGAGATGTTTGAAAAATGACATCATACTTCATGGAAAAATCTTCTAAATGTTGACTCAAGGGACAAAGATCTAGGACTGAGCCCACAACGCAGGCGTAGATTGAGGAAACTGAGTGTGATCAGAGTTTGGGGGTCATATTCAGATTCAAGAGATATTCATCAACTATTGACCATGGCCCATTTTTTCCCCTAGCTATGATTAGTCAGTACATCCAGAGGCAGGTCATCCAGTTGTTTAGAGGCCCAAGTTCTAAAAGAGATCAGACTATCAATTTTCTTCCAACTTGAAATTACATTCCCCTGTCCTTATGCTTATTGACCATTAAGATTTCCTCATTTTGAAGTGTCAGATAAAGTCTTTTGTTCATTTTCTGTTGTATTATATTTCTTTTCCACATTTATTTTCAGAAATTTATATATATATAGGGTAAGTCATTTGTTGGTTGACTATAGGATATATAGTCTCCCACTATATCACTTGCTTCTTTAGTCTTTTAATCAGTCCTGTTTATTCAATCAATAGAATCAGCCATTCTAGGTTACATAGATTTTTACTACATATGCTTTGTAAGCAGGAGATTCTCTTTGTAACAAATATGACCAAACTATGGGGCAGCAACCATAGATAACCAACCTGTCTTTCCAGTATAAATCATATGCAAATAATCTAATATAATTAGACTGGTGTAATGAACACTGGAGATTTAAAATGGGGGAGGATGAAAGGGGAGAAGGGATAGAAAATTACCTATTGGTCATGGTGTACATCATTTGGGTGATGGGTACACTAAAAGGCGAGACATCACCACTAGACAATGTGTACATGTAACGGAATTCAACTGGTACTCCCTAAATTTATTAAAATTAACAAAATTAAAATCAATCAATCAATATATAAATAGGAAATAGAGATGTGGAAATTAGAGACAAATTCACTTTGGCTTTTCACTTTTTATCTATAATGTTTTAAGCTTTCTCGTCTTCATTAATACACAAATACACACAAGTTCTTATATAGTATGTGATAATGAAGTGCTTTAGCTATCTGAAGACTTTTTCAAATGATTATTTGATTCAGTAGAGTTTGAGTGGGCCATAAATTACTATATGTTTAATAAGTCCCCAGGTGATACTTATGCTGGTGGTCCAAGACCACACTTTTGAGATATGCTACATGAGTACTCTGCTATGTGGTTGTAGATGGAAGCTAATCTGTTTGATTGATTTGCTTAGAAGGTGATTAATTTTGTCTGGAGAAGAAAAAAATATAAATAAATAATTTAATTAATTAATAAAATGTTTTTACTACGTTTGTTTTTTCTCATCTTAAAAGTAAAACCCCTATAAGACTGCTGCCAAGAAAAGAAGCATGATTGATAAAAAATGTCTTTCTCAAATTAAGTTGACTAAGGAGAGCTTCTGTCGTGTTAAAATGATAGCATAGATTATCTCACATTTTAAAAATAATTATTTCCCTTTTCAACTATACCACATTTATTTGTTATCCCAGGGTCTCTTTAGGAGTTCTTGGATGTCTGTCTGCTCTATCTTCTATTCCTGTCATTTTCTCTCTCATCTTAGTGTGAAGACTGAAGCCTAAATCAAAATTATATGAAAGTGGGGATGTAGGTTAGCCTTATCTCTCTTTAATTTTGAGGGGCTATTTTAATATGTTATCATTGACTTCTGGGTTTACTGCTTTTTATTCAGGGAGAGGTTAATTTCTACTTTCTATCATAAGAAGTTATCTTCCATTCCTTTGTTTCTAAGAATATTTTAAAATCATAAAATACTACCATTATATTTTATTGAACTTTTATTTTGCTTTTGTTGCTTTTGTTGCAATATAGCTTCTTTTGTTGTGATATATTTAAATGTATATTTTAAAAAATTCTAATAATTTAAAAAATGGTATTGATCTCACAAAGCAATAAGAGATTAAAACATTTAACAAAATGGACATAGATGGGACTTACCTAAAAATGATACAAGCTATATATGACAAACCCACAGCCAACATCATATTGAATGTGGAAAAATTGAAAGCATTTCCACTTAGAACTAGAACCAGATAAAGGCAGAAGAGGTCAAACTCTTTGCTGATGATATGATCTTATATCTATAAAACCCTAAATATTCTGCCATGAGACTACTGGAATTGATAAACAAATTCAGCAAAGTCTCAGGTTACAAAATTAATGTACAGAAATCATTAGTATTCCTATATGCCAACAACAGTCAAACTGAGAACCAAATGAAAGACTCAATACCCTTCACATAGCAACAAAGAAAATACAAAGAACATAAAATATCTAGGAGTATATTTAACTAAGGAGGTAAAAGACCTCTACAGGGAGAACTATGAAACACTGAGGAAGGAAATAGCAGAGGATGTAAACAGGTGGAAAACCATACCATGCTCATGGTTTGGTAGAATCAACATTGTTAAAATGTCTGTATTACCCAAAGTGATCTACAGATTCAATGCAATCCCTATTAAAATACCAACATCATTTTTTGCAGATCTAGTAAAAATAGTTTTATGCTTCGTATGGAACCAAAAAAGACCTCATATAGCAAAAGCAGTCTTAAGCAAAAATTACAAAGTGGGAGACATCAATTTCCCAAACTTCAAGCTATGCTACAAGGCTATAATAAAAATGGCATGGTACTGGCACAAGAACAGAGACATCAATCAATGAACAGAACTGAGAACCCAGATATAAAAGCATCTTCATATAGCCATCTAATCTTTGATAAATTAGACAAAAACATACACTGGGGAAAAGAATCCTTATGAAAGCCTAAAATATTGTTGAAACTTTCAAGAAGACTTAAGTAAATATATAGATATGCCATGTTCAATGATTGAAAAACTATATTGTTGAGATGTCAATCCTTCTCAAAATAATGTATTGAATTGCCACAATTCTAGTCAATTCCTAGTATGTTTTATTGTGAAAATTGATAAGTTTATTATAAAATTTATACTGAAATGTAAAAGACCTAAAATAGGTAAGAGAAAAAAGTTAGATGAATTACACCATTAGATTTCATGACTAACTTTATATTTATTAATCTGTGTGGTTTTGACATGCAAATAGGCAAATAGACTAATAGAATAACACAGATTCCAGACTTTGACACATACATATAAGTTCACTTATTTTATGGCAGTGACACAATTCAATAGGGAATAGATGGCTCTTTCAACATATGGAACAATTTATATACATATAAAAACAAATAAATCTTGAGCTTTATCAATAAATTACATTGAGTTGGATAATAGGCCTAAATATTAAATGTAAAAGGAAAAATGTAGAAAAAATTGTAATAGGCCAGGTGTGGTTCATGTCTGTAATTTTAGCACTTTGGGAGGCAGGGTGGGAGGATTGCTTGAGGCCAGGATTTTGAGATTAGTCTGAGCAAGAGCAAGACCTGTTCTCTACAAAAAATAGAAAAATTATCCAGCCATGATGGCATGTGCCTGTACTCCCAGCTACTGAGGAAGCTGAGGCAGAAGGATCACTTGAACACAGGAGTTTGAGGTTGCAGTGCGCTATGATGCTGCCACTACACTCTAGCTCAAGCAAAACAGAGCAAAACTGTGTGTCAGAAAAAAATGTGATAATATCTCCATGATTTTGGGATAACCATGGAAACAAAGTGGCTAACACTGAAGGAAAAGGATTTCAATAATCGAAATTAATTAATAGAAAGAACTCCTATAGAAAAGCCAACTACCCACCACTGAGAATAAGTATTCTCCTTACATATCTCAAACAAAGGATATATAAAGAACGCCTACAAATCAGTAAGTAAAATGTAATAAAAAATACATTTGATTGGCATTCTTCAACTTGCATTTAGGAAAATGCAAATTAATACCACAGTGAGATATTATAGCATATAGATTAGAATGGCTAACATTAAAAGGATTAAAAATCCCAAATTTTGGTGAAGATGTGGAAAACTAGAACTCTCATAATTTTTTTTTTATTTTTAATTTTTAGCCTCTTTACGTTAAGAGGCAATGGCCCAGAAGTTTCTATCTGAAATTTGTGTTCTGTAGATCACCAGGAATTGATTTCTTTCTTCTAATACTTATTTTAAAAGTATTTCGGACAGAAAACTCCAGGCCTAGGTAATCTATTTAACAAATCACTTGAAACATTTGACTAAGGAGTAACAAAAATCATACATGTATATTTCTAGATATTATAAAAAGAGAGATCACTTCTTAACAAGATTTTGAGGCAAGTATAACCTATATTTCATAACCAGATTAGGACATCACAGAAAATAAGTATGAAAGACCAACATAACCCCCAAATTGTTTCCAAAATCTAAAACAAAGTGATATCAAATCTAATCTGGTGGTTACACACACACACACTCACACACACACACACTCACATTTTGATCCTATTGGATAAATTCAGACATCAGTCATTTCACATGCAAATATTAACAGATGTAATTGACCATATTAATACAAAAAGAAAGAAATCATTCGGTAGTCTAGATTTATGAAAAAATTGACTAAATTTAGTACTGATATTGATACCACAATGTGTTAAACTATAAATAGAAGATAATTTCCTTGATCTTAGTTTTTAAAAAATAAAAACTACATTGATTATCAAGTATTAAACTTACTTTTTCCAGAAGATCAGGAAGAGGAAGAAAGTACTCACTATGCTCACTTCCAAAATTTAATAGAGTCCTAGTCAATACAACTGGGTGAAAAAAAAATAAATAAAAGGCACAGAATTTGAATAAAATAAATAAAGATTTATCATTACTCACATACAATATTGTGAATCATTAGTACATGCAAAATATCCATATATAAATCATGAGAATCAATAAGTTAATTCATCAAGATAATTAGGTACCTTTTTTATATCCAAAGGCACATCCTGGCAACAGAAAATAGAAACTAAAATTTAAAGTGGTATGCTCACACTGTTGGGCTCACATTACCATAAATTACCATATATCAAAACCTAATATAAAATTATCATTAATGATAGTAGTGGGTAAGCTCAAGGAGAGAAAATTATGTTCAATGGAACACAACAGAAAGACCAAAAAAAGAACATGTATTCATTTACATTATATGACAAAAGCAACATTGTGATATAGGGGATAAATAATGCCTTATTCAATAAATGTTTCTAAATGAACTATATGTGCATATTAAATATATGCCTTGATCTTACCTCAGCATTCATAAAAATGAATCTTACCTAGCTTGTATATCTAAATGTCAAAAACAAAGCCTTAAATCTTTCAAATATTATGTAGACAAATATTGATGATGTCGGTAAATTTGTCAGTTATTTATTTATTGCCCAGGTTCAAAAATAGCCTTCATTGGCTATTCTACAATAGTGCAATTGGACTCAATGTACATTTTTTCCTTTGCAGATGTATGATGTTAAACTTGGCCAGCAGAGGACGCTACAGGGACATCTATAGGAAAAATCCTGAGTACTTCTGTGTTTTTTTTTCCCCAGAATATTACAGGGGTACAAATGTTTTGGTTATAAAATTTCCTTTGCATCGCCAGTTACAGCTACAATGTGCCCATCCCCCAGACAGTGCACACCGCACTGGTTAGGTGTGACTTTACCCATCCCCTCCTCCCCATTCCCATTTGCCCAGCACATGATGAGCGTTACTTCCTTGTGTGCATGTGTGTTTGATTAGTATCAATTTGGTGGTGAGTACATGTGGTGTTTGTTTTTCCATTCTTGTGATACTTCATTTAGAAGAAGGGGCTCCAGCTCTATCCAGGATCATACAAGAGGTGCTAGATCCCCATTTTTATGGCTGAGTATTACGCCATGGTATACATATACCACATTTTATTAATCCACTCATGTACTGAAGGGCACTGGAGTTCTTTCCACATATTTGCAATTGTGAATTGTGCTCCTATGAACATTCAGGTGCAGATATCTTTATTATAAAATTTGGGGTTTTTTTTCCCTTTGGGTAGATACCCAGCAGTGGGATTGCTGGATCAAATAGCAGGTCTACTTCATTAGTTCTCTGACATATCTCCACATTACATTCCTTAGAGTTTGTATTAGTTTGCAGTCCCACCAGCAGTGTTACTTCCCACATGCAGAAATCAAAGCATGTGAAAAACAGTTAATAGTGATCCTCACCCCATCAAATTTCACCAGTACCTCTGTGACTAGACTGTTAACTGAAACTTGCAGTTACTCTAGTGGTTTGCTTCCCAGATACTCTATCTGCAACCCAAAGGGTTCCTAGATTCCTGCTTCCTAGATTCTCAGTTCAAGCTGTGACTTTCTTTCCACCTACAAGGTGTCAATTGCTTGACAGTTCCAACTGTGGCTCCTTGCCTGCCAGCCTTAGCCTACCTCTCACATTGGAGGGGTGATTCTTTCTTCTCAGCCCTGAAAACGAATTTCAGCCTGCCAGCCTTGGCCTACCGCAGGGGCTGTGAGGGTGTTTTTTTCTCCCCCAAGGCAACTGAATGAACTTCTCTGGCATCCAGTGGGCTGAAACTACACATTCTGCAGTGAAATCTTAACCTACCTCAGGTTTGGGAAGGACCTTCCCCTCTTCCAAATTTGTTCCTTCCTTGAGTATTCTTCCTTAGCTCTAGGGTATTATTTAGTGTTCTTTACTCCTTTAAAATTAATTTCCTAACTAAATTAATAATTATATTAACTAATCCTATTCAAATTCCTGTGTGGTTTTTGTCTTCTGATTGGATCCTGTATGATATAGGAGACACATATTTCTTTATAAGTACATAAAAAGCACCTACATGAAAACAAATTTATGAATTAGACTTTATTAAAATCAAGAACATTTCTGGCCATCAAATCTGTCATTAAGAGAGTACATAGAGTATAGATGATATTGTAATACATGTACCTTACAGAATCAGCTCCAGAGTCACAGAGCTATTTGTAATTCTCTAGGCTCATAAATTGGGTTTGACCTACTACTTAAAACTTAGAGAGTTAAAAACCACGGTTATTTCCTCTTGAATTTGCATCCTGTTCCATCTGCCTGAGAAAGGATGTCTTTAAGAATTTTATTTCATCCTTTGTCTGTCACACGTTTTCTGGGATCTTCTTATTCCAAGGTTCTCTAGGAAACAGACATTGGGGTCAAATTTAGTGTGCAGTGTTTTTGATATTGAGAATGCTTGGGAGAAGCGTTTTTGGAAGAATAGGAATGGAAGTAGGTAGCAGTGGGAAGAAGGAGAAGTTGAGTGGTAAATCAGACCTAATGAAAATCTTGTCCAACACCACAGGGAGTTCTGGAGCTGAAAATGTCCAACCTATTTTTCCTACATCAGGCCCAAGAGGTCAGGCATTTATGCCTTGATGTCTCTGTCATTGAATGGGTCATAATTGTAGGGAAAACACATTTCTCCAGCAGAGGCACTCCCTGAAAAGGTTAAACGATGAAGTCTCTCTACTGGAGTCCTTGCCAGCAGCTGGAGTTGCAATTCCATCATTGAAATGGGACCAGGTAGTGCATCTCCATGTCCATCACAACCCATGTTAAAGCTCCTTTTATTGGGGCTGGGGAGGAAGAGTGCAAGATGCTTTGTGCAAGTTTTAAGTTTTTGCTGGAGATTGGAGAATATTACTAACATGTATTCTTTCTAAACCTTTGTCTTTCCTTCCTGCTACCTCCTCTTCCTGGAATACTTCTCCCAGTGGTATGCTAATAACCCAGCTCTCTAAGAAATTTTTTCAAAGCTCTGGGATGTAGCGTGCTCCAATTTCTGTGTTTTAATATTAATATACCTATTATGACCAATTTCAAACTACCAATGTGATATTACAGAACATGGAGTTATAAGAAGATATGCACAATTGTTTTTCATGAGTCAGCTTTAGCACATCACTTCCTTTCTCTTGTCCAACTGGTGAAAATGAATTTGACCCAAAGGGTACAAAGTATCAACTACTCCAACTGACCACTTTTTAATAACATTATTGTACAAGGTACCTGTTTCTATAATGCCACCTGATATGCTTAATTTATTTTATACATATGTCTCCACTATGAAACATTTATTCTTTAACATTAATGTCATATACTTATCTGTTCATATATTCACAATACTAAAAACAATAACTGCCACAATACATATTTCATTTGTCTCAATGTATTTTTCTGGATGAGTGAATAAACTCTAAAATTTACACTTGCAACTATTTGATATGTACTTGTGGTTGTTGGGGAAGACCAGCTGCATAGTGCTATGATAATGACCATGACTACTACTTATCATAGCACTATGATAAGTAGTAGTCATGGTCACATGCTCAAAAAGTTTTCAATACAGCTAAGAATAAAAGTGAATATCCGTGAAATAATAATATATCACTCATGAAAGTATAGGTGAAAAAGGAAAAAGTAATGAGTTATCAATGCAAAAGAAATTTGTAAGAACACAACAATACCAAAGATCCATACAGATATCTAGAATAAGAGGGAAAAATTATTAAGGATGAAGGTGGAGATTGTGTACCACTCCCAGCCCACTCATAGTTTAAGACATGAACTCCTGTCTTGTGGTATTAAACAGAGAGCCTACACAATTACCCAGATGTTAGATAAGCACTGTGAAGCTTTCTTGAGCAACTCCCATTTAACTGCCTCAGTTTTTGTTGGCAAATTGAGGAAGCTGATAGATCTACAGTAGCAATGAGATAAAAAAATACGTCACTGACCAGTGATGCGATTAGGACTTAGTCCATAGCCAACAGCCACACCTGGAATTCAAAGTTCTGCCAGAAACTCAAGTTCCAAACTTGTCCTACAAACTCAGAAATCTTTTCATAAAAGGTTTAACATTGTCATATAAGAAAAAAAATATGGGAAAATGTATTTAAAAAAGAGATAAAAAAAGTAAAAATTGACTTCTGAGTTTTAGGTTAACATGAGAAACTATGTGAACACAGTTATATTTGATTTTAAAAGTTACTGCTATATTATCATTGATAATAATTTAATAATACTAACAAATTTATACAGTTTTAAAAACTTAATTTTTAACACAGACACTGTGTCATATAAATCTTATAATGATCTTGGAAATACATAAGACAATAATTATCACAATTTGTCCAAGAAAAACCCTAATCTCATGTAGGTTAGAGATTAACTTACATTACATATATAGGAAGTGAAGGAATTAGGAATTTAGCCCAATGGTCAAGACCTGAATGTTTTACTTTTCATATACTAACTAACTTTCCAAATATTTTCAATGGGAAAACTGGAGGCTAGAAGTTACTAATACTACAACCTCCTCCCTATCCCAAATTTTCGGAGAATTCCTAGACGAATCTGCTTTGTCCTGACACTGTAGACAACAGGGTTAAGCACTGGGGGAAGAAGCAGGTAGATGTCAGCCATGAGGACGTGGACTATGGGAGACAGATGCTTCCCGAAGCGATGGACCATTGACA
Organism: Microcebus murinus; assembly: GCF_040939455.1. NCBI lineage: Eukaryota > Metazoa > Chordata > Mammalia > Primates > Cheirogaleidae > Microcebus > Microcebus murinus. The sequence continues at coordinate 56,647,557 of NC_134107.1, read as the reverse complement.
CCCCAATGACTGGCACAAAGAAGATGAGCACCACGCAGATGTGGGATACACACGTGTTGAGTGCCTTTAGCCGCTCTTGATGAGATGCGATACCCAGCACAGCATTAAGAATCAGAATATAAGAAAGAAGTATGAAGACCGAATCCACGCCTAGTGTGGCAATGACTACACATAGTCCATAAAGGCTGTTGATCTTGGCATCCGAACATGATAATTTCAGAACATCCTGGTGCAAGCAGAAGGCATGGGAGAGGGTATTGACATGGCAGTAGTGATAGCGTCTCAGTAGCAAAGGCGTGGGCAGTACAACTCCCATACTTCGGACAAAGCAGGCCAAACCAATCTTGCCAATTACCCGGTTGGTGAGGATGGTGGGGTAGTGCAGGGGACGGCAGATAGCAACAAGACGGTCAAAGGCCATGGCCAGCAGCACTGAGGACTCCAGGAATGTGAATGTGTGGATGAAGAACAGCTGAGCATAGCAAGCACTTGCCTGGATCTCCCGAGCATCCAGCCATAACACAGAAAGCATGGTGGGAAGTGTGGACAAGGACATACCCAGGTCCGTTAGTGCCAAGATGGAAATGAAGTAATACATGGGCTGATGGAGTGAGGACTCTATCCAAATGACAGAGAGGATAGTAACGTTACCAACAAAGGCTACCAAATATGCGAGACAGAATGGGATCGAGAGCCAGGAATGGACGTATTCTAATCCAGGAAGACCCCTCAGGATGAATATGGGCTCCACAGCATCACTGTTATTCCAGACCACCATGGTGACCCTTGACAAACTTGAAAATAGTGAGGAATGGTCTTGTTATTCCTTCTAAACCCTCAGAGTTGTCTCTTGTGAGCACAAACAATGACATAGGGACCTCCACCTTTCCTCTAACCTGACACAGAAAAACTGGAGGTATCTCATAAGCCTCATGTAAGGCACATTTCCCAATATTAAAGAGCACCAAAGTCTGCAACAAAAGTGTGGACCATGCAGATATGGTCATCTCTGTCAAGAACTGTGTTGGTGTGTATCGAAGACACTGAAAACTTTAAGAAACACAAGAATAGAGAAAGAAATGTTACTATATATTATAAGGATAAAAAGAGGGAAAAGTCAGAGTAAATGTTTATGGATTTGAATAAGCTTCCTATCAGTAATGTTCTTGAGTTAATCAGTATTGCTCTTAGATATCTTTTCATTCATGACAACTGCATTGATTCCAAGGACTCCATATAATTTCCCTTCAAGTTCATTTTATTTAATAATTTATAATATACAAACAATTTAAATATTAAATATTTTAGTGTTAAAAGACCCAATTATATAAAAAGAAGGCATGGACAAAAGGAAAAAAAATCCATAATCTCAAAACACTTTTTTGAGCTGATTTTTATAATATAAGCATAGTTTTGAGCTATTTAGTATAGCAACTCTTCCCTAACCTAAAAATTCCTTGTGGTAAAACAAAACAAAACAAAACAATATAAACAATGTGTGTGTGTGTGTTTGTATGTGTGTGACAAAAATAAATCTTTAGGACCTAAAGTCACATGTAACTGTGAAAATTCTTTTAAAGGTGGTTTCTTGTTTGCTCTCCTACAATATAATGAGCACACTTAACACTCATTATCACTTACATATGTTTTATATCAAATAGGTACCTTTCCACTTTATTCATCATATTTGATTCATTGTTTATTCTCTTGAAGTGATGCTTAGCATAACATTTTGAAAGAATGGTCAACTCAAATATTAAATGATTCTCCAATTTTACGACCCATTTTTACCTACTTTCAAGAACTCACAGCAATCCATAAACACAGCCCTAAATATTCACCAACAGGGCCTCTTAGAAACAACCAAATTATTTCTTCCTATTTCAAAAATGATTCTAGTGTCTGGTTTTGCTTTTCCTCAGCAATCTTTGTCCTAATAGACTCTCCTGGTATGCTGGATCCCAGTGCTGTCCTTGCTATACCCTGGGCTGGTGGCACTGGAGACAGCAGCCACACACTATAGAATTCTCTGCCCCTTCTGTCCTCTGGTTCTTTATTTTAGCCCCCTGTCCCTGAGAAACTTCTTCACTTACCTTGCTTCTTAGCCTCTGGGTCTCATCTCTGCAGCAGCATCTCAGCATCCCTCTTGTCTTCCCTGCTAGACCCTTAGTCTCTGACCTCTGGAAAGCCTAACATAAGACTCAGACCTAGCCTAAAGTAAAAATCTTTCCAAATGTGGCCTCAAACTCACATCATAGGGCTTCAGCTACTTAGCAGTGACTTTTTATTGTCTCCATTATATTTAATAAAAAGGTTCTTTTTTTATTTTTTAAAAATTTTACCCTTGCTTATTCTCCTCTCTTCTCTTTATGGTGTGAAGACTGAAAGTTCTTAGAATGCACAAACTAGGATTCCCCAGAGGACTTTACTTTGAGGAACAAAGGGAAATGCAAAGACATTCTCCCCATGTGATAAGAAAGATTTGTTTCTTTCTCCTGTTTTTTTCCAAGTCTAGGTGTCCTTTATCCCCCAGAAGCCAGGGCCTTGGTGCTCTTTTCCAGCCCCAAGCAGTCTAAACTGAACTTTCACTGGGTCCCTGTCTTGGATAAAGCAATCTGTCCCTCATCAAATTCTACACTCACCCAGCAGAATACTTGTTCAGAGCATGCATTTTTTTTTTTTTACCTCCAAGAAACATTTTTCTCTCCAGTCCTCAACATCACTAACTGACTTTATTTTTTGTTCATTCTCACTCAGAAAATTTCATTCTACTTCCTGTTCTACAGCTGAGCCCATAAAACCAATCTAGGCATTAACATTGAAATACATGGAACACACACACACATACACACAAACACACACAGATAATATTGTGGCCACAATGGGGGTGCAGTTTCTTTTACCCTCTGCCAGGAAATTACTCCACTCATTTTCCTTTAATTCTTCCAACTCTGATATAAAACATATATTCTTCAATAATCAGATAAGTTGCAGGGAATAAAGTGACTCACTGCTCTTTGGAATTTTCTTTCTCCCTCCTCTATGTGCATGCAGATCCCTCTATGTGCAGATTTCAATATTTAGAAAACTTCAGTTGTAGGCCTGTCCATAGATTTGAAGTTAGAGCAAGCAGGAATATCTCTGTTTTTAACTCCTTATTTTCCATTCCATTTCCATATTTAAGGTGTATAATATAATGCACAATATGTTTTCATATATATATATATACATAGTGAAATAACTATTACAGTCAAATCATCCCATTCATCCTATTCACCTTCCACAGTCACTGTGTGTGTGTGTGTGTGTGTGTGTGTGGTAAGAGCACCTAAAATATATAAAATATACTCTCTAGGCCAATTTTCAGTATGCAATACAGTATTGTTAACTATAGTCTCCATGCTTTGTATTAGAACTTTAGACTTATTCAACCTACATAACTACAAATTTGTACCCTTTGACCTACTTCTCCTCATATTTTCCCAAGCCCTCCCCTCATACCCGTGATCCACTCATTGTTTCTGTGCATGATTGCCCTTTCTCACCTTCTCACTGGCCCATCTGTGGTGCCTTTTACTTTTTATCAATCCCTTTATTGTTTTTTTTCTCTATTCATTGTCTTCTGACCTATTTCTAGGTCATTGACAATGATTCTCTGTGGTTCTGCATTTATTTTAGTACAATTTAATCATATTGAAGATGAAAGAGAAATAACAGGAAGAGCCTGGGAGTAATGAGAAGACTGTTTCAAAGGGCAGAGAGGCATGAAAAGACTCACGTCACACACTCACCTATTCCCAGTAATTCAGGGAGAACCACTGAAGATAAGACCTTTCTCTTACAGCCTCTCCAGCATATTAGCTGAAGTTCTCAAAAATGCCATCTTCACTGATCAGCTTATCTTAAAATTGCTGGCAAACAACTGGAACAGGAGATTACGATATTGTCATAAATTTCAAAATTGTTCACCAAGGATGACACCCCTTTTTTCCTGCTGCATAAATAGTATATAGTTCTTCTAATAATTTTACTGTCTTCAGCACTAACTCTTAATACAATATATGCTAAAATCTACCCACTATTTATTTGTAATTTAAAAATTAAAACTTACCTGAAATTTATACATGAGACAATTGCATCAATATGCCTACTAAATCTGCAACTCCTGGTCTATTTCCCAAATGACCCACAGTTCCATTATGTCTTTCTCTAACTAAAGTTTTTTTTTTACTATGGGTAAAGTCATATTCTCTTTCTGTTTCTATTTCTGTGGCTTTTTCTCTCATTCTCTCATTTCATTTATCATCTAAATGTATCTTTACCTTTCTTATTCTGCTTCCTATCATGATTCTTTCTGTCTTTATCTAAATTTGTGTCTTTTCAGCATGCAATCCTCTATTTTTTCTGTCCTCTTATTGCCTATCTTTCTTCTCACTTCTCTTTGTATTTCTGTGGTTTTACTTCTTTCCTTCTTTGGTTTATCCCTTAACCGAGAAGAGTTCCCATTGCTACCTAAAAGTCACACCTGTACTGTTTACAAATGTTACAATTTTGATTTTGCATGGAACTTGGGTCTTGAAAACCTTTGACTCAGAGAGTAGTTAAGTATTGAATGGTTCCACCATCAATATAAATACTCCTGATTTCTCCTGGGGTAGAAAATTAGGTATTGGTGTCAGAGTCTGCGGAATCCCCAGAGATGAAATGACTAAACAAAGTCCTTACCCACAGGTGTGGCAAGAGCATATGAGTATAATACTGGAAATAGTAGAAATGATCCCTACTTCCATTCACTATTCCCAGTGCTTTAAAATCTCATGGTTTTCTCTTCTCAAATGAGAATAAGAGAGTGAATTCTTGATAACAATTCTGGCCCAGAGTAACACTGAAACTTCACCTTTAATTAGGGGCATTGTATAGAACAATGGTAATAAAGTGTAATGACAAGTCTTTCCATTATAAGGTGTTTACCACTTCTTACTGAACAGAGTTATTTATTAGTCATGTGCTTAAAGAGTATTTATTAAGCAACAATAAGATTCAAAGATTCATACTAAGCATTGTAAAGGCAAAATCCATTGTCTAGTTCATTGCTATTTCCACAGTGATTGGCATAGGGCACAACCTCCCAGTATGCTCTTTTTCTTTATATCTTGGCTATCCTGCTTCTTCCATTTATTTATAAATTTTGGAAACAGCTTATACATTTCTACCAAAATATATATTGTGACATTTATTGAGAATATATTAAACGTATTGAGCAATTTTGGGAGAATCAAAATATTTAGAATATCAGATATTCCAGGAATAGTCTAAGAACATAGACATCAATTAATTAAAGTCTTGAAATTTTAAAATATTGTTTTATATTTTTCTTTTTGGAAATTACATGTCTTACATTAGGTTTATTCTCAAGTATTTAACAATAATTTACACTAATATAAACAGTATGAATAAATTATCTTTCTCTAAATCTTTGGTACTGACATATAAAGTAAATTTGTACTTGATTTTTTTCCCAGAAAGACTACTAAACTTATTTTTTATTTTTAATAAGTGATCACAGGCCAGATGTAGTGGCTCATGCCTGCAATCCTAGCACTCTGGGAGACTAAGGAGGGAGAATTGCTTGAGCTCAGTAGTTTAAGACCAGCCTGAGTAAGAGCAAGATGTGTCTCTATTAAAAAATAGAAAAATTATCTGGGCATGGGGGTGAGTGTCTGTAGTCCCAGCTACTTGGGAGGCTGAGGCAAGAGGATTACTTCAGCCCAGGAGTTTGGGTTGAGATTGCAGTGAGCAGTGAGCTAGGATGACACCATTGCACTTTACCCAGGGCTAGAGCAAGACTCTGTTTCAAAAAAAAAAAAAGTGATCTGTAGACTCTTTAGACCCTATTTTGCACAAAATGACATTTTCACAAATAATACCAGCTTGTTTTTTCCTTATTCCAATCCTTATATATTTTACTATATTTTTTGCTTCTTTAGCATTGGTTAAGCTCTCGAGTGCATTCCTGGGCAGAAGTGGTTAGAAAAACCCTATTCTTTTCTCCTTGCAGATATTACAGGTAAAGTTATCAACATTTCATAAGTAAATATGTTGCTAAGATTTCCTTGTAACTACTTTTTCCATAGAATGTAGTCACCTTCTATTGTCCATGTGATAGATGCTTTTGTCAAGAATAGATGATTAATTTCATAAAATTATTTTATGTGTATTGAAATTCATGATTATATAATCCATATATTTTCCTTTAATAACCTATTAATAAGGTGGTTAATTATATGGACTAATTTTCAAATATCAATTTTACATTTCTGGAATAAACTTAAGTTGGGCATGTCACTTTAGTTTTTATGTATTGTGAAATTTGCTTTTTCAATATTTATTTATATAATTTAATTTAATTTAGTATATTTGGGGGGAACAAATGGTTTCTGTTACATGGATGAATTGCATAGTGGAGAAGTCTAGGCTTTCAGTGTATACATCAACTGAATACTGTACGTTGTACCCAATAAGTTATTTTTCATCTCGTACCCCATCCCATCCTCCTTTTGATTCTCCAGTGTTCATTACCTCACCATGTATAACTATGTACAACATTACTATACTAAGTTATACTATGTATAATGATGTCATAGCATGTATAACATTGCTAAGTTCCCATTTATAAGTGAGAACATGTGGTATTTGTTTTTGTTCCTGGCTTACTTTACTTTGGATGAAGGTCTCCAGTTTCACCCAGGTTGCTGCAAAAGACATTATTTCATTCTTTTTATGGATAAGTAATATTCTGTGGTATATACATATATCATAATTTCTTTATCCACTCATGTATTGATGGGCACTTAGGTTGATTCCATATTTTTGCGATTGTGAATTGTGTTGCAATAAACATATGAGTGCAGGTGTCTTTTTGATATAACTTTCTTTTCTTTGGGTAGATCCACAATAGTGGAATTGCTGGATCAAATGGCGGGCCTACATTTAGTTCTTGGAGGAATCTCCGTACTGTTTCCCAGAGAGGTTGTACTAATTTACATTACCACCAACATTTATAAATATTCCCTTTTAACTGAATCCATGCCTATATTTATTATTTTTTTAACTTTTTAATTATGGCCATAATGACAGGGGTAGGGTGTTACCTTGTCATGGTTTTAATTTGCATTTTCTTGATGACTAGTGATATTGAACACTTTTCATATTCCTGTTGGAAATTTATTTCTCTTCTGTTGAAAAATGTTGCTTTATATCTTTTGCCCACTTGTTAATGGAGCTTTCTTTTTCTTGGTGAATTGTTTGAGTTCTTTATAAATTCTGGATATTAGTCCTTTCTCAAATATATAGCTTACAAATATTTTCTCCCATTCTGTACACTGTTTATTATCTCTATTAATTATTTCTTTTGCTGTGCAGAAGCCATTTAGATTAATTAAGTCCCCTTTATTTATTTTTGCTTTTGTTATATTTATTTTTGGGGTCTTAGTCATAAAATCTTTGCCTAGGCCAATATCAAGGATAGCTTTTTCCCTAAATTTTCTTCTAATACTTTTACAGTTTCAAATGTTATATTTAAGTCTTTAATCCATCTTGTGTTAATTTTTGTATATGGAATCCAGTTTCATTCATCTAAATAAGGCTATCCAACTTTGCCAGCACCATTTACTTAATAAGGTGTCCTTTCCCTAGTGTATATTTTTGTCTGCTTTGTCAAAGATCAGTTGGTTGAAGGTGATTTTATTTCTGGGTTCTCTATTCTGTTTCATTGTTCTATGTGTCTACATTTATACCAATACCATGCTGTTTGGGTTACTACAGACTTGAAGTACAATTTAAAGTCTGGTAATGTGATGCCTCCAGATTTGTTCTTTTTTCTTAAGATTGCTTTGATTATTCAGGTTCCATGTGAAGTTTAAGATTGTTTTCTCTAATTCTGTGAAAAATGACATTGATATTTTGATAAGAATTGCATTGAATTCATAAATTACTTTGGGTAGTATAGACATTTTATCAATATTCATTCTTCCTACCCATGAGCATGGGATGTTTTTTCCATTATTTATTTATTTATTTTTTGGTATCATCTACAATTTCTTTCATCAGTATTTTGTAGTTCTCCTTGTAGAGTTTTTTCACATTCTCAGTTAAGTATATTCCTGAGTATGTTTTTTGAAGCTATTATAAATGTAATTGATTTCTTGATTTGATTCTCAGCCTGGTTCTTATTAGTGTATAGAAATGCTACTGATTTGTGTGTGTTGATTTTGTAAAGTGAGAATTTACTGAATTCACTTATCAATTCTGGGAGTCTTTTGGAGGCGTCTTTGGGTTTTCTAGTATAAGATCATATCATTGGCAAACAGAGATAGTTTGATTACTCTTTCCAATTTGGATACTATTTATTACTTTCTCTTTGCCTTATTTCTCTGGCTAGGACTTCCAGTGCTATGTTGAATAGAAGTGGTGTAAGGGGACATCCTTGTCTTGTTATTTAGGAGACATGTTTTCAACTTTCCCCCATTCAGTATGATGTTGGCTCTGGGTTGTTATGTATGACTTTTTTTTTTTTTTATTTTGAGTTATGTTCCTTCTATACCTAGTTTGTTGAGGCTTCTTATTATGAAGGTATATTGGGTTTTTGTCAAATGTTTTTTATGCATTGAGATGATTATAAGGATTTTGTTTTTAATTCTGTTGAGGAGGAAAATCACATGTATTGATCTGTGAATGTTGAACTGTTCTTGCTTTCCTGGGGTGAAACCCACCTGATTATAGTGAATTATCTTTAAAAACCAATATTCCAAGCAAATTAATACCAAAAGTGGGCAGGGGTAGCTATTGTTATATCAAATAAAACAGACTTTAAATTAATAACAGTAAAAAAAAGAGAAAGAAATTCATTATATAACGATAAAGGGATTGATTTCAATGAGAAGACATAACAATCTTAAATATATATGGAGCTACTTGATTCACAAAATAAATACTACTAGAACAAAGGAAAGAAATAAACAGCAATATATTAATTGTGGGAGATTTCAACATTCCACTGACAGAGATAGATCTAATAGAAAAAAATTAATGAAGAAGCACTTTATTTAGACAGGACTCTAGAACAAATTAACCTAACAGACATTTAGAGGACATTCTACTCCCAAATTGCATAATATACATTCTTCTTATCAGCACATGAACATTTTCCAAGATAGGCCATATATTAGTCCACAAAACAAGTCTCAACAAATTTTTTTTTAAAAATTTAAATTATATCAAATCTCTTTTCAGATCACAGTGGAATAAAACTAGAGTTCCAATTCAAAAAGGAACTCTCAAAAATATACAAATACATGGAAATTAAAGTACCTGCTACTGAATAATCTTTAGGTCAACAATGATATTAAAATGGAAATTTAAAAGATGTTTTTAAAATGAATGATAATAGTGACACAGCTATCAAAATCTTTTGGATATACCAAAAGGAGTACTAAGAGGGAAGTTTATAGCACTAAATGTCAATATCAAACAGACAGAATGGTCACAAAGTAACTACCCAATGTTACACTTCATGGAACTACTAAAACAAGAACAAATCAAACTCAAAGTTAGCAGAACACAAACATATCAAAGAATAGACAAGAATTAAATAAAATTGAAACAAATTTAAAAAATACGAAGAATCAATAAAATGAAGAGTTGATTCTTTTAGAAGGTAAATAAAATTAAAATTAATTGATCACTAGCTAGAGTAACAAAACAAACAAACAAACAAAAAACAACAACAAATGGGAGTGAGAGCATTCAAATAAACTCAATCAGAAATTTAAAAAGAGGCATTAAAACTGCTATCACATAAATAAAAAGGATCATCTGAGACAACTATGAATACTTCTATGCACACAAACTAGAAAACCTAGAGGAAATGGATAAATTTCTGGAAACACACAACCTTACAACTTCCTTCCTTGAATCAAGAAGAAATAGAAACCCTGAACAGACTAATGAGTAGAAAGATTGAATCAGTAATAAAACAATCTCCCAACTATAAAAGCTCAGGACCAGATGGACTCACAGATGAATTCTACCAGACATACAAAGAACTGGGACCTATCCTACTGAAACTGTTCCAAAAATCCTCCTTAACTCATTCTACAAAGCCAGTATCATCCTGATACCAAAGCCAGGAAAAAGTACAGCAAAAAAAGAAAACTATAAACCCATATGCTTGATGAATATAGATGCAAAAATTCTCAATAAAATACTAACAAACCAAATCCAACAGCACATCAAAAGTTAATACCAGATTTGATTTGTAGATATTTTGTTTAAAATTTTTACATCACTATTTATCATAACCGTAGCCTCAAGTTATACTTACTTATAATGTCTTTATCAATTATGTTGTTATAATATTATGCAAAGCTCAGATATAACTTAGGAAATATTCTTTCCATCTCTCCCCAAGAATATTTTGCATATATTTGGTATGGTATCTTTATTAAATGGCCATCCAAGGGTAGTTTTTAATTATAGGTTTGATGTTTAATCATTAGACAATTTAGTTTCTTTCTTTAGTCAGTTTTGGGACTATTTGTGGAGAAATATAATTAAGGGATATAGTTTTATACATTTATAGAACTATTGGGATTTTCTATTTTTGTTTTTTTTAATCAATTTTTATATGTTATGTGTATCTAGGAATATGTCCTATGGGTAAACATTTTGATGTTTATTGGCTAAAACATGTGAACTAAGTACCTTTATAGTGTTTCAATGTCTGCCGAGTGTCAAAGTATCTCCTTTTTCCATTACTGATGTTGGTTTTATATGTATTCTCTCTTTTTCACCATTCTCATAGTAGATTAATAGTTTCATTGGTATTTCAAATAATCAATGTCAGAGATCGAATTCTCCAGAAGCAGATATTAAGGCAGAGTTAGGGATGTGAAGGGTTCAGTAGGTTTGAAACCTGTGAAGGGTAGAGGCATGAAGCAGGACTTGACAAAGGGGAAAGCTTAACTGCAACACAGGCCTGACAGCGTCCTGGCCAATGCACTGGGGCTCTCTGGGACACACTGGGCATTTACCCTTCCTGCTTCACTCATTTACCTAATCTACATCAGGTAAATGCCCTGGGAAGGGTGTGACCTGGGGGACATAATCTCTGAAGTTGAAACAAAACCGGGAGGAGCAGAGAATATATTCCTGCTCATGTGATATCCCATAACTCAAAGGGTTCTTACCAATTTTACTGGCTTGTCTCTTATATGCTTTCCTATAGTTCCTTTTGAAAACTCAAAAGTATCATTTTGTGCAGAGAAATTTGATTCCTTTAGAAATCACCTCCAAATATTCTTTGCATTTTCAAAAAAATATATGCACCGAACTGATTATATTAGCTTTCCTTTTATAATGAGAATACTGACGTTAAAATATTTCCTTTAGGAGATCTTCCTTTTACATGACTTTATTTTTCTTCCTTTTTTATAATATCCAGAATACAATCTTTCCTGATCCGTTTTGAATAGTGTATATAATCTACTAGTCTCACATGCTTAGGCAGAATGTCTCCACTTTAGCTCATCACCCACAATTTAATTTTCTTATTTCAGATTTTTCATTACTAAGTAGACGCTGTTTGAATCAGAATGATCCATTGTGTCAGAAGATTCCCCCAAATGTCTAAATTCTAAATAGAAATGTAAGTGCTTATTATGTTTGGCCAGGTGAGTTTGATAATCCTTTAGTCTAACGCGCTTTTCCAATTTTTTATGACTTCTATTGTGTATCTGACTACATGCTACTGATCCACCTGTTCCAAACTCTATATCCAGGACCTCTTCCTCTAAATGCAGGTAGCTAAATGATGGACAGAATAGTTTAAATTTATAATTAATATATCAACAATAATATCAATCATCCCTAAAATTGTGTTGCCAATGACTGACTAAAGTGGTGCATTCATTATATATCATTAACCTTATGACAGTAAAGTTATTACAACATTTTTAGCAAATGTGGCAACTGAGTTATAAATAAATTATATTACTTGACCAAAGTCTCATAGCTAATAAAGAGATAAGCTACTGAACCCAATAACTGATCCTACCACTGACATCTTATATACAGCATAAATGATAACATCCCTTAAACTCTATCCATCTAAGAACATACAGGGATCTATTCTTAATCTTATCCTTTCTTATCTTTCAGCTAACACTAGAGTCCCAGAGTTATCTCTACTAGAGCTCTCTATATACTCTACTGTACTCTGCTACACTCTACTATACTCTTCCTTTTGGTCCTGATCACAGTGATTGAACATACCAAATGCTGAGACATATCAAATTGTAAGAACAAAATGTCCCTCTTAAAAACAATTTTTATTAAAACCCAGAAATGTCTGAGTGTGGACTCAGCTGCCAGACTAGGTTCAGATCTTCAGGACTTAGTTCTAGCAGTTCTCAAGTGCTTTGAGTTTTCTGATCCTCAGTAAAGCTACTGAAAGGACAAGCTGAATGATTCCTCTGTGCCAGCATTATCGTGTTTCAGAATGACATCTCTTTCCTTGTGGGGACAGAAGAAAACAGTAAATTTCAAGTGGCATTCTCTACCCATATCCCCTCACCCTCCCTCCAGCAGGAACAGACCATAAATTTGCTGGATTCTTTGGATATCATCATCACTGAGGTGGAAGGTTCTAGGATTCTGATACCAATATGTGGGGTACATTATGGAGCTTTGATTCCCAGAGTGCTGCAGGCCCAGAGAATGACCTATCTCATGAATCGCAACCAGGAAGAGATTATACCCTGAAAGAGTGTAACCAAAAGTATAAAATTATACACAGGGAAAACACTTGTGGAAAAGAAAGACGAAAAGAAAAAGGAGGCAACAGAAAAGAAGGAAAGAACAAATGTTAGAAGGCAAGGAAAAGGTACTACCAGGGAAAGAGGCCAAGTGGGAAACAAACTGACAAGATGCTTGGACAGATAAACTGGAAATGAACAAGACTTACGGAGAGAATTGAGGGACTGATAAATGTAAACATAAAAGATAAAAAAGGAGAGAGAAAATCACAATATGACAATGTATTTATTATGGGAGCATCTGTGTTCACAAATGATCCCACCTCCTCTGACTCATCCAGAAAACCTGATTTCTCAGCCAAAGCTTCCCACTCACCCTGAGCACTCTGAATCCTTCCCTCTACCCCTTTGCTGTATTAGAGGCTCCAAGGGAGACCACACCAACCCCAAGGTTCCCAGAGAGCTCTAGCACTCCCACCAGGCAAGGCCTTTACCCCTGTTTGAAGATGACCAATGTTCATCCTTGTCAAAATGGACAACTCCTGGATTTCCAGAATTTGGTGAAAAGGCATGGCCTAAGACACCATTTGGCCCATCAAAGGGCCAGCCATCTCCATGGGCTGTGGATGACAGAAGCTTTGATCACAATGGGGAAAAGGGGGAAAACAGGGTCCAAATCGTCTTAAATAAGCCTCGGGGACTTAGGATACTGTCCAAAGGGGTGCTGTTAGTTGTGTGAGAGGACAAAGGCATTATACATACAAAGAAATAGGGTGCAGCCAAAAATGTAGATACTCCTTATCTTCTGGAGTGAAACAAATAGGGACAGATAGCAGATACTGAGTAAAGTTTATGTGTTAGACACAGAAACCTCTCCCAAATGATGGGAGAAAAGGAAAAGAAAACTTAAGCTCTGCAAGTTCTTATAAATAGGTTGGATCAACTTTGAATAGCATTTCAACAGATTTGGGAGCTCTGTAATACCCTTTTAAAAGGAAAAATGGAGGCCGGGCGCTGTGGCTCACGCCTGTAATCCTAGCTCTTGGGAGGCCGAGGCGGGCGGATTGCTCAAGGTCAGGAGTTCGAAACCAGCCTGAGCAAGAGCGAGACCCCGTCTCTACTATAAACAGAAAGAAATTAATTGGCCAACTGATATATATATATAAAAAAAAAAATTAGCCGGGCATAGTGGCGCATGCCTGTAGTCCCAGCTACTCGGGAGGCTGAGGCAGAAGGATCACTCGAGCCCAGGAGTTTGAGGTTGCTGTGAGCTAGGCTGACGCCACGGCACTCACTCTAGCCTGGACAACAAAGTGAGACTCTGTCTCAAAAAAAAATAAAAAAATAAAAGGAAAAATGGGCAATTACCCTACCTGTTTACACTGCAGTGAACACCCCTCTTCTACTTATTGCTTCACTGTACCAAAAATGTCTTCTCTGTGTTATAGACTTTGCTTTGCATTAGGATTTTGTCTGAATTTTTTTTTTCTCAGAAGCTGAACTAAGTGGGCTGGGTTTGTGTTTATGCACTGGGGCCATTTGTCCTCTGTACAGGGCATCACATTCCCTCTCCCACATCAATTTCTTACCCCATTTCCAGAAAGAAATCTTGATGTCTGCATCTTCACTCTGTACCTGCTGGAACGTCAGGGGAGTCACGTTGCTCCAGATGGAAAGTGCATTATATATAATGTTTCTCACTGTGAATGGCTTCATAGCATCTGGGTAATTGATAATCCTGAGATAAGAAATCTCTAAATGAAATCATTCAGAGATATGGGAATTATCTTAGCTTTAAAACTGAATAACTCTGTTTTGGGGAAATTCACTTAATATGCTTAACTCATTTTGCTCATCTATCAAATTGAACTAATCATCAGATGAACTGAATCAGGAACTCAAGAAATTAAACATGCAAATATAAATTTCTAAAAATCGTAATAAATGCCCCACATTATTCTCAGGTGCAGTCTGTGAACCACAGCCCTACATGGTAAATGGGGGGGGGGGAAGCAATCAATCAATCAATGTGAACTAAATTTAAATGTATAGCATTCTACATAATTTAGTATTGTTTTGCTTTAGATGTCTCCAATATATTTCAAGTCTCCAATATGAAGATCGACCTAGGCAGGGAGTAAGTTTTCAAAATTATATCCTAAAAACACCTATACACCTACACAATAAAAAGAAGAAAGAAAAGATTTAACTAAGGGAAGAATTGGCCAAAAGGTAGTGGTTAGGCTTTACTTTCTGAAGATGTGGTTGGAAGAAGCTAGAATGAGATGGTAGAATTGCCTTCTCTGAAGGAGATCTTGGGCTTTGGAGAGACTTCAGGGAAAGCAGAAGACTACTGCAGAGTTGGCCTCTAGGAAAGGTCTTGTGGAAAGTCCTTTGATGTAATAACCCACACCTCCCCCAGGCCTTAATAATAAATACCTGTAGGTCAGAGTGTACTTATTCCATTTAGACCCTCCTGAGGAGATGGGGGAGTTACCCCCAGCAGGTAACCCACAGCGGGGCTGCTGTAGCATAGTATACATCTGCTTATCTAGTAGGCCTGTCCCATTCCGATGGAACTGTTGCAGGAATTGTGTTTCTTTCTCCTGGGTAAGGCATGGTGACTCCTTCTTGGTCAGGAAGAGTTGATGGAAACAATCCTGGGTGAAAGTTTAGGAAGGATGAGTACATAGTGTTAATGGGGCAGACCCACAGCCTCAGTTACACAGAGCACAGCCTTCTTTGAGGGCCTCAGATGCTGCTGCCTTGTCTACCTGTCCTTGTTAAAGCTCCT
This sequence comes from Microcebus murinus, assembly GCF_040939455.1. Classification (NCBI taxonomy): domain Eukaryota; kingdom Metazoa; phylum Chordata; class Mammalia; order Primates; family Cheirogaleidae; genus Microcebus; species Microcebus murinus. Next base: position 56,631,951 of record NC_134107.1, on the reverse strand, counting down.
GTTCTCAGTCCACTCAGGGAAACCATCCCTCAATTTCCATGTCACTTGTGGATGATATGAAGTCCAGGTAACAGAATAAAAGTGATGTAGATAAGCTGTAAAAATTTCTCTAAAATGAAAGCATCCAAGTTTCAGGAGAGAGAATCCCCTGTATAAAGGCCCTGAAGGTATTCCCCAGGAATTACACAGAAAAGATGGCCTCTGGTATTTCTGACTGACTGAGGGTTCCTCATTCAGGACAAAATCAGTGACTTAGGAGGACTTATAGTTTGTCTGATTTTGCATTACCCAATCCATTTGCATCTACACCTTCCATTCCACTAAAATACTTGTAAGAATCCATTCTTTACTCTTATCCCCACTGATTTTTTTTTTTGCCAGTCCAGTGGACCAAATCTCAACTTCTGAAAAAAAAAAAATAGCACCTTGCATAATAATCAGGTTTTCTCCATCTATATTTGAATCCTACCTGTACTCAAAATACTTTAAGGACAAAGCTCATGTCATATGCAACTTGATATAAACCCCTTGGTTAATTTTTGGATATTGCATAAGACTACATTTGCCTTTATTTTATTATCAGCTAAGCCGGGCTTTCAGAAGCAAATAATTTACTTTATTTTTCCCAGCTAAGTATCAGGATGAAGTAGGACTAGGTCCCTGAGCAATTACAAAATATATGACTGAAACAATTTATAAGAATTTTTAAGTATTTTTTATGCTTAAGAGGTTTAGAGAAAATCCATATTTCTTGAGGGATTGTCATGTGTTTTAAACAGATTGGGAGATTTCTCCATCAATATGAAGGGCATATTAGTACATTGGAATTACTTCCCCTGATCTCTTACCAGCTAACAGGCTTAGAGATCCATATACTGGAGTGTTCACTATATGTCATATGGAAGACTGAGTTTGGGAGATGAGCAAAGGGGCTGAATTATTCATTAGGCATAAAAGGCACAGTCCCTAGAGCCCAAAATACTTTTAGGGGCTGTGAAAATCCTTTAATTTTTTTTAATTAAAGAAAAAATAAACTCATAGATTGAAAAAAACTGTTTTCATATGTAACTTTAATATATTTAGTTATTTCATGCATTCATATGCACACACACACACACACACACACACATACTCACAAACACACACACATACTCACAAACACACACACACAAAGAAGAGCCCCAAAGCCTTAATGTAATAAAGTGGGCCTGATCCGTGCACCTACCTTGACAATATCCCATCCTTCAAGATCTGTAGCAGGGAGCACTGGAAGGGCCAGACAACAGGGCAGGAAGATAGTGACTGCCAAGGTGGCAGGCTGCATGGCAAATGCTCATTTCTCCTATAGCCTGAAGCCATGTAGCCCACATGAGTTACCAGGCCTTTATAGCTGTGCCAGCAGCATCCAGTGACTCATGTCACCAGTTTGCCCTTTCTTTGCATCAGTGAGTGTTGTCATTGTCCATACCTGGTGAGGGCAGAGTGACCAGCAGGCCTCGACAATGACAGCAGCCATGGGATTTATTTTTATGCTCATTTCACACCTGAAGACACTCAGAATCCCAGACTATAAACTTAGTTCAAGAAATACAGGTAAGTCTCAGAATATAAGGGACATCATTGTTTAAAGATGGGGAAAGGAAACAAGAAACAGGAAGTATATGAACAATTCATTACAGCTGTATCTGTGGAATAATCCCTTTACCGATCAGAGACAAATGCGATCTTGCTTCAGAAGCTAAAGAGAAGAGAAAGGATGAAACTGAAGAAAAGGAAATAGCGTCCACTGTAATGAAGACCCAGATCACCACATGGAAAACCTCAAGACTCATACAGAAGAGATTTAGGAACACACAGAACAAGGTAGTTATTAGCTATATGTTGGAGAAAATAAACCATTGATAATAAATTGACATATATAATATTCACAGGAAAAGGTTTAATTTCATAGTTTTAGAAATCACATAAATCTGGAAATGGATCTTAACTCCACTACTTACAAGTTGTTCTGCTTTAAGCAAGTTATTGAACAATGCAGTGCCTGTCTCCTTCTCTGTAAATTAGGGAAACCAATCCTATTCACATAATACTGTAGTAGAGGAGATTGAACTGGTCCTGATACACAGGAAGTCACAAGTAATAAGAGCTACTTTATAATTCTCATTGCATTTACACAGACCCAGAAATGAAAGTGGGACAAAGACATGGAGACAATAAGAAAAAGAGAATCAAACGCCGGTCTTCATGGAGCACCTGCCGGGTGCCCAGGCCTGAAATTGCCTTTCTCCTAAGGAAGACACAAAAGAAATAGATGGGACTCCATTTCTTACCCTCCAGGAGCCTGTCCTCCAGCAACCATAGGGACACCTGCTACATGAGTCCTCAGAGGACAAGGTTGGCCAGGGCACTGCGCTTCCCTCCCTCTTATCCTTGTGAGCTCCTCTGAAGAAGCCAAATGGGAAGCAGTGGCCGTGTAAAGAGTGGAAATCCCATGGCTCATTCTAGGCAGGATGTTCGTTACTTTTGACTCACCCCAAAACTTCTAGATTCCCAACTCCATGTCAAGTGATCAATTACTGGATTGATTTTAATAATTTTTTCTCCCTCTTGCAGAGGCCCCTATTCCTTAAGCGTGGTACCACTAGGCCTTGTGGTCCCTGCAAACATCGTCTCAATAAGTCAAATTGGTTTGCCTTCTCCTATGCCTTGAAAACCCACATGGCTCTTCTGTGGTGATGCAACTTTCGTCAGTGCCTCCTATAGAGAATCACAGCCCTCTCTTCCATGTCCCCAGGCCTGTGCTCTTCAGGCCTGTGCTACATCTCACTGAGGCTGCTTTGCCCCAGCGATTGATACTTGGCACTGGGGAGTGGTGAAAGAGAGGAAGCAGGACTGTCCCAGCTGTGATCTCGGCATAAGAACAGGTTCACAGTTTAATTTTATCTTCCTGAGACGAAGAGACAGAAGCCAGAGCTCTGGCCATGGACCTACAGTGAAAACAGAAAAACAAGCAGCAGGTGTTAAGGACGGAAACTAAAGATCGTGAGGGAATTTGTAAAAAAAAAAAAAAATACAGTTATTAGAGGCCGATTATGAAATAATTCTGTTGTGTTAGGCCTTTGCTAAAGATTAAAACACAGTATTAACAATTTCATAGGTTAAAAATGAGGAGGACACAAAATATATCATAGTCACACTATTAATGGATAAAATTAGCTTCATATCTAATACCCAAATATTCCATTAGTAGTAAACAACATGATATATATGTAGAGGTAGGTCATTAGATAGATAGTCAATACATATACAAAGAGTGAGAGCGAGAGGTGACTACTGCTCAGCAGCACCAGGGAGCAAATTACTGAACCATATGTTGAATTAAAGATGTGAGATGTGAGACACCAAACCACCAACTATATGATTGCCTTTACGTGAATCTCAAGAACAGGTTAAACTAACTTACAGAAAGCAACCAGAATCATGGTCGCCTCTGTTGTGGAGGGGATTGTTGGTAAAGGAGCACATCAGAAATTGCTCAGGGGATGACGCCGTCTATTTCTGACTGGAGTCTGGGTAATACGGATATGTTCACTTTTCAAAACTCACTAAACTGTACACTGAAGATCTGTGCATTTTACCATTATACTTCTATAAAAATAAAATTTAAATGAATAAAGAAAAAAATATAGGTCAATAAGTTACCAAAAACTATACCCATTTTTCCATAAGGAATCCAGGACTATAATATAAACGGTGGTGTGTGTGGCCAGAGGAGAATACAGACAATAATATTCTTCATGTTATTGTGAGTGCTATAAACAATTTTATGTTTTAAAAGACAAAAGTTATATGCTAAAGATATGGGTAAATAATGGAATATCCACCAGAACAGTTATTAAGACTAGAGGTACTTGTGATGTACTTGGGGAGAAAGAATATCCTATATCTGAAAAAGCCAAGGTGGATTTAAGATTGCCATGGAAAAAGAGATATTTATTGTTAGACAGCTACGGGATAAAGACAGTTTATGTGTGATAGCCTTGTCAACTTTGTAAGATATGAGTTTGTCCAGTGAAATCTCACAGTGACATAGGCCTTATCAGATTCTCAATTCAAAGCTTAATAAACTGAGGCATAGGAGATACACAAACCTTTCCATGGAGATGGCAAAAATATTAATATCTGTGTCTGTGTCTGGCTAAGCCAGACTATTTAGTCAATGAGGCATGATGCTTGTCTTTACTAGAAGACCTTCATCATTAATGCCGTCAACTTACCTTTGATATTCCTGTAGCCTGAATGAATTCCAAAACTAGGCTCAGTGGAGTCACAAAGAAAGAAACAATGTTGAAAGTTATTCAAAATCCATAGCAGCATTGAAAGAAGAGAAAACAAAAACTTCTTTCAGTATCTCTCTCATCTCCTCAGGTGCTCTGAACAACTTACTTTCTAAACCCCTGACTCTCATCAGCGATCCTTGAAGTGCCCCTGCATCCTCTCCTGCTAAGTTCTCTTTATTAAATACCTGGTGGCCACATTACCCTCTTCACTTGGAGCTCAGCTTCCTCCAGCTAGTATAGACTTCTCCAGGATGGTTAGAAATCTCCCTTGAAGGGAGATGATCAGACACCCCCAGAGAGGGTAGCTCTTCGAGGACTTTGACCTGTTCTTGAAATTCTGGTACAGAATTGGTATTAAATGAAGCTCACCCAAGATTTCAAAATATCCTGTTGTACACAATAAATGTATAAAAATTATATTTTTCAATTAAAAATAAATTGAAAAAAGAAAGAAAACCTTTTATGTTTACATGTCTATACACTACACTGTAGACTCATTAAGGACAGAGTTCTTCAATTTGCATTAATATGTGTAGCACAGTCTTTGGAACCTAGAAGGAACTCATTAGATGAATGTAAGGGTTCAGTAAAAGAATCTCATAGAATCTAGTGAGACTGGAAGGGAGTTTTTAATGACTACTTATTTTGCTATTGGTAAACGTGAACATATAATTCAGATCTCTCTACACAGGTCAGGTGATGTTTATAATAGCTTATCGAGCACATACACTGTGTCAGGAATGCGCTATATTTCTTCATTAACACAACCAACTGTGAAGTAGGTGTTTTATTGTACTCAACTTGTAGTTAAGGAAATAAAGTTTTGACGTCATTTGGCTTTCACTTGGACAGTCACAATGCTCAAGGCAATGTATAGAAGTTATGAACAAAGAGTGCTTTACCGTGAAGGCAGATCCTTTAATCACTGGACTGGACCACCACTTTTCAGGAAACTGCTCCATCTCTCCAGGTGCCACACACACCTCTGACGCTGCTTCTGGAACTCCCAGGGTGCACCATGCAATCTGATAGGGCAGACTCAGGTGAGCAGCCACCTGTAACCCTGACCCAGCATTCAAATAAATGAATGCTGAGTGCTGAGAGCTTTCTTAAATAAGAAAGCAAATGATTGACTTATTAATGATTCAGCTGGAGATAAGGGGAAGTATGTGTTTGAAGTATGACAGTGTTTTCAAAATGTAATATGCATATGAATCACCTGGCAATATGAATAAAAATATAGTTTCTGTTCAGTAGTTCTTGGATGGGCCTAATATTCTGAATTTCCAACAAGCTTCTAAGTGATGCCAATGCTGCTGATCTAAACATCATACTTTTTGGGTAGTTATGAGATGGAGGGTATTGGGAATGTAGGGAATGTAGAAGCTATAAATTTAACCAGAATGTTGAAGAAGGTATACCAGGTTTTATATTTTATTTTAAAATTCAGAACTATGAGAAACAGGAACCCAAGATTTTCTAGTAATAACATCCAATTAGCTGAATAATATGCTTATGTTGTTATTTCTTGATTTGTAGTTTTAGACAATATCTATTGACTTATAATAAATAAGAATTCACCTGAACTTAAAACCCTTTTTTCTATCATTTCCTTTTTAATATGTTTATATCATTATTTTAGTTTTTCCATTGACTATGCTGAACATTTAAACAATATACTTATAGTTGTACTTCTCAGTAAAACAAATATAAGCAGTTTCTCTTGATTCTTCACTTAGTAAAATGGGATATATATGTCCACAAACATTTCCTTCAACTGACTATACTTTAAAATGTTTATATTTATTTTTGTCATTACAGATAAACCTCTCAAACTTTTTCTTTAAAAGTTGAAAATCAACAAATAACATTTATAATTCTATTATTCTGGGGATATAAATAGTACAAAATAATTGCATATCTTTTTCTTTATATAATTTGTAATATTTTTGTGGTTTTTTTTGTTTTTTAGTTTACTTTTACCTTTGAATTATCTTGTCTTAGTAACTTCCTTATGTTGTTTTGTAATCTTTTGCCCTTTATGGTTTTTTTTATGTTTTCCATCCCTAGATTTTGTTCTTTGCTTACAAAAATTTTGTCAAGTACTCAATGTACACATTGCATCAAAAACCTTCAGATGTACTATTACCCCAAAGAAAGAATACAAGGGTCAGATGAGATTTTGTGTCTTTTGTCACCACAACTGTGGACTCTGCAGAATTAAATTCACTGGTCCCCAAAGGAGGTACACTTTTTCCACATGGAAATTGCAGCTATCATCTGGCAATTTTGGTGTCCTCATACTGAGAAATAAAAAGGCAAATGCAAGAAGAGGATTACCATATTGCCAGGGGTAATTGACCCTATCCCCAGGGAAAGGAAAAGCTCCTGTTTCACAAGCAGAAAAGCCAGGTCATGGAACTATATAAGGAGACCATTCTAGAGGCAGTAGTCAGTCCAGATCTGGACTGACCAAAGTTTTATTGGGGCTATACTGCAATTTTACCTTTGCTTCTAACACATTCTACTTCCTTCTCTTTTCTTTCACAAGTTATGAACCTCAAATACATTAGGTTATTTTATGACAGAAGGTATGAGAAATAACATAGCCTGGCACAAAATTCTAAAAGTGAACTACTCTTTATTCCATAGTAAAGTAAATTGTTTCTATTTTTATTTCATTTTTTTTCTTATTGGTATAGAATAAAAGTATTTAACAAATGCCTTCAAATCATGTATCTAATGCTAATTAATACAAGGCACCAAATCTGTCCAGTGTTTGCAACCACTACTTGATTGAACTTCAAGCAGTCTATAATCATTCTCCAAGGTCTAACTAAAGTCTTCAGAGATAAGCAAGGTGAATTAAAAGGAGATACGATAGGGACAGTGACAATAATTTCCATCAATGACTGAGGTATGGTATTGTTTTAGAATCAATTTATTAGCCCCAGGAATCTGGAGACAGTTTCCTAGACTTCCACTTGGACTTCCTCACTGTAAAAGTTCTTATTCATTAAACCAAAGACACATTGTAGGAGTTGGGTAGTACCAAACACATCAATCTCAACTATGCATTCCAGGTATCCGTCTCAATTAAAATACCATATGCAACAGTCCTAAAAATGTCAGGATATTCATTTTTCGCTAATGTGAAGTTACTCAAGCAAATGATCATCAGTCCCTTTGGGGAAGGATAGGGAAATTAGTACTGTGCAACTGTGTATGAGTAGCATGGTGTTAAAAGAATCTTCTACCTGGAGATTTGCTTACTTCTTCCATCATTTGGTTTGGAGTCTGAAACTAACTCATATATGAAAATTTGGCAAAGGCTTGTAAATTCTCAGTGGGGCAACTGCTCTCCACTTCACGGTTATCTGTATGTGATTTATTTTGTGGATGCAAGCTAAGAAGCATCATTTTAGCTGCCAATTGTTTTGCTTCTTTGGATGATATAAAATATTAACTATTTCCATATGAGGACTGAACTCTGATCTTTTTCTTTTGCTAAAAACTCCTTCCTAAGGAGGCCAGCTGGGTCAGGCTGAAAAACGGTACATTCCCACTAAGCATTCCCAATAAGCGGGGTGGTTTACTTCCCAACCTGATTCTGGTATGACATTAATATCACCTAAAAGATAAGAAGCCCCTGTCTTAACTCAAGCATCCTAGCAGGTGCCTATCATAAATTTAAAATATCTTAAAGCATCCTAGCAGGCACCTATTGTAAATTTAAAACTTCCTCCTGTCTGGACCTCCCAGAGTGCTCACACCCTTATCTTAAAATAAGCATATCCTTTCTGGTCTTCTAGATAAAGTCTAACTCTCTCAGCCAATTGCCAGCCAAAGAATCTTTAAACTCACCTACAACCTGTAAGCCCCTGCTTGGAGATGTCTCACGTTTTGGGGCCAAACCAATGTATGCCTCTCATGTATTGATTTGTGACTTTGCCTGTAACCCCTGTCTCTCTGAAAATGTATAAAACTGAACTGTAACCAATCCACAGCAAGCCCACTTGCTCAAGAGCCTCTTGGCAGTGGCTCCGGGTCATGGTCCTCAAATTTGGCTCAGAATAAATCTCTTTAAAATTATTTTACAAAGTTTGGCTTTTTTCTGTTGACACATAAAATGTTAACTATTTTCACAACATGTGGCTCAGTTCTCCTTTCTGCTACTCCAATCTTTTCATTTATTATCATTGTGAAATCCTCTGGTCTCTAAAATTTCAAGGTTCTATCTTCCACATTGCTGTTTGCAAGGAATTAATGGATCAGCCAGCCTTTATTTATGCCAACTCCGGTTTACAGAAGAAAATCCCCATTGAACTTCTCAGCTAATCTGGTGCTTTTCTCACCAGCAAATTCCTTAGGTTTAAGAAGTAGTGTGTCTTCCAGGTGTTCCCAAAGCACATGATTACCTGGCAGAGCTTCTGGATCTATAGTCTATTCACTCCAGCACAGGAACTCCGTCAATCTTTCAATTTCTTTTTTGATCGCTTAACTGCTTCATTTTACTTATTTATTTTTTATTTCAGAATATTATGGGGTACAAATGTTTTGATTACATATATTGCCTTCACACCTCCCAAGTAGAGGTACAAGCATCTCCAACCCCCAGATTTCATACACTCTACCCATTTCCCTTCCTCTCCCCTTTCACCTTATTGATGCCCTATGAATGTTACTTTCATATGTTCACATAAGTGTTCATCAATTAGTACCAATTTAATGGTGAGTATTTGTACACTGATGGTGGGACTGCAAACTAGTACAACCTCCATGGAAATTAATATTGAGATACCTTAAAGAGCATTTTAATTTCTTCCTTTAGCATCTGCCATGATTATATTTCTTTTTTTTCCCCCCCAGTATAAGCCATCACTTTTTACATGCTTCTGGGAGCAATTTTAGTACAATATTTATTCCATGTCCTCAGATCTTAGCTGGATACAAAGTGCTATATTTTGGCAGTGTACGCACAAGTAATATACTCGTTTCTACCTGATTTTGTTTTCCAATCCCTTGGACTGAGCATGCTCAGTGTCTGGTATCAGGCTTACTTTGATGTATCTTGCTGGTGGATGTTAGCTTGTTATTGCAGATCCATTTGGGTATGGTCCCTTTTTTCTCTGAGCAGACCCAGTACCTTGCCATCTGGTTATGCTGCAAATTATCCCTAGTTTTAGACCATGTGGCAGAAAAGTAAGTGAGGGATATGTCCTAAGACGGGTGCATGTTGCCTTGAAGTACTGAGACCTCTGCGTAAATTCCCAGAACTGAGGAATGGAGTAGATTCTACTTCTCGGCAAGGAAGAATTGGCTACTTCTATGTAATCAGAAGTTTCAGAAGAGTCAAGAGAAGTCAGAATACTTGGGTCTATTCAACAAGATTTGTCTGCCCATGTATAATGGCCCTAGATTTTCTTTATTAAGACTTTGATCTTGGCATAACCTGTCTTGGCTAGATGGTTAACTGTCTGAAGTTTGTTCTCTGACAATCAGCTCTGATACTGATCATTAAACTTCCGCTGCCCTCTGCTGGAGGAGATGAGGGCTTAGTTTGTAACTAGGAATACTCTGGCTTTGACACCTGGTTTACAATTACCCACGACTCATTTCCAATTGTCAATTATGTTTCCACAGAGCATCGCTGACACTGATGTAGGGTCCCATACAACCTGGAGTCCAACCAAGGAACACAACTTTTGGTAAAGAAAGTCAAGTAGCTGGGACCCTAACAATGTGATTCCCTTGTTCTTTCTCAAACTGCATTACCTAGATGTTGCTGTCTGACAGAGTGATAGAACGTCTTGTTAAAGGTGAAGTGTCAGCTCAGGGATGATACCTGAGAGATGTGGCAATATCCTCCAGGACACAGTATAAAACCTAAATCAACATCCTATGTGTTAGTTGCCTTCAGTAGGGAGAAAACATGGATCTGGTGGTGAACATAGTGCTCTCATTGCTAAACATGACTTCTAGTTACCCACTCAAACAGTCTGTGTTTTTATTCTCACTATGCTGAGTGGTGTTGGTTTAGAGGTCCTGGTTCCAAAGGTAAAAATATTACACCAATCAACGTACAGTTCAGGCCCTTGCCTGCAAGAGTGGTCACTGCGTTGGTGCTCTGGGGCTTGGACCCTGGCTAGCCAGAAAATAAACCTCCTCTTGTGTGATTGCATCCTCAATGTCTCTGCTTTTCTGTCCGGTGGGGCTGTGGAAGGTTGGTCCTTAACATTTGGGGGCTCGTCCAGGATTTTCCTTCCCCACAGACTACCGGATAGAATTCAGGGCTGAGGGAGGAGTGTGAAAATCCACCCCGGACTAGCCGGTGTGGTGTTGGGCAAGGGACGCGGAATCCCCTTGCAGGACCCCAAATCAGGACGCCGGCACAGGACCTAGGCGGACGCGCTGGTGGGTCGCCGGTCGGAGCCAGGTGGAGACGTCCTCTGGCCCCATTGGGACTCCGGAGCTGACCTTGTAGCCTAGGGCTTGGTCAGGAGGAGACCGGGGAGTAGGTCCGGACTAGGTTAGGTTGTCTGTTTACCTCACTGCCCACTTGTCTGTTGTCTGCGTGTGTATGTGTGTGAGTGAGTGTGACATCTCTCATTGGCTTGTTGGAGTCTCTGGGTTCTGTGGTTTCAGCCCGAGAACCCATCAGGGTTGCATGGGTTTTCGGGCTGGGGCCGTGGAATCAGGGGACCCACGAAAAGATCCGCAGGGGCGACTAGAACCTCCAGGTGAGTATTCCCCTGCATGGGTTGGCAGCACACAGTGGATCTCCTGCCACCCGTGCCAGGAGTGGCTAGTGCGGGAGGGGCACGGCCGACCTCCGTAGGGAGTGTGAAAGGCTAGGGATTCAGATCCTTGTCCCCAGGGCCCCAACTGCAAAATATCGGTTTGCACATCTGCCTATTATCAACTAGCCATGGGACAGGCTCTAACAATGCCGTTGTCCATCCTAGTGAGCCATTTTAAGGATGTCAGGGCAAGGGCACACAACCTGTCCCTGGAGGTCAAGAAGGGAAAGTTTGTTATCCTTTGCGAGGCTGAGTGACCCACGTTTGGAGTGGGGTGGCCCAGGGAGGGCTCGTTTGATGCCTCCTTGATCGAAAAGGTAAAAGGGGTGGTATTTGGCCACCATGGCCACACTGATCAGATCCCCTATATTGTGGTCTGGCAAGACTTGGTTCTAGACCCGCCACCCTGGCTGAAGGCCCTACTACCTGCCCCAAGGGGAAAGGCGAAAGTTCTGGCAGTTAAAGAGGTCAGAAAGGAGAGGGCACGCAGGCCGCAGTCCGTTGGGACGCCAGTGTTGCCGGACTCCAATCTCCGAGAATCTGAGAGACCTAATTAATCTTTTAGACTCTGTTCTTTTTACTCATCAGCCCACCTGAGATGATTGCCAGCAGTTGCTTAAGGTGCTCTTCATAATGGAGGAAAGAGAAAGAATTCAGGGGGAGGCACAGAAGCTGGTTGCGGGGGAGGACGGCAGATCTACTACAAACCCGTGAACCATCAACCGAACTTTTCCCCTTGAACAGCCACTTTGGGACTACAATGAGGCTGAAGGTAGGGAGCATCTCCGGGTCTACCGCCAGACTCTGATGGCCGGTCTCCGTATGGCGGCGCCAAAGCCGACCAATTTGGCCAAGGTAGATGTTCCTCAGGGGCCAGAGAGCCCGGCAGCATACTTAGAGAGGATCATAGAGGCCTTCCGGCAGTACACCCCCATAGATCCCACAATGGAGGAGAGTAAGGCAGCTGTTATGATGGCGTTTGTCAATCAGGCGGCCCCCGACATTAGGCGCAAAGTGCAGAGAATAGATAGATTAGGCAAGAAGACTCTGCAGGACCTGTTAGAAGTGGAGGAGAAGGTCTATAACAATAGAAAGACGCTAGAAGAGAGGTTAGAGAGGATCAGGATAGAAGATAGGAAATTCCAAGCTGGAAAAGCACAAAAAGCAAACAGAGAGATGGCTAAAATCCTGCTAGCCGCCACAAGAGGGGGGCAGATAGGGTCAAAGAATAGGGAAAGGCCCCAGCAAAAAAGGCTAGGCAAGGATCAATGTGCCAATTGCAAGGAGCATGGGCATTGGGCCCGAGAGTGCCCCAAAAGAAAGGGGGGCGAAGACTTGGAGGTCCTGAAAAAGTCAAGGTTGTACGACAGGTGACAGACGAATAGGGAAAATGGGGTTCGGTCCCCCTCCCCGAACCTAGGGTAACTTTGCAAGTGGAGGGGAACCCAGTCAGCTTCCTCATAGATACAGGAGCAGAACATTTGGTACTAATGGAAGACACAAAAAAATTGTCCAGTAAGACCAGTTGGGTGCAGGGGGCAACAGGAGCCAAACTATATCGGTGGACCACATGGCGGAGATTGGATTTGGGTTCAGGAAAAACTCGCCTACCCTGTTCAACTAGGCCCTCCATGATGACCTTGGGTTTGCGGAAAAGGCTCCACCTCTGTATGGAGGGTGTAAGGCGGGGCGAGCATGGGAGTGGACTGTGCAAATGGAAGACGCTTTTCAGGCCCTGAGGGCAGCCATGCTGGACTCCCTGGCCCTAGCACTCCCTGATCCTACAAAAGAGTTTCACCTGTTCATAGATGAAAAGGGGGGAATAGCCAAGGGGGTACTCACGCAGGCCCTGGGACCCTGGAAGAGACCGGTGGCATACTTGTCAGAAAAACTAGATCCAGTGGCGGCGGAGTGGCCAGCGTGCTTGCGAATCATCGCAGCCTCGGCCCTGTTGGTCAAAGATGCTGATAAGCTCACCCTAGGGCAGCGGCTGCAGATCACCACCCCACACACCATAGAGGGGGTTCTGAAGCAGCCACCGGGACGGTGGATCACAAATGCGAGGCTGACTCATTACCAAGGACTTTTGCTGGACGCACCCCGCATCGAGTTCTGGACCCCTGCCGCCTTGAATCCGGCTACACTTCTGCCAACCCCCGATGCAGCCGCACCTGAACATGATTGCCTTGAGATCCTAGCCGAGACCCAGATGACCCGTAGAGACTTGAAGGATCGCCCCCTTCCAGGTAGCGACCTGACCTGGTTCACGGACGGAAGCAGTTTCATCCGGGACGGACACAGGTACGCAGGGGCGGCCATAGTAGATGACCAAGGCAAACTTGTCTGGGCGGCATGCCTTCCGCAAAGGACATCTGCTCAGAAGGCAGAACTAATAGCGCTGATGGAGGCTCTTAGCCGGGTCGAGGAAAAGGGCTGACGGTGTACACTGACAGCCGCTATGCCTTTGGGACTGTGCACATACATGGGGCCCTCTACAGGGAAAGGGGCTTCATCATGGCAGAGGGAAAGGAAATTAAGCATAAGCCTAAAATACTCCACCTACTGGAGGCTGTTTTGCTGCCAAAGGCAGTGGCGGTAGTCCATACCCCGGGACACCAGAGCGGAGATTCGGCAGAAGCACGGGGCAATTGGAGGGCGGACGCTGAAGCTAAGAAGGCTGCAGAAGACACTCCGCAGCCAAACATCCTGCACCTTAGCCTGCCACCCCCAGGCATGGGACGGTTGCCTCCTCTGCTGAACTATTCCAGTGTAGATGAGGTCTGGGCCTCAGAGCAGCTACGTGTAAGCAAAAGTGAAGATGGCTGGCTGCGGGACGAAGGGCATCGCCTAATAGTGCCAGAACTCTTAGGACGCCACCTGTTAGAACACCTACATCAGACCACACATCTAGGGAAGAGAAAGATACTGCAACTGCTGGACACTGCTCAACTAAGGTTCAGGTCACAAGGACCGGTTGCAGATGACATCATCAGAAGCTGCCGAGCCTGTCAGGTTATGCAGCCGGGGAGGATCAGAGGGACCCACACAGGTACGAGGGAAAGGGGGAGGCAGCCAGGACTATTTTGGGGAGTGGATTTCACAGAGGTCAAGCCTGGAAAGTATGGGTATCATTATTTACTAGTCAAGGTAGATACGTTTTCCAGATGGGTAGAAAAGCCTTCCCTACGAAAGGAGAAACAGCTTTGACAGTAGCTAAGAAAATATTAGAAAAAGTAGTCCCCAGGTATGGACTGCCAGAAGGGATAGGATCAGATAATGGATTTGCGTTTGTCTGTCAAGTTAGTCAAGGGCTGGCCCAGGCTATGCGGATAGATTGAAAATTACATTGTGCATATAATCCCCAGAGCTCTGGGCAGGTAGAGCGAATGAATAGAACAATAAAGGAGACCCTGACTAAATTGGCCCTAGAGACTGGTGGAGACTGAGTGACCCTCCTTCCCTTTGCCCTGTTCCGAGCCCGGAACACCCCTTATCACTTGGGTTTAACCCCTTTTGGAAATCATGTATGGCACACCCCCTCCTGTAGTTCCTAGGATGAGTCCTGCAACGTGTCCACAGTCAAGTACGGCCGGCCCTCCGTGCTATCTATCGGCCTGAGGAGGAGGGTGCCGGACACCCGTTTCACCCACACCAGCCAGGGGACTGGGTGTGGGTGAAACGGCATAACAGCAGAACCCTCGAGCCGAGGTAGAAGGGCCCCTATCAAATTATTCTTGTTACCCTCACTGCTCTTAAGGTCGATAGAATAATAGCGACCTGGATACACCACTCCTACGTGAGACCTGCTAATAAAAAAGACCAGGAGCGGTGCCAGGACCAGTGGAAAGCAACTGCAGACCGGAATAATCCTCTGAAGACCGGACTGACCCACGTGGCGGCAACAGCCCAGGACTGCTGACCCAGACTTGGACTGGGGTTGTGACATCTAAAGATTGAACTGGGTGACAACATGGATGGATCGAGGTGGGGGTTGGTTGTTGTGTTTTGGGGATGTTGTGTTTTTGGTCTAATGTTTTTGGGATAGAGACCTACAGCTGTACTTACCACCCCGAACCCCCACCAACCCCATAACCTTACATGGGTCTAAAGATTACTGTATAATGGTATTAGTGTTCCCAAAAAAATACCACACTGGGGAGACAATGTATGAGGGCATAGTAGGGCAAAGAGTCACCAACCTAATTTTTGAAAGAAAAAGAGAGCCCTTCATAGCCATAACCCTGGCTACTCTTTTTGGCTTAGGGACAATAGGAACAAAAACTAGTAGCTCTTCTCTGGCAATGCAGCAAAGAGGGTTTAATACTCTGAGGGCAGCTGTTAATGAAGATATTGCAAGGATAGAAGATTCAATTTCACACCTAGAAAAGTCACTAACCTCCCTATCCGAGGTAGTGCTCCAGAACCAGAGGGGGTTAGATCTAGTATTCCTCCAGTAAGGAGGACTGTGTGCTGCCCTCAAAAAATGTTGTTTCTATGTAGACCATACGGGAGTTGTTAGAGAATCTATAGCTAAGGTCAGGGAAGGGCTTGCCCGCCGCAAACGGGAATATGAACAACAAGCAGGTTGGTTTGAGTCTTGGTTTAACAGTTCCCCCTGGTTAACAACGCTACTATCCATCCTACTAGGCCCACTCATTATGCTAATCTTAGTCCTTACTTTCGCGTCATGTGTAATTAATAGACTAGTAGCTTTTGTAAAAAAACGGATAAACACCGTCCAGCTACTAGTATTGCAGCAACAATATCAGCAGCTATGGTCAAGTGCTATAGAACTAGAGCACCTAAGAGACCTTGAGGACGAGCAAGAGTGCTCATCTGCTACCTAGAGAAAGGGGGGAATGTAGGGCAGAGGAGGGGCAGAGGAATTTGTAGGACAGAGGAAGGGCAGAGGAATTCTTCCAATTGTCGGGAATTTACTTGGGTGGGGCAATGAGCTAACTGCAAACCTTTGCTTCTGGTCATTGCTTGCTTGCTACACTGCTGTAAGGGGAATTATGGGATGAGGTCATTGAAGCATGGGCGACTGGCCCATCAGGCAATAGAGGGCAACCAACCCGCCAATTATTTCAAAAGGCAATAGTGGGCAACCAATCATTTTAAAGGACAACGCATGATCCATGCGTAGTCAGCTTGTGCACAGCTTGTGCACCATGGGGATAAAAGGCATGCCGTTGTTCCGGTCGGGGTCCTTGCCTGCGAGAGTGGCCACTGCATTGGTGCTCTGGGGCTTGGACCCTGGCTAGCCAGAAAATAAACCAACTCTTGTGTGATTGCAAAAAAAAAAAACCACCAAAAAAAACCAAACATACAGTTCACACTACTCTCAACTAGAGATGCCGTCATGTCATTTTAAGATACCAGCAAGCAATAAAAAGGAATGCATTAACTCTAATAATCGATTAGAAGGAGTTAGAAGTGCTGCTAGTCAATGTGGCCAAGTGAGAATGTGTTTGCTGTTAGGAGATCCCTGGGCATCTCTTGACACTTCTTGACCTGTTTTGATGGTACACAGACAAATGCAAAAGCCATAGTCTGAGAACTTTATGGTGGCCAAGGATGAAATACTAGCTAAGGGGAAAAGACATCTAAAATGGGTAGTAGAGGAAAGAGCTAGTATATATTAGTAACAGTAGAGGCTGAAAACAGCTGCAATATAGTTAATTAATCCCAGGAACCATCTGGTTGTCACTTTCTAATGGATAAGAAAAGGCCAATATGAATTCTGAAAAAGCTGCTTCTAGAATTGGTTACTGCCGTACTTGGATCCAAGCATGCAATGATTGAATGTAGTTGATGCTGTGATGCATCACCCAGATCTCCTTGTCCTGTCAGGCCTACAGCACCTGTTCCTCTAGGGAGAGTGTGACAGCTGGCAGGTCTCATTGGAGTCCTTCTTGAGAATTTCAGTTTTCTGAATGGAACTGAAAGGGGCAACCAGGCAAAAATAACAGGAAAATGCTTAACCCCACAGTTTCCCCAGTTAAAGATCAGTCCTTTGAGTTGTCTCACTAACAGGTAACCTGTAGGAGTTCTGTTTTGCAAAACTTCTGAAAAGAGCTGAATGAACAAAAAAGAAATGTAAATCTCTCTCTTTCAAAATTGTTTTTTTGAGAATCTGCTTTTACAGAGCTCCTGAGTAAACAGCAGAAGAAAGAGCTATAGCCTGGACCATATCTCAAGGACAGATTCATGTCTCGTGTGATAATCCTTTCTCTAGTGAAAGGCTGGAAAACCCACTCTTGGCCTTTGACATCCTGGCGATTTTTGTTATCTATCTGCCACGGAGAGGAAAGGAAGGAGCATATGCAGCGTTTTTATACTCCCTTTAGAAGGCCCTGACAGCTGGTTTTCGGAGCCAGCACATTAGTCCTCTTTCCATCTCTGTGCTGGTCCTTTTCCCTTCCCCCTGGGGAAAATTAAATAACCCTTTTCTTTCTATCCTAATCTCCATATTAAGAAATTATTCTCAAAACCAGCATGCACTGGCATTGCCACCCCAACAGGAGCCGCCTCACCCAAGGTCATGACTGCTCCCCATGGGAAGACTACCTCAGATGACCAGTCCATAGGTGGTTAAAAAGGACCAGACCTTTCCTTCAATTCAGTACAGTTCTGAGTTGGAGTGATCTGGGCCCCAGAAGTCTCCAAAAAATAATTGAATGTATCCTTTGTTACAATTGCATGGAGTTCACTTTCTCTCTTTGCTAATTCTACATCATTCATTTCCCATAGCTGATTAACCTAAGAACACTCAATGCACACAAACGTTCACCTCAATGGTAAATTCAAAAGGAACCCAACCTGCAATAACATCATTACCAAAGACATATATGAGTGACACAGGGGAAAAATTCTTTATAAGTTACATCACAATAAAATACTAATTTTTTTACTATTAAAAACATTCCCATAAACTATTAAATAAAAGAAAAAATGCACAAAGGGTATACATAGTATAACCTCTAAAAAAATTCAAGTGTTTTGGAACATTAAAAGAAGACTAATTGCTCTCATTTTATAAGGTAAAAATTGTATTTATCAGCAACCGAAAACTCAATTATAGTGACACAAGCAGAATGACCAAAAAATAAAAAAATAAAATAAAATAAAATGTGGCCACTTCTCCAGAAGAACCTGAAACTGCAGGTAAAAGATCAATTGTGTTGAATAGGTCAGGGGAGGACACATAGGGGTATTAGCCATCAACAGCTGCTTTGTATGCATAATAGGAATTCAGCTGAATTATTTTTGTATGCAGTCTAATTTAAGCAATCATCTATGTAAAAGACCTATCAACTTTTTAGTCCCTCTGGGTTTAGCTTCCTGAGTTGTAGTCTCTGGAGGCCTTTGTTCTACTTAATGGGCACCAGGGTAGAAGGGCTAGAATAAGATTGTCATTATTAATATATGCACCTAACAGATGGGATCGAGGCGGCTTCATCCTGAGTCATCTCTTTCTGACCTTGAAATGTGGACCAAGTAAGTAAAATCTTGGTAAGTATTTAAAAACCCAGATGGTCCAATTATAGATCTAATCAATCAAGAAAATTAAGATGGGAGTCTTATCCCCAATAAGATGTTACAATTTTAGTGTTCAGTATTTGCTTCTATGGAATGGACTCAAGACTTGAAACAGTCTTTATAACAACCATCCTGACAACATTAAACATCACACTCATCGTTTGGGTGGAAAGCCTAGTAGGTGCTCATGCAGAGGTTAAGATATATAAAAGTTAAAAATGTTTATTTTATCTTCTTAGAGGATAAAGAGAATGAGAGAGTGAGAGAGAGAGAGAAAAAAAGAGAGGGAAAGCAGGCAGATGGTATTGCATCCCAAAGAGAGAGAAGTGGGTGCCAGCAGTGAGGACAAGTGGCTTGCTGATTTTATGGGGACCAACAGAAAGAAAAAAATAGTGATTGCTGTCAGTTAAAACAGAAGCAGCTGAGAAGTAATTAGCAGGCAGCTGTGAGATGTCAGGTTGTGCATCTTTCTCTGTTCCTGGAGACTTGGTTATCTCTGAAATGTAGTCAGCCTTATCACAGGAGATGTGATTTTGTCCCTGGATTATGGTTTTGGGGAGGAAATTGAGGCATGGAGTTTGCTCCCCTTCTGTCCCTCCAGGTGCTTCTGAGGGACACCTGGAGGCTGTAGAACTAATTCTAAAAGCAGTTTCTGGCAAATGTAAAGAGAAAGATTTACATTTCCTTTTGGTCTGGTGGCCTCCTTTCAGATGTATGTGAAAACAGAGTCCCTGCAGGGTGCCTGCCAGGTAGAGAGGGAAACAAAGTGAGAGCTAACAGGATTGATCTTTAGCTGTTATTAGAAAATTGGGGGATTAGATATTTTCCTACCTGTTACTTCAGCCAAGCTGCCCCTTTCACATGACACTCTTAAAGCAAAGTAAAATAGTTTTTTTTTTTTCCAGAGAGCCATAACATGTTGTAAAGAAAGAGATATTATTTTTTTGTGTGTGTAATTCAGGAAAAGTAGAGGTTTATAAGGAACAATAAATAATGTGCCGTTGAAAATTTTATTACCCCTTTTTCTTGATTGATTATGAAACTAGCAATTTTTATTCAGTTAAGAGAGGTGGTATGAGCTCAACGTTATTAACTGGAGTTTGTATGGAGGCATTTAAAACTCAGATCTTAACAAAGTATAAATTGACTTAAAAATTCAGATGTACTAAAGAAATTATTATATATCAAGAATAATACCAACAGCTTGGCAATCTAATGAGTTTTGGGAGAAAGACTGCTAGAAGAACATTTGGGAAGGAGGAGAAAGAGGAGCAGAGTCTCCACAAGCCACAGGAGGAGCTGCTTGGTGGAGATGGAGTCGGCAACAGGAAAGGCTGAAGAAGTGAAGCCTGAACTGCACAGGTCCAGTAGACAAGCCAGGCAGAAAATTGACTTCTCAAACATTTCACATACCTCAAAAATTTAATGTTAAATACATTTTGAGCCTCTGTCCTGGAGGAAAAGAACTTCCAATAACTCTATTCAACTATATGGACCAAATAAGCAAATAATTATTACACAATCCCTGTTAGAATGAATCTTCAGTTTTCCATTGTACACACCCCTTTCAGATTAGCATCAGAAACAGTCTTGGAATTTGGAGGACACCAGGGCTAACACATGCAGACAGCCTGTTATTGGTAACCAAGCCACACAGAGCAACTGGATTAGTGGTGAAGGCAGACAGCAAAGTAGCATTAGTCCTAGTAACAATTTATTTCTTGACTGCCTAGGAATTTGTGCAAGAGTCTTTAACACTTGCCTGTTTTTTCCCTTTACTTTTTTATTTGTTTGTTTGTTTTGCATATAATTTCTTCCCTAATCCAGAACTTCCTAAGCATTTCTTTCTAAATGTCCTAATAAATTTCTTTCTTAATGTCTGTTCCTTTGATATCTCATCTTTTAAGGGTTATAAATATCACAAAAATGTTTACAGACATCCCAAAGATGGAAGTAGTTTGAGAAGAAGAAAATAAATACATGAAGTTGGAGATGGGGTTTAGGCCAGAAAAATATTCAGAAATCAATAAAAGTGCAGGAAGCAGCAGTAACAGTTCAGAAAAAAATGAGGGTCGATCACAGTGATTAGAGTTGTGGATAGGAGAGTGAAAAATAGTAGTACTAGAAACCACCTGAACATTTTATATCTGACAGAAATTATCAAATTATACAGGATAAGGATTTATAGTGAAATCTGCCATTAGCTATAGTATATTATTAAATAAAATATTACAATAATTCATTAATTTAGAAGAGTCTATGGTCAAGTAATTCTCCAAAACTTTGATTTTTCCTAAACATATGCTCTAATAGGTTACATTTATACAATTGTATTTAAGTTTTGATGGATAATTCCATTTAATATGATATAGTCAGCCAACTCATATCAAACATGTATCAATAATAGGTAAAATATTAATCATAATCTTCACAGCAAACATGCATCAATAATAGATAAAATATAAAAGTGATTTAAAAAGTTATTTTCATGCTCCTTACACAGAAAGGTATATGCTAGTAGATGCCCGATGAGAGATAGATACTGAGATTCAGTGTAAGAACACTGACTGTGTGTTGAGGTTGAATCCATAGACCCTCTTGGCTCCTAGTCTAGAGATACATTAGTGGTTGGCTGTTTAACACCTGTGTGGGACTCAGCATG